>NC_091067.1:25666034-26901034 GCF_000393655.2 Nicotiana sylvestris | reverse complement strand
AGAATTTCAAAAACCTATAGGCAGGATAACTATATAGGTACAGAATTCCTTATAGGCATAGTATCTACATATGAAAGTGCAGAATTCCTATAGGCAGGATATCTATGTGACATGCAGAAATCAGAAATTCCCTATGAGCAGGATATCTACCCCTTTTACATACATAGTTATCCCCCCCTTTTTCACTAACCATCCCCGAGAGTTTTATTACAAAATTATTACAACCCAGAAAAAGTAAAGTAGAGAAAAAAAATACCTCAAAAATTAGAAAGTACAACCAAGGCGAGCCTGATTCAGACTTCCTGTCTGATGTATGAAGTAAATCAACTCCAAGAGATCATATTCAAAGCCTTTGTCCTATTTAGGGTGTGTCAGAGTTCCCTAAGAGTCTCATATGAACTCCGGGCAGTGCTTACACCCAAATTTATCACGGATTAAGCCATGGTACAGTGTGGAAGGGCCAACCCTCAGGTGTCCAAGTTCAGAGGGAGCTCGAGGTCCCAAGGCAAGGCTCACAAGAGGGGGGCAAAACTTAGGAACTAAGAGAGAGTGTATGTGCAGAATTTTGAAAAGGGGAAAGGGAAAGGGAAAGGGAAACAACACACATAGGGATATAGGGAATGGGGAGTTGCAAGAGGTAAAAAGCAGTCTAGTGGGCATAACCCAACAATGGGAGATGCTGGCACACCCATAAGCCTACTGGACCACATTGTTTAGAGGTTAGGATCCCCTAAGGGATCAAGTTCAATCCATAGACAATAACTTGTATATTGCCATGTTTTAAACTGTAACTCAAAGCACATAAAGGGAAATAGGGAATAGGGATTCATAGCAGAAATAAGCAAAAGGGAATAAACATGCTAGTTTAAGTATTTAACTCTGCAGAAGTAGTAAAGTAAAAATAGATTCAGAAAGCTGTAAGTAAACACATTGTGGGGATGCTGAAATTTGAAATTAGGACACACCAGTTTTAAAGGAACAAGTAGAGAAAATTGTTGTATTCTGGTAAAAACCTCAGTGCAGACAAGAAGAGAGAGTTATATTATGTGAGTAAGAGTTCAGAAGAGATTGTGAATTGTGAAGTCTTCCGCGTAGTGAAGAAAGGTCGTGCCCTTTGATAGTGTAAAAACCAATTAGAAATAAGGTAAGAAATAATTGAAGAGCTGATTGTCAATCAATTACACAAGACTCCCTTTAGTTAAGGGATTCAGATTCAAACGGGTATAAACCAATTAAGGAAAGAAATTAATCAAACACTTTGTGCAAAGTAGGCAATTAGGGGTGAATACATAAAAGTTATTTAAGGACAGGGTTTTTGAAATACAGGGTTTGTGCGAATAAGGTAAGAAGATCAATTAAAAGCCACTAATTCACAAGGTATGAGATTTGGTATGAATGAACCAAGTCAGAAAAGATGGAGAAGGATTTTACTTAAGGGAATCAGCAAACAATGTAAATGGAATCAATTAGACCCATATTCAGAGGGAAGTAGGAACTAATCACAAATTCAAAAGCTACTTTAAAGGGAAGTCTATCATATATAAGGATCATACGAACATGTTAAGCATGAAAGAAGATTGTAGTGTCATTGTAAAGTCAGTAGAAAATCCAGTATAGAAAAGTTTAGCAAAAGGTCAGAGTCATATGAAAGCAAGGAATGGATCTGAAAGAGTTAGGGGTTTTTGAAATAAACCCTAAGTTCAATCAAATCACATAATCAAGCTTGGCGGAACCCCCAAATTCTAGGGTTTCCACATTGAATCAAGTACGGATATGAGAAGGCAAGTAGTTGAAACAGGCTTAGAGGTTTTAGATTTGAAACCTCTTGCATGCTTCTTTTATCAACAGAAACTCATGAGAAAAACATGATAGCAAAGTAACATGCGGAACACAATAGAAGCACTCAAAAGAAAAACACTGATAGGAATAGTAAAAGAAACATGCTTAAGAGATTTTTCAGAAGAAACTTAAACAGGGCTTAATAGAAGGAAAACAAGGAAACTTAAGAACTTATCAGGAAAATACAGTAGGAGAAACATGCTGGAACATAGTAGAAGACAAAAAATATAAGAACACGGTAGAAAGGCATATGAGAGCATAGTATGGAAAACATGGTAGAAGAACATACAAGCATGGAGTATATAAAACTCAGTAAAAGAACATACTAGAACGGAGTGTAAAAACTCAGTAGAAGAACATACAAGGTAGAAGAAAACATAAGAACACAGTAGAGGCAGATAAACACAAAAGACAAAGGAGGGAAAGTCAAAGAAACACTTAAACATTTTTAGAAAACCCTAGATCGGAAACGAAGCGGTTTTGAAAGTAATTTTTGAAAGAAAATTTAGGGAAATCATTTGAAAACTCAAGGAGAGCACAAATACACAATGGATCTAAGGAAATTGGAGAAAATCTCGAAGGGTTAAGGTTTCAAAAGAACCCTAGAAGTGAGATAGGCTTTGAAAGATCCCCGATCTGAGTCAGAGAGGTCGGAATCAGGCTCAAACCACCATGGTACGCCTGATTAAAGCTGGAGATGGTCGTGGAACCTTGAATCGACAGAGGTCTAGGTGTAAACCTTCGAGGCCAGGCCTCGGATCTTCAGGTATCAGGCGCGTGTGAGCAAGAGAAGGTGAGTATAAGACTCCCATAGTCTGAGAAGCCATGGATTCCAGTGGGTTTCAAGGTGGAGGCGGTGGTGAGAGGCGGTTAGGTTTAGG
The DNA here is from genome assembly GCF_000393655.2 of Nicotiana sylvestris. Taxonomy (NCBI): domain Eukaryota; kingdom Viridiplantae; phylum Streptophyta; class Magnoliopsida; order Solanales; family Solanaceae; genus Nicotiana; species Nicotiana sylvestris. The sequence continues at coordinate 26,898,314 of NC_091067.1, read as the reverse complement.
GGGTAGGTCAGGATTAAAAAGGTAAAGGTATTTGATGGCCGTTGATCATTTTGATCAATGGCCTGGATTAATTGAGTAGGTGGGGCGGTTTAACAGGATTGGGTTTGGGTTGGTTCAAATAGGGATTGGGTCAGGGTAATTGGGTTTAAAATTGGGTTCAATTGGAGGTTTAAATAAGGCTTAAATTGAAGTAAACGGGACTAACATTTAAATAGCCATTTTTCCCTAATTTATTTTATAAAAAATAGTAAAATAATATCTAGAAATAAATTAAAGGTACTAAAATGATTAATAATATGTAATTATCAAACTAAAAATGCTGGAGTCAGTTTTATAATTATGAAAATAATTAAATTTTAAAATAGGCTAATATCGCAATTATACGCAGTTTAGGTTTAAAAATATTAAATAAATTTGTAAAAATATGCAAACATTATTCCAGCTATATTGTAATATAAATATGAGAATCCAATCACCCAAAATAATAATTTTGGGGATAATTATTGGATTTTTCTTGATAAAATAGGCAATAAATAGATTTAAGAATCTATAAAAATTAAGAAAAAAATAGTAAACCTTGGGACATACTTATATATGCATATACCTGCTATTTTGAAAGTATTTTGCATATAAAACTATACAGGAAAAAATTGGGTATCAACAACTGCCCCTCTTTACCTGGGAAGGATGAAAGAGTTATCGGGTAAAGATATGATGGCCAATTTTGACCGAACGGAATGGTTTGAAGAATTTGACCTAGCTCTGGCTCCTGATCTGCCTACATATCCCTGGTCTTACAGGAATCAAGCCATATGTAGTCCAGGATCTGTCAGCGGAATATGTCGATGGAGATTTTCCAAGACGGACACGATATTTGGGTTAGGATGGATGGTTGAAGTCTAATAGAGCTGCGGGAACTAGAGCGGGATTGCTCCTGCTGAGATGGCCATTGCTCTCCAATTTACCTGCAAAAGAACCATATGTTGTACAGAAATCTAAACATGATGCAAGTTCTCGTCAGACCATGAAATGTTGTCTTTGGACGGTTAGGATGATGTCCTGGGCCATGAAGCGTATAATAAGGATTCGCAGGCCATGAAATGGTGCTCTCGGGCTATGAAAATGATGCCTCCGAAGTATGACGCCTTTGAATAATGATATGCAAAAGATAAAAGGGGTCCTCAGGCCATGCCATGGCATTCTCGGGCTATGAAAATGTTGCCTCCGAACAATGACGCCTTCGGATGATTTGGCGATCTTTCAGCCTATGAGATGCAGTAGGTAGCGATCTTTCAGCCAATACAAGATGTAAATGAAGTGGCGATCTTTCAGCCATGCAAGATGTAAATGAAGTGGCGATCTTTCAGCAGATGCAAGATGTAAATGAAGTGGCGATCTTTCAGCCATGCAAGATGTAAATGAAGTGGCGATCTTTCAGCCATGCAAGGTGTAAATGAAGTGGCGATATTTTAGCCATGCAAGATATAAATGAAGTGGCGATCTTTCAGCCATGCAAGGTGTAAATGAAGTGGCGATCTTTCAGCCATGCAAGGTGTAAATGAAGTGGCGATCTTTCAGCCATGCAAAATGTAAATGAAGTGGCGATCTTTCAGCCATGCAAGATGTAAATAAAGTGGAGATCTTTCATCCATGCAAGATGGAGGTAGAGCTTAACCTTGGAAGGCAGAATGGTAGCCTTATGCAATGCAGAGAATGCAGATGGAGGTAGATCTTAACCTCGGAAGGCAGAATGGTAGCCTTATGCAATGCGGAGAATGAGAAGGAGGTAGAGCATAACCTCAGAAGGCAGAATGGTAGCCTTATGCAATGCAGAGAATGCAGATGGAGGTAGAGCTTAACCTCGGAAGGCAGAATGGTAGCCTTATGTAATGCGTAGAATGCAGATGGAGGTAGAGCTTAACCTCGGAAGGCAGAATGGTAGCCTTATGCAATGCAGAGAATGTAGATGGAGGTAAAGCTTAACCTCGAAAAGCAGAATGGTAGCCTTATGCAGGAAGTAAAAATGGCAAATGGCAATAGAGTTTTCTTAGCTGATAGCGGGGTGCGGTATCGTGATTGCTGGGGATATTATGCCTGTTGGGGACATTGTTGTGCAGATAGCAGTTGCGAGCAAGTGCAACGGTTCGGAGAGTTGTATTCCTGAACTTTGTGAATGAGCGTATATTATATTTGATGATTTTGCAACTCAAGTGCTTGCATCCAAAGAAAAATCGTGAGTTTGTAAAGGGGAAAGGTTAGTTTGTATCCACGCTAGCTTTGCTTGACCTGCTCGACTTTGATCTGGTGATACTGTATGTATCATTAGGGTAGCATTGCTAAACAAGGCAATTTTAGTAATAAACATGCATGATTTTGTAAAAGCATAATATAAGTGAATAATTAAGAATAATTTTCTTTAGATGAACCGACGACTACGACGTGGTTCAAGACATTGCAACTTCGCTTGCAACTTCGCTTCACTGAGCGGAATAGTATTGTTGTGTCTTTTACTTTTACACGGTATATCTCTGCGATGATCATGGGCACTATGCTAAATGGTTGTTCACCAATTCCCTCCATCAATGAACCGACGACTACGACCTGATTTCGCAAGAAAAAGGGGGCGCGACACCACCGCGGACCGCGAGACCTGGCTTTAGAGACCTGCAACTTCTATAAATCAGCAACTTTTTCCTAAGTTCAAAACATGCCGAAACATATTTCGAAACACACTCGAGCACTCGAGGCTCCTAACCAAACACACGTACTAACTCAAAAACATCATACGAACTTATACGTGCGATCAAATCGCCAAAATAACCTCAATAACAATGAATCAAACCTCAAAATCAAGAACTTTTCTCAAACTTCATCAAGTATCAAATTTAGCAATTTAGGTCCGAATCACGTCAAACGACGTCCGTTTTCAACCAAACTTTACAGAAATGACATAAACCATATATAAGACATGTACCGGGTGCCAGAACCAAAATATGGACCCGATACCATCTCTTACTAATCAAACTTCATTTCAAATTTCCTTACAAAAAATTTCAGAAAACAATTTCCTTTAAAAATTTATTTCTCGGGCTCGGGACCTCAGAATTCGATTCCAGACATACGCCCAAGTCCCATATTTTCCTACGGACCCTCCGGGACCGTCAAATTACGGATCCGGGTCTGTTTACCCAAAATATTGACAGAAGTCAAATTTATTCATTTTACAATCAATACTTATCATTTTTCACAAAATTTCATATTTAAGCTTTTCGGCTACACGCCCCGACTGCACCCACAAATCGAGGTGAATCTAAATGAGGTTTTCAAGGCCTCAGAACACGGAAGTTTTGTTTTAAAACAAGTGATGACCTTTTGGGCCATCCCAGGTAATTTAGTCATTATTTATGTCAAAATATTGTTAAAATATTTTTAGTGCATTTTTATAGTTGCATTTTTCATTTTTAAAGCTAATTTGCATATAATTGCAATATTATACCTATTAATGTATAATTACATTTATATGCATAAAATTGATCTTCTATATTTTTTAAAAGTTAAATATCTATTTTAAATCATTTAGTACATGAAATTATTTTTTAGAAATTATTTATTGTTTATTATAAATTATATGGGGATTAAATTGGCTATTTAAAATCTAGCCAGATTGCATTTCAATTTTAGCCTCAATTTTAACCCAACCCCAGCCCAATTTCGGATTAAATAACCCGACCTAGGCCCTAATTATCCCTACCTGACCCAAAACCTATAAAATAAAAAGCTCAACGGCCCTCGTTCGTTCTTGACATTTTTTATTCCAAACGACCCCCACCCTAACTATTTTTCCAAATCTATCACCCTAAGATCCGCTCTTGTGTCAGTAACTCTCAATCAAACCCTAGCCCTTCAACCGCCGACCTCTCATCATCTCCTAAGCCTCCAATGGCTTCTCTCATGCCATGCCTGCCTTCTCTAAGGTCTTCAAGGGCCCAGGGCCATGCCGACTTGCATCTAGGGTTCTTCACTTGTCTATTCTTGGCTACTCCAGTGTAATTTCGAGCAAAATCATGTTGTATCTGTTACGATCCTTGGGATTCTAGACAAGTTCTTTCATCTCTCTATAGGTTTCTTCTGAAACCTTAATTTTTTCCTATATCTCTTAGTTCTGTACAAATGTAAGACGATTTAAGTTTGTTTCTTTAATGTTTACATTGTCCTTGGAACTCTTTTGCAAGAATCGTTGATTTCAAGTGTTTTTCACCTTCTTCTAAAAATTAGGGTTTCGAAACTTCTTTTAAAGTTTTGTTTAACTGATTCTTTATGTTTAAACTTCTATTTCTTGCATATTTTTGACTGATTCTATGATTTTACTACCTCTTAAACTCGTCTATGTTGAAAGCCCTAATTTTCTAGGTTTCTTCATTTGGTTTTGTGTATTAGCATACTGAGCGTTTCTTGTTTGAGTTTTTGTGACTATCTTGCCTCGAATATGTTCCTACTGAGTTTTTAGCCTAACTTATATCACTTTTATGTGCTTGTGTCCATCTTGACTGTTCAAGACTTGCCTCTTTCTATCAGTGCTGTTTAACCATCGTGTTTGCCATGTCTGGTTGTTCTTATCTTACTCTATTTATATGCTGAACACTGAATCATGACTTTCTCTTTTATTGATTCTGGATTCCCTATTTCATGATTTGATTGGAAGACCTTCCTTTAAACTTTCGATTCCTACTCTTTCTATTCAAATTGATTGATTTGCTTACCTTGTCTGCATTAGTATTTTATTCCTACTGATTATCTCTTTAATTAGAGTTTTCTGAACTTAGCCCTAATTGTTTACCCTATACTTACTGAATTTGAAATCTTTCCTTATTGGTTATACATTGATTTCTTTCATTATTTGTTACTTGTTCTTACCATTTTAACTGATTCCCTTAACTTATGGGAATACTTGCACTGATTTTGCTCTAATTGGTTCTGAGTTCCATAATTACTATACTATTGTGATTCTTACCTTATATTACCTAGTTTCGAACTACTATATATACCTACTTTCTCATTGACACAAACACGAACACATTGGTTCAAAAATTCTCTCTTTCACACTAAAAGCTTTCTGCTCTCTTTTGTGTTACTTACTACTGTCTAAAGTCAGCCGGATGTAAGCCAAGGCTAACTACTGGTTTCTCTTTCACTTTGTGCTTACTATCCCCTTACTGGTATGTTCCAATTTTAATTCAAGTCCTAAAATAATATGCCTCTCCTATTACTTCAATTTGTCATGTTTTTAGTATGCTTCTATCTATGGATTTGTTGTCCAACCTGCAATTAACATGTATACTTCACTGTCTTCTTTGTGGCATTCTATATACCCCTTAGGATCCCCCTTCTAGTATGACCCAATGTGACTATGTTTCTCTGATCCCTGGCATGCACCTTCCTGTATGAAGTAGTTGGCTATCCTAAGCCTATTGAATCTGTATTAACTCTACAGTTCATGCTATACTTTAAAAGCCTTGACCCCTTTTAAGGCTCCTCTAATTCTGTACCTATGTGCATCTGTGCTTACTATGTGCCATATGCTTACCCCAAATCCCCATTACCCCTAAGTGGATGTGTGCACCTGTTTGACTCCATGTATTGAAATGCTGATGAACCTCTTTCTGGTTCTGTATTTGGTTCGACTGATTGTTAGTCAACTTACCATTTTAAAATATCTTATTTAGTAACTCACTATGTGTTTTTTACAAAACTATTTCAAGCAAATCTCTTTTTAACACTGTTTTCCCACTAAAACCTTTCAAACGGTGTGAAGCACTCTCACTCTACTCCTAAGTCACTAGATTCTACCCCCTCCAGTGTGTGTACTACCTTGGGATCCTCTTGAGAACCCTTTGAACTCTAACACACTAAGGTTGACCCTTCCACACTGCACTTACTCATTTTGTTACAAAGTCGGGGTGTAAGTACTGCCCGGGATCCTTGAGATCCTTAGGGAACTCTGACACACCTAGACAATGATATTGTCTATGAAATTGGCATTTGAGGCTATTGGAGGTCTTGGGAAATCACTTGGGCCTGCTTCAGGCTCCCTATCGTGTAACTTTTTTTTTATCTATTTATGTAATTCATTCATTTAGTTTGTAATAATTTGTAAACGAATATCGGGGTAACTAGTGAAAAAGGGTGGGTAGTTACATATTTGTGGGGTAATATGGGTAGAAACCATGCCTATAGGATGTTATATTTGCTATGTTTGCCTTACCATGTTAGAAATCATGCCTATAGGTCTCAAATGGTTCTAATAATAGAAATCATGTTTATTGGTCTTAAAATCAACTTCACAAGTAGATGCCATGCGTATAGGATATAATCCAGTTCAACTTTCATTATGACGGGTATTTACATATGTTTTCATTTGTTATCATGCCTACAAGTTTCTAACATCAGCTCTTAAACAATTAGATGTCATGCCTATAGGAAACAACATCAGAAATTCTACCTAGATCTAAAATCAATTTAGTTTAAATAAGTCAATCTAGTTTTTGAGTAGTTTGCTTCGAAGTTGGTCTAATTAACGGCTTGTTTTCCTGAAATGAATTCTATCAAATACTACTTTAATTCACTATTAGAAAGCATGCCTATAGGGACTCAAGAGTCAGTTTTAAAATTTTCCCACTGTTTTACTATATCAGACATAGTATCATGCTCTTAGGATGCCACTATCCAGCATTTAGGCAAGCCTATAGGGTAAGTTTAAATTCTGCCACTCTGAAACTGTTTCCACTACTTAATGTTGTTCTGATTTTAACAAGCTTAAAAGCAGTAGGCAAACGGATAGGGCCATCACTTCTGAGTTAATAAAACAAAAACTGCATATCTTATGTGTTCTGATATTTGCCTAGACATCATGTCTTGGGATACTGTTTAACAATATTGCCCTTATTTGTGTTTGAGTTGTGCTGCTTACATGCATTATCTATGGAGGTGAACTTAAGCCTCTAATTGCTTCTCTTCTGCCTTATGTGCTAAGGTCCTATTTGTTCTTGTCTGTCGCCTTAGAAATTTCTCCTTTTAAGCACCCTAGGGGTCGTCTAGAACTGCCCAGATTTAGAGGTTCTAAAACACCTCAAGGGCCACAAGGAAGGGACGGGTAGTGCACGCATAGGCATTGTCAAGTTTACTAGCATGCTTTAGGCTATGACCACGGGGTGGGAAGGGTAGATATGGGATATGATGACTACGCGCTAATGTCACGTGTAGCTCCTCATTGAGGAGTGTTTACCGGACATTATGTGGGGTGATCCTGTAGGCTAACCAACCTAGGACCCCTCCTTTCCCAAATCCCTTACGTTTAAAACTTTGTTTTATATACAACTTGTTCAAAACCTTTGTCTTATTATTTGAGTTATACAACGACCAACGTGCTTTACTTGCAAATTATTTAACTAAACTATTTATTTTTTAATGGACTAATTCGTGAATATAAGTTCAGTCGGGACCCACCATTGTGGACCGAGAGGGGTGCCTAACACCTTCCCCTCAAGGTTATTTCGTGCCCTTACCCTAATCTCTGGTAATGCAAACTAGTCTAAGAGTTAAGCGTTCTAGGTTCCTTAACGCACCATAATCCGTTAACTGGCGACTCTTAAAATACCCAATTCCCAAAAGGAAATGAGTTATTACCCCCATGAATGTCGAAACCCAGACTTTCTCCGCGGAGAAAAAAAGAAGGAGCGACAATCACCCTTCCAATTCCCAATACCCACGCCTACTGTTAACCTAAAAGATAAAAATCATCACATAAGATCACCCCCCCTTACACCCTCTAATTCGTAAAACAATGTCCATGCGCTTACTTCCAAAACACAATACCAACAAAAAACTATCTAGAATAGCCAATTATCCTGACTCTTATTCTCAACTTCCGAATTCAAACATGCATGTGCATGAACACTGTTCACAAAAAGCCAAAGAAACCCTTGATACAACTATATCACCACAAACAATCATAACTCCTACTACAACACTTAAACCCCAAATCACACGAGTTATATCCCAACCATCACCTCAACTATTACACTCTTCTGCCTCACCATCATTTCATCCTAAAGAAAACACATCCAACACTACTTCCAGTAATCGTACAACTCTATTAGCATACGGCAAGCCATTGCATGAGAACTTCTCAATCCCCTCAACCAATAACAATGTCCTATGCTCACAACCAATCACTGAAAATCCATCCACCTCAACCCCAAAGGATTCTTCAAATACCACCCTAATAAACCAAGCTATTACCATAACTTAAGAACCAACTTCTAATACCTACTCCACAGAAAATAACCACTATGTATCGTTCAAACAATCACAGGAAGCATCACTAACAATACAAGCACAGGAGGTACATCAACAATATCCAGATTAACCACTACCACCACCTCCTCCTCCCTCCTCCTCCACCCCCACCTCAATTAATCATTCAGTACCAACCCAACCATGCACAACAGAGGCCACCACACCTCAGACTCCCACTCATACACCAATATTCAACTATTCCTCCACAATAAATATCACCCCCACACCAACTTCCACCAATAGACCTACAACTACTACAAAACTATGTCATATTCCTATTGGAAACATCAGAGGAGATGACCTTCTTAGTGCAAGAGGGAATTCTAAATTAAGCACAACAGGATCAAGTCATGAAATTGATCCATCAGCAAGATATCACCCTTTGAAAAATGCAGGAAATCATCAATCAATATCAACAATGGCAAGCACATGCACTTCATCAACCCACCTTCTGGAATACACCCCCACAGATCAAGTCCTCACCATAGATATACCTTAACAACTAGTGACGATTGTTTAGCCTCTAGTGTTAGAACAGATGCAACAGCAGGTAACCAGCAACCACATTACCAACTCTCCTTCTGCTTCTCCACAGTAGGAGAATCATCACCAAGCAGAAGAAGGCAATGACCTGTCGGAGACCTTCATGGAATCAATAATTTTGAACGACTTTCTAACGATCTCCATGTCAGAAAATACATAAAAAATACCTCATTTTCATCCCTCCAAACCTCCAGAAAACTTCCTTGAACATACTGTGAGCACGTGATTTTTGTTTCGCACGACAATCGCTCCAAAAAGAAATAAAAAATAATAATTGGCCCTGTTGTACAATTTTTGGATTTCTGTGCGGCACTTAGTTGATTTATTTGTGACTTTGGCCCATTTTATTTATTTACTTTATTAAAACAAAATTTGAAAATGTGTACGTATCATGCATAATCTGAACCGTAACATGGTTTAAATAGAAAAGCATAAACATGCATCTTTGTCCGTGATTTTGTTTTGTTTAATTTTACTTGTCTTGAATTATTTTAACGTGTGTGTGAATAATTGTATTGGGTGTTTATTTTAATTTGATTTTATTTAGTTTTGTATTTTTTTTATAATAATAAAAGAAAAAGAAAAAAAAAGAAAAAGAAGAAAAAGGGCCCTGCCTTTCCGGACTTGGGCCAATTTATTAAAATTGGCCCAAACAAAACAATGCCCAAAACCCAGGCCTGCCCAGTCCAGTCCAGTTTGATACCGAGGGTGTCTAAACGACACCGTTTTAACCCAGTGTGGTCTGGGCCGTTGATCTCAGATTGATCAACGGCTAAGATCACATTTCCATAACCCACCAATGGCCCCGACCCGTTTTCACTCGGACCAACCCAAACCCTCAACCCTCAAAACGACACCGTTCCATTTAAGCCTTCAGATCCAGACCGTAGATCTAGATTGATCTAACGGTCGAGGTTCACCCACCCACTAACTATATAAACCATTCACCATACCCTGCCCCCCTAGCCAACACCCCCGCCTTCGTCTTCACCAAACCCATCCCCTTCAAACCCTAGCCGCCCCTGCACACCTTCACCAGAAACCCGGCGGCCTGAACGCCGGTGACCTCCACTTGAACACCATAGAACCCCCTCACCACCCTGAACATAGACCTGTTAACAGTTTGGTTCGAATCACCCCCCAGGTCCTCGAATCTTCATTTGAAGATTCGAGTCAAAACTCGATCTAACCCAACCAACCCCAGTTTCATACCAGACACTCCCCGGACCCTCCTCGTGACCAAACCATACTTGGTTTGGTCCGAATCTAACCAGGGAAACACGAATCCCAGATCTAAGTTTTTGAACTCTAGTTTTCCCTGTGCATGTTCCGTCACTGGTTCAACCGAAGAGGTTAAGGTCTAATGGACTTCAATCAAAGTGTTTCTCATCTGAGAAACACTTCGATTAAAGTCCATTCGGCCTTAAGAAAAGTTTGTCCAAATCCGAGTTCAAACTGTTAAACTTTTCAAGATTTGAGGTGAGTCTTGTTTTCTTTTCTTTATTTTTGTTTTATTTCCGTGTGATTTGTTTTTAAAAAGTCTGTTCATATTTGTTTTGATTTTATCAATTTTGTTTGTCCACTATGCTTAAACCTCTGTGTTTGTCTGAATCCCTCCCCTCCTATTCTGATAAGACGTGTGTATTGGTTGTATTCCAAATCTGTACTGACTAACTGATTCCTCAAAGTATATTCCTGCTTAATCAGTATAAGTCGAGTCATGTGTCCCATGCTTTGAATGTCTGATTTGGCTACGTTTGTGTATGTTAATACTAATATAGTCGAGTCGACATGTGTCGTCAATTAATTTCAACTGTCTGAGCATAGTAAATCGATTTGCTTCTGTTGAACATTTGTTGAATCAATTCAGAACCAATTTTGTTTACTTATAGCTGTTGATTTGGATCAATAATGTAAAAGGGATGTTTGTTTTAAATGCTGAATTGGAGGGCATGTGCACTCTTGCACAGCATTTGCACTGGTGCACCTCATGTGCATTGGTGCACCTCATGTGCTTTGTGCACAGCCTGTGGCCTGCATAAAGGTCCTTGTTTAATTTTAAAATGGTCTGACAGCATATGCTGTCAACATATTCTACTGCCCCATACTTTGCTTTAGTTTAAGAAATGTTAAACCTCTTAAATTTTAAGCCTGCCGAGGGAATGATGGGGTTAATACTTAATTAGCTAAAGTGAAACTGAAAATGGAAGGCACATGGGAGGGGTATGGTGATAGTTTAAAACAGGCTGTTAAAAGGGGTAAGCAGGATATATAAAAGGGGATAGACATACAGAAAGAGGACTGGGCTTTGAGGGTTGAAAAAGAAAAACATACTGTGAGGAGTTTGGAACCTTAAGAGCTGAAAAGGAAAAACACAAACACAGATAGAGAGAGATTAAGGGATAGAAACTATACAACCAACAATCAGAAAGTGTTTCTTCCTATTTGTTATTTGGGTTTTCAGTTGTTTCAACTTGTTGAAATCGATTCTGATTCTTTGAAGTTCCAGTGGTGTCTATTTAGTCAAGTGTTTTCCATTGATTTACTACTGGTTTGGTCTGCTTTGGAGTTCTGATTCTACTCCACTGGGTGTTGCTCTCATTTGGCTATTTCTTTCTATTGGCCATAGTTACATTTCTGCACTTGAGCCTTTTCTGCTGTTCGCTTTGTTTGCTGCTGCCTTGTCCTGCTGCTATTTGCTAGTCCTGTTTCTTTTGGCTGCTGATTCCCACATCTTCCTCTTCTTCTCCTTTGCATTTTCAGCATTTCCAGGTACACATTTCAAGTCCCATATTGATGTAACTGAAACAGTTTGAAAGCATGAAATGAAAAAGGTTGAAGATGTTCAAGCATTCGTTGTGATATTCATAGTACATTAACAGGCCTTGTGGAAATTGATTTAGTTTATGTTTCAATAGTTCAAAAGAGTGTACTGATAGCCGACTGAGTTTCACCCCTTTGTATTTGAGCTCGACAATTGTCTGTTAGTATAAGCATGCATATTTCGACTTTACACAATACTGTTTTCTGTTTCATTTAGTTTTTTTAGTAAGACTAGTCCATACAAGTTTAGTTAAGTTCAATACAAGAAATGCTCAGACTAAACGTTGTATTTCGCTAACTCGTATATGATTCCTTGTCAAATTAAAGCATTTTACTTCGCCAGTTATCCTTTAACCTAGTTCAAATAAGTTCAGTTAAGTTCAAATTAAGAAATGTTCGGATTAAGTATTGCATTTCATCTATCTCATATGTAATCTTTTATTCGACCAAATCATTTTCGTAAAAGGCATGACGTTTTTTTTACTTTAAAAGTAATCAATCAAAAATTGATAGGAGTTTGGTTTAAGTTGAAGTATATACTTCAATTAGCACACACACTTTCCTTTCTTCTATCTCTGAAAATAAAAATAATAGAAATGTAGTCACTGTAGGATACCCTTCTAAAAATAATGAGACGAGCCTCGCCAAATAAAAAAAATACCAATTGCGGGGCCCTCAACAACTAATGATAATTATTTAGAATTCAAGATAGGCCATTTAATAAATTTCATGGGCTTCTACAAAGATAATAACGCGTTAGACTCTGTTGGCGCGCCTTAATTAAATCACATTCTTAAATTCGGGTGCACATTGATGTGACCCAAATTCGAATCTCAACGAAGTCCAAATGTGTCGACGATCACGGGTGCATTGATTGTGACGTGGTTCGAGATGCATTTTCCCGACGTTGCAATTCTATAAAAAATAAGTGATAATAATAAAAGCGGTTTAAACTTAATAAAAGCACATAAGTCACAACATGTATTTAAATCAGATATTTAGCCATTATAACAATTTAAGCGACCGTGCTAGAACCACGGGATTCGAGGGTGCCTAACACCTTCCCTCGGGTCAACAGAATTCCTTACTTAGAATTTCTGGTTCGCAGACTTCATTTGGAAAAGTCGAAAATTTCCTCGATTTGGGATTCAAGATAAACCGGTGACTTGGGACACCAAAAGCCAAACCTTTCCCAAGTGGCGACTCTGAATTAAATAAATAATCTCATTTCGAATATTGTCACTTAAATTGGAAAAACTCCACCCGCGCATCTTACCCTTCGGGGCCGGGCGCGCAAAAAGGAGGTGTGACAGCTCTGGCGACTCCGCTGGGGATGAAACCCAGAACCACTGGTTCAGGGTTCAAGAATTCGAGCTTAGAATAATTGTTATATTTGGCTTTATTATCTGATCTTTATTACATGTTTTTGCATAACGTGCTAAATGTTGTCTTTTACCGCTTTGATATTATCTGAACTGTATATAAACTGTGCCGAAACCCTTCTCTTCTTACCTCCGGGGAGAAGCTCGCTGGTCGAGACTCCCTATTCTGTTAGTGTCAATGCCCGAAATAAGAAAGAGGACGGATAAGTTACGAAGCCGGACGGCCTTTTGGTTCCCGGTAAGTTGCCCCTCCTCGACTCGAGTTGTCCGCTCGGGTACACAGTCTAGAACAAATACCAAGGTTTAAACCTAGTATAACTCGACTTCATGCCGGATCCCTAGTAGGAACGCTTATTTGCATCATGTTGCATTTGACTTAGGGGGCTCAACACAGGGGTTGGGTCCGTCTAGGACAAGCAACCTGAAATGAAAAGACCACCCTGCTACATCCTATTTGTTTTGCGCATTTATTTGCTTCGGTTCCGCATGCTGACCGGTTTCTAAAAAAAAAGGGAAAAATAGCAGCGTAGGGAGATAATTACTTATTGTGGAAAAATAAAACCAATGTCCAAGTAGTGTCGAAACCTCGTCGGAATTTTTCTAAAAAAAAATAAAAAATATATAATAAAACCAAAAGTTGTCTTCTAGTTTGATTCATTAAAAAAAAAACATATAAAAATTGTTCTTTTCTTTTTAAGAAAAAAGGGGGTATTTATTTTAAAAAAAATGGAAAACTCATAATTCAAAAAATGTGTTGTCTCTTTTGTAGTACCCTTTTATAAATTTCGGACTAATAGTCGAAATATTGCAAAAACAAAAAAAATATATTTTTTTTAGTATTTATCTTTCTCCAAAAATAACACTTATTCTTGATTGCTAGGTTTATTTGATTTTCTCTATTCACGATATGACCGAACTACGCCGGTTTGATTCTCGCACGGGGTGAGATACGTAGGCAACCCTCGGCGGGTCCAACCTCCCGTTTTTACAAAAAAAAATCTAGATAATTTTAATTTTTGAGTCTAATAAAGTTTATCGCCTTAAATAAATGTGCAGGATGAGCACGATACAAAATGAATCGTTTTCAATAATGACCAAGATCCCTTTTGAGTTGCGATTATGGTGGAACGACTTAGGCAAAGAAGGGCAAGGCAAAGTGAGGAAATATCTGAAAAATCTCCCGGATTTACTAGACATTCAACCGCGGGGTGATATTATCAGATCATTGGTCACTTACTGGGATTCGGCGCACAATGTATTCCATTTTTCAGACTTCGAACTCACCCCGACGTTGGAGGAAATAGCGGGATACATTGGGAGTGATGAAGCTCCGTTAAGGTTCAAGTACTTGATTGCACCTAGGGCCGTCACGGTACACCGATTTTTGGATTTTCTGAAAATACCCCGAACATTTCACCATCCAGATCTTGCCAAAGGTTTCTGCAGTCTCTATCTCATGTATGCTAGATACGGTCATGAGGGCGGGTTCAATAAGCCGGATTTCAAACTATGTAGTAAAGGCAACCGACAAAAATGGGACGAACACAGGCAGTCGGCTTTCATGACGGCCTTCTTAGGTCTTATAGTGTTCCCAAGGAAGGACGGCCACATCGATCTAAGAATAACTGGGGTTGTCAGTACTTTGCTTACCCAAGATAAAAGTACTCTGGCACCTATGATTATGGCTGACATTTTCCGGGCTCTCACTGTTTGTCGAGCCAGGGGTGACTTTTTCGAAGGATGTAACCTACTGTTGCAAGTGTGGATGACCGATCATTTATGTCATCGCTCCTCACTTTTGGGTTATGGTTCGCCAGAGAAAACTTGTATTGGAGAATTCTACACGAGAATCAAAGGGCTCAATTTACCTGAGGGAGTCACATCATGGACCTCATTTCTCCGAACTCTCACCGCCAGCCAAATCCAATGGACGCTCGGATGGTCACCTATCGAGGAAATCATATACATGCCGGCAACCCGACCTCACTTTCTGTTGATGGGACTGAAAAGTATCCAACCCTATGCACCGTATCGAGTTTTGAGGCAACTTGGGAGGTACCAAGTAGTACCGAAAGATGAAGATTTGAGTACCCAGGTGATTGAAATCAGTCCGAACGGTCATTTCCCTGAAGAAGAAGTTCGCCAAATCTGGAGTGAATGCCAACATCTGACAGCAAACACTTGTGTGATCGATACGGCAAAAGGGGAAGTCGCCCCAGGATATCACGCTTGGTTTAGAGGTAGCCTGTCTTACGAAAGACCGGCTAAGAGGCCGCATCTCAAAGATTTCGTAGAATCATCCCAAGGGCAATGGAACTGGTTAGCAAAAGAGAAGGGTTATCGAGCAGAGATTGGCGATTTGAAGCTACAAATAGATAGTTTGAAATTCGATAACAGCGTACAAATCGCGGCGGATCGAAGCGAAAAGAATAGGTTGATCCAAGAGAATGAAGAACTTAAGGCCCAAGTCCAAAAATTGAGATTGTCTCTTGATGAGCAACCCAGAAGTCAATCAGACCAGCGGTTGATAAAGGGTTTGAAAAGAGAGACCACGGAATGGCGAGACAGGTTAGAAGAATCCGAAAAGGTCATGACAGAGTTCAAGGCACGGTGGGAAACAAGAGTAGATAAGCATCGCCGATGTTTGAACCAATTGAAACGTGACCACGAGAAGACTGTTGCTAAAATAAAGAGAGAGATGGCGACACTTGAGATCAAAGCAGCTAGTCAGGCCAAGGATTTCCAAATTGAGAGCAGATACTGGTATGACTCAATAGTCCAGATGAAGTTGGAAGTACGGCGATTGAAGTATCAACACGTACAAGATGTTCAAGTCTTCAAGATATGCAGCGATCAGATAAAGCACCTGCTTGTAGAGAAGAAGCAAACCAGAGATAGGATCAAAGTCATTGCCCATGCCATCACCAGACGATGTCTACGGTGTGAGAACATGTCCAGTGTTACCTTCCTCTCGGCAGTAATGGTTTATGTCAAGCAGACTATGCACGAGCTAGAGCAACTTGAGAGGGATCTCACGCCTAGGACCGCGGCGAGGCCGAACGATGCCCCGCGGAAACCAATTTTTAAAACCATAATGCATTCATAGGTCAAATCTGTATCTTAGCATCTTCTGCCTGTTTTTCCATCAGGGTGATTTTCAGTCTATTTTGAGTCTAGGTTTATTTTCAAAGTTTGCTCTTTCTTTTGCAAAATGTAGCTTGTAATAGAACGTTTCAACAATAAAGAGGTTGTTTCTTTTACGCTCATTTGTGTTTTTCGAACTACGTAATGATCTGATTCACGTAGGCATCGTGATACGTAGGCAATCCTCATCGGATCCGGTCGCATTTCTTTTACTGCAAAATAAAAAAAAAAAAAAAAAAAGAGAAAAAAAAAGAAAAGAAAAGAAGGGGAAAAACTAATAAGAGGAAAAATGCCGGAATGACGCATGCTCTCGTAGCAGACATATAGTAATCCACTTCACTGTATTGGTGCATCATGCCCAACGTGAGATTAACTATCTATTATTTGCTGCAAATTAACCGTGCGCTTGTCATTGAGCATGATTCCAGGGTTTTTGAAAAGACGGTCGGTTTGGTGAAAGTCTGGCCTCGCACTCATACTTCACGAGGTCAAAGAGAGGTGTTCAACTACCTGTTGTTAGGACCAGAAGCAGTACTCACACTTACTTCACCAGGTCAAAAGGAAGTGTGGAAATGTCTTCGGAAATTCCATTACAAACAGTCCCCGTCTCTGAGGAGAGCTCAATCTCAGCCGTCCTCACACCTGAATCCGCAACTGCGGAGGAAAATAGAATCCTACGGCTCCGCATGTTGGAAATGCTGGATGACTGGAACAATGGGAAAGAGCCGCCAAGTGTGGTCCCCGGATTCCCTGAATTATTCTCCAGGTTGAGTGGGACTTCTAATGTCCCCATAAATTACCCTGCTACCCCATTTGGGTACCCAGCCACCTCCGCCTTCTCCGCAGGATCACCTTCTGAGCCTCATCCCCGAATGTCGGCCACTGATGCAAGCATGAACATCTTTACTGCATCGCCTTACCCAGCTACGGCACAGCCTGCCACATACAAGCCAAGCTTTGACTCATCCTCCTTTACATTCCAAGCACCATCGTTCTCAATGGAACCAACCAGGTTCGCTACCAACAATAATCCTCTACCGCCTCAGTGCGAACTTGCACCGGGACAGGACCAGAACCCCAGGATTGCAGAACAAAATGAGATTGCTAAGAGAATGAGAAGCCTTGAACAAAGTTTGAAGAATATGCAGGGGTTGAGCGGACAAAAGAGCGTCTCTTACGCCGACCTGTGCATGTTCCCTCACGTGCACCTGCCAACGGGTTTCAAGACCCCCAAATTCGAGAAATACGATGGGCACGGTGACCCCATTGCACATCTTAAGAAATACTGCAACCAATTGCGGGGAGCCGGCGGAAAAGAAGAACTGCTAATGGCATATTTTGGGGAAAGCTTAGTAGGGATAGCTTCGGAATGGTATATGGATCAGGAAATGTCCCGATGGCATATATGGGATGATCTCGCCAGAGATTTTGTAAAGCAATTCCAGTATAACATCGACATTGCGCCAGACCGAAACTCTCTGTCGAATTTGAAGAAGAAGCCTTCGGAAAGCTTTAGAGAGTATGCTATTAAGTGGCGTGAACAGGCGTCGAGAGTGAAGCCTCCCATGGATGAAGTGGAAATGGTCACTACCTTTCTCCAGGCTCAAGAGTCTGACTATTTCCAAAACATGATGTCGGCCATGGGTAAGCCATTCGCGGAAGCGATCAAGATAGGAGAGATGGTAGAGAATGGGCTGAAAACGGGTCGGATTCTGAGTCAAGCAGCCATAAGGGCAACCTCCCAAGCCGTCCAAAGCGGGTCTGGAGGAACGACAAGGGGGAAGAAGAAGGAAGAAACGGCTCTGGCAGCCTCTGAAGTAAGGGAGTATCGTCATCCCAAGCCTCATTTTTCGGAAAGGGCCCCACAACACTACTACCCCCACTCAAATGTGGCATATGCTCATCAACCTTATATGGTCATGAATGCCCAACCTTATAACCATCCACCACAACAAGCCAACCGAGGCCCAGCTCCACCTCCCAGAAATCAGCCTCCTTACCGCAACCACTATAACCCACAACCCCCGCAGAATAACTACCGCCCCCAGGAGCCACCTCGACGGCGGACTTTCACGCCCATCGGTGAACAATACTCTACATTGTTCCCTAAGCTAGTCCAGTTGGGTTTCTTGCAACCAATTCCCCAAACGAGGCAAAACCCGACATCTCCTTCTTACAAAGCCGGAGTCAGATGCGCCTATCATTCAGGGGCCGAGGGACATGATACAAACGATTGCTGGTCATTGAAAAGAGTGGTCGAAAATTTGATAGAGCAGGGGAAAATAGTGCTAAGGGACGAAGAGATCCCAAATGTGACTAACAATCCATTGCCCGCTCACAATAATGGGCCGTTGATCGGCATGATTTGTGAAGACAAAGAGTTCGACCCTGCCTTGAAAGCCATAATTGCCATTGTCGACACGGGGAGGAGGCCTGAAATAGACCAGAAATCAGAAAGGGGGGAGGAGGTCAAGGCTGCAGAAAGCAAGCCTGAAAAGAAGGTGGAGAAGAAAGTGGTACCAGCAAAGGGTGGAGTTCTTTACATACCGCGGGGTCAAGCCAAGAAGACGCAGAACTTCGGGATCAAAAAGACAAAACCTATGTACGTGCCAAAAGGGGCCTATGTGGTCCGGGGGACGATTCAACCACCTCGGCTGAATGAGCCAGTGGTTATCGGACGCGTGCCACAAAAGCCAATGACCAACCCGTCCACAGTGCCGTGGAATTATCAAAAGACTTTGGTAACATACAAAGGTAAGGAGGTCATGGAAGAACTTCCAGAAAATACTTTCGTTGGAGGGTACTCAAATACCCAAGAACTGAACAACGCCACACAAAGGCGCTTCCCTCCAAAGGAGCCCGTGAGTGTTGAAGAAGCGGAAGTGTTCTTCCAACAAATGAAGATGCCGGATTACGAAGTGATAGATCAGCTGCGCAAGCACCCTGAGCAAGTATCCATGCTGTCATTATTAATGAGGTCAACCGAGCATCAAAAGATCCTGCTGAAAACCCTGAATGAAGCATATGTACCGGTCGAAACCTCGGTGGAGCAACTAGAGCGGATGACAGAAAGATTCTTCGCCGTCAACCAAATCTCTTTCAACAAGAACGATTTACCCCCGGAAGGAGCAGCACACAACAAGGCCTTGCACTTAACAGTGAAATGCGAGGACTACTATGTCAAGCGGGTAATGCTGGATGGGGGATCAGGTGTTGACATTTGCCCGCTCTCCACGCTACAAAGAATGGAAATTGGGGCAGGAAGAATCCGACCCAACAACGTCTGCGTGAGAGCTTTCGACGGCATCAAGAGAGATACCATGGGAGAAATAGACCTGTTGTTGGTCATAGGACCAGTCGAATTTCGAGTAACCTTCCAGGTGATCGACATGGACACATCCTACAATTTCCTCCTTGGCAGACCTTGGATCCATGCGGCAGGAGCCGTGCCTTCCACTCTTCACCAGATGGTGAAGTTCGAGTACGAAGACCAAGAGATCGTGGTCCATGGGGAAGACGAACATGCCATTTATCGGGACCCATCCATCCCGTATCTTGAACCGAGAGAAGGGAGCGAACATACGGTCTATCAAGCTTTCGAGGTGGTACTGGCAGAGTAGCACGAAGAGGGAGTACCTTGCCCCCAGCCTTTCTTATCTAACGCTTCGGTCATGGTGGCCAAAGAGATGATCCGGCACGGATTTAGGCCAGGGAAGGGACTTGGACGAACCCTTCAGGGAATAACAGAACCCGTTACTTTGCCAATCATCAAGAAACCTTTTGGACTAGGTTTCAAACCTACTCCAGCAGACGAAAAATGGGCAAAGAAAAGGATAAATGAGGGCTGGAAGTTGCCTCAACCACTGCCGGATTTATATGCGACATTCGTCAGGCCAAGGTACGCTGAAGAAGAAGATGATGAGGTCTTCACAGCTGAGGAAATCGAGGAAATATGTGGGGTGATGAGAAAAATTCTCTACGAGGTCCACATGGTTCAACCAGGCGAAGGCACAAGCACTGCTGAGATGATGTACATAGGGCCAAACGCCAAACTCCAAAACTGGGAGGCCACGCCATTCCCGACTAGACGGAAGTCCGGGTAGACCTGTCCTGCCACCTTTCCTGTATCACAAGTTATCTCCGGGACATAACTTGAACGTTTTCTTCTTTTCAATTGTTGTTTTGAATTCCCAGTTGTAAACATTGTTGTCTTCCAACTTTCCAAAGAAAATATACAAAAAAAATCATCATTGCTTTCTATTCTTTCTTTTGCTTTGATTTTTTATTAGTTTTCCTTTTATCTTCCTTTTCAGTCCTAATAATGCGGCTTTGAATATGACATGCTTGCGGACTTCACGCCCAGATCACAATGAGCTATTTAACTGCGAATTAATGAACCCAGAACCAGAATATGATGCGGAAGAGGCTTTTAGGGAGATAAACCGAGAGTTGGAATATTTCGAGAATAAACCTAAGCCAAATCTGAACGACACTGAACCGGTAAACTTAGGAACCCCGGAAGAAGTCCGGGAGACCAAGATAAGCATTCACACGGACAAGAAAACGCGAGAGGCGATAATTCAACTTCTTCTTGAATTCAAAGACGTGTTTGCTTGGTCATATGATGACATGCCGGGACTAGGTGTTGATCTAGTGGTTCACAAATTGCCGATTCATCCTGATTGTCCTCCAGTTCAACAAAAGCAACGAAAGTTCAAAACTGAGGTCAGTGACAAGATTAAAGAGGAGATCACCAAGCAGCTGAAAACGGGAGTGATCCGGGTAGTCCAATATACAACATGGCTGGCGAATGTGGTTCCAGTACCGAAAAAGGACGGGAAAACTCGGGTATGTGTAGATTACCGAGATCTGAACAGAGCAAGTCCTAAGGATAATTTCCCGCTGCCCAACATCCACATCCTCGTTGATAATTGCGCCAAGCACGAGATACAGTCTTTTGTAGATTGTTATGCCGGGTATCATCAGGTACTGATGGATGAAGAGGACGCAGAGAAAACTGCCTTCACCACGCCTTGGGGCACCTACTGTTACCGGGTCATGCCATTTGGTCTGAAGAATGCTGGGGCTACTTACATGAGGGCCATGACTACCATTTTCCATGACATGATGCACCAGGAAATAGAGGTGTACGTGGACGATGTGATAGTCAAATCCAGGACGCAGGATAATCACATCCAAGACTTGAGGAAATTCTTTGAGAGGCTAAGGAAGTATGACTTGAAGCTAAATCCAGCCAAATGCGCTTTCGGAGTTCCGTCGGGTAAACTTTTGGGTTTCATCGTAAGCAGGAGAGGTATCGAGCTAGATCCAACTAAGATAAAATCCATCATAGATTTGCCTCCTCCAAGAACAAAGAAAGACGTGATGAGTCTGTTGGGCAGGTTGAACTACATCAGTCGGTTTATTGCCCAGCTGACAAGCACGTGTGAGCCCATATTCAAGTTGTTAAGGAAAGATGCGGCGATCAAATGGACACCTGAGTGTCAAGAAGCCTTCGATAAAGTCAAAAAATACCTTTCGAATCCCCCACTCTTGGTCCCTCCAGAACCGGGAAGGCCACTTTTCTTGTATCTGACAGTCTTAGAGAACTCTTTCGGCTGTGTCCTCGGGCAACACGACGTAACCGAAAAAAAGGAGCAAGCAATCTACTACCTGAGCAAGAAATTCACCGGTTACGAGGCCAAATACACACTGTTGGAAAGGACATGTTGCGCTCTCACATGGGTTGCTCAAAAGCTGAGGCATTATCTCCAAGCCCACACTACGTTCCTCATAAGCAGGTTGGATCCCTTGAAGTATATATTTCAGAAACTAATGCCTACTGGGAGACTGGCTAAATGACAAATCTTGCTTACGGAATTCGACATAGTTTATGTCACCCGCACGGCAATGAAAGCCCAGGCGTTAGCAGATCATTTGGCCGAAAACCCGGTCGATGAGGAATACCAGCCGTTGGATACCTATTTTCCAGATGAAGAGGTAAACACTGTAGAAGTGATCTCGGAGGAAGCTCATATATGGAAGATGTTCTTCGACGGAGCCGTGAACGCCAAGGGTGTAGGGATTGGGGCGATTTTGATCTCGCCTTCCGGTCAGCATTATCCCGCCACAGCTAGACTTCGTTTCTTCTGCACAAATAATACAGCTGAGTATGAAGCCTGCATTATGGGCATGCATATGGCAATCGATCAGGATGTCGAAGACTTACTGATTATGGGAGATTCTGACCTGATCATCCGGCAAGTCCAAGGTGAATGGGAAACTCGGGATGTCAAACTTATCCCATACCGACAACATGTGGAGGACCTCAGCAAGCGCTTTACCTCAATAGAGTTCAGGTATATTCCGAGGTGTCACAATGAACTGGCAGATGCACTTGCTACTCTGGCTTCTATGCTACCCTACCCGGGCAACGCCCACGTCGATCCTTTGGAAATCCAAATCAAGGAAAGACACGGTTACTGCAGTGTAATCGAGGCGGGATCAAATACGCAGCCTTGGTACCATGACATCAAGAAATTCTTGAAGACACAAGAATACCCCGAGCATGCAACTGGAGATCAAAAGAGGACCATTAGGCGACATGCAAGTGGTTTCTTTTTGAGCAGTGAATTGTTATATAAGAGGACTCCGGACCTCAATCTCTTAAGATGTGTCGATATCGAGGAAGCGAGAAAGATCATGCACGAAGTACACGCAGGTGTGTGTGGACCTCACATGAACGGGTATGTCTTAGCGAAGAAGATCCTTAGAGCAGGTTATTACTGGATGACCATGGAAAAGGATTGCTTTAGCTTTGTCCGGAAGTGTCATCAGTGTCAGGTGCACGGTAATTTGATTCATGCACCTCCCACGGAACTGCATCCCATGTCCGCACCTTGGCCATTTGTCGCTTGGGGCATGGACGTCATTGGACCAATTGAACCAAAGGCTTCGAATGGACACAGGTTTATACTGGTTGCCATCGATTACTTCACAAAATGGGTAGAAGCCGTCACTCTCAAGTCGGTCACTAAGAAAGCTGTGGTAGATTTTGTACACTCAAATCTTATCTGTCGTTTCGGTATTCCTGCGACTATCATTACAGATAACGCAGCAAACTTGAACAGTCACTTGATGGGAGATGTATGCGAGCAATTCAAGATAACGCATAGGAATTCCACGCCTTATCGGCCAAAGGCCAATGGTGCCGTGGAAGCGGCAAACAAAAACATCAAGAAGATTTTGAGGAAGACTATCCAAAGTTCCCGACAGTGGCATGAGCAGTTACCATTTGCACTATTAGGTTACCGCACTACGGTACGCACATCGGTGGGAGCGACTCCTTATCTTTTGGTTTATGGGACCGAGGCGGTAATACCGGCAGAGGTAGAAATTCCTTCGCTTCGAATCATTGTCGAAGCAGAAATCGAGGACAGCGAGTGGGTTAAGACTCGGTCAGAGAAATTGACGTTGATTGATGAAAAGCGGATGGCTGCGGTTTGTCACGGACAGTTATACCAACGAAGGATGGCCCGCGCTTACAACAAGAAAGTCCGACCCCGGAATTTCGAAGTAGGTCAGCTGGTACTAAGGCGTATTTTGCCGCATCATGAGGAAGCAAAAGGAAAGTTTGCCCCAAATTGGAAAGGCCCATACATTGTAAGGAAGATACTGCCGCGAGGAGCATTGTATTTGGGTGATATCGAAGGAAATGACCCTGACACAGCAGTAAATGCAGATGCAGTCAAGAGGTATTACGTCTAAATCATACTCCAGTGATCCTGACACGTTGAAAATGGCGAAGGCGTTTGTTCCCCACTACTTCCCAAACACTACCCAATCCTCTCCACCAACTTTTGAGCCGCTTACAAAACAAAAAAAAACAAAAAAAAAAAGAAAAAGAAAAAAAAAGAAAACAAAACAAAATTTGATGAGAGGCCTGAACTACGTTTGACTTGATTCCGAAAGGATACGTAGGCAGCCTCTCCCTGAGGTTCAGTCACACCAACAATAAAATCCCATTCACCCTGAAATTGAAAACCGGGGCACGTCGAGCAGTTGAGAAGTTAGTATCACTACCTCTCTTTACCAAGCACAAGCCTTCAAATCAATTACCAAATATGGTGGGGAATCAATAAGTGTCACAAACGAAGACCATCACACTCTGAATTGAGAGAGATAAAATGAGAGAGTCTCGGCGGTGAAAACCTTCGGGCACCACGAGGCGACGGGAGTAGAGAAACCAACATGAGAGAGCTTGTTTAGTAAAAACTCGCAAAGAGTGCTATCAAGCGATGACAGGAAGAGAAATGAGAGAGGTCAGCCAGCGAAAACCCGCAAAGGGCGCTGTTGGCCAAAAAGAATGACGCCACCCCAAGAAAGTTTCGGCAGAGTGCCACCGGTTTGGAATCACAAATCCATTCTGGTTCAGGAAAATGCAAGCTCTTAGAAGGTCAGACGTCCAGTCCAAAAAGCATGTCATGTCATTGAAAGCCAGCATTATCTTCCTCAGATAAGTCTTTCTCATCCCGAAAAGGTTACTCCTTTTCTGATTTGTTTTCTCTTTTCTTTGTTTCTTTTCGAATCCCTTTCGCATTTTAACCCCGAGTTCAGGACACACCGGAAAGGACAGGTGGCAGGTTTGTTTGCACGGAATCCCGTCTCATGAAGGAAAGCGCCTCATCTCGTTGATATGATTACCCAAGCATGATGAATCATGACGTTTGATGGTGTTCCGGAGTAAAGGAAAAAGAGAGAAATCTTGAAATCTTCCCCAGCAAGTCTACCTTCGGACAAATCCCCACAGAGTTTCCCCCTGTACAAAACCCCACAGAGTTTCTCTTTTGTACAATCTCCCCACAAAGTCTCCCCGCTGGAATTTCATCGGCGCATCTCCAGCGAGTCCTTTTGTAAATATTCCCCAACAAGCTTACCCCAACAAACCCTGGGAAACTCATTTTGAGGTAAATCCCCAGCCCCATTGTACAAAAATCCACACAAAGAATCCACTTTGTAAATATTTCCCACAGAGCTTCCTTTGTTGTACAAATTCCCACAAAATACCTCCAATAAAATCCCCGTTGAGAACCTCCAAGCGAAACGGGACACACAAAAAAAAGAAAAAAAAAAAAAAACCTTACGAAGTAAGTCATCACAGAATCCGGAAATACGAGCTTGAGCAGTCTAAAGGTTTCGCCATTCGAATCAAATCAATGGAGGAATTTCACAACATAAATAGAGACGCAACAAAGCAATTGGGAACAATCAAGGTCACCGAACCGACCGTCATTTCCGAACTAACAATTGTTCTTTGCCTGAGAAGTTGAAACAGGTTTTTAATCCAAGACAACCGTGCAAGAAGCACGTGTCGCCCAAAGAATAAGATACGAGGATACAAGGAACATTTTGGCAATAAGGAATTCACTCAAAAGGTAAGTTCCCGCAAAACCCCCTTTTACCTTCTATTAAAACAAGAAAACTCAAAAATAGATCGTGTAGTATTCTCGAGCTTTATCCCCAGCCAATCAGCATTAGGGTTTTTAAACCCTAAACTGAATTTTCCTTTTAGTCAGCATTAGGGTTTTAAACCCTAAACTGAACTTTTCCTTTCAGCCAGCATTAGAGTTTTAAACTCTAAACTGAGCTTTTCCATGCAATCAGCATTAGGGTTTTAAACCCTAAACTGAATTTTCCTTTTAGTCAGCATTAGGGTTTTAAACCCTAAACTGAACTTTTCCTTTCAGCCAGCATTAGAGTTTTAAACTCTGAACTGAGCTTTTCCATGCAATCAGCATTAGGGTTTTAAACCCTAAACTGGATTTTCCTTTTAGTCAGCATTAGGGTTTTAAACCCTAAACTGAACTTTTTCCTTTCAGCCAGCATTAGAGTTTTAAACTCTAAACTGAGCTTTTCCATGCAATCAGTATTAGGGTTTTAAACCCTAAACTGAATTTTCCTTTTAGTCAGCATTAGGGTTTTAAACCCTAAACTGAACTTTTCCTTTCAGCCAGCATTAGAGTTTTAAACTCTAAACTGAGCTTTTCCATGCAATCAGCATTAGGGTTTTAAACCCTAAACTGAATTTTCCTTTTAGTCAGCATTAGGGTTTTAAACCCTAAACTGAACTTTTCCTTTCAGCCAGCATTAGAGTTTTAAACTCTAAACTGAGCTTTTCCATGCAATCAGTATTAGGGTTTTAAACCCTAAACTGAATTTTCTTTTTAGTCAGCATTAGGGTTTTAAACCCTAAACTGAACTTTTCCTTTCAGCCAGCATTAGAGTTTTAAACTCTGAACTGAGCTTTTCCGTGCAATCAGCATTAGGGTTTTAAACCCTAAACTGAATTTTCCTTTTAGTCAGCATTAGGGTTTTAAACCCTAAACTGAACTTTTCCTTTCAGCCAGCATTAGAGTTTTAAACTCTGAACTGAGCTTTTCCATGCAATCAGCATTAGGGTTTTAAACCCTAAACTGGATTTTCCTTTTAGTCAGCATTAGGGTTTTAAACCCTAAACTGAACTTTTCCTTTCAGCCAGCATTAGAGTTTTAAACTCTAAACTGAGCTTTTCCATGCAATCAGTATTAGGGTTTTAAACCCTAAACTGAATTTTCCTTTTAGTCAGCATTAGGGTTTTAAACCCTAAACTGAACTTTTCCTTTCAGCCAGCATTAGAGTTTTAAACTCTGAACTGAGCTTTTCCATGCAATCAGCATTAGGGTTTTAAACCCTAAACTGAATTTTCCTTTTAGTCAGCATTAGGGTTTTAAACCCTAAACTGAACTTTTCCTTTCAGCCAGCATTAGAGTTTTAAACTCTGAACTGAGCTTTTCCATGCAATCAGCATTAGGGTTTTAAACCCTAAACTGAATTTTCCTTTTAGTCAGCATTAGGGTTTTAAACCCTAAACTGAACTTTTCCTTTCAGCCAGCATTAGAGTTTTAAACTCTAAACTGAGCCTTTCCATGCAATCAGTATTAGGGTTTTAAACCCTAAACTGAATTTTCTTTTTAGTCAGCATTAGGGTTTTAAACCCTAAACTGAACTTTTCCTTTCAGCCAGCATTAGAGTTTTAAACTCTAAACTGAGCCTTTCCATGCAATCAGTATTAGGGTTTTAAACCCTAAACTGAATTTTCCTTTTAGTCAGCATTAGGGTTTTAAACCCTAAACTGAACTTTTCCTTTCAGCCAGCATTAGAGTTTTAAACTCTGAACTGAGCTTTTCCATGCAATCAGCATTAGGGTTTTAAACCCTAAACTGAATTTTCCTTTTAGTCAGCATTAGGGTTTTAAACCCTAAACTGAACTTTTCCTTTCAGCCAGCATTAGAGTTTTAAACTCTAAACTGAGCCTTTCCATGCAATTAGTATTAGGGTTTTAAACCCTAAACTGAATTTTCTTTTTAGTCAGCATTAGGGTTTTAAACCCTAAACTGAACTTTTCCTTTCAGCCAGCATTAGAGTTTTAAACTCTGAACTGAGCTTTTCCATGCAATCAACATTAGGGTTTTAAACCCTAAACTGAATTTTCCTTTTAGTCAGCATTAGGGTTTTAAACCCTAAACTGAACTTTTCCTTTCAGCCAGCATTAGGGTTTTAAACTCTAAACTGAGCTTTTCCATGCAATCAGTATTAGGGTTTTAAACCCTAAACTGAATTTTCCTTTTAGTCAGCATTAGGGTTTTAAACCCTAAACTGAACTTTTCCTTTCAGCCAGCATTAGAGTTTTAAACTCTGAACTGAGCTTTTCCGTGCAATCAGCATTAGGGTTTTAAACCCTAAACTGAATTTTCCTTTTAGTCAGCATTAGGGTTTTAAACCCTAAACTGAACTTTTCCTTTCAGCCAGCATTAGGAGTTTTAAACTCTGAACTGAGCTTTTCCATGCAATCAGCATTAGGGTTTTAAACCCTAAACTGGATTTTCCTTTTAGTCAGCATTAGGGTTTTAAACCCTAAACTGAACTTTTCCTTTCAGCCAGCATTAGAGTTTTAAACTCTAAACTGAGCTTTTCCATGCAATCAGTATTAGGGTTTTAAACCCTAAACTGAATTTTCCTTTTAGTCAGCATTAGGGTTTTAAACCCTAAACTGAACTTTTCCTTTCAGCCAGCATTAGAGTTTTAAACTCTGAACTGAGCTTTTCCATGCAATCAGCATTAGGGTTTTAAACCCTAAACTGAATTTTCCTTTTAGTCAGCATTAGGGTTTTAAACCCTAAACTGAACTTTTCCTTTCAGCCAGCATTAGAGTTTTAAACTCTGAACTGAGCTTTTCCATGCAATCAGCATTAGGGTTTTAAACCCTAAACTGAATTTTCCTTTTAGTCAGCATTAGGGTTTTAAACCCTAAACTGAACTTTTCCTTTCAGCCAGCATTAGAGTTTTAAACTCTAAACTGAGCCTTTCCATGCAATCAGTATTAGGGTTTTAAACCCTAAACTGAATTTTCCTTTTAGTCAGCATTAGGGTTTTAAACCCTAAACTGAACTTTTCCTTTCAGCCAGCATTAGAGTTTTAAACTCTAAACTGAGCTTTTCCATGCAATCAGCATTAGGGTTTTAAACCCTAAACTGAATTTTCCTTTTAGTCAGCATTAGGGTTTTAAACCCTAAACTGAACTTTTCCTTTCAGCCAGCATTAGAGTTTTAAACTCTAAACTGAGCTTTTCCATGCAATCAGCATTAGGGTTTTAAACCCTAAACTGAATTTTCCTTTTAGTCAGCATTAGGGTTTTAAACCCTAAACTGAACTTTTCCTTTCAGCCAGCATTAGAGTTTTAAACTCTGAACTGAGCTTTTCCATGCAATCAGCATTAGGGTTTTAAACCCTAAACTGAATTTTCTTTTTAGTCAGCATTAGGGTTTTAAACCCTAAACTGAACTTTTCCTTTCAGCCAGCATTAGAGTTTTAAACTCTAAACTGAGCTTTTCCATGCAATCAGTATTAGGGTTTTAAACCCTAAACTGAATTTTCCTTTTAGTCAGCATTAGGGTTTTAAACCCTAAACTGAACTTTTCCTTTCAGCCAGCATTAGAGTTTTAAACTCTAAACTGAGCTTTTCCATGCAATCAGCATTAGGGTTTTAAACCCTAAACTGAATTTTCCTTTTAGTCAGCATTAGGGTTTTAAACCCTAAACTGAACTTTTCCTTTCAGCCAGCATTAGGGTTTTAAACTCTAAACTGAGCTTTTCCATGCAATCAGCATTAGGGTTTTAAACCCTAAACTGAATTTTCTTTTTAGTCAGCATTAGGGTTTTAAACCCTAAACTGAACTTTTCCTTTCAGCCAGCATTAGAGTTTTAAACTCTGAACTGAGCTTTTCCGTGCAATCAGCATTAGGGTTTTAAACCCTAAACTGAATTTTCCTTTTAGTCAGCATTAGGGTTTTAAACCCTAAACTGAACTTTTCCTTTCAGCCAGCATTAGAGTTTTAAACTCTAAACTGAGCCTTTCCATGCAATCAGTATTAGGGTTTTAAACCCTAAACTGAATTTTCTTTTTAGTCAGCATTAGGGTTTTAAACCCTAAACTGAACTTTTCCTTTCAGACAGCATTAGAGTTTTAAACTCTAAACTGAGCTTTTCCATGCAATCAGCATTAGGGTTTTAAACCCTAAACTGAATTTTCCTTTTAGTCAGCATTAGGGTTTTAAACCCTAAACTGAACTTTTCCTTTCAGCCAGCATTAGAGTTTTAAACTCTGAACTGAGCTTTTCCATGCAATCAGCATTAGGGTTTTAAACCCTAAACTGAATTTTCCTTTTAGTCAGCATTAGGGTTTTAAACCCTAAACTGAACTTTTCCTTTCAGCCAGCATTAGAGTTTTAAACTCTGAACTGAGCTTTTCCATGCAATCAGCATTAGGGTTTTAAACCCTAAACTGAATTTTCCTTTTAGTCAGCATTAGGGTTTTAAACCCTAAACTGAACTTTTCCTTTCAGCCAGCATTAGAGTTTTAAACTCTTAACTGAGCCTTTCCATGCAATCAGTATTAGGGTTTTAAACCCTAAACTGAATTTTCCTTTTAGTCAGCATTAGGGTTTTAAACCCTAAACTGAACTTTTCCTTTCAGCCAGCATTAGGGTTTTAAACTCTAAACTGAGCTTTTCCATGCAATCAGCATTAGGGTTTTAAACCCTAAACTGAATTTTCCTTTTAGTCAGCATTAGGGTTTTAAACCCTAAACTGAACTTTTCCTTTCAGCCAGCATTAGAGTTTTAAACTCTAAACTGAGCTTTTCCATGCAATCAGCATTAGGGTTTTAAACCCTAAACTGAATTTTCCTTTTAGTCAGCATTAGGGTTTTAAACCCTAAACTGAACTTTTCCTTTCAGCCAGCATTAGAGTTTTAAACTCTGAACTGAGCTTTTCCATGCAATCAGCATTAGGGTTTTAAACCCTAAACTGAATTTTCCTTTTAGTCAGCATTAGGGTTTTAAACCCTAAACTGAACTTTTCCTTTCAGCCAGCATTAGAGTTTTAAACTCTAAACTGAGCTTTTCCATGCAATCAGCATTAGGGTTTTAAACCCTAAACTGAATTTTCCTTTTAGTCAGCATTAGGGTTTTAAACCCTAAACTGAACTTTTCCTTTCAGCCAGCATTAGGGTTTTAAACTCTAAACTGAGCTTTTCCATGCAATCAGCATTAGGGTTTTAAACCCTAAACTGAATTTTCCTTTTAGTCAGCATTAGGGTTTTAAACCCTAAACTGAACTTTTCCTTTCAGCCAGCATTAGGGTTTTAAACTCTAAACTGAGCTTTTCCATGCAATCAGCATTAGGGTTTTAAACCCTAAACTGAATTTTCCTTTTAGTCAGCATTAGGGTTTTAAACCCTAAACTGAACTTTTCCTTTCAGCCAGCATTAGGGTTTTAAACTCTAAACTGAGCTTTTCTATGCAATCAGCATTAGGGTTTTAAACCCTAAACTGAATTTTCCTTTTAGTCAGCATTAGGGTTTTAAACCCTAAACTGAACTTTTTCCTTTCAGCCAGCATTAGGGTTTTAAACTCTAAACTGAGCTTTTCCATGCAATCAGCATTAGGGTTTTAAACCCTAAACTGAATTTTCCTTTTAGTCAGCATTAGGGTTTTAAACCCTAAACTGAACTTTTCCTTTCAGCCAGCATTAGAGTTTTAAACTCTAAACTGAGCTTTTCCATGCAATCAGCATTAGGGTTTTAAACCCTAAACTGAATTTTCCTTTTAGTCAGCATTAGGGTTTTAAACCCTAAACTGAACTTTTCCTTTCAGCCAGCATTAGAGTTTTAAACTCTAAACTGAGCTTTTCCATGCAATCAGCATTAGGGTTTTAAACCCTAAACTGAATTTTCCTTTTAGTCAGCATTAGGGTTTTAAACCCTAAACTGAACTTTTCCTTTCAGCCAGCATTAGAGTTTTAAACTCTAAACTGAGCTTTTCCATGCAATCAGCATTAGGGTTTTAAACCCTAAACTGAATTTTCCTTTTAGTCAGCATTAGGGTTTTAAACCCTAAACTGAACTTTTCCTTTCAGCCAGCATTAGAGTTTTAAACTCTAAACTGAGCTTTTCCATGCAATCAGCATTAGGGTTTTAAACCCTAAACTGAATTTTCCTTTTAGTCAGCATTAGGGTTTTAAACCCTAAACTGAACTTTTCCTTTCAGCCAGCATTAGAGTTTTAAACTCTGAACTGAGCTTTTCCATGCAATCAGCATTAGGGTTTTAAACCCTAAACTGAATTTTCCTTTTAGTCAGCATTAGGGTTTTAAACCCTAAACTGAACTTTTCCTTTCAGCCAGCATTAGGAGTTTTAAACTCTAAACTGAGCTTTTCCATGCAATCAGCATTAGGGTTTTAAACCCTAAACTGAATTTTCCTTTTAGTCAGCATTAGGGTTTTAAACCCTAAACTGAACTTTTCCTTTCAGCCAGCATTAGAGTTTTAAACTCTAAACTGAGCTTTTCCATGCAATCAGCATTAGGGTTTTAAACCCTAAACTGAATTTTCCTTTTAGTCAGCATTAGGGTTTTAAACCCTAAACTGAACTTTTCCTTTCAGCCAGCATTAGAGTTTTAAACTCTAAACTGAGCTTTTCCGTGCAATCAGCATTAGGGTTTTAAACCCTAAACTGAATTTTCCTTTTAGTCAGCATTAGGGTTTTAAACCCTAAACTGAACTTTTCCTTTCAGCCAGCATTAGGGTTTTAAACTCTAAACTGAGCTTTTCCATGCAATCAGCATTAGGGTTTTAAACCCTAAACTGAATTTTCCTTTTAGTCAGCATTAGGGTTTTAAACCCTAAACTGAACTTTTCCTTTCAGCCAGCATTAGAGTTTTAAACTCTAAACTGAGCTTTTCCATGCAATCAGCATTAGTGTTTTAAACCCTAAACTGAATTTTCCTTTTAGTCAGCATTAGGGTTTTAAACCCTAAACTGAACTTTTCCTTTCAGCCAGCATTAGGGTTTTAAAACCCTGAACTGAGCTTTTCCGTGCAATCAGCATTAGGGTTTTAAACCCTAAACTGAATTTTCCTTTTAGTCAGCATTAGGGTTTTAAACCCTAAACTGAACTTTTCCTTTCAGCCAGCATTAGAGTTTTAAACTCTAAACTGAGCTTTTCCATGCAATCAGCATTAGGGTTTTAAACCCTAAACTAAATTTTCCTTTTAGTCAGCATTAGGGTTTTAAACCCTAAACTGAACTTTTCCTTTCAGCCAGCATTAGGGTTTTAAAACCCTAAACTGAGCTTTTCCATGCAATCAGCATTAGGGTTTTAAACCCTAAACTGAATTTTCCTTTTAGTCAGCATTAGGGTTTTAAACCCTAAACTGAACTTTTCCTTTCAGCCAGCATTAGAGTTTTAAACTCTGAACTGAGCTTTTCCGTGCAATCAGCATTAGGGTTTTAAACCCTAAACTGAATTTTCCTTTTAGTCAGCATTAGGGTTTTAAACCCTAAACTGAACTTTTCCTTTCAGCCAGCATTAGAGTTTTAAACTCTAAACTGAGCCTTTCCATGCAATCAGTATTAGGGTTTTAAACCCTAAACTGAATTTTCCTTTTAATCAGCATTAGGGTTTTAAACCCTAAACTGAACTTTTCCTTTCAGCCAGCATTAGAGTTTTAAACTCTAAACTGAGCTTTTCCATGCAATCAGCATTAGGGTTTTAAACCCTAAACTGAATTTTCCTTTTAGTCAGCATTAGGGTTTTAAACCCTAAACTGAACTTTTCCTTTCAGCCAGCATTAGAGTTTTAAACTCTAAACTGAGCTTTTCCATGCAATCAGCATTAGGGTTTTAAACCCTAAACTGAATTTTCCTTTTAGTCAGCATTAGGGTTTTAAACCCTAAACTGAACTTTTCCTTTCAGCCAGCATTAGAGTTTTAAACTCTAAACTGAGCTTTTCCATGCAATCAGCATTAGGGTTTTAAACCCTAAACTGAATTTTCCTTTTAGTCAGCATTAGGGTTTTAAACCCTAAACTGAACTTTTCCTTTCAGCCAGCATTAGGGTTTTAAACTCTAAACTGAGCTTTTCCATGCAATCAGCATTAGGGTTTTAAACCCTAAACTGAATTTTCCTTTTAGTCAGCATTAGGGTTTTAAACCCTAAACTGAACTTTTCCTTTCAGCCAGCATTAGAGTTTTAAACTCTGAACTGAGCTTTTCCGTGCAATCAGCATTAGGGTTTTAAACCTTAAACTGAATTTTCCTTTTAGTCAGCATTAGGGTTTTAAACCCTAAACTGAACTTTTCCTTTCAGCCAGCATTAGAGTTTTAAACTCTGAACTGAGCTTTTCCATGCAATCAGCATTAGGGTTTTAAACCCTAAACTGGATTTTCCTTTTAGTCAGCATTAGGGTTTTAAACCCTAAACTGAACTTTTCCTTTCAGCCAGCATTAGGAGTTTTAAACTCTAAACTGAGCTTTTCCATGCAATCAGCATTAGGGTTTTAAACCCTAAACTGAATTTTCCTTTTAGTCAGCATTAGGGTTTTAAACCCTAAACTGAACTTTTCCTTTCAGCCAGCATTAGAGTTTTAAACTCTAAACTGAGCTTTTCCATGCAATCAGCATTAGGGTTTTAAACCCTAAACTGAATTTTCCTTTTAGTCAGCATTAGGGTTTTAAACCCTAAACTGAACTTTTCCTTTCAGCCAGCATTAGGAGTTTTAAACTCTGAACTGAGCTTTTCCATGCAATCAGCATTAGGGTTTTAAACCCTAAACTGAATTTTCCTTTTAGTCAGCATTAGGGTTTTAAACCCTAAACTGAACTTTTCCTTTCAGCCAGCATTAGAGTTTTAAACTCTAAACTGAGCTTTTCCATGCAATCAGCATTAGGGTTTTAAACCCTAAATTGAATTTTCCTTTTAGTCAGCATTAGGGTTTTAAACCCTAAACTGAACTTTTCCTTTCAGCCAGCATTAGGGTTTTAAACTCTAAACTGAGCTTTTCCATGCAATCAGCATTAGGGTTTTAAACCCTAAACTGAATTTTCCTTTTAGTCAGCATTAGGGTTTTAAACCCTAAACTGAACTTTTCCTTTCAGCCAGCATTAGGGTTTTAAACTCTGAACTGAGCTTTTCCATGCAATCAGCATTAGGGTTTTAAACCCTAAACTGAATTTTCCTTTTAGTCAGCATTAGGGTTTTAAACCCTAAACTGAACTTTTCCTTTCAGCCAGCATTAGAGTTTTAAACTCTAAACTGAGCTTTTCCATGCAATCAGCATTAGGGTTTTAAACCCTAAACTGAATTTTCCTTTTAGTCAGCATTAGGGTTTTAAACCCTAAACTGAACTTTTCCTTTCAGCCAGCATTAGGAGTTTTAAACTCTGAACTGAGCTTTTCCATGCAATCAGCATTAGGGTTTTAAACCCTAAACTGAATTTTCCTTTTAGTCAGCATTAGGGTTTTAAACCCTAAACTGAACTTTTCCTTTCAGCCAGCATTAGAGTTTTAAACTCTAAACTGAGCTTTTCCATGCAATCAGCATTAGGGTTTTAAACCCTAAACTGAATTTTCCTTTTAGTCAGCATTAGGGTTTTAAACCCTAAACTGAACTTTTCCTTTCAGCCAGCATTAGAGTTTTAAACTCTAAACTGAGCTTTTCCGTGCAATCAGCATTAGGGTTTTAAACCCTAAACTGAATTTTCCTTTTAGTCAGCATTAGGGTTTTAAACCCTAAACTGAACTTTTCCTTTCAGCCAGCATTAGAGTTTTAAACTCTGAACTGAGCTTTTCCATGCAATCAGCATTAGGGTTTTAAACCCTAAACTGGATTTTCCTTTTAGTCAGCATTAGGGTTTTAAACCCTAAACTGAACTTTTCCTTTCAGCCAGCATTAGAGTTTTAAACTCTAAACTGAGCTTTTCCATGCAATCAGCATTAGGGTTTTAAACCCTAAACTGAATTTTCCTTTTAGTCAGCATTAGGGTTTTAAACCCTAAACTGAACTTTTCCTTTCAGCCAGCATTAGAGTTTTAAACCCTAAACTGAGCTTTTCCATGCAATCAGCATTAGGGTTTTAAACCCTAAACTGAATTTTCCTTTTAGTCAGCATTAGGGTTTTAAACCCTAAACTGAACTTTTCCTTTCAGCCAGCATTAGGGTTTTAAACCCTAAACTGAGCTTTTCCATGCAATCAGCATTAGGGTTTTAAACCCTAAACTGAACTTTTCCTTTCAGCCAGCATTAGAGTTTTAAACTCTAAACTGAGCTTTTCCATGCAATCAGCATTAGGGTTTTAAACCCTAAACTGAATTTTCCTTTTAGTCAGCATTAGGGTTTTAAACCCTAAACTGAACTTTTCCTTTCAGCCAGCATTAGAGTTTTAAACTCTAAACTGAGCTTTTCCATGCAATCAGCATTAGGGTTTTAAACCCTAAACTGAATTTTCCTTTTAGTCAGCATTAGGGTTTTAAACCCTAAACTGAACTTTTCCTTTCAGCCAGCATTAGAGTTTTAAACTCTAAACTGAGCTTTTCCATGCAATCAGCATTAGGGTTTTAAACCCTAAACTGGATTTTCTTTTTAGTCAGCATTAGGGTTTTAAACCCTAAACTGAACTTTTCCTTTCAGCCAGCATTAGAGTTTTAAACTCTGAACTGAGCTTTTCCGTGCAATCAGCATTAGGGTTTTAAACCCTAAACTGAATTTTCCTTTTAGTCAGCATTAGGGTTTTAAACCCTAAACTGAACTTTTCCTTTCAGCCAGCATTAGGAGTTTTAAACTCTGAACTGAGCTTTTCCATGCAATCAGCATTAGGGTTTTAAACCCTAAACTGGATTTTCCTTTTAGTCAGCATTAGGGTTTTAAACCCTAAACTGAACTTTTCCTTTCAGCCAGCATTAGAGTTTTAAACTCTAAACTGAGCTTTTCCATGCAATCAGCATTAGGGTTTTAAACCCTAAACTGAATTTTCCTTTTAGTCAGCATTAGGGTTTTAAACCCTAAACTGAACTTTTCCTTTCAGCCAGCATTAGAGTTTTAAACTCTAAACTGAGCTTTTCCATGCAATCAGCATTAGGGTTTTAAACCCTAAACTGAATTTTCCTTTTAGTCAGCATTAGGGTTTTAAACCCTAAACTGAACTTTTCCTTTCAGCCAGCATTAGAGTTTTAAACTCTAAACTGAGCTTTTCCATGCAATCAGTATTAGGGTTTTAAACCCTAAACTGAATTTTCCTTTTAGTCAGCATTAGGGTTTTAAACCCTAAACTGAACTTTTCCTTTCAGCCAGCATTAGGGTTTTAAACTCTAAACTGAGCTTTTCCATGCAATCAGCATTAGGGTTTTAAACCCTAAACTGAATTTTCCTTTTAGTCAGCATTAGGGTTTTAAACCCTAAACTGAACTTTTCCTTTCAGCCAGCATTAGAGTTTTAAACTCTGAACTGAGCTTTTCCATGCAATCAGCATTAGGGTTTTAAACCCTAAACTGAATTTTCCTTTTAGTCAGCATTAGGGTTTTAAACCCTAAACTGAACTTTTCCTTTCAGCCAGCATTAGGAGTTTTAAACTCTAAACTGAGCTTTTCCATGCAATCAGCATTAGGGTTTTAAACC
Source organism: Nicotiana sylvestris (assembly GCF_000393655.2). Lineage (NCBI taxonomy): Eukaryota > Viridiplantae > Streptophyta > Magnoliopsida > Solanales > Solanaceae > Nicotiana > Nicotiana sylvestris. Next base: position 26,861,022 of record NC_091067.1, on the reverse strand, counting down.
CTAAACTGAATTTTCCTTTTAGTCAGCATTAGGGTTTTAAACCCTAAACTGAACTTTTCCTTTCAGCCAGCATTAGAGTTTTAAACTCTAAACTGAGCTTTTCCATGCAATCAGCATTAGGGTTTTAAACCCTAAACTGAATTTTCCTTTTAGTCAGCATTAGGGTTTTAAACCCTAAACTGAACTTTTCCTTTCAGCCAGCATTAGAGTTTTAAACTCTAAACTGAGCTTTTCCATGCAATCAGCATTAGGGTTTTAAACCCTAAACTGAATTTTCCTTTTAGTCAGCATTAGGGTTTTAAACCCTAAACTGAACTTTTCCTTTCAGCCAGCATTAGAGTTTTAAACTCTGAACTGAGCTTTTCCATGCAATCAGCATTAGGGTTTTAAACCCTAAACTGAATTTTCCTTTTAGTCAGCATTAGGGTTTTAAACCCTAAACTGAACTTTTCCTTTCAGCCAGCATTAGAGTTTTAAACTCTAAACTGAGCTTTTCCATGCAATCAGCATTAGGGTTTTAAACCCTAAACTGGATTTTCCTTTTAGTCAGCATTAGGGTTTTAAACCCTAAACTGAACTTTTCCTTTCAGCCAGCATTAGGGTTTTAAACTCTAAACTGAGCTTTTCCATGCAATCAGCATTAGGGTTTTAAACCCTAAACTGAATTTTCCTTTTAGTCAGCATTAGGGTTTTAAACCCTAAACTGAACTTTTCCTTTCAGCCAGCATTAGAGTTTTAAACTCTAAACTGAGCTTTTCCATGCAATCAGCATTAGGGTTTTAAACCCTAAACTGAATTTTCCTTTTAGTCAGCATTAGGGTTTTAAACCCTAAACTGAACTTTTCCTTTCAGCCAGCATTAGAGTTTTAAACTCTAAACTGAGCTTTTCCATGCAATCAGCATTAGGGTTTTAAACCCTAAACTGAATTTTCCTTTTAGTCAGCATTAGGGTTTTAAACCCTAAACTGAACTTTTCCTTTCAGCCAGCATTAGAGTTTTAAACTCTAAACTGAGCTTTTCCATGCAATCAGCATTAGGGTTTTAAACCCTAAACTGAATTTTCCTTTTAGTCAGCATTAGGGTTTTAAACCCTAAACTGAACTTTTCCTTTCAGCCAGCATTAGAGTTTTAAACTCTAAACTGAGCTTTTCCATGCAATCAGCATTAGGGTTTTAAACCCTAAACTGAATTTTCCTTTTAGTCAGCATTAGGGTTTTAAACCCTAAACTGAACTTTTCCTTTCAGCCAGCATTAGGGTTTTAAACTCTGAACTGAGCTTTTCCATGCAATCAGCATTAGGGTTTTAAACCCTAAACTGAATTTTCCTTTTAGTCAGCATTAGGGTTTTAAACCCTAAACTGAACTTTTCCTTTCAGCCAGCATTAGGGTTTTAAACTCTAAACTGAGCTTTTCCATGCAATCAGCATTAGGGTTTTAAACCCTAAACTGAATTTTCCTTTTAGTCAGCATTAGGGTTTTAAACCCTAAACTGAACTTTTCCTTTCAGCCAGCATTAGGGTTTTAAACTCTGAACTGAGCTTTTCCATGCAATCAGCATTAGGGTTTTAAACCCTAAACTGAATTTTCCTTTTAGTCAGCATTAGGGTTTTAAACCCTAAACTGAACTTTTCCTTTCAGCCAGCATTAGGGTTTTAAACTCTAAACTGAGCTTTTCCATGCAATCAGCATTAGGGTTTTAAACCCTAAACTGAATTTTCCTTTTAGTCAGCATTAGGGTTTTAAACCCTAAACTGAACTTTTCCTTTCAGCCAGCATTAGGGTTTTAAACCCTGAACTGAGCTTTTCCGTGCAATCAGCATTAGGGTTTTAAACCCTAAACTGAATTTTCCTTTTAGTCAGCATTAGGGTTTTAAACCCTAAACTGAACTTTTCCTTTCAGCCAGCATTAGAGTTTTAAACTCTAAACTGAGCTTTTCCATGCAATCAGCATTAGGGTTTTAAACCCTAAACTGAATTTTCCTTTTAGTCAGCATTAGGGTTTTAAACCCTAAACTGAACTTTTCCTTTCAGCCAGCATTAGAGTTTTAAACTCTAAACTGAGCTTTTCCATGCAATCAGCATTAGGGTTTTAAACCCTAAACTGAATTTTCCTTTTAGTCAGCATTAGGGTTTTAAACCCTAAACTGAACTTTTCCTTTCAGCCAGCATTAGAGTTTTAAACTCTGAACTGAGCTTTTCCATGCAATCAGCATTAGGGTTTTAAACCCTAAACTGAATTTTCCTTTTAGTCAGCATTAGGGTTTTAAACCCTAAACTGAACTTTTCCTTTCAGCCAGCATTAGGGTTTTAAACCCTAAACTGAGCTTTTCCATGCAATCAGCATTAGGGTTTTAAACCCTAAACTGAATTTTCCTTTTAGTCAGCATTAGGGTTTTAAACCCTAAACTGAACTTTTCCTTTCAGCCAGCATTAGAGTTTTAAACTCTAAACTGAGCCTTTACATGCAATCAGTATTAGGGTTTTAAACCCTAAACTGAATTTTCCTTTTAGTCAGCATTAGGGTTTTAAACCCTAAACTGAACTTTTCCTTTCAGCCAGCATTAGAGTTTTAAACTCTAAACTGAGCTTTTCCATGCAATCAGCATTAGGGTTTTAAACCCTAAACTGAATTTTCCTTTTAGTCAGCATTAGGGTTTTAAACCCTAAACTGAACTTTTCCTTTCAGCCAGCATTAGAGTTTTAAACTCTGAACTGAGCTTTTCCATGCAATCAGCATTAGGGTTTTAAACCCTAAACTGAATTTTCCTTTTAGTCAGCATTAGGGTTTTAAACCCTAAACTGAACTTTTCCTTTCAGCCAGCATTAGGGTTTTAAACTCTAAACTGAGCTTTTCCATGCAATCAGCATTAGGGTTTTAAACCCTAAACTGAATTTTCTTTTTAGTCAGCATTAGGGTTTTAAACCCTAAACTGAACTTTTCCTTTCAGCCAGCATTAGAGTTTTAAACTCTGAACTGAGCTTTTCCGTGCAATCAGCATTAGGGTTTTAAACCCTAAACTGAATTTTCCTTTTAGTCAGCATTAGGGTTTTAAACCCTAAACTGAACTTTTCCTTTCAGCCAGCATTAGGGTTTTAAACTCTAAACTGAGCTTTTCCATGCAATCAGCATTAGGGTTTTAAACCCTAAACTGAATTTTCCTTTTAGTCAGCATTAGGGTTTTAAACCCTAAACTGAACTTTTCCTTTCAGCCAGCATTAGGGTTTTAAACCCTAAACTGAGCTTTTCCATGCAATCAGCATTAGGGTTTTAAACCCTAAACTGAATTTTCGTTTTAGTCAGCATTAGGGTTTTAAACCCTAAACTGAACTTTTCCTTTCAGCCAGCATTAGAGTTTTAAACTCTGAACTGAGCTTTTCCATGCAATCAGCATTAGGGTTTTAAACCCTAAACTGAATTTTCCTTTTAGTCAGCATTAGGGTTTTAAACCCTAAACTGAACTTTTCCTTTCAGCCAGCATTAGAGTTTTAAACTCTAAACTGAGCTTTTCCATGCAATCAGCATTAGGGTTTTAAACCCTAAACTGAATTTTCCTTTTAGTCAGCATTAGGGTTTTAAACCCTAAACTGAACTTTTCCTTTCAGCCAGCATTAGAGTTTTAAACTCTAAACTGAGCTTTTCCGTGCAATCAGCATTAGGGTTTTAAACCCTAAACTGAATTTTCCTTTTAGTCAGCATTAGGGTTTTAAACCCTAAACTGAACTTTTCCTTTCAGCCAGCATTAGGGTTTTAAACTCTAAACTGAGCTTTTCCATGCAATCAGCATTAGGGTTTTAAACCCTAAACTGAATTTTCCTTTTAATCAGCATTAGGGTTTTAAACCCTAAACTGAACTTTTCCTTTCAGCCAGCATTAGAGTTTTAAACTCTGAACTGAGCTTTTCCATGCAATCAGCATTAGGGTTTTAAACCCTAAACTGAATTTTCTTTTTAGTCAGCATTAGGGTTTTAAACCCTAAACTGAACTTTTCCTTTCAGCCAGCATTAGAGTTTTAAACTCTGAACTGAGCTTTTCCGTGCAATCAGCATTAGGGTTTTAAACCCTAAACTGAATTTTCCTTTTAGTCAGCATTAGGGTTTTAAACCCTAAACTGAACTTTTCCTTTCAGCCAGCATTAGAGTTTTAAACTCTAAACTGAGCTTTTCCATGCAATCAGCATTAGGGTTTTAAACCCTAAACTGAATTTTCCTTTTAGTCAGCATTAGGGTTTTAAACCCTAAACTGAACTTTTCCTTTCAGCCAGCATTAGAGTTTTAAACTCTAAACTGAGCTTTTCCATGCAATCAGCATTAGGGTTTTAAACCCTAAACTGAATTTTCTTTTTAGTCAGCATTAGGGTTTTAAACCCTAAACTGAACTTTTCCTTTCAGCCAGCATTAGAGTTTTAAACTCTGAACTGAGCTTTTCCGTGCAATCAGCATTAGGGTTTTAAACCTTAAACTGAATTTTCCTTTTAGTCAGCATTAGGGTTTTAAACCCTAAACTGAACTTTTCCTTTCAGCCAGCATTAGAGTTTTAAACTCTGAACTGAGCTTTTCCATGCAATCAGCATTAGGGTTTTAAACCCTAAACTGGATTTTCCTTTTAGTCAGCATTAGGGTTTTAAACCCTAAACTGAACTTTTCCTTTCAGCCAGCATTAGAGTTTTAAACTCTGAACTGAGCTTTTCCATGCAATCAGCATTAGGGATTTAAACCCTAAACTGAATTTTATTTTTAGTCAGCATTAGGGTTTTAAACCCTAAACTGAACTTTTCCTTTCAGCCAGCATTAGAGTTTTAAACTCTGAACTGAGCTTTTCCGTGCAATCAGCATTAGGGTTTTAAACCCTAAACTGAATTTTCCTTTTAGTCAGCATTAGGGTTTTAAACCCTAAACTAAACTTTTCCTTTCAGCCAGCATTAGAGTTTTAAACTCTGAACTGAGCTTTTCCATGCAATCAGCATTAGGGTTTTAAACCCTAAACTGAATTTTCCTTTTAGTCAGCATTAGGGTTTTAAACCCTAAACTGAACTTTTCCTTTCAGCCAGCATTAGAGTTTTAAACTCTAAACTGAGCTTTTCAATGCAATCAGTATTAGGGATTTAAACCCTAAACTGAATTTTATTTTTAGTCAGCATTAGGGTTTTAAACCCTAAACTGAACTTTTCCTTTCAGCCAGCATTAGAGTTTTAAACTCTGAACTCAGCTTTTCCGTGCAATCAGCATTAGGGTTTTAAACCCTAAACTGAATTTTCCTTTTAGTCAGCATTAGGGTTTTAAACCCTAAACTGAACTTTTCCTTTCAGCCAGCATTAGAGTTTTAAACTCTGAACTGAGCTTTTCCATGCAATCAACATTAGGGTTTTAAACCCTAAACTGAATTTTCCTTTTAATCAGCATTAGGGTTTTAAACCCTAAACTGAACTTTTCCTTTCAGCCAGCATTAGAGTTTTAAACTCTGAACTGAGCTTTTCCATGCAATCAGCATTAGGGATTTAAACCCTAAACTGAATTTTACTTTTAGTCAGCATTAGGGTTTTAAACCCTAAACTGAACTTTTCCTTTCAGCCAGCATTAGAGTTTTAAACTCTGAACTCAGCTTTTCCGTGCAATCAGCATTAGGGTTTTAAACCCTAAACTGAATTTTCCTTTTAGTCAGCATTAGGGTTTTAAACCCTAAACTGAACTTTTCCTTTCAGCCAGCATTAGAGTTTTAAACTCTAAACTGAGCTTTTCCATGCAATCAGTATTAGGGTTTTAAACCCTAAACTGAATTTTCCTTTTAGTCAGCATTAGGGTTTTAAACCCTAAACTGAACTTTTCCTTTCAGCCAGCATTAGAGTTTTAAACTCTGAACTGAGCTTTTCCATGCAATCAGCATTAGGGTTTTAAACCCTAAACTGAATTTTCCTTTTAGTCAGCATTAGGGTTTTAAACCCTAAACTGAACTTTTCCTTTCAGCCAGCATTAGAGTTTTAAACTCTAAACTGAGCCTTTCCATGCAATCAGTATTAGGGTTTTAAACCCTAAACTGAATTTTCCTTTTAGTCAGCATTAGGGTTTTAAACCCTAAACTGAACTTTTCCTTTCAGCCAGCATTAGGAGTTTTAAACTCTGAACTGAGCTTTTCCGTGCAATCAGCATTAGGGTTTTAAACCTTAAACTGAATTTTCCTTTTAGTCAGCATTAGGGTTTTAAACCCTAAACTGAACTTTTCCTTTCAGCCAGCATTAGAGTTTTAAACTCTGAACTGAGCTTTTCCATGCAATCAGCATTAGGGTTTTAAACCCTAAACTGGATTTTCCTTTTAGTCAGCATTAGGGTTTTAAACCCTAAACTGAACTTTTCCTTTCAGCCAGCATTAGAGTTTTAAACTCTAAACTGAGCTTTTCCATGCAATCAGTATTAGGGTTTTAAACCCTAAACTGAATTTTCCTTTTAGTCAGCATTAGGGTTTTAAACCCTAAACTGAACTTTTTCTTTCAGCCAGCATTAGAGTTTTAAACTCTGAACTGAGCTTTTCCATGCAATCAGCATTAGGGTTTTAAACCCTAAACTGAATTTTCCTTTTAGTCAGCATTAGGGTTTTAAACCCTAAACTGAACTTTTCCTTTCAGCCAGCATTAGAGTTTTAAACTCTGAACTGAGCTTTTCCATGCAATCAGCATTAGGGTTTTAAACCCTAAACTGAATTTTCCTTTTAGTCAGCATTAGGGTTTTAAACCCTAAACTGAACTTTTTCCTTTCAGCCAGCATTAGAGTTTTAAACTCTAAACTGAGCTTTTCCATGCAATCAGTATTAGGGTTTTAAACCCTAAACTGAATTTTCCTTTTAGTCAGCATTAGGGTTTTAAACCCTAAACTGAACTTTTTCCTTTCAGCCAGCATTAGAGTTTTAAACTCTAAACTGAGCTTTTCCATGCAATCAGTATTAGGGTTTTAAACCCTAAACTGAATTTTCCTTTTAGTCAGCATTAGGGTTTTAAACCCTAAACTGAACTTTTCCTTTCAGCCAGCATTAGAGTTTTAAACTCTAAACTGAGCTTTTCCATGCAATCAACATTAGGGTTTTAAACCCTAAACTGAATTTTCCTTTTAGTCAGCATTAGGGTTTTAAACCCTAAACTGAACTTTTTCCTTTCAGCCAGCATTAGAGTTTTAAACTCTAAACTGAGCTTTTCCATGCAATCAGTATTAGGGTTTTAAACCCTAAACTGAATTTTCCTTTTAGTCAGCATTAGGGTTTTAAACCCTAAACTGAACTTTTTCCTTTCAGCCAGCATTAGAGTTTTAAACTCTAAACTGAGCTTTTCCATGCAATCAGCATTAGGGTTTTAAACCCTAAACTGAACTTTTTCCTTTTCAGCCAGCATTAGAGTTTTAAACTCTAAACTGAGCTTTTCTATGCAATCAGCATTAGGGTTTTAAACCCTAAACTGAATTCTTCCTTTGTTCGGCGTTAGGGTTTTAAACCCCAAACCGAACCTCTCCCCAGCTAGCCGGTGTTAGGGCTCCAACCCTGAACTGAGCATGCATATCCTCTTTCATCAATTTTATGAACTTCCTGGTGAATAATTAACGAAATTTTCCTAGTGAAACTGGGGCAGAAAATTTCGTTCGTTTGTTTGTTTTTTCCCCGCAGGTCTAACCTCGAGCCACACGGATCGAAATGACCCACGAGATGAGTCTCAACTCAGAATCAAAGAAGAAAAAGAGATGTCCCAAGATTCGGAGCAAATGGAAGGCGGATTGACTCCAGCATTTAATTGAGGTCTTGAACCCTGCCAATTGCGCCTCACTCAGTATCCCAGAGATTAAACAAGATACCGCAACTCGCAAGCATCAAGATTCAGATCAGAGTCTACAAGCAGAATCAGCTAAGACCCAAGATCAAGTCGTGAAAGAATCATAGATAGGAATCTTGTAACTAGCAGTTGACATACGTATAAGTAGTTAGTTCAGTTTCTAATTTTCGTTTGGTTGTAATAAGGCGGTCAGTAACGTAGCAGTGACAACAGCAGCAGCAGTAGCAGCAAGCATTGCAATCCCATGGTAGTCCCAGCTACCAAAACTTCCCGAACTACATTGACCTGATTCCTGTTTAGCCCAGGATATGTAGGAAATCTTTGAAGCAAGATTCGGTCAAATCTTTCAAAAACATGCTTCATACGGAGTAGTCCATAGGCAAAAATCGCTCATACACGCTCACTTTATCTTTGCACGAAAACTCTTCGTGTTTCCGAACAAAGAGGGGCAGCTGTGAGCACGTGATTTTTGTTTCGCACGACAATCGCTCCAAAAAGAAATAAAAAATAATAATTGGCCCTGCTGTACAATTTTTGGATTTCTGTGCGGCACTTTGTTGATTTATTTGTGACTTTGGCCCATTTTATTTATTTACTTTATTAAAACAAAATTCAAAAATGTGTACGTATCATGCATAATCTGAACCGTAACATGGTTTAAATAGAAAAGCATAAACATGCATCTTTGTCCGTGATTTTGTTTTGTTTAATTTTACTTGTCTTGAATTATTTTAACGTGTGTGTGAATAATTGTATTGGGTGTTTATTTTAATTTAATTTTATTTAGTTTTGTATTTTTTTTTATAATAATAAAAGAAAAAGAAAAAAAAAGAAAAAGAAGAAAAAGGGCCCTGCCTTTCCGGACTTGGGCCAATTTATTAAAATTGGCCCAAACAAAACAATGCCCAAAACCCAGGCCTGCCCAGTCCAGTCCAGTTTGATACCGAGGGTGTCTAAACGACACCGTTTTAACCCAGTGTGGTCTGGGCCGTTGATCTCAGATTGATCAACGGCTAAGATCACATTTCCATAACCCACCAATGGCCCCGACCCGTTTTCACCCGGACCAACCCAAACCCTCAACCCTCAAAACGACACCGTTCCATTTAAGCCTTTAGATCCAGACCGTAGATCTAGATTGATCTAACGGTCGAGGTTCACCCACCCACTAACTATATAAACCATTCACCATACCCTGCCCCCCTAGCCAACACCCCCGCCTTCGTCTTCACCAAACCCATCCCCTTCAAACCCTAGCCGCCCCTGCACACCTTCACCAGAAACCCGGCGGCCTGAACGCCGGTGACCTCCACTTGAACACCATAGAACCCCCTCACCACCCTGAACATAGACCTGTTAACAGTTTGGTTTCGAATCACCCCCCAGGTCCTCGAATCTTCATTTGAAGATTCGAGTCAAAACTCGATCTAACCCAACCAACCCCAGTTTCATACCAGACACTCCCCAGACCCTCCTCGTGACCAAACCATACTTGGTTTGGTCCGAATCTAACCAGGGAAACACGAATCCCAGATCTAAGTTTTTGAACTCTAGTTTTCCCTGTGCATGTTCCGTCACTGGTTCAACCGAAGAGGTTAAGGTCTAATGGACTTCAATCAAAGTGTTTCTCATCTGAGAAACACTTCGATTAAAGTCCATTCGGCCTTAAGAAAAGTTTGTCCAAATCCGAGTTCAAACTGTTAAACTTTTCAAGATTTGAGGTGAGTCTTGTTTTCTTTTCTTTATTTTTGTTTTATTTCCGTGTGATTTGTTTTTAAAAAGTCTGTTCATATTTGTTTTGATTTTATCAATTTTGTTTGTCCACTATGCTTAAACCTCTGTGTTTGTCTGAATCCCTCCCCTCCTATTCTGATAAGACGTGTGTATTGGTTGTATTCCAAATCTGTACTGACTAACTGATTCCTCAAAGTATATTCCTGCTTAATCAGTATAAGTCGAGTCATGTGTCCCATGCTTTGAATGTCTGATTTGGCTACGTTTGTGTATGTTAATACTAATATAGTCGAGTCGACATGTGTCGTCAATTAATTTCAACTGTCTGAGCATAGTAAATCGATTTGCTTCTGTTGAACATTTGTTGAATCAATTCAGAACCAATTTTGTTTACTTATAGCTGTTGATTTGGATCAATAATGTAAAAGGGATGTTTGTTTTAAATGCTGAATTGGAGGGCATGTGCACTCTTGCACAGCATTTGCACTGGTGCACCTCATGTGCATTGGTGCACCTCATGTGCTTTGTGCACAGCCTGTGGCCTGCATAAAGGTCCTTGTTTAATTTTAAAATGGTCTGACAGCATATGCTGTCAACATATTCTACTGCCCCATACTTTGCTTTAGTTTAAGAAATGTTAAACCTCTTAAATTTTAAGCCTGCCGAGGGAATGATGGGGTTAATACTTAATTAGCTAAAGTGAAACTGAAAATGGAAGGCACATGGGAGGGGTATGGTGATAGTTTAAAACAGGCTGTTAAAAGGGGTAAGAAGGATATATAAAAGGGGATAGACATACAGAAAGAGGACTGGGCTTTGAGGGTTGAAAAAGAAAAACATACTGTGAGGAGTTTGGAACCTTAAGAGCTGAAAAGGAAAAACACAAACACAGATAGAGAGAGGTTAAGGGATAGAAACTATACAACCAACAATCAGAAAGTGTTTCTTCCTATTTGTTATTTGGGTTTTCAGTTGTTTCAACTTGTTGAAATCGATTCTGATTCTTTGAAGTTCCAGTGGTGTCTATTTAGTCAAGTGTTTTCCATTGATTTACTACTGGTTTGGTCTGCTTTGGAGTTCTGATTCTACTCCACTGGGTGTTGCTCTCATTTGGCTATTTCTTTCTATTGGCCATAGTTGCATTTCTGCACTTGAGCCTTTTCTGCTGTTCGCTTTGTTTGCTGCTGCCTTGTCCTGCTGCTATTTGCTAGTCCTGTTTCTTTTGGCTGCTGATTCCCACATCTTCCTCTTCTTCTCCTTTGCATTTTCAGCATTTCCAGGTACACATTTCAAGTCCCATATTGATGTAACTGAAACAGTTTGAAAGCATGAAATGAAAAAGGTTGAAGATGTTCAAGCATTCGTTGTGATATTCATAGTACATTAACAGGCCTTGTGGAAATTGATTTAGTTTATGTTTCAATAGTTCAAAAGAGTGTACTGATAGCCGACTGAGTTTCACCCCTTTGTATTTGAGCTCGACAATTGTCTGTTAGTATAAGCATGCATATTTCGACTTTACACAATACTGTTTTCTGTTTCATTTAGTTTTTTTAGTAAGACTAGTCCATACAAGTTTAGTTAAGTTCAATACAAGAAATGCTCAGACTAAACGTTGTATTTCGCTAACTCGTATATGATTCCTTGTCAAATTAAAGCATTTTACTTCGCCAGTTATCCTTTAACCTAGTTCAAATAAGTTCAGTTAAGTTCAAATTAAGAAATGTTCGGATTAAGTATTGCATTTCATCTATCTCATATGTAATCTTTTATTCGACCAAATCATTTTCGTAAAAGGCATGACGTTTTTTTTACTTTAAAAGTAATCAATCAAAAATTGATAGGAGTTTGGTTTAAGTTGAAGTATATACTTCAATTAGCACACACACTTTCCTTTCTTCTATCTCTGGAAATAAAAATAATAGAAATGTAGTCACTGTAGGATACCCTTCTAAAAATAATGAGACGAGCCTCGCCAAATAAAAACAATACCAATTGCGGGGCCCTCAACAACTAATGATAATTATTTAGAATTCAAGATAGGCCATTTAATAAATTTCATGGCCTTCTACAAAGATAATAACGCGTTAGACTCTGTTGGCGCGCCTTAATTAAATCACATTCTTAAATTCGGGTGCACATTGATGTGACCCAAATTCGAATCTCAACGAAGTCCAAATGTGTCGACGATCACGGGTGCATTGATTGTGACGTGGTTCGAGATGCATTTTCCCGACGTTGCAATTCTATAAAAAATAAGTGATAATAATAAAAGCGGTTTAAACTTAATAAAAGCACATAAGTCACAACATGTATTTAAATTAGATATTTAGCCATTATAACAATTTAAGCGACCATGCTAGAACCACGGGATTTGAGGGTGCCTAACACCTTCCCTCGGGTCAACATAATTCCTTACTTAGAATTTCTGGTTCGCAAACTTCATTTGGAAAAGTCAAAAATTTCCTCGATTTGGGATTCAAGATAAACCGGTGGCTTGGGACACCAAAAGCCAAACCTTTCCCAAGTGGCGACTCTGAATTAAATAAATAATCCCATTTCAAATATTGTCACTTAAATTGGAAAAACTCCACCCGCGCATCTTACCCTTCGGGGCCGGGCGCGCAAAAAGGAGGTGTGACACATACGCCTAGACCCCTTATCCTTAGAAGAGAAATATGTGATTCTCATGATCCCAACCCTACAAGACAATCTCTTACCAACATGTCTTTACAATCCTCCACACTTGCTAATGCATTTGGAACTTTCACTGCCTCTAGAAAGGAGCACCCCACATTATGAAGATTTAATGAAGATAATGCTTTGGAATTGCTGGGGAGCTCAGAATCAAGAATTCCGTTGGAACCTCAGATTTTTTCTTACATGGAATAATCCATCCATCATATGCCTTATAAAAACAAAGATGGCAGACCACATTGATCTCCTCATCGAATTCAACTACACTGATTTAATCCAAGTTGCAGCACAAGGTCATTCAGGAGGTATTGTACTTTTATGGGGAGCCCATGATTTGGTTGTCAAACCAGTAGCAGTCACAAGCCAAGAGAAACATGGTTTTGTCCAGGTCAATGATCCAAGAACCCGACATCCAACAACTTAGCCATTGTGGTGCCATTGGCATCAATATTGTCATGATTCTATATTTTGAAGAACCCCTCCCCCCTTTTTTACTTTCATGCAATTAGATTTTGATGTAATTGGTACTAGCAACTTACATTTTAGTCACCTCTTGTAATCTAGTACTTAACTTTATTGATGCAGTCCTCCGTTTCAGCAAAAAAAATGTCAAATACACATAGCCATAGTCGACCGTCGATGAAACCACCACATTTACTAACCAATTCCACTATTAACTTATCTGAACTTTATTAATTTTTTTCCACCCAAAGGTCAATATGTGTTATTTTAAGTTTTTCTATTCCATAAAATAAGAACACGCCTAGTCAAAAATTTCCCAAAACCTCTGAAACGAGGCTCAAGCCATAGTGCACTGAAATGGGAGTCAAAGTAGATCGAGGGTGACTTCTTTGTTGGGGGCAGTTCCGGTCTCAATTGGTTCTCCAATCAAAATTTTATTAGCATTTTTTTTCTAATTATTCACTTCATTCACCGATTACTCTATTCAAGCTCTGATCTCCGAGTATGATATGAAGTTAAAATCAATTAGGGAGATCCGAAATCAGCAATACAGTTAACTCTCCACTAATGTGTATATCGTCATGTATACATATATGTACATCATATTATATATCATGAATACAATGTCGGATGTGTGATATATGTTATACATTACGGAAAACCTTAAAAACCTATTTCGAGCAGGGTCCTCTGCTGGCATATTCATTCTTTTTCTTTATTGTATTATGTATGGCATTTCCAAGTTGATATTTTTTTAGCAGTCGCCGTAGTAAATAGGAGAGAAAATCTAATTAAATTCTTCGTTTTTACAAAAACTTTACAAAAAAAATAGGGGTAAGCTTGTGACACATTCACTAAAAAAATCCTTTTGTAGCCAATCATTTATTAAAAAAATTGATAAGCTTAACACAGTAGCATCAACAGTCTAGCCCAGTTGCTTCCCTTTCAGTCGCTTCCTCAAATTCTGGATCTCGCTCTCAGCTTTGTCGATCCTCTCAAGTTTTATATCATGTTGAAGGCTTATGAATCGTTTTCCCCAAAAGATCGAGCTTACCTCATCTCAGTTCAATCCATAGAATCTCCGGAGCTTTCCTAGCCACTATACTTTTCTTTTTTTGTCTTCTTTGTCTGAAAATTGTGCGATCGATCCAATAAACCAAAGCATCCTGGCCAACCCACGATCTCATCACTTAGTGGTCTGGCATATAGTTAAACAGGTTGACCCTGGAAACCGCTTTCTTAAGTATGCTGTCCTAGGGGACAATGTAGGAGGACACTCGTTTATATGAAAGAATTTTAGGTAATTGGGCTTTTTCTTAGTTATGAACCCCAAAATTAATAGGAAAGAGAGCACTGTCTACTCAGACTGTCACACCGGCAACGTGTCGGTGTTGACTTGGATCTCGGGTGATGGAATAAGGCGGCCAGAAGCGACGAGCAGTCGCAGTCGAAGCTTGGCTCTTGCCGATAAGCTCCCCTTTTTCAGCTGCGTTGCACTGCCGCATAAATAATGGATCCGCTGGACCTTCGGGAGACAGTGGGGTTTCTAGTGGCATTCTTGGGGGCCCAAGCTGCGGGTTCGAGCCCCGTCAGTCCCGACATATTCAATAAATATATCAATTTATCTCTCCATTTTCTGTGGAAAAGGGTCTTTTTGGAGCTCCTTCCAAAGAGGTTAGGATTAGACTTTCAATTGGATGTGTCCCGGTCAAATCTTGTCTGCACAATAAGAGAATGAGGGAGCTAATCTGTTTGCTTGTGTAGGCGATCCAAAATTTGAGGAAGCGACTGGAAGGGAAGCAACTGAGCTAGACTGTTGATCTTTTGGAGTAGCCTGACCCTAGGAAAGAGACTATAATCGCCACCGAGAATAAACATGTTGTGCTGGGAGAAAGACTGCAATCTCAGGCATACTATTGATAGAGTAAGGAAAGGACATGGGAAAAGCGCGCTAATCAAATCATATCCCTTCTTAGTTCCAGCTAACAGTGACATACCAACCACGCCCGATCATAAAGCCCCCTGATCCCTTTATTTGTCTTTCATCCCCCCAAAGGAGAGACTGGTAGAGATCATCTTTGTTAGCGGCATTCTCCCTTCTATCTATATTAAATTGAATTATGGAGGTGCAATTTATTTGGAGGAGGTGGGTTCAATAAGAAAAGCTAGGGATTTTCCCTTTACTAGTAAGAGGCAAAGATCATCAGCTTTTAGTCATCTATCTCGCTACCTACTCCTTTTGCAAAAAGGCTTGAAGGCAATTCTGATTCTTCAATAAAAATTGATTTTAATGCTATTTTTTTTGTTTTTTATGAGTTTAGCCAAATTATCATGAAAGGTAAAAGGGGATAAAGGAACCGTGTGTTGATTGTCCTGTAAATATAAGTTGTCTTCCTCCATATGTAAAAAGGGAATAAATAAATCAATTAAATTTCGCGATGCTTCATGAAGTGCTTCTTTCATCGCTAAATAAAACCAAAGTTCCACTACAACCAAGTAAAGAGATAGAGCATTCACGGAGCCATCCTCGTCTCTAGCTCCAACTACATTTTGTGACTAAGCTGCTTCGGGAGACAGTGAGGTTGTTCTGCTTAGGGAGTAGCCCGTCAAAGAGCCTTATAGTCTAGTCTACTCAGACCTCTACTAGGGCTAGAGCTAGCTGGAAAAAGAAAAGACTTAGCCAAAAAGAAGTACATAATAAGAAAATGATCCACGCTCCACCTTCCGTCCACCTTAAACTAGGCTTTCTCCTCGCTTTGAACTCAAATAAGACCTTCTTTTGGTCGAGTGACTTCATTCATGGTCTTCCTATTCCTTTCGCTTTCCCAGCCTAGCTAAAAGTTCTCCAAAAGTATGAAAAGCTGGAGGACTTTGTACCATCCATTCTAGTGTGGTTGGAGAGCTAAAAGCTTGAGTTGAATCAGCTGAGAGTTCAAGCCCCTTTTCTTTATAATAAGCTTCCACTTTTTGTTTTGTCCAATTTTTCGGAAAATACTGTAAAGAGTGGACAAGGAATTAAATTATCCCTGCCGATGTATTTTGACATCCAACAACTTCGGCAGGATTGTTTAGCCCCGTTCATCTTCGGTGCAAGAGCGCTCTATCAGGTTGATTTATCAGTTTGAAGATTGCTGCTACGGGATCTAGCGGCTCCAGCTGTATTAACGATAGTCCTTCATTGCAACTTAGATTGCACGATTAAGTATGAAAGTCAGTACCATCTTAAGGACGGGTTTTCTTGTTCATATATCAAGGGATGGTAAGGTTTTGCGCGTTGTATCAAATTAAACCACATGCTCCACCGCTTGTGCAGGCCCTTTTCAGCCTTTTCTTACTTATTTTTGAAGATGAGCCTTCCCGCGTCTTCCTGCACAGGCATCTGTTCTCCTAAGATCCAGGTTTCTGCACGATGATTTGTTCTATCGAATGCATGGAGATTCTGTGTGTTGGTGGTTCGAGAATCTATGAAAGGACATATAAGGCTAAGGTTACGAAGGCCGAGTAAGCAACTGAAGAAATTTCGTGTATAGGTTTTCAGTATTAGAAAGGTCGGGGTGATTGCAGTATATTTTGGCCTGTAGTTAGCTCCGATGGACGATTTTAAGTCTCAAAATTTTAGAAAAAGGCATCTATAAATGTTGTGTTATATATTGATATATACAAGAAGAAAAATAAAATTTCAACATACATAAAAAGGAAAATAAAGCTATAATATACATTTTTATTACACATTATTATTATGTATAATAATTATACATGCAATATGATTATTTTTGTATTATATTCTTGGATATACATGCATCA
The DNA here is from genome assembly GCF_000393655.2 of Nicotiana sylvestris. Lineage (NCBI taxonomy): Eukaryota > Viridiplantae > Streptophyta > Magnoliopsida > Solanales > Solanaceae > Nicotiana > Nicotiana sylvestris. Next base: position 26,844,520 of record NC_091067.1, on the reverse strand, counting down.
GTAAATTATAGACAACTATATTTATAATTTAATATTTTAGATCTCTCTCTAAACTTGGAAGGCAAGGTTGATTAAGTGAATCAAAGACGAGGAAGGCAAGGTACTGGTGGAAGAGGCGTGTACTAAACGCAGGTGGCAGACATTCTTCCATAAACTCTTAAACAAGGATGGGATAGGAACATCATACTTGGGGAGTTGGAGAACTCGGAGAGCCAGCCTGATTTTGGGTTTTGTATGTGCATTAAGGTTGATGTGGTTGAGGAGGTTATACAAAAGATGATAAGGGGCAGGAAAACTGAACTGGACGAGATTTCGGTGAACTTTTGGAAGGATGTGGACCCGGCAGGATTGGAGTGGCTTATTAGATTGTTTAATGTTACTTTTAGGACAAAGAAGATGCCCGAAGAATAGAGATAGAGTTTGATGGTCTCGTTGTACAAAAAAGGGTGATGTTTAGGATTGCAACAACTATAGGGGTATCACGCTGTTGAGTTACACTAAGGAAGTTAGGGAGAGGGTGGTGGAGAGGAGGGTGAGGAGAAGTATGTCTATTTGGGAGAATCAATTCAGATTCATGCCTGGGCGGTCAACTACAAAAGCAATTCACCTTGTGAGGAGGATGATGGAGCAATGTAGGGAGAGGAAGAAAGACTTGCATATGGTGTTCATAGACCTATAGAAAGCCTACAATAAAGTCTCGGGGAGGTTTTATGGAGATGTTTGGAGGTTAGAAGTGTTCAGATAGCATCCATTAGGGTGATTAAGGATATGTACGATGGAGCTAAGATATTGGTAAGGACCGTGGGAGGAGACTCGGATTATTTCCTTATGGAGATAGGGTTACATCAAAGATCAACTCTTAGCCCATTTTTATTTACTCTGACAATGGATGTGCTAATGCAACATACTCAAGGGGAGGTGACGTGATGTATGTTATTCGTAGATGACATATTGCTAATCGATGAAATGCGACGCATTAATGCTAGGCTGGAGGTGTGGAGACAGACGCTGGAGTCTAAAGATTTCAAGTTGAGTAGGACGAAAACAAAATACTTGGAGTGTATTATCAGTGTTGGGACGCATATTGAAGAAGTGGACTTGAAGCTTGATACACAAGTCACCCCCAATAAGGATTGTTTCAAATACCTTGGTTCCATAATTAAGGCATTCCTTGTTCAGATCTTTGTAATTTACACACATTCTTAGCTTATTTACTTTTTTAGACACTACCAATATGTTAGATAACCAGTCCAGGTATTTAATTCGTAATGAACCCTATTTTAAGGAGTATAGATACCCTGTCCTTGATGAATGTATGCTTGGCCTCGAACTATGGTCTCCTCTTCTGTTTAACCAGGTGGAACTTCGGTTCCAAACTCAGCTTATAAGTGGTCACTTCTTAGGGGATCCTTGTCATGTCAAGGTGGTCCAAGAGAAACCTTTTATGTTAGCTTTAAGAAATTCAATGAGTTTTTCCTGAGCTTGGGAGTTAACCCCGTGCCCAGATACACCTTTCGATCTAGTAGGTCCTCGGTCAATGACATTCTCCAACTCCTCGACCAATGATTTTGTGGCGTTGGTATCATTAGGAGCTACGAACGACCTCAAAACTCCATAATCATCCTCCTTGTCTACTTTATGGTCCTCCAGTTCGGTCGGGGCTGACACCAGTGGTTACTATTTAATTTCTTCCTTTCTAGTCAACTCTGGGTTTCGTGATGTCGAACTGCGAGCACTAGGATTACCTTATCGACTACGAACATTTACTTAGCAGGTGGTTGTTCTCCGTAGACCGTCTTGACTCCTCTCGGTGTAGGGAACTTCAGTGCTTGGTGTAAGGTTGAAGGTACTACCTTTATGTTATGAACCCATGGCCTTCCGAATAGGGCTTTGTACCTCATGTACCCTTCGATCACATAGAACTTTGCCTCTTGGATTGTCCCGGCGGTGTTCACTGGCACGGTTATCTCCCCTTTAGTAGTTTCTCATGCCATGTTAAATCTGTTCAACACCCGGACCGCCAACACTATTTGGTTTTGTAACCCCAACTGCTCTACGACCCTCGATCTGATGATGTTGGTTGAGTTACTCTGATCAATCAATACACGTTTAACTTGAGATTTATTGATCAGAGGCGATTCTTTTCCCAGAGAAATCACGGTGGTATTTCTCCCGTACCTTCTTGAATTCTTTAATCACCCAATTGAAAAGACCATATGTCACCTTCTTGATGGTCCACATGTCATGCCCTTTTTTCCACCAATACAATAAAGGATCCAACCCAGGGGAGAATCTAATATTCATTTTATAAGTTTATTTGAATCCTGTAATTTAAATGTGTTAGTGTAATAATATTTAGGGGAATTTGACATTCCATGACAATCTGATCCAACAATTGACATAAAAAAACTAGTTTTTGGATTTGGCACCTAGTAGACCAAATTGAACATTTATCTAAATTGAATTAACATCCAATAATCGAACCATTTTCCTTAAATAGCAAATAATACTTACCACATTCTCTTTTTCTAGTGGTGGTTATCATCTTAAAAATAAGCTTCATTTTCTTTCCATTATTATCTGAAAATCTCTTAAAATTTTCTCCCAGATCTCTCTACTTTCTTTTTCTAACTTTTTTTAATTTCTCATTATATCAATGTATTTCAAGTTTAGAGAATAACAACAACAATGTACAACAAACCCAATTGAATCCCACAAAGAGGAGGGGGCATAGAGAAGATAATATGTACGCAGACCTTACCTCCACTTTATGAAGGTGAAAAGTCTATTTTCGATAGACTCTAGGCTCAATAACAACAGAAGAAAGCAATAACAAAATAATAGCGACAACAAGGGAAAAAAAAAGCGGAAGCAAATGGCAAAACATGTAATAACTAAGAACAAGGAATACAAGAATATAAGACTAGTGTCAACTACTGGTGATAGTTATGCACCGTGTAATAACAAGGAACTAGGAATAGAAAAATATAAGACTAGTGCTAATATTACTGATAAGACAAGGAGAAACTCGCAACAACCTGTCAACCACAACCTTAATTCTCGACCTCCACACTTTCCTATCAAGTGTCATGTCCTCGGTAAGCTGAAGTAGTGACATGTCATACATAATCTCCTCTCCCTAGTACTTCTCCGGCCTTTCTCTACCCCTTCTGTGACCGCCACAGTCAACCTATCATACCTTCTGACCGAGACATTGGCGCCTCAACTCTTCACATGCCCAAACTATCTCAGCCTCGATTCCCGCAACTTGTCTACTACAAGAGCCACACCATCTTGTCCCTAATAACTTCATTCCTGTTTTGTCTTTTCTGGTATACCCACACATCCATCTTAATATCCTCATTTTTTGCTAGTTTCATCTTTTGGACATGATATTTCTTGACAGGCCAACACTCGACTCCATATAACAAAGTCGGTCTAACTACCACTTTATAGAACTTACCATTAAGTCTTGGTCGCATATTTCTATTGCATAAGACGCTCGATGCGAGCATCCATTTCATCAGTCGTGCTCCATACGATGTGTAACATCCTCATCAATCTATTCATTACATTGTAAAGATTCTTTTCCCTTGCCTAACATTGATCGGATGATCGACACGACGGCCGGGCACGAGATACTCAGCTTTATTGATGCCTATTTTGGGTACAACCAAATTTGGATGGACCTAGGCGATCAAGAAAAGACTTCTTTTATCACTAAATTCGGCACCTATTGTTAAAACATAATTCCATTTAGATTAAAGAATTTTGGCACCACCTATCAATGCCTAGTAAACTGTATGTTTGAAAAACAAATAGAAATATTAATGGAAGTTCATATTGACGACATGTTAGTCAAGTCACTGCGAGAAGAGGACCATTTGAAACATTTTTAGTAAACCTTCGACATATTAAAGAAATACAATATGAAGCTGAACCTGGAGAAGTGCACATTGGGGGTTGGATCTGGAAAATTCCTCGGGTTCATGGTATCTAATCGAGGGATCATCCCGCAAAATCAAAGCCATAGAAGGCATCACTGTGGTGAATAACATCAAGGTCATTCAAAGGTTGACCGTGCGTACAGCCGCCCTGGGCCGTTTCATATCGAGGTCCTCAGACAAAAGCCATTGCTTCTTCTCACTGTTGAAAAATAAGAATAACTTTTCGTGGACCCTATAATGTCAACAAGCTTTGGAATAACTCAACCGGTACCTATCAAGTTCACCCCTTCTCCACACTCTAAAGGCAGACGAATAATTGTACCTTTACTTGGCGGTTTTTGAACTGGCGGTAAGTGGAATCTTAGTCAAGGAAGAGGAAGGTACGCAATTTCCTATTTACTATGTTAGTAGAACTCTAGCCGAGGCTGAAATAATGTACCCTCACCTAGAAAAATTGGTGCTCGCTTAGCTAAGCGCCACTAGAAAGTTAAAACCGTACTTTCAATGCCACCATATGTGTGACGTAACCTCTTACCCACTAAGGTGCATCATGCACAAATCTGATCTCTCGGATCGGTTGGCCAAATGGGCTGATAAAATCAGCAGGTACAATATCGAGTATTGACCCCCAATCCCCATAAATTCAACTTTTGGCAGACTTCGTGGCCGACTCTACGCCGGCCTTAATACCTGAAGTTGAAAAGTTATATTGCTAGCCTCGGGATTACCTTGGGAATTTGAACAGTTTTTACAAACGGTGCCTCGAACACAAAGGGGTATGAGCTTAGTATCGTGTTAAAACCATGTACGAGGAATATAGTTAGGCAGTTTAATAGAACTGTGAAATTAACTAACAATGAGGCCGAGTATGAGGCCATAATTGCAGGTGATCGAAGCTAAGTGCAACTCCCTCCTCATGGTAAATTAGTCAATAGGTCGTTTGAAGTGAAAGAGGAACAGATGCAAAAGTATTTAGACAAATGACAGGTAATGCCGCATCAATTCAAGGAATGTGCATCACGTTCCTCGAGATCATAAAAGAGAGGCTGATGCTCTAGCTAATTTCGGATCGTTGGTCGATGTCGATGAATTAAGTTCGGGAACACTAGTACAACTCATGAAGTCAGTGATAGAAGAAGGACACACCGAAGTAAAATCAACGAGTTTACCTTGGGATCGGAGGAAAAAGTACATAGATTACTCAAAGATCGGGAATCACCCTCGGATCCTAGAGAATCGAGAGCCATGAATATCAAGGCTGCAAGATTTAGCTTGGTCAAAGGGACATTATTTAGGAGAACGTTCGATGGCCCGCTGGCCAAATGCTTGGGGTCGGGATATACCAAATACGCCTTGAGAGAAGTTCATGAAGGCACTTGCAGGAACCATTTGGGAGAAGAATCTTTGGTTCGAAAATTAATCAGGGACGGCTATTACTGGACCGAAATTTAGAAAGATGCAAAGGACTTTGTACGAAAATGCGACGACTGCCAGAGACACGCACGGATTGGTCCATCAACTTGGAGAGCTACTCCACTCAGTCTTATTCTCGTGACCATTTATGAAGAGGGGAATGGACATCGTCGGTCCCCTACCTTGGGCACTCAGTAAGGCTCAATTCACACTATTCATGATCGATTATTTTTTCAAATGGGTCGAAGCTCAAGAGTTCAAAAAGTCCAAGATAAAGAAGGGATTGACTTCATCTGGGACGAAATAATATGTCGATTTGGGACACCGACCGAGGTCGTTTGAGATAATAGGAAACAATTCATTGACAGCAAGGTAAATAGATTCTTCAAAAATCAAAAGATCAAGAAGACACTGCCTACACCTTACCACCTTAGTGGGAACGGACAAGCAGAATCAACAAACAAAACCATACTTCAAAACCTATGAAAGAGGTTGACCGATGTCAAAGGGAAATGGAAGGAAATCCCGCTCGAGGTCCTGTGGGCATACCGCATGACCTCAAAGTCTAGTACTAGGCCACCCTGTTGTCGTTGGTTTATGGGGTCGAAGCCTTAATACCAATAGAAGAGTCAAACGACGAGGCCATAATCACGAGCCGAAAACTATTAGATGAAAGGCGGAAGGTTTCTCGAGTCCGGTTGACCTCCTTGAAACAACGAATAGAAAGATATTACAATCGAAGAGACAACCTTCGACAGTTAAAGATAGGTGACTTAGGGTTGAGGAAAGTGACATTACACGCCCGGAACCCGAACAAGGGGAAGTTGGGCCTGAATTGGGAAGGACCATATCGAGTCGTCAAAATTATCGGTAAAGACTCGTACAAACTCGAAGCAGGAAATGGTGTGCAACTACCGAACAACTGGAACATGACACACTTAAAGCGATACTACTGCTAAGGTACAGACTCAATTACCCTTTAATCATGTTATGAATCGGACTAACATTTGCAGGCAAACGGCCAAGGATGGATGTAGCTATTAGGTCTGAAAGCACACGTTTCACTTTTTTTTCCTTGAACAGATTTTGTCCCACAACAAGGTTTTTAAAGAGGCAATAGTAAAACATACTAACTTAAATTCAAAGATCAGTCTCAAACCAGAGTCAATGATCGTTCACTTCATATCAATAGTATCGGAGCCCTCTCAAGCTCGACCTCAAATGTTGGGGTCCATTACCCTCGGACTAAGGTTTTTTGCAAGGAAAAAAGAAAAATCTTATATGATAGAAGCTAAGTCTTGGTGGTTAGGATTAATTCTAAGGGTCAAATGGTCAGATAAACCATGTTTACATAGTCCACTCTAGCCATGATACAAGTTTTTATGTGTTTTTGATCATGTACTTTACACACTGATAAATGAAAGAAAGTTCCTCTTTGCTATTACGCATTTTCTTGCTTCTTCAATTCCGGATCTTAAGAGCCCACGGACTACCCCTACTCGGGGACTATCTAGCCCATGAGCTACCCCTACTCGGGGACTATCAATCCCAAGGGCTACCCTTACTCGGGGACTGTCACCCGAAGAAAGTTCGAACAACCGGGGCTATCGAATTCCGGAGGAACCAAACCTATTAAGCAGTGCCCAAATACAAATGGCTCGGAGATGTCTGAAGCTCATTATCAGAAAGTAAGACCTTTATAAAAACTCTAAACCTACTAAAAGGTTACTCTTGGCAAAAGCATTGTCTAAAATCACTTAAACATCTTGAAAACTTCCTGTCACACCGAGGTTTCAAAGCCTCAAGAAAAAAAGTTGTATTGAACTCGGGCTCTGCTCGGACTTCCGAAAAATGAATGCCCCATAACTATATTTGATTATATGCTAAGGCATCAAAAACATTACATGAATAGAAATTATAAAAAGAGCCTGGAAAAGTAAAGACACGATATTTCTAGAAAGGGAAAATTTCATATATATTTCGCAATATATTTACAAAGGCCCAATAAGAACAGCCTCAAAATAAACAAAAAAAAATATACATAAGAGAAAACAAAAATAGAAAAAGTACTAAGGCATCTATGCCTGGTCTTCATTGGGGCCCGAGTCATCATCAAAACTGTCGGAGCCATCAGAACCCTCGGAGCCTTCGACACCCTTAGGCTTGCAAAGCTCCTTTTCCTCAGCCTCGAGCTTTTTGTCTTCCTCGATCTCGACTGAAAGGTCGAAACCTTGAGTGTGGATCTCTTCGAAGGTCTGTCTTTAGGCGAGTCTCAGCTGCCTCCACATCGGCCTTATAGTAGGCTACTATTTCTTCGGCATCAATGGAGGTTATGTCCAATTTGGACTTCAGTGCCTCATATTCTCTACCGAGGGCATCCCGCTTTGCGACGGCTGAGCTCAACTATGCTCGAAGATCATCATTCAGCTGAGACCATTTGTCAGCTTTATCCTTCATCAACGGGTGTTGGTTCTCAACCGATGCCACATCCGCCTTTGCGGTTTCCTTCTCCGAAGCCAGCAGGTCCATTTTACCATTCCACCCTTCGGCCATGGCCTCCTTATTCTTCTCGGCTCAGTGCTGGCCAATCAGGTCGATCTTCTGTTAGACCTGCAAGCTTATGTTGTTAGTCACCACACTAGCTCCTTGTTTTTAGCTTCAAATACATTTACCTTTTCAACTAGGTCAGCATGTTCCCGCTTCAGGGTCGAAGCTTCCTTTTGAGCCTAGTCTTGCTCGGCATGGAGGTCTTTGAGGGCCCGTCATGTTGCTCACTGAAAAGCATGTACATGTCCTTCTTCCAGACCTGCTCTTTAAGCTCAAACTCGAGCCAGCTGATTTCCAAGCGGTATCGGAGGAAGATCTCATTGTGAAGTACTAAGGCATGTAAAACAATGAAAACAATACAAGACATCAAACTTAAGCGGAATTCACAAGGGGTTGTAAGGGTGTTGATGTATAACCTGGTTCATTGCCTGATGCGCCTCGTTAAAAAGACTTGAAGCACCCACCTCATTTATCTTTGCCTAGTCCTCCTTGATCACCAGGCATTGGAGGTAGTCGACTACGTCTACTAGAGTAGATAGGACCCGAGCATCCTCCAGGACCGTAAGAATGACCGTTCTCTTGTAGCTAGGATCCATGCTCGGTGTGGGAAACCGCTTCACCAGTTTTGGGCTCAAATTCAGCCCGCCAGCACCTGAGGGCACGTCCTTCTTCGGGATATCCAGGTCGCCCAACCCGAAAAAAGTCCTCCAATGAAGACATGTCCATACCATCAAAATAGGAGTTGAGGGGGTCATCTGAACCCTGCACTCCCTTACTTGATTTTTCTTTGCCCGCTTAGGCTTCCTCGAGCATGGACTCAGTAGTAGGGCATTTCTATGATTCCTATGAAACCAGTCACCTCCTTAGGAACAAAATCGGCTTCCTAGGAGGTCACAACCTCCATCTCCCCCTCAGCTTCACAATCCTGAAGAGGATCAGCCTCGTGGCCCCTTTTATCGATCCTCGACTGCTCCTTGGTGGGGGTCGTTCCATGGGTGATGAAGATGTCATCTTCTTCGAGTTCATCCCTGAGTCAGTAGAGATAGCCAGGGTCTAGTGCCCTAGACTTGGTATTCTTCTTGGGTTTCCAGGCCTGGGTGGCTACTCTTTCTTCCTCTTTCCCTCGGGGTCTAGGGAACCTGAGGACTTTCTCTTTTTCTTTTTCTCCTCCTTCGCGTCAGCCCCGACTGTCCCGAAATGAAGGGCTCAATAGGAAAATACGGACCTTCATCATTATCGAGCGGCCTAAGCTCAGTGGTCTTAGGCATACCTACAAGAAAAGGGGAGAAGTTAACACTATGTAAGTTAAAAACGTGATGATAACAATTTAGGGAAGTTGCCTCACCATGAGAACATGACTCCTATCTACCATTTGAGAGCTTGCGCCATGTGCGCTCAGAGTAAGGAATCTACATACAAATCCCCTTGATCCACTCCTTATAGGGGATTACATTTGGAACTCGGGCAACGGCTGCACGACCACAAACATAAGCGATGAGAAAAAAGAAATAGAAGGGAAGGAGTACATAAGAAAGGCAGTACTTATGGGATGCGTTCCACTCCTCAGGGAACGGTAGAAACTCGGGGGGGGGGGGGGGAGGGAATCAGGTCTTCGGTCTTCACCCGAACGAACCACCCCTGCCAACCTCGATCTCGGTCCTCGTCAATGCTCGAGAAAGGAGCCTTGCTTGCTTGGCAGACAAAATTGATCTGTCCTCCTCGGAAGATTTAGGGACTGTATAAATAGAGTAGGTGGTTGAGGGTGAATCACCGAGACTCGGTGTTGTTTACGAAGCAGCGCAATAGGATCACAATCCTCAAGAAGGATGGATGGATTTGATCGACACACACCTCATATCTCTTGTAGAAAGCAAGAACTATGTGATCCACAGGGGCGAGCGTAAAGGGGTAAGTGTAAACACTAAGATACCCCTTCACATGAGTGGTTGTATCGTCACTGGGCCCAGGGACAACCACATGTTTACCTTCTCACTTACAGTCCGCTCGAACTACGGGTAAGGCTTCTTTGGTGATAGAGCATATGTATATCGATGCCCCCTCACCCCAATCTTGTTGGCTAGAGGCCTTCTCGACCTTGAAGTCATCCCCGGTTGAGCAGCCCCGGGTATAAAGCTTTTGATGTGATGCTCTGGGGCCACCTCGGGAGAAGCCACTTTGGCATCTGCGGCCGAATGGGAAGATAAAGGGCAGCCTGCCGAGAAACTGAATAGGAAGTTTTAGCCATCATGATCAAGGAAGATATGAAGATTTGAAGGAAAAGTATAAAGGTTTGAAGAAATAAGTATGAAGGTTTGAGGAAAAGAGTATGAAGATTTGAAGGTGGGATGAAGATCTGGGTTAGAAGTCTAAGAAAAAATATGAAGATTTGAAGATCAGAGATGAAGATATGAAGATTTGAAAAAGTCGAAAGCCGCTAGAAAATTTGAAGGTAAAAGCTAGGATAAGAAAGTTAAAGAAGTATAAAAGGTCGAAGCTTTTATAGGGGAAAATGTAATCAATACGCGACGTTTCACATTCAAAGGAAACAAGTTGATGATCAACACGTGTCTAACGTCAGAATAATGCGATTGATGGGATGTTTCAGGTTATCCATCATCTCGGTTGTAATGTAAGAAGGAAGGAATAGGTTCATCTATCATTTTCCATCATTTCGATAAACCTACTCTCTAGTAAATGAGGGGACTATTAGTAAATGGGTGAAACTGGGAATAACACACACTCCAATTTCCCGATGAGTCAAACGAAGAAAGGGTATGAATACATGGGATCGAAATAAAAGCTGGGAACTTCTTGTACCGAGGCTCGAATGGAGTGCTCACCATTGGACTTGATAAAACAACACGTCCTAGACCTAGGATGAGTTCTGAGACTTGGGGAAGCGCATGAACGGTGGTAGGAGATAGATTGAAGGTTGTGATATTCAGAACTAACCGGATATCATGGCGCGGATCTCGCTTTATGGTAGTTACAAATCAGTAATTAACGAGAGAGGACTTTTACCTTTTTTAGACTTGTACTAGGTGTGAAACTCTCCTACTATATAAAGAAAAAGTTTTTTCTTTGATAACATGCGTTGTAACATGCAAACCAACGCAATACAAATTCATTTTTCTGCTTTCTAGCTATTGAAAAGTTCTTATTTTATTGTTGTTCTTCATATACATTTGCCTTCGAACCAAGGGTCCTATCGAGGGCAAAATCCAAGTTCAGCCGTAACATTACAATTGATTTGGTTATCCACTTAGTATTTAAATCGTTTATCTAATATTCTTGATTATTTGTATTGAATTAATCTATGTATCTTTAAAACCACGTATAAATTCAATTGTTATCCGTTTTAAGGGTAAATATTTTTTTTGGGGGGGGGGTTTCTTTTTTCATATGTTGATAAAATACAGAATTAATGTTCTAGTGTAACAGCAAGTATCGCAGCTCAGCATAAACTTGATAATTTACTCAATTTGATTCATATTATTTGTATTTTACTGAAGAGTTTATTTCTAAAATATTCTTCATCTTAACATTTCACCTAATTAATATTTAGTAACTGATAGAGTGTCCTTGAACAAAGTGGTTGAGGGAGTTTTTCCAACACCACTAGGTCTGGAAAAAATAGTTTCTAAATAACAAATTTTGTAAAACAAACTCAATCTGTCAAAAGTTGATGTTTGATATGGGAGGAATTATAACTTTTATCCATTTTTATTTAATGGAATGAATAGTGCAAGGATATTTTATAGAAACACCTAATGAATCCCATAACCACAAAATTTTATCTCTCTAAGTATTTGCTCTCCGTACAATACTATTATTACCATCTCAACGTTCGGATTTCCATCGCCCTTCCATGGGCTCGCCGGACGGCAATCCGCCGGCAACTGTAATCATTTTCACAGACCCATCAATTAAGGTGAGTCCTTCTGGGAAAGAATCGGAGGTGAACAAAATCCACTTATACCACAACTTTAACTGATTGCCCAGGTTCCTCTGCGACCCAATTTCGCCAAGAACCCCAACACGTCAAAGCTAGAAGGACAACTCACAATGGAATATATGCAGTCATCTTTAAGACTAGAGATTATTATGGAGTTATGGCGTGTCAATGTAAGCGAACTATTGTGAGCCGATTTTTGAAAAATAAAACCTCAAATCGACATCATAAGATCTAGATTTTCAAAAAAATTATCTCTTAAAGGAAGCGTGAAGATAGGCATATATGACAATTTTAATGTGTTTCTAAGCTTCACAAACAACAAATATTATAATTTAATTTTCTACAAAAGAATGATTGAAATTGCAGGGCTTCAAATGTGGTTATAGAGGTGGACACCTGATTTTAAGCCCGAGAAAGATCTCCATATTGCTTTGGTATGAGCCTTACTTTCAGGTTTGCCTTTCCATATGCATAATTATTTTTATATAAAATAAATTGTTATTGATGTTGGAGTCTCTCTAGAATTGGATATTGCGACTAAAACTCTCAACAGACGTAGTGTGGCAAAAGTTAGAATTGAAATTGATTTATTAAAGACGTTGATTACTAGTGTTTGGGTAGGGGATGAGGATGAAGAATCTCCATTAAAAGGGTTTACTCAGAAAATAGAGTATGAGAATATTCCTAAATTCTGTAAGAATTGTAGGAAATTAGGACATAATTTGAAAAACTGCAGAGTCCTAGAACGAAAGAAGAATGAGGAGGAAAAAGGGAAGGATTAAAAACTGAAGGAGAACAATAAGAACTAAAATACTTCAACAAAGACTGAAAGTAAGAATTCACAAGAATCATTTTAGGCTTCTCTACAAGAGGAAGAAAAAAACATGTACTTGTTAAGGATAAGGCCATTACCAAAAGGGTAAAGAGTGAACCTCCTAAGAACTTTAGACCTACCAGAGTGATTTATGGGGTTGACAAACCTTTACCTACTTTAGAGCCTATTACCAAGATTAGTACTACATATGTTATTAAGGTCAATGACGCCAATGAAGAAACTGAGGAGAAGAATGAAAATGCAAAGAAAAAAATGCTAGGAATATACCCCAAAGCCTAATCAAAATGATGACACACAAAATGACAACAACATGAGTACTGATTATATTGAGAAAGTTGGGAGAAGGAATGTTGAATCAAAGTTGGATACAAGGGACACCACAAAGAATAATGAAACAAGTGACCTACAAATTGACTCAGTTGGGCAAGAATGACAAGAAGCTAAAAGCAAAAAAGTCAAAAAATAGGATGAGCAGAATGGAAAAGATGAGCAATGTTATTTGCAAGATCAACAAGGTTAGAAAACTACTACTACTCAGAATAGTTTTGAAAAATGAGAAAATACATAAGTTACCCATCAAACTTGTCCGGAAAAATCATTTACACACCTTAACTTTACGGGCGACCTATGTCCCCCTTATTTTTGTTTGAGGTGAATTTAATATCACCCTAAATGGTGACGTAGTAAAGGCAGTAGTTTCATTCTCCCAAACTCGCGTGTAAGAGGGAAAGGATTAAAAATAGACATATATTTTTACCGTGTGCGTCCCTTTTTCTTTTACTTCTTCTTTTCTTATTTTTTGGTCTTTTTATTTTCTCTCTCTACCTTTTCTTTTTCCTGTCACCATTTCCCTTTTTCCATCCAAGATACTTTTGTATCTCCATTTTCCGCCATTGTATCTGCCTCTATCCCTCTACTTTTTTTCTTTTTTCTTCTTTTTCTCTTCTACTTTTTCTTTACCAGAGTAGAAATACTCTCCACCACCTTTTACTAATAGCAATACCACGTGTACGCCATACCTATATATATATATATATATATATATATATATATATATATACTAGCTAAAAAATCCTATTTTTATAATTTATTTCTTGTAATATTTCATTGAAAAATATTGAATAAATAATGTAATCTGGCCTGTTTGGATATAAATTTTGCCGAAGCTTGAGGGATTTTAACTGACTGAAAAGTTTGGAATTTGTCAGCTTCATTTTTTCGAAGAGGAATTTTCCCGTACTTTTTAAAGCTGAAAGTGTTGGATCTTCCATGGTGGTGTAGGTGGTGATGAAGATGACACGGAAAAAAAGAGTTAAAAAAAGTAACGAAATAAGTGGGAAAAAATAAAGGAGCTTTTGACATGTGGCGCGCGTGTACTATACATCCCACCACAAGACTGACTATGTGTTACCAATGGGATATTAAATTCATCCCAAACTAGAATAGGGGGAACATAGGTCGCCCGTAAAATTAAGGTGTGTAAATAATTTTTCCTAACAAGTTTGATAGGCATTTTATGAATTTTCTCTTGAAAAATCAAGGGAGGAAGAAGTGGAACAAAAACAAAACAAGGATATGGAGGAACTTTCTCAGGAAGTGAAACAAAAAGATAAGCCTAATGAGAAACCTAATGATGAATTGGCTGATGCTAGCTCCTCAGATAATAATACCTCAGAGGAATCCTCAGATAGGCAAGATGAAATTTTGATCCACAATATGGTAGGATCTCCTTCTCATAAATAGAAGACCAGCACCGACCAAAGTGATATGAAAGGGAGGGAAGATCCTCAGTACAAGAAACATTACAAAGTCAAAGCTAGGCACAAGATCAGAGAGTCCCCTATTACTAGAGGACAAAAATTTAACTCCCAAAAAACTTCTGTTAACCCTTCTGATGATTAGAATCCTCAATTGGAATATAGTTTGTGTGAAATCAAAAGCATCTACTGAAAGGCTTAAAAGTATGATTAAACAACACAGAGTCTCCCTTGTGGTCATTCAGGAACATTTTGTGAAGGAGACCAAAATTAATTCTTACAACCTAATTCTGGGCATGCAAGTGTCATGAACCAAACTGATGGGCGCCAACGGGCACCCGGTACCTTACTTAACTGAGTACCTACGTAACGTATATTTCGTATCATACTATCATAGGTAAATGAGTCAGAGAGGCTATCGTGAGATAAGTAGAATAAAACATGGGGAAATACTCAACATTGGACGACCCAACATGTAATCTAAACTTATACGTATGACGTACGGGCCTATAAGGCTGACATGATCCTTTATATACTCAAAACTATGCCGATAGGGCCATACAAGAATCCGTATACATGATATCAGTCTACAAGTCTCTAAAAATACATTATATCATAAAGGTCGGGATAGAGCCCTATCATACCAATCGATGCACGTACTAATCATACTGACCAAATAAGCAACTTCGGAGCAAATGGCGCGCACCAACATCTTTCGCTGAAGCTAATAGCCTACTTGGAGGACTCTTAACCTGTCTATCAGAACTTGTGGGCAAGAAACACAGCGTCCCCAGGAAAAAGGGACGTCAGTACAAATAATGTACCGAGTATATAAGGAATGGAAATCAGTAAACAATAGACATGAGAGAAACATGGAGTAAAAGACTCGACATGTAAGTTTGAATAGCTCTATGAATCCTTTAATATTTAAAAATGGCATGCATATGCATATAAATGCCATACCATGCATGGGTATATACGTTCATAACATCATCAAGCCTCTGAGGGCATCACATCATATCATCTCGACCACTGCGGGCAAATCATCAACGTATACCGGCTGATCAAATGGTGGTGCGTATATAACACTGTAACTTTTTCTCATATCCCATATACATATATATACATATATACGCGTATATAACGCCATATGATCATGGGTCAATGTACATGAATGCAATACATGAGAAGTACGTCAATAAAATCTCTTAGAAAGTCATAAGACCATTATGCCTTTGAGTAATATCATAAAGTAAACTTTTTTCAACTTCCATATTTTTCTGAGACCCATGAACAAATGATAGAATAATATGACACATGCGGAATCAAGAACATAAACATCTCTAGTATTTTTATGAATAGAGTCATTTATAGAAATTTCGTATTTGCTCATTTCGTTTGTGTCGTATAGATCATGCCAAAAGAAAGAAGGGATAGCCTTAACATACCTGAATCGATTCTCTTAACAATCCTTATAACACATGCCAATCACGACGAAACACATAACAGCGAAACCGAAATAGGGAACAATCCGTATGATATTCTTGAGAAAGATTGCATTGTACTCCCTTAGATCTGAAATTCCACATTGCTATTACGCGATAATTCCATATGAATTTGTTGCTGAAACTCCACCCATTACAAAGTAGATATAAAGCATTTACATGCATTTTGTGGCTCAAAGAAAGGTCTTTTAATATAATTCTCCAACAAGAATGAGATAGGATGCCCATATCTTTAAAGTCTTGCAACCACCTCCTTAATCACTTAATTAGGTGGAAAGTTGCTGCCATAATTCTACAAATCCACGTGGAAGTAGTGTCCCTAGTGATTATTCAAAATGTCATATAATTATTTATCTACAAAATTCAATTTACAAGTTAATTTCCCACTAAAAAAATCCATAATTACTCAATTATTCACATTATAAAAAATTATGTCAAATTACTTAAAATGCTACTCTCTTTTAACACACTTTATACATCTTACTATCATGGTTATGTGGTACATTGTATGGTACTAGTCCATAAATACGATAGCTTGGACTGCATTTTATCCCAAAAAAGTTAAATTTTGACGAAACTCATCTTGTTCGATTTGCTTACCCTCTCAACTTCAAGATTTTACTCATTACTTGTTTGAAATAGCATAATCCTTATAATCTCAAAATAATCTCATTCCCAAACTTACGTTGATTAACTTACGACGAAATTTCAATGTTATGAAAATGCAGGATGTAACATCATTCCCCCCTTTGGAATATTTGTCCTTGAATGTTGACTGATGCACTTATCATTATCATAACCCATAGTTCTTATGAATACTTTAGTACTCCTCTTTCCATCTAGGCAACTATTTTGTGGATAATTCTAAAGGCTAGGGCATCCCCCTTTTAAGCCTCTTTTTCACACCATGACTTGTGGTCGGAATCCTTCCAATCTTGTAACTGTTGCTACCTTTTATCATGCAGACTGTATGACAAAGACTTTGTGAGTGCATCTATGCGACTCCTCTCCTTTTTGTTCCCGCTACTAGCCAATCTCTAAGCCTCACTTTGTGAACATGTACTAAATAATGTCAAGTTGTCCCTCTGAGCGTCATTAACTTTACTACATCTAAGTAGGTCATACTATACCATAACTCTTACTTGGATTTATCGTTATTGAGGTTTGCTACCAACTCCTGGTTACTCTCGTTTCTTATCCTTAAGACGGATGACCTAATCTCATCTCATACTTTGTAATTTTTATCCATCCCTTGTTGATTCACCTCAGTATTGATCTATTATCTACCATTGATAACTTGAGATCTTATGTAACACAAACGCTAAGGCTCACGTCTTATCGGTGAACATCTAAAATGATTGGACTGATCTACCTGGGGGCGATACCATGCTTCCATAACCGTATTTCATAGTATCCCAATGTGATTCACCTTACTTGGGTATTTTAATCCCGTACAATTCGAGAAATCCTCTTCAAGTCATTACTCAATGGAATGCCCAAACACCATTCTTTATCCATCACAATTACACCCTCATTCTACTACCCGGGCAACATTCCATTTCTTCTAAATATCATTAGTCTTAGACTCCTTTGAGTTCATTCAGGCTATACTAAGCTTTGTATAACTTAGAGAAACCATCAACTCTTCTTGTTTTCATGGGCTTAATCCTGATGATTTTTCCATTCTCGTCCCCTTCTCACTCGCCCTTTCTTATCCTTACTCATGTCTTCCTAATACCTTGTCGCTTTACTATACTTTAGTTTGCCACTTACACATATCCATTTATACTACTCGCAACATCCCTTCAACTTGCTTGCACCATAGATTTCCTTATGTTATTTTTGGAATATCAAGCGAGACACCGCATTGTCTCAAACTCTTCTTTACTCTTTTAATTTAGACCTCTCGATACCTAGAACCCATAGGCTGGAAAATATGCAACTAACGACGCTGCTATCATTCTTGAATATAGTATCCCAGTACTTCTAGCCTTTTGTTCGAAGCATGGACAATTCACAATCTTTTGCATTTGAGTATCTTGTACGTTGTTCACATTTACCTTACTTACCTTAAAAATCTTGCATCACATCTTCTATCTCTTTCATGACCTCCCTTCAATATAGGTATGATTCGCATCCACAACTTGAAGCTCTATTATAATCCTCGCATATCCTTACACAATCCGGTGAGAGTTTCAAACTGACTTCTTATGAGGTTGGTACCCTTTTAACTGGTTTTATGTAGGCTTAAGCTATCTTCTGATCTGCGGCTCATGGAATTTAGTTATTACTTTAACCTTTCATGGATGCTATCGAAAACCATTGTACAATCTTTTAATGATTCAATCATTTGTCTATGACCAGGATCCAATTCCTTCTTTTAACTCATACCGAAGTCTTTTGCGGCTGATCATTAATTGAATAATTCCTTTCGTTCCATTTCAACTTTCTTCAAATGTAAGCAATTGCTTTTCCTAGTCTTTTTGCCCCTTGTTGCGTGCATACTTAGCTTATCTGAGTTCTCACACGTGCCAAAATTTTTGTGCAACTCATATGGTCTCGAATGTTACTTTTGGTTTTACTCCCCGCTCATTAGCCATGGCAGGTTCCACTTTCTTTTGGAGTGCATATAATTTTGTAGTGAGACTATTATTACACAACCATTTCCTCCTTAGGTTACTGAGCTTAGGTTGAATCCTTCTTTCTTATTTTCTCAGCTAGTCTTTCATTATAGTACTTAGGGAGGATCCTCTGACTCTTGTAAAGTTGCGAGCTTATCACATTGTATGCTTGACGGAATTTTTGATGTTCTTCCTCGCCTATAATTATCTGTAGTTACTTATCTCCATGCCCTTGTTCCTGTAGGGTTGCTTCTGAACTAATATTTTGACTGACTTCCCATGGTACTCTTTTTTGTTTCCGTAACACTCATACGGTATCTTTATCTACCCCCAACTCCTATCTAAATATTTCTCAAGGATCACGAAGTCATAACTGCGAGGCTGAGTTCCCCATGTTGGGGTTCCCTTTGTTTATCTTGCACGATCTGTTGATTTGTTTGTATCCTCTTGTCTAGCCATAGCTAGGCTCTTCCTGAATCAACTACTAACTACTCATTGGCCCATTCCTGTATCAATATTCCGCATAATCTTTCTTGGGTTGTTTGCTTTGTCTTAACTTACCTCTCATACTGGCTCTTTATTAATCAATAACATCTCGGGCAGGAACCCTTACTTTCTCTCCTTGACGTCATGTTTGCAAAATGTTCTGGAATTGCAGCATACCTGTAGGATATGGATAAGTTCAATCTTATCCCTTTCTCAGTCTTATCGCATCATTCCTTTATTATTCCATAGTTACTACAACCACTTAATTCCGACTTAATGCCACATCACTCCATATTCCCCCTTTAGGGAAGCACTAAGATTTAGCGCTGCGATGATCTATGTATAGATGTTTTACCTCTTTGGCATCTTTTCACATCATCGATGACTCGTACTCGTCTTGAGGTAATCCTTCTGCACTGAGGATAACAAAATTCCTTACTCGCAAGGGTGACACTTAGTGTAACTGGCACACTTGGTCCTTTAAGCTTAACTTTGATCACGTTGCTTGCTTTAGAAAAGCGTCTTTCTGAATAACCTTTAAGGGTTATTCTTCTATCGTTCATTCTTTTATCGTCGAAATGCAATCTGAAATTCTCATGGTGCAGACTATTATCAAATCACTCAGTCCCTAATTCATGTTTAGTTTACCTTGTTCACTAGCCCATACTGATTTCTTATTACTTTGGGGTCTAAATTTTCCTTCTAGTAATCACGTTAGAGTCGCGAACTTATTTTTTTGAAATGAGGATATGACTTTATAGCCTATACTCTTTGGTTGTCTCAAGGCCTGTCACTTCTCGTTTTTTCCTTCACTTGACTATAGACTCTATAATACTTTCATATTTGTTTTTTTGATCTATCGTTGTCATCCATGTATCACATCTTACTCATAATGCTTCATTAACTCTCTTCTTATTTCCCACTAACATCTATGTCTAATACTTTATTCTGAAAACTCGAACAAGACATTCTTTTGCTTTTGCTCCCCTTGCTCCATCCATTGGCTCTTCGAATTGCCTAACATTCTTTCCCCACTAGGGACGGGAGCCACACTAAGGTAATATTTATCCCTTCAAGGATTCCAGTGCCTATCTTTGTAGTATTCATATCTAGCTGTACAATTTTAGAGTGCACCACCTGGGTGTCTCAGAAGGAGATCTATTAGCACATTTGCAATATCCTTTGGAAAAGTCAACTAACGCAAATAATCTATCCGCCATTTTGGGTCACTCTAACCCCAGTAGGATCCTGATATCTGTCCTTCTCTTATATACTTCTGTTAGCCCCCATAAGGCATAATTAAAATGCGTGTGACCAATTGCACATACCTCTGTTACTGTTGAAGATTAGCTCAAAATGCTTATATTTCTCTGCCTGATTTAAAAATACTGATAATCTCCATTAACTGGGTGCCTCATACCCTTCTTCACCTTGCTTCTTTTACTTGTTGAACTTTCATCTAGCTTCTGAATTTCTCATTGCTTTTCACCATATTGGTGGATAGATATCCTTGCCTTAAGGCTCCTTGAAGCTTACACTTTTTAGTATACACATGATCTGCTGAAGGCCTCACATTGACTCATCATAAGCATCATGTAGAATCGAGTTCCTCTAGCTCAACTCTTCCATAGCCACATGCAATTTTTTGCCAATCTTCTTTCTGGATGTAGGCAGCATCGTATTATGAATAAAATAGAGTTTAGGAAATTGAGTTCTTACAACTGAGCTCTACCACACGATCTAGAGTAAGCAAAAAGAGTGACAATCCTAAATGCCCTATAGCCTCCTGCTTATAAGTGTGGTGCATGACACACCCATAAATAAGACTCTACTAGGTGTGGCTTTTAGACTCCCTAGGACAGAACTGCTCTGATACCACTTTTGTCACGACCCAAATCGATGGGTCACAACGGGCACCCGGTACCTTACTCAACCGAGTACCTACGTAACATATCTTTCGTATCATACTATCATAGCTAAATGAGCCAGAGAGGCTATCATGAGATAAGTAGAATAAAACATGGGAAATGCTTGACATTAGATGTCACGACCCTAAAACCGACCCGATCGTGATGGCGCATATCATGAAACTAGGCCAGCCCACACGAATCCCAAATCAAACCAGTATTTCATAAAAGTCATTTTTAAGCTATTAAATTAATAGAATCTCAAAACATAAGTCTAAATAACTAGTGCGGAAGAAAATAACACAAGCCCGACATCGGGGTGTCATAAGTCACGAGTATCTACTAAGGTTTGAAATACAACAAAGAGTCTAAAATATACTAAAAACAGTCTAAGGAAGATAAGAGGGAGAAGAGCAGGGCTGCGAACATTAGGAAGCTACCTTGCTAACTCCGATGAACCTGCCACTAAGTAATCAACACCCACTAGCGGGTTTAGAAATACCTGAATCCGCACACAAGGTGAAGGGAGTAATGTGAGTACGCCAACGCAGTAAGTAATAAGAGTAAATAACGGCTGAGCAGTAAGAAAACACATAATCCACGTCATAACACCATAGTAAGTACAGTGTGTTTCCAAAACAGTATATATATATCAAATCATTTCGTTAAAAATCTAGTTTTCGGTAGAAATCATTTAAAGATGTGTAAAAATCCATTTAAAACATCTTTCAGCAGTTTTCAAACAAGTGATGAAACAATAAGTAGAAATGATGAAAACATAGTTGGCCCCTCGGGCAGAAACTCACTCGTATACAGCCCCTCAGGCAAAATGAATCATAAACCACCCCTCGGGCAAAAATCTCAACAGAACCAGCCCCTCGGGCTACCTCACAATCACTCATAATCAGTCCCTCGGGTAAAAACATAAATGAAAAACAGCCCCTCGGGCCACATCACATCACTCACAGTAGTACCCGCGCTCACTGGGGGTGTTCAGACTCCGAAGGGGCTCCTATAGCCCAAGCACTATAACAAGCGATCTCGTGGCATAATCAATCAGGTCCTCGGCCTCATATAACAAGCCACCTCGTGGCATAATAAATCAGGCCCTCGACCTCTCATATACCATAAATCAGTACAACATGTTGTGACGTAAAGCCCGATCCCATGATATCCTCACGCCTCACTCAGTCAGAAACCCCTCGGGCTACAGTAAAACAGGATGCTCAGTAGAAATATCATTTATGCATCAAATTAGGGTAAATAAGACTGAGTTATGAAATCAGTAAAACAGAGCATGACTGAGTATAGTTACTAAAACAAAACAGGGAGGAATTTCAGTAAAGGCAACCCCTAAGGGTCTAAACAGTTGGCACGAGGCCCAAATATGGCATCCAGTCCAAAACATAGTATTGCTTTCTAAAACACAATAGTATCAAATAATTTTCAATCAAATACGCGACATAATAGTCGTACGAGACAGACCAAGTCACAATCCCTAACAATGTACGACCCCACGCTCGTCATCTAGCATGTGCGTCACCTCAAAGTAGTGAAACGATGTAAAATTCGGGGTTTCATACCCTTAGGACAACATTTACAATCATCACTTACCTCAAACCGGACGAAAATCAACACCGCGATGACCTTGCCGCTCGACTCGGTGTCAAATCATCCCGAATCTATCCAAAATCAGAATCATATCATCAATACATGCTAAAGGAACAAGGCCCATGCAAAAATTGTCAAATTAAATTAAAATTTCCGAAATTGGCCAAATCCGACCCCCGGACCCACATCTCGAAATCCGATAAAAATCACAAAACTACAATCCTTATCCTCTTACGAGTCTGTATAGACCAAATTTATCAAAATCCGACTCTATTTGACCCCTCAAGTCCTCAATCAAACTCTCAAAAAATCCCAAGCCCTAACCCCTCATTTTCACCCCTAATCTTCATAAATTACATGATTAAACAACGGAAAATCATCACATATATGAGTATTAGGGCTCAAGCCACTTACCTTACTGATAAACCCTTGAATTCCTCCTCAAAATCGCTCTTAAAAGCTCCAAAGCCGACTAAAATGGTGGAAAATGAAACAAAATTTACGAAGTCTAGAATTTATACTTTTTGCCCGGAGGTACCGCATATGCGGTCAAAAATGTTGCTTATGCAATGTCGTACCTATGGAAAATCCACCGCAGGTGCGGTTCCCACTTATACCCTCAGAAACTGCTTCTGCAATCAGAACACCGCACCTACGGCCTCGCTGGTACGATAAAATATCCGCACCTGCGATCAAGCTTCAACCGGTCCAAAACCGCATCTGCGGCCTTCCTCACGCATCTGCGACCTCGCACCTGCGGTCCCCAATCCACAGGTGCAAAAATGACAGAAGCACAAAATCTGCACCAACACTCAAAGCTAAACTTCCCGTCAACCACTCAAATCCATCTCGAGGCCCTCGAGATCTCAACCAAACATGCCAACAAGTCACCTATCACCTTTCAAACTTATTCCAACCTTCGGAACACTCAAAACAACATTAAAACATCAAATCACCCTCAGATTCAAACCTAAGGATTTCCAAACTTTTGAATTCTACAAACGATGCCAAAACATCTCAAAACTCATATGAATGACCTGAAATTTTTCACACACGTCACAAATGACACAACGGACCTACTCAAATTATCAGAATTTCATTCCGACCCCGATATCAAGATTTCCACTGCCGACCGGAAAACGCCAAATTTCCAATTTCACCAATTCAAGCCTAAATCTACCACGGACCTCCAAATTGCATTCTGAACACGCTCCTAAGTCCAAAATCACCCAGCCGAGCTAACCAAATCATAAAAATCTAAATCCGAGATCGAATACTAAAAAGTCAAGATTGGGTCAAACTTTCAAATTTAAAGCTTCAAGTTGAGAATCATTCTTCCATATCTATTCCGATTAATCTGAAAGCCAAAGCCAATGATTTACATAAGTCATAATACATCTTACAGAGCTAGTCATGCCCGAGAACTGGAGAGCGAAGTGCAAATGCTCAAAACGACCGTTCGGTCATTACATTGGACGACCCAATATGTAATCCAAACTTATGCATATGACGTACGGGCCTATAAGGTTGACATGATTTTTTTATACTAAAAACATAGGCCGACAGGGCCATACAAGAATCTGTATACATGACATCTGTCTACAAACCTCTAAGAATGTATAATATCATAAATGTCAGGACAGAGTCCCGCCATACCGATCAATGCTTGTACTAATCATACTGACCAAATAAGCAACTTCGGAGCAAATGAAGTGTACCAACATCTTTCGCTGAGCTGATAACCTACTTAGAGGACTCTCGACCTATCTATCGGGACCTGCGGGCATAAAACGTAGAGTCCCCAAGCAAAAAGGACATCAGTACAAATAATGTACCGAGCATGTAAGGAATGAAAATCAATAAACAATAGATATGAGAGAAACATGGAGTAAAAGACTCGACATGTAAGTTTGAATAGCTTTATGAATCCCTTAATATTTAAAAATGACATGCATATGCGTATAAATGCCATACCATGCATGGGTATATGCGTTCATAACATCATCAAGCCTCTGCGGGCATCCCATCATATCATCTCGGCCACTATGGGCAAATCATCAACGTATACCAGCTGATCAGATGGTGGTGCGTATATAACGTCGTAACCTTTTCCCATATCCCATATACATATATATACATATATACGCATATATAACGTCATCTGGTCATGTGTCAATGTACATGAATGCAATGCATGAGAAGTACGTCAATAAAATCTCTTGGAATATCATAAGACCATTATGCCTTTGAGTAATATCATAAAGTAAACTTTTTTCAACTTATGTATTTTTCTAAGACCCATGAACAAATGATAGAATAATATGACACATGAGGAATCAAGAACATAAGCATCTCTAGTATTTCTATGAATAGAGTCATTTATGGAAATTTTGAATTTGCTCATTTCGTTTTTGTCGTATAGATCATGCCAAAAGAAAGAAGAGATAGCATTAACATACCTGAGTCGGTTCTCTTGACAATCCTTCTGACACACGTCAATCGCGATGAAACAAGTAATGGCGAGATCGAAATAGGAAACAATCTGCATGATATTCTTGAGAAAAATTGCACCGTACTCCCTTAGATCCGAAATTCCCACATTGCTATTACGCGATAATTCCATATGAATTTGTTGTTGAAACTCCATTCGTTACACAGTAGATATAAAACATTTCCATTGCATTTTTGTGGCTTAAAGAAAGGTCTTTTAATATAATTCTCCAACAAGAATGAGATAGGGTGCCCATATCTTTAAAGTCTTGCCACCACCTCCTTAGGCACTTCACTAGGTGACAATTTGCTACCATAATTCTACAGATCCACGTGGAAGTAGTGTCCCCTAGTGATTATCCAAAATGTCACGTAATTAATTTTCTAATAAATTTAATTTATAAGTTAATCTCCCACTTAAAAATCTATAATTACCCAATTATTCACATAATTAAAAATTATGTCAAATTACTTAAAATTCTACTCACTTTAACACATTTTATACATCTTAATATCATGGTCATGTGGTACCTTATATGGTACTAGTCCATAAATATGATAGCTTGGACCGTATTTTATCTTAAAATGTCAAATTTCGACGTAACTCATTTTCTTCGATTTGCTTACCCTATCAACTTCACGAATTTACTCATCACTTGTTTGAAATAGCATAATACTTATAATCTCAAAATAATCTCATTTCCGAACTTACTTCGATTAACTTACGACGAAATTTCAACTTTACAAAAATGTGGGATGTAACAGCAAGGATGTTATGCTAATTGTAGTAATAAAATTTGGGTTTTCTGGGATTTTGGTATGAATTGCACTATCTATGCAGGTGAAGATAAGATTGTTACTTGTAGAATCATCAACAATTCCGATGATAAAGATAGAATCATCAACAATGCGATGATAAAGAATACTTTATATCAGTGGTGTATGCTAAGTCGAAGTCTGTTTGGCAGAGAATATCTCTAGGAGTATATGAGGAGTATTGCCTTTACTATTACAGCTCCATGGTAGTATGTGGTGATTTAAAGAGCAGTTTAGCAGTAGAAGAGAAAATAGGGGGCGAACCACATAGACTTAACAAGAGTATCCCTTTTATGGAGTGTATTCATGATTGTGGTCTGATGGATATTGGATACTCTGGGAGCAAATTCACATGGTGCAATGAGAGGAAGAAAGAGGAGATTATTTGGAAAAGTCTGGATAGATTGGTTGTCAATAACAATTGGAGAGGGCAGTTTTCTTTAATTGAGGTCCTACGTCTTCCTAGAGTCAGCTCATATCACTGTCCTATTTTAATTTTTTTAAAGAAATACCCAGGAGGAATACATAAAATACTTTATGTTTCTCAATTTATGGGTTGATCATGATGACTTCTTAGAAGTAGTGAAAAGGAATTGGATCTCTCATACAACTGGTAATATCTTTTGGACAATTCAACAGAAAATAAAAAATACTAGCAAGGCTTGTGGTGAGTGGTCTAGAAGCAATATTAGTAATATTTTTGAGAAAGAACAACAACTTGGGGATCAGATAGCACAGTATGAGGAGCAGTATATGAATTCTCTAAATCAGTAGGACAGAATGAAACTTCACAAAGCTAAAGCAGAATTCATCGTTCACCATACACATAGATATTTATTGGAGGCAGAAGTATAATATCAAGTGGCAACTAGAAGGAGATGAGAATACTAAGTTCTTCCATTCAATGGAAAGAGGTAGAAGAAGCATGCTTAACATTAATAGAATTCAGAAGGATGGAGTATGGATCCAAGGTGAGAAAGATATTGGGATAGCTGCAACTGAATTTTACTAGAACCTGTTTACTCAAGTGAACATTGGTATTGATAGAACCATCCTGGACCACATCCCCACTTCTGTATCTCAAGAAGATAATGAGATTTTGATGGTCATCCTACTCTTAATGAGGTCAGGGAGGCTACTTTTGATATTAACCCCAATAGCTCTCATGGCCCAGATGGTTTTAGCAGTCTATTTTTCAAAAAAGGTTGGGAGATTATTAGTGAAGATATTCCTAATATGGTGATAGTTGTTTTCAATGGAAAACAAATGCCAAAATTCTTTACAAATACTCTTCTTGTACTTATTCCTAAAGTTGATTTTCCTCAAGAATTCTATGAATTTAGACCAATTAGTCTGAGTAATGTAACTCAGAAGATTGTGTCTAAAGTTATGAATAATAGACTTTCTGAAATCATTCCTAATCTTATTTCCCAAAATCAAAGTGGTTTATAAAAGGAAGGGCTATTGGTGAAAATGTTTTACTGGCTCAAGAACTTATTCATGGCATTAAGAATAATAATAAAGGAGCTAGTTTTACTTTCAAAGTTGACATGAATAAGGTTTATGATAGGATGTCTTGGCAATTTATCTATTGTTATGAGAAAAATGGGTTTTACAAAGACCTAGATTCATATATGGAGTCTGTTGGCCAATATGTGGTACTCTGTGATGATCAATGGTAAAAGGCATAATTTCTTTAAATCACAAAGAGGGGTCAAACAAGGAGATCTCATTTCCCCTTCTCTCCTTATAATTGCCTCTGAAGCTCTTTCTACCGTGTTAAACAGTTTATTTGATAAGCATGAGTTCATTTGGTTCAGTATGAAACCTAATGTCCCAAGGATTAATCATATCATATGCTGACAATCTTATAATTTTATGTGCAAGAAAATCTTTGAAACTGAGCTGTGGAATTAAATCCATTCAAGACATATCAGACAGCTTAGGAACTAAGCTGTGGTGGCAGTATAGAACTAAGAAGAGTCTTTTGGCTGATTTTCTGAACGCTAAATATGCCAGCAAAATCCATCCTGTAGCTAGAAAGTGGAACTATACTCAGTCGCACTATTGGAGGAGGCTTATGAAAAACAAAGATAAAATTGATCACTTGATTATGTGAAAAATCAATAAAGGAAATACAAGTTTCTGGTGGGACGATTGGTCTAGTAAAGGAGGATTAGCACAATATGAAAATGCCTCTACTTCTGTCAAAGGTCAGGTGTCTGACTATATCATCAATGGTCGCTCGAATACATTTAAGCTTAATCATGTTCTCCCTAATAAGAAGAATCCCTTTAAAATCCCCTTTTTTCTCTGGAGGCTGCTTAAATATAGAGTAGTTGTTGATGAAACTATGGGAAAATTTGGTATTCACTTACCCTCTAAATGTTCCTGTTACACTATTCATCACCAAGAAGATGAGGAACATTTGTTTCTTAACTGTATGATTATCCATAGGGTATGGAAATAGTTTAACCAGGCCTTTGGGATTCGTCAACAACATTACTGTCTGAGGCAATTGATTATTACTTGGTGGATGACCAAAGGGAAAAATGATGTTCAGAAGATGGCTCTACAAATCCTCCCTGGTATTAATATTTGGAATATTTGAAAGGCTAGATGCAAGAGCAGGTTTGACAATGTAGGTATACAGTCTCACAGAATTATTACCCAAATTTGTGATCAACTTATCATTATATCTTACAAACAATTTCCAAAGATTCCACCTCTCTTAAATTGGAAGACTTTTCAAGAGATCATAGAAATGGCTAGAGATCACGTTACTTCTGTTGCTGTCAAATGGAACTTTCCTCAAACTGGATTCATAAAACTCAACTCTGATGGGTGCTCCAAAGGTAATCCAGGTCTTAGTGCAGGAGGTGGTATTATCAGAAATGATAGAGGACATCTAGTGAAAGCTTATGCTATTCCTTTTGGAAACATGACCAATAATAAAGCTGAAGCTAGGGCCCTCAAATTTGGAATTCAATGGTGTAATATGGCTGGCATAAATAATCTAGAAATTGAGTGTGACTCTAAGCTACTTACTTATTGGATTTCCAAGAGCAGTGATCTTCCTTGGAATATTATCAAACACATACAATGATTTTTTTCACATATAGAGAGTTGGTCTATCACACACTGCTATAGATAATGAAACAAAGTGGCAGATATTTTGGCTAATTATGGTCTTGAATTCTCTGAAGCTACTTTCTTTTTTGAGTCTCAAAATATGCCTTGGGAGGCTAGAGGAGAGCTACACATGGATAGAATTCAATACCCTTCATTCAGGAGGAAGACTCACAAAAGCTCCTTTTGGATAGATAAAAACTTGTATAGGATCTATAATTTTGATGTCCCTTAATGGGTGTGCATATTGTGTAGAAGAAGTTCTCTGTAAACCTAGAGCTTACTTGAAATCCTACTTGACGTATAGAATGGAGCTTGTTCCATTCTTAATAGGTGCAGAGAGCTTATATAACGCTTCTGTTATATATTTACTACAATTATTAATAAAATGCTTCCACTCTCTATGAGGGAGTTGGACAGATTGACACAGCCAAAAAAAAAAAAAAAAAGGAATCCCGAAACCACATGCCAAAGACATAACAATCAGAAAATAAAAGTTTAATTTATGACGAGATATATAGTTTTTTTTACCTACCTATAGTTAGTGGCAGAATCATCATATATTTATGCTAGACTGATTCGGATATCACCGTTATATATATATCTGGTCAGTTATAATTATGATTCAATCCTTTTGGGTTAACACCAAATTAAAACACCTTCTTACGCGTCGTTTGTGGGGAAACAAGTTATTTCATGATTAATTATTTTGAGATTAGTTATTTCATTCTCTTATGGATATAAAAAAAATATTATAATTCCGGGATTAGTTATATCACGATTTTATCTCAACCAAATATGAAATAAACTCATCTCAATTTAATCTCGAGATTAATTATCTCTTATCCCTCGTATCAAACGAGCCCTTAGTTTGTCCGAAATATAAATTTAACACAAAATTGATTAAAATCAAACCATCGACAACAATTTCTCAGGTCAATTTGATTAATTCTTTTTGTTCGATGTGATATTTGGTTGGTCTAGAATAGCCCCCTACTTATTTATACCATCTAACGTGCCATTTGCCAACAAAATCACAGTATCACGCCACCCTCCCTCATTTCATTTATTATTTTTCAGAAAGACAATTTCGGTTATGATACTCCGCGATTAAAACAGGCTTGTAATTAGGGGTGTCAATGGTTTGGTTCGGTGTTCGGTTCGGCCGGTTATTTTATAAAATTTGTATTATACTAATTTTTCGGTTATTCTATTATATATAACAAAAATTAGACTTTTCGAAACCGTCCCAATCATGTGGGTTTCTCTTCGGTATCGGTACGGTTCGGTAATATTCGGTAATTTTTTAAATATCTTGTAAAAATCACTAGTAGAAGTAAAATGTAACAACATACGTACTTTTATAAGATTTAGCAAAACTCTCTAGACATTTTTACAGTTTAAAAGATGATAAATTAAGAAAATATAAAAGAAGACTAGAGTATAGATCCATCAACTATTCTACATCAGTGTAAAAGAAACTAAGAATATACAAAAAAAATATAAATCACACGAGCGGAAAGATAATAACCAAGCTGGGTCTCAAGACTAAAGTCTATAGAAGATCAAATATTCAAAAAGATAAATCTAAATCATACGAAAGGACACATATTCAATACATTTTAGTTTGTTACTCATAATCGCTACAATACCTTGTGTTTTGCTAGTGAATATGCCGGAAATAATTTAGTTTCAATAGGAGTAGCATAATAGGTTTGGGAATTTAGATTTTAAGTTTAATTACTTGTTGGCTTGTAACTATTTCATAATTCCAAGCCCTAGAAAAAATTTAATGCTATATTATTTTTAAACATAATATATAAGTATATTTTTTACATTGTAAATTTATTCGGTAAGGTTCGGTATTTATTCGGTAAGGTTCGGTATTTTTTCGGTTTATTTTCATAAAATAAAAAATCAATCCTAATTATCGATTCGATTATAGATTTATATAAAAACCTACGGTTTTATTAGAAGAAACCTAAAAATCGGTTCGATACGATACGGTTCGGTAGGTTTAATCGATTTTTAAATATCTATTGACACCCATACTTGTAATAGTGGATCTTATTTCTGTTAATTTTAATAAGTAATAACATTTTTTTCTCTGACAAGTAATAACGACATGTCGTTTTATTAGCAAAAGAAAAGACAAAATCAGACTAGTGCTTGGTTCCTGTTTGGCCTTACTTTATGCGAGAGTTAGCCTTAGCCACGGAGTTTCTTAAAACTGCGGGCGCCGAATCTTCTCGAAATCTCTCCGTTTTCCTAGAAGACAACCCCCAACCCACCTAAAGCACGTGTATATATTGCATACGCATATAATGTATATTATATTATTCCCTCCGTCTCATATTATTTATTATGATGCTCTTGTACACCCGCTTGAAAAATTAATTAGGATGAGATTTTGATCACTTTATTATTATTCATGTATTAATATTTAATTTTTTTTCATTGGTATTTGAATAAAATTAGGTGTTTCTAGTCTTCAAGAATAATTATTATTAAGGATAAAAAAGAAAAAAGATAATTAATTTTGTCTTGAACTTTTAAAGTGATAAATAATTTAAGACAACTATTTTTAGTAACCACGACTGTTAATATGAGACAGAGGGAGTATATTTCAGCTGTGTTATTTTAGATGAATTAACTTAAATAGTAATCCACCTAATCGTTAAACTAAAAATCGCTAACGGATATGTAATACATGTATAATTCATATGTAATATATGTATAATTATATATAATCAATATATAATCTATGTATATTACTAAAAAAAAAGCATTACATCCGGCTGGCTATTTTTGTGAAAATGTCTTTATTTTATCCCATCTTGTTGAATTGGTAACAGAGTATTACAAAAAAAAATACTTTTAAAACTTATAATTTGATAGTATATCTTATAAGATTAGTGTCGCTATGATAATTTATTATTAAAAGAACTTTTTTGAGAATTTATTATAAATATAAAAATATTACTCCTTCCGTCTCAAAGTAATTGTCATTTTGTTTACACGATTTTTAATAAAATATTGAATATAAAAGATTGTTGTCTATTTTATCATTTTTTACGTCTTAAAATATAATCTCATTTCATTTAATACTTACACATTATTCAAATATTTATAGTTTTCAAGAACAATTAATATTAAGTATAGAATAGAAAAAAATTAATTAATTTATTATTAAACTTCTAAAATAATAAATAATTTGAAATAATTATTTTTAAAAATAACGACAGATAAGATCCAAATATTATTTTTTTTATACAGATTAGGAAAGAAATAGGACCACTGTTATATGCACAGAGCAGGATGTATATGCTTCTATATATACACAACACACACACAAGCTATATAACTTCTCGTACTCTCATCCCCCAAAAAATATCACCAAAACATCGTATACACCAAAACCCTTGTCTCTCTCTCTCTCTCTTCTCGGTCCTGCAAAAACTCCTCAAGAAAAAAGAACTATTTCCCATTTTTTATTTCAATTTTTAAGGAGAGAAATTGCAGTGAGAAGAAGCTGAAAAATAAATACTAAAAAAAGAGAAGATGTGTTTGTTCTCATGTGTATGTGAAGAAGATGAGAAAGAGATTGGAAGAAAAGTAGCACCAGGAGCATGTCCTTGTTGTGGAGGAAAAGTACAAGCTGTAGATGTAGAAGGACGCTTCAGATTTTGCTTTCTCCCTATTTGCTTTAGGTTCAAGAGGAAGTATCTTTGTACTCTCTGTTCTAAGCGTTTGGTTTTGTATTCTTGATTAATTTCATCTCCTATTTTCCTCTTGTAATTTGTGCTCTCAATTTTTTGAAAATGATCATATAAGTGTAATTTTTTAATTTATCTGAAAGAGGGTTTGAGACTTTCTCATTTGTTAAAGAATATATGAAACTTGTTCAGTTGTGCCCAGTTATGAGAATTTATAAAAATGGGCTGAAAACACTTCGAGGTTTGCAAATTCTGTTTATATATTAAAAAAATGCATTTTAAGTTATATGTATCGTCAGGAATGTTTACACTATCAAATAATTTTTATTTGTTGTAACTTAGTTTTATTTTTAGGTTATAAATTTTGCATTTTAAAAAAGCTTAACTATATGTATTATATGTATTTGAGACTGTAACAGTGTAAAAAATTATTTACATTGACTGCTTATAACTCTATTTCACCTCAGCTTATTGAATTTTGTATATACGAAATACCTGTAATTGGAGAAACAATATATGTGGCAGATTTGAGTAGCCACGTACTTGTCCATTTCATTGCCCAAATCTTGGCCAGACTAGTTGGCCTAATTAACCCCTCCACATAAATGTGTGAATGTCACGTGTCCTGCTTGTGGACCAAAACATACTACAAATACCTTTAGGCCTTTGGCCAAATTAAGGAAGCTTCCTAACAACGTGGTCTGTTTCCCTTGTGTTGTCTATATTGAACTCTGTAATTCGATAAAGCTCCTGGCTTTGCAGGATTTGGTACTTTAGAGATCGTCTGATGCAGATTCAGGACTTAAAACTATGGTTTAATCTTAAATCTTTTGCATTAAAGTTATTTTATGGTAAAAATTATGGGTCACATTTATTGTTTATTGTAACTTTAGTGAATTTTTATACATATTTATATACTTCACGTCAAAAGTATTGTATTCAGATGAATCTAGTATTGTATTCAGATGAATCTAGCATCACAAGGCTGGGTCTTAGTTGGAGTACTTCACCGTGGTGGAGGACGACTTGTTCTTAATTTTCTAGTTGAATTGTGCAGCTCCATCCTTTGAATTTTTAAGTTATATAAACTGACAATTTATACAACTATTAGTATACTTTAACTGCTTATAACAATATCATATTAGGATTGATTGGTTCAGGCACTTACTTGTTATCGCAAGTCAATGACACTGTTGAGTCCATAAGGTTCAATTTCTTGATCTCTCTTTTGGCACTTTTCTTGGAACAAAATTGAATGAACTGAAACGAGATGACAGAGACTCGAACATCTAAAGTGAGTGCTATTTATTCTTCTTTTTTTATTGCACTTTTTCTCCCTTTGTTTCTTTATTTATGTTAATTAGGAGCAATAAAATTGTTTTCTTGTGATTATAGGTCATGGTTCCAAGCCATGGAAGCAATTATTAATACTTGCATTAAGATAGACTATATACATCATACCCTTTAGGCTGCGGTCCTTCCTGAAGGACGTGGATGCCTTGTGTACTATAAGATCTAACCAGAAAGTTATGGCACCACCTACATACTATACACATGATGGATGCGATAGAGTCATTTGTAACTTTCTAATGCTTTTGGACAAGATAAAATTGTTGAGATATTAATGTTTTTCTTTTTCTTAAAGAAAATTTCAGTTGATAACGATCCCCATACCTACTAAGGGCCAACTTTACAAATTATGAGAAAAATCGAGGCACTTCCCAGCCCGTTTAACTTTTCAAATGGTTCTCGGGCCTTCGCTTAATAGTATTTTGACTTTTCATCGAAAGAAAACATAAAAGTTGTCCCCCAGAAAAAAGTGTTCTTACTTAATAGTAATAATACAATTAAAGTATTATTCGTCACGTGAGTTCTTTGTAAAAGCTTATGAGCATAAAGAGAAAAAGAAGTTGTATGCTTCTTCTCATTTAATTACTTAAATTAATGTGAAAGGTACAAGGTTAAGTTTTGTTACAACTATCACAAGAGGTTCTAAACGAATTAGTCGTAAAACTCACAGTATTGACTTCGAAATTCGACGTGTCATAAATAATGAAGTAACTACGGGAAGCAGCAGAGACATTTTTTTAAATTCCATTCTATGTTTAATTTATGTGAAAGAGTAGCCAATATCAGTTTACTTCTTCTAGAAAAACCTCCCTTTCATTTTCAAATAATTTTCAAGATTCCCATTTCAAAACAAAGACAAATATACCACGTTGGATAATTAATTAGTAAAACTAGTCAAATGCACGAGAACTATATTAAGAACGTTATTGCTTATCAAATTTAGAAACATAAAGGAAACGAGGGCAAAACATTTTAATTATGAAAATAACACAATAAAAATTAGAGAACATAAAAGAATGATTTAGTAGGTAAAGTGTCCTTATCCCTAGGGTCACCAAACCTAATGTAACATACAAATTCCTCATTAGCATCTCGAAACTCAAGTTCTCATTCCCCTATAGACTCACCAAGCAGGGGGCGGAGGTAGAATATACTTTGCAGGTTCACCCGAATTGTTTTGGTCCAAATTATATATTTATTTTAAAAAATTTATTAAATATATATTAATTATTAATTTAAAACTCAATAACTTAAAAGAGTTATAATATTAAATATAATTTCAAATCCTGCCTCTATTATGTGCTACTAGTTAGCAATCCTTTATTCCTCGTATTTGCACACAACCCGCAACAAGCGGCTTTCTATTAAAAAATAACAATAATATACAAGAATTTGCATATCATATTAAGGCCAATGCTAACAGGGGCGAATGTTAGGATCGAAATAATCAGGTGTCATATGAAAGCTAGTAAAACAAACCTTAAACAATAATAAATCGGATAACAAAAGATAAATCTATCAAAAGAGACACAAACATTTAATGTGGTTCGGCCAATTTACGTACGTCCACAGATGGAGATGAGCAATCCACTATCTAAAATAGAGTACAAAATATTGGGAGAACAACATCACGAAGAGGCAAACACAAGTGACACAATAACTGTCATGGGCGGCTTTTCAGCTGTGCCCCATGACCCCTTGGGCGCGCCCCGTGGCGCCTTAGCAAGCCTTCCAATGCCTAGCACCACGGACGGCCCCGTGGTCTTGGCCGCGCCAAGTGACAAGCGCGCATGTGCATCTGTCACCCCACCGATATCCCTCGCCAACGCCCAACCGCAGGCAGATGCCAACAGCGCCGCGCGCGCAGACAACGCCGAGCGCGCAGACTCTGATGCCAAAGACTATGCTGCTGACAACGGACCTGTTTTTGCCTTATAGCAAACTAAGTCTTTTTCATTGTAAATATAGAGTAGTTTTATTCCATGTACTTCAATTATGTTTCTCTAGCTTACTCAAGTCTAGTCTTGTAGCTTTGGATTATTTTTTTAAGCATTATTAGGGGGGATCAAGCAATCAAACTTTCTAGCAAGCAAACAATTCTCTGTACTGGTGTCTCTCCCTCTCGGCACCGCGTTGCCTTTCTGTAATAGCTTTCATTAATGCAATCAAGCTTTCTTTCATTCTCAATTCTCATTCATGTTCTCTCAATTGCTCTTGGCATTGGTTTTCCCGTACGACGCTAACAATCTAGTCTAGCGTACGGAGGGGACCTCAATTGGCGGACATCAACTGCACTGACATCAGTTGCTTAGCATTACGTCGCCCTTCCAAGGAATCTCAGGAAGGCATCGCGTAACAGTTGGTATCAGAGCCTAGGCTTGACATCGGACGAGGGAACGCATTGCCATTACCACCATTTCTGACCATGGTGAATCATGGGGACCGTATTGCGGCCCTTGAACAGACGGTTGATGGATTACTGCCCATCATGGATATGGTGCCTGAACTAAGAACTAGCCTAGGGCAAAGGTTGGACGACCTAGACCGCAGGGTGCTCCAGGCCGAAGTTGACATAGAAAACATCAGTCGTGACTCCGAGGGAGACCGGCAAACGGCAGCCACAGAGGCAGCCAAAATTTTTGGCGAATTCGAGGGACTCCAACAGGAGCGTGCCGAGGATTTAGCTTACAGGGCACAAGAGGCAGACAGGGTGACTGCCATGCAACAAACTATTGACGACTTGACAGACAAGCTCAATGTCGTCAATGCTGCTTTACAGGGTCTACTGCGAGGCGGTGGAAACCAGATCGGGGGCGCTGCAAACCCCACTTCCGTGACACAAAAACTGAAAATTCCTGAGCCAAAGCCATATAGTGGAGCTAGGAATGCCAAGGAAGTGGAGAACTTCATCTTTGATATCGAACAATATTTCGATGTTGTTGGGGGCCTAGAAGAAGCTAAGAAGGTAGCAACTGCTGCCATGTATCTTCAGAGTGATGCTAAACTCTGGTGACGGGTAAAATACGAAGCCATCAAGGCCGGTGGAGATGCTCTCGAAACATGGGCAAAACTGAAGGCAGCCATACGCCTACAGTTCTTCCCCGAAAATGTTGAATAAAATTCAAGGAGAAAGCTACAGGAGCTCCGCCAGACCACATCCGTGCGGGACTACGTGCGGGAATTCTCCGCACTCATGCTAAGCATACGCGACATGGGAGACAAAGACAAGCTCTTCACTTTCCTAGAATGGCTGAAACCTTATGCCCCTATGGAGCTACAAAGACAACGGGTAGATACCCTGCCCAAGGCAATCCAAGCAGCTGAATGCCTTGGGGACTATCAAATGGAAGCTCAGAAGGATAGGCCTCAGCCGCCTGCCCGAGCGGGATTCAAAGGGGGCCAGTCTAGCAATGGTGACCCTAGTAGAAGTGGGGGAGATCGGGGCTCAACCAAACCTAAGGCTCCCTCCACAGGCAGCAACAGTGCTGCGTCTAACAACAATGATCGGGGGAGGAAGCCTTCTTCAGGATGCCGTCATTGCGGCGAAACACATTGGAACAATAAGTGCCCACATGCACAGATGAACGCCCATCAGATTTTTGATGATGGGACTGATGACGACTCAGACGATGCGGATCAGACTGAACCAGTAGGTGCCTTCAATGCAATTGTTGGCTCTATTTTTGAGGCATTAGCAGAGACTAGTGCTGGTATCCGTAAGAAGAAGGACCCATGTCCCGTCACCAAGAAAGGGAAAAAGAAGGCGGATGATGAGACTCCTCTTAAGCACGAGAGGACCTTAATGTTCGTTGAGATGAAGGTGAATGGCAAGCCCATTCGGGCCATGGTAGACACGGGTGCTACCCACAACTACTTAGCCTCGACTCAGGTGGAGCGCCTTGGTCTAGTCGTAGGGAAAGGTAGAGGCCGTGTCAAGGCTATCAACTCACCTCCCCAGCCAGTGGGTGGAATAGCCAAAGAAGTACCGATGAAGCTTGGCCCTTACGAAGGAAAATTCAACTTGCGCGTGGTGATCATAGATGACTTCGAGTTGATAGTTGGATTGGAATTCCTGAGGCAAACCAACACCATGCCTGTACCGTATGCTGACATGTTACTGATGATGGGAGCAAACGGGGCCAAGCCCTGCGTTATCCCGTGCATGCCCATGAAGATGGCCGTTGAAAACATCTCGGCCTTGCAGTTGAAGAAGGGGGTCAAAAGAAACGAACCTACGTTCCTGGCAACCCTCTGCATCGAAGATGTAGAATGCTCCTCGGGTCCCATTCCTGAACCCGTGAAGGAGCTACTACTAGAGTTTGAAGATGTCATGCCACAAGACATGCCAAAGCGACTACCGCCTAGGCGCACTGTAGACCATGAAATTGAGCTGGTGTCGGGCGCGAATCCACTCGCCCGGGTGCCTTACAGAATGCCACAACCCGAACTCACCGAGCTTCGGAGATAATTGACGGAAATGCTAGACACAGGGATTATAGGGCCCTCCAAATCCCCATACGGGTCCCCTGTGCTATTCCAAAAGAAACATGAAGAACAAGTACCCTATTCCACTAATGGCAGACTTGTTCGATAGACTGGGTCGGGCTCTAAACAAAATTACTGTGAAGAACAAATACCCTATTCCACTAATGGCAGACTTGTTCGATAGACTGGGTGGTGCGACGGTGTTCACCAAAATAGACCTGAAGACAGGTTATTGGTAAGTTCGGATTGCAGAGGGTGATGAGCACAAGATGACCTGTGTGACAAGATATGGGTCGTACGATTTCCTAGTTATGTCATTCGGCTTGACTAACGCCCCAGCTACATTTTTCACTTTGATGAACCATGTCTTCCGAGAGTACATTGATGAATTCGTGGTGGTCTACTTGGATGACGTTATGGTATATAGCCAAACATTGGAGGAACACTTGATGCACTTGCGGAAGGTCCTAGCTCGATTGCGGGAGCATGAACTATATGCGAAGCTATCTAAGTGCTCCTTTGCTCAAAAGCAAATTGACTTCATCGGACATGTCATCGAGGAAGGGCGGATCAAGATGGACCAGCAGAAGATTCAGGCAATCATAGATTGGCCGCCGCCTAAGGATATCCACGCCTTGAGGGCATTCCTCGGTCTATGTAATTTCTATCGGCGATTTGTGAAAAACTACTCCCTCATTGCAGTACCATTGACAGAACTCCTCAAGAAGGTCACGCCTTGGGAATGGAGACCCAAGCGAGCGGAGGCCTTCAACGCATTGAAAACGGCTATATCTAGTAGCCCCATCTTGGCCCTTCCTGATCTGGCCAAGCCATTCGAAGTACAAACAGATGCATTTGACTATGCCCTCGGTGGAGTCCTGCTACAAGAAGGGCATCCTGTAGCGTATGATAGTCGGAAGCTGAAAGATGAAGAGAGGCGCTATGCTGCCCATGAGAAAGAATTATTGGCTGTCGTCCACTGCTTGCGCCTCTGGAGGTACTATCTGCTGGGGACCCCATTCGTGGTCAAGACAGACAACACAGCTGTTAGCCATTTATGACCCAGCCGAAGTTGAATGGTCGACATGCCAGGTGGCAGGAACTCCTAGTTGAATTCCACTTCAACTTGGAGTACCAAAGTGGGAAGACCAATCATGTTGCTGATGCGCTCAGTTGGAGAGTTGATCTAGCATCGGTGTGCCTACTCGCCACCCTAAGGGGGAGCGAAGTAGCTACCTCCATCAAGGACCAGATACAGGATTTACTCATCAAAGATCCTGCTGCACAGTATTTGGTTGATTTGGTAGGACAGGGCAAGACTCGCCAGTTCTACATGGAAGATGGTTTTCTGAAAGTGAAAGGGAACCGACTTTATGTTCCTAAAGGAGGAGATCTACGAAGGACTCTTCTGGCGGAATGTCATGATACTCTGTGGGTCGGCCATCCCATTGAAGAACGCACCATGGCATTACTTCGTCGTGCATATTATTGTTCTCAAATGGCCGATGACGTTGCTTAGTATGTGAAGACTTGTCTAGTATGCTAGAAGGACAAGTCAGATCGCTTAACACAAGTGAGACTCTTGGAACCACTAGCTGTCCCAAAGAGATCTTGGGAAAGTGTTTCCCTGGATTTCATCACCGGATTGCCCAAGGTCGGAGATCTAACAACTATCTTGGTTGTGGTAGATCGGTTTTCCAAGTATGCTACCTTTATTGTTGCCCCACAATATATATCAGTAGAAGATACAGCTCGAATCTTCTTCTCTCATGTCGTCAAATATTGGGGCCTGCCCAAAGACATTGTTAGTGATCGTGACTCACGCTTCACTAGTAACTTTTGGACCCAACTCTTTAAGTGCCTTGGGTCGAAACTGAGTCACAGCTCAAGTTTTCATCCGCAATCTGATGGCCAGACGGAGCAGTTCAATGGTATGTTGGAGGAATATCTCCGTCATTTTGTAACCGGATCGCAGAAGAATTGGGTGAAGCTTCTAGATGCTGCTCAACTGTGTTTCAATTCATAAAAGAGCTCTAGTACAAACAAAAGCGCTTTTGAAATTGTTACCGGACAGCAACCGCTACTCCCACACACAGTCAATGCACCAAATATGTTTAAATCTCCTCGAGCTGCTAGCTTCTCTAA
This sequence comes from Nicotiana sylvestris, assembly GCF_000393655.2. Classification (NCBI taxonomy): domain Eukaryota; kingdom Viridiplantae; phylum Streptophyta; class Magnoliopsida; order Solanales; family Solanaceae; genus Nicotiana; species Nicotiana sylvestris. Next base: position 26,803,805 of record NC_091067.1, on the reverse strand, counting down.
AGAGTGGAAGCAAAATTTGGAGATAGTGCGGAGCTATCTTGTCAAGGCTCAAAAGTGGATGAAGAGGCATGTTGATCAGAATCATCGCTTTGTTGAATACCAAGTAGGAGACAAAGTGATGGTCAAAATTCCAAAGCGTTACTTATTTGTGAGGGTCCATGACCCTAGCCTATTGCAAAAATACATTGAACCCTTGTCCATTGAAAGGCGCATTGGAAAAGTTGCATACCGGGTGGATACTCTGACTTGGTGGAAAATTCATCCTATCTTCCATGTCAGCCTCCTGAAACCTTTTCGGGAAGACACATAGCATCCTTCAAGGAGCCAGCTCACAATACCCAGTATTCGAGGGCCCAATTCAATCGGGAAAAGGCGTGTTGAAGCTATCCTTGATGATAGAGTGATTCATGCCTCAAGGAAAGATCACCAAGAGTTCTTGGTGAAATGGCAGGGCTGTGATGCAGAGGAGAACACTTGGGAGAGGGGAACAAACCTCAAAGCCTACAAGAGCCTAATTGAAGATTATCTTGCAAGTAAGGCGCCGAGGACGTCGCCAACTCAGGTGGGGGAGAATGTCATGGGCGGCTTTCCAGCCGTGCCCCATGACCCCTTGGGCGGCCCCGTGGTCTTGGCCGCACCAAGTGACAAGCGCGCATGTGCCTCTGTTTACCTACCGATATCCCTCGCCAGCTCCCAACCGTAGGCAGATGCCAACAGCGCTGCGCGTGCAGACAACGCCGCGTGCGCAGACCCTGATGCCAAAGACTATGCTGCTGACAACGGGCCTGTTTCTGCCTTATAGCAAACTAAGTCTTTTTTATTGTAAATATAGAGTAGTTTTATTCCATGTACTTCCATTATATTTCTCTAGCATACTCAAGTCTAGTCTTGTAGCTTTGGATTATTTTTTTAAGCATTATTAGGGGGATCAAGCAATCAGACTTTCTAGCAAGCAAACAATTCTCTGTACTGGTGTCTCTCCCCCTCGACACCACGTTGCCTTTCTGTAATAGCTTTCATTAATGCAATCAAGCTTTCTTTCATTCTCAATTCTCATTCCTGTTCTCTCTATTGCTCTTGGCATTGGTTTTCCCGTACGACACTAACAATCTAGTCTAGCGTACGGAGGGGACCTCAGTTGGCGGACAACAACTGCACTGACATCAGTTGCTTAGCCTTACGTCGCCCTTCCAAGGAATCTCAGGAAGGCGCCACGTAACATAACACTTGTCCCGAAAAGTTCTTCCCCTAAACAAGACTCTCAAACTTCTTATGGCAACATTGTGGATGATGCTGAATGAGAAAGAAGGATCTTTAGTTTATAGAAGTTCAAACTTTTTCCTCCAAGAAAAAAGGGACTAGCCAAATATGAGAGATTTATAATTTTCTTATAAAAGAATAAAAACTCAATCATGGTAAATATATTGTACTTTCCTTCAAGAGATAGAAAAACTAAATATGGTAAGAAAATCAAGACAAACACCAGGATGTAGCATACAACCACTAGGTTCAACTGAACCCAATACTTTCGATGCGGAATATAAATTTATGTGTAATTAAAAATTACTAAATTGTAATAAATAGTAGATATGAACCCATAAGTTTAAATGTTGAACCCATAAAACTAAAATTCTAGATCCACCTCTAAATGCTAAAATATGATAGACCTTTAATATAGCTAGACTATTAAGAGATCTAAACTAAGGATTAAAGACTAATAATAACATTCCAACATCGTGATTTGCTATATACCGTGCAGGTATTAAATACTTCCTCCGTTTCAATTTATGTGAACCTGTTTGATTGGGCACGGAGTTTAAGAAAAAAATGAAGACTTTTGGAATTTGTGGTCCTAAACAAGTCCAAATGGAGCCCAGAGTATTTGTGTGGTTATAAAAGCTTCTCATTAAGGGTAAAGTTGTAATTTTAAGCTAAATTGTTACCAAATTTAGAAAGGGTTCATTCTTTTTGAAACGGACCAAAAAGAAAATAGGTTCACCTAAACTGGAACAGAGGGAGTAAGAGATATTAATGTTGTCACGAAATTAATCCAATGATCAAGAAGTCACAATTTGAGCAGTAATGTCTCAAGCTTGAGTTCATTAGCCACTTGACACTGTTGTCCAACTAGATTTCCCTCTTCTCTTGTACTATATATGTAATAGAAAAATCTACGTACGATCATTTTTTATTTTTTTTTAAATTACGTGCAGGTTTTTCTAGTTGAACTCAGATTAGGATTCCAAAATCACTTTTTCTCCTAACATATGGCCTACCTTTGTCCCTTGAGAAAATACGAGGATATGATGATAATAGGTGTCGATGTCTTTGTTCTTCACTTTATAATAATAATTAAACATGAGAAAAGCTACACTTTTTGAGAAAATTAGAAAGATTAACTTCAATAATGGAGAGCAAATGGAGCCCATTAAGTTGTTTGGGCGTTGAATAATAAGAAGCATGTCATTTCTATTACTGTAGTGGACAAAATCCAGTTTGGTCCCTAAATTTTTGGGTGAACGGTAATCAGGATTGCTGCCAAAATATAATTATTAATAAAGTGCATGTTAGGGCTCGTTTGTCCATAAAAAAATTATTTTTTCGGATTATTTTTTTCAGAATCAATGTTTAGCCATGAAATTTTCACTTGAAGTTGAATTTCGATTTTTTTTTCAAAAATTTGAAGAACTTCAAAAAAAAAAAATTCAAATTTTTTACTTCAAATCACTCACAAAAATTTAAAAGCAACTCCAAATTATATTCATGTCCAAACACAACTCTAATTTTCAAATACCATTTTCAATCGAAAATTTTTCACCTTTTTATAGAGTTTCACAATTCTTATGTCCAAACATCCACTAAATGGTTTTTATTCAACAGATCATGAGATTGATTTTCCGACCAGTGCTATAGGTGAGTTAGCATATGAGATCCCGGTGAAATTTTGGAAGAACGCGAACATGGTAAGTTTGAAGTGTCTTACTAGGTTGTTTCATGTTATTTTTTGGACGACAAAGATGCCCGATGAATGAAGGTGGGGTAATGTGATTCCAGTGTACAAGAGGGTGATATCCAAAACTGCAATAACTACAGGGGTATCAAGCTGCTAAGCTACACAATGAAAATCTGGGAAGGGTGGTGAAAGTAAGGGCGAGGAGGAGTGTATCGATTTTTGAGAATTAGTTCGGATTTGTGCCGGAGCGATCGACTACTAAATCCATTCGCTTTATTAGGAGACTGGTGGAGCAGCATAGGAATAAGAAGAGGGACTTGCACATTATATTCATTGACCTAGAGCCTACGACAAAGTCCCGAGGGAGGTGCTACGGAGATGTTTGGAGGTCAGAAGTGTGCATGTAGCTTATACTAGAGTGATTTAGGAAATGTATGATGGTGTTAAGACCCGGTTTAGGATGGCGGGAGGGGACTGGAAACATTCCCAATTGTCATGGGTTTGCATCAAGGATCCGCTCTTAGCCCATTTGTATTTGCCTTAGCGATGGATGTTCTTACACGGCACATTCAAGAGGAGGTGATATGGTGCATGCTATTCATAGATGATTAGTATTGATTGACAAGACGCGGGCCAGTGTTAATGCGAGGCTGGAGGTCTGGAGACCAACCTTTGAGTCAAAAGGTTTTAAGTTGAGCAGGACTAAAACAGAGTACTTGGAATGTACGTTCCACGACATGACTCAAGAAGAGGGTGTGGAAATGAGGCTAGATTCACAAGCAATTCCCAAGAAAGGGAGTTTTAAGTATCTCACATCTATAATTTCTAGTAATTGAGAGATAGATGAGGATATCACGCATCAGATCAGAGCGAGATGGATGAAATAGAGGCTCTCTTACGGGATTTTGTGTGATAAGAAGGTACTACCAAGACTAAAAGGTATATTTTATAGAGTAGTGGTCAGATCAACTATGTTGTATGGGGTGGAATATTAGCCGGTCAAGAAATAAAGATGCTGAGAAATGTAAGTAGCATAAACGAGGATGCTGAGATTGATGTAAGGGCATACCAGGGGAAATAAGATTAGGAATGAAGTTATCCGAGACAAGGTAGGAGTGGCCCCCGTGGAGGATAAAATGCGGGAAGCTAGGCTGAGATGGTACGGGCATGTGAAGAAGAGGAATATAGATGCCTCGGTGAGAAGGTGAGAGAGGTTGACCATATTGGGGATGATGAGAGGTTGAGGTAGGCCTAGAAAGTATTAGGGAGAGGTGATTAGTCATGACATGGTGCAAATTTAGCTTACTGAGGACATGACCCTTTATGGGTGGGAGTGTCTCATTTTCATGTCGGTAGCACTAGTATTAATCTCTTATTTTCATACCTTCTCATCTGTAGGTTTCTTTTAACCTATGTTGTTCCTTTCGTTTCAATTATTCTTTTATCATGTATCCTTATAACCTTTTCTTGTTGATGTTACTACGCGTTGTATCTGCTTCTTTACTTTTACCTTGAGCCAGAGGTCTATCATAAACAGACTCTCTACCTTCATAAGATAGGGGTAAGGTATGCGTACACTCTACCCCCTCCCCTCAAACCCTACCTTGTGGGATTAAGCTGCGTTTGTTATTTTTATTATTAATGTTGTTGTTGCTATAAATGAGTTAAGATAGCAATGAAAATTGGAGAGACCAAAACTAGCAAGATAAAACTAGAAGAATGGACTTACGGCACATATAAAAGTAGGTCAAATGATTTTTGTCCATTACAAACTTGTTTTTAGTTTTATGACCTTATCTCTTTTTTTACATATGAGAGATTTGCTTTTACACATAAGAGATCTAAAAAGACATTTTCTTAATTTTGACATTGTAAAAAGTCATGGAGGCCTAAAATCTCTATAAAAATTTAGCCTCTTTTTAAAAATATTTACCATATTACTTTGCCATGATTTATCATCGGCTATATTGCAATCATATTTTCTATTCTGTTATTTTCTTTTATACCTTATTGGGTATAAGGCTAGTCTGCTAGTATCTTATTTTAGTATGTTAGTGGTACGTGATGTATTCATACTATTTTTTTCGCTCCGGTTTTCTAGTACCTTGCCATTATTACTAATTATTGATATTTGTTTTTCCATTTATTTTTTTGATTCTTAGGTCGTTGGTGCTATCTTTTTGGCCTCGATCTGTTGTTGTTACTGTTCTATTATCTCTTTTCATCTTCATATGCCGAAGATCTATTGAAAATAGCCTCTTTACCCCCATGGTAGGAATAAGGTCTGCGTACACACTACCCTATCCAAATATACTGGGTTGTTTTTATTATTGTTGTTTTTATTGTTGTTGTTGTTGTTTGTAGCAATAATTGTCTATCACTTGTACACCAATAAATGCCTCTTAAGGTAATTAAAATATGACGATATCTTAGTGATAGGGTTATGTTTTTAATCATAGTTAAAAGTAGGGTTAATTTCCCATATGATAACTCAACTTTACTTTATTATACTAAAGTCACTATACTATTTGTATTCTCAACTATGACTAAGTATCACATAAAGTCAATAATAATTTTTCTAACCAAAAAGTCACACAATTTTATCTAAGTATCATGAAATAATATTTTGTTTGTTGTCACTATGTTTACTTTGTTTTCTCCTAGTACTTTCCTATGGTACTTAGCCAAATCTGAGCAATTCCTTTATTACAAAAAATAGTTTTGTGTGCCTTTCTATGATACTTAGATTGAAATAAAAAAATCATTATTGTATGGGGTGTAATTGGTTTATAACAGGTGGTCGAATGGTGAGATGACACATGGAACCGAAGACAGACAAAAGTGAGTCAGAAGATAACCTGCACCGGTTGTGAAATATGTAATCGGTGCACGATGGATCCCGAAGGAAGTGTAGCCGATAATAGAGATTCAAAGGTTTTACATCGGATAGAATTGAATGAGCAACCATTACAGAGAATATCAACATTCAAATCCAGCTATTTTGCATCCATCAATGGCGTTTTTAATCTTTTTTAAGAAGAACTTGATTTGGAGATCTTGTCTCCCTCAATAGAGCTATAAATATGAGAATTAACAACCATAATAGGACATGAAATATTTTGAATACAAAGTTGTACTTTACTATTTTACGCTCAATCTAATAGCTTTATCATCGCCTTATCAGTGCTTTCACTTTCTGTTCTTGGGAAGACCGAGTTCGGAGTCAGGCTTCATTCGTATAATCTAATTTTCGTTCTTATTTATTTATAAATTTTTGGATCAAATTAATTCGCTTGTCTATAAACCATGTTATAAATTTAACTGTATTATTTTACAAGTAAACAGTTTGGCGCCCACTGTGGGGGCATAGACAGTTGCATAATTGCTTTGATCCATTCATTTGTTACTAACAATGTTTTGATTTTGTCCATAGTAAAAATCAAGTATGTCCTTACTAACTATGCACACAATGTTGGAGCACACAATGAAAGTGAAGCATTGTCCCAGCGTGATGACTCTATCAGCGAGACCCCAACGAAGGGAATGAAACAACTCCGGTTTGTGAAGGTTAGTACCCTATGCATGTGCGGGACCCAACTCCTGATAATGTGGAGGATGAACGTATCGTAGAAACGGTCAAACTTATGAGAGAACACTGAAGAGAAATCATGGATCACCTCTTAAGGCAAGATCGGGTGATGATGGAGTTAAAACATGCATTATAAAGTGCTTCCAACAATGCGAACGAAAGGACCTCAATTCCTCATAGTGTTTCCACAAGTAAAACAACTCAGAGACCCAATGACAACACCCCAAGGGGCAAAGTCGGTTTCGACGAAGTCGGAGAGACCAACAGAGGATCTGGGAATAACAACTTAAAGTCATCCTTTCAAAATCGAGCTCATGAGATTCATGAGAGAGATGAATAAGCGAATGGAACAGAATGCGAAGGAGATTCACGCTCGGATAGATTAGATTTCGAGCGCCCCCCCCAGTGTTAAAGGGTCTGGATTTAAAAAATACATACAATTGTCGTTTAAACCAAGTGCGACACCAGAATTAATCCCGAAGAGATTCGAGATGCTAGATATACCAAAATATGATGGAACTTTGGGTCCGTAGGAGCATATCACGACTTACACCACGTCAGTGAAAGGAAATGATTTGGCTCCACACGAGATAGAGTCGGTTCGGTTGAAGAATTTTGGTGAAACCCTCATGAAGGGGCCCCTGACATGGTATTCCCTCTTAACCGAGTATTCAATTGGTTCTTTTGAAATGCTCTCAGATTCGTTCATTAAATCTCATGTTGGAGCAAGGAAGGTCCAAGCCAGAAAGGAAGATATATTCAGAATTTCGCATGACGAATCCAAGTTGCTGCGGGAATTCATAATCCGATTCCAGAAGGAGAGAAAGTTGCTACACGCGGTCCCGGATGAATGGGAAGTGAAGGCATTCACGAAGAGTCTCACTCTAATAAGTTCTGATGCCTTTCAGAAATTGAAGAAGAGTTTTCTTGAGTTCTAGACAACCATATGGGCGGATGTCTATAACCGCTATGAGTAAAAAATAAGGATAAAAGATTATCAACTTGGCTCTTCGGTATCAACCAAGGGACCTGGTCATGATAAAAATCAAGATAAGTTTACAAGTGACTTTGATACAGATCAAAGATCTTCTAGGGGTTGTTTTATACCGTACGAGAGGACCTATGGGCGTAGAAGTAAAGGGTTCCAGTCATCAGATAGGTTTGCTTCCGATAGAAAGATGAATCATGACCGGAACAACAAGTCATTGCAAGAAAAAGAGATGCCAGGGTCCCGAGATCTCACATATCTCAGGTTATCAGATTAAAACTTTAATATCAACCTCGTAAAATTGGTGCTGGCAATGAGGAATATCAAAGAGGCACGATTTCTGAAACCAATCCTATTGGACACTAACCAGGCCCTAGTTTGTGGTGTGAATTCCATGGGAATCGTGTCCAGAGAACTGGGGACTACCGACATCTTCGTGAGGAGGTGGTGACATTGCTAAATAATGGCCATCTTAGAGATTTTTTAAGCTACCACACCAAAAACAACGATGGTCGGAGCCAGGAGAAAGCGGAGCCATAAAAATCGGTAGTAGGACCATCTTGGTGATGATCAACATGACCTTCGACGGGAATGAAATCAATGGGGTAACATTTTTGCCAACAAAGAAATTGAATATATCGGTTACTCACAACAAAAGGATTCAAGAAGTCTTGGAGGATGATATTACTTTTACGGAAGAGGACTCTAACGGACTTCTTCTGCTGCACAATGATGCTTTGGTAATCTCTCTCAATGTCTTAGATTTAAATATTAAGAGTATTTTGGTTGATCCAATAAGTTCAGCCAACATCATATAATGGAGAGTTCTGGAGTAATCAAAGTTAACCGAGAATATCATTCCGGCGACAATGCTTCTAGCTGGCTTCAATATGACAAGCATGACTACCTGAGGATAAATTTTGCTGCCTACGCATGCCGAAGGAGTAACGAATACCACTTTATTCGAAATTATAGATGGCGACATGGGCTATAACCTGATCCTTGGAAGGCCATGGATACACGAGATGAAGTTTGTGCCCTCAACCTAACACTAACTATTTAAATTTTCGACATTGGAAGGTACAAACAGATAAGAAGAGATCAACCGACGGTAGGAGAGATAAAACTGATGCCTTCCCCCATCCAAATCGAAGACGATAAATATAGGGAGTCATCGGAATTATATCAAGTATCGAGGTCTTTTCAGGTACCAGAGGAGACGGATGCGACCAAATTGACTACAGAAGAATTCGAACAAGTGGCTTTGTTTGAGGATTTCTTAGAAAGAAAATTTCATTTGGGGACGGGATTAAATCCCGAGCTCTGGTTAGAACTTATGAATTTCCTTAAAGCTAATGTTGACTGCTTTGCATGGTTGTACTCAGATATTATAGGTATTTCACTGGAGGTAGCTGTCCATAAACTAAGCCTGGATCCAAAATGCTCACCGGTAAGGAAAAAGAAATGCCCAATAGTGGAGGTTAGAAATAAGTTTGTTAAAGAGGAGGTAACTTGACTACCCAATATATGGATTGGCTAGCTAACATAGTAGTAGTACCTAAAAAATAATAATAATTTTAGTATGTGTGTAGACTATAATGATTTGAGTAAGGCATGCCGCAAAGACCTTTTCCCACTGCTAAACATTGATCATATGATTGATGCTACGGTCGGGCACGAGTTGATGTGTTTTCTGGACGCTTATTCCGAGTATAATAAGATTAAAATGAACTTGGAAGATCAAGAAAATATCTTTTATCACAAACTTTGGCATATATTGCTACAACGTGATGCCTTTTGGGCTAAAAAACTTTGGACCACTTACCAGAGGCTCGTCAATAAGATGTTTGAAAAGCAGATAGGTAAAACGATGGAAGTATATATTGATTACATGTTAGTTAAGCCTTTAAATACAGGAAATCATTTGAAACATCTCCAAGAGACCTTCGACATTCTAAGGAAGTACAATATGAAATTCAACCCACAAAAATGTGCCCTCGGAGTTAGCTCCGGTAAATTCTTGGGGTTTCTCATATCACAAAGTAGGGTCAGAGTAACGCCAACAAGATCAAATCCATCGAAGACATCCCGTACTAGCTAATAAGCATAAAAGAAGTGTAGATATTGATCGTGCGGTTGGCGACTAGAAGTAGGTTCATATCAAGGTACTCGGAAAAATTCCACCACTTCTTTTTACTTTTGAAAAAGAAGAACGACTTCTTCTGGACTATGGAATTCCAACATGCACTGAAGGACCTAAGAAGGTACCTTTCCATCCCTCCGTTATTGTTAAAACTAGGGGAAGGCGAGTAGCTACTAATTTATCTTGCGATCTCAGAAGTAGCAGTAAGTACCGTTCTGGTCTGAGAAGAAAAAGGTACGCAATTTCCTATCTATTACGTTAGTAAAAAATTATCAGGAACAGACATGTTATCCGCACCTCGAAAAACTGGCCTTAGCTATCGTAGTTTCCTCTCGAAAGCTTAGGCTCTATTTTCAGTGTCATCCAATAGCCATTGTGACAATCTTTCCCTTAAGGAATGTCCTTCATAATCCTGAGTTGTTAGGCTGTTTGGCTAAATGAGTCGTCGAAATAAGTAGGTTCGCATCAAATACAAACCTAGGACTACAATCAAGTCACAAGTTTTGGCCAACTTCGTGGCCGACTTCAGTCAAAGGTTAATGCCTTTGGCTGCTAAGGAAGCATCACTGCTGTTAGGAATGACATCGGGAGTTTGGACCTTATTTAGGGATGGAGCTTCCGATGTAAAAGGGTATGGTCTCGAGGTAGTTCTAATCACACCCTCGGGGGAAACCCTTAGGCAGGCCTTTAAAACTGTACTTTTAACTAACAATGAAGCCGAGTATGAGTCTTTGGTTGCAGAACTTGATCTAGCTCGGGGACTAGGTGCCGAGGTCATCGAGATAAAATACGACTCCCAGCTGTGGTAAACCAAGTGTATGGGATTTTTGACACAAAAGAGAAACACATGCAATAGTACTTGAACTAGGTTCAAGAATTAGTTCAGCGATTCAAAGAATGGTCAATCCTCAATATCCCAAGGGAGAAGAATGTGGAAGCAGACACATTAGCTAATTTGGGCTCTCCATGAAGATGAAATGATCAGATCATGGTACAGTCGTCCGATTGCTGCATTCAGTGTTAGATGTGGACGGCTACTTCGAAGTAAATTTAACCAACTTAATTTTGGACTAGAGGAACACGTTCGTCAATATATCTTACATGTGCTAAATTACCCGAAAACCCAAAAGGGTCCGGGGCACTACGAATCAAAGCAACTCGCTATTGTCTTGTTGATGGATAGTTATATCGGAGATCATTCCAAGGACCATTGGCTCGGTGTTTAGGGGCCTCGGAGGTGGACTACATGATGACAAAACCACTCTAATGCAGACTTACTAGTATTAAAGTTATTTAGGGATGGCTATTATTAGCCCGGATGGAATATGACACAAAAAAGTTCATGAAAAAGTGCAATATATTTCAACGACATGCATAATTAGTGCATCAACCATCAGAACGTTTGCATTTTGTGGTGTTCCCCTGGCCATTCATGAAATGGGGGATGGACATAGTTGGTCCTTTGCCACCGGGACACGGGAAGGTAAGATTCCTTTTAGTTTTAACTAATTATTTCACTAGAAGGGTTGAAGTAGGTCCTTACCAAAAAATCGGAGAACACGAAGTGGTTGAATTCATATGGGACCACATAATCTACCGGTTTGGAATACCAAAGGAGATTACTTGCAACATGCCACAATTTGTAAGTTCAAAAGTTACAAAGTTCTTGGTAGGGCCAAAGATTAAACGAATTACTTCTTCCTCATACCACCCGAGCGCTAATGGGTAGGTGGAGTCAACCAACAAGGTAATTATTCAAAACCTTAAAAAGAAGTTAGAAGATGCCAAAGGGCAAGTGGCCAGATGAGCTACCGGGTGTGTTGTGGGCATATCGGACCACAACAAAGTAGAGCATGAGCGAAACACCCTTTTCGCTCGTATACAGTTCGGAAGCTTTGATACTGGTAGAGGTAAGGGAACCTACCTTGAGGTTTTCCCGAGAAAATGCAGAAGCAAAAAATGAAGCACTGTTGGGCAAGTTAGATCTACTCGAGGAGCACCGGGATCTGGCATACGTGAGGATAATGCCCCAAAAATGAAGGATGGAAAAGTATTACAATCACAGGGCTAATCTCCATTATTTTAAAGTGGGAGATTTGATTTTAAGGAAGGTTACTTAGGGAACTCAGAAAGTCAACGTCGGGAAGATGGACTAATGTGGGAAGGTCCTCACCGGATTTTAGCTATCACCGGTAAAGGATCATATGAATTTGAAAATCAAGATGGAGTCAAATTTTTGAGAAATTGGAACATTAATCGCCTCAAAAGGTATTATTAATGATGATACTTGCTGGTACTAAAAGTATGTGCTGCACTCTTTTTCCTTTCGACCAATTTTTGTCCCAATCATCTTTTTCTAGAAAGGTTTTTAATGAGGCAACGATGTAAATCATACTACGAAGGAAACATCATTACCAAAGGCAAGATCTTTAATATCAAGGCACTGTAGTTCTCACAACTACGAGCTCGTGTGATAAATATCTTGTGGATGGTTAAAAATCTTTGGTTCGATGGAAAACCTAGCCTCCCACTATTCAAAAAGATTATTTAATCGTTCACAAGTTGTCTCCAATGATGAAGCAGTAGTATAAAACAAAGGAAAAGGCTTTCAGTGAATACAAGACTTCCAGTGTTTGAATTCTCGTACTTAGCATTCAAACACTAGGGGGATTAATGCATGACATGACACCAAGAGTGCCACAAAATGCGAGGACTTTTAGAATTGGGATGAATATCTTATCAGGATCGAGGACTACATGATCAGTCGCGTAGAAATATATTGTACATGTTAGCCACATGCATTGACAGATTTATTTACCTAAGCAAATAAATATTTTATAAATGTACTTTTATTGTTAGAGGGAATAAAATAAAGTACTTTATTCTTGTCTTCTCTTTTGCCCAAATGATAATTTAATCATTTGAGAGTTAACAAAAATTTCAACTGCTTGTGCCGTAATGAGCAGGACATGTCCTTTTCAGGAGCACCGTAAATATAACAACATTCTCTTATGAAACTCTTATAGTAAAGAGTAGATTTTAGAAGAATTTATGCCCAGAATCGAAAGCTATCAGATGAAAAAAATATACCCGAAGCTTTATCAATTAGATGTAAAAAGGATAGTTTTGCATAACACTTAAGATTTTTTTTATTTATTAATATGTCAAACTCGGTAAAAGGTTTTGGCATAATTACAAAAGATAAAAAAATTATACATTATTTCTTACTGCTAGAACCTGAAGGGAGAGAAGAGTTTTCATTCTCCTTGGTGGAAGGAGGTTGTTGACCTGTCGGTTTGGGGCCTTCATCCTCTTTAGTCTCCCTTTAGTTACCGAATAATTAGAATTGGTATACGAGGAGCCAGTTGCAACGGGTCGAGTAGGAAGATTCTCACAAGCAGTTAACTCTAGTTTCCGAGCCTTGGCAATGCTGTCCTCAATATTAGAAAGGCCTACTTTGGTCTCATTCAAAGTCTTTCTATTCATATGGCACATAAAATAGGTCCATTCGAAGACGAGAGAATCTTCTTGGTCCTAGAGTTTTGCTCAGAGCTTATCAATTTTGGCATAGAGCTCTTCTCTTTCAGCCTTCATTGCGCTGAGTCGGGAGTCAAGCTCAAAATTGGTAGTTGACTGAAGCCAGTTTTGCTCCATGACCATCTTGAGCCTCTCTTCCATTTTGGCCCTTTTCTCCTAGGCAACATTGGCGTTCTCAGTTTTAGAGCATAAGTTGGACTTCATGTTATTTACTTGTTTGTCGAAGGCAAACTCGCGCTCGGCAGCTGCAGTAACAACATCCTGAAGCTCGACCCACTTAGCCTTAGCATCTGTAAGATATTCATGAAATTGGGTAGACTCTTGGATATAGGGCATTTTATCTTGTTCGGTTTGCTGTAACCGAGCCTCAAGCTCACTCATATGTCCAACTATTGCCTCTAGCATCGGGAGTTGCTCGATGAGCTGGTTCTTTTCGGCCAATATTCAATCTCGCTCTGAAGAAAGTTATTACTTATCCAAGATCAACCTTTGTAATCCCTCATAAGCAAGGCAGTTAGCCTAATAGGTTGGAATCAAAATTATTACCGCCGAGTACAAATGGAAAAGAAGATAGAAGGAAGTTAGGATGATACGTGCGTCGAACAATGCGTGCTATTGTTTATCAAGTATTCCCCAGAAAGGGAGATCATCTTTTTCCAATCCTTCACTAAAGCCAATGACTTCATATAATTGGCAAGCTCCACCGGCTTTGAGAGAACATGACACTTATTCGAAATCGAAAGAGTGGCATTTCGCCTTCCTTGAGGATCTAGAGAAGGTATCGTATAAATGTTCCCCAAGTTCTTGTGGTCGGGAAACCGTGGAGAAGAAGCACTCTCCACGTGTTCTTATGATTTTGGTGGAGGAGATGCAGTTGGTGCTAATAGAGAAGGGATGACTAGTGTCTATGGGTATGAAGTTATTGGGTAGTAGGAGAAGAAGCAGTTGTGGTAGAAGGAATGGTGATTGTTTCTTGCTCAGAGGTTGAGGGCTGAAGAAGCTCAAGGGCCAAACTCTTTGGACCAGAGACAACAATAGGGACCGGGAAGTGAGAATCAACATTCTCAACAAGGCCCATTTCACCGTAGAGCGAACTTCCTCTACTTGTGGGTTTTGGAGCTCCCCTACCCGAGCACCCGATTAAGCTGATGAAGATCCTTTTCTCTTTTGAAGGGAAGCCTCTTCATCACTGGCTTCTCCTTCGTTATCGAGAACCACTGTGGCAGGCTTGGTTGGTATTTTATTTATTCTCTTCTTGTGAGTTCCAATCAATAAGGAACGTCTCCTCTTCGGTTTCTTATATTTGGGTTGGGGACTCTGAGAGGAGGCACCCTCACTGGAGGCTCGAGCAGATCCATGGGCCTTACTTCGGCTGAGGACATTCTGCAATACCCTCTCGGCTTCCACGGGGTCATCAAGAATGTCGACATTGGGGCACACGACGGAACCCCTTGGGAGCCCTGTATAAAGGAAAAACAAAGTTAGCAATTTATTCATGATGCCTTTTGTGTTCGAACAAGGATGAGAGAAAGAAGAATTTTGGCTTTCCATGGTTCATGGACTTCCACCCATATTTGGGTGCCATTTCTTTCCACCGACGTGATTCTATAGTTATTATATCTAGAATTTTCTGAACCCAACCCGTGGTGGTTCCCAGAAAGTAGCTGAAATGAATGAAAAAATTAGTAAAGCAAGAAATTATCTTTCTACAAAGAAAGAAAAATAAATATCTGAAGACTTATGGAAAAGATTCAACAACTCGGGGAAAGTTAGAGTTGTGGTCGGGATGATGTCCCTGGTAACAATAACAATGAACCACTCCATCCATCCATGACCGTTGTCATCATCTATGCTGGTGAGAAGAGCGAGGTGACCATGCTTGTTGAAGTTTAACACCCCCCCACCCCCGAAATTTTTTGGGGGAGTAGTGATTCATCATATGTGCGAGAGAGGGTTTCCCCGGTCTCGGTACACAATTCACGAAGGAAGGCCATCGTACCCTATATGGATGGGCCTACTTATTCCAAGTAGACCTGGTACTAGTGGCATAATTCCAGAATTATTGGATCGAGTCATTCACTCGACCCCAAGGCAAAGGGACCTAAAGTAAATAGGTATGTATAGATATACATAAACCCCTCTCTAGAGTAGGCAACTCGTTCTACCCCATCTGGAGCGAGGATTTGACATTGGAGCAGTTGCAGTCCTCTTTCATAGTAGGGATACTAGAGGGTCGAATGGAGGAGGGGTAGCAAATTGGCCAAAACCTACTGCTTTGGGAATTTGCAGATGCGATTTGTTCTTGGAGGTCAGATGTGGTTGTAACGATCCGGTCGGTTGTTTTGAGATTATAAGATCCAATACCCTATTTATTGCTCCCTCTAATTCATTTTATGCTTACTTGACTTGTCGGGGTTCTTGGTGTCGGGTTCGGGAGAGTTTCGGAGTGGAATGTGACACATAGTCCCTAAGCGTAAAGTTTGAGTTGAAAGAGTTGACTGTAGTTTGACTTGTGTAAACACAACTCCATAATGGAGTTTCATCAGTTCCAATAGCTCAGTATGGTGATTTTGATCTTAGGAGCGCGTCCAAATGTTGATTTGGAGGTTCGTAGGTCATTTTGATGTTAATTGGCTAAAGTTAGAAAATTGGAAGATTTTTGGAAAGTTTGACCGGGAATAGACTTTTTGATATTGGAGTCAGATTCCATTCCAGATGTTGGATTAGGTCCGTAATGTTAAATGTGTCTTGTGTGAAAAATTTATGGCCAATTGGACTTGATTTGATAAGTTTCGGCATCAGATGTAGAAGTTAGAAGTTCAAAATTTCATTAAGCTTGAATTGGGGTGCAATTTGTGTTTTTAGCATTGTTTGATGTGATCTCAAGGCTCGACTAAGTTTGTATGATATTTTAGGACTTGTTGGTAGGTTTGGTTGGGGTCCCGGTGGCCTCGGGTGGATTTCGGATGGTTTATGGATTGGGAATTAGTCTTAGAAGATGGCTGAAGTTTAGTTATCTGGTGTATCTGGTTTCCTTCTATGCGTCCGCAAAGGTTCTCCCGCGTTCGCGTAGAGGAGTTGGAGATCACTGGGATTTTTGCCTTCGCATTTGCAATGTAAGTCCCGCATTCGCGAAGATGCATTGAGTCTACGTGTTCGCAAGAGGGGCTATGCGTTCGCGAGAGGCGATACACGTTCGCATAGAGGAACAGTCAGTTGGGGCTCCGAGATTTTAGCCTATGCATTCACATAGTGGTGCACGCGTTCACGAAGGTTCAGGCAGAGAAAGCTCCACGTTCGCAACAGTGGGTTTGCATAGGCCATTTTTGTGGCTGAAATTTATTGTTCTTCTCGATCGCAATATGGGTCTCATGATCGCGATGCATAATACCTGGCCAGAACTTTAAATGTTCAAAATTGATGGCTTATGTCATTTTTCACTATTTGGACTTGAGAGCTCATATTTAGGCGATTCTTAGAGAAAGTTTCCTATGGATGTTTGGGGTAAGTGATCCTTACCTAGTATTGGTTAATTTCCATGATTATGTTTTTAATTTTCATCATTAAATTAGTGATTTGGGGTGGAAAATTGGGGAAAAAGAGAAGACTGTTCTTAGGTCGAATTTTGAGGTTTTGATCGAGATTTTGACATCGGATTTGAGTAATTTTGGTTTGGGTGGACTCGTGGTTGAACGGATATTCGGATTTTGTGAATTTTACTTGATTCTGAGATGTGGGACCGCATTGACTTTTTGGGGTGATCTTCTAATTTCTTGATTTCATTTGATTAGATTAGTTTCTTATAGTTATATTTATAGTATGAAATTGCTTTTGGCTCAATTTGGGCCATTCAAAGTCGAAAAGTTGAGGGAAAGGCATTCTTATTGACTGACTGAGCTCGGTTTGAGATAAATGACTTGTCTAACCTTGTGTAGGAAAAATCCCCATATATTTGTTAATGTTGTAACAATTTGTGATATGTGAGTACCGAGTATGCGAGGTGACGAGTATGTACAGAGGCTAAATGTTGAAAACCCGATCTTCGCTAAGTAGTATCCTATTTAGACTTTAAATGAGTTATTCCAGCATGTGTAGTTATCATGTTTAGTCTAATATCGCATGTCTACATGTCTTAATTCTTACTTGAAATCTCTGCAACATGTTTAACTGAATTCCTCTTATTCCTTGATTTTGTATTTAGTCTTTAACTGTAGGATTCCTTGCTGTGAATTCGTTGTTCCATCGGTTACGAGCTGTGTATTTACTTTTGGGACTACGAGGTGGTACCTCGGGAGCTCCCCTATTGTATATTTACTTTTGGGACTACGAGGCGGTACCTCAGGAGCTCCCCTGTTAAGTATTTGCTTTTGGAACTACGAGGTGGTACCTGGGGAGCGCCCCATGTTGTTTACCCCTATGTGATGTGTTGTTATTTTTCTGTAATTTCTCATTGTTAAATTCTCTATTTTTTTATTATATTACTATATCTTCCGCCTTGTTTCCTTTTTATTCTAGTAGGGCCCTGACCTGACCTCGTCCTACTCGACCGAGGTTAGGCTTGGCACTTACAGGGTACCGTTGTGGTGTACTCATACTATGCTTCTGCATATATTTTATGTGCAAACCCAGATACATCCTACCAACCCTGTTATTAGTGGAGTGAGTGCTGCTGCTTGGAGACTTCAAGGTATATTTGCCAGCATCCGCAGACCTCAGAGTTTCCCTCTATCTGTACTATGTTGTCTTTCCTTTATTCTCTTAGATACTGATATATAGAGACAAATAGTGCAATCCTTATAGCTTGTCGCTTGTGACTACCAGATTTTGGGAGTTGTTTACACTCTGAGTTGTGGATTTTATTTGTATATGTCGAGCGGCCGTTATATATATATATATATATTTGTTGAAGTTAGTCATTATTTCAGTTATTTTTCAGCTATTCCGCAATTATTAGGCTTCTTAGAGACTAGGTGCCATCATGATATCCTACGGAGGGAAATTTGGGTCTTGACAAATTGGTATTAGAGCTCTAGGTTCATAGGTGTTATGAGTCTCAAGCAAGTTTAATAGGGTCTCGCGGATCGGTACGGAGACGTCTGTACTTATCTTCGGGAGGCTATGGAACTGTTAGGAAAAAGTTTCACTTCTTTGATTCCTTGTCGTGCAAAATTATTGACTTCGGGATTCTAAACTTCTTTCTTTATATTCTCTCACATATGGTGAGGACACATACAGCTGGATGAGATGACCAAACACCCACGCCCTGCTAGAGCCGCGAGAGGCCGGGGTAGGGGTAGAGGTCAAGGATGTCTACGTGCTGTATCCAGAGCATCCACATGAGCTATAGTTAGAGCACCCGCACGAGATGCCACAGAGTAGACACCTGTAGCTCCAGTTGGAGCGCAAACACTTGAGGCGCCTGTTACTACACCAACTCTTCAGGAGACCCTCGCCCCGTTTCTGAGCATGTTCGGTACTTTAGCTAAGGTAGGGTTGATCCTACTTACTCTTGCACATCTCAGGACGGGGGAGGAGCATATACTCCTGCTTCCCACACCCTAGAGTAGCAGTTTCAGGTCGACCAGGTCCTAGAGGTCATACCAGTGCAGCCGGTAGCCCAGTTTAGCCCGAGGCTAGGTAAGTAGTTTTTGAGGAGGAGCAACTAAGGTTCGAGAGGTACAAGAAGTACCACTCTCCTAGCCCAGGGTTTTCTTGAGGAGTGCCACCGTATTCTCCGTACTATGGGTGTTGCGGAGTCGAGTGGGGTTTCTTTCACTACGTTCTAGCTTAGAGGAGTGGCTTATCAGTGGTGGCATGCATATGAGTTGGGTTGTCCGGCCGAGGCAACATCACTCACATGGACTTAGTTCTCAGATATGTTCTTGAGGCATGTTCCCCAGAGTCTCAAAGACGTATAGCGCGTAAAGTTTGAGCAGTTGCGCCAGGGTTCTATGACCATGTCAGATTATGCGGTTCGATTCAGTTATTTGGCTAGGCATGTATCAGCCTTGGTTGCTCTAGTTCAAGAGCGGTTCTATCAATTTATCGAGGGGCTCAACCCGAGTATCTGATTTAGCATGGACCTAGAGTTAGTGATGGACATCACATACCATCAGGTATGGGGGATTGCTAGGAGATTGGAGGGTACGCTGATTTGAGTGAGAGAGAGGAGAGAGAGGCCAAGAGGTCTCGAGAATCCGGCACTTATAGTGGTACTCATACCCCTACTGCAGCTCGTCATAGTAGGGGTTATGAGTCACCCTGTTCATTCAGCACTTCCAGCTGTCAGTGGTGTTCCAGCCACTCCTAGGCCCCAGGCTCCCTATTATGCACTACCATTGTCTAGTGCACCTCCTACATGGGGTGCTTTCAGCGGTCAGTCTAGCCGATCAGGCGTGAGCCAGCCACAACAACCATGTCCTCCAAGAGCTATTTTGAGTGTGGGGACACTCTTCATATGGCGAGGGATTGCCCCAGACTCGGGAGGGGTGCACCTTCACTGACTACTCAGGCACCTTGTGCTCCACTGGGTCCTCAGGATATGGTTATAGCACCAACTACAACTCCACCTACTCAGTCAGCTTGAGGTGAAGGTCGGGAAAGTAGAAGTCGCCCTAGAGGGGGAGGCCAAGCCTGATATTATGCTCTTCCTGCTCATACGGAGGCAGTTGCATCCGACTTTGTCATTATAGGTATTGTTAATGTATGTCATAGAGATGCATCAGTCTTATTTAATCCAGGCTCCACTTATTCCTATGTGTCATCTTATTTTGCTCCGTATTTTGGTGTATCCCGTGATTCTTTGTGTTCCCCTGTCTGTGTATCTACACCTGTAAGAGATTCTATTGTTGTTAATTGTGTGTATCGATCATGTTTGGTTGTTCTTAGTGGTTTTGAGACCAAAGACAATTTATTATTGCTCAGTATGGTAGACTTTGATATTATCTTGGGCATGGACTAGTTGTCACCCCATTATGCTATTATTAATTGTCACACCAAGACTGTGACGCTGGCTATGCCAGGATTACCACAGTTAGAGTGTATAGGTACCTTAGATTATGTCCCTAGAGGAGTTATTTCATTTCTAAAGCTCAGCAAATGGTTGAGAAGGTGTGTGATGCGTATCTAGCTTATGTGAGAGATGTCAGTATTGATACTCCTACCGTTGAGTCAGTTCCGATAGTGAGGGATTTTCCAGATATATTTTCGGTAGGTCTTCCAGGCATGCCTCCCGACAGGGATATTAACTTTGGTATTATTCAGCCCAGTGTGTCACCTTGGGGTGCTCCAATCTTGTTTCAGAAGAAGAAGGATGGTTCTATGCGCATGTGTATTGATTATCGCCAATTGAACAAAGTTACCTTGAAGAACAGGTATCCATTGCCTCATATTGATAACCTATTTGATTAGTTATAGGGTGCCAAAGTGTTTTCCAAGATTGACTTGCACTCAGGCTATCATCAATTGAAGATTCGAGAGCCAGATATCACGAAGACTGCTTTTATGACTTGGTATGGTCACTACGAGTTCCTTGTGATGTTATTTAGGTTGACCAATGCCCCAGCAGCATTCATGCACTTGATGCACAGTATATTTCAGCCCTATCTTGACTCATTCGTCATTGTGTTTGTTGATGACATTCTGGTGTACTCCCGGAGTTGGGAGGATCATGAGCAGCACCCGAGGACTGTGCTTCAGACCTTGAGAGAAAAGAAGTTATATGCAAAATTTTCAAAGTGTGAATTCTGGCTAGATTCAGTGGAATTTTTGGGTCATGTAGTGTCTAGTGAGGGGATGAAGGTGGATCTGAAGAAGGTTAAAATAATGCAGAGTTGGCCCAGATCGTCCTCAGCTATGGAGATCCGGAGTTTTCTTGGTTTGGCGGGGTATTACCATTGATTTGTAGAGGGTTTCTCATCTATTGCAGCATCTATGACCAGATTGACCTAGAAGGGTGCTCCATTTAGGTGGATAGAGGAGTGTGAGGCGAGCCTTCAAAAGCTCAAGATAGCTTTGAGCACCACCCCAGTATTGGTATTGCCTACAGGTTCGAGGTCTTATACTGTATATTGTGATATTTTGCGTATTGGTCTCGGTGCGGTGTTGATGCAGGACGATAAGGGTGATTTCCTACATGTATAGGCAGCTGAAAGAGCATGATAAGAACTACCTTGTCCACGACCTTGAGTTAGCAGCTATTATTTATGTCTTGAAGATTTGGCGGCACTATTTGTACGGTGTCCCTTGTGAGATCTACATCGATCATCGGAGTCTGCAACATCTGTTCAAGCAAAAGGATCTCAACTTGTGTCAACGGAGGTGGTTAGAGTTGCTTAAGAACTATGATAACACTATTATATACCACCCCGGAAAGGCCAATGTGGTTGCTGATGCCTTGAGTTGTAGGGCGGAGAGTTTTGGCAGGTTATCATATCTACCAGCAGTAGAGAGTCCATTGGCATTGGATGATCATGCCTTGGCCAACTAGTTTGTTAGATGGGATATTTCTGAGCCGAGTCAAGTTTTGGCTTGTGTGGTTTCTCAGCTTTCTCTTTATGATCGTATCTGGGAGCATCAGTATGATGAGCCCCATCTACTTATCCTTAAGGACACGGTTCAACACGGTGAAGTTAAGGAGGTTACTATTGGAGATGACGGTGCATTGAGGATGCAAGGCAGGCTATGTGTGCCCAATGTAGATGGTTTGCATGAGTTTATTCTCCAGGAGGCTCACAGTTCGCGGTACTCTATCCATCCTGGTGCCGCGAAGATGAATCAGGACTTGAGGCAACATTATTGGTGGAGGAGAATAAAGAAGGACATAGTAGAGTGTGTAGCTCGGTGTCTAAATTGCCACCAGGTGAAGTATGAACATCAACAAACAGGTAGATTGCTTTAGAAGCTAGAGATTTTGGAGTGGAAATAAGAGCGGATCACTATAGATTTTGTTGTTGGGCTTCCACGAACTCAGAGGATGTTTGATGCAGTTTGGGTGATTGTGGATAGGTTGACCAAGTTGGCTTATTTCATTCTAGTGATGACTACTTATTCTTCCGAGCAGCTGGCTCGAGTTTATATCCGTAAGATTGTCAGGTTTTATGGTGTGCCGGTATCTATCATCTCTGACCAAGGTACGTAGTTAACATCGCGGTTTTGGAGGGCCGTATAACATGAGTTAGGTACTCGGGTAGATTTGAGCACAACATTTCACCCTCAAATGGATAGACAGTCCGAGCACACTATTCAGAAACATAGAGGATATGCTCCGTGCATGTGTGATGGAGTTTTGGGGTTCGTGGGATCAGTTCTTGCCACTTGCAGAGTTTGCCTACAACAACAGTTATCAGTCGAGTATTCAGATGGCACCAGGCTTTGTATGGTAGATAGTGTCGATATCCAGTGGGTTGGTTCGAGCCGGGCGAGGCTAGGCTATTGGGTACAGACCTAGTTCAGGATACTTTAAGGTGATTCAAATTGACTTTATACATCCCAATCCAGATAGAAGAGTTATGCAGATCAGAAGGTTGGTGATGTTTCATTCATGGTTGGGGAGCGGGTCTTGCTCTGAGTTTTGCCCATGAAGAGTGTTATGAGGTTCGGGAAGAAGGTCAAGTTGAGCCCTAGGTATATCGGGCCTTTTGAGATCCTTGAGAGGGTCGGAGAGGTGGCTTACAGACTTGCACTACCACCTAGTCTAGATGTAGTTTATCCAGTGTTCCATGTTTTTATGATCCAGAAGTATCACGGTGATACATCTCATGTGTTAGATTTCAGCTCAGTATAGTTGGACAAGGACTTGTCTTATGTTGTGGAGCTAGTGGCCATTTTGGACAGGCAGGTTCTAAAGTTAAGGTTAAAGAATATAGCTTCAGTGAACGTTCAGTGGAGGGGCCATCCAGTCGAGGAGGCGACTTGGGAGACCGAGCATGATATGTGCAGCCGCTATCCTCATCTTTTCACCACTTCAGGTATGTCGCTATGCTCGTTCGAGGACGAACGGTTGTTTTAAGAGGGGGAGGATGTAACGACCTGACCGATCGTTTTGAGAGTATAAGCCCTGATCCCCGATTTATTGCTCCCTCTACTTCATTTTATGCTTACTTGACTTGTCGATGTGCATGGTGTCGGGTTTGGGAGAGTTTCAAAGTTGAATGGGACATATAGTCCCTAAGCATGAAGTTTGAGTTGTAAGAGTTGACCGTAGTTTGACTTATGTGAAGACGACTTCGGAATGGATTTTCATCGATTCCAATAGCTCTGTATGGTGATTTTAGTCTTAGGATCACGTCCGGATGTTGATTTGGAGGTTCGTAGATCATTTCGGAGTTAATTGGCGAAAGCTAGAAAATTGGAAGATTTTCGAAAAGTTTGACATGGAGTGGACATTTTGATATCGGGGTCAGATTCTAATTCTGGAAGTTGGTGTAGGTCCATAATGTCAAATGTGACTTGTGTGCAAAATTTGAGGTCAATCGGACTTGATTTGATAGGCTTAGGCATCAGATGTAGTAGTTAGAAGTTTAATAGTTCATTAAGCTTGAATTGGGGTGCAATTCGTGTTTTTATCATTGTTTGATGTGATTTGAAGGCTCGACTAAGTTCGTATGATGTTTTTCGACTTTTTGATAGGTTTGGTTGAGATCCTGGGGGCCTCGGGTGGATTTCGGATGGTTAATGGATTGGGAATTGGTCTTGGAAGATGGCTGAAGTTCAGTTATCTCGTGCATCTGGTTTCCTTCTATGCGTTCGCGAAGGTTCTCCTGCGTTCGCGTAGAGGAGTTGGAGATAACTAGGATTTTGCCTTCACATACACGATATAGGTCCCACATTCGCGAAGCTTTGGAGCATTAGTTCTACGTGTTTGCGAGAGGGGCTACGCTTTTGCGTAGAGGAACGGTCAGCTGGGGCTCCAGGCTTTTAGCCTATGCGATCACATAGTGGTGCACGCGTTCACGAAGGGCCAGGCAGGGAAAGCTCCGCATTCTCAACAGTGTGTTCGCATTAGCGTAGGCCATTTTGGTGGCTGAGATTTATTGTTCTTCGTGATCGCGATGTGGGTCCTACGACTGCGATGCATAACACCTGTGCAGAACTTTAAATGTTCAAAATCGAGGATTTATGTCATTTTTCACCATTTGGATTTGAGAGCTCGGATTTAGGAGATTCTTGGAGTGATTTTCACGTGGGTGTTCAGGATAAGTGATCCTTGCCTAGTTTTGGTTAATTTCCATGATTATGTCTTTAATTTCATCATTAAATTAGTGATTTGGGATGAAAAATTGGGGAAAAAAAGGAAGAAAGTTCTTAGGCCGAATTTTGAGGTTTTGATCGAGATTTTGACATCGGATTTTAGTAATTTTGGTATGGTGGACTCGTGGTTGAATGAGTGTTTGGATTTTGTGACTTTTACCCGATTCCAAGATGTGGGCCCGAGTCGACTTTTTGGGGTGATTTTCTAATTTCTTGATTTCATTAATTAGATTAGTTTTATTAGTATGAAATTTCTTTTGGCTAGATTTGGGCCATTCGGAGTCGGAAAGTCGAAGAAAAGGCATATTTATTGACTAATTAAGCTTGGTTTGAGGTAATTGTGACTTGTCTAACCTTATGTGGGGGAAATCCCCTTAGGATTTGATACTGTTATAACAATTTATGATATGTGAGTGTCGTGTATGCGAGGTGACGAGTGCGCACACTGGATAAATGTTGAAAATTCGGTCTTTGCTAAGTAGTTTCCTATTTATACCTTAAATGAGTTATTCCAGCATGTGTAGTTATCATGTTTAGCCTAATATCACATGTCTACATGTCTTAATTCTTACTTAAAATCTGTGCAACATGCTTAGTTGAATTCCTCTTTTTCCTTGATTTTGTATTTAGTCTTTAACTGTAGGATTCCTTGCTGTGAATTTGTTGTTCCATCGGTTACGAGCTGTGTATTTACTTTTGGGACTACGAGGCAGTAACTCAGGAGCTCCCCTATTGTATATTTACTTTTGGGACTATGAGGCGGTACCTCGTGAGCTCTCCTATTAAGTATTTACTTTTGGGACTACGAGGCAGTACCTCGGGAGCGCCCCTGTTGTTTACCCCTATGTGTTGTGTTGTTACCTTTCTGTAATTTCTCATTGTTAAATTCTCAGTCTTTTCATTATATTACTATATCTTCCACCTTGTTTCCTTTTTATTCCAGTAGGGCCCTGACCTAACCTTGTCACCACTCGATAGAGGTTAGGCTTGGCACTTACTGGGTACTGTTGTGGTGTACTCATACTACGCTTCTGCACATATTTTGTGTATAAACCTATGTACATCCTACCAGCCTCGTTATCTGTGGAGTGCTTACTGTTGCTGTAGGTACATCCTACCAGCCCCTTGTCCTTATTCCACCTCCATATCCCTATAAATTTCATCATAAAAAATAGAATCATTATAGTGGGGGCTTAGGGAAAGACAAATAAGCACAATACTCCCAATGACCATTTTGACAACCGCACTTATTGCAAATACTCCACTCATGGGTTTGAGATTGTGCGCATAATCCGCTCCCAAGAGAATTTAAATAATTTTGCCATGAGTGGGGTCCTCCACAATAAGGACAAGGGTCATCAAAGTATGAACAACTACTATCCGACCAATTCTCATTATATGATGCTATTTTTCAAAACTAAGAAAATAAACAAGAAAAATAGACCAAGGTAAGAAAAATAATTACACAAATATTCACAAGTTTGGACCAAAGCACTTACACTTATTTCTCAAACAACCTAAATACGTCAAATTGTTTCCCGGCAACGGCGCCAATTTTGATGACGTCTGAATGCACTACTAAAAAGTAAATGGACACGATCGCATGCAATATAATATACCCAACTATGAGTCGGGGTCGAATCCCACAGAGAACAATATATAGGCGATTAGGAATGTAAGAGAATTATCACTTGTTATGCAATGCCAAACACTTAGAATTATTTTAAGAAAATATTATAGTTAAATGCATAAATGTAAACTAACCTAGAAAGCAAGTAAAATGATCAATGGCTACAAGTATGGATACACGGGGAATTACACCCAAGCAACGATCCAATGTATTTCACGATTTAACAAATATGAGCGAGTTTATGTTAATTAATGTCGGGTAATAATCTATATTATCTTCTTTCGAAGACTAACAAGACATCCTAATTGAATTATCCCTAAAACAATTAAGAGATTAAGCACACCCGATTATGGCTACAAGTAGTTCAATCCTATCCCTAGGTAGAATCTATAAAATGAGGGTTAAAGCCTCAAGTTCTTGTTAATTAATCTTTCCCAAGATTAATTCGAAGTTAATGGGCGAGTCCTAGGGTTAGATAATCTCTTTGAAAACATTAAAGAACAAGAATAATTAAAGTAATAATAACTCACTTCATAAGAAATAAAAATCGTTTAATACATAAGCATAACAAGTTGTTTAATCCACACTTAAATATGAATATTTTCATAAGATTCAAGTGTTGAAATAAATACTACACACTTAGATATACAATACAAAGCAAGGAAATGAAGAAATGAGTATAGACGAGTAAGAAATTCTCAACCAAAAGCTTCAAATCTTCAAGACCCAAGTGTGTGTGCAAGAACCCTAGCTTCCAAAACATGTTCTCTCTACTCTACGGACTTAAAATTAGCCAAAAGATGTGCAAAAGATCTGCTAGGTTGTGTATTTGTGGGTTTGGAATTGAGGAGATATGAATTTCCAAGTTTGCCCAGGTCTGAAGCCCGTTGACTGCTCCTGCGGAAGGATCCACGCAAGTGCGGCTCCATAAATGCAGACAGCCTAACGCAGAAGCGGAAATTGATGAGAAGCGCTAGTACCATAGAAGCGGACTTAGACTCGCAGATGGGCCACTGCGGATGCGGTCTTCAAGCGCAGGTGCGCTTCCGCAGATGCGTTGATCACATCACAAATGTGATTCCTGCCTTCCAGGCCTTCTTCCGCAAATGCGGCCATTTCCTCGCAGATGCGAGGTCGCAGAAGCGACCAGTGTTCCGCAGATGCGGAATCACTAAAGAGTTTTGCGTTGTTTCAACCCTTTTTGCTCAATTCCACTTCAATTGAATTCAATTTTCTTCATGGCATCATTTACTTGAAAATCTAACAATACACACCATAAACGACCTCATATTGTAATTAAAGGATGCAAAATCTAAAGAAATGAGACTAGAATGAGTGGTAGAATTACTACTCATCAATACCCCCAACTTAAAACTTTTGCTTCTCCTAAAGCAAATCAAAATCAACAATTCAATGAGGTTCTACCATTTAAAGAAAAAGTAGTATTGCTATTATTTATAAATCACATTCTCCAATTAAGAACCATACTTATGGATTTGGTTGTTACTAATAATTTAGGCTCAAGCACGTGAATCTTAACCAAATAACTCCCTCATTTAAAAACACTTTCAAGAAATTCAATGGAGTTTCAAAATAATCAAGTGACAATAAAAAGCCTCAAGAAGTGACTCAAAAGCACTAGTCTACTACATATGGTCAATCTACTCAATTCGAGATGAATCAATGTCACCAATCCATCTTAATTCATGTGCCCTCACAAGAAAGAAAGTCCTAAAATCACCATATTTACAATAACACACAAGGGACAATTGCACAAAGACACTCACTCTCAATAAAGAATTTTAAGTGTTACCAAATATCATGCCATAAGCTTGCCCTTATTTTAATTCGCCACCTATTCAAGAACATTCGGTTGGAGATCCCATAAGGACTTTTTGAGCTTGTAATGTAGGTTTAGGGAAGGGTTGGATAAACATTTGGGATACAAGTGACTACACCCTCCTTGAACACTACTCACATTTGTCTTTCTTTTTGCACTTTGCCTTTTCTTTTTTCTTTTTTAAAAATCACATAGCCCTTATTGGCATCTAGTTACCAACATAGAACCACCTTAAAATACCTCTCTGATTTTCTCAAGACTCCATATTCATATATATACATATTTTTCTCTTTTTTAATAAAAGAATTTTTATAACTATTTCCTTTTTGGAGCTTGAGTAACTTCATATGAACAACTTTGAGGTATATGTTTCTACCCTCAATGTACAACCTTATCAATTTCCAACTTGATACCAACACCCACAACTTAGGCTTTTAGCCTCATTCTCAATATTCAAGGAGGGACGAGTTCAAAAGAGGGAATTATTATACAAAAGAGTAAAGGTTTGTAATGAGGTGGCCAAAGAAAAGGTTAAAGGCTCAAGTGGGGTAAACTAGTGATAATATTTATGCAATGGCAGGCTTGAAAGGCTAAAGGGGCTTTTTTTCAAAGATCACAAATAATGCCTAAGGTCATCCCTCCAACCAATCATAATTAACATTAGCATTGAAAGGCCAACCGGGCAAGTTCCAGATGATAGAAATAAATACAAGAATTATTTATAACAAAAACTAACACACATGGCACATGAACTAATCAAGACGGATCAATTTCATTTCATAATAAGAGCATCTAGAGCAATATCATGCCAACTAGTGGGAAAAGAGTCACCAAAAGAGCAAAAAAGTTATCACAAAAATTATTCTTCCCCATGCAACTCACTTTTTCAATTTAAAACCAAAATTCGGAGGGGTATTCTTAATTCACACTTCACATACAAGAGTCTAATTTTATTAGTACCAAATAATCTAAAAGTCTCCACATAACAAAACATGACTAATTCCGTTAAGAAAGTCATCTCGCCATCCATCATAGGGAAAAGTCACCCGGTTCAATACAAAAACGTTCCTCGGGAAAGAACCGTAGCATAAAACAAACCCAAGGAAATACTACTAAAGAAATAAAAATAAAATAATGAACACTACTAAAGAAAATAAATAACAAAAGTAACTAATACTAAAGGAGCAAAAATAACATAAGCTAAAAACTACTAAAGAATAAATAAAGAAAGAAAAATAAAATAGAATAACAAAAGTGGCTAATCTTGCAAATGTACTACCAATCACAACTATGCTCGGCAAGAGCACATGATAAGCACTACTAAAATAAGCCCGACAAAGGTACACAATATCCATACTACAACATAAACCCCGCAAGGGCACATGTATAGCATCAATGTACGAATAAAGTATACTCCCTAAAGCCACCCCAACTAAAAATACTGCAGTGTCCTCACGACACAATATCAAAATAAAAATACAAATAGTTCGAGGGTCTCCCTGAGGTTTACATCAGACTAGCAGACTGCGGGAGTAATCACTACTGTGAAGAACTCGTAGCCTCATCATCATCGGTATCATCAACAACAACATTTGACATGAAGGAATACTCTTCGCTATCATCATCGTCCTCAATTGGTATCTTCCTGTCCGGCTTCCCGCATTTGTAAATGGCCTTGATCCCTCTCCATATTTTGATCATAAACTTGCCCTTCTTCTTATTCTTCACCTTCTCCTTTTGGAAGTCTGAATAAAGAGCTGAATGTGCCTTGGCCAAGTTTCCATAGGTTGTCTCGAGTCTGTCAACAGTAGCTGCCATCTTCTCATGGGACACTACCTATTTTTTCTGTGAATCTAGGTAAGCCTTCATTTCTTCCCTGGTGAAATAGGCGGGTATAGGCTGGGATGATGAGGTCCCACTAGGGAGCTGTGACACTAAGTCACGAATGGATGCAAGCTGGGAGTTTAGCATCCCAAATGGTTCCTCAGGCACAGCTGCCTGTGAGGATGACTCTAGTCCAGCAACAATACTGGTGACTTTCCTCTTCTTGCTCATTACTGCACTACCCTCGCCTGTTACTCTTAAATGCTGAAAGGGTTTGTCGACGGGTAACCAATGATTGGTGCTATGCACCTCAACCTCTGCATGCCTGCATAACTCTGTAATCAGCGAAGGAAACATCAACCCTGCGTTGTCGTCTAGCAAATACTCTCTCAGCTCCCGCAGAATATAATGCTAAAATTCACAGGAATGCCGTCAAGAAGGCATGCAATGATCAGGGCTCTAGTGTATGATACATCTGAGACGTTTCCACAGGGTGATATTTTAGCTTCAGCTGTGAAGTCGATTGACTTCAAACCCTTTCTCTTGTTGGCCGATTTTGCTCTCATGCTTGCGGGATAGAGTTTAGACAGAAGCCATTCTGCGTTGTTGCAATGATATTTTTCTAGCACTGGCTCAAGTGGATGGTCTGGAATCCCGAGTATGTCATTAATCTGCTTAGTCCCAAACCTCATTGTCTTACCCCTTATGGTTAGTTGTGGGTCGGAAAAGTTTGTACGCTTAAGATTCGTGTAAAATTCATGAACCCACTCCTTATTGGATTTGCACGGAGTAGGAATGAAGCATGACCATCAAGAGGTTTGTAGACGACCATAGAATTGTGGGAGCAGCTCGAACAATTTATCCTCGGTGATACCTTTTTCAAGCATGATCTTCTTTGTGAGAAGATTGTCATAATACCGACGATGACAATCAACCGACATGAAGCATGAATTATCAAATTGTTCTTCAGCCTCTTCCTCAATTTCATGATTAAGCAGAGCATTTTCATTCATGTTCGGGTCCATTTTAGTTTAAAGTACCTTCAAAAAATCAAAGCAATGTTAGTCGGGCAGTAGAATCATGTTAAACAATTTAAAAAAATGCAATTAGGTCAAAGAATCAAGTTGAATGAACCCGGGAAGCTCCAGTTGTAAAGCTACTGGAATTGCAGCATCTACCCAGTTTTCGCACCAACGGAAGAACATCACAGGTGCGGTCCCGCTTCTGCGGGGTTTTATCCGCTTCTGCATTTTTTTCCCATCTCCCCATAGTTTGCACCTGTAGAACAATCAACGCAGGTGCGAGGCCGCATCTACGACACTTTTTCCGCTCCGGATGTTCATCAAAGGATTCAAACGCCAGAAAATTTCGCGACTTTTCACTTCTTAAACATGATTTTGGCACCTAATTTATATTCAAGACTTCTAAATTAGTGCAATACAAGTTTTTACGACTTGATTAACATGATTTCAAGGCACTTAGCAACAACATTTCTTTTGGAGAATTTGTCGAACATATTAGGGATAGAGATAATGATATGCTTCTTCAATTTACTTTGGTACTCAGACTTCCGAAAAATTTGTTCAATCAACAACAACACACACTAACATACTCTCAACCAATTTCATCACCCTAATATCAACCCTAATAAAGAGTGGTAAAAGAAAACAGGATTGTGGGAGGGGGAAGACTATGAAGAAGAAGAAGAAGAAGTAGTAGAAAATTAAAAATAAAGCAGTTGAGAGAGAGTGTGGTGATAAGTACCTGATTGTTCATGTGCAAAAGCAGTAGAAATCAAGAGCAATAGAGAATTTGAGTATGTGAGAGATTGAGGAGTTTGAGTTTTGGGGAAAAAAAGGTTAGAGTATACCTCATGAAATGAGGGCTTGGTTCATTAAACTTGCCCAATTTTCCGCACCTGCGGCTAAAGAAGCGCTTCTATGCAGCTGCTTCTGTGAGAGTTGCATAGCACATGCGGAAGTTGCGCATCTACGCCTGGAAAGCCGCTTTTGCATAAGCGCACCTGCGTGATTATGTCCACAGGTGCGGTTGCACCATACTTCAGCTGGAAAGTTCCACTGTTTTTGGCTTGTTCCGACACTTCAAACCCTTTAATTCAACTCCAAAAAATCTGAAACTTAGCAGATTTGTCAAAAATAACATAATAAACTATTCCAAAAAAAAAAATTTCAAAAACGACCAAAAATTTTGAAAACAATGGGTTGCCTCCCACCAAGCGTCGCATTTAATGTCGTGGCGCGACGCGGATCAACTTTACCACTTTTCTCGCCACTTGGACGATATGAATTGGGCACCTAACCTGGAATCAAGCTTGTGACCATGAGCGGTGGGGGGTTGTAAGTAAATGATCAAGCGAAGAATTAATTTCTTAATTTTTCACTTCTTGGCTTTCATGTGAGGAATGTCATTTTGCCTTCTTGTTCCCTCAAATGGTACAATGTATGACCTTTTCCTTTCCTCCTCGCAATCCTCATTGACCCGTGTAGTTCAATTCCGATATCACCACACAATTCTAATGCTGAAAAATGTTTGAAATGTGACATCAAACCTCCAAATTGTAATTCTTTCCGGATTTTTACATCCTTTTTTTTCCCCGGACTAGAGTCAATCTCAACTATATTTTCAATTACACCGGTTGACTCTAATTCTATATTTTTATCGGCATCACTAACAAGCATGGAGTCAGTTGGCGGATGTTCAGTTCTTGATTCCTCAAAAATAAAGCTCACTCTCTTCCTCGAAGCCGGACTCTTCTTGACTTCTTTCCACACTCTCAAGTTGGTGGACATAGTGAGCCTCAACCAATATTTTCATTTGACCTTCCAAAGCGTGGATATCCTCATCATTTTGAGTCAAGACTTGCTTCCAGTCCTCGAGTGCAAAGTTGTGCTTCTCCTCATTTTCAAGAATGGCCTCCAACATAAACATCATCCTCTCATTTTGAGCATTTGAGAGTTCTTCTTGATTAGGATCAAGTTCCAAAGAAGGATTTTCAGCTTCCACATCTAAGTAAGGTTCTTGGCTATCATTTACTTCCAAGGCTTGTTGGACCTCTAAAGCTTCAAGTATTTCTTCAATTTGTGAGTTCAAGCTTTCAAGCGCCAAGTCATTTTGGAGACTATTTTCTAGTAGCTCCTCCAAGGCACTTTGTTCTTTGCTTCCTACTTCAAGTAGGCATTCTAACATGAGCTTGAACTCTCCATTTTGACCATGCTCAACTTCTTCCACCTCCATATCCCTATAAATTTCATCACAAAAAGAAGAATCATCATAGCGAGGGCTTGGGGAAGGGAAAGACATATAAGCACAATACTCCCAATGACCATTTTGATGACCACACTTATCACAAATACTCCACTCATGGGTTTGAGATTGTACGAACAATACGCCCCCAGGAGAATTTAAACAATTTTGCCAAAAGTGTGGTCCTCCACAATAAAGACAATAATCATCAAAGTATGAACAACTACCATCCAACAAATTTTGATTATATGATGCCATTTTTCAAAACTAAGAAAATAAACAAGAAAAATAGACCAAGGTAAGAAAAATAATTACACAAATATTCACAAGTTTGGACCAAAGCACTTACGTTTATTTCTCAAATAACCTAAATACGCCAAATTGATCCCCGACAACGGCGAAAATTTTGATGACGTCCAAATCCACTACTAAAAAGTAAATGGACACGGTCGCATGCAATATAATATACCCAACTATGAGTTAGGGTTGAATCCCACAGAGAACAATATGTAGGCAATTAGGAATGTAAGAGAATTATCACTTGTTATGCAATGCCAAACACTTAGAATTATTTTAAGAAAATATTATAGCTAAATGCGGAAATGTAAACTAACCTAGAAAGCAAGTAAAATGACCAATGACTACAAGTATAGATACACGGGGAATTACACTCAAGTAACGATCCAATGTATTTCACGATTTAACAAATATGAGCGAGTTTATGTTAATAACCTCGGGTAATAATTCTATATTAGCTTCTTCCGAAGACTAACAAGACTTCTAATTGAATTATCCCTAAAATAATTAAGAGATTAAGTACATCCGATTATGGCTACAAGTAGTTCAATCCTATCCCTAGGTAGAATCTATAAAGTGAGTGTTAAAGCCATAAGTTCTTGTTAATAATCTTTTTCAACCCCAAATAATCTTTCCCAAGATTAATTCGAAGTTAATGGGTGAGTCCTAGGGTTAGCTAATCCCTTTGGAAACATTAAAGAACAAGAATAATTAAAGTAACAATAACTCACTTCATAACAAAAAAAAATCGGTCAATACATAAGCACAACAAGACATTTAATCCACAATTTAAATATGAATATTTCCATAAACAAGATTCAAGTGTTGAAATAAATATTACACACATAGATATACAATACAAAGTAAGGAAATGAAAAAATGGGCATAAATGAGTAAGAAATTCTCAACCAAAAGCTTCAAATTTTCAAGACTCAAGTGTGTGTGCAAGAACCCTAGGTTCCAAAACTTATTCTCTCTAGTCTAAGGACTGAAAATTAGCCAAAAGATGTGCAAAAGATCTGCTAGGTCGTGTATTTGTGGATTTGGAATTGAGGAGATATGAATTTCCAAGTTTGCCCAGGTCTGAAGCCCGTTGACCGCACCCGCGGAAGGATCCACGCAGGTGCGGCTCCGCAGGTGCGGCTCCGCAGGTGCGGACAACCTAACATAGAAGCGGCAATTGATAAGAAGCACTGGTACCGCAGAAGCAGACTTAGACTCGGAGATGCGCCACCGCAGATCCGGTTTTCAAGCGCAGGGGCGCTTCCGCAGATGCGTTGATCATATCGTAGATGCGATTTCTTCCTTCCAGGCCTTCTTCCGCAAATATGACCATTTCCTCGCAGATGCAAGGTTGTAGAAGCGACCAATGTTCTGCAGATGCGGAATCACCGCAGAGTTATGCATTGTTTGAATCCTTTTTTGCTCAATTCCACGTCAATTGAATTCAACTCTCTTCATGGCATCATTTACCTGAAAATCTAAAATTAAACACCATAAACGACCTCATCTTATAATTAAAGGACGCAAAATCTAAAGAAAAGAGACTAGAATGAGTGGTAGAATCACCACTCATCACTTTTCTGCCAAGAAGAGAATTCTTAATTATTTTTCGGTAACAGTGAATTGCATCATCGAAAAGTAGGGGGGCTATTTATATGGGATGTAATTGGTTGATAACAGGTGGTCGAATGGTGAGGTGACACGTGGAATTGAGACAAGCAAAAGATGAGTCATAAGATAACTAGTACCGGGTGCGAAGTATGTAACCAGTGCAGGATGGATCCCGAAGGACGCATAGCCAATAATAGAGATTTGAAGGTTTGACATCGGATAACATTTAATGAGCAGCCGTTACAGAGAATATCTGCATTCAAAGCATGTTGTTATGCACCCATCAATGACACTTTTATTCCCATTCAAGAAGAGCTTGCTTTGCGTATCTTGTCTCCCTCAATAGAGCTATAAATAAGATGAATAACAACCATTGTAGGACAGGAAAACATTCTACACACAAAGCGGTACTTTACTATTTTACGCTCAATCTAATAGTTTTATCATCGCCTTATCATTGCTTCCACTTCTGTTTTCGGAAAGACCAAGTTCGGAGTCATGCTCGTTATCTTCTTTAATTTCATTCGTTAATTTAATTTTCATTCTTATTTATTTATCATTTTTCGAATCAAATCAATTCGTCTGTCTATAAACCACGCTATAAATTCAACTTTTTTATTTTACGGCTAAACAATTAAAATAACGAGTTAAACTTTTATGCAATAAAAAGGAATTTACGTGATCATACATGTAATTAACCCTAGAATGAATATTGTTAATCATGTGAAAGGAAAACAAAAAAGAAAAATAAAAACATCTAGGCATCTAGAGAAAATATTTGCAAGTGTAATCTTGATCACTATAATTCAAGTAATTTAAAGCAAATGGAGCCCGCAAGGTATCTAACGAAAAGAGGGACATTTTTAAATGTGAATAGATTTGTCATACTGTTTCAAAAATCATAGTCTTCATTGTAATAGTGAATTCAGCAACTATAGAGTATTGCATTTACCAATATTCCAAGCTTTTAAAGATAAAAATAAACAAATAAAATAAATGACGAGTTAGGTAAAATGGCTCTATTAGAAATATCTTCAAAGATTTTTCTTTCTTGTTGTAGTAGATTGACCCACCTAACAATTAGGTGTAGTATGCATATCCATTTGCTTATTGTAAGGTTTTTATCTCTTATTCAGCCACATTGCTAATTTGTGTAGAAGGTGAAGTGCATATAGTCAAAACTTCTTAAGCTTGTTGTAGCAAAGTCGTCGCATTATTGGATAAGGTATTTATTTATTATTTGGTCCCATTGCCAGGTTTTTGAAAGAAATAGGAACATTTCCTTTTCTAGTGAGGTTCTAGGAGAAAGCAATTGTAATAATGATTTCTGTAAATATTCATGAGATGATAAAGAATTAAAAGAAATCAAAGAAGATGGCTGGTCAAATCCACTTAATTAATGGTAGTTGTAATGTGACCTGCGCTTTTAGTTTCTGTTTTCCGAATTGCGTAGAAGACATTAATAACTAACAATGTTGATTAAACGAGTCTAGGACAACGTGAAACATATTTATCTCGTTACGATTTCAATATTTTCAAGATATATCACATTAGCCCACTGCCGGCCCAAGGGTGAACTTGCTAAATTAAAGCAGCTGCTTTAGGGATTAAAATAGCACGAGCTAGTTAGTTTTCGGACTGATCATTCAAAAATAGCCAACATTTGTAAAGTCATTGAAAAATAGCAACTATTTTGCAGCAACAAGGACCGATCCAGCATAATATACTGGAGATCGGTGCACATGTGTATGAACTTCCAGCAAATTATACTGGGCCGGTATATTATACTGGAATTCCAGCATATTATAATGGAGTTCCAGTATACTTATGCTGGAACTCCATTATAATATGTTGGAGTTCCAGTATACTTATGCTGGAACTCCATTATAATATGCTGGAGTTCCAGTATACTTATTGTAATGACCTGACCGGTCGTTTTGAGCCTTTGCACTTCGCTCGCCAGTTCTCGGGCATGACTAGACCCGTGTGATGTATTATGACTTATGCAAATCGTCGGCTTTGGTTTTCAGGGTAATCAGAATGGATTTAGAAGGACTTCTCAGTTTGAAGCTTAAAATTTGAAAGGTTTGACCAAGTTTTGACTTGTTAGTATATGATCTCGGATTTAAATTTTTATGATTTGGTTAGCTCCGTTAGGTTATTTGGGACTTAGGAGCGTGATCGGAATGTGTTTTGGAGGTCCGGAGTAGATTTAGGCTTGAATTGGCGAAATTGGAATTTTGGCGTTTTCCGGTCGA
Source organism: Nicotiana sylvestris (assembly GCF_000393655.2). Taxonomy (NCBI): domain Eukaryota; kingdom Viridiplantae; phylum Streptophyta; class Magnoliopsida; order Solanales; family Solanaceae; genus Nicotiana; species Nicotiana sylvestris. The sequence continues at coordinate 26,766,618 of NC_091067.1, read as the reverse complement.
TAGGTGAGATTTTGATATCGGGGTCGAAATAGAATTTTCGGGAGTTGGAGTAGGTCCGTTGTGTCATTTGTGACGTGTGTGCAAAATTTCAGATCATTAGGACGAGGTTTGATAGGCTTTTTGATCGAAAGCGGAATTTGGAAGTTTTTGGAATTCTTAGGCTTGAATCCGATGTAAATTTGGTGTTTTGATGTTGTTTTGAGTGTTCCGAAGATTGGAACAAGTTTGAATGATATTATGGGATATGTTGGCATGTTTGGTTGAGGTCCCGAGGGCCTCGGGTGAGTTTCGGGTGGTTGAACGGATCATTTCATGTTGGAAAAGTTGCAGAAAAACTGTTGTTGGTGTTGCAGGCTTTTGGCCTTCGCGTTCCCGATGGATGTCCCGCGTTCGCGAAGGGTTAGGATGTGAGGCATTAGAGCTGGCCTTCGTGTTCGTGAAGGTTGTCATGACCCAATTTCATTATAGGTCGTGATGGCGCCCAACACCATTATCAGGAAGCCAACGCAGAAATATTAGCAAGTTCTCATTTTACTTTACCAAAACAAGTATAGCCATTTCTTAATTTGAAGTTAAAAGCAAGTGATAATTAGTAACTTACCAAAAATAATTATACAATTCCCAAAAGAATAGTGTACTAATGTGTGTGCGAAAACCTGGTGTCACAAGTACGTGGGCATTTAGTAGAATATACAAAAAAGTAAATCTATCATACTGTCTGAAATAGGGTAGACAACCAAAAGTAAAGAGAGACTCCATCAAGATGTTGAACGGCATAGGAATAGAGCAGCACACCGTGGAAGTCTCGGACTATGATCAGGAACGTGCACCACACTTATAGCCAGATGTACCTGCCTCAGATCCTGTACAATTAAGTACAGAAGCATAGTATGAGTACATAAATAATATGTACCCAGTAAGTATCCCGTCTAATCTCGAAGAAGTAGAGACGAGAGGTCTACTTGATACTTACTAGGGTCAAATAATATACTAAAATTTTATGCTAAGCATGGATGTCACAGATAATATCAGTTTATAGCAAGAAGTGATAAATCATGCCTAGATAGTATTATAGTTAGCCATTTTAGTTTCAAAGCATTTAACAAAGTAAATCATGAATAAGATTTCACATAAATATCATGCGCACGTTATGCCGAGATTGTACGGCCTGGTCCAACAGAAAAGAACTGTGCACTGCTAGAGGGTCGAATGACGCGAACCGTAGATGCATCTATTTCTACCAAGGCAATAGGCCTGATCCACAAATATCAATTATCATCAAGAAGGTTGACGAAGGCGCATTTTTATTCAAATAATTCATACAAGTGTTCAAACAAGTGCATATGTTCACCTAGGTTCATTTCCAAGTCTCTAGCATATCTTAAGTGATCTCATTAACATGAAAGAATAATCATATGCAAATATGGCATTAGATACATGGAAGTGTAACACATGGGACAAGTCGGCGTGATACTTCCGCAACATCGATACATGGAAAATTAGATGAACTCCTGATAAGCTGGGGGGTAAAGCCAGCTCGTAAGTAACCTTCCCAACTCACCTCAACACCTCAAATGGGCCAATAAACCTTAGGCTCAGCTTGCCCTTCTTCCCGAATCTCATAACACCCTTCATTGGCGAGACTTTCAAGAGGACCTTCTCGCCAACCATGAATGATACATCACGCACCTTCTGATCCGCGTAACTCTTCTGTCTAGACTTAGTTGTGCGAAGCCTCTCCAGAATCAACTTTACCTTTTCCAAGGCATCTTGCACCAAGTGTGTATCGTACAACTTAGCCTCACCAGGCTCAAACCACCAAATAGGAGAATGACATCGCCGACCATATAAAGCCTCAAATGGAGCCATCACTATGTTGGACTGATAGGTATTGTTGTAAGCAAACTCTGCCAAGGGCAAGAACTGATCCCACTGTCCTCCAAAATCAATCACACATGCTCTGAGATGTCGTCCTAAATCTGAACTGTCCGCTCTGACTGTCCGTCAATCTAAGGATGGAATGTTGTGCTAAACTCCACACGGGTACCCAACTCACTTTGAAGGGCTCTCCAGAAATGGGAAGTGAACTGAGGGCCTCTATCTAATATAATGGAAACAGGCACACCGTGCAACCAGACTATCTCCCGAATGTAAATCTGAGCTAATCTCGCTGAAGTGTAAGTAGTCACAACCAGAATAAAGTGTGCCGACTTGGTCAACCTATCAAAAATGACCCACACTATATCAAACTTCCGCAAGGTCCAGGGCAATCCAACTACGAAGTCCATAGTAATGCGCTCCCACTTCCACTTAGGTAGAGTCTACTAATGTGTGTGCCAAGACCTGATGTCACAAGTACAGGGGCATCTAGTAGAATATACAAAAGAGTAAATCTATCCTACTGTTTGAAATTGGGTAGACAACAAAAAGTAAAGAAAGACTCCACCAAGCTGCTGAACGACATAGGAATAGAGCAGTTCACCGTGAAAGTCTCGGACTATGATTAGGAACGTGCACCAGACTGATAGCCTGATGTACCAGCCTCAGATCCTGTACAATTAAGTACAGAAGCGTAGTATGCGTACATAAATAATATGTACCCAGTAAGTATCCCGTCTAATCTCGAAGAAGTAGAGACGAGAGGTCGACTTGATACTTACTAGGGTCAAATAATATACTAAAGTTTTATGTTAAGCATACATGTCACAGATAATATCGGTTTATAGCAAGAAGTGATAAGTCATGCCTAGATAGTATCATAATTAGCCATTTTAATTTCAAAGCATTTAACAAAGTAATTCATGAATAAGATTTCACATAAATATCATGCGCACGTTATGCCGAGGTCGTACGGCCCGGTCCAACAGAAAAGAAACTGAGCACTGCTAGAGGGTCGAATGGCGCGGACTCTAGATGCATCTATTTCTACTGAGGCAATCGGCCCAATCCACAAATATCAATTATCATCAAGAAGGTGGACGAAGGTGCATTTTTATTCAAATAATTCATACAAGTGTTCAAACAAGTGCATACGTTCACCTAGGTTCATTCCCAAGTATCTAGCATATCTTAAGTGATCTCATTAGCATGAAAGAATAATCATATGCAAATATGGCATTAACTACCCGGACAATTAATATAGTAGTAGTTACATATGGACTCTCGTCACCTAGTGCGTACGTAGCCCCCACATTTAGTGGCAATTTATTTAATTATTACACCAATGGGGATAATTTCCTCTTACAAGATTAGAAAGGAGACTTACCTCGCTCCGAAGCGTACTTCCAATACCAAAAATGTGCTTAAACCCTCAATTTGGAGACGAACGATCCAAAACTATTAAACGAGGTAAGAACTTGTCAATACAAGCTCACAAGTTCGCATTCTAACTATTAAAGAAATTTTCCAACCCTAAACACAAGTTTCCTAAAATTCGGCCTGGGCCCATGCATCCGGATTCCAAAATATTTCGAAGAAAGTTATTCCTTATAACCTAAGGATCAATAATATATGATTTCTACTTCATTTCATAACAAATTTTGTGGTTAGACCTAACTTTTATCAAAACCCTAGGTTTTGCTCTAACCCCATGATTTTTCTTTAATCTTTGTGTGTTAATCTACCCAGGACTCAAGTATTAAACTAGAAATAAGTGGGATGAACATACGTCAAGATACTAGGTGGAATATGTCTCTTTGGAAGCTCCCAAATCGCCCAAACAATGGTAGAAATGTGTCAAAAATGACATATTCCCGTATTAAATGAATGCACTGCCTTCAGCGATTTTCGCACCTGCGGTTAGGGAACCGCATCTACAGGAGAGGGTCCGCATCTGTGGAATTGGGCCAGGGGACTAGGACCGCTTCTGCAGCATTGGATCCGCTCTTATGAAGTCGCTTCTGCGATTCCTGGGCTCCTTTTCTTGGCCGCTTCTGCGATGTTTCGACGGCACCTGGGTCTCTCACCTGCGACTAACCAACCGAAGGTGCGGTTATGACAGATAATTGGAGCTTCATCTCCTTGCCAATTTTTTTTTTCAACTTCACTCGAGCCTCGTTCGATTGATGCTTGGGGCCCCCGGGCCCCGTCCGAACATACCGACAAGTATGAAATCATGAAATGCTCGAACCCTCGGAACGCTCGAAACAACACTAAATCTAAGAATCACTCCCTAAAACCAATTGAATCAAACTTATGAACTTCAAGTTCTTGAATTCACTTCTAACGCGCCGAAACGTACTTATGTTACTCGGATTGACACCAAATTTTGTGGGCAAGTATTAAACGTTATATTGGACCTATACCGGGCTCCAGAACCAATATACGGGCCCGATACAAATATGATCAAGCATTATTCAATTTCATTAAATCTGTAGAATTTCAGTTTAACAATTTCTAATGAAAATTCATTACTCATGCTAGGGAACTCAGAATTCGATTTCGGGCATACGCCCAGGTCCCATATTTTCCTACGGACCCTCCTGGACCGTTAAAACACAAGTTTGGGTCTGTTTACTTGAAATGTTGACCAAAGTCAAACTTATCATTTTAAGGAAATCTTAAGGAATCAAGTGTGCCTATTTCAACCCAAGCTCTTTCAAATCCCGAACCAACCATCCCCGCAGGTCGTAAATTAATTAAAACAAGCGCGGGAAGTATTACTTAGAGGAACGGGGTCCTAAAAAGCAAAATGACCAGTCAGGTCGTTACATTCTCCACCTCTCAAACAAACGTTCGTCCTCGAACGGACATACAAAGAGTACTTGAGCTAGGAAAAAGATGGGGGTATATTCTCCACATGTCCTCCTCGGACTCCCAGGTCGCCTCCTCAACTGGTTGGCCCCTCTACTGGACCTTTAATGCGGAAATCCTCTTGGATCTCAATTGGTGATCCTGCCTATCAATAATGGCAATTGGCTCCTCCTCATAACCCAGACTCTCATCCAGTTTTATAGTACTGAAGTGTAACACATGGGACAAGTCGGCGTGATACTTCCGCAACATCGATACATGGAAAGCTGGATGAACTCCCGATAAGCTAGGGGTAAAGCCAGCTCATAAGTGACCTTCCCAACTCACCTCAAAACCTCAAATGGGCCAATAAACCTTGGGCTCAACATGAACTTCTTCCCAAATCTCATAACACCCTTCATTGGCGAGACTTTCAAGAGGACCTTCTCGCCAACCATGAATGATACATCACGCACCTTCTGATCCGCGTAACTCTTCTGTCTGGACTGAGTTGTGCGAATCCTCTCAAGAATCAACTTTACCTTTTCCAAGGCATCTTGCACCAAGTCTGTATCGTACAACTTAGCCTCACCAGGCTCAAACCACAAGATAGGAGAACGACATCGCCGACCATATAAAGCCTCAAATGGAGCCATCTCTATGTTGGACTGATAGCTATTGTTGTAAGCAAACTCTGCCAAGGGCAAGAATTGATCCCACTGTCCTCCAAAATCAATCACACATGCTCTGAGCATGTCCTCCAAAATCTAAACTGTCTGCTCTGACTGTCTGTCGGTCTAAGTATGGAATGTTGTGCTAAGCTCCACACGGGTCCCTAACTCACTCTGAACGGCTCTCCAGAAATGGGAAGTGAACTGAGGGCCTCTATCTGATATAATGGAAACAGGCACACCGTGCAACCAGACTATCTACCGAATGTAAATCTGAGCTAATCTCGCTGAAGTGTAAGTAGTCACAACCAGAATAAAGTGTGCCGACTTGGTCAACCTATCAAAAATGACCCACATTGCATCAAACTTCCGCAAGGTCCAGGGCAATCCAACTACGAAGTCTATAGTAATGCGCTCCCACTTCCACTCAGGTATAGGCATCTGCTGAAGTAGGCCACCTGGCCTCTGGTGTTCATACTTAACCTGTTGGCAATTCAAGCACCTAGCCGCATACTCCACTATGTATTTCTTCATCCTCCGCCGCCAATAATGCTGCCTCAAGTCACGATACATATTCGTAGCACCCAGATGAGTGGAATACCGCGAACTGTATGCCTCCTCTAGAATCCTCTCCCTCACACCATCACCATTAGGAACACATAGGCAGGCCTGGAGTCGCAGAACACCATCCTCGCCCATAGAAACCTCCTTGGCACTACCCTGTAGCTCTATCTCTCTGAGAACTACCAAGTGCGGATCATCGAACTATCGGGCCTTGATCTACCCCAATAATGAAGACTGAGCAACAACACACACAAGGACTCGGCTAGGATTTCAAATACCTAACCTCACAAATCTATTAGCCAAAGACTAAATGTCCAAGGCTAGTGGCCTCTCCTCTGCTGAAATGAATGCCAAGCTACCTATACTCTCTGCTTTCCTGCTTAAGGCATCCGCGACCTCATTTGCCTTGCCCAGATGATAAAGAATGGTGATGTCATCATCCTTCAGTAACTCAAGCCATCTACACTACCTCAAATTGAGATCCCTCTGCTTGAACAAATGCTGTAAGCTGCGATAATCAGTGTAAACCTCACATGACACCCCATACAAATAATGTCTCCATATCTTAAGAGCATGAACAATCGGCGCCAACTCTAGATCATGCACAGGATAATTCTTCTCATGAATCTTCAGCTGGCGTGAAGCATATGCAAAAACTTGCCCCTCCTGCATCAATACACAACCCAAGCCAACGCGTGAAGCGTCACAATATACCGTATACATCCCTTAACTAGAAGGCAACACAAGGACTGGTGTTGTAGTCAAAGCTGTCTTGAGCTTCTGAAAGCTCGCCTCACAATTATCGGACCAATGGAAAGGAGCACCATTTTGGGTCAATCTAGTCAGAGGTGATGCAATAGATGAAAAGCCCTGCATGAGTTGTCTGTAATAACCTGCTAACCCCATGAAACTCCTGATCTCGGTCACTGAAGTAGGACGTGGACAACTCTGAACTGCCTCAATCTTCTTGGGATCCACCTTAATACCCTCTCCTGACATAATATGCCCTAAGAAAGCCACTGATACTAGCCAAAACTCACACTTGGAGAACTTAGCATACAAGTTCTGCTCCCACAAGGTCTGAAGCACTACTCTCAAATGCTGCTCGTGCTCTCCCAGGCTATGTGAGTATATCAAGATGTCGTCAATGAAGACGATGATGAATTAATCAATATAAGGTATGAACACCCTATTCATCAGGTCCATAAATGCTGTTGGGGCATTAGTCAAGCCAAAGGACATCACCAGAAACTTATAATAAATATATCATGTACAGAAAGCAGTCTTCGGAATATCTGAGTCCCGAATCCTCAACTTATGGTACCGATCTCAAGTCGATCTTATAGAACACCCTAGCACCCTGCAACTGGTCGAACAAATCATCAATGCACGACAACGTGTACTTGTTCTTGATGGTAACCTTGTTCAACTGGCGGTAATCGATGCACATTTGCATGGTCCCATCCTTCTTCTTTACAAACAACACCGGTGCACCCCAAGGTGACACACTTGGTCTAAAAACCTCTTTGCTAACAACTCCTCAAGCTTATCCTTCAACTCTTTCAACTCTTTCGGACCCATATGGTACGACAGAATAGATATAGGCTGGGTATCTGGAGCCAAATCAATATAGAAATCAATATCGCAATCCGGCGGCAAGCCAGGAAGATCAGAAGGAAACACATCGGTGAACTCCCGAACTATAGGGACTGAATCAATCGTTGGAGACTCGGCGGTGGTGTCCCGAACATAGGCTAGATAGGTTAAACACCCATTCTCGACCATGTGTCGAGCCTTCAGGAAAGAGATAACCCGACTAGATGTATCAACTGTGGAACCCTTCCACTAAACCCTGGCGACACTAGCATTACTAATGTAACAGTATTGGCATGGCAATCAAGGATGACGTGGTATGGGGATAACCAATCCATGCCCAGGATGACCTCAAAGTCGATCATATCAAGTAATAAGAGATCTACTCTAGTCTCGAAACCACAAAATGTGACCATACATGACCCGTAGATCCGATCTACAACCACAGATTCACACACATGAGTGGACACATGAACATGAGTGCCCAAAGGCTCCGAAGGAATAACCAGAAAATGAGAAAACAGAGATGATACATAAGAATAGGTAGACCCTAGATCAAATAATACCGAAGCATCTCTACCGCAGACGAAAATAATACCTGTGATAACGGCATCTGAGGCCAATGTATCTGGCCTGGCCAGAAGGGCATAGAATCTAGCTAGAGAGCCGGCTGGCTGGCCTCCACCCGACTGAGCAGTAGCTGGATGACCTCTCCCTGTCTGGCCTCCACCTCTAAGACGACCTCTACCAGTCTGCTCCCTACCTCTAGATGGCTGGGCAACTGGTGCTGAAATCATAAGCTGCTAACCCTGCTATACTGCCTTGCCCCGTAGCCTGGGGTGGTATCTCCTCATATGACCAAGGTCTCCGCACTAAAAACAACCCCATGGTGCGGCGACCTGCTGCCCTGATGGATGACCCTAATGGCCTATAGACCCACTGGAAGAAGCTTGGATAATCGGTGGACGGTATGAACTATCCGACATAACACTGAAATAGGAATATGAAGAACCTTGGGGATCTGAATACCCACTGGAGGAACCTTGAATAGCTGGTGGGCAATAAGAACTCTCTGGCATGACACTGAAATAGGGGTGCGCTGGAGCACCCCGAGCAGGTAGTGATGCTGAATATGGGGGTCTACTGGGCTGACCCCTCCCAAACTGACATATACCCCTAGCCGGGGCTCCTCTGAACTCTCTGCAGAATCTAGCCCTTTTATCCTGCTGCATCTGCTCCCTACCCCTTAGACAATAGCCCTCATTCCTCCGAGCAATCTCCACTACTAGCTGATAAGAAGTCCCCATCTCCACCTCTCGGGCCATGTTGGCCTAATGCCAGAATACAACCCTGCAACGAACCTCCGCACCCTTTGTGCGTTAGTAGGAAGTATCATCAATATATGGTGGGATAACTCAGAAAATCTTGCCTCGTAGTCGGTCACAGACATCTGACCCTACTCAAGCTGCTCAAACTGATACTGCATCTCTTACCTCTCAGAGGGTGGAATATACCTGTCCAAGAATAACTGTGTAAACTAGCCCCAAGTGATGGGAGGGGAACCTGCTGGCCTGCCAAGAACATAGGACTGCCACCATCTACGGGCCCTGCCTTCTAGCTGAAAAGTAGTGAAGTCAACCTCATGCGAATCCAATATCCTCATGTTGTGTAGTCTGTCCCTGCACCTATCAATGAAATCCTGGGCATCCTCATGACGCTCACCCCCGAAGACAAGATGGTGAAGTCTAGTCCATCTATCCAACAACTTTTATGGGTCACGATCAGCAGTTGGTCTGGGCCCGGGCACCACTGTAGCAACTGGCTAAGCCCCATCTGCGGGTAGTGCACTCAGAGTCTGATACACTGCAACTACATGATCAGGAGCATGAGCAGTAGGGGTCTGTGCTCCCCTTCCTACCTGTGATGTAGCTGGATCCACTGGAAATAAACCAGCCTGAGTCATGGGGTCCATAAACCGCAGCATACGACCCATGACCTCTTGGAAACCCGGTGTTGTCATAATGTCCACCGGGGTAGGCTCAACTGCGGGCACCTCGCCCTACTCCTCAATGATAGGATCTCCCGTAGGATCCGCTGGTGGTACTACTAGAACAGCTCTGGGACGTCCTCGTCCCCTACCTCAGGCCGGTGCCCTCCCTTGTCCTCTAGCAATGAGGGGACCAACCCCTCATTGGTTTGGAACATCTGTCATGCATGTCCTTACCATTTGTGAGAGAATAAAAGAGGGAATTTAGTATACCAACCACTGCACGATAGGAAATGAATAAAGAGTAGTTTCCTAACACCCTCTCGAAGAAAAATACAAATGTCTCCGTACCAATACGCAAGACTCTATTAGGTTTGCCCATGACTTGTGAGACCTACGTGAACCTAGTGCTCTGATACCATATTGTCATGACCCAATTTTATTATAGGTTGTGATGGCGCCCAACACCATTGTCAGGCAAGCCAATGCGGAAATATTAATAAGTTCTCATTTTACTTCACCAAAACAAGTATAGCAATTTCTTAATTTGAAGTTAAAAGCAAGTGATAATTAGTAACTTACCAAAAATAATTATACAATTCCCAAAAGTATAGTCTACTAATGTGTATGCCAATACCTAGTGTCACAAGTACGTGGGCATCTAGTAGAATGTATAAAAGAGTAAATCTATCCTATTGTCTGAATAGGGTAGACAACCAAAAGTAAAGAGAGACTCCATTAAGCTGCTGAACGGCATAGGAAGGGAGCAGCTCACTGTGGAAGTCTCAGACTATGATTAGGAACGCGCACCGGACTGATAGCCAAATGTACGTGCCTCAGATCCTGTACAATTAAGTACAGAAGCGTAGTATGAGTACATAAACAATATGTACCCAGTAAGTATCCCATCTAATCTCGAAGAAGTAGAGACGAGAGGTCGACTTGATACTTACTAGGGTTGAATAATATACTAAAGTTTTATGCTAAGCATGGATGTCACAGATAATATCAGTTTATAGCAAGAAATGATAAGTCATGCCTAGATAGTATCACAGTTAGCCATTTACATTTCAGAGCATTTAACAAAGTAAGTCATGAATAAGATTTCACATAAATATAATGTGCACGTTATGCTGAGGTTGTACGACCCGATCCAACAGAAAAGAAACTGTGCACTACCAGAGGGTCAAATGGCGCAAAGCATAGATGCATCTTTTTCTATCGAGGCGATCGGCCCGATCCACAAATATCAATTATCATCAAGAAGGTGCACGAAGGTGCATTTATATTCAAATAATTCATACAAGTGTTCAAACAAGTGCATACGTTCACCTAGGTTCATTTCCAAGTCTCTAGCATATCTTAAGTGATTTCATTAGCATGAAAGGATATAAACATTTGTAAATATGGCATGATACGGGTCCTAAACTACCCAGACAATTAACATAGTAGTAGCTACGTATGGACTCTCGTCACCCAGTGCGTACGTAGCCCCCACATTTAGTGGTAATTTATTCAATTATTACACCAATGGGGATAATTTCCTCTTACAAGGTTAGAAAGGAGATTTACCTCGCTCCGAAGCGTACTTCCAATACCAAGAACGTGCTTAAACCCTCAATTTGGAGCCAAACGATCCAAAACTAATTAAACAAGGTAGGAACTACTCAATACAAGCTCACAAGTTCGCATTCTAACTATTAAAGAAATTTCCCAACCCTAAACACAAGTTTCCTAAAATCCGACCCCGGGCCAATATGCCCGGATTCTGAAATTTTTCGAAGAAAGTTGTTCTTTATAACCTAAGTATCAATAATATATGATTTCTCCTTCATTTCATAACATATTTCGTTGTTAAATCTAACATTTATCAGAACCATAGGTTTTGCTCTAACCCCATAATTGTTCCTTAATCGTTGTGTGTTAATCTATCCAAGACTCAAGTATTAAACTAGAAATGAGTGGGATGAACTTACCTCAAGATGCTAGGTGGAATATCTCTCTTTGGAATCTCCCAAATCGCCCAAACAATGGTGGAAATGTGTCAAAAATGACACATTCCCGTATTAAATGAAGGCACTGCCTTCAACAATTTCCACCCTGCGGTTAGGGTACCGCATCTGCGGTCTTGCTTCTGTGAGTGAGGGTCCGCATTTGCGGAATTGGGCCAGGGGCTAGGACCGCTTCTGCGGCATTGGAGCCGCTCCTGCGAAGTCGCTTCTACAGAGAAAAAGTCGCATCTACGGTTCCTGGGCTATTTCCCTTGGCCGCTTCTGCGATGTGTGGTCCATACCTGTGGTCTCGCACATGTGGCTGAGCAACCATAGGTGCGGTTATGATAGATAGCTGGAGCGTCAACTACTTGCCATTTTTTTCCAACTTCACTCGAGCCATGTCCGATTGACGCTCGGGGCCCCCGGGCCCCGTCCGAACATACTGACAAGTTTGAAATCATGAAACGGACTCGCTCGAACCCTCGGAATGCCCGAAACAACGCTAAATCTAAGAATACCCCCTAAAACTAATTGAATCAAACTTATGAACTTCAAGTTCTTAAATTTATTTCTAACGCACCGAAACGTACTTATGCTACTCGGATTGGCACCAAATTTGCGGGCAAGTCTTAAACCTTATATTGGACCTATACCGGGATCCAGAACCAACATACGGGCCCGATATCAATATGATCAAGCATTATTCAATTTCATTAAATCCTTAGAATTTCAATTTAATAATTTCTAACGAAAATTCATTACTCGAGCTAGAGAACTCGGAATTCGATTTCGGGCATACGCCCAGGTCCCATATTTTCCTAGGGACCTTCCAAGACCGTCAAAACACATGTCCAGGTTCATTTACTCGAAATGTTGACCAAAGTCAAATTTAGCCTTTTAAGGAAATCATAGGGAATCAAGTGTGCCTATTTCTACCAAGTGTCACACCTCCTTTTTCCGCCCCCGCGAGGGTACAAGGAGTTTTTTTCCAATTAAAGGACAGTCGAAACGGGATTTGTTTATTTATTTCAGAGTCGCCACTTGGGAGATTTAGGGTGTCCCAAGTCACCAGTTTAATCCCGAATCGAGGAAAAGAATGACTCCATATTACAGTCTGCGAACCAGAAATCCGGATAAGGAATTCTGTTAACCCGGGAGAAGGTGTTAGGCATTCCCGAGTTCCGTGGTTCTAGCACGGTCGCTCAATTGTCATATTTGGCTTATTTATCTGATTTTAATACAATTATGAACCGATGTGCCAATTTTAACTCTTTACCACTTTATTATTATTATTATTATTTTAAAAAAAATTGTGAACATCGTTTAAAACATGTCTTTGGATTACGTCACATGAAATGCACCCGCAATCCGGAACACATTTTTATTCAATGTTTTAGGATTTAGATTTGGGTCGCATGAAATGCGCATCCGAGTTTAAGAAGGTAAAATTAATTAAATCGCGCCTAAAGAGTCTAGCGTATCATTATTTTGGGTAGGGCCGTGAAATTTGCTAAAACGGCTCCTCCCTAATTCTAAGCGATTAAATGTACATTTATTGAGGGCCCCGCAATCTATACATTTCATTAAGCGAGGCTCATCTCATTTATTTGGACAAATCTTAAAACGACTACATTTTTCTATAAAAATGAGTCTCTAAAATAAAGAAAGAAAATCCTAATTTATTACTAGCTTTTATTATTTTAAGAAGACATGACATGCTAATTGCTTGATTAATACAAATATTGATGAAAAAGGAATTTCACTCTTAATTTCGAAATTATAAATAAAATAAAAATTCAACAACTAATATTCAAAATAAACAAATATAGCTAGATTAAAACTCAGCATTGTTATTTTTTTAAAAAAAATTTATTGAGATTAATTATTCACAATCATTTGAAACTAGATTTAACCATAATTACTAAAGCTTATTAGAAAGTTTATTAGACTTAAACGTTCTCTTAATCTTGCTTAAGCTCAAGTCATGCCTTAATGCCTAATTTACGATGTTTAATTTAAATTCGTGTCTTAGCTAAATTTAGCTACTTGTTCATGATCAACCTATAATCTTGAAGCCTTCATAACTAGTGAATTAACCTATTTTGCCGAACTGATTTATTACAGAATAACTTATGATATTATTTTCTTATTCCAGTTATTATTTAGTAATTCATGAAATAGCTTAAATACAATCAACAAAAGGAACAAAGAAATAAAAACGAAATTAAAACTTCAAATTTTCATTCTTCATATGTATTCACGCTTCATATTTCGGATTACAATAAACAGCTTTTCAGTTGTGTACCTGATATTGGAAGCAAAAGAAAATGAATATGAGAATCAGCAACAGCAGTAAAATCAGTACAACACAGCAACAATAGCCCAGCAACAGTAACAACCCAGTAACAGACCGGTAGAGTAGTAATCCAAAAAAAAACAAAAGCTTCCAGCTTTTATGAAACAACAATTAATTCTGATTTCAAACAACAAAAGAAAACAGAATATTTTTTTTAGTTTTTTTTTATTATATTTGAAAGCTTAAATATTTTTCGGAATTTTCTATCTCTTAAATGTTCAGCCCTTTTCTCTCTCTTATTTTTCAGATTTGTTTCTCTCTCCCGTTTTTTTCTCTCTCTGTATTTTTCTCTGTGTGTTTTTCTCTATCTGTATTCTTCTTATGTTCAAGACTTCACATATATATATCCCATCCCATAAATCAATTCAAATCAATCCCTTTCTCTACCAAACCCATTATCTTCCCACTCATCCCCATTACATTAAATAAATATATCACACCACCCCATTATATTTTGTCCCCCATGCTTTATTTAAAATAATACAAGATTCCCCTTTAATTTAAATCTTGTCCCCCCTTTATATTAAATAATCATATCACAACCCACCCCATTTCATTTTGTCCCCCATGCTTCAAATAAACAATTTCAAAATGTACAATTCCTAAACTACCCCTTCCGATCCTACTGAAATTACCAAACTACCCCTGAACGTATTACAAATTTACCAAACTACCCATCAGCTATAACACATCAATTAATCAAACTTAACCAAAATATAGACAATATGATCAATTTCTAACAATGTTCAAACAACAATATGAACATGGATGAACATCATAACAACAATATCACATGAACATGATTTTAACAACATTTCAACAACAAATCATATGAACACAAATTGAACAACCAAGAATAACTAAAATTTGATTGAACAATATTTTAGCAACAAACAATCCTATTTTCGGATTCAACAACAACAACAAACAAAGTATGAAGATTTCTAAATTCAATCATATTGAACTTAAAATCAACTCTAACAACATTACAACAAACAATTCTTATATTAAACTTTAAACAAGATTATGAGAACAATTCAAGCAATAATCATAAATGGTAAACAAGAAATCAAACTATACAAAATTCGGATTCAAGATCATCCAAACAAAGTATGAACATGAATGAATCTATTTTAAGACAACAAACATGACGGATTAAACGATTAAAACAATATATTCCTTTAATACAACTAAATTCTTTAAACAAATAACAAGATCGACGAAGAAACAATTATGGACTTAAACTTGAACTTAACAATATTAACAATTTCTAACAATACATAAACACATGAAATAAATTGAAGAAATAGTTGATTAAATTTCAATTTGAATCTAACAAACATCAAACTAACAAATACTTACTTAAACAATAATACAAACATGAAATAAACATGAAAACAACTAATTAAACTTCTATTTTGAAATCTGAAAATTAATTTAACAAACAACACATAAACATGAACTAAAAATTAATTCAAACGATAAACAAAACAAACATTTGTTGATTTTAGATCCGAAAACTATCAAAACAAAATAACGGACAAAAATAAAATTCAAAAACTACTAACCGGATTGAAACGAACGAACAAGTGACCAACCAACAACGAACTCGAACAGTGATCGACGACATCGACCAAAACTCATCCATGTGCGCGAACTCGACTGGCGTTGACGCCGAAGTGAAGCAATAGTCGATGCAGCAGCGTGGTTTGTTTTCAACTGTTCGACGTGCACATAGAGTCGTGTGGTCTGGGAGCAGCTGCTTAGTAGAAGGAGGAGAAACAGCATCAACGAACCTTGATGAAGGTAGAAACAACAGCAGCTCGACGGAGGAATTAGTGGCGATAGCCGCGGCGACGAAGAGAAGACGCAGTCGCGACAGCAGCCATGAAACGCGAGCAGCAGTAGAAGAAAGTTGAAGCAATAGCAGCGACAACCATGGCAGCAGCACGAAGAAAATGAAGCTCGCAGAACAGGAGCAGCTGGCCGCGACGGGGTTGTTTGGACGTGACTGAGTTTATGGAGCTAGGAGGAGGAACAGTGTCGACGGTGTGGAGGAGCAGCGGCTACGGTGTGGAGGACGACGAAGCAGTGGCTATGGCTATTCGAGTTGAAGAAGACGAAGTGAGGCAGCAACTAAGAGGATGCTGAAGGAGAAGCAACGGGTAGTCCATGGTCGAGCTTGAGCTTCAATGGAGAAACAACGTTGGGGCGATGGACTGTTGCGTCGTTTGTTTGTGTATGTGTGTGTGAGTGTGACGACGTGAGGGGGTGTTCGTGGTGTGAAGGTGAGTAGCCATGGTTGGCTATGGCAGCCATTGGAGCTTGAAGTTTTGAGGAAGAAGAAAGAGAATAGGGGGGGTGCGGATGCTTTAGGCATTTCTTAGGGTTTTCTTAATTTTTTTTTTTATTTTGTTTGTAAAATAAAAGGGGTGTTGGGTTATGGACTGGGTCGACCCAGTTCGAAATGGACTGGGTCGTAGGGAAGGTTGGGCCATTTTTTGGGCCTATGGCTTGAAATCGAAGAAAAGGCCCAATTCCGACTTTCTTTATATTTTCGCTCTCTTTTCTTCTTTTATTTTTCTAAAACTAAATTATAAAAATACTTAAACTATTATTAAGAACTAAATTAAGTTATAAAAGCGCAAATTAATTCCCAATAACAATTAACGCACAATTAAGTATTAATTAAGCATAAAATTGTATATTTGGACATTAAATGCTAAAAATGCAAACGATGCCTATTTTTGTAATTTTTAATTTTTGTAAAACAAATTTAATTACTAACAATTGTAGAATTAAATACTACATGCAAAATGCGACATATTTTTGTATTTTTTTATTAATTTAGCGAATAAACACGCACAGACAAATACAAATAATTCTTCAAAATATCACAAAATTGCACACCAAAGAAAAATCATTTTATTTTTGAATTTCTTGGGAGTAATTCTCATATAGGGCAAAAATCACGTGCTTACAGCTGCCCCTCTTTGCCCGAAGACACGAAGGGTTTTCGTGCAAAGATAAAGCGAGCGATTTTTTGCCCATTCGAGTACTCCGTTGAAGCATTTTTTGAAAAAGATTTGACCGAACCTTTGCTTCAAAGGTTTCCTACATATCCTGGGCTAAATAGGAATCAGGTCAATGTAGTTCGGAAAACTTTGGTAGCTGGGACTACCGTTGGACTGCACTGTTACTGTTGTTGCATGCTATTACTACTGCTTACCGATCTCCTTGTTACACCGTGCTTAAAAGAAAACAAGAAGCTAGGCTAGACTAAAATTTGTTCTTGTTGCCTTGCTTTCTTGTCGGCTTGTGTTTCCTCCGGTGCTTTTCTTCCGATGCTTTTCTTCCTTTTGACACATGGACTTGAGTTTATGCTGGGACCTCTTGTTGCAACCTTCTGCTTCCCGGTGCTGGGGATTTTATTGTTTACTGCTGGGGATTCCTGTTGTAACCTTCCGCCTTCTGGTGGGGTTACTGATTCCAAACTCTGTAATACAAGACTAAAAAGTTGCTTCAATGCAAAATTATGAAATGTATGCCCGCATTATACTGGTGGGCGACCTAGAGCTGAAAGTATTCCCGCATTTTACTGGTGGGCGACCTAGAACATGAATGTATTCCTGCATTATACTGGTGGGCGACCTAGAACTTAAAAGTATTCCCGCATTCTACTGGTGGGCGACCTAGAACTGAAATGTATTCCCGCATTTTACTGGTGGGCGACCTAGAACTTAAAAGTATTCCCGCATTCTACTGGTGGGCGACCTAGAACTGAAATGTATTCCCGCATTTTACTGGTGGGCGACCTAGAACAGAAAGTATTCCCGCATTTTACTGGTGGGCGACCTAGAACTGAAATGTATTCCCGCATTTTACTGGTGGGCGACCTAGAACTGAAATGTATTCCCGCATTATACTGGTGGGCGACCTAGAACTGAAATGTATTCCCGCATTTTACTGGTGGGCGACCTAGAACTGAAATGTATTCCCGCATTCTACTGGTGGGCGACCTAGAACTGAAATGTATTCCCGCATTTTACTGGTGGGCGACCTAGAACTGAAATGTATTCCCGCATTTTACTGGTGGGCGACCTAGAACAGAAAATATTCCCGCATTTTACTGGTGGGCGACCTAGAACTGAAATGTATTCCCGCATTTTACTGGTGGGCGACCTAGAACAGAAAAGTATTCCCGCATTCTACTGGTGGGCGACCTAGAACTGAAATGTATTCCCGCATTTTACTGGTGGGCGACCTAGAACTGAAATGTATTCCCGCATTATACTGGTGGGCGACCTAGAACAGAAAGTATTCCCGCATTATACTGGTGGGCGACCTAGAACTTAAAAGTATTCCCGCATTTTACTGGTGGGCGACCTAGAACTGAAATGTATTCCCGCATTTTACTGGTGGGCGACCTAGAACAGAAAGTATTCCCGCATTATACTGGTGGGCGACCTAGAACTTATAAGTATTCCCGCATTCTACTGGTGGGCGACCTAGAACTGAAAGTAAAAGGACAGAAATGTATGCCTCTATTATATGGGCGGACTCCCAACTTCAATGCTAACTTAGGAGGAAATGCGTCTCCTATGGGTAAACTAAACTTAGGAGGAAATGCGTCTCCTATGGGTAAAAGTAAATTTAGGAGGAAATATGTCTCCTATGGGTAAACTAAACTTAGGAGGAAATGCGTCTCCTATGGGTAAACTAAACTTAGGAGGAAATGCGTCTCCTGTGGGTAAAACTAAACTTAGGAGGAAATGCGTCTCCTGTGGGTAAAAGTAAATTTAGGAGGAAATGCGTCTCCTATGGGTAAAAGTAAATTTAGGAGGAAATGCGTCTCCTATGGGTAAAACTAAACTTAGGAGGATATGCGTCTCCTGTGGGTAAAACTAAACTTAGGAGGAAATGCGTCTCCTATTGGCAAAGGCGTGGAATGTATTCCCTTGTTATACAGGTGGGCACCTAAAATATGCAATGGACAAACAAGAAAAGTATTCCTTTCGTTATTCAGGTGGGCGCCTGGCTTCAACAACAACTTTGAAAATAAAATCCTATTCGAGGGCGGATGCACCCAAAATATCCTATTCGAGGGCGGATGAACCCAAAATATCCTGTTCAAGGGCGGATGAACCCAAAATATCCTATTCGAGGGCGGATGAACCCAAAATATCCTATTCGAGGGCGGATGAACCCAAAATATCCTATTCGAGGGCGGATGAACCCAAAATATCCTATTCGAGGGCGGATGAACCCAAAATATCCTATTCGAGGGCGGATGAACCCAAAATATCCTATTCGAGGGCGGATGAACCCAAAATATCCTATTCGAGGGCGGATGAACCCAAAATATCCTATTCGAGGGCGGATGAACCCACAATATCCTATTCGAGGGCGGATGAACCCAAAATATCCTATTTGAGGGCGGATGAACCCAAAATATCCTATTCGAGGGCGGATGAACCCAAAATATCCTATCCGAGGGCGGATGAACCCACAATATCCTATTCGAGGGCGGATGAACCCAAAATATCCTATTCGAGGGCGGATGAACCCAAAATATCCTATTCGAGGGCGGATGAACCCAAAATATCCTATTCGAGGGCGGATGAACCCAAAATATCCTATTTGAGGGTGGATGAACCCAAAATATCCTATTCGAGGGCGGATGAACCCAAAATATCCTATTCGAGGGTGGATGAACCCAAAATATCCTATTCGAGGGCGGATGAACCCAAAATATCCTATTCGAGGGCGGATGAACCCAAAATATCCTATTCGAGGGCGGATGAACCCAAAATATCCTATTCGAGGGCGGATGAACCCAAAATATCCTATTCGAGGGCGGATGAACCCAAAATATCCTATTCGAGGGCGGATGAACCCAAAATATCCTATTCGAGGGCGGATGAACCCACAATATCCTATTCGAGGGCGGATGAACCCAAAATATCCTATTTGAGGGCGGATGAACCCAAAATATCCTATTCGAGGGCGGATGAACCCAAAATATCCTATCCGAGGGCGGATGAACCCACAATATCCTATTCGAGGGCGGATGAACCCAAAATATCCTATTCGAGGGCGGATGAACCCAAAATATCCTATTCGAGGGCGGATGAACCCAAAATATCCTATTCGAGGGCGGATGAACCCAAAATATCCTATTTGAGGGTGGATGAACCCAAAATATCCTATTCGAGGGCGGATGAACCCAAAATATCCTATTCGAGGGTGGATGAACCCAAAATATCCTTAAGACTTGAAAATGTCTTACCTCGAATACTTCCTGGGGATAACACTGTTGGGGAATTATTTACTTACCTGTTGGGGGGTAAAATGTTATCAGCTGGGGATAACGCTGTCGAGGATAACACTGTTGGGGGATTCTGATTCTTTCAGAACTAGTGCTTCACTGAGCTCAAGTTTCATCCCTTTGCTGGGGAACAACTTCCTCCATAGAACTTATTATGTTGGGGGCAACACTGGTTCTAAGACCACTTCCCTTGAGACTGGCGTTATCTTTATTCTTTCCCGCATGGGTACCTGACTTCCAGACAATTTTCTAAGCGGAAGGAAAATTTTCTGCCCCAGTTTGATAATATCCCTTGCGGCATGCATTTCTGGCATCAATGCCATTTCCTTTACCTGTTTCAAATCAAACAAAATTTGTTAGTTTAAAACATGGTGATTGGTTGTGATACCCCTACTGGGATGGCTTTTCCCTTTCTCCTTCCTTGCTCTGCGTTCCACAGCTTGTTGGGGATGATATTATGTGCTGGGGATAATCCCTTCCTGCTGGGGATATCCGTCTTCTTTTGTGACATAGCTCGGAAGCTGGCATTTCCCCGACCTTTTAGTCCTAGTATGAATTTCCCAAATCATGCTCATTGCTCTCCTTGATTTGCCCACGGGCTTTGGCCTTGAGGTTTATAACTTTGGTTTTGGTAAGGATATCCCTTTTGACACTCGTCAATCCTTTTGTCAATTCCCTTTTGCTGGGGATATTTTCTTGACACTGGCCTCACGCTTGTTCCTCGCTGACTACACCATTTGGATGCACTAGTCAGATCTCATTTTGTATAATTGGGAAGCTGATGACATATTTTGAAGTCATTTCATACTTGTTCTGACCGGACAAACTCTATTGGGGAAAATTTTTTATGAAAGGAGAAAGATAAAAGATACAAAACAAAAGACAAAGGAAATGATGACTCTTTTACAAAAGAAACTATAAATAAAAACCTATCAAACGCAGATACCGACTCTAATGGCCATGACACGCGTATGTGGCCTATCCTCTACCGTCAATCATCTTTCAAGATCTTCAATTGGCGATTCCCCATTGGATTCTTAATCTTATTCGACTTGTAGTGCCCAAAGGGTTTTTACTATCAATTCTCTCTCATTTTTTGTTCTTCTCTCAGCTTTCATCGCCTTATGGTGCCTGTGAAGGTTTTCACCGATATGACTCTCTCATTTGTATCACTTTCCAACTGGGGATTTGGAGTGTTGCCGGTATGACTCTCTCTGCTGGAGATTATAGTCCTTTCTGCTGTGGAACAGAATGTTATGTTCGCCGGTAAGACTCTCATTTGTCTGACTTGGCATCTTTTGAAGACTGGTCAGAAGGTCTTTCTTTGGACCGTAATGTGGGTTTTGGATAGGGCTAGAAAAAAAAAGGGTATTAAAGGCTCAAAAATGCATTAATTCTGGGTTATTAGTTACAACTTTCGGAACTAGATTTATTTACCACAAACGCAACTTTTGCCCCAGTTTCTTGCTTGGGGATATTTTACTTGATTGATTTATATTTTTTCAAAACTATGACCGAGCCGTGAAGCGCCTACGTATCCTCTTTGAGGAATCAGGTCAAACGTAGTTCCCAATTCCTCTTTTTTCATTTGACATTTTTTTTTTGTTACCATTTTTCTTTTCTTTTCTTTTTTTTTTTCGTTTTGTTGTTTTTTTTTTTTTTTTTCATGTTTTCATGCCATGCTCGCGTTTTCTAGTCGTTTTTACTGATTCCGAACGAGGGGTATGAAAGAAAAATAAGTAAGGCTCAAAAAGGGGTAACGAAGGATAAAGTGTTTAGGTAGTAGAACAAAATGCCTTCGTCATTCCAGTCTTCAAAACATGCCAAATGCAAACAACACAACAAACAATAGATTTATAGTCTCTTCCGACGGTGCTGGGCTTGACAATTATGTTAAACATATGTTTGTTCATTTGTCACTTCTAAAGCACCGTTGGGCGACACTCTCATTCTCTTTTATTATGAACGACCCTCATGCCAATTTAGGCGAATCTTTATTTAACGGTTTTCTTTGTGTTTGCCCCAGTTCCACATGACTCGGGCTCCAAATAATCTCAAACCATTCTTATTTCCTTTAAATGCTTTGATCACCTTCTCAGGGTTTTATGATTAACTTTTAAGACTAGGCCCAAACTGGGTGCGCATGTCATGTCCCTAGAATCGGCATTGAACAAAAATGATAAAAGGACTAAACAAAAAGATGACTGGAAATAATAAAAGACCGGATTTTGTATTAGACTACCGGTGAAATGGTTTAAATAACAAAACAAACAAAACAATCCAGAACAAAATCCTAAAACAAACTGGACAAGACAACATCCGACTTATAACCCTAATAATCCGAACAACAGAAATGACAACAAAATGAGCCACCACAAGCTTCTCTCTTGCTGACCAAGGAACAAAACGTCCTCCCACTTTATCAAAATTGGCATTTTAGCCACTGAGCTTTGCATCAATACTGCCGAGACCATTACCAGCTTCAATCTCATCAACCTCCGTCGGCAAGTTCTCGAGGGGGTTCGAGTGCTCCATGTCACTGTTATTAATCACAACCCGCCCTTCTCGGATCATTTTCTCTACTTCCCTTCTCCAACTATGACAGCTCTCAATGTTGTGCCCTATGACATTGGAGTGGTAGGCGCATCGCGCTGCCGGATCAAAGCTCCTTGCAAGTGGATTTGGAGTACATGCGGGGAGTGGTTCAATCGAGCCAGCATGCCTTAGCCTTTCAAACAGACAGGCATAAGATACCCCGATAGGGGTGAGAGCCTTTTCTCGTTTCAGCAACCTCTTCATTCTTGCATGTTGACAGGGCCGGAAACCTGATCCAGATGGCTTTTGGTAGGCTTGTATGGGTGGGTAAGCATTTCGTGGAGTCGGGTACCTGGGAAGTGAGGTATGGCTTTTGAGGTCACGGGGAAAGAAGTGGTGTTGGGGAGCGGAGAAACATTGAAGAGTGATGGAGCTACTCGGATAGTTGGGAAAGCTGCCATAAATGGGTTGGGATGGAGAGTATGGAGAATCTTCCATTATGGTGTTGGGTGCTTGGGAAATGACCGAGTTCAAGAGGCTTGGCGGTGTAGGGGGTGGTGCTTTTCCCGTTATCCATGCCTGATACATGTCTGCCACATGCTGTCTCAGCATTTTCACTTCTTCTACCAACCTGTTGTTCTGTTCGACCAATTGTTGTCGGTCATCAGTACCGATCCACTCGGTTCTGCGGTTCTGAGCCATTGTCCTTTGATTTTGCTTTGCAGGGAGGAGTTACCACAACCAACCACTTTCTATATATGGACACATCAAAGGGAAGCCATCACGTTAGTGTTAGGGCATTAGACAGACAATCATGTATCAGAGATACAATGTACCTAAGCAGTTAGACAATTGTGCCCCCTGAAAATCTTCCACACTCTCTTTTATTTATTTATTATTATATTTTTTTATATTTTTTTTATTTTGGTGGTGGTCGAATCTTATGGAGATTGCCTACGTATCATGACCCCGCATGAATCAGACCGAGCGTAGTTCGGACCCAATAAAAGATAAACAATGCTAAACATTTTTTTTTCAATTTTCATGTTAAAACAAACTGAGTTTCAAAGGTTTGAAGATGACCTACAAGCTGGAAAATCAAACAACCCACATATTCTAATTAAAAGATTTACAAATGGCCAATTTCTTTCCCTGTTTGACAAATGCAACCAAACGGTTATTTTTGCAAATGTGGCCCCTTCCAACTTTCATGAATTTGAGGCTGAGGAGGATTATTTTATGACACTTTACACACTTGTCCATTCTTTTACGAAAATAACCTTTCGACAACTGACAGATACTCTAAGGTTATTTCGGCAAGAACGGTTCAAGACGCGGCCGAAGTTGGCTCGGGTTATTTTGACTAAAAAAAATCCAAACGGTATTCACCTGACCGCTGACTCTTTTTTTCTTTTCAAATTATACTAAAAACCTGATGTTGCAAACACGGCCCTTCAGCGCCTGGGGACGAAGATTTATAGGGCTGTGTGGGTCAACTAGACCAAAATCCTAAACAGGACCCAAAAAAAAAAAAAAAGTGGCTGTTTATGCAAAGTCAGCCTTCCGGCGTCTCTCTCGGGAACATTCGGCTATTTTTGACAAAACATCATCACCCGACTTATTTATGACTCTTTTTATCATTTTTCGAATTAGAAAAGTCAATATTGCAAACACGGCCTTTCAACGCCTCGGGGACGAAGATTTTTAAGGCTGTGTGGGTCAACTGGTCAAAATCTTAAAAATGACCCAAAGGTGGCTGTTTATGCAAAGTCAGCCTCCCGGCGTCCCTTTCGGGAACATTCGGCTATGTCTTCATAAAACAGCGTCACCTGACTTCTCTATGACAAAATTAAAATTTTGACATGTTTTTTTTTGGCTATTTTAGCAAAAGGGAAGGTTGGACACCACTAGACTTATTTATGACAAAATAAAAAATTTTGACACGTTTTTTATTTATTTTTTGGTTTTTGACTATTTTAGCAAAAAAGGGGGTTGGACCCGATGAGGGTTGCCTACGTATCTCACATCCGGTGAGAATCAAACCCGCGTAGTTCGGGCCTCGCGAATAAGTAAATGAACTAATATATTATTTTTTTTTAATTGGAACTGTGAAAGAACTGCTTCAAAAGAAGAAAGGAAGTATATATATATATTTTTTTTTGATTGATTTCTTTTTGAAAGAAAGACTTGTAAAAATTCCTTTTCTTTTGATTTGAACTTTTAGAATTTCAAAAGTAAAAGGAAGTTTTTTTTTTTGAATTTCCATTTGTTTTTTTTTCTTATTCTAAAGAAAAAAAAATATTTTTGGAATTTTACTTTTGATAAAAGAAATGTTTCTAAAAAATATTTTTTGAATTTTGAATTTTCTTTTCAATTTTGAAAGAAGTATCAAAATATTTTCGGATTTTTTTTTTTTTAAAAAAAACATTTTTATTATTTTTGTTTTATCAACAATGGAAAATAAAGATATTTATATTATTTTTTGCAAGACATATCTTTTTTGGAATTTTACTTTGAATTTTCTTGGCAAGACAAATACTCTTTGCAACAAATAAAGATATATATATCTTTTGGAAATAAAAAAACTTTTCAGATTTATATATATATTTGCGACAAATAATGAAAGACTTTTTTTTTATTTTTTTATTTTTTGCATTTTCATAAGCAAATAAATAATAAAAAAACCCATTTTGAAAATAAGACTCTTTTCATTTTCATTTTCATGGCAAGACAAACTATATATTTTTTCTATTTTTTTTTTGAAAAACACAACAGAACAACGACTCTTTTTTTTCTTTTCTTAGCTTTTAATAAAACAAACTAATAAGACATTTTTTTTCATTTTCTCAAAATTTCGGCAGAGTTTTGACAGTATTTGGGCATTTGTTTTCTTTTCAAAATAAACAATCAATTCCCTAACCACTATTTCTTTTTTTTCAATTTCAAAATATTATTCCTGATATTCACAAGTCAGTCAACACACAAGTCTGAATCAAATTAATGCGCAAGTAGTAACAAGTAAGATGCATCAGGATGGTCATTTTCATTTTTGGTGCACCTGTCCTAGACAGACCCAACCCCTGTGTTGAGCCTCCAAAGTCAGATGCACGTGATGCAAACAAACGTTCCTACTAGGGATCCGGCATGTGGCTTTGTTATACTAGGTTCAGAACCTGGGTGTTTGTTCTAGACCTGGCTTACCCGAGCGGACAGCTCGAGCCGAGGGGGGTAGCGTACCGGGAATACAGAAGCTTCACCGGCTTAGCAACTTGTCCGAACCTCGTTCTAAATTGGGATTTGACACTATACAGAAAAGAAGTCGTACGAAGTACACCCTTCTTCATGATTTAGAAGACTCAGAGAGGAGATGGGTTTCGGCACAGTTTATACACAGTTCACGTAATATCAAAGCGGTAAAAGCAGCATTTAGCACATTAGGCTCAAACATGTAAAAATCAGATAAAACCAAATATAACAATTTATATGAGCTCGAATTTCTAACCCTGAACCACTGGTTCTGGGCTAGTCCCCAGCAGAGTCGCCAGAGCTGTCGCACCTCCTTTTTCCGCCCCCGCGAGGGTACAAGGAGTTTTTTTCCAATTAAAGGACAGTCGAAACGGGATTTGTTTATTTATTTCAGAGTCGCCACTTGGGAGATTTAGGGTGTCCCAAGTCACCAGTTTAATCCCGAATCGAGGAAAAGAATGACTCCATATTACAGTCTGCGAACCAGAAATCCGGATAAGGAATTCTGTTAACCCGGGAGAAGGTGTTAGGCATTCCCGAGTTCCGTGGTTCTAGCACGGTCGCTCAATTGTCATATTTGGCTTATTTATCTGATTTTAATACAATTATGAACCGATGTGCCAATTTTAACTCTTTACCACTTTATTATTATTATTATTATTTTAAAAAAAAATTGTGAACATCGTTTAAAACATGTCTTTGGATTACGTCACATGAAATGCACCCGCAATCCGGAACACATTTTTATTCAATGTTTTAGGATTTAGATTTGGGTCGCATGAAATGCGCATCCGAGTTTAAGAAGGTAAAATTAATTAAATCGCGCCTAAAGAGTCTAGCGTATCATTATTTTGGGTAGGGCCGTGAAATTTGCTAAAACGGCTCCTCCCTAATTCTAAGCGATTAAATGTACATTTATTGAGGGCCCCGCAATCTATACATTTCATTAAGCGAGGCTCATCTCATTTATTTGGACAAATCTTAAAACGACTACATTTTTCTATAAAAATGAGTCTCTAAAATAAAGAAAGAAAATCCTAATTTATTACTAGCTTTTATTATTTTAAGAAGACATGACATGCTAATTGCTTGATTAATACAAATATTGATGAAAAAGGAATTTCACTCTTAATTTCGAAATTATAAATAAAATAAAAATTCAACAACTAATATTCAAAATAAACAAATATAGCTAGATTAAAACTCAGCATTGTTATTTTTTTAAAAAAAATTTATTGAGATTAATTATTCACAATCATTTGAAACTAGATTTAACCATAATTACTAAAGCTTATTAGAAAGTTTATTAGACTTAAACGTTCTCTTAATCTTGCTTAAGCTCAAGTCATGCCTTAATGCCTAATTTACGATGTTTAATTTAAATTCGTGTCTTAGCTAAATTTAGCTACTTGTTCATGATCAACCTATAATCTTGAAGCCTTCATAACTAGTGAATTAACCTATTTTGCCGAACTGATTTATTACAGAATAACTTATGATATTATTTTCTTATTCCAGTTATTATTTAGTAATTCATGAAATAGCTTAAATACAATCAACAAAAGGAACAAAGAAATAAAAACGAAATTAAAACTTCAAATTTTCATTCTTCATATGTATTCACGCTTCATATTTCGGATTACAATAAACAGCTTTTCAGTTGTGTACCTGATATTGGAAGCAAAAGAAAATGAATATGAGAATCAGCAACAGCAGTAAAATCAGTACAACACAGCAACAATAGCCCAGCAACAGTAACAACCCAGTAACAGACCGGTAGAGTAGTAATCCAAAAAAAACAAAAGCTTCCAGCTTTTATGAAACAACAATTAATTCTGATTTCAAACAACAAAAGAAAACAGAATATTTTTTTTTAGTTTTTTTTATTATATTTGAAAGCTTAAATATTTTTCGGAATTTTCTATCTCTTAAATGTTCAGCCCTTTTCTCTCTCTTATTTTTCAGATTTGTTTCTCTCTCCCGTTTTTTTTCTCTCTCTGTATTTTTCTCTGTGTGTTTTTCTCTATCTGTATTCTTCTTATGTTCAAGACTTCACATATATATATCCCATCCCATAAATCAATTCAAATCAATCCCTTTCTCTACCAAACCCATTATCTTCCCACTCATCCCCATTACATTAAATAAATATATCACACCACCCCATTATATTTTGTCCCCCATGCTTTATTTAAAATAATACAAGATTCCCCTTTAATTTAAATCTTGTCCCCCCTTTATATTAAATAATCATATCACAACCCACCCCATTTCATTTTGTCCCCCATGCTTCAAATAAACAATTTCAAAATGTACAATTCCTAAACTACCCCTTCCGATCCTACTGAAATTACCAAACTACCCCTGAACGTATTACAAATTTACCAAACTACCCATCAGCTATAACACATCAATTAATCAAACTTAACCAAAATATAGACAATATGATCAATTTCTAACAATGTTCAAACAACAATATGAACATGGATGAACATCATAACAACAATATCACATGAACATGATTTTAACAACATTTCAACAACAAATCATATGAACACAAATTGAACAACCAAGAATAACTAAAATTTGATTGAACAATATTTTAGCAACAAACAATCCTATTTTCGGATTCAACAACAACAACAAACAAAGTATGAAGATTTCTAAATTCAATCATATTGAACTTAAAATCAACTCTAACAACATTACAACAAACAATTCTTATATTAAACTTTAAACAAGATTATGAGAACAATTCAAGCAATAATCATAAATGGTAAACAAGAAATCAAACTATACAAAATTCGGATTCAAGATCATCCAAACAAAGTATGAACATGAATGAATCTATTTTAAGACAACAAACATGACGGATTAAACGATTAAAACAATATATTCCTTTAATACAACTAAATTCTTTAAACAAATAACAAGATCGACGAAGAAACAATTATGGACTTAAACTTGAACTTAACAATATTAACAATTTCTAACAATACATAAACACATGAAATAAATTGAAGAAATAGTTGATTAAATTTCAATTTGAATCTAACAAACATCAAACTAACAAATACTTACTTAAACAATAATACAAACATGAAATAAACATGAAAACAACTAATTAAACTTCTATTTTGAAATCTGAAAATTAATTTAACAAACAACACATAAACATGAACTAAAAATTAATTCAAACGATAAACAAAACAAACATTTGTTGATTTTAGATCCGAAAACTATCAAAACAAAATAACGGACAAAAATAAAATTCAAAAACTACTAACCGGATTGAAACGAACGAACAAGTGACCAACCAACAACGAACTCGAACAGTGATCGACGACATCGACCAAAACTCATCCATGTGCGCGAACTCGACTGGCGTTGACGCCGAAGTGAAGCAATAGTCGATGCAGCAGCGTGGTTTGTTTTCAACTGTTCGACGTGCACATAGAGTCGTGTGGTCTGGGAGCAGCTGCTTAGTAGAAGGAGGAGAAACAGCATCAACGAACCTTGATGAAGGTAGAAACAACAGCAGCTCGACGGAGGAATTAGTGGCGATAGCCGCGGCGACGAAGAGAAGACGCAGTCGCGACAGCAGCCATGAAACGCGAGCAGCAGTAGAAGAAAGTTGAAGCAATAGCAGCGACAACCATGGCAGCAGCACGAAGAAAATGAAGCTCGCAGAACAGGAGCAGCTGGCCGCGACGGGGTTGTTTGGACGTGACTGAGTTTATGGAGCTAGGAGGAGGAACAGTGTCGACGGTGTGGAGGAGCAGCGGCTACGGTGTGGAGGACGACGAAGCAGTGGCTATGGCTATTCGAGTTGAAGAAGACGAAGTGAGGCAGCAACTAAGAGGATGCTGAAGGAGAAGCAACGGGTAGTCCATGGTCGAGCTTGAGCTTCAATGGAGAAACAACGTTGGGGCGATGGACTGTTGCGTCGTTTGTTTGTGTATGTGTGTGTGAGTGTGACGACGTGAGGGGGTGTTCGTGGTGTGAAGGTGAGTAGCCATGGTTGGCTATGGCAGCCATTGGAGCTTGAAGTTTTGAGGAAGAAGAAAGAGAATAGGGGGGGTGCGGATGCTTTAGGCATTTCTTAGGGTTTTCTTAATTTTTTTTTTTATTTTGTTTGTAAAATAAAAGGGGTGTTGGGTTATGGACTGGGTCGACCCAGTTCGAAATGGACTGGGTCGTAGGGAAGGTTGGGCCATTTTTTGGGCCTATGGCTTGAAATCGAAGAAAAGGCCCAATTCCGACTTTCTTTATATTTTCGCTCTCTTTTCTTCTTTTATTTTTCTAAAACTAAATTATAAAAATACTTAAACTATTATTAAGAACTAAATTAAGTTATAAAAGCGCAAATTAATTCCCAATAACAATTAACGCACAATTAAGTATTAATTAAGCATAAAATTGTATATTTGGACATTAAATGCTAAAAATGCAAACGATGCCTATTTTTGTAATTTTTAATTTTTGTAAAACAAATTTAATTACTAACAATTGTAGAATTAAATACTACATGCAAAATGCGACATATTTTTGTATTTTTTTATTAATTTAGCGAATAAACACGCACAGACAAATACAAATAATTCTTCAAAATATCACAAAATTGCACACCAAAGAAAAATCATTTTATTTTTGAATTTCTTGGGAGTAATTCTCAAATAGGGCAAAAATCACGTGCTTACACCAAGCTCTTCCAAATCCCGAACCAACCATTCCCGCAGGTCGTAAATTAGTTAAAACAAGCACGGGAAGTCTTATTTAGGGGAACGAGGTCCTAAAAAGTAAAATGACCAGTCAGGTCATTGCAAAGGTTGTTCCGCATTCGCGAAGGGCTAAGGTCAGTGGTCATCACGTTCGCGAGGGTTTTACCGCGTTTGCGTATAGGAAGTGGAATAGCTAGGATCCTAAGGCATTTGTTCTACGCGTTCGCATAGTAGAGGTCGCGTTCGTGAAGAGGTGAGTCAGTTGTGCATCGCATTCGCGAGAGGGTCCTTGCATTCGTGTAGAAGGAGTTTTGGTCAGTGAAGCTTTGTGCTTCACAAACACGAGGGTGCTGCCGCGTTTGCGATGAAGAAAATATCTGGGCAGACAGATTATATTTGGAAATCAAGGGTTTAAGTCCAATATCACAAAAACCATTAGAGAGCTCGGGAGAAGGTGAAATTTGAGGAGATTTTCAGTGGAACAATTGGGGTAAGTATTCTTCATTCATATTTGGTTTAATTCCTTGATTTAGTCTTGACATTTATCATTTAATTTGAGATATTAGAGTGGAAATTGGGGAAAAATGGAAGAAAAGTTTGAAAATTATTTTGGGGATTTGAATGGGCAATTGAGTCCGGATTGTGATGAATTTGATATGGGTAGACTCGTGAGGCAATAAGGATTCTAGTTTTGTGGTTTTTATCGAATTCCGAGATGTGGGCCCGAGGGCCGCCCAATTTCGGCCAATTTCGGGATTTTTGGTGTAAATTGGCTATTTTCGAGTGGGCTTTGTTTCCTTAGCACATTTTGATGGTATGAATCTGCATTTGGCTAGATTTGGAGAATTCGGAGGCCGAGTCGAGAAACAAAGGCATCGCGGGCTAGAGTTTTGATCGGATTGAGGTAAGTAATGATTGTAAATATTTGTCCTGAGGGTATGAAACCCTGGATTTCACATCGTTGTGCTACTTTGAGGTGACTCACATGCTAGATGATGAGCGTGAGGTCATGCACCGTTGGAGATTGTGACTTAGCCCGTCCAGTATGGCTGTTAAACCGCGTATTTGATTGAAAATTGTTTGCTATCATTGTGTTTTGGAAAGTATTATCATGTTTTGGGCTGAATGCCATATTTGGGCCTCGTGCCAACTGTTTTGGACCCTTAGGGGAATTTTACTATTATTCCTCACTATTTTGACTTTATAATTGTACTCAGTCATGTTGTATTCTACTATTTTCATAACTCAGCCATATTTACTCTGTTTTGACATTTCTAAATGATATTTTGGGTTGAACATCATGTTTTACTATGCCCGAGTGGCTTTGAGAGATTTTTGACTGAGTGAGGCCGAGGGCCTGTATTGTGAGGATATTATGGGATCGGGCTGTGCGTCGCAGCCGTGTTGCACTGATTTATGATTATGAGGCCGAGGGCCTGATTTGTTACGCCACGAGGTGGCTTGTTATGAGGCCGAGGTCCAGTTTGACTATTCCACGAGATGCCTTGATAGAGCGCTTGGGCTGTAGGAGCCCCTCTGGAGTCTGCACACCTCTAGTGAGCACGGGTACCCAGTCTGAGTGATATGATGTAGCCCGAGGGGCTGTTGTTGTTTCATGTTGTTGCCCGAGGGGCTGTTCTTGATCCATGTTTGCCCGAGGGGCAGTTTTTGATTCATGTTATGCCCAAGGAGCTGATTACGAGTGATTGTGAGGTAGCCCGAGAGGCTGGTTCTGTTGATATTATGCCCGAGGCGCGGTTTATGTACATGTTTTGCCTGATGGGCTGTCTACGTTTTCTATCAATTTTATTCACTGTTTTATCACTCGTTTGAAATTATTAAAAATTGTTTTCAAAGGTTTTTTACTGAAACTGAGCTTAATTTACGAAGTAAATGATTTCTGTATTGTGTTGGAAATGTCCTACATTTGTTGTAGCGTTTTGATGTGGCTTACATGTTTTCTTACTGCTCAACTTTCATTTAATTTTATTACTTACTGAGTTAGCGTACTCACATTACTCTGTAAGGCCCCAGAAAATTTCGCTAAGTAATATAGGATTTTGTGGTGCTAGGTAGGCTAATTATAATATTTTATGTGCTATTAACATGATGGGAATCAATTGAATTTGGTAAATAAGTGTAAAAGCCTTATGGTAAGTAATTTGGGGTCCAAGGAAGGGCCTAAGTCTATGTCAAATTGGAAAATTTCATAATAGGCTAAGATTCCAAATGAGTTCGCACAAGTCCCTACTTTGGACGAACATATATATATAACATGGTGAACAACCTATCATATGAAAGGTTTCAAGTTTAGTTTCCAACGCTTTAAACTGTTCGTCATTTGGACATTCCTACACAAAGTTATGATCAAATTACCAAAGGCTGGAAAAATGCGATCCTATGTCGAATATGCAATCGCAAATATGTCGCATTTTTGACTCTGTGATAGCAGATCTATCGCAGATTGGGCCAGTGTTTCCCAGTTTTGGGCACTATTTCGCGATGCATTCTGCGGCCCACATTCTTGTTTTGCAGTCCATTCTGCGATCGCAGACCCGATTTTGGAGGCTTATTTTTCCTATTTTTATAACCCGACCCCATTTTAATATATAGTCTTTGGGGCTTCATTTGGGGTCATTTTCTACTGATTTTAGAGAGAGTTGAGAGCATATAGAGAAAGAAAGAGAGAGAAGGAGCCTAGCTTTATAATCACCCATTTCTTGCTCAAGTCTTCAAGAATCAAAGAACTCAATCACATGTTTTTCATCTAGGAGGTAAGGTTCTATACATTAGACTTTGATTTCAAGTTTGGGGTATAAGATGGGTTATTGAGGTATGATTCTTGGGTGTAATAGTATTATGTATACATGCATGTACATCGTTTTGTGAGGAGATTGTTGAACACGAATAAGTAAAAATTAGGTTGGGTAATGAAGGAAATCTTGTAAAAGAGCCTTGAAATCAAGATGCACAACTAGTGTTAGATAAAATGCTCAAACGAGCCGAAACTATGAATATCTTCCTAATTTGTGTTCAATTTTGTTATGTCTCAAAGTAGATTGGGATTGCTCGAATTTCCAGAACGTTGTAGTAACTTAAGGAAAAGCTCATCGAGGTATGTATGGCTAAAACCCCGTCTTTTAGAAATTGAGCTCCGTTGGTGTTTGTGTAAATGCGGTAAGATTAAGTTGGATTGTTTTATTGATTATTGTTTCACATGAATTGGAGTTGCAACCTTATAGGCGTGAAAGATGTGTCTCAATGTGGTCGAAGTGCTATTCTTGATAACTTGAAAAGGCGCAATGAATGTGAATCATGTTTTGAAGTCCTAGACCGTAAATTAAGATTGAAGCTGCATATGTGTCACACCTCCTTTTTACACACTCTAGGGCATATAAGGGAGTTTTTTCAATTTAAGTGACATTATTCTAAATGGGATTATTTATTTATTTTGTTTATCAGAGTCTCCACTTGGGATAGTTTATTTGGTGTCCCGAGTCACCGATTTATTTTAAATCCCAAATCGAGGAAATTTTGACTTTCCTTTTGAAGTCTGCGAACCAAAAATTCTGAATAAGGAATTCTGTTAATCCGAGGGAAGGTGTTAGGTATCTCCGGATTCCGTGGTTCTAGCATGGTCGCTTAAACTATTATAATTGGCATATTATCTGATTTGTTACAAGTTTTAGCCTATGGTACAATTTTTAACTTATTAACTGCTTTTAATTAATTTTAGAAAGATTCAACATTATTTAAAACACACCTTGAACTACACCACATGAAATGCACCCGCGGTCCATGTCACATTTATTTAATGTTGTGAGAATTGGAGTTGGGTCACATGAAATGCACACTCGAGTTTAAGGAAATTAATTTAAATTGCGTGCCTAAAGCAACTACGCACTTTCAAGTTTGCGAGGGCCATGGAAAATTCAACTAAATGGCACACCTTGATTTCTGAAAGATTAAAATTAATTAAGTGAGGGACATATGTTTTGAGATTTTATTTGGCACGACACACCTCAAACTATTAAAGGGCCTAATTAATTAAAGAAGGCTTGATGAAATTGAAATTACTTTAGGCTAAGGTTCAAACTTGATTCACTAAGCAGAAAGGCATAGCACTAAATGAAATTGTTCTATTTTATTCCATGGCCTAGGCCTGGTCTGAAGCTCAATAGCCAATTGCTGGTTACTTGACAAAAACGAGAATATAATTGGGGTCGACATGAAGCCCAAATCGAAAACTTATGGCAAGAGGGGAATTTGGCACAACTAGGCCATTGCTGGTGGCCCAGTTTAACGTTTCAGCACTAACGTTTGGGAGAATACTACAAATTTCACAAAACTCCTTGGATCTGAACAAACACGGACAAACTTGATCACGTGTGAAGCACATTTGAATATCACATACGTTCTATACTGAAAATATGATCCCCAATGCGATAACCAAAACCTTTACACAAATTGTTCCTCATTTAACATAAAAAATTTAGAGATCAAAGCTCATGCTAAATTCTGATCTTAGACCAGCACATTTAAACAAGACCACATGACTCAAAACTTTCTAAAGAAAACCAAATGTAAAGAATTAATCTAAATCTGAGAATCCTCAAAGCTGAAATCAAACTCAAATTCCATTTGAAAGTCCTTTTAAAAATTCAAAGTGCTTATATATGAATAGAGGCAGAACTAAGTTACAAATTTCTGAAATCAGTAGACTGTGCTTCAGGCTATATATAAGAAAGTCTGAAAATATGATTAATGGGAAACAAACTTAACTCAGATTTACTAGACCACCAACATGAATGGTTTGAACTAATAAGTCTATAACCCAGAGCTATGAAAATACACTCAAAGCCAGCCAGACTCACAATTAAACTAAAGTGTCACAGTCTTCAGTTAATACATATTATACTAAATCTAAAAAGACATTCCTGAATCAACTACATTCAAACAAAATCACATATCTAAACCTTAATACAAACATGTAGGACTGATGACATGAATGACCACACATAAGAAAACTGGACTAAAAGGAACACAAAACAAAATACAACAAACTTAAAAAGCTAATAAAGCAACAACGAATTAGCAATTGTCAATTTCTTCAACTTGAATTACATGGCTTCACATAACAGCTTAATCAAGCTTCATTTCCATTCATGGTTTGAAGAAAGTACCTGGAAGTTAAGAAGGAATCAAAGGGAATGAAAGGGTTAACAACAACAGTAGCAGAATCAGCAATGTAACAGTGCCAATCAGCAAACCAAAACCCAAACTTCAGGAACCAGACCCCAAACAATTCAAACCCAAACTTTTAAACCCAAATTCGAGCCATTTTTACTCAGATGCACGATTTTGGAATTCTTCAGAAGTTATAAACCAAGCAAAAGAATTTAGAGAATCGAACAATCAAAACCAATTTTGAGCAATTTTCAGTACTTTTGGAATTTGGAAAAGGAATTCAATTACTTCTGAAATTTCAGTGTTTTTAGCCTTTTGTCAGTCTCTAAATCTCTAAAATCTGGCATGTGTGTGAAGAAAGAATGCTTTTATAGGCAAGCCTTAGGGCAGCAAGACTGAATTCAGTTTTACTCTTTTAATCCTTTTGTAATTTTTATTTTTCTAATGTACCCTTAGTTTAAAAATCAGGTTTTCAAATTAGTCCTCATCCCACCTTCTAGGCAGCTTCCCAAGTTAGTTACAAGAGATTCCCTAACCTAAATTCCTAAACTAACCCTTAAGACCCCTATTTTTACCCCTGAAACCTCATGGGTCAAGTTGACCTAATGGTTCAACCCAAACCTGGGCTTGCAAGACACGGATTGAATCCCTTTCTTGGGCTTCTGATTTAGAACCCAAGTTTGAATCACAATCAAAGGTCACAAATTAACGGGCTAACCCGAGTAAACCAGAAAGCCTTTTAGAATGAAACCAAAACAAAAAAGGGTAAATGAACTAATTAGACCTAATTAATAAAAACTAAAACAAAATAAACTAAATTTGTTATCAATCTAATTATGCAATGGAACAATGATTAAAAATGAAAACATAATGAAGAAGAAGAAAAGAAGAGACAGAGAAAAGATGAAGATGAAGATGAACTTAAACGAAAAAAGAAGAAGAAAAATGCAAGAAAGAAGAAAGAGCTGAAAATACCTAAGAACCGGCGGACAAAATCTTGAAACTAACCTTCGAGCTTTTTAATTTTGACCGAAATGGGCCTTAATCATGTGTTCTCAAACGAAAACACATGAATACGGTCAATTTCAGCCTCAACCTTCACTAAACTTGTTGATTTTGGAATTTTGGGATTTTAGGTTTCAGAACTTCGATTTAAGATTCGAAGAATTTTGGAAAGATTTGAGGGAAAACGGTTAAATATTGGGGGAGAGGGAGCCATGTGGGTTTCATGGTGTAGATTTGGGGGTGATTAGAGGTCGCGGCGCCGGGAACTTTGGAGAGGATGGAAGGGCGGCATTAGCGTTTTTATGGAGTCT
Source organism: Nicotiana sylvestris (assembly GCF_000393655.2). Taxonomy (NCBI): domain Eukaryota; kingdom Viridiplantae; phylum Streptophyta; class Magnoliopsida; order Solanales; family Solanaceae; genus Nicotiana; species Nicotiana sylvestris. Next base: position 26,729,389 of record NC_091067.1, on the reverse strand, counting down.
TTGAAGAGGAGGTGAAGTGAGAGAGACGAGTTAGAGGGGGGTAGGGGGCTTTAGGACAGTTATATACTTTAGAGGGACCAGTTCCAAGTCGTTTGATCAAGGGAGATCAAGGGCTCAGATTAAAAGACCTAAACGGTGTCGTTTCGTCATAGAGAAAAGTGGACCGGGTAGGGGAACGGTATTGGGCTTGGGGATATTTAATTAAAAGAGCCCAAAATCCTTATTCTTTAATTCCTTTTCTTTTTTTTCAATTTCTTTTTAATTTCAAATCCTTTTCTTTTTAAAAATAAAAATAAAACCTAAATTAATTCCTAACCCAAATTATACTACCAAATTAGGTTAATTACTAAAATATTATTTACAATAACTAATTAATTACCAAATTAAAAGAAAACTACAAAATTCGAAGCTAAAAATTAAAAATGCAAAAATTAGTTATTTTTTTGTGAGTTTTTTATTTTTACTAATTTAATCTAAAAAATGCAAAATTAGATTCTAAATGCAAATGCAATGTATTTTTGTATTTTTTATGAATTAAATAAAATTAAACATGCATGCAAAATGCAAACAATCAGAAAAATTCTACAATAATTCCTAAAATAATAAATAATTTAAAGAAAATAAATCTAGTTTTTGGAATTCTGTAGGAGTAATTCATGTGAGGCAAAAATAACACAGTTGCCCCTCTTTGCTCGGAACCACGAAGGATTTTCGGGCAAAGATAAAATGAGCAATTATGAGGGATTTTTGCCTGTTTGAAACTCCATGAGAAGCATTTTTAAAAATGCCTGACCAAACCTTGCTTCAGAGGTTGCCTACATATCCTTGGCTATAAAGGAATCAGGTCAGTGTAGTTCTGGAAGTTTTGGTAGCTGGGACTACCAGGAAGCTATGATTTCACTATTGCTGCTGCTGCTACTACTACTTGTTGAACTCCTTATTACACCAAAAAATGAAGAAAATAAAAAGCTAAACTAGCTAAGCCTATCAGCTACGAGTTACAAGATTCATATCTATAAATCTCTTAAAGCTTGATCTTGAGTCTCGGCCGGTTCTTGCTGCAGGCTCTGATCTGAATCTTGATGCTCATCAACTGTAGGTATTGGTTCTTTCTTTAGCTTTGGATCAAGGCGGGACATGCGAAGCCTGTGACTTTAATCATATCTTGAGCAGTCTGCATCGTTCTCCACTTCAACATTTTGAGTTCATTTCTTTTGCTCTTTTTCTTCTTTTCTTTATTTGGATTGAGACTCATTCTTTTGGTCATCTCGAACCTTGTGCCTAGAGGCCAAACCTACTCAGACACCAAAACAAACAAGCGAACAAAATATTTCTTCCCCAGTTTTCACTAGGAAAATTTCGTGAGTTATTTGTAACTTAATCTAAACTATTTTTTTTAAAGCGATAAAATAAAGATTGTGTGTCTTTAGGAGAAAGAGATTAGGGAGTGGAGCCCTATATCTAAAATAACCTCAACTAGGGATTGGAGCCTATGTTGGCAAAAAGCAACTATGGAATGGAGGCCCTATGTCTAAAAATCTCAACAAGGGATTGCAGCCCTATGTTGGCAAAAGGCGACTAGGGAATGGAGTCCCTATGTCTAAAAATTCTCAACTAGGGATTGGAGCCCTATGTTGGCAAAAAGGCGTCTAGGGAATGGAGGCCCTATGTCTAAAAATCTCAATTAGGGATTGGAGCCCTATGTTTGCAAAAGGTGACTAGGGAATGGAGGCCCTATGTCTAAAAATTTCAACTAGGGATTGGAGCCCTATGTTGGAAAAAGAGACTAGGGAATGGAGGCCCTATGTCTAAAAATCTCAACTAGGGATTGGAGCCCTATGTTAGCAAAAAGGCGACTAGGTAATGGAGGCCCTATGTCTAAAAAATCTCAACTAGGAAATGGAGCCCTATGTTGACAAAATGCGACTAGGGAATGGAGGCCCTATGTCTAAAATCTCAACTAGGGAAGGGAGACCCTATGTTGGAAAAAGGTGACTAGGGAATGGAATCCATATGTCTAAAAATCTCAACTAGGGATTGGAGCCTTATGTTGGCAAAAAGGCGACTAGGGAATGGAGACCCTATATCTAAAAAATCTCAACTAGGGAGTGGATCCCTATGTTGGCAAAAAGGCGACTAGGGAATAGAGGCCCTATGTCTCAAAAATCTCAACTAGGGAATGGAGCCCTATGTTGGCAAAAAGCGACTAGGGAATGGAGGCCCTATGTCTAAAAATCACAACTAGGGATTGGAGCCCTATGTTGGCAAAAGGCGACTAGGAAATTGAGGCCCTATGTCCAAAAATTCTCAACTAGGGATTGGAGCCCTATGTTGGCAAAAGGCGACTAGGAAATGGAGGCCCTATGTCTAAAAAAAATCTCAACTAGGGAATGGAGGCCCTATGTTGGCAAAAGGCGACTAGGGAATGGAGGCCCTATGTCTAAAAAAATCTCAAGTAGGGAATGAAGTCCCTATGTTGGCAAAAGGCGACTAGGGAATGGAGGCCCTATGTCTAAAAAATCTGAACTAGGGACCGGAGCCCTATGTTGGCAAAAGCGTAAAAGATTAAGGTTGGGAATCCTAAGCTATCATTTTTTGAATTTTCTTCTTATCTCTCTTTCCAATTTCAATTCATTTTTCATTTCATTTTTTTTAGTAAAAATGCAGGAAATAATTTGGAGGAAACTTCCCTTTTGGATTGATTATTGCTGCAAAGCTGTTTCTAGCTCTTGCGCATCTCTTTTCCTTTTTGGTTGCACCTGATTCTTGCACGGTTACTTTGGATTGTACCTGTTTCAATTTTTTTCAAACAAAGAACAATTGTTAATTTGAAATGGTGGTTGGTTTTTTGGCCTTGATTGTTTTTGATCACTTGATCTCGGCCCAACCCTTTTGGTGAGAACCTCCGCTGCTTGCTGGCATTTCTGAAGATTGATCTTTCTCCTAAAATTGAGGAACTCAACTTTTCAAAATTTCTCATGACGACTCACCCGTATGGGGATTTGGCCCTTTCACTTTATTCTGCCTCTAAGGGCTTTTGACTTTGGATTTCTTTTCATTTTCAATAACTCTGATTTCAGAGCATCGGCTATCATGGGCAGTCGGGATTGACTTGATGCACCCGCTGAGGCTGGGTACTTTTTTTTGACTTGGCTTTTATTAAGTAGAACCCTGTAAAACGAATCTTACCTCCTTCTCTTTGTATTAGTTTCGGAACATAGTTAGACAGAAAGGGAGTTCAAGGAAAAGTAAACAAAGGAAAAGAAAATGAATTTAAAGAGAAGTGTCCCTTTCGGGGAGGAAAGAAGGACTTATCTGGGGTGCATGCAGACTTCAATAGACATGACATGCTTCTTGGACTGGATACCCGATCTGCACAACTATCCAACTTCTCATAAACTCATTGCGACCCGTGTTTTAAAATCGAGAAAACTTGCCAGAACTCTTTCAATACCAATGGTGGTGAGGGGTTTCTTCTTTTCGATCAACGACGCCCTTTGCGGGTTTTTGCCAATCGACCTCTCTCATTTCTTTTCTCACCATCGCCTTATAATGCTCTTTTACGAGTTTTCACTAACAAGACTCTCTCATTTTCAATTTCTCTGCTCACCGTCGACTTATGGTGCCCGTGGATTTTCACCAATAAGACTCTCTCCTTTTATTTCTCTCATTTTGATTGCATCGGATCCAAACAGCTGCGTTTTCCTATTTTGAAAACATTTCGCCGATTGATCGGAAGGACCTGAACAAGGTTTGGGTAAAAAGAATTTGGATCGAATTACAACTTTGGAACCGTTCAGGCGGGATCATCGCCGAACCATTATAATATCTGCCCCAGTTTCACTTTCGGGGGAACTTGAATATTTATTTTGTTATGACTGAACCCAGAGAGAGGCTGCCTACGTATCCTTTCGGAATCAAGTCAAATGTAGTTCAGGAAAAACATTTTGTTTTTGTTTTTGTTTTTCTTCTTTTTTTTCATCAATTTTTTACAAACGTCTTCAAGTTCCAAAGAGGGTTATGAAAGAGAGGTAACTGGCTCAAAGGGTTAGCCAAGGATTGGAGTGTTTGGGGTAGCGAGAATGAAAGCCTACGTCATCCCAATCGGATAATGTTATTGCTTCAGAAGGATTAGACATAGTACCTTTTGACTGCATCTGCATTTACAGTTGTTTCAGGGTCATTCCCTTCAATGTCTCCTAGATATAATGCCCCTTTTGGCAACAATTTTCTGATAATGTATGGACCTTTCCTGTTAGGAGCAAATTTTCCTTTTGCTTCCTGATGATGGGGAAGAATAAGCCTTAAAACAAGTTGCCCCACTTCAAAGTTTCTAGGCCGCACTTTCTTGTTGTAGGCACGAGCCATTCTTTATTGATACAACTGCCCGTGGCAGACTGCGGCCATTCGCTTTTCATTGATCAGGGTTAACTGTTCCAAACGGGTTTTGACCCACTCATTATCTTCAATTTCAGCTTCAACAATGATCCGGAGAGAAGAGATTTCAACTTCCGCGGGTATTACTGTTTCAATGCCATAAACCAAAAGGTATGGGGCTGCTCCGACCGATGTGCGCACAGTAGTGCGATGCCCCAACAATGTAAACGGCAATTTTTCATGCCACTTCCTGGAACTTTGAATCATCTTTCTTAAAATCTTTTTGATGTTCTAGTTTGCTGCTTCGACGACACCATTGGCTTTGGGACGATAAGGAGTAGAGTTTCGATGAGTTATCTTGAATTGTTCACATATCTCCCTCATCAAATGACTATTCAAATTTGTAGCATTATCTGTAATGATAGTTGCAGGAATACCAAAACGGCAGATGAGGTTGGAATGCACGAAGTCTACTACAGTTTTCTTGGTGACAGATTTGAGAGTAATTGCTTCAACCCACTTTGTAAAATAGTCGATAGCGACCAATATGAATCTATGCCCATTTGATGCTTTCAGCTCAATCGGCCCAATGACGTCCATGCCCCAGGCAACAAATGGCCAAGGTGCTGACATGGGATGCAGTTTTGTAGGCGGTGCATGAATCAAATCACCGTGCACCTGACATTGATGACATTTTCGGACGAAACTGAAGCAATCTTTTCCCATAGTCATCCAGTAATAACCCCCTTGAAGGATTTTCTTTGCCAAAACATACCCGTTCATGTGGGGTCTTCACACTCCTGCGTGTACTTCATACATGATTCTTCCGGACTCTTCGACGTTGACACATCGTAACAAGTTAAGATCCGGAGTCCTTTTGTAAAAGACATCACCGCTCAAGAAGAAACCACTTGCGTGCTGTCTAATGGTCCTTTTTTGGTCTCCACTGGCTTGCTCAGGGTATTCTTTAGTTTTTAGAAATCTTTTGATATCATGATACCATGGCTGAATATTTGGTTCTACCTCAACCGTATTGCAGTACCCGTGCCTTTCCTGGATTTATATTTCCAAGGGATCGATATGGGCATTGCCTGGGTATGGCAGCATCGAGGCCAAAGTAGCAAGTGCATCAGCTAGTTTATTGTGACAACGAGGGATGTACCTGAACTCTATTGACTTGAATCGCTTGCTAAGATCTTCCACATGTTGCATGTAGGGAATAAGTTTGACATCTCGAGTCTCCTATTCTCCTTGGGCTTGTCAGATAATCAGATACGAATCTCCCATGATTAACAATTCCTCGACATCTTGGTCAATTGTCATGTTCATACCCATAATGCAGGCTTCATAATCGGCAGTGTTGTTCGTGCAGAAAAATCGAAGTCGGGCCGTGGCTGGATAATGTTGACCAGTGGGTGAGATTAAGATTGCCCCAATTTCAACACCTTTTGCGTTCACAGCTCCATCAAAGAACATTCTTCAAGCATGGGCATCCTCTGATGCTATCTCAACTGAATTTACCTCTTCATCTGGGAAGTAGGTGCCCAAAGGCTAGTATTTATCATCAACCGGGTTTTCAGCCAAGTGATTTGCTAACGCTTGGGCTTTCATTTCCGTGTGAGTGACGTAGACTATGTCAAATTTAGTGAGCAGGATTTGCCATTTTTCTAACCTCCCTGTGGGCATTGGCTTCTGGAGTATGTAGTTTAAAGGATCCAACCTGGTGATGAGATAAGTGGTTTAGGCCAGCAGGTAATTCCTAAGCTTCTGGGCGACCCAAGTTAGGGCGCAACAAGTTCTTTCCAACAGGGTATATTTAGCTTCGTAGCTTGTGAACTTTTTGCTCAAATAATAGATCACCTGTTCTCTTTTCTCGGTCACATCATGTTGCCCGAGGACACATCTAAAAGAATTCTCCAAGACTGTCAAATACAAGAACAAAGGCCTTCCCGGTTCAGGTGGGACCAAGACTAGTGGGTTCCACAGGTATTCTTTGATTTTGTCAAAAGCTTCCTGGCACTCGTCTGTCCATTTAATTGCTGCATCTTTCTTTAACAGCTAGAAGATGGGTTCACATGTAGATGTCATTTGGGCAATGAATCAGCTGATGTAGTTCAATCTTCCCATCAAGCTCATAACATCTTTCTTGGCTCTTGGAGGAGGCAGATCTCGAATGAACTTTATCTTTGTTGGGTCTAACTCGATGCCCCTCTGACTGACTATGAATCCCAATAGTTTGCCAAATGGAACCTCAAATGCACATTTGGCTGTGTTTAGCTTTAGATCATATTTACGTAGCCGCTCAAAGAATTTTCTCAAGCCCCGAACATGGTCGTCCTGGGTCCTAGATTTGATGTTCACGTCGTCCACATACACCTCTATATCTTAGTGAATCATGTCATGAAAAATAGAAGTCATGGCCCTCATGTAGGTTGCCCCGGCATTCTTCAGACCAAAAGGCATGACTCTATAACAATACGTGCCCCAGGGTGTGGTAAAAGCTGTCTTTTCTGCATCCTCTTCATCCATCAACACCTGGTGATATCTTGCGTAACAATCCACGAAGGACTGTAATTCATGTTTGGCGCAGTTATCAACAGGGATGTGGATGTTTGGAAAAAGGGAAGTTAACCTTAGGACTTGCTTTGTTCAGATCTACGTAATCCACGCACACTCGAGTTTTCCCGTCCTTCTTTGGCACTAGAACTACATTGGCTAACCATGTGGTGTATCGAACCACTCGGATCATCCCCCGCTTTCAACTGTTTTGTGACCTCTTCTTTAATCTTGTCACTGATATCAGTTTTAAACTTTCTTATCTTTTGCTGGATAGGGGGATAGTCGGGGTAAGTTGGAAACTTATGAACCACCAATTCAACACTTAGTCCTGGCAGTCATCGTATGACCAAGCAAACACATCTTTGAACTCAAGCAAGAGTTGGATCAGTGTGTCCCAGGTTTTTTCATCTGTGTGAATGCTTATCTTGGTTTCCCTAACTTCTTCAGAACTACCCAAATTAACCGGCTCAGTATCATTTAAGTTCGGCTTAGGTTTATTCTCAAATTGTTCCAATTCTTGATTTATTTTCCTAAAAGCCTCTTCTTCATCATATTCCGGTTCTTGGTTCATTATTTCACAGTTAGAAAACGTGTTTGGATTTGGGCATGAAGTTCGCAAGCATGTCATGATATTTAAAGCTGTATTATTAGAACTGAAAGAAAAATAAGAGAGAAAAATAACAAAAATCAAAAAGAGTAGAGAGATGAACGATGAAATATTGATTTCATTTCATTGAATTTGAAGATAACAGGGGTTACATTGGAAATTAAAGACAGGAAACTAAAGAAAACATCCGAGTTACACTCCGAAATAACTTGTGATGCAGAAAAAGTGGTAGGACTGGACTACAGGGATTCCCGCCTGATTGAGAATGGAGTAGCCTTCCAGTTTTGCAGTTTGGCACTAGGTCCCATGTATAGAACCTCAGTGGTGCTTGAGCCTTCCCCTGGTTGGACCATGTGGGTTTCACACGGCATCTGTCGCATAGCCCCACAAATATCTTCAATTTCCTCGGTCGTAAAGGCCTCATCCTCCTCTTCCTCATTGTATTTAGGCCCGACAAATTTTCTATAAAGATGCGGAATCGACTGAGGCAAGACCCAACCATTGTTCTTTCTTTCATCCGCCTATTTTCCATCAGCTGATATGGGTTGGAAACCTACCCCAAAGAACTTCTCACTAGCAGCCAAAGTGATAGGTTCAGCGATTCCTTGCAATGACTTCCCGAGCCCCTTCCTGGGTTTGTAACCATGCCTGGTCATTTCTTTGGCAACCATAATTGATGCATTTAGAAGAAAGGGTTGAGGGCAAGGGTTTCCTTCTTCACATTGGTTCTCGTAGTCTGCCATTTTCATTTTTTGGAAGAACGCTTCTACTTCTTCAGTGCTCACTAGCTTCTTAGGTAGGAAACACTTCTTTATGGCATTATTCACTTCCTCCAGATTGAGGTGCTTCTCAGGCGGGTTATTTTCCTTAACTTCTCCCGAGATCTCTTTACCTTTGTACGTTACTACCGCTTTGTTGTAGTTCGATGGAACGACAGTGGGATCTGTCATGGGCCTTTGTAGTGTGCGGCCAATAACCACGGGCTCATTCAGCCTTGGTGGAATTATTGGCCCCCGCACCACGTAGGTCCCTTTGGGCACATACATATTTGCTCCCTTGTTTATCTCAAACCTTCTAGGAGGGCCCAATGACATCTGTTCTTTCTTGTGGCCTCGGGGAACATAGAGAACGACATCTTTTGAGGGAGCTTCCCCGGTTTCAATTCCCACTTTCTTTTCTGTATTCTGGGGTAGGTTTGCTCTTCTTCTCCCTCTTGTCTTGTTTCGCGACAACTTTTGGCTTCTTTTCCACATCGGCTATGGCAATGATGGCTTTTAGAGCTGGGTCAAACTCTCTGTCTTCATAGATTATTCCAATAACTGGCCCATTGTTGAGAGCCAGTAATGGATTGTTGGTTACATTAGGAACATCTTCGCCCTTTAGCACTATTCTCTTCTGTTCTATCAGATTTTCCACAGCCCTTTTCAGGGTCCAACAGTCTTCTATATCATACCCTTCTACCCCTGAATGGTAGGCATATCGAGTACCAGCTCTGTAAGCGGGCGACACTGGGTTCTTCCTGGTTTGGGGTACAGGCTGCAACAAACCTATCTGAACAAGTTTGGGGAACAGGCTAAAATAAGACTCACTGATGAGTGTGAAGTTTGGTATCTTGGGGGGTTCCCGGGCACGAAAGTTGTTCTGTGGAGGTCGGGGATTATAGTGAGCTTGGTGAGCAGGTTGATTTCTGGGAAATGGAGCTCGATTTTGATTAAATTGTTGTTGTGTCCTAACATAGGGTTGTGCATTCATCACTGTGTATGGTTGCAGAACCATAGCATAAGCCACATCTTGGTAGGGATAGTAATGTTGTGGGGTTTTTTCAGAGAAATGAGGTCGGGGTGGACGGGGATTTCTTGCACTTGAAGTTGCCATTGCTGCTTCTTCCTTCTTCTTTCGATTTGTTGCTCCTCCAGACCCACCTAGGATTGCTTGGGAGGTAGCCCTTATAGCAAACTGCCTTAAGATTCGTCCTGTTTTTAACCCATTTTCAACCATTTCACCAATTTTGATGGCTTCGGCAAATGGCTTACTCATCGCAGACATCATGTTTTGATAATAATCAGCCTCTTGGGCTTGAAGGAAGACACTAACCATCTCTATTTCGTCCATTGGAGGTTTGACTCTGGCCGTTTGTTCGCGCCATTTGACAGCATACTCTCGGAAGCTCTCCGAGGACTTTTTCTTTAGATTTGACAATGAATTTTGGTCAGGGGCAATGTCAATGTTATATTGAAACTTCCTGACAAAGTCCCGAGCACGGTCATCCCAGATATGCCAACGAGATATATCCTGATCCAAATACCATTCCAAAGCGATGCCGACCAAACTCTTTCCAAAGTAGGCCATGAGTAGTTCTTTTTTTCCGCCTGCTCCCTGCAGTTGGTTGCAGTACCTTTTGAGGTGAGCAATGGGATCCACATGCCCGTCATATTTTTCAAACTTAGGGGTTTTGAAACCCAAGGGTAGATGTACGTGCGGGAACATGCACAGGTCAGTGTAAGATACGTTATTTTGCCCACTCAAACCTTGTATATTTTTGAGACTTTGCTCCATGCTTCTCATCTTTCTGGTAATCTCCTCTTGTTCAGGGGTTTTTGTGGTTTTCTCCTACCCCGCGGTAAACTCGAATCGAGGCGGTTGAGGGTAAGCATTGGTAATTTTTTTTTTAAAAAAAAAATTATGACTCAAGAAAAAAAGTTATCACTATATATTTTTTTCAAACTTTTCATAAAAATCCGATTTTGCAAATACGGCCTTTTAGCACTCCGGGGAAGAAGATTTTAAGGTTGTGTTTGCTAACCGGCCAACACTTTGAAAAAACGACCAAAGGTGGTTGTTCTTGCAAAAGCGGCCTTCCAGCACCCTTTTGGGGACATTTGGCTATTTTAAACATGTGATGACACGAAGGGTCATCACTTGCTTTCAGTTGATTTCTATGGAAATTCAACACCCTCCACTCGGTTTTCAAATTCTTTGATGCAATCCAAACCAGTCATGTCGTAGTTCATATACCCGATCCGGTGGCAGAGATGTTCCTGTATCCACAGCTGTAGTAGTAGGTTACAGCCTTGGAGGAATTTTCCCCCTTCTCGACAGATGGTCAGAGCTCGGTAAATCTCATACAAGATCATTGAAACCAGGGTGTCATTAGCTTTCTTGATCGCGACATCAACTATTCCTACGAGGCCCAATTCTATGTTGTCGTCTTTTCGCGGACAGATTATAACACCCAAGAATGCTACTATAAAAACCAAACCCTATTGTGCCTCCCATTTATCTTTATTTCTGGCATGGGTGAAACCAGTATTGTGCGCTTCAAAACCTTGGGGATTGCCATAGCGTTGGTACAAGAACTGGAATGTGCAAAACCCTTCAGATAAATTCCCATCCTGAATATCCCGGCTAACACTCAACATATCCAGAAACTTGTGAGGAGATACTGTTGTCGGTGACACCGGGTATCGACTTCTAAGGTTTTCGCTAAGACTGGCATAACCCGCAATTTCCTCTAGCGTGGCTGTGAGCTCAAAATCAGAAAAGCGGAACACATTGCGAGTCGGATCCCAAAAAGGTATCAAGGCTTCAATCACGTCCAATCTTGGTTTGGTGTTCAAAAGTGCTACAAGGCCACCCAAAACTTTTACTATAGTTCCTCGGCTGACTTTTCCTAAGTCGTTCCACCACATATGGAGCTTTAAGGGGATCTCCTTAAGAGCTGCGAAGGGTTCATTTTCATTTGTGCTCATCATGCACATTTATTAAGGTAATTTAGTTTTTTTTGAAAAAAAATTATGACTCAAGAAAAAGTTATCACTATATATTTTTTTCAAAATTTTCATAAAAACCCGGTTTTGCAAATACGACCTTTCAGCACTCCGGGGAAGAAGATTTTAAGGCTGTGTTTGCTAACCGGCTAGCACTTTGAAAAAAATGACCAAAGGTGGTTGTTCTTGCAAAAACGGCCTTCCAGCACCCTTTTGGGGAAATTTGGCTATTTTAAACATGTGACAACCCAAAGGGTCATCACTTTCTTTCAGTTGATTTCTATGTGACGACCCAAAGGGTCATCGTTGTTCCCTTGCCGGGAAATTATTATATCACTTATGTTCCCTTGCGGGGATTTCTTGTGATTGTGTGATGAACTGTAAAAGGGATCGGGTGGTACGCCTACCACAAGATAATGAAATGGGAGCGGGTGGTACGCCTACCAAAAGATATAATGAAATGGGATCGGGTGGTACGCCTACCACAAGATAATGAAATAGGAGCAGGTAGTACGCCTACCACAAGATAATAAAATAGGAGCGGGTGGTACACCTACCACAAGATATTATGAAATGGGAGCGGGTGGTATGCTTACCACAAGATATTATGAAATGGGAGCGGGTGGTACGCCTACCACAAGATATGATGAAATGGGAGCGGGTGGTACGCCTACCACAAGATATGAGAAATGGGATCAGGTTGCATGCCTGCAACAAGATGGAAACTGAAAGTGAAAGCTATATTTACTTCTCTTTATCTGTGTTACAAGTTATATTGTTAGCTTCCTTGTTATTTTGTTTTGTCAGCTACCCCCGAAGCATGTTCCCCTTCCACAGCTTTAATTGCTTATTACTTGTTACTTTCCACCATATGTTATATAGATGCACAGGTTTATCTGGAGTCTGGTCCTAGTCTCGTCACTACTTCGTCGGGTTTAGGCCAGGTACTTACCAGCACATGGGGTAGGTTGTGCTGATACTACACTCTGCACTGTGTGTAGATGCCGAAGAAGCTTTCGGACAGTAGTTGGAGGGCTTCTTTCAGTCCACTCGGAGACCCAAGGTAGATCTGTAGGCGTCCGCAGGCCCTGGCGTCTCCATTTATCTCTATTTCCTGTTTTATTTTCTTTGTTCAGAAACAGTGTATTGCATTTCTTTAGACCCTGTATGTAGAAACTCTTAGACAGTCTGTGACACTGTGACACTGTGACACCAGGTTTTGGGATATTTGAGGTTTTAAAAGTTGTAATAGACATAGATTTCAGATATTTCATGGTTATCTTCCACTTAATTATTTAAGTTTTGTTGTTTTATGTTATTGCATGTAATTGTTAAAAGGAAGTAATTTGGTAAGGAATTAGGTAGTTAAGGGTTGGCTTGCCTAGCTCTCATCAGTAGGCACCATTATGACTCCCGAGGGTGGGAAGTCCGGGTCGTGACAAGTTGGTATCAAAGCTCTAGGTTACATGGGTCTCATAGTTCACTAACAAGCTTAGTAGAGTCTAAGGGATCGGTACGGAGACGTCTGTATTTATCCCCTAAAGGCTACAGAGTTAGGAAAACTTCACATTTGTCCTTTCTTGTCGTGCGGATCTGTTTCCCAATACTGATTGAATTTCTACTCTGTTCTTTCGCAAATGGAGAAAACACATGCTTCCTCATCTACCGCTCAGTAGCCCGAGCCCCCAGCAGCAGCTTCCACTAGGGGCAGAGGGCGAGGTCGAGACCGTGTTAGAGGCCGAGGTAGGGGCAGAGTACAGCCCCGAGCAACAGCACCAGTGGCGGAGCCTCAGGTTGATTTTGAGGAGGAGGTTCCAGCCCCAGCAGTTCCGGTGGGCCCAGCTCAGGTACCAAAGGGGTTTATTGCTACCCCAGTTCTTCAGGATGCTCTGGTCTGATTGGTGGGCCTCATGGAGAGTGTCACCCGAGCAGGTTTGCTTCCTATAGCACTAGCCACTTCTCAGGCTAAAGGAGGGGCTCAAACTCCTGCTATACGCACTCCGGAGCAGGTAGCTCCCTAGATTCAAACTCCAGCAGTTCAGCCAGTTGGAGCAGTTCTGCCGGGTGCCATAGCTTAGACTGGCAATGGAGCGGCTATGTTCGCTGATGCTTTGTGGAGGCTGGATAGGTTCACTAAGCTCTTCACTACTACATTCAGCGGTGCTTCTTTTGAGGATCCCTAGGATTTTCTATATAGCTGTCACGAGGTTCTCAGGAATATGGGCATTGTTGAGACCAATGGGGTCGATTTTGCTATATTCTGCTTGTCTAGATCCGACAAGACTTGGTGGAGGGATTATTGCTTAGCTAGGCCAGCCGGATCGCCATCTTTGAATTGGGAGCAGTTTACAGTATTGTTTCTGGAGAAGTTTTTCCCCGTTACTTAGAGAGAGGCCTATCAGAGGCAGTTCGAGCGCCTCCAGCAGGGTTCCATGATGGTCACCTAGTATGAGACCAAGTTCATCGACTTAGCTCATCATGTTCTTGTCATACTTCCTACTGAGAGAGATAGGGTGACGAGGTTTATCAACGGTCTTATTCAGCCGATTCGTCTTCAGATGGACAAGGAGGCTAGGAGTGAGATCACTTTTTAGGAGGTGGCCAATGTAGCCTGTAGAGTTGAGATGGTTCTATCGCAGGGAGGTGGTCAGGGGTCGGATAAGAGGCCCCGTCATTCAGACAAATTCAGTGGTACCTTATCTGGAGGTAGAGATTCATATAGTAGAGGCCATCCTCCTAGGCCCTTTCAGTCAGCTCTTCAGGCTTTTCACGGTGCTTCAGGTGGCCGTGGTCCTCCGATTCAGTATTCTGATCAGCAGTCCTTCAGTGCACCACCAACACCTATCAGTGCACCGCCGCTTTAGAGTTTTCAGGGTCTTTAACCCCAATAGCCGAGGGCTTGTTTTACTTGTGGCGACAAGAGGCACATTACTAGGTATTCCCCTCAAGCTTTGAGCAATTCTCTGCATCAGGGTTCCCGTGCTATGGTTCAGGCACCATATATTCCACAGCCCACCCAGCTAGCTAGAGGTAGGGGTAGAGGTGCTAGAGGTGGAGGTAGAGGTCCTAGAGGTGGAGCTTAGGCCGCCATAGGTGGAGGCCAGCCAACTGTAGGCCGTCCTAGATAGGTAGTTCAGGGTGGTGGGGCCCAACCCCAATGTTATGCTCTCCCAGCCAGGCCCGAGGCTGATTCTTCAGATGCAGTTATTACAGGTACGATTTTGGTTTGTGATATAGATGCTTTAGTGTTATTTGATCCAGGGTCTACATACTCGTATGTGTCATCTTATTTTGCACCGTATCTGGTCATGCCTAGTGCTTCGTTGAGTATTCCTGTTTATGTGTCTACACCGGTAGGTGATTCTATTGTGGTAGATCGAGTCCCTCGCTCTTTGTGTAGTTGTGATTGGGGGTCTTAAGACTCGTGTGGATTTGTTGCTTCTAGACATGGTTGATTTTGATGTCATATTAGGGATGGACTGGCTATCACCTTACCACGCTATCTTGGACTGTCACGCCAAGACGGTGACCTTATCTTTACCGGGTATGCCTCGTTTAGAGTGGAAAGGGACTCCTGGTCATTCTACCCGTAGCGTCATTTCTTATGTGAAGGCTTGGCATATGGTCGAGAAGGGGTGCTTGGCCTATTTATCTTATGTTCGTGATTCTAGTGCGGAGGTTTCCTCTATTGATTCTGCGCCCGTGGTTCGTGAGTTTCCTGAGGTATTCCCTTCACACCTTCCAGGTATGCCGCCCGACAGGGATATTGACTTTTGAATTGATTTGTCTCCTGGCACTCAGCCCATTTCTATTCTGTTGTATCGCATGGCCCCGCCAGAATTGAAAGAGTTGAAGGAGTAGTTGCAGGACTTGCTTGAGAAGGGTTTCATTAGACCCAGCGTTTCGCCTTGGGGTGCGCTGGTTTTTTTTGTTAAGAAAAAGGATGGTTCGATTAGAATGTGCATTGATTACCGGCAGTTGAACGAGGTCACCATCAAGAATAAGTATCCACTGTCGAGGATCAGCTTCAGGGTGCCAAGGTATTTTCAAAGATTGACTTGAGATCTGGCTACCATCAGTTGAGGAATTTGGGTCTCCGATGTCCCTAAAACAGCTTTCTGCACTCGGTACGGGCATTACGAGTTCTTAGTTATGTCATTCGGGTTGACAAATGCCCCAACAGCTTTTATGAATTTGATGAACCGAGTGTTCAGGCCTTATTTGGACTCGTTCATGATAGTCTTCATTGATGATATCTTGATATATTCCCGCAGCCAGGAGGAGCATGAGCAGCATCTCAGAGTGGTTCTTCAAACTCTGAAGGATAGTTAGTTATATGCTAAGTTCTCAAAGTGTGAGTTCTGGTTGAGTTCAGTTGCATTTCTGGGTCATGTTGTATCAGTAGAGGGCATTCAGGTTGATCCGAAGAAGATTGAGGCAGTCAAGAACTGGCCTAGACCAGCATCAGCTTCAGAGATTTGGAGTTTCTTAGGATTGGCAGGCTACTACCATCGGTTCGTAGAGGGGTTCTCATCTATTGCATCCCCGATGACCAGGTTGACCCAGAAGGGTGCCCAGTTCAGATGGTTGGACGAGTGTGAGGCGAGCTTTCAGAAGCTCAAGACAACTCTGACTACCGCACCAGTGTTAGTTTTGCCCACAGGTTCAGGGCCTTACATAGTTTATTGTGATGCTTTCCATATTGGGCTTGGTGCAGTATTGATGCAGGATGGCAAGGTCATTGCCTATGCTTCATGGCAGTTGAAGATTCATGAGAAGAACTATCCAGTTCATGATTTCGAGTTGGCAGTCATTGTTCACGCATTGAAGATTTGGAGGCATTATCTATATAGCGTGGCATGTGAGGTGTTCACGGATCACAAGAGTCTTTAGTATTTGTTCAAGCAAAAGGAGTTGAATTTGAGGCAGAGGAGGTGGTTGGAGTTGTTGAAGGATTATGATATCACTATCTTATACCATCTGGGGAAGGCCAATGTGGTGGCCGACACTTTGAGTAGGAAGTCAGCTAGTATGGGCAGTCTAGCTTATATTCCGTTCGGTGAGAGACTGCTTGCCTTGGATTTTCAGGCTTTGGCCAATCGTTTTGTAAGATTGGATATTTCTAAGCCTAGTCATGTATTAGCTTGCACGGTCCCTCATTCCTCATTATTGGAGCGTATCCGTGATCGGCAGTTTGATGATCCCCATTTGTGCGACCTTAGAGACACGATGCAGCACAGAGGTGCCAACCATATTACCCTAGATGATAATGGAGTTTTGATATTGCAGGGTCGAGTGTGTGTGCCAAATGTTGATGGGCTACAATAGTTGATTTTAGAGGAGGTCCATAGCTCCCGGTACTCTATTTATCCGGGCACCGCGAAGATGTATCAGGATTTGCGGAAGCATTATTGGCGGTGTAGAATGAAGAAGGATATCGTTGCATACATGGCTTGATGTTTGAATTGTTAGCACGGTAAGTACGAGCATCAAAGGCCTGGTGGACTATTTCAGAGGATTTAGCTTCCCGAGTGGAGGTGGGAGCAGATTACTATGGACTTCGTTGTTGGACTCCCACAGACTCGGAAGAAGTTCGACGCAGTTTGGGTCATTGTTCATAGGCTGAGCAAGTCAGCGCATTTCATTCCTGTGGTAGTCTCCTATTCATCCGAGAGGTTAGCTGAGATTTATATTCGGGAGATTGTTCGTCTTCATGGTGTACCGGTATCTACCATTTCGGACCGAGGTACGTAGTTTACCTCGCACTTCTGGAAAGTAGTATAGCGAGAGTTGGGCACCCACGTTGAGTTGAGTACAACATTTCATCCTCAGACGGACGAGCAGTCCGAGCGGACTATTCAGATATTGGCGGATATGCTCCGAGTTTGTGTTATTAACTTTGGAGGCTCCTGGGATCAGTTTTTTCCTTTAGCAGAGTTTGCCTACAACAACAGCTACCAGTCGAGTATCCAGATGGCTCCTTATGAGGCTTTATATGGTAGGCGATGTTGATCTCCGATTGGATGGTTTGAGCCGGGGGAGGCTCGGTTATTGGGTACGGATCTGGTTCAGGAGGCCTTGGACAAGGTCAGGATCATTCAGGAGAGGCTTCATTCGGCTCAATCTAGGTAGAAGAGTTATGCAGACCGCAAGGTTCGAGATATGGCTTTTATGGTTGGTGAGCGGGTATTGCTCTGAGTGTCGCCTATGAAGGGCGTGATGAGATTCGGGAAGAAGGGAAAGTTTAGCCCTAGGTTCATTGGTCCATTTGAGATTCTTGATCGAGTGGGAGAGGTGGCTTATAGACTTGCATTGCCGACTAGCTTATCAGTCGTACATCCAGTATTTCATGTGTCCATGCTTCGGAAGTATCACGGCGATCCATCCCACGTGTTAGATTTCAGCACTGTCCAGTTGGACAAGGACTTGTCTTATGAGGAGGAGCTGGTAGCTATTCCAGACCGGCAGGTCCGTCAGTTGAGATCGAAGAGTTATTCATTTTCTATATCTCCGAAGACTTGAAAACCTCATTAGAGTCGCCTCAATTTGCGTGTGCAGTCCGGGCACATAGCCGGAAAGCTTAAATATGAAACTATGTGAAAAATGCTAAGTTTTGATGTTGAAATGAATAAATTTGACTTCGGTCAACATTTTGGGTAAATGGACCCGAATCCGTAATTCGACAGTCTCGGAGGGTCTATAGGAAAATATGGGACTTGGGCGTATGCTCGAAATCAAATTCCGAGGTCCCAAGCCCGAGAAATGAATTTTTAAGTGAAATTGTTTAAGCAAATTTGAAGTGAAAACTGATTAGAAAGCAATGGTATCGGGCCCGTATTTTGGTTCTGGCACTCGGTGTAGGTCTTATATATGACTTGAGTCATTCCTGTGAAATTTCGTTAAAAACAGACGTCGTTTGATATGATCCGGACCTTAGTTGAGAAATTTGATATTTAAAAGAGTTTTGAGAAATTTTATTGATCTCGAGGTTTAATTCGATGCTCGTGATGTTATTTTGATAATTTAAGTACACGAATATGTTCGTAGGATGTTTTTGAGGTTGTGTGTATACTTGGGTTAGAGTTTTGAGGGCTCGGGTGAGTTTCAAGTGGGATCCGGAATGCCTTAGGCTTAGAAAGTCAGATATTGCAGGTTTAGGAAGTTGCCGTCTCTGAACCCTCTAGTGCGGTCCACGAGAAATCGCGTGCGACCACGGAGGGGCCAGCGCGGCCGCGGTCACCTTTGTGTGGTCCGCGGTGGAGGCTGTGCGGCCGCAGTCGCCTTTGTGCGGTCCGCCCAGGGTGCTGAACTGCAGGTCTTTAGGGAGGGGCCAGCGCAGTCGCGGTCGCCTTTGTGCGGTCTGCGGTGGAGGCTGTGTGGTTGCGGTCCATTTTATGCGGTCCTCACTGGGGGTCTAAGAGGGGTATAAATAAATGGAAATTTCAGTTATTTTTCACTTTTCAAAACCCCAAAACATAAGAGGCGATTTTTCAAACAACCTTTCTTCTCCAAAACGTTGGTAAGTGATTTCTAACTCATTTTCTTCACTCCTTAATATCTTTTAACATGATTTCAACTTCAAATCAAAGATTTTCATGGGGGAAATTGGGTGTTTTGGATAGAACCTAGGTTTTCTAAAATTGGGGATTTGGACCTCAATTTGAGGTCCGATTTCAAAATAAATTATATATTTGGATTCGTGGGGGAATGGGTAATCGGGTTTTTGTCCGAACCTCGGGTTTCGACCAAGTGGGCCCGGGGGTGATTTTGACTTTTGGATAAAACTTTAGAAAACTCATTTTCATGCATTGGGGTTGATTCATTTAGCACTTATTAATGTAATTAAGTAACTTATGACTAGATTCGAGCGGATTGGTGGTGGAATTGAGGGGTAAAGCTATAATTGAGACTTGAGTGGTGTTCAAGGCATCGAGGTAAGTGTTTCATCTAACCCTAGCTTAAGGGATTATGAGTTGAGTCATACTTGCTACTTGCTTCTTGTTGAGTACGACGTATAGGCATGGTGATGAGTATTTATACGTTGGTGTCAAGCATGACCGTGGGTCTTATATTGGAAGTTGTTGTGTGTCCTTTAATGACACTTTGTATGATTTAATTAATGATCTTCTATGATTGAGCATTTCCATTAATTGAACTGAGTACCAACTAAGTGAGATTGGTTATAGCTGATTCTCCCTTGCCGGGATGACTATTTCGATATCGTTGTTCCCTTACCGGGAAATTATTATATCACTTATGTTCCCTTGCCGGGATTTCTTGTGATTGTGTGATGAACTATAAAAGGGAGCGGGTGGTATGCCTACCATAAGATAATGAAATGGGAGCGGATGGTACGCCTACCACAAGATATAATGAAATAGGAGTGAGTGGTACGCCTACCACAAGATAATGAAATGGGAGCGGGTGCTACGCCTACAACAAGATAATGAAATGGGAGCGGGCGGTACGCCTGCCACAAGATATTATGAAATGGGAGCAGGTGGTACGCCTACCACAAGATATTATGAAATGGGAGCGGGTGGTATGCCTACCACAAGATATGATAAAATTTGAGCGGGTGGTACGCCTACCACAAGATATGAGAAATGGGATCGGGTTGCACGCCTGCAACAAGACGGAAACTGAAAGTGAAAGCTGTCTTTACTTCTCTTTATCTATGTTAGAAGTTATATTATTAGCTTCCTTGTTATTTCTTGTTATTTTGTTTTGTCAGCTACCCCCAAAACATGTTCCCCTTCCCCTGTTTTAATTGCTTATTACTTGTTACTTTCCGCCATATGTTATATAACTGCACAGGTTTATCTGGAGTCTGGTTCTGGACTCGTCACTACTTCGCTGGGGTTAGGCCGGGTACTTACCAGCACATGGGGTCGGTTGTGCTGATACTACACTCTGCACTGTGTGCAGAACCCGGAGCAGCTTTCGGATATTAGTTGGAGGGCTTCCTTCAGTCCACTCGGAGACCCAAGGTAGATCTGTAGGCGTCCACAAGCCCTGGCGTCTCCCTCTATCTCTATTTCCTGTTTCATTTCCTTTGTTCAGAAACAGTGTATTGCATTTCTTCAGACCCTGTATGTAGAAAATCTTAGACAGTATGAGACACTGTGACACCAGGTTTTGGGGTATTTGAGGTTCTAAAAGTTGTAATAGATGTAGCCTTCAGATATTTCATGGTTATCTTCCGCTTAATTATTTAAGTTCTGTTGTTTTATGTTATTGTACGTAATTGTTAAAAGGAAGTAATTTGGTAAGGAATTAGGTAGTTAAGGGTTGGCTTGCCTAGCTCTCATCAGTAGGCCCCATCACGACTCCCGAGGGTGGGAAGTTCGGGTCATGACAAAACAAGAATGGCATCACCTTACTTATTTACAATAGAACAATAAAAATTTCTGTTCTTTTTGGGCTATTTTTGCAAAAATGAAGTTGGACCCAATGGGGGTTTCCTACGTATCCCACATCCGGTGAGAATCAAACTGGCATAGTTCGAGCAGATTTGACAAAATAAGACAACACCAACTATTTTTAAAAGCAAGATTTTTTTTTCAAAATTTCGGCACAGTTTCGGTAAATTTTTGGACATTGGTTTTTTCAAAAACAGGCAATTATCTCTCTTATCCCTCACATTGACTTTTTCTTTTTCCCAACTTCTCTCCTATTATTCATAAGCCGGTTAACATGCAAATCTGAAGTAAATAAATGCACAAGTAGCAAGTAGGATGCATCAAGATGGTCTTTTCATTTCGGGTATACCTGTCCTAAACAGACCCAACCCCTGTGTTGAGTCTCCAAAGTCAAATGCACGTGATGCAAACAAACATTCCTACTAGGGATCCGGCATGAGGTTTTGTTACACTAGGTTTAAAACCTGGGTGTATTGCTCTAGACCTGATTTACCCGAGCAGACAGCTCGAGCCGAGGGGGGCAGCATACTGGAAACACAGAAGCTTCACTGGCTTTGCAACTTGTCCGAACCTCGTTCTAAAGTTGGGATAATGACTCTAACAGAAAAGAAGTCGCACGAAGTTCACACTTCCCAGATGATTTAGAAGACTCAAGGAGAAGAAGGGTTTCGTAACAGTTTATATATACAATACAAGCAATATCAAAGCGGTAAAAAGCGGCAATTAGCACATTAGGCCCAACATGTAAAAATCAGATAAAACAAGCCAACTATAACAGTCATTCTAAGCTCGAATTCTTGAACCCTGAACCGATGTTTTGGGTTTGACTCCCCAACAGAGTCGCCAGAGCTGTCACGCCTCCTTTTTACACACCCGAGGGCATATAAGGGAGTTTTTCCAATTTAAGTGACATTATTCGAAATGGGATTATTATTTATTTTGTTTATCAAAGTCGCCACTTGGGATAGTTTATTTGGTGTCCCAAGTCACCGGTTTATTATAAATCCCAAATCGAGGAAATTTCGACTTATCTTTTGAAGTTTGCGAACCAGAAATTCTGAATAAGGAATTCAGTTAACCCGAAGGAAGGTGTTAGGCACCCCCGAATTTCGTAGTTCTAGCACGGTCGCTTAAACTATTATAATTGGCATATTATCTGATTTGTTTCATGTTTTAGCATATGGTACAATTTTTAACTTATTAACCGCTTTTAATTAATTTTAGAAAGATTCAACGTTATTTAAAACACGCCTTGAACCACACCACATGAAATGCACCCGCGGTCCACGTCACATTTTATTTAACGTTGTGAGAATTGGAGTTGGATCACATGAAATGTACACCCGAATTTAAGGAAATTAATTTAAATTGCGCACCTAAATCAACTACGCACTTTCAAGTTTGCGAGGGCCATGGAAAATTCAACTAAATGGCACACCAAGGTTTCTGAAGAATTAAAATTAATTAAGTGAGGGTCATACGTTTTGAGATTTTATTTGGCACAGCACACCTCAAACTATTAAACGGCCTAATTAATTAAAGAAGGCTTGACGAAATTGTAGTTCCTTTAGGCTAAGGTTCAAAGTTGATTCACTAAGCAGAAAAGCATAGCACTAAATGAAATTGTTCTATTTTATTCCATGGCCTAGGCCTGGCCTGAAGCCCAATAGCCAATTGCTAGTTACTTGACAAAAATGAGAATACAATTGGGCTCGACATGAAGCCGAAATCGAAAACTTAATGGCAAGAGGGGAATTTGGCACAGCTAGGCTAATGCCGGTGGCGCAATTTAACATTTCAGCACTAACGTTGGGAGAATACTACAAATTTCACGAAACTCCTTGGATCTGAACAAACACAGACAAACTTGATCACGTGTGAAGCACATTTGAATATCACATATGTTCTTTACTGAAAATATGATCCCCAATGCGATAACCAAAACCTTTACACAAATTGTTCCTCATTTAACATCAAAAATTCTGAGATCAAAGCTCATGCTAAATTCTGATCTCACACCAGCATATTTAAACAAGACCACATGACTCAAAATTTTCTAAAGAAAACCAAATGTAAAGAATTAATCTAAATCTGAGAATCCTCAAAGCTGAAATCAAACTCAAATTCCATTTGAAAGTTCTTTTAAAAATTCAAAGTTCTTATATATGAACAGAGGCAGAACTAAGTTACAAATTTCTGAAATCAATAGACTATGCTTCAGGCTATATATAAGCAAGTCTGAACACATGATTAATGGGAAACAAACTTAAATAAGATTTACTAGACCAACAACATGAATGGTTTGAACTAATAAGTCTATAACCCAGAGCTATGAAAACACACTCAAAGCCAGCCAGACTCACAATCAAACTAAATTGTCACAGTCTTCAGTTAATACATTTTATACTAAATCTAAAAAGACATTCTTGAATCAACTACATTCAAACAAAATCACATATCCAAACCTTAAGACAAACATGTAGGACTGATGACATGAATGACTACACATAAGAAAACTGGACTAAAAGAAACACAAAACAAAATACAACAAACTTAAAAAGCTGATAAAGCAATAGAGAATTAGCAATTGTCAATTTCTTCAACTTGAATTACATGGCTTCACATAACAGCATAATCAAGCTTCATTTCCATTCATGGTTTGACGAAAGTACCTGGAAGTTAAGAAGGAATCAAAGGGAATGAAAGGGTTAACAACAGTAGCAGCAAAATCAGCAATGTAACAGTGCCAATCAGCAAACCAAAACCCAAACTTCAGGAACCAGACCCCAAACAATTCAAACCCAAACTTTTAAACCCAAATTCGAGCCATTTTTACTCAGATGCACGATTTTGGAGTTCTTCAGAAGTTATAAACCAAGCAAAAGAATTTAGAGAATCGAACAATCAAAACCAATTTTGAGCAATTTTCAGTACTTTTGAAATTTGGAAAAGGAATTCAAGTACTTCTGAAATTTCAGTGTTTTTAGCCTTTTGTCAGTCTCTAAACCTCTAAAATCTAACATGCGTGTGCAGAAAGAATGCTTTTATAGGCAAGCCTTAGGGCAGCAAGACTGAATTCAGTTTTACTCTTTTAATCCTTTTGTAATTTTTATTTTTGCTAATGTACCCTTAGTTTAAAAATCAGGTTTTCAAATTAGTCCCCATCCCACCTTCTAGGCAGCTTCCCAAGTTAGTTACAAGAGATTCCCTAACCTAGAATTCCTAAAATAACCCTTAAGACCCCTATTTTTACCCCTGAAACCTCATGGGTCAAGTTGACCTAATGGTTCAACCCAAACCTGGGCTTGCAAGACCCGAATTGAATCCCTTTCTTGGGCTTCTAATTCAGAACCCAAGTTTGAATCACAATCAAAGGTCATAAATTAACGGGCTAACCAGAGTAAACCAGAAAACCTTTTAGAATGAAACCAAAACAAAAAAGGGTAAATGAACTAATTAGACCTAATTAATAAAAACCAAAACAAAATAAACTAAATTTGTTATCAATCTAATTATGTAATGGAACAATGATTAAAAATGAAAACATAACGAAGAAGAAGAAAAGAAGAGACAGAGAAAAGATGAAGATGAACTTAAACGAAAAAAGAAGAAGAAAAATGCAAGAAAGAAAAAGGAGCTGAAAATACCTAAGAATCGGGCGGACAAATCTTGAAACTAACCTTCAAGCTTTGGAATTTGGAAAAGGAATTCAATTGCTTCTGAAATTTCAGTGTTTTTAGCCTTTTTTCAGTCTCTAAACCTCTAAAATCTTACTTGTGTGTGAAGAAAGAATGCTTTTATAGGCAAGCCTTAGGGCAGCAAGACTGAATTCAGTTTTACTCTTTTAATCCTTTTGAAATTTTCATTTTTGCTAATGTACCCTTAGTTTAAAAATCAGGTTTACAAGAGATTCCCTAACCTAGAATTCCTAAACTAACCCTTAAGACCCTTATTTTTACCCTTGAAACCTCATGGGTCAAGTTGACCCAATGGTTCAACCCAAACCTGGGCTTGCAAGGCCTGGATTGAATCCCTTTCTTGGGCTTCTGATTTCAGAACCCAAGTTCGAATCACAATCAAAGATCACAAATTAACGGGCTAACTAGAGTAAACCAGAAAACCTTTTAGAATGAAACCAAAACAAAAAAGGGAAAATGAACTAATTAGACCTAAATAATAAAAACCAAAACAAAATAAACTATCAATCTAAATATGCAACGGAACAATGATTAAAAACAAAAACATAACAAAGAATAAGAAATGAATAGATAGAGAAAAGATGAAGATGAACTTAAACGAAAAAAGAAGAAGAAAAATGCAAGAAAGAAAAAGGAGTTGAAAATACCTAAGAACCGGGCGGACAACATCTTGAAACTAACCCTCGAGCTTTTCACTTTTGACTGAAATGGGCGTTAATCGTGTGTTCTCAAACAAAAGCACACGAATAAGGTCAATTCCAGCCTCAACCTTCACTAAACTTGCTGATTTTGGAATTTTAGGTTTTAGAACTTTGATTTAAGATACGAAGAATTTTGGAAAGATTCGAGAGAAACGCGTTAAAGATTGGGGGAGAGGAAGCCATGGGGGTTTCATGGTGTAGATTTGGGGGTGATTAGACGCGGCGCTGCCGGGACCTTTGGAGAGGATGGAAGGGCCGCGTTAGGGTTTTGAGGGAGTCTCTGAAGGAGAGGTAAAGTAAGAGAGATGAGTTAGAGGGGGGTAGGGCTCTTTAGGATAGTTATATACTTTAGAGGGACCAGTTCCAAGTCGTTCGATCAAGGGAGATCAAGGGCTCAGATTAAAAGATCTAAACGGTGTCGTTTGGTCATAGAGAAAAGCGGACCGGGTAGGGGAACGGTTCTGGGCCGGTTTGAACGGGTTATGGGTTGTAATTGATTGGGCTTGGGGATATTTAATTAAAAGAGACCAAATCCCTTATTCTTTAATTCCTTTTCTTTTTCTTTTCAATTTCTTTTTAATTTCAAATCCTTTTCTTTTTAAAAATAAAAATAAAACCTAAATTAATTCCTAACCCAAATTATAATACCAAATTAGGTTAATTACTGAAATAATATTTACAACAACTAATTAATTACCAATTTAATGGAAAACTACAAAACTTGAAGCTAAAAATTAACAATGCAAAAATGAGTTGTTTTTTGTGATTTTTCCATTTTTTACTAATTTAATCTAAAAATGCAAAATTAGATTCTAAATGCAAATGCAATGTATTTTTGTATTTTTTTATGAATTAAATAAAATTAAACATGCATGCAAAATGCAAACAATCAGAAAAATTCTACAATAATTCCTAAAATAATAAATAATTTAAAGAAAATAAATCTAATTTTTGGAATTCTGTAGGAGTAATTCATGTGAGGCAAAAATCACGTGCTCACAATATGTTGTGCCATCTATGTGAAGTCTCATCTATGCTTACAATTTTATTTGCTCTTGTGTGCACATATTATCCTAAATTACAAATCTAACATTGAAATTGGGAATGATGTGAGATGTGTCCTAGTGCCAAATATATGACGTGATACTTATGGCCTCAAGTGCCTATGAAATGATATATGTGAAACAAAGATTGAA
This sequence comes from Nicotiana sylvestris, assembly GCF_000393655.2. Lineage (NCBI taxonomy): Eukaryota > Viridiplantae > Streptophyta > Magnoliopsida > Solanales > Solanaceae > Nicotiana > Nicotiana sylvestris. The sequence continues at coordinate 26,703,062 of NC_091067.1, read as the reverse complement.
ATGAGATGATTGATGGAAAAGGGAAACGCCTTGGTAAGGCGGCCTATCCTATCGGGTCGAGATCGGATGTCATGCCGCACACATGGTGGTATTGTATTTGTGATTGAAGTGTATGTCTCAAATGAGGCAACCTAGCCGATCGGGTCGAGATCGGACTCCGCTCAAGATAGCGGTGGTATTGTAGATAATGATGAACAGTATAAAGTGCCCCAAAACTAAAAGCTATGGGAAAATGATGTGACAATTGTATGATTCTTTTATTTGATAATGTTGTGACCATTTAAAGTGTTTGAGTTATACTTGTGATTTCCTTATTCTTATATGAAAGTTATTTCTAACTAGATGGTGTTTAGTTATACATACTAGTACTATTCCATGGTACTAATGTCCCTTTTGTCGGGGGTGCAACATTTTTAAATGAATGTATGTGGCTCCGTAGCGGACAATGCCAATCGCGCATAGCGGAGTGTCCTCCTCTCAATGTCTTGGTGAGCCCCTTCTTCCTTCAAGGGGTTATGTTGTATATATTTGGTTGTAGACTTCCACTTTTAAGGTATAGCCGAGGCTTTATTGTCGGCGTTGTTATAATTTGTCTTTTGTATCCATAGAGGCTACATAGACGTTTGTGTGGGTTATGTATGGGTGTTGAACGGGTCCATGAACTAGGTTGAAATCTTAAACTCTTGTTTCTCTTAATTGTAACTGTATGGGATCTTGTAAACTTAACTACGGTTTAAGGTTGTGATATAAAATGAATCAATAATGTGGAATGTACGATTTTGCTATTGGCTAAATAAACGAATGCAGGGTTTCTTAATCATATTGAACTGGGTAGAACTTGTTAAAAAGTATTGCTCAGTTGGCTTCACTCGATTGAGCACCGTTCATGCCTCCCGAGGTTGGGGCGTGACAAACTTGGTATTAGAGCCTATGGTTTTAAAGTTTCCTAGGATGTCTCGGAGCCGTGTCTAGTAGAGTCCTTCTTATTGGTGTGTTGTCGACCACATCTATAAGTTGGAGGTTATTCGGACATTTAGGAATTTCACCTTTCTTTGATACTCCAGATCGTGCAGTAGAGCTCAAGATAGGGAGCTAATTTCCATTCTATGTCTTAATCTCAAGATGAGTAATTCATGATTTTGGAAGCATAAAGGAGGGAATGACCCCACCATTGAATATGAGGGAGATTGCCCAAGCGTTTGTTAGGAGAATGTATCAAGCCATAGATGGATTGATAGAACTTGTTGCTAAGGGGAGTACTCTTGTTCCTATTAATGTCTCTGCACCACCAGATCATGTAGTATATCAGTATGTTACCTATGTACGTTAGGGATGTGAAGTCTAGGGGTATCGATTAAGCTATTGCCCTATCAACCTAAGTCATTAAGTGAGTCAATTTAAAATTTCTACTCATTGTGTATGTACATCCATATTGAAGAATTCTCATAAATATGGTCTTAACAAGGTGTTGAATAACAAAACATCGCATGTATCGACTCTTTGAATGAGACGCATTATTCGTGAATCCACTCTATTACAAATCCTCTTATTTACATTCTTGTGGAACTAAGTTCTATAATTGTGTCCTTGAATGGAGTTATGACTCCAGGATTAATACTTCCCACTTGCTTTTCCTAAATTCTTAACAAGGGACTATACTTGACGAATTTCTTACAGAATATTTTAATTAAATGGACAACATCTGCCCACTTGTGCCTATGCATGCACCGTCGTAAAGTTTACCTATGTGGTGTTGAGTTCCATGTAAAGCATCCCAGTGTGGCGATCCTTCTCGAGTCACTCTTTTTCTCACTAGTGTATATTGCTTCTATGGTTTGAACAGTCACTCTACTCTGTTTTGAGTATCATCATGAAACCTTCTCACTGTCTAGTAACATAAGAGCATACCTTAGCACCTATCATATGAGTGCATGTCAATCAGAATGGTCACCGTGTTCATAAAGTCTCTCAGGAAAAAAAATTGAGATCCTCGCATCCCCGTCATAGGAAGAACTTGTGTCGCCATATTAGTATAACTTTCGTGTCCACTTGGGACATCTCGCAGTAAGTAGCTCACTTTGTTCCTAGTATTATGGTTGCCCGTGATGTGGTCGTGTATTGCAGTTGGGAGTTAATATAGCAGAAGCATGTCCAGCTCATAACAAATGTTTATTTTCTCTCTACACCTCCACAACATGTGTTAATTGTGTTCCTTAGTTAGTGAATTCATTGTGCTAGTTTCCCAACACTTGTTCGATAACCATGAGAGAACATATCCTTCTATGTGTCATTGTAAGACTTCCCTTCTCATAAGGACCCTTACTAGGCTCTCCGTCAAGACCAAGCGCACCTTTGGAGGTTATCGTAGCACAACGCTTGTTTCTCATGTTTTTCTGTCTTTCATTAGCATTTGGGTATTTCTCAAGTCAAAATCCATGGAGAACTCATTATGAACAGCTGCAAACCTTCCATGATTATTTTATACTATCTCGTTGGGTTCCCACCTCACTTCAAGTTCATTAAGGGTTGATAGCATGCCGCAATTGTTAAGATTGAATGATCTCCTTTCGATAATGGATTATCTACACATATGCTAGTCAACAATTTGCTTATCACTCTAACTCCTGCCTTTTGGTTTTGGGTTGACCAAGGAGCAATACCCCTAGTAACACATTCATATGTCAAAGCCTTTCTCTCAGTCAAGTCTTATAGCATCTCCCAATGTGGATGGTAATAGCTGGTTGTGTAGAAGTGTGTTGTGGTACTTCATTGTGAAGTAGAATTGCTAAACATAGTTGAATTTTTGAATTCTGGAGCTATACATCACGTGACTACATACAGAGATCTTCTTTCGAAAATTTAGTTTCTCGTAATCCCTTTATATTACCACCCTTCCTAGTGGTTACAATGTAAAGGTTACTTCCATAGGCTCTCTCACTTTCTTTTCATTTATCTGCTCTGCTTGTCCCTGTGACTAGATAACCTATGTTACCTTTCCCCGATAAATGCATTAAGACGTCTTATTATTTCAAACTTATCCATGTAGGCACTTGAGGCCTTGTTTTATACCAACTCGTAATAGTTTTAAGTACTTTCTCGCCATTGTTAATGATTTTCTAGGGCTACGTGGGCTTGTCCAATGGGTTCCAAAAGTAATGATTTCCCCTAAGTTCAAACTTATATTGCCATGATTTCAAAACAAAAATGCATCCCCTTTTCAAAAGTCTTAAATGGGTCAGATTGGATGGGTTACTGGCCTTCTGCTCACTCGGCTTTTAGGATTATTGACAACATCATTGTCATGTGCATGAAATTTTGCTACCCCTGGCATTTCACCTCCTTAAGGAGGATAGGAGTATTAATTGTCTTTCCTCCCGGAGCGTTACGTCAACCATTAAAACCCCTCTAACCAATACATGGTTTCACCCCTATGGTAGGATGTCCTAGCTATGTGGTTTCACTCGTGAAAGGTTGAGATTAGATGCCTTCAGATTTCTGCACATATCATAAGCATATTGATTTGGAAGACATGTTGTCGTATCTTTAATTCTCTCATATATGCTCAATTAACAGGAAGGGTTAAGCTGTTTGAAATATGATAATCTCGTAAGTATTCAACTTTTTTTCATCCTCATGGGCTTGTGGCACAGATTCCTCATGTCAGTTAACGTTAGGAGTGTAATTCAACTTCATGTATTTTGAAACCCATATCGCATTCAAGGTGCCAGAGTATTCTCATTCTTGATAAACGGATTTTCCCTACACTCCAGGAGACGACTGGGTCATGTACTTGAATATTCCTCCTTAATGATTCCTATTGCCAATGTACAAGTTACCCCTATGCCTCATTTGTCTAATAATTGATGTCATCACAATAATTAATCATGTCAGTATTGTTAGTAGTAATCTTTGTGTCTCTTACCATATAACCTCGTGAAATACTCTACTCAGCACATTAATGGATTCCTGAATAATTCTAGCCCGATTTTGAACTCCGTTGCTCCTCATTGTATTAAATCTATTGGGTATTGAAGGTTCGAACATGTCAAAGAGGGAGCATCCCTGTGTGATCACATATATTCGATAAGTAATTTTATGGTCAGTTTATGATAGCACATCTTAGAGTAACTGTTGAAGGTCATCAAGGGCTTAGTGTGAGTGTTCGCCTAGAGATTTAGAGTTTTGGAGGGTGAACAAGTTATTCTCAACATTTTTCCCTGAAGATGTTATGTGAGTTGATAATGAAGGTTGCATAATTGTATTCCACATTAGGCCGCACTAGGAGTATGAAATTTCCCCATAGTTGTTCGCCATATATTTTGTGTATTCACATGCTTATGTCTAAGAAGGTAGTTGGAGATCCTTTGTGTATCATTCCGGTGGAAATTATTGAAGAGGAAGTTAATGGATAGTTAGCTTATGCAAGGTATCTAGTTGTCGTCCTTGTTAGATAAGTTTGGAGGTTGGGATTGTTTCCGTAAATGTGTTATGGCAAAGCTTGTAAGTCGAGGAGGCCACCTTGAAGGCCGAAAGTGTCATGGAAATAAAATATTTTTGTTTGATTGTATAACAATTGGTTTTGATTTGAAAGGTACCTTATAAGTGTTGTGATTTAAAAAATGTGCAATCCATGTTTAGGTATCATTATGATAATGTAGTGCTTGTAATTGTGAGATTAGTATTGTTGATATATACATTGTGGTCATTTGTCTCGTTGTGGATGAGTTGTTAGGATGTTTTGATGGTTCTCTGGCAGGTAGATAGGCCTAGTTACAAAGAAGATGCTGCCGAAATTTCTGAAAAATTTGGGAGTTAATCAAAATTTAGGGACCTGAGATAGGTTAGAAAAGAGATATACTATGTTAAGCGTTTAGGGCGGACTCTACTCCTCATTCGAGGACGAATGATCCTAGGGGGGGGGGAGAATGTAAGGCCCCAGAAAATTTCGCTAAGTAATTTAGGATTTCATGGTGCCAGGTAAGCTAATTATAATATTTTATGTGCTATTAACATGATGGGCATCAATTGGATTTGGTAAATAAGTGTACAAGTCTTATGGTAAGTAATTTGGGGTCCAAGGAAGGGCCTAACTCTAAGCCAAATTGGAAAATTTCACAATAGGCTAAGATTCCAAATGAGTTCGCACAAGTCCCTACTTTGGACGAACATATATATATATATATATATATATATATATATATATATATATATATAAGGTTTTACGTGGTGAACAACCTATCATATGAAGGTCTTCAAGTTTAGTTTCCGATGTTTCAAACCGTTCGTCATTTGGACATTCCTACACAAAGTTATGATCAAATTATTAAAGGCTGGAAAAATGCGATCCTATGTCGAATCTGAGATCGCAAATATATCGCATTTTTGACTCTGCGATCGCAGATCTATCACAGATTGGGCCAGTGTTTCCCAGGTTTGGGCACCTATTTCGCGATGCATTCTATGGCCCACATACTTGTTTTGCGGCCCATTCTGCGATCGCAAACCCGATTTCGGAGGCTTATTTTTCCTATTTTTATAACCTGACCCCATTTTCATATATAATCTTTGGGGCTTCATTTGGGTCATTTTCTACTGATGTTAGACAGAGTTGAGAGCATATAGAGAGAGAAAGAGAGAGAAGGATACTAGATTCATAATCACCCATCTCTTTCTCAGGTTTTCAAGTATCAAAGAACCCAATCACATGTTCTTCATCTAGGATGTAAGGTTCTATACATTAGACTTTAATTTTGAGTTTGGGGTATAAAATGGGTTATTGAGGTATGATTATTGGGTGTAATAGTATTATGTATACATGCATGTACAAATTAGGTTTGTGAGGAGATTGTTGAACACGAATAAGTAATGATTAGGTTGGGTAATGAAGGAAATCTTGTAAAAGAGCCTTGAAATCAAGATGCACACCTAGTGTTAGATAAAATGCTCAAACGAGCCAAAACCATGAATATCTTCCTAATTTGTGTTCAATTTTTTATGTCTCGAAGTAGATTGGGATTGCTAGAATTTCCGGAACATTGTAGTAACTTAAGGAAAAGCTCATCGAGGTATGTATGGCTAAAACCCCGTCTTTTAGAAATTGAGCTCCGTTGGTGTTTGTGTAAATGCGGTAAAATTAAGGTTGGATTGTTTTATTGATTATTGTTTCACATGAATTGGAGTTGCAACCTTATAGGCGTGAAAGATGTGTCTCAATGTGGTCGAAGTGCTATTCTTGATAACTTGAAAAGGCGCAATGAATGTGAATCATATATTGAAATGCCTAGACCTTTAATTAAGATTGAAGCTGCATATGTTGTGCCATCTATATGAAGTCTCATCTATGCTTACAATTTTATTTGCTCTTATGTGCACATATTATCCTAAATTACAAATCTAACATTGAAATTGGGAATGATGTGAGATGTGGCCTAGTGCAAAATATATGACGTGATAGTTGTGGCCCCAAGTGCCTATGAAATGATATATGTGAAACAAAGATTGAAATGAGATGATTGATGGAAAAGGGAAACGCCTTGGTAAGGCGGCCTAGACGATCGGGCCGAGATCGGACAACATGCCGCACACATGGTGGTATTGTATTTGTGATTGAAGTGTATGTCTCAAATGAGGCAACCTAGCCGATCAGGTCGATATCGGACTCCACTCAAGATAGCTGTGGTATTGTGCACAATGATGAACAGTATGAAATGCCGCAAAACTAAAAGCTATGGGAAAATGATGTAAAAATTATATGATTCTTTTATTTGATAATGTTGTGACCATTTATAGTGTTTGAGTTATACTTGTGATTTCCTTATTCTTGTATGAAAGTTCTTTCTAACTAGATGGTGTTTAGTTATACATACTAGTACTATTCCATGGTACTAACGTCCCTTTCGCCGGAGGCGCTACATTTTTAAATGAATGTAGGTGGCTTTGTAGCAAACAGTGTCGATCGCGCGTAGCGGCGTGTCCTCCTCTCAAAGTTTTGGTGAGACCCTTATTCCTTCAAGGGGTTATGTTGTATATCTTTGGTTGTAGACTTCCACTTTTGAGTTATAGCTGGGGCTTTGTTGCCAGCGTTGTTATAATTTGTCTTTTGTATCCATAGAGGCTCCCTAGATGTTTGTGTGGGTTATGTACGGGTGTTGAACGGGTCTATGAACTAGGTTGAAATCTTAAACTCTTGTTTCTCTAAATTGTAACTGTATGGGATCTTGGAAACTTAACTACGGTTTAAGGTTGTGATATAAAATGAATCAACAATGTTGAATGTACGATTTTGCTATTGGCTAAATAAATGAATGCAGGGTTTCTTTATCGTATTGAGTTGGGTAGAACTTGTTAAAAAGGCTTGCTCAGTTGGGTTCACTCGATTGAGCGCAGGTCGTGCCTCTCGAGGTTGGGGCGTGACATACTCCCTGCACCTTGTGTGTAGAGTCATGTATTTCTAAACCTGATAGAGGGTGTTGATTGCTCAGTGGCAGAGTTATTGGAGATAGCAAGGTAGTTGTCCGACGTTCGCAGCCCTGCTCTTCTCCCTCTTGTATTCCTTAGATTGTTTTAGTATATTTTTAGACCTTAGTAGATGCTCGTGACTTGTAACACCTCGATGTCAGGCTTGTGTCTTTATTCCGCACTGTTCATTTAGACTTACATTATGAGATATTTTGATTAATTAAAAGCTTAAAAATAATTTATATAGATTAATGGTTAATTCAGAAGTTGTGTCGGTTGGCCTAGTTTCACAATAGGTGCCATCATGACCGGGTTGGTTTTAGGGTTGTGACACTTATGCTGGAACTCCAGTATATTATGCTGGAGTATTTTCCAGATTTTGAACAGTGTTTTCGTTCAGATTTATCTTTACGTGAAAAGTTGCTAAATTTCGATTACTTTTGAAACTGTGGCTATTTTTGAATGACCACTTGTAAATCTGGCTATTTTTGAATTTCTCACGCTTTAGGGTGAAAATAGCACAGGCTAGTCAGTTTTTAGATTTGTAATTGAAAAATAGTCAGCGTTTAGAAAGTCATTGAAAAATAGCCACTATTTCAATGCAACATGAAAAGTTCTAGCAAAATATAGTGGAGATTGGAGCACCTATGTATGAACTTCCAGCGTATTATGCTAGCACTCTAACACACAGAAAGTTCCAGCTTAATATACTGAAGATTGGAACACCTGTGTATTAACTTCCAGCATATTATAATGGTCTAGTATATTATACTGAAAGTCCAGTATATTATACTGAAACTCCAGTATATTACGATGTAATATTTTCTGGATTTTGAACAATGTTTTCGTTCAAATTTATCTTTACATGAAAAGTTACATTTGAAACTGTGGCTATTTTCAATTACCACTAATAAATCTGGCTATTTTTTAATTTCACCTCACTATTTTTTGGGGCCCCTAATTTTCCTAATAAATGAATATGTTATTTTATTTTTTATTAAATAAGAAAGTATATTTTTTCATAATTAAAAAAGAAGATTGAACCGTTGTGTATAAATTGAGAAAAGGAATAGACTTTTTGAGAATCACTCTAACAACAACAACAACAACCCAGTATAATCCCACAAATGGGGTCTGGGGAGGGTAATATGTACGCAAAGCTTACCCCTACCCCGAAGGGTAGAGAGGCTGTTTCCAGGAGACCCTCGGCTCAAAAGCAACAGAAGCCGATATATTAGTACCATAAAAATGCATAATAAAAATGCATAATAAAATAACAGCAATACAATAGATATGTAATACATAATACGAAATACGAAAAAGATGGCTGGTATAGTAAAACTAGCAGGTAAAGCCCTGCATCAATAGACGACCAATGACATTCTTAGTCCAACTCCTAACTGGCTAGTCTCACTCTATTGTGCTATAGAAATATTCACAACTCTCCCCTAACCTACAACCTTAATACTCGACCTCCATAATTCCCTGTCAAGGGCCATGTCCTCAGTAATCCTAAGTCGCGCCATGTCCTGTCTGATCACCTCTCCCCAATACTTCTTAGGTCGTCCTCTACCTCTCCGCGTGCCCACTACAGCCAGTCGCTCACACCTCCTCACCGGTGCATCAGTGCTCCTCCTCTGAATGTGCCCGAACCATCTGAGTCTTACTTCCCGCATCTTGTCCTCCATGGGGGCCACACCCACCTTCTCTCGAATATCTTCATTCCTAATCTTATCCATCCTTGTATGCCCGCACATCCACCTCAACATCCTCATCTCTGCTACTTTCATCTTCTGGATGTGTGAGTTCTTTATTAATAGATTTGTGTGACGATCCGACCCGTCGTCTCATGAGTTGCCGCTCCATTTCCCCCATTCAGCTTCTTTACGCTTTGTTATCCGTGTTTTATGTGATCGAGTTGATTAGTTCGAGTTCGGAGAGGATTTGGTAAGAAATGAGACACTTAGTCTCTTTTAAGAAGGCTTAAGTTGGAAAAGTCAACCGGGTGTTGACTTATGTGTTAGAAGGCTCGGAAGTGAGTTTCGATGGTTTGGTTAGCTTCGGGAGGTGATTTGTGACTTAGGAGCGTGATCAGAATGTTTTTTGGAGTTGTAGAGAAGATTTAGGCTTGAATTGGCGAAATTGATATTTCGGCAAATTCCGGTTGATAGGCGAGATTTTGATATAGGGGTCGGAATGGAATTCCGAGAGTTGCAGCAGCTTCATCGTGTCATTTGGGATGTGTGTACAAAATTTCAGGTCATTCGGACGAGATTTGATAGACATTTTGATTGAAAGCATAATTTAAGAGTTCTTGGAGTTCTTAGGTCTGAATCCTATGTTAAATTGTGATTTGATGTTGTTGTGAGCGTTCTGAAGTTTTGAGAAAGTTTGAACGATGTCATGAGATGTGTTGGTACAATTGGTTTGAAGTTCCGGGAGTTCCGGGTAGGTTCCGGGATGTTTTTAGTGCAAAAATCATAGCTTAGCAGGTCTATAGGGGTTGCAGGCCCCCGAACTCACCCATGCGGTCCGCACAAAGTTGAGTGCGCCTGCGGTGAGTGTTGTGCGGCCCGCACAAATACGAGCGTGGCCGTGGTAGGCGTCGCACGGACCGCACAAAGTGGGGCGCGGCCGCGGTGAAGAACATTCCGCTGGTCTTTCTTCGGAAGCTCATATCTTTTGATCCACAAGGAATTTTGAGGTGATTCAAAAACGAAAGTTGTAGATCTTCGTGTCTAGTTTTCCGAAAAGGTAAAGTTATCACAATTTGGACATCTGTAGCAAACGGTATGGACAAAATACTAAAGCCTGTCACTGCAGAGGGAGGCCTGTGCGGCCGCACGTTGTCTTTGCGCGGACCGCACTGGCTTGCGCGGACCGCGTGAGTTTTGGTGCGGCCCGCGGTAGCTGATACCTGAGGGGTACCTATAAATACGAGGTTTTGGGTTTTATTTAATATTTTGACCTAGAGAGCTCAAATTTTGGCGATTTTTCGAAGGTTTTTCAAGAAATTCATCGGGGTAAGTGATTTTAACTCAGATTTGGCTAGAATACATGAATCTATCACTGAATTAATCATATAATTCGTGATTTGAGATGGAATTTGGGAAGAAAATTGTGAAACCTTTCAAAAATGTAAAATGATGATTTGAAGGACCAAATGGTATCGGAATTGGATAATTTTGGTATGGTTAGACTCGTGAGGGTATGAGGATTCTGAAAATGTAAATTTTACCCGATTTCGAGACGTGGGCCCGGGGCTCGGGTTTTGCTAATTTTGAGATTTTTGATATTTTTCGAATGTTTTCGCTTGGTCTTTGTTCCCTTAGTATATTGTGACGTATTCGTTCTGATTTTGGATCGATTCGACGCGCGTGGAGGCCATTTTGAGATGCAGGGGCATAGCGAGCTAGGGTTTTGGCCAGTTTGAAGTGAGTAATGATTTTAAATGATGTCCTGAGGGTTTGAAACCCCGGAATTGCACAACGTAGTGCTATACTAAGTTGAGATACACGTTGTGTGACGAGCGTGAGGTTCAATGCTATGGGGATTGTGACTTGGTCCATCCCGAATGATATTTTACTACATTTTTGATTGAGACATATACTTTATTATTGTGAATTGGGCTTGTTGCCATGCTTGGGGCCTTGTGCCGACCTGTAGAACCCTTAGGGGATTTTTGACTAGTTTTCTTCACTTACTTTGTTAAAGAATTTATATCCTTAGTCATGTTTCCAATTGTTTAAGAATGATATGAACCGGATTTTCGAAATGTTAGTCATAAATAGAGAGAGATATGAGGGCTGAGATCCCGACCGTACATTATGCCCGAGAGACTGTGATTTTTAAATGACTGATAGGGGTCGAGGACCCAATAGTGAGGATATTTTATATGATATGGATCGGGTTGCACGCCGCAGCATATATATATATATATATATTATACATATTATGGATCGGGCTGCACGCCGCAGCAACTACTTATATGGATCGGGCTGCACGCCGTAGCAATTATTTAGCGCTTGGGCTAAAGGAGCCCCTCCGGAGTCTGCACACCCCCAGTGAGCGCAGTCGACTATTATTATTATGGATCAGGCTGTACGCCACAGCGATATACGGATCGGGCTGCACGCCGCAGCGGTATATATATATATATTTTTTGATTCGGTTATCGTGAAAAGTATATGAAAATTGAGAACTGAGGAGAAGAACGAATAAATGAACTGAAAGGCTTGAGGAGCTGATTCATACTGATTATATCTGTTTTACCTAGTTTTAAAGAATTTCACATGATTTCTTCATTCACTGTTACTTAAATGATTTTACTGTTTTGATATAGAACTGCTTAGTGCCTTTACGTGATTTCACACTGTCAGCCCTTATTTATTTTTATTACTCACTGGGTCGGAGTACTCACATTACTCCTTGCACCTCGCATGCAGTTGCAGGTATTTATTCACCCGGTAGCGGGTATTGGCTATGTGGAGGCAGAGTTGTAGAGGTTTTAGCGAGGTGACTGCCAGCGTTCGCAGCACCACTGTCTTTCTATGTTATTCATTATTCTTGTTCAGTGTATTTCTAGACTGTAAAGTGGAAATTTCATTCTTATAGATGCTTGTGACTTGTGACACCCCGGTTTGGGCTATGTCGGGATGGTTCCTGCTATTGTTAACGTTAAAATTTTCGCAATTTATGAGTATCGTATTACATGTTATTACGGTTATGATGATCAACTGTTTAAAAGAGGTGTTTCGTTTTGGTCTGGCTGGCCTTGTCTTCACGAGAGGCGCCATCACGACTGGGTTCGGAGATTGGGTCGTGACAATTTGCATATTAAAAGGTTAGAAAATAGACTTCAAATAAAATTATATATAAAGTTCTTTTTTGTGTTTTCCTAACAAAAAGCTTAAGGACTCTCAATGAAGTTTTTCTTTAGGCCAATGAAGCTTAAGGACTCCCTACATTTAGTAAAATGAGTGTGTACGCACTTCGGGATTTGATGGACCTAGATTAGTTTGTTCTGTGTTGCCGGTGGCCTCAACTCAGGTTCAATTTGGATATCTAACTAACAAATTTAATTAATAGGACGAAAAAGAGGTATCAAGAAAACCCGCAATTTCCTAACTTCAAAACCTGACTTACAGTCCGTTTGGCCAAGCTGCAAAAATCAACTTATTTGAGAAATATTTTTTTTTTAAAGTGCTTTTCTCAGAAGTACTTTTGGTGAGAAGCAATTTGTATTTGGCTAATTAGTTTTAAAAGCACTTCTGAACAGCAATTAGTGTTTGACCAAGCTTTAAAAAACTACTTCTAAGTGTATTTTTCTCAAAAGTGCTTCTCAAAAAAGTGCTTTTGGATAGAAGCTATTTTTCTACTTCTCCAAAATTGCTTTTGCTTCTCATCAAAAGCACTTTTTTACTTCCAAAAGCTTGGCCAAACACCTCAATTTTTGGCCAAAAGTGCTTTTGGCAAAAAAAATACTTTTGGCCAAAAAGAAGCTAAACCAAACAGGCTATTAATCAGACTAATAGCCCGTTTGGCCAAGCTGCAAAAATCAGCTTATTTTGAGAGGTGCTTTTTTTCAAAAGTTCTTTTCTCAAAAGTACTTTTGGTGAGAAGCAGTTTGTGTTTGGCTAATTAGTTTGAAAATTATTTCTGAGCACCAATTAGTGTTTGGCCAAGCTTTAAATATTACTTATATGTGTATTTTTCTCAAAAGTGCTTAACAAAAAAGTATTTTTGGAGGCTGTTTCTCCTCAAAAACACTTTTTTTCCTTCCAAAAGCTTGGCCAAATACCTCAATTTTTGGCTAAAAGTGCTTTTGGCCAAAAAAAGCACTTTTGGTCAAAGAAAAGCTTGGCTAAACAGGCTATAAGAGGGTGTTTGGCTAAGCTTATAAGCTGGCCAAACTAGCTTATAAGCACTTTTCGGTTATCTACGCGTTTGGTAATGTTAAAAGCGCTTATAAGCCAAGTGCTTATTTTTTAAAAATAAACCAAAAGCCATAAGTTGGTCACCCTCAGCTTATAAATTTTTAGCTTATAAGCACTTTAAGTTTGACCAAAATTTTTACTATTTTATCCTTAAAATATTCCGTTTTAGAACAAAACTCATACATCGATACTCACTGCCTCAAGTATTTTTTCAACTTAACCCTCCCTCCCCCCTCCCTGCCTCTTCAAGTCTGCAATTCTCATTGACTATTTAAGATAAGCAAATTCTCTATTCCTTTGCATATTTATATCTATGTGATTATGTATTAATCTTTGAACTGTATGTAATAAATGAGGACATATCAAAATTTTAGTGTATTGCTTTCTAAGTGTTGTGGTGATGAAGACAGTGTTTGTTTCTCTTCAAATATTTTGTCCTATTTAGGTTTATTTTTTACTGAGAAACTTTTGTTAATTTATTAATTATTATAACATATGATTATATGCTTATCATAAAATAAATTATATTTATCATAAAAATTATCTTATCTAAGCACAATTGTATTTAAAATAAAATAATAAATAGAATATTTTATATTTGAATTGATCTGGAATCCATAATTTTAAAGAAATTACGCCCTTATAAGTGTAAACAGTTCTAAGGTTATTTAAGTCATTTTATCAGAAAAAGAGCTTATCAACACTTTTTTATCAAATACTGCAGCAACTTATTATCAATTTCAGCACTTGTATTCAAACACGTAACTGCTTATTTATTAAATAAGTTTCAGCATTTAAAAGTGTTTTTCAGCTCCTAATGCTTATCAGTTACTTTAAATCAGCTAATCCAAACGGGCTCTAAAAGAGATGTCACTTTTGATGGATTTTGGCTTTTATATCCAAATTAAAATGGACGAGGTTATTTATCTTTCAAATTTCTGTTATCCTGTCAACTTGTGGAAACATAAATCCTAACAAATATCAGTAAATAAGAACACTGACATAGAAGCTACGCATTAGTTTTAGACTTTTAGGAGTTGTTTTGAACATTCATCCTTTATTTCAAGACATCAGCTGTGGTGAAATTACCTTTCATTCAATTTGTTTTCCCCGTCAACTAAATTAAGAGAAAACATTATCACATGTAGGCATAAATACCCACTCTCAAGAATCATATAGTAGGTGATTAACTTTATCTAACCGAAGGCAAATCTTGAACTTAGAGTCAATGGGTTCAAAATAAGAAGTAATCTCGTTATATGTATACTTTATACATAACTGTTTTTGCATATACACACAAAATTCAAATCGAAAATATTAATTGAATCTATAGAACTCGTCTTAGATCCACCTATGTATTTACCTAATCTGATTAGTGTGGAATAAGAAAGATGATTGACGTTAATAAAAATAGCCACGGAACAAAGCATGATCTGACTTCATTTAGGGCAATGTACGTGAATCAGGAACATACAAAATTTTATAGTCAAAATATGCTCCAATATGTTTTTACTTTATGTCTTTTCTTTTCTAATCAAAAAATTGACCTAACTGTCTTTCTCAAATATAGCCATATTGCCAGGTTATTGCGTTATTATTGCAGTCTTCCTTAATAAGAGTACTTAATAAATGGTTCAAGTTTAAAGTACTTTTTTTTTGGCGTACAACCTACGAGCTCCATCCACTCGGTTCTTCATCAAATTCTTTTGAATTATTCTAAAACTACCTTTAAAGTACTTAAATAAAAATTTGATAGATATGTACATGTGGATTAAAATTCAGGAGAAGTTGTCATTTTCTATGTATTCGATTTTTCAGTTACTGTTTATTTCATTAAGTATGAGGATTAATTTGGTGTAACTAAAACCGATAAAAAATGGCTAAGATTGTGGGAGTGAAAATTGAGAAATATAAAAGATTAATAAACTGAAATCCTAACTATAGACGGTGAAATAGTGGGCTTGGCCTAGTTGGGCTGCAAAGCGTGAATAGGCTGATTGGGCTGTGGTGTGGAATGAGGGACAAAGTTGGAAAATAGCCACTTTTAACACATGTTATCAAATTTTAGCCATCATTTTAAAAGCTATTACAACTTTAGCAACTCTTTTGACATAAAAAAAATTTGAATAAAAATATCTCTAACTAAAATACGGAATAAATTCTAGAACGAATAGTGAAATTTGAACATTTAATGCCATGTGTCATTTGGGTCTCTCTAGAAACTAGAGAGAAAGGTAAATCATTCAATTACACACAATAGTCCTGCAGATAAATTAGCAAATCTCAGCCATCGTAGTAATATAATCCATGTCTTCAGAACTTTTGCTGATCTCCCTAATCAAGTCAAAAGACTCGTCAACATGGACAGATGTGATCTACCATCATTTAGGATCAAAATAGCCAAACCAGGGTATGTCATATATGACCCACCATAATTTTTGTATAGTTATCTGCAATTTTGGTTAGGACTAACATCAGTAGTCTCATCTCAATGATCATTTACAAAGTTTGAGATGCCAAACTCACCTTGTAACTTTTTGCACATAAATGATTATTGGAGACAATGTTTTAATCAAAAAAAATCACACACAATAGACAATGGAAACAACGCACGATAGAGTAATGAATAATGAAGAGGCTGAGCAATTACTTCGCAGCATAAACAAACAAAAGGAAGGGACAAATGCAAAAGATAGCTTCAAGGAAAAATATAATCTCCCTTGACAACAACAACATCCTATTGGATTTTGAATGCAACACTGTTAATAATATATCACTTGAAGACGAAAACACAAACCCAGCAAACTACCCAAACTTCATACCTATTTTAACACAAGATAAAGAAAGGCTATATCAACCATGGAAGTAAGTTCTCATCATAAAGCTTCTTGGGAAACGACTAGGATATGTCCAACTAAGGGAGAAAATACATAGGCTATGGAGATCAGCATAAGCCCTAAATATGATAGACTTGGGTAATGATTTCTACCTCATAAAGTTTCACTCACAAGAAATCTACAACAAGGTCAACAGGGTCCATGGTTCATTGGTTCACAATACCTATCAATTCGATAATAGGCACCGACGCTCAACCCATACGAAGCAAAAAACAATCACAACCACAATAGGGATACGTTTACCTGCCAACTAAATTTTATGATTTAACAATTCTAAAAAAGATCAGTCAAATGCTGTGAACATTACTAAAAATCGACAACTGCACATCACAAACAACTAGAGGACAATATGTAAGACTATGTATCCTGGTCCTAATAAGCAAAACTCTATCAACATCAGTGTTATTGGGAACCCACCTCCAGCAGATACCTTACAAGGACACAAACCCTCTATGTACCTTATGTGGATGCTTATGGCATAAATACAACAAATATACAGCAAATACAAAATCTCAGGCAACCACGAGAATGAAGAAATTACAAGCTAATCAGTATCTGAAGGGCCTTGAAACATAGTTGTGTACCCAAAGAGAAAAGGCAAAGAGCAGGTAAACACTAACAGCCAAAACCAAGTACTAGTTCCAATATGAGTAGTTATACCAAACACAGGATTGGGCAATCAAAATAAGGAAGCTCATAAGAAAATAATGAGCAAGGAAGAGGGGAGCAAAACCACTACAATCATCAAATATGACAATTTAATGGGCAACACTGATGAAGGAACACAAGGAACCACTGGTGTAGACATCAAATATACAATACCCAAAATTTCAAAAGTACACAGTACACGCAATTCTCCCATAAATCCTGACGCCAAGAAAAAGTTACATAACCCTAATACCACCCATCAAGTGGAGCCTACTCAACCACAAACGAAGATAAAATTTATACTTGTACGTAGTGGATCCACGTCATCAATGGCAAATGACGAAACACCCAAACACAATAGGAAAGACAGTAACAAAAACCCCTCTACATCCTTTATACACACGCATAATCCCTTCTCTATACTATCAAATACACAAACTGACAACACCCTACATCACACCTATGACAATACTAAATCAAGTAATGTCTGCCCTCCACCTACACCCCATTAACAATCCAATCACTATGCGCCCCTACAATCCAAAAATGACCTTCCCACCACAAACAATATTTCTACCAAATATCTTCCAAATATCCTCTTCCTTACTACTAAACCACCTGAAATAAATGACCAAAATATTATTCCCATGGAAACAACTAGTCCATAAAATATTTCAGCCCAAAAAGGCAACAAGGCCCACAACGCATTATACCCAACTGGGATATATATAATCAATCTATAACACCCTCAATTTTACCTACTGTAACTCCCCCGGTCTAAAACAGGTACTATCGCCTGTAATATTACATTAAATGCACGGTAGATACCTGCAAAACCAATGCCACCCTCTTCTTAGAATGCACCACTGTCGACGGGTCAAATCCCATCACCACCCCATCGACATGATGAATCCCTACCACTAACTAACCAAGCCCTTTGTCCCCATAATTAACCTATTAAAACCACTAACACCCCAATCCAAACCACACCATCACCAAACACAGAACAATCTCACACAACACAACTAACCAAGTAGGAGATATCTTAGCAATGTTGCGCGCGACCAACAACCCCCCTTCCCAACTCACCATCTACCCCGTACAACGGACACTCAAATACACTCAGTCAATTAAACCTTCTGCCTCCAAACCCCATTCTCTCAGATAGGTTACAACTACCTTTGAATGAATACTATAATGCCTACCAGTTTCCTCTAGCCTACAAAAATAACCTCTAACTACACTACCAACACTACCATCAAGCAATCCAAACCCCACCACCATAACAACAGGAGGAAGCACCACCACCACAACTACCAAGGCATTGGAATTTCGATTTCAAAGTGCAACAAGTAACTATGCTAATGGAGAACACGACCACTCTATCACACTATGTCTCCCAAGGACTTCACTCAAACATGAGGATGCAGTATGCACACCAACTACTGCAAGTCTGAAAAATCATAGCATTGGTGCTCAACAATGAGATTTTGGACATGCAGGCAGCAGCAACCACACAACAAGCAGCAGAGCAGCCTCCGTAATGGAATACACCCCCACCACCCAACTCATGGAGACCATCCCTAACTATGGTGTCCCAGCACGCTTCACCAGAACCATAGGAGGAAGAACACGTTATACCACTCTTGCCACAGTTTCTACTAGAAGAGCTATAGCGCTTAGAAACTCCACCACTACTACAACCACCAGGGACACCAGACATAAGTCCATCTCAGGCAAGCATCCTAGATCAAGTTCTCTAGAATATCACAATAATGGAGCTTCTGACACTCACCCTGCCCAAAACTCCGAAAGAAAATTTCTTATCAGTATTCCTCCACTAGTCACGAGGAAGGGAATCAACATGAGGATCTACCCCATAGACCCCTTATCTTACTCCATTGTGATGATTCCAACACTGAGGTAGCAAGCCCCCTACAAGAACACAATAACTACCAACAACTATATCTTGCTCAGAAACCCACGAGGAATCAACAAGAGTGGTCAATACAAAACACACCCTTAATGAAGATATTGTTATGGAATTGTAGGGGAGAAAATGCAGTTGAGGTCAGAAGGAATCTCAGAGCAGCCCTCTCTTGGAATAATCCCAACATGGTCTATCTCAATAAGACAAAAATGAAGGAAGCAGCACACGAAGCATAATTTTCGAGCTAGGGTTTACCAATATGCTACATGTTGATGTAGTAGGCTATTCAGGTGGGTTGATTATATTATGGAAGGATCATGAAGTTACCTAGGTGGACCCCATTGCAGTTAACAAACAGGAAATCCATGCAAATGTTCAGGTAGGCCCCACTAGCCCACCCTAGATAATGTCTCTTATTTACGTAAGTAGTAGTTTTAATAATAGAAAATACTTTGGGATAATCCAGATCAGATTTTCTATAACCTATACACTGACTTGGGTCCTGTGTGGGGATTTTACCGAAATTACTTCTGTCGCGGATAAATTTATGGGAAAACCTATTAATAATAATAGAGCAAATGCCCTACTAACCTGTCTCCAAAATATTAACATGGTCAATTTGGGGTTTGCGGGCCCAAGATTCACCTAGTCAAACCTTAGAAGTTTTAGAAATAGCCTAATCTTGGAACAACTAGATCACTTTTATGCAAACCCATATGGCTTAGCCCGCACCCTGACTCCACTATACATACCTTCCACGCACCCACTCAGATCAACGTCCACTCCTATTGTCTCTATTAAAAACCCCAAAGCCTAATTATTTATTTAGGCTGGAAACTATGTGGTTCAGCCACCCAAACTTCAACTTATTAATCACCACTGGCACCAATCCTCCATATATCATTGTGCACTAAAAAACTTCACCGCACACGTCAAAGATTGGAATAAATCTACTTTTAGAAATGTTTTCCACACAAAAAGGTCCTACTAGCAAGACTAGCAGGACTTCAAAACATGAACAATTCTAATAAATCTCTATTCCATTAAAACCTTGAAAATAACCTTCGAGAACAATTTCATTTAGTACTAAAGCACGAAGAAATTTTTTGGAAGTTAAAATCTTGAGTGCAATGGCTAAATGAGGGTGATGCAAATACAAAGTTCTTCCATAATTCTACTATCTAAAGAAGAAGACGTAACATGATACTATGATTAAATGACTCTATGGGTAACTGGAGATACCACAAAGAAATTAATTCTATTATCCTAAACCACTACAACACCATCTACTCATCTGCACTTATGTCTAGCAACAAAATTTCCCACGAACTCTTTGACTACGCTCTATCCAAGAAGGCTAGAAGCCAAATATCAAAGCCCATTTTAGAGGAAAAATTCATAGAGCAATAAAATCATTCAAACCCCTCAAGGTGCCTAGGCTGGATGGACTAGGAATATGAGTGTCCGACCCTTATGGACTAACGGGAAAAGTACAACCTGTAAATCCAGTGTGGGGCGTGGAAGGTTTTGATCCTTTTGTTCTAGAGGAATAGCCTCTCATCATAATCTTCTTTCAAAAGCACTACAATTGAACCAGGTGCGCTGTAATCCAAATTTTCATAGATGCTTTTGAATATTATACCATTCCAAGTAAGATAAATACCACCTGCATCACACTCATACCAAAAGTTAAAAATCCTGAAGACATATTCCAATATAGGCCAATTATTTTGTGCAACACCGTCTATAAAATGATTACCAAAATTATTGTCAACACGATTCGCCTATTCCTCAAACATCTCATCAATCCCAATCAATGCAGCTACCTTCAATCATAGTGCGAGAAGCAATTCACTCCTTCAAATGCATGTTAGGACGAATGGGCAACATGATGCTTAAGCTAGACCTAGAAAAAGCTTTTGATAGACTAGAATGGTCCTTCATACACAAATCACTTTACAACCTAGGATTCTCCACCACCCTAATCAAACTAATCATTAATTGCATCCCAATCTCTACCATCTCAATTTTGATCAATGGAAAACTAACAAAAAATTTTGAACCATCGCGAGGCATTCGACAAGGAGACCCACTATCCTTATACATCTTCATCATTTGTATGCAGGAACTATCCCATCAAATTGATCAAGCAACAGCCAATGGCGACTTAACACTAGTCAAGATTAGTAGACCTAGGACACAAGTCTCACACTTCCTCTTTGTAGACGACCTGATACTATTCACGCGTGCTAACCTACATAACGCCGGCTCTATTATTAATATAATTTACTCCCTCTACCACCAATCGGGGCAAAAAATAAATTTCTCAAAATCAAAAGTTTTCTTTTCCAAAAATGTTCCAAACAACACACAAGATTGTCTTACCCGTACCCTAAATATTTGCAAGACTACTAACTTTGGTAAGTACATTGGCTTCCACCTAACAAACCACCCCCCAAAGGCAAAGACTATCAATTCATAATTGACAAAATGAATAGCAAACCATCTGGCTGGAAAGCAAAATAACTCAACATGGAAAGTAGAACCACTCTCATTCACTCAGTACTAGCCTCCATACCAAATTACTCCATGCAAAACAATCTACTACTAACTTCCACTAGGAACCATATAGACCGTATCCAATGAAATTTCTATAAGGATCAACTCCGGAGAAAAGGAAAGTATATTTTGCTAATTGAAGACTGTAACCACTCCAAAATAGCTCAGAGGGATGGACCTTTATAAAACAGTAAGAAGAATTATGCAATGCTAGCAGGTTTACTCTGGCGATTCCATAAGAGCAATCAATTCTTGTGGGTAACAATTCTTTAATCAAAATATGTTCAACATAGACGTTGAGGGATATACGAGGCTAAACCTGTTGATTCGTACATATGGAAAAGCATAACCAAAGCAAATATACTATTCCGCACAGGGCTTTCATGAAACATAGGAGATGGAAAAAAATCAATCTCTGGAATAACAACTGGATGCCTAATAATAGCTATTTGCGCAAGTTAATACAGGGGCCTTTACAACACAAGGAAGAACAACAAATAGTGTCATCAATCCTTACAAATCATTCATGGTATTTGGATAGATTATTACTAACCCTACATCGTGATGCTGTAGATCAAATCAAAAATATCTATATCCCTTTCTCAACAAAACCTGATCATTCCTTCCGGAACCAAACACCTCTTGACAACTTTACCACAAAGTCAGCCTATCTATTCCAACTCCAGGTCACCAACCAAATAGCACAACTCAACGCTGCAAATAACTCTTGTCTTAGGCAGCTCAAGTGTTTGAACAAGCTAAAAAAATTCATGTGCTTCTTGTACACCACAAACTACCCACTAAAGACTTCTTGCTCAAAAGAAATATATACTCCAAACAAACCTTTACCAATTCAGCCCAAGTGTAGTAGAGGACATATACCACATATTCTTCTCATGCAAAAAGTCCTACCACTTATGGAACTTGTTCAATCTACAAAGACCTCAACTACACAACTTTGGCCATTGGATAAAGGATATGTGTCAAAAAGACACTACCATTCACAAAAAAATGCCTCATTAAAAACTCCAAACTCTACCCTACTCCCGTTCATCCTTTGGAACATTTGGATTAATAGGAACTCAAAGCTCTTCAACCACACTTCATCCATCACATGCCACAAAAATTTATGATACAAGTTGCTAAATTCATTTCACTCGCCCAGATTACTATGCCATCAAAACCTAGGCTTCAAAAACCAATAAGATGGCTCCCACATACTAACCACTACAAGCTAAATATTAATGGAGCTTATGACAAAAACAATCAAACAAATAGCACTAGTGGACTCATCAGAGACCACCACGACAATTGGAGAGTGGGATTTGTGCAGAAGGTAGCTGCAACATCCGGCCTTTACGGTGAAATACTTGCAGTAATAGCAGGACTAGATCTCTCCTTCACAAAAAATCTCTTTCACACTATAATGAAAACAGATTCACATGTATTATGTAACTTATTCAAAAATGAACAACCAGGCTACTCACATCTTCTTCATGATTGAAGTTTTCTTCTTGATGCTGTTGGTGTGGACAAAATAACCCATATATATTGGGAAGGAAACTCTGTAGCTGACGCTCTGGCAAAGTATAGAAGCACCAAGCAACAGACAACAACAAAGGGAGAAAATACTATGTACTGGGAAACACCTCCAGACTTTATTTTACAAGTTTTTACTAAAGACAAATTGAAAAATATTGCTATGCGGTCTATCCCTATGTTATGTAATAACTAAAATTATACATTTTAATATAAAGTCACTCATTTCATTAGCAAAAAAAAATAACATTTATCAGTTCAAACTCCACTAAAAAGCTCTTGTATCTTTTCAAGGGGTTTTGAACTACCACCGTTCATACTCCAACATCTTTTCGTGCAGTTTGAAATTTTGACAAGTGAAATTCCATGATTTTTTCTGCTCAAAAGCATTTTTTTCTTCCAAAAGCTTGGCCAAATACTTCAACTTTAAAAAAAGTACCTTTTTAATTGAAGAAGCTTGGTCAAACAGGCTATAAGTGTGTATTTTACAAAAGTCACTATTCTATTTTTTTATCACATAAAAGTCACTTAACTTCTCCTTTCTCGCTTAAAAGTCATTCTAACTCAAATCCTACGGCTTAAATAGTTGTCATCCAACTAGTTGTGATGACACCTAACCCAACCCGCTAGGTAAGCTAATTTAACAACTAACCAGCTCCAATAACACTTTATTAAAGCAATTAAGTAAAGAAATATCTGAATCTGATACATTCTCAAAGGACTGGTAGTACAAATCATGAGCTTCTAAGAATAGAGTTTACAAAGCTGGTATGAAGTTAATACATTATCTATTTGAAAAGTACATAAACAGAGTTTTATGAATCTAAGACTACCATGAACAAGAGGCAGTTGCAACCGGAACACAAGTACATCTTCAAATCCAGCTCCCATCGAACACAACAACATCAACAGTCAACATCTGCACGCAAGGTGTAGAAGTGTAGTATGAGTACAACCGATACCATTTACTCAATAAGCAACAAATCTAACCTTAGGTTGAAAGTAGTAACGAGCTGGAACAAAGGTCGGGTCCAACATCCAATAGCCAATTACAGTTCATAACAATGTAAAGCAAGTAATAAAAGAAGTAACCTAGAGATAAAATGTCCAGCTTAATCATGGTTCCCAAAATTAGTTTCGCTTTTCAAGTATATCAGTGAAAACCCAAGTCTTTGCCGAAATTGCCAAAAATAAGAATAAGTTTAAAAACTGTAATTTGTCCCAAAAAGCTTTCAACAGGTAAATGTTTCATTTTTAGATAGCATGAGGAAAGTACATCTCTATGCCTACATGTCAAGATACAGGTAAAATCATGAATGTCACCAAAACCGGGTAGCAGAAGGAGATGCATCTCTATGCATGTATCTCAAGTACGCATGTCAAATGCAATGCCTCTCAGTGATGAACTCATGTACTCATACTTTCAGAGTACTCAATCTCACTGTCTAGCATTCTCTCTCACAATGCTTAATACTTAACACACTCAATCACTTAGCATTGTACAATACATGTTGGTGCGTGCAACCCGATCCACATATAGCCATAAGGCCCCTTATGGCGTGCAACCCGATCTACATATATATATATATATATATATATATATATATATATATATATATATATATATATATATATATATATATATATCCATAAGGCTCGTTGCGGCGTGCAGTCCAATCCACATGTATATGGCCATAAGGCTCGCTGCGGCATGCAACTCGACCCCCCCCCCCCCACACACACACACATATATATATATATATATATATATAATCAATTGCGCTCATTGGGGGGGTGTGCAGACTCCGAAGGGGCTCCTTCAGCCCAAGCGCAATCATAAATCAGTAAAACCCGCTACGGCATGCAGCTCGATCCCATAAATGTCAATCATAATTAGGCCCTCGGCGTCACTCAGTCATTAATCTCTCCAGTCTCTCTCTCTCATGGGCTCACAATGTCATGAAACTGGCCCGAAAGTGATGATATGATGCATCAATAAAGAACAACAGAGACTGAGATATGATATGTAATGAATGAATATGACTGAGTATGAACTATAATAAAATAAATAAGTCAATAGAAAGAAACGACCACTATGGGTCCCAACAGTACCAGCATATAGCCTAAACATAATCTCTAACATGATTGAAAGCTCAATTACTTTAGTATGTAGAGATTTCATGGTTACAGTTAAGATCAGGTAACTACACAGTACCACAGAAATAACGGAGTCACAATTTACACGGTGCATGCCTACACGCCCATCACTGGCATGTGCGTCACCTCAACAACAGTCAGATAGCACATAAATCAGGGTTTCATACCCTCAGCACCAAGTATAGAAGTGTTACTTACCTCGAACAAGCCAATTCTAATACCGAGCAAGCTAAGCGATGCTCCAACAATGCCATCTCACGCATACCGACCTCCGAACGGCTAAAAACCAACCAAAAGGAACTCAAATACATCAAATAATGCCAAAGAAAATAAACTCATCGATAAATGTTGAATCTTTAATCAAAAGCCCAAAATCATTCAAAAAGCCCAACACAGGCCCGCACCTCAGAACCCGAAAAAACTCACAAAATCCGAAATCCATTCAATTACGAGTCCAACCATACTAGTTTCACTCAAATCCGACTCCAAATAGAAGTTCAAAACTAAAAAATTCACATTATGAAACTTTAGGCTAAAACCCCCAATTTCTCTTTAAATTCATCAACCAATTGCCAAAAATGAATATTGATTCATGAAATAAGATTAAAACCAAGTGTAGCATACTTACAAAATCCGCAGTTTTGAAAGTAGCCCTAGACAGATCATTGCTAAGAGGAGAGCATGGAATTTCTTGCTAATCAGGTGCTATCATCGTATTATAATGATTATTCCGACGTCAGAGCAGACGGGACTACCAATCCCAGAGTGAATTAACCTTGTCTGCACTACTACCTTAGTTTACTACACCAATCCTTGTGATGATAATTGCTCCAAAAATCGCTCCATTCCGAAGTCCATAGCTCAATATGTGATAAAATGACCAACCCTCGAACTTATAACATTCTGCCCAACGATTTCTGCTTTTGCGGGCACAAGAGCCGCTTCTACGACCATCTATCTGCATCTGTGGACACGCAGGTGCAGAAAAGGCCTCGCACCTACGACCTTTGCCAGCTCCCTTCTTGACCGCTTTTGCGGTCCAATTCTCACTTCTGTGAGCTCGTATTTGCGGTGGCCACTCCACATGTGCGATTACACCAGTAATTGTAAATCTTCAGCAACTCTTCAATTTCGACCCTTGTTCCAAAAATCATCCGAAATCAACCCGAGCTCCCAGGACCTCAACCAAACATACCAATAAGTCTTAGAACATTATACAAACTTAGTCGAGCCTCAAAATCACCTCAACCAACATCAAAAACATGAATCGCACATAGAGTCAAGCCTAATGAATTTTGAAACTTCCAAATTCCACAACCGACGCCAAAACCTATTAAATCACGTCCGATTGACTCCAAATTTTTCACAAAATTCCGAAATGACATAACAAATATATTCCAATTCGCAGAACCACAATCCAGATCTGATATCAAAAAGTTCACTCCGGGTCAAACTTTTCAAAAATCTAACTTTCACCATTTCAAGCCAAATTCGACTACGGACCTCCAAATCACAATCCAGACATGCTCCTAAGTCCAAAATCACCCAATAAACAGAACAATCAAAACTCCAATCCGAGTTTGAATACTAAAAAGTCAAACTTGGTCAACTTTTCCAATTTAAAGCTTCATATTTGAGAATCATTCTTCCAAATCAATTTTGAATAACATAAAACAAAAACCGACGATTCACATAAGTCATAATACATCATATGGAGCTACTCATGCCCGTAGACTACTGAACGAAGTGCAATTGCTCAAAACGATCGATCGATTCGTTACATCTTCCCCCACTTAAACATATGTTTGTCTTCGAACGTGCCTAGAGTAATTCTAAAGCTGCCAAACTGCCGTGTAACCTTACCATGTACATACCCGGGGGTGATCCACGTCACCTTATCCCATATATGTCTGATAGCACAACATAACTGAAATTTCTTAATTCACCCTAGCCCATAAGCCTTAGAATCCAATTTCCAACATCTGGAATTTTCTATAAGATCATAATCTCGCATCTACACACTGTATAAGTCTGAACAAGCTGTATCAAGCCATTTCCATAACCCAAGATGTAATCACATGATATACCACATAACTTAAAATACTCATAGCAAGATCTCCAATCATAGTAGCTGCCCAAAACAACCCAATCTTGGTAATAAACCTCATGTCAAACAAAATCTCGTTCTAAAAACCTTTGTACAATGCCGACAATGAAAGAAACACGTAGAACTCATAACCATTCATCAGATCAACCAGTCATGGAACTCCTTCTCATTCGACAAGAATTATAGCCAATTTCTTAGCCTACTTTCGATATTTATCCTTCCCAATATACCGCAGTTAAATCCGATAACACATATCCTAGATCTAATAACCTCGTCTTATCAAATACCAACTACTCAACAGATATGCCACACCAATACAACATTAAACCACAAGCCGGATCCGTGCACCAACACGCAACCATTTAAATGTACTCAACCATGGAAAATGACTCAAAGGAGAGAACTGTCCCACAAGCTCAACGAGTACCGCCACAATACAATGCTAAGAACCTATCACACCGTACAACCAAATATATGAATCTAACATAAAGGATCATATCTCAACATAACCCCGCTGCTATGCATTTGCACATGAAATACCTCAAGCCACCCAACTCAAAATCAATAACCATGCGCAATTCAACATCAAGTATCCAAAGTGCATTACCATTACCACGGAGAAGCAAATGACGCAATGCCACACAATCCTGAAAAAACATAACCGATGCACAATCAATTGTGGAATACCCAAATACCTATCTCGCTCAAATTCTGCTATAAAGCCCAAATAGAACCGCACCATGTGTGCATATAACCAACATATCACAACCCCTCGTAGCATGGAGGAGTAACACATAGAATATATCAGATACGAATAAAATCAATTCTAACCAAATGGCACATCCCTCACAATGGCAGTACGAAGCCAATCAATCCGACCCGATATAGAATACACATCCTCATTAGGCTTACCAATGGGCCCCCAAATCAACCCCAGTCATCCAAAAATAGATAATTAACCCGTCAAAGGTCCACAATGACCTAATTATAACACATATTATCATTTGGCTAGTATTGGCCACATCTTCACAATCCACAACCACGAAACAATCTACTCTTGAAAATTCCTAGTCACCAAATCCATAGAACACACGAATTACCATATCTGATCTTAATTCCACCGCCCGAACATATAACACCTCTCTCATGAATGATCATCCCATGAGGAATACTTCTATAATTTTTCCGTGCCACATGGAAAAATCTGAATATCAATAATCGATCAAACCAGGCGAGTATTGCAATACCAATGAAGCATCCGTAAGTCAAATCCCAATGCGCCTTCCGAGATGCGCACCCTTCTCATGGAAGACCAAGTAGTTATAGTATTCATCTAAACATTGAAAACCGTCCTTGTTGTCTAAGAATTCAAAACCTTTACTTCAAAACTGAACGTGACCTTGCACACGCAAATCTTAATCCCATACAACACACCGTATCAATTATGCTATCATATGAAAAGAACAAGAATCTCATAATCAACTCTGAGTCACAAGAAGAATACATACTTGATCAGTCACAAACCTTCCGTTTGATATCATCCAGGAGAAAATTCCAATACATAACATGTTCCTTACGTTAGTAGGAAAAATCGATCTCAAACCGTGGTAGAAATCATCCAGAACTCTTCGAAACCCATTTTCACGTAACTAGGCCATCGGAACTGAATCTCTCTAACTCAACTAAGCCACACAGGTCGCCCAACCCAAGATTATTGCCACAAAACGCCTGTAGAAACTCATTACATCATAAGTACTCAAAGAACCGACCATATCTATTACTGTGTTGATCTAATCTACTACTAAATTGTCCTATTTTTGCGAGTTCCTTACGAATTACCCTCAAGTTGACACTTCTCCTTGCCAGAACACCACGATCCTTACCCAAAACTCACCACAAGAGGTCCTAACATAAAACCACATACCCTTAAGCCCATAAGTCGTTGTATTCTCTCTTAAGCACCCTAAAAGTACCACAACTGAACTCTTAAGAGACCTTATGTGAATATAAAGTTGTTCTATTTACCTTTATGATACTGGAATGTAGAATCCATAGTAATACAGAAATACCGCAAGTCCCGACACCATCCGATGCCAATCTTAGATTCTAGCCATATACAAATCCGCAAAGTTCTCAATTGCTACATATAAACCTTAAATCTATTAGAACCATTCTCGAGTGTCATCCACTCTACTCAAATCTCAATTGCACCGTCCAAATAGGCCAAATGACCTGTGCCCCATTAGCACGATAACACCCAAAAAAGTAATCCCACCTTAACACAACCAAACAAATTCCTACTCCCTGCACACCGTATCCTTCACGAATAACCACTCAATCATTCCATAATTTTAATATACCCAAAGAGTGTAATACAACCCGTATCCAGAAGTTCCCTTACTCGAGTCATCCTCGAACTCAAACTCTGCAAGTCATAACTGATTCACAAGTATACCTCAAACCGAAACAACATAATCATGGAATCAACTCATCGATAGCAGACTCCCTCACTTGGCTCAAAGCCATGGAATAAAACATCTGATAACTTACAATAACCATACCCAATTACTGCCATAAAATGAGATTACACTAAATCCTTCATAAGCTCATGTAACACAAACCATCTAATACCTCAAATCATCTGCAAATCTCGCATTAACTCTTTTAACAGTCAAGCCAACTTCCACAAGCGATCTGAACTCAAATTGCAACACATAATTCACTGGTAAAAGATAACCCTCTACAAAAACAACATAGGGATCACGCAACCTCAGGACACCCCACAGGAGATAACCCTCATGATTTCCCTTAAACTGATGTCTCTCTATACCCTTCCATAGACACATCTACTATGCCATCACTTAATCTTCCTGAGTCTGAACTCATAACATGACATGAAAATCTACATCACTCCACAATTAAACAACATGAAAGATCCTTCAACACACCCATAACTCGAGATTATACGTCAAATCAAGATAGAAAATCAAGAACCCAATAGTCCTTTTGTTTCACATCTCAAGAAAACTCTTCTCATCACATTCAAACAATCTGAACACTTCCCGCAGTCACATCATACTCGTTATATAGCCATCAACCACTCATCGAGCCTGAAATTCCACTAATAGGGACACTACCGGACTTATAAGTCCAAAATCACGTGCTCATACAACCGAAATCTCTATGCTCAAGCCACCGTCAAAACTCAGCCTCAAGTCCTCCAGACTAGCCCATCATCAGCACACAGAAATCACATCTAGCACCTCATCCATGGAATCACAAGTCAGCGATACAGAGCTGATATCGAGCACTCACATGAGCATACGAATGCCTGGAAGGAATTCAAAGAGTTACGCTTCAAGCTGAATCAATGCCACACCACAAGGAAAGAAAGATGGGAAGTATACCCTAAATGTCCTGTACCCTCTCGAAGATAGGTATGCACGTCATCATACCGATCCACAAAACTCTACTAGACACTTGCTCATGACTTATAGAACCTATAAACCTAGAGCTCTGATACCAATCTGCCATGACCCAAAATCCAACTAGTCATGATGGAACCTAACCTAACCCGCTAGGTAAACCAATTTAACAACAAACCAATTCTAATAACACTTTAATAAAGCAATTAAGTAAAGAAATATCTGAATCTGATACATTCCCCAAGGACTGGTAGTACAAATCACGAGCTTCTAAGAATAGAGTTTACGAAGCTGGTATGAAGTAAATATATCATCTATTTAAAAAGTACATAAATAGAGTTTTATGAATCTAGCGCTACATGAACAAGAGACAGCTACAACTGGAACGCATGTACATCTTCAAATGCAACTCCCGTCGAATGCAACAACATCAGCAGTCAACATCTGCATGCAAGGTGCAGAAGTGTAGTATGAGTACATCTGACCCCATGTAATCAATAAGTTACAAACCTAACCTTAGGTTGAAAGTAGTAACGAGCTGGAACAAAGGTCGGGTCCAACATCCAATACCCAACAACAGTTCATAACAACGTACAACAAGTAATAAAATAAGTAACTAAGAGATAAAATGTTCAGCTTAATCATGATTCCCGAAATTAGTTCCGCTTTTCAAGTATATCAGTGAAAACCCAAGTCTTTACCGAAATTGCCAAAAATATGAGTAAGTTGGAAAACTGTAATTTTTCCCAAAAAACTTTCAACAGGTAAATGTTTCATTTTCAGATAGCATGAGGAAAGTACATCTCTATGCCTACATGTCAAGATATAGGTAAAATCATGAATGTCACCAAAATCGGGTAGCAGAAGGAAATGCATCTCTATGCATGTATCTCAAGTACGTATGTCAAATACTATGCCTCTCAATGATGAACTCATGTACTCACACTCTCAGAGTACTCAATATCACTGTCTCGCATTCTCTCTCACCATGCTTAATACCCAACACACTCAATCACTCAGCACTGTACAATACTTGTTGCATCGTGCAACCTGATTCACATATAGCCATAAGGCCCGTTGCGGCCTGCAACCTGATCCACATATATATAGCCATAAATCTCATTTCGGCGTGAAACCCAATCCATATGTATATAGTCATAAGGCTCGTTGCGGCATGCAACACGATCCACACGCGCACACACACACACACACACACACACACACACATATATATATATATATATATATATATATATATATATATATATATATATTATAGAAAAAAATCAATTGCACTCACTAGGGTGGGTGCAGACCCGTAGGGGCTCCTTCATCCCAAGCGCTATCATAAATCAGTTAAACTCGCTGCAGCGTGCAGCTCCATCCCACAAAGGTCACTCATAATTAGGCCATCGGCCTCACTCAGTCATCAATCTCTCCAGTCTCTCTCTCACGTCTCACAATGTCATGAAACTAGCCCGAAAATAATGATAGGATGTATGAATAAATAATAGCAGAGACTGAGATATGATATGTAATGAATAAATTTGGCTGAGTACGAATTCCAATGAAATCAATAAGTCAACAGCAAGAAACGACCATTGTGGGTCCCAACAGGACCGACATATAGCCTAAATAT
The DNA here is from genome assembly GCF_000393655.2 of Nicotiana sylvestris. Classification (NCBI taxonomy): domain Eukaryota; kingdom Viridiplantae; phylum Streptophyta; class Magnoliopsida; order Solanales; family Solanaceae; genus Nicotiana; species Nicotiana sylvestris. The sequence goes on along the minus strand of NC_091067.1, from coordinate 26,670,767 downwards.
AATCTCTAGCTAATTGATAGCTCAATTACTTTAGTACGTAGAGATTCAATGGTTATAGATAAGATCAAGTAACTACACAGTACCACAAAAATAAAGGAGTCATAATTCACACGGTGCACGCCCACACGCCCGTCACCTAGCATGTGTGTCACCTCAACACCAGTCACATAGCACGTAATTCAGGGTTTCATACCCTCAGCACCAAATTTAAAAGTATTACTTACCTCGAACAAGCCAGTTCTAATACCGAGCAAGCCAAGTGATGCTCAAACAATGCCATCTCATGTGTACCGACCTCCGAACGACTAAAAACTAGTCAAAAGCAACTCAAATACATCAAATAATGCCAAGGGAAACAAACTTATCGATAAATGTTGAATATTTAATCAAAAGCCTAAAATCATCCAAAAATTCCAACCCAGGCCCGCCCCTCAAAACCCGACTAAACACACAAAATCTGACAACTCATTCAATTATGAGTCCAACCATGCTAGTTTCACTCAAATATGACTCCAAATCGATGTTCAAAACTCAAAAATTTACATTATGAAACTTTAGGCTAAAATCCTTGATTTCTCTTTAAAATTCATCCACCTATTGCCAAAAATGAAGATAGATTCATGGAATAAGATCAAAACAAAGTGTAGAATACTTATCCCAATCCTTGTGATAAAAATTGCTCCAAAAATCGCTCCATTCCAAAGTCCATAGCTCAATATATGATAAAATGACCAACCGTCAAACTTATAACATTCTGCCTAGGGATTTCCACTTTTGCGGGCACAGGAGCCGCTTTTACGGCGTCGCTTCTACAACAGGAACTCTGCTTCTTTGGTCTGTAGCACTTCTGCGACCATCTGTCCGCATATGCAGACACGTAGGTGTGGAAATGGCCTTGCACCTGCGACCACTGGCAGCTCCCTTATTGATTGCTTCTGTGGTCCAATTCTCACTTTTTTGAGCTCGCATCTGCGGTGCCCACTCCGCAGGTGTGACTATAGCAGCAATTGCAAATCTTTAGCAACTCCATAACTTCAACCCTTGTTCCGAAAATCATCGAAAATCAACCCGAGGCCCCCAGGACCTCAACTAACTACACCAACAAGCCTTAAAACATCATACAAACTTAGTCGATCCCTCAAATCACCTCAACCAACATCAAAAACATGAATCGCACGTAGATTCAAGCCTAAGATTTTTTGAAACTTTCAAATTTCACAACCGACGTCGAAACCTATTAAATCACGTTCGATTGACCCCAAATTTCGCACACAAGTCCCAAATGGCATAACGAAGTTATTTCAATTTCTAGAACCATAATCCGAATCCGATATTAAAAAGTCCACTCCTGGTCAAACTTTTCAAAAATCCAACTTTCACCATTTCAGGTCAAATTCGATTACAGATCTCTAAATCACAATCTGGACACGCTCCTAAGTCCAGAATTACCCAATGGATCTAACGAAACTATCAAAACTCCAATCCAAGGTCATATACTAAAAAGGTCAAACTTGGTCAACTCTTTCAATTTAAAGCTTCCTAGTTGAGAATTATTTTTCCAAATCAATTCCGAATAACCTGAAAATTAAAACCGACGATTGACATAAGTCATAATACATCATACAGAGCAACTCATGTTCGCATACTACCGAGTGAAGTGTAATTGCTCAAAACAATCGGTCGTGTCGTTACAATGACCATACTCATTTTGGCCCATTTTCTCTCAACCCGATTTTGACCCATACCCAAATGAGTTATTAATATTATACCATTAAAAGGAGAAGACAAGAATAATAATTTTATGCTAAAAATATCTTCCTTTGTTTGTTACAAGAATAACTTTAAAGCCACCAATCTTCCAAATTCCATAAAAATATGAATAGAACTAGCTTTTGCATCCTTCGAATCATTTTATAATTTTTGTATGAAGTTAAAGTACTACCATAATGTAAAAGATTTGCTTATTAAACAACATCAACAAATAAAAATATTGCTCTGTAAGCAACACCCACTATTAAGTGCATAATGGAAGTTATCAATACGCATTGCATTCACAACAGCCTATAGCATTAATAGTTTGGACCAAAAAAGACATAATATTTTATTGACTATATATGTACAACCAAGACCCATTTCTTTTAAATCCTAATTATTAGATTAAAAGACCGAATTCAAAGAGTGGCCACATAGTGTATTTTATTAGATGGAGAAACATGGTTGTTTATCTTAACTTTTTGGGTTATGGGTCAAGCCAAGTTGAGGGGGAAATGGGACTAAAATGGGTATGGTCATTTTAGCTGAAGTGACATTATTATTAGATTTTTTAATTAATTTAATGTCATGTCAAAAATTTCTTAGGATGTTTTACAGATTTTGAGTTAGAAAAACTTTTAAGTGAGAAAGATAAAGACTTTTAAGTCATCAAAAAATTATAATAGTGACTTTTGTGAAACAGACACTTAGAGCCTTTTTGGACAAAAGAATTTTTTTCAAAAAAAATTTCAAAACTGTTTGGTTATGAAAATTTTATATTTTCTCAAATCCAATCTGAAAATATATTTTCGAATTTGTAAAACTGCTGAGAACCAGTTTTTCAGTTGATAAAATGAAATGTTGGTATTTTAAGTTTTACAAATTTACCCTATATTTTTTAAATTTATAAAAGGACCCCAATTAGTTACTAAACCTATGTAGTACCTACAACTACCCACCATCTGATTGAGTAGCCTTGTACTATATTTTGATATTCATTGTTGAGATCTACAATTTATACTTTTACCTGAAGGAGCCACTATAACTTCTATTAGAGATTGTTTGCACAGTTAAGCAAGCCGCATGTTTGATTGTTTGTTTCAAGTAGGATAATCAAGTTGGGGTGGTTTTGGTATTTTTTACAAATTGTGGAATATATATCATGTTTCATGGTTTTGAAAAAAGTACATCCAAAAATATATTGCATAAATTATAACCAAACACAACTTCATCTTCAAATTAAATTTTGGTAAAATTTCAAATGTGAAAAAAATCTTGAAATTTAAGTCCAAACGCCAACTTAATTGGATGACCACCGATGAAATCAACCCTCACATTAAGGAGTGGTTATTTTTTTTATTATTATATTTCAAATAATGGCTAAATATTAATACTCGGTCCAAAAATGACCATCACAGCTAATTTAATCGTGGATGAGTGTGGTTGGGCATCTTAACATCTCAAGTGTTCTTTTGTCCAAAAACCATCTATTTTATTTCATTTTTTGTTCCCGTTATCTCTGTGTTTACCGTGAAAATGGTAATAATAGTTAAATTTAATTTGTGGTTCTAAAAATACGTAATTTATTTTTATGCTAGTTGTTTGGGAAATAGATGCTAAGCGAGATACTTGGAATCAAGATAAGAGCTTAAAAACAAGATATTAACCAAGAGACATTCTTTGAAGCCAGGGCGTTGTGAGCCTATGTATCAGTCTCAATAACAGACGTCGAAAGGGTGAGGACTGATTGTCGTTGAGGGGATGCGGTGCTTGTGGATATCCCTTCTCGGGAGGAGGATATAACAACATACAAAGCCGATTTTCATAGTATGTATACTACCCTTTTACCCTTGGGCCAGTGGGGCCATCTTTGCCTTCGATAGACCCCGTGATTCTCGACTTCTGCCAACGGTATCAAGTGACCCTCGGCCAAATTCACCCTTCGTTCTGGCGCATTGTCTACATGATTAGTTACTATGTGAACATGATTGAGGAGATGCCCTTCACCCTCGATCACCCGATCAGGATGTACAACCCCCGTATTTTTCGTGGGGGTATGATTAAGCTCCACTGCCGAGCACCGTGGGCCCTCTTTGCCTGCACCGAAAAAGTTGGGAACGGAGGGTGGATGAGCCGCTTTTCACGAGTAAGGACTTTGGACCTGATCCCGGTAGAAAGGATGTCGTTCCCGAAAGATGGAACACGGAACGTAAGTAGATACATTATCTATCATTTCCTTGCTTCTTTTTAGGTACATCTTTCCAGATAAATTATCTAGCATTTCCTTGCTTCTTTTTAGGTACATCTTTCCATGCGCTCAATTTCGTCTGCTGATGTAGACGTAGCAATTTACCCTGGAACGGTCATGGACCTCTCGGGATGGGTCGGCCGGCTGGACTTGATTTGCCCATACGCTGAGCGAGTGTGGCGTGATCTGTCCCAAGCTCGATGGGAAGCCAAAGATCATGGTGAGCCTTTCTCCTGCTGCAGTCGTTCCTTCTAATCAGAATTGCTACTGATAGCGTCTTTACTCCCTGTGCTTACCTCTTGCATTTGTGTATGTCTAGGGGAGGTCCCCTTGATGAAGGGAACATCGCTTGGTGAATAGGGTACCTCGGGACCCGATGAAGGGAAGAAAAGACAAAGGGAACCGTCGAATGAACCTTCGGAAACCAAGAAGACCAAGGTGGAAGAAACTAAGACCGACCCGACATCCCTAACTCCAGAAACAACAGGAAGTCCCTGAGTTGAAAGCGAGGGGGAAACTAATTTCTTGATAGCGTCCGAGGGAGGGGAAAACCTAATCAACCCTCATGCCGTAGAGATGGTGGCTCCCGAGCCGGAGCTTGATGTCATCACGGTCCAACTTTGGGCTGGAGATGCCACTGAGGGATTATCGAGTGAAGTCCCCGAGCCGGCTGATGACCAAAATATCCCTCGAGCTGGGATGCATTCGGTAGGTGGTTCAGAGGAACCCAATTCTGAAGCCCTACAGAGACAAGATGTGGCCCTGATTGACCCTACTGGTGTTGTTGTCGTGAGTGATTCCCCTCAGGGAACAACCTTACCTCTTAGGGGAACACAAGATGCCCTGAATAAAGAACCTTCCGATATGGGGTTGCCTATCGGAGATAGAGATGCATTTGAAAGACCTTTAGCCGCTTCCGAGGGAATTCCCAAGCTTGATGCTTCACTCATCTTCGGCGAGATGAGCAGGCTTTGTGAGCAGGTAGTTTTTGTAGATCCTGCATGTCGTCCTGATCTTTGTCTTTCTAACTTGTCTTTTCATGGCTTCAGGCCAGGGCACTTTATAATCAGACTATCACCCATTTTCGGGTTGAGGTGACCCGTCACGAGTGTGAAAAGTCTCGTCTTGTTAAACAGGTTACCTTGTTTCCGTTTGCTATTGTCTAAATGTTCGCCAGATCCCAGTGTTTTGACATCTTTGATCTGATTCGTGCAGCTTGAAAAGGAAGGTGCCCTGCTGAGAGAGGAGCTCCAAGCCAGAGACTCCGAAGTCCTCGAACTCAAACAGCACATGAGAGAGATAACCTCTAAGAGGGATACCCTCTAGGAAAAGATGGCCTTAGTCTGGCACCAACTTTAAGATGCGAGGGCGGATAGTGACAAATATAGAGGTCTCTATTCTGAGTTAGTTGCTGCACTATCCTGGATCAAAACCGAAGCTGAGACGCTTATATCTTTCACAAAAAGGATGTCATTGTAACAAATGCTCAAAATGGGAGAGCACTTGAGGAGTCCGAACTGAAATTGACTCGAGCCGTGGAGCATGATCGGTTAGAATCTCGAAGGCGGACTCTCGAGGACATATATGCGGGGGGTATCAATTTGTCTGTTGAGCTCGAGATGGTGAAGACCCTAGAGGAGAAAGTTGCTGCCCTGTTTGCTTCTGGAGATACGCCGGGTAGTGGTTTAGAAGATGATGAGAATGGAGGCGGGACCCCCCGAGGGGAAGAGGCCGTTGAAGGTCCCGAGACTGTAGCCGGAATCGTTGGGGCACAAACTCCGGCGGAGCTATCAAAGATGTAGGCTCGATGATAGATTAGGATTCTGTTTGGCTCCTTCCTTGTAAGGGTTTTTCAAAAAGCCTTGTAAACATACGTTTGCGGGCATTATGTATAAAAGGCCTTTCATTTTTTATCACTTCTTTCTCCTTTGTATTTTGAGAATAATGAGTGATATTTTTGATAATCGATCCGAGATCTTAGACCTTGGGTTAGACCCTCGGGTTTTTGCTATTACTGAGTGGCTTGTAACAGTCGAAAGTCAGTCCCCAAGTGTTCTCGGGCTAGACCTGGCTTTCATACGTTGGGTCACTGCGACCTTCGATTTTAGTGTTGGCGATAGTGGCTCTTACGCGTTTGGTCGGTGCGACCTTCGATTTTAGTACTGGCGATAGTAGATCTTACGCTTTAATCTTAGGCATATTTAGTTAACTATTTTGGGATCTGTCTCCGAATCGGGTTTCGACTCGAGCTCGTTCGACCCTCAAGTTTTTGAATTTAAAGTTGTACCTTAGGCTCTTACGCGTTGGGTCAGTACAACCTTTTATATGAGTTGGCGTCAGTGGCTCTTACGCTTTGGGTCAATGTGAACTTTTATATAAGCTGGCGTCAGTGGCTCTTATGCTTTGGGTCGATGAGACCTCTAATATGGGCTTTATTTTTCCCTCGATAAGGTTTTTTTGAAATAATGTTTGCCTGACTCTTCGATAGTTTGATAAAAACCTCGATTGTACATTGTATGCCTATGATCGAGCACCTCGAGAGGTTTGTCTTGGTGGCTGAGTATCTCGAAGCCTGTATTTAGGAGCTGATATGGTCAAAACCTTTTTGCCTATGTCAAGGGTAGCCTTTTTAACCAGTTCTTTTCGAAGTATATTCGAAGTGATTGAAGGCATGTGATTTTATAGCGACGGTCGGGCATCCCCGAGTCGCATTAGTTTGGTTAGTACAGCCTTGTGACCGTAGTCATTTGTGTTTGGTCGGAGCCTTTCAATCCTGAGTGAAGCAGTTTCGGCGTCTATATCAAGGGTATGCCTTTTTAGGGGTCTTACAAGTTCGATATATAGCCTTAACTTTGAGATCGGGTTTATGCCTTTAGTAAGGTCTTACATGTTTTACATGCCTTTAAGGTCTTACAGTTTTGGATACTTGGTACAAGTATGATTCTTGCCTTGCTTGAGGTCTTACAGATATTGTTGTTTCCTTATATAGGTCTTACGAGATCGAGGCTGCCCGCATGTGGTCTTATGGTCTCGGGTTTTGATAAGTCTATGGGGGAGGTGATTGGCGGCAGTCCTCGAGTCATCGAGGGTTTCTTGGCTTGGGAGCCATTACTTGTAAACTTGGTGTTGCCTCACTGAGGGCTTGTGATTTTGGAGTTTCCGACCCTGAGGTCATGTGGCCTTGAGTTTTCGATGCCAGTCCCCGAGTGTTTGGGACATTTTTGGCTCTGGAGTTGTTTTGTTATCTTGATGTTGCCTCATTGAGGGCTTACGAGTTAGGAGCTCCGACCTGAGGGTCGTATTGTTTTGAGTTGTTGACGCCAGTCTCCGAATGTTTGGGACATTTTTGACAGAGGAGCCATTTTGCAAAAATACCGAGTTTCTTTGATTTATTGGTACAAGTATACACGTTTTTGCTATTTTGAGTTGTTGATGCTAGTCTCCGAGTGTTCGGGACGTTTTTGACAGAGGAGTCATTTTTGTGAAAATACCGAGTTTCTTTGATTACTTGGTACAAGTATACACATTTTTGCTGTCACGGGCTAAGTTGTTCTATGCAGACACGGTTCGTTTGACTGTTTGGCCTGGTACATTATTTTCCTATCGAGAGCCCACTTAGCGTATGATGCCCCCCAATATTGAGGTTGATTGCAATAGAAGCCTTAAATACTTATTGGGTCTTCCTTAAGTAGTATATAGATGTTGTCTCGTTAAAAACCTTGCCGGTAAAAACCTTCTAGGGACAAAATCCGGAAGAAGGAAAAGACTGCAACGCATGCTTTTAAGAGCCTGAGGTCCTCGAGTTCGAGGGTATTTCAGAATCTTCCATTGGACATCTTAACAGTAGTATCGTTTTAGCATTGATATGTTCCAATTACTTGGAAGTTGCTCGCCTTCCATGGTACCGAGCTTGTAGGAACCTTTGCCGATTACTCCGAGGATACTGTACGGTCCTTCCCAATTTAGGCCTAGCTTTATTCATTAGGGTTTCGAGTGTTCAGGGTGACTTTCCTTAAGACCAAGTCCCCGACTCCGAGATGTCGGAGGTTTGTTCTCCTGTTATAATACCATTCGATCCTTTTCTTTTGGGCGGCCATTCGGACCAGCGAGGCTTCTTGCTTTTCATCCAATAGTTCGAGGGTCGTAGTCATGGCCTCGTTGTTCGAGCTCTCAGTGGTGTGTCAGAATTTGGAGCTTGGATCCCCGACCTCCACTGGTATCAAAGCCTCGGTGCCATACACTAGAGAGAAAGGTGTTCCCCTGCACTTGATTTTGAAGTTGTTCGGTATGCCCATAGCACTTCGGGCAATATTTCTCTCCATTTTCCCTTAGCGCTTTCCAACTTATTTTTTAAGTTTTGGATGATGGTTTTGTTTGTCAACTCGGCCTGGCCGTTTGCACATGGGTGGTAGGGCGTCGACAGTATTCTCTTGATTTTGTGATCCTCGAGGAATTGTGTTGCTTTGCTTCTGATGAACTGCCTCCCATTATAGCATTTTATCTCGGAAGGAATCCCGAACCGATACATAATGTGATCCCAGATAAAGTCAGTGACTTCTTTTTCTCTTATCTTTTCAAAGGCCTGCGCTTCCACCCATTTTGAGAAATAGTCAGTCATAAATAAAATGAATTTAGCTTTACCTAGTGCCGTTGGTAGAGGTCCGACGATGTCCATTCCCCATTTCATGAATGGACATGGCGATAAGACCAAATGTAGTTGTTTGTCGGGTTAGTGAATCATAGGGGCAAATCTCTGGCATTTGTCGCACTTTCGGACGAATTCCTTAGTGTCTTTTTCCATGTTGTCACAATAGTAACCTGCCCTGATCACCTTTCGGACTAAGGAATCGGCGCCAGAGTGGTTTCTGCAAGTACCCTCGTGAATTTCTCAGAGTACATAATCTGTGTCTCCTGGCCCCAGACATACTGCTAGGGGGCCATCGAAAGTTCTTCTGTACAGAGTCCCATTTTCGTCGAGCGAAAACCAGGCTGCTTTGGTTCGCAGGGCCCTCGATTCCTTTGGATCCGTGGGTAATTTTCCGTCTTTCAGATAGTTAATATATTTATTTCTCCAATCCCATGTTAGGCTAGTAGAATTAATCTCGGCATGACCTTCCTCGACCACTGATTTGGACAGCTGAATAACAACCCCGGGGAGTAGGCCATCTTCTTCAACAAATGATCCCAGGTTTACGAGGGCATCGGCCTCGCTGTTCTGCTCCCAAGGTGTGTGGACCAGGGTCCATTCTTTGAAATGGCATAATGTGATTTGGATTTTGTCCAAATACCTTTGCATCCTATCTTCTCGGACCTCGTAGCTCACATTTACCTGGTTTACTACCAGGAGTGAATTGTACTTTGCTTTAATGATCTTAGCTCCTAGGCTTTTGGCCAATTCCAGACTTGCAATCATAGCCTCATACTCGGCTTCGTTGTTAGTCAATCTTGCAGTTTTTATATATTGCCTGATTATGCCACCCGTAGGCGGCTTCAGGACCATACACCAGAAGATGTGCCTGATTTTAGTAAAAGTTCCTTTTCTACCTCGGGCACGAGGGAGTGAGAGAAGTCAGCCACGAAGTCCGCCAGAATCTGGGACTTGATGGCATTCGGGGTTGATACTCGATATCATACCCCCCGAGTTTGATGGCCCATTTGGCCAATCGTCCCTATAGTTCGGGCTTATGCAATATGCTTCGGAGAGGGTACGTTATTAAAATGCAAATATGGTGGCATTGAAAATAGGGTTTCAATTTTCGCGATGCGCTTATTAACGCAAGAGCTAATTTTTCTAGGTGCGGATACCTGGTTTCGGCATCCCATAGGGTCTGACTTACATAATAAACAGGGAATTGCGTACCTTACTCTTCTCGAACAAGTACACCACTTACCGCTATCTCAGATACGGCTAGATGTAGATACAACATTTCATCCTTTTTTGGCGTGTGGAGCGAAGGATGACTAATCAGATATCATTTCAATTCCTCTAAGGCGTGTTGGCATTATGGAGTCCACTCTAAGTTGTTTTTAGTTTTGAGTAAAGAAAAGAAATGATGACTCCTGTCTGATGACCTTGATATGAATCTGCCTAGAGTCGTTATCCGCCCTGTCAGCCGTTGCACGGCCTTTACATTATTTATCACTGTGATTTGTTTGATGGCCTTGATTTTGTCGGGGTTGATCTAAGAATATTTTCCGAACCTACTCTGAAGGCACATTTCTCAGGGTTAAGCTTCATGTTGTAACTTCTGAGGATGTTGAACGTTTCCTGCAAATGAGTCAAATGGTCCTCTGCGCACAGGGACTTAACTAACATGTCATCAATATAAACTTCCATGGATTTGCCTATTTGATGCTCGAACATTTTATTAACTAGACGCTGGTACGTAGCCCCTGCGTTTTGTAGCCCGAAGGGCATTACGTTGTAACAATAGGTACCATACTTCGTGATGAACGAAGTCTTTTCCCTATCCTCGGGGTTCATCTGAATTTGATTTTACACCAAGTAGGCGTCGAGAAATGTGAGGGTCTCGTGGCCAGACATAGCATCGATTTGACGATTGATGTTAGGCAATGGGAACGAATCCTTGGGGCATGCCTTATTTAAGTCTTTATAATCTACACACATTTTTAACTTATTTCCATTTTTGGGCACTACCACTATGTTGGCTAGCCATTCGGGGTACTTTACGTCTCTAATAAACCTTATTTTAAGGAGTTTCGTTACCTCGTCCTTGATGAATGTGTGTTTTACTTCAGACTGGGGTCTTCTTTTTTGCTTCACCGGTTTAAATCAGGGGTCGACACTTAATCGGTGGGTGGTTATTTCCGGCGGGATTCCTGTCATATCTAAGTGGGACCAAGCGAAACAGTCAATGTTATTAATAAAGAATTGAATGCGTTTTTTCCTGAGTTCGGGGGTTAATCCCGTTCCCAGGTATACCTTCCGATCTGGGAGATGCTCAATCAAAATAGCTTGCTCCAGTTCTTCAATTGTTGATTTCGTAGCATCATCCTCGAGGGTCTATATGCCCCCAGACTCATCCGAGGTAGAGTGTATAGGATTCGGCGCCTCCTGGTAAACCACGAACATTTCTTTTGCCGCATGATGTTCTCCATATATGGTTGTTATACCATCCTTTGTTGGAAACTTAATTATTTGGTGTAGAGTTGATGGCACTGCCCTCATGCTGTGTATCCACGGCCTGCCAAGCAATACGTTGTACCTCATAGCACCGCCGATGACATGGAACTTGGTGTTTTGAATGGTACCAGTTATGTCAACCGAAAGGGCGATCTCCCCTTTCGTTACTTCGTCGGCCATGTTGAAGCCGTGGAGGACCTGGGAGGCGGGTACGATCTGATCGAGCAACCCAAGTTATTAGACTACCTTTGACCTGATTACGTTGGCCGAGCTGCCTGGATCTACGAGCACACATTTAATTCGATTGTTACTCAAAAGAAATGAAATTACCACTGCGTCGTTGTGTGATTATGTCAAGGTCTCGATATCCTCCTCGCTGAATGCAAGGGTGTCTTTGGTCATGCGATCTCGGATCGGCCCTTCTATTACAACGAATATTTTCATCCGTTTGATCACGGGTCCTTGGGGAATGTTGGTCCCCCCGATAATCATATGAATGACATGCCGATGAATCTTTTTTTTTTTACCCAGGTTGGATTTTTCCGAATTTCCCGCTGAATCTCTCGACATGCTCCATTGTTAATATGAGGACCGGCGTTAACATATTGGGCGCCGCACGAGGTCGTACCCTTGGGAATCGACTCTGGTGTGCTCTCAGGGTTTTTCGATGGCACACCCACACCTGGAATAACCATACCACCCTTTTCATAGTTTTTAGACTATTATTTTCAGGTATATTTATTGGTTTAGGCATTTTGACCTGAAATCAAAGATCTTGGACAAGAAAAAGTGTGAAAGATAACTTGCGTTATGTGGTAAAACCAGCAAGAAAATAATCACTATTATTTTTAGCCCCAAACTGTTTACCGTGAAAATGGTAATAACAATTAAATTTGATTTTGTGGTTCTAAAAATACGTGATCTATTTTTATGTAGTTGTTTGGGCAATAGATGCTAAGTGAGATACTTGGAATCAAGATAAGAGCTTAAAAACAAGATATTAACCAAATCGAGTCGTTGTCAATCGTGGCCTCGTGGTTGAGTCTGATGTTCACCGAGGGCGGTCGATGGAGACTAATAGTTATAATAAAATCAATGACGGCTTTTTATGGCCAATGATAAGCAATAAATGAAGAACAACAAAGAGAACACAATGGATATGAACAATAAATGCAAGTAAAGAGGTCAGGGGAATCTGTTAGAGAACAGAGAGAATGTTCTTGTGTATTTAGTATTGAGCAAGAGATGACTACAAAATGACAAGGATACCCTTTATATATGAGGGGAAAATCCAAACATAGTACAAATACCTTTATTAGAAAGATATGGAGATGGGACAACTAGTTGATGTCATGATTCGGGTCTGAACTTAGCTCATTAGACTTTGTCAGCTCTAGCTATGCGCCTTGGGAACTCCCCACTTTTTCATCATAGTCATTGGTCTGCACTGGCCCGAGGTCGAGCATCGATAGCCCTCGAGTGTGAACCTCAACCGTAGTCTCGAACCTGTGACATATGCTTACGAGGCATCACAATGAAGGAAAATTGGACCCTCCGATTTTACCGTATACACTCTGAATATGTCAAAGGAACTTATCATATGATTACGTGCAACAACCCAAATTTCCCTTTTGGAATTAATGCATTCTATTTTCTCAATCACATGCTAGCTATTTTTATAAAAAGATTCATTTAATATGAATACCTTTGGATGCTTTATTACCTTGGCTTTATTATTGTGTGCTATATATATCCTTTTCTTTTTATATAAAAAAAAATGTAACACATTATAAGTTATAACATTAATGTACTATCTATTTAGGTTACTAACCAATCATCTCTTGAGAAATACAAATGAAAAAGGACATATGCAAGTAAAAATAGAAATTCATAACAAATTATACCAAAAATTCCTTGTAAATTTTGTAAGATAGTTTAGTCAAAATTATTCTCAATATATGAAATAAGACATCAAAATTGACGTGGAGGGAGTGTAACCGTGTATGAAATAATTACTATCAAACGAGAAAAGATGACAGCATCAATAATTTCACAACAAAAGCGGAAAAGATGCCTTTAAAGATTTGTAAAAAAAAAAAAAAAAGGTCTTTTTGTGCAAATTAACGCATCAGACGTCATTAGCAATATTAGAAAAATTCCAAAATAAACCACAATGATCATTATCATGATAAATTAATATGACAAACTCATATTCTGTTTTCCTGCATTTCTTTGCAGAAACATTCAAAAAGAACCTCAAGAAAGTTGGACAAAGGATTGACCCAATGCAGAAAAATGTCCCTTTTAACCCAACTGTTACTCGGAATTCATTTGCCCGACTAATTTAAATTTACAGAATTTTTTTGCCCGACTAAATAGTTTGGTATTATAATATACATAGTATAGTCGGACCCCTCCCTCCAAAAAAATAATAGTCGGCAAATATATATTATACATAATATACGTATTTTATACATAATCATCTTTTGCAGAGGCGAATCCAATATTTAAATTTTATGGGTTCAATTTTTAAGATTTTTAGTATTGAACCCGTTATATTTCTTAAGTCATGGGTTCATGTCTACTACTTATTACAATTTCAGTGAAATTTTACGCATAAATTTATGATCCGCACCGAAAGTTGTGGATTCAATTAAACCCGTACCCGCTATGATACATCCGCCTCTGATCTTTTTGTATATATGACTAGTGACTGTAATTATTTTTGCGGATCAATCAAATATGTTAAAGGTAATTTAAATTTGCACAACATAAGAAAAGACCCATTATATAAAAACCATCTTTATTATAATTCTTTTTATTTTCAAAGCTCTGACCGATAACTCTGATTGAGAATGAAAAGATCTTATACATTCAATTTGACAGATGTCATGGTCAAAGAAAACGAACATTGCTTTGATCATTTTGTTTTGGCCACTATGAGCTAGAAAGTAATTCTATTTCTTTCTTATATTTACTTTTATCCAACCAAAATGAAAGTGACAGAAAGGGGAAAATGGCTATTAACAGTTTGGTAACTTCTTTACTTTTTTCTTCAACAGAAATGGGCCATCACAGATTTTGGACATTTTACACAAAGACATGACATTTTTGTGAAAGAAGTAGTATCAGCATCATGTGATACTTTAAAAGGACTAAAATAATGAAAAAGTTGATCGGTTTTAATCAGTGGTACGTGATATAATTTCAAGAAATTTGATAATAGGAACCTAGAAACTTTTTATACATGAAGTAGGAATGATTTAAGTTATAAAGTGTAAAGAATTCTTACACAAGCAGTTCAATTTAACTGATTATACCATGTTATTAGCTCCCTCCGTTCTAATTTAGATATAGACATCTTTTGTGTCTACTCTAAAAAGAATGAACAACTCTCTAAGTTTAAAAATAATTTGACTTAAATTTTCTATTTTACCGTTAATTATAAGTGTTTATAGTCACACAAATATTATTACATGTTTCACACAAGTTTTAAAACTCTTACAGCCACACAAATGTTTTGATACGTGTAAAACCATAAATTTTGGAAGTTTTCTTTTATTTCTAAAGTTCTATTGTAAATCAAACTAGGTCATATAAAATAAAATGAAAGAAATATATTAGTTACTCCATTTTCCACACTACTGTATTATGTTGACATGAAAAATTATTTGTTGTGTTGTAATTTAACTTAACATAAAAATTATCGGTGCAATTTAATCTCAAAAAGGAATGGAAGGCCTAGGATTGGAAAGTTAGATGTGCTTTTCCCATAATTGAAGCCATCTAAGTACGATTGGCCCTCATATATTTTTAATTCAAGCTAATTTAATTTGGCTAAGCCTTTTCACTGATAAGATAAATAATTTTAGAACGTTCAAAAAATAAAAAATAAAAATTCTTCTAAATCAAGTATATACATCAGAAAATTAATTTCCAGAATAATAGAACACCAATTTCAAGTCACAGTTGCCTAACTCCACCAAAATTAGAAGTGCAGTTTCCAAGTTTTAGTTTTAGACTTCGGATATCAGCAATTGGTAATATCAACGATTCTACATATACATCATGTAAGGATTACCCTTTGCTTTATTGGTGAATAAGGAAACTAGCTAAAGCTTAATGGTGAATAATAATGTTTAACATTCCTCCACATTTTCTTATTACGGCATATAGTTTATCTTGCGATAGTAGATTAGTACTTTAAATAATACTTATTATAAAAATTTACATATAATTAACTTATAAATAATGATAGTGTAAATATTTTTTATACTATCATACATTAACTTAATATATGTATTTTTGTTGCTTGTAATCTTCATTCTTTTCCTTACCATCCAAGATATCCGCACGCAGAGGTTCGTGTCGTTTTCACATTCCTTAGGAATTTCTAGAAAGAAATGCTCTAAGTTTTGTGTAATTTACTATCATTTGGCTCCCCATTCAGTAATTTTCTGAAGTTCTATATTACTCTATGTTTTATTCATTGCTAGTATAAGTAACATTTCACAAATAGCGGGTAACTTTCATATCAAGTTCGATTTGGTAATAAAGCCGGATCAGCTAGCCTTTTGGCAAGGGGTTCATCCGAACTTAATATTTTCGATGTCGCGGAGCACATGTATTATAATGTATGTAGATTTATTAAAATTTCAATAAATATTAGATTGGAAGTTATAATTTTAAAAATATAATGAGTTCAATACTAAGACCTTAAAAATCGAAGTTATCAAGTTAAAATTCTAAATCTGTCTCTATATGATAGCCTAAATATGCTAATCAACTGCAACAACAGATTGAATTGCAGTTACTGTAGTTTTTACACTGAAGGGGAATCTTGGAGTAACGGTAAAGTTGTCTTCGTGTGACTTGTATAGGTCACGGTTTCGAACCGTAGAAGCAGCCACTAATGAAACATTAGGGTAGGACGTCTATATCACACCCCTGAGGTGCGACCCTTCCCCGAATCCTGCGTGAATACGAAATGCTTTGTGCACTGAACTGTTTTTTTTTTTTTAATTATAGTTCTTACACTGGCAGTGTATATGACTTAAAACATTACTCTAGCTCACTCTCACCCAAAACACACCTATATAACGCACAATACACATGCACATACACATATACACCAAGACAGATTTAGAGAGAGAGAGAGAATGCGAATGATATATGTGTGTGAAGAAGAAGAAAAAGAAGTAGGAAGAAAGAAAGCATCAGGGACATGTCCATATTGTGGAGGGACAGTGGAGGCAGTAGACATTGAAGGCAAAGGGAAGCTTTTCTGTTTGCCCATTTGCTTGAGGTTCAAACGCAAATATCTCTGTTCTTCTTGTTCTAGGCGTCTTGTTTTGTACCCTTCCTAAGCAACAAAAACATATATTTATATTTTTCTCTTAATTAATTAAGGCTGGAATGTGTAGGTTTCTCTTTTATCTTAATTCTTAGCTGTGTCTACACAGCTACGAAATTTTCAGCAGGTTTTTATTATTGCATTTACATTTTATGCACTGATAGTATAATAATTTTTTTATATTATCAGGTTAAATTATCTGCATGAACATTATTTATAATAAGTTATGTATTTGGTAATCCAGAAATAAAGTAACTTACCTGTTATAATATGTTAAATTATACTAATTATGTAAAAGTTCAGATTTGAGAAAATTCAGCTTATTTTCATTGGTAGCAGAGTATTTGTTATCTGATCCTATCTTTGTTTATGGAGATGACATCTAAGTAAATTTTATCTGTTAGAATATATTAAAATCAAAAGAAAAAAATGATAAAATTTCCATGAAAATGTACAATTTAGTTAAAATGTAGAATCATATGGGTTTTATTGATTTTTTAACTATCAATGATTCTCTATTTTCTTTAGACTTAAAGTCGCGTGAAATTTGTACTCAACTTACAGTAAATTTTGTTGGAGTGAAGAAACGAGGTTTGAAAGAACTGTGGAAACAAAAGTGGACGGATATAACACATTTCCTTATAATATGAGAAAAATCAATTAATAAGCTTAAAATACATTGATTTTGGATTGGCCAATACAATCATCACGCGAAATAATTAAGAGGAATTTTATAATCCAGAAATAAAATAACTTAGCTGATGTTAAATTATAAAGTAATTTTATAATCCATCTGTAGCTATTTCAATTGTTACTATGTCACGACCCCGGTTCGCCCTCCGTGAACCATCGTGACGACACCTAGTCTCTACGACTAGGTAAGCCTAAAATTTGCGGAAGATAACCAAAACTTGCGGAAGTAAAACAATTTAAAAACAGAAATAAGGCAATAACAGTGTTAAATGTGCCGCTCGGCATACACCATATTTATATAGATCTCAAAACCAATATCTAAGTCCAAGACCCGGAAACCCACAGATCACAAGCTAAGAAAAAGAAATACTACATAACTCTAACTCCGGAATTTGTCAACAGAAAGTAAAGAAGGGCTAAATACTAAAAGGCAGGAATAGAAAGGGATTCCTCAGTCTGCGGACGCGACAGATATACCTCTAAGTCTCTAAGTAGTTGCCTCCTTCAAAGATGGTAAACTTGAGTAAAAGTACCTAGATCTGCACATAAAAAACATGCGCAGAAGAGGCATGAGTACACTACAGCGGTACTCAGTAAGTGCCAAGCCTAACCTCGGTTGGATAGTGACGAAGAAGGTCAGGGCCCTACTGAGGTTAAATAAAATATAAGTGTTAATAGTGTGAGCACGTGATTTTTGTTTCGCGCGACAATCGCTCCAAAAGAAATAAACAGTAACAACAATTGGTCCTGCTATACAATTTTTGGATTTTTACATGGTACTTTGTTAATTATTTACGATTTTGCCCATTTTATTTTATTAAAACAAAATACAAAAAAATGTATGTGTCATGCGTAATTTGAACCGTAATCCGGTTGTTAAAATAAAAAATCATAAATAGGCATCTTTGTTCGTGATTTTTGTTTTGTTTGATTTTACCTGTTTTAAATATTTTGATATATGTGTGCAAATAATTGTATTAAGTGTTTATTTAATTTTAATTTGATTTACTTAGGTTTTGTTATAAAATAAAAAATAATAATAAAAGAGAGAGTGCAAAATTGGGTTTGAAAATTAGTTTGGGCTGATTTTCATTTTAAATTCAAAGCCCAAACAAATTTAGCCCAAACCCCATGTAAACCCGGTCCAGATCAGCTGACCTCAGGAGGCGTTCCAAACGACGCCGTTTTGATCCAGTCTGATCTGGGCCGTTGATCTCAGATTGATCAACGGCCAAGATCTCTCACCCCAAACCCACTAACAGACCCGACCCGTCTCACCCGGACCGACCCCAACCCTTTACCCTTGAAACGACGCCGTTCCCTGTTAGTCGAAGGATCCTGGCCCTTCATCACATCTCATCCAATGGCCAGGATCCACCTACCCACCAACTATATAAACTCATAACCTTACCCTGCCCCCTATCCGAACCCCGGCTTTAGGTCACCTTCGTCCTCATCCCATTCCCCCTCCAAAACCCTAGCCGCCCCTGTGTCCTTCACCATGAAAACCGGCGGCACGGACGCCGGTGACCCCACCCTTAACACCATAGAACCCCCTTGCCATCCGGAACACGGATCTGTTAACCACGTAACTCGAATCCCTTCCCACCTTCTCGAATCTTCGTTTGAAGATTCGAGTCGGAACTTGACTTACACCGTGTAACCCCAGTTTCACACCAGACACTCCCCAGACCCCCTCGTGACCAAACCATGCTTGGTTTGGTCCGAATCTGATCAGGGAAGCATGAATCCCAGATCTGATTTTTGGAACTTTGTGGTTCCTCGTCACTGGTCCATATCCGTTCAAACCGAAGAGATTAAGGTCTAATGGACCTTAATCGAAGTGTTTCTCATCTGAGAAACACTTCGATTAAAGTCCGTTCAGCCTTAAGAAAGGTCTGTTCGAATCCAAGTAAGATTTTGATTTTTCGAGGTTTAAGGTGAGTTCTTTCTTTTCTTTATTTGTTTTGGTCCATCTGATTGTTGTAAAGGTCTGTTCATGTTTTGTTTGTGTCCCCGAATTTTATCAACTGTGCCCTGTCCACTTTGCCTGAACCTCTGTTGTTTGATTGAGTCTTTCTATTTGTTCTGATAATGTGTATGCAAGTGTTGTGCAATTAGCTGATTTTCAAATTTGAACTGACTAACTGATTCCTCGAATACTGCTTTGTTTAGTCAGTATAATTCAAATCATGTGTCGATACTGTTAAATGTCTGATTTTTGGCTACGATTGTACATGTTATGATTAATATAGTCGAGTCGACATATGTCGTCAATTAGTTCCAGTTGTCCGAACAATAACAAATCGACTTACTTCTGCTAAGCATTTGTTTGAATCAATTAGGAACTGAGTTTGTTTACTTATAGTTGTTAATTTGAATCAGAAATGTAAAAGGAATGTTTTGTTTAAGTTCTGAATTGGAGGGCATGTGCACTTGTGCACAGCATGTGCATTTGTGCACCACAGGTGCATTTGTGCACAGCCTGGTTCCTGCATAAAGGGCTTTTGATTTAAAAATGGTTTGACAGCATATGCTGTCAGATATATTCTGCTGCCCATACTTTGCTTCAGTTTCAAAAATAATAAACCTTACTAAAAGTGAAGCCTGCCAAGGAAATGTGATGGGGGTGAATACTTAATTAGCTAAGTGGAAACTGAAAAGGGGCAGCACATGGGAGGGTGTTTCTTTTGGTCTAACAGGCTGTTAAAGGGCTGAGGTTTAGGCTTATAAAAGGGAGGCACATTGAGATATCTAGAAGAGATAGAGACAGAGGGAATTGTTAAGAAAAAAGAGAGAGGAGATCAGACATAAGAGAGGAGGAGATCAGATAGATCTGCGAAGAGAGAGCAAAAATACATACATATACACACATAGACACACACACAGATAGACATTGATAATAAAGGGAAGGGAATACACTGATATAAGGGGGATTGATAAGAAAACAGGAAAAGAGAGTTTGTCTGAAAACACACGGACAGAAATAGATAAAGAGAGGCCTAACACAGAAAGAAGGAACTGCATTTTTTCATCTTTGTCTTGATTCTCAACTAGTCTGGATTTGCCTGTTCCATATTGATTTATCCTGAGTCTTGCTTGAGATTACTAGTTGTGTGTAGTATCAGTTCAGTTTTGGATCCATTCTGGTTAAATTCCGATTCCATATTGCTGGGAATTTGCTACATTCTGCCATCTTTCATTGGCTCTAAATTGCATTTTTGCACTGGGAATTTGTCCTGCTATTGTTCATCTGTTACTGCTGTTCCGCTTGCACTGTTGCTCAACTGACTCCCCTACTTCCTTCATTGTAAGCATTTCCTCAGGTACACATTTCGAATCTGTCTGATGTTGCAATGAAAGTTGAATCGAAAGATCTGAAGGAGTTATAATCATCTGTTGCATTGCCTACGAATTTTTTTTATATACATAAATGTTGTTAAGATGTGTAAGTTTCTAGTCTGTTAGCCTAAATAGAGATACATTAGTAAGGTTGTACTTAATTAAAGTTTATGCCAATCTAAAACCGCGACATTTGACTCGTTTAGTAGTATACAAGATGTAAATACAATTCATGAAATGTGCAGCTATTTAACACGATTGTTAACTTAAACTCGCTCTGGCAGCATGCTTTGAATATGTAAGGGCAAATGGCCGTTTAAATCTAGCTAAAGATAATACAGTTTCATTCTCGGGTTTCAGCTTCATTAGGCAGTTTATAGGATGAGTTTCAAATATCATTAGTCGCATCTTCTAATAGGTGGTTTTAATTAATCTTGTCTAAATAAGTTAAAGTTAAGGAGATCTTGTAGTAGTCGTAGCATTTCATCAATCTTGTATATAATTCTTCTATCAAATTAAAAGCATGTTTCATGAGGTACAACGTTTCTTCACTCTGTAAATAATTAATCAGATGATTAACCAAAATCTGGATTTGGCCAAAGCATATAATTGAATTAACATGCATCTTTTCTTCTATTTTTAGAGATAAACACATTAGAAATGTAGTCGCCTTAGGATGTTCCTTCTAAAATAATGAGACGAGCCTCGCCAAATAAAAACGTAAATTGTGGGGCCCTCGATAAATAATCATAATAAATATTTAGAATTCAGGCTAGGCCGTTTAGTGAATCTCATGGCCTTCTCAAAAAATAATAACGCGTTAGGCTCTCTAGGCGCGACTTAATTAAATCATATTCTTAAATTCGGGTGCACATTGATGTGACCCAAATTCAAATCTCAACGGAGTCGAAATGTGTTAACAACTACGGGTGCATTGATTGTGACGTGGTTCGAGATGCATTTTCACGACGTTGCAATTCTATAAAAATAAATGATAATAATAAAAGCGGTTTAAACTTAATAAAAGCACATAAGTCACAACATGTATTTAAATCAGATATTTAGCCATTATAACAATTTAAGCGACCGTGCTAGAACCACGGGATTCGAGGGTGCCTAACACCTTCCCTTGGGTCAACAGAATTCCTTACTTAGAATTTCTGGTTCGCAGACTTCATTTGGAAAAGTCGAAAATTTCCTCGATTTGGGATTCAAGATAAACCGGTGACTTGGGACACCAAAAGCCAAACCTTTCCCAAGTGGCGACTCTGAATTAAATAAATAATCCCATTTCGAATATTGTCACTTAAATTGGAAAAACTCCCTCGCGCATTTAACCCTTCGGGGCGGGGCGCGCAAAAAGGAGGTGTGACAGCTCTGGCGACTCTGCTGGGGAGGTAACCCAGAACCACTGGTTCAGGGTCCAAGAATTCGAGCTTAGAATAATTGTTATATTTGGCTTTATTATCTGATCTTTATTACATGTTTTGCATAAAAGTGCTAAATGTTGTCTTTTACCGCTTTTGATATTATCTGAACTGTATATAAACTGTGCCGAAACCCTTCTTTTCTTACCTCCGGGGAGAAGCTCGCTGGTCGAGACTCCCTATTCTGTTAGTGTCAATACCTGAAATAAGAAAGAGGTCGGACAAGTTACAAAGCCGGACGATCTCGCGGGTCCCCGGTACGTAGCCCCCTCCTCGACTCGAGTTGTCCGCTCGGGTACACAGTCTAGAACAAATACCCAGGGTATAAACCTAGTATAACGAAACTTCATGCCGGATCCCTAGTAGGAACGTTTATTTGCATCATGTTGCATTTGACTTAGGGGGCTCAACACAGGGGTTGGGTCCGTCTAGGACAGGCAACCTGAAATGAAAAGACCACCCTGCTGCATCCTATTTGTTTTGCGCATTTATTTGCTTCGGTTCCGCATGCTGACCGGTTTCTAAAAACAAAGGGGGAAAATAGCAGCGTAGGGAGATAATTACTTATTTTGGAAAAATAAAACCAATGTCCAAGTAGTGTCAAAACCTCGCCGGAATTTTTCTTAAAAAAAAAAGAGAATAAAAACAAAATTTGTCTTCTTAGTTTGAGTTATAAAAAAAAATAATATAAAAAATTTTCTTTTTTTATCACTTCCCAAAATAAAAAAAAAAAAACGGAAAATTCATAATTCAAATAAAAAATGTTGTTTTCTTTCGTAGTACCCCTTTTATAAAATCAGACTAATAGTCCAAATATTTTCTAAAAAAAAAAAAAATTCTTTAGTCTTTATCTCTTTTCAAAAAAAAAATAAAAGAAAAATATATTCTTGTTTTCTACGTTTATTTGATTTTCTCTATTCACGATATGCCCGAACTACGCCGGTTTGATTCTCACCGGATGTGAGATACGTAGGCAACCATCGTCGGGTTCAACCCCCATTTTTGCTAAAATAGCCAAAATCAATGAATAAAAAAAATGTGTTTCAAACTTTAAAAAAGAGTCGTAAATAAATCAGGTGATGTTGTTTTGTCATAAATAGCCGAATGTTCCCGAAAGGGACGCCGGAAGGCTGACTTTGCATAAATAGCCACCTTTGGGTCTTGTTTAGTATTTTTGTCCAGTTGACCCACACGGCCTTAAAATCTTCGTCCTCAAAGTGTTTAAAGGCCGTGTTCAAAACTTGACCCCCTTTGTAAAATATTTTTGAGTCAAAATCATTTTTGTTGAAATCACCTTAATAAATGTGCAGGATGAGCACGATGCAAAATGAACATTTTTCAATAATGACCAAAATCCCTATCAAGTTACGACTATGGTGGAATGATCTAGGCGCTGAAGGACAAAATGAGGTCAAGAAATATCTGAAAGGTCTCGTGGGTTTGTTGGAAATCCAGCCTCGGGGAGATATCATAAGAGCTTTGGTTACCTACTGGGACCCGGCGCATAATGTTTTCCATTTCTCTGATTTTGAACTCACCCCCACGTTGGAAGAAATGGCCGGATACATCGGGAATGCTGAACTTCCTTTGAGGCAAAAATACTTGGTCGCCCCAAGAGTTGTCACGGTACATCGGTTCCTAGATTCATTGAAGATACCCAGAACGGTCCACAACCCGGATCTGGCAGCCGGATTTTGTACTCCATGCTTCATATATGATAGGTACGGTCATGAGGGGGGATTCAATAATCCAATCAACAAACTGTGCAGCAAAGGTGTTCGTCAGAAGTGGGACAAACACAGACGGGTAGCTTTCATGATGATGTTCCTGGGCCTTCTGGTATTTCCAAGGAAAGACGGAAACATTGATTTGAAGATATCCGGGGTCGTCAGCACTCTACTCACGCAAAGTGACAGTACTCTCGCGCCTATGTTGGTATCTGACATCTTTCGAGCTCTTACAGCTTGTAAAGCTGGGGGAAATTTCTTCGAAGGTTGTAACTTGCTCCTACAAATATGGATGACCGAGCACCTCTGCCATCATTCCGAGATTTTGAGCCATGGTTCCCCGGAAAAGACTTGCATAGAAGAATCTTACACGAGAACCAAAGATATCAGTTTGCCCAAAGGAGTCCTGGCATGGACCTCGTTCTTTCAAGCTCTTACTGCCAGCCAAATACAGTGGACGCTAGGATGGTTGCCTGTTGATGAGATCCTATATACGTCGGCAGCTAAAACTCATTTCTTACTGATGGGGCTTAAGAGCATTCAACCTTACGCACCCTGCCGAATTTTGAGACAGTTCGGAAGATGCCAGATAGTACCTCATGAGGAAGATCTTAGCACTCAAGCAGTTGAGATAAGTCCTAACGGACAATTCCCAGAAGCAAATATTCGCCAAATCTGGAGTGAGTGTCAATATTTGAAATCAGATACTTGCGTGCGAGATCGAGCCAAAGGAGAGATGGCGCCAGGTTACCTTGCATGGTATAGAAGGGAACTTGAGCATGAAAGGCCAGCTAAGAGACCCCACATCCGGAATTTCACCGAATCATCGCAAAGGCAGTGGGATTGGTTAGCAAAGGAAAGAGGCTATTGCGCCGAAATCAGCAGGTTAAAGCAACAAGTGGAAAGTTTGAAATATGAGCACAACGTGCAAGATGCTACCAATCTGGGAGAGCGGAACAGGTTAATTCAGGAAAACGAAGTGCTCAGAGCCCAGATCAAACAGATAAGGGTGGATGCAAATAAGCAGCCAAGGCGTCAATCAGACGAGCAGATGATAAAAAGGCTAAAAAGTGAAATCAGGAAATGGCGAGATAGTTTGGAGAAATCTGAAAACGTCATAGTAGAGCTCAGGGCACAGTGGGATACAAGAGCAGATAAGCATCGCCGATACCTGAACCAATTGGAAGGCGACCACGAGAAAACTGTTGCTAAGATAAAGAGAGAGATGGCTGCACTTGAGATCAAAGCAGTTAATCAGGCCAAGGATTTCCAAATTGAGAGCAGATACTGGTACGACTCAATAGCCCAGATGAAATTGGAAGTACGGCGACTGAAGCATCAGCATATACAGGATGCTCAAGTCTTCAAGATATGCAGCGATCAGATAAAACGCCTACTCGTAGAGAAGAAGCAAGCCAGAGATAGGATCAAGGCCATTGCCTATGCCATCACCAGACGATGTCTACGATGTGAGAACATGTCCAGCGTTACCATCCTCTCGGCAATAATGGGTCATGTCAAGCAGACTATGCACGAGCTGGAGCAACTTGAGAGGGATCTCACGCCTAGGACCGCGGCGAGGCCGAACGATGCCCCGCGGACACCAATTTTCAAAACCATAATGCACTCATAAGTCAAGCCTGTATCTTAGCATCTTCTGCCTGTTTTTCCATCAGGGTGATTTTTAGTCTATTTTGAGTCTAGGTTTATTTTCAAAGTTTGCTCTTTCTTTTGCAAAATGTAGTTTGTAATAGACCATTTCAACAATAAAGAGGTTGCTTCTTTTACGCTCATTTGTGTTTTTCGAACTACGTAATGATCTGATTCACGTAGGCATCGTGATACGTAGGCAATCCTCATCGGATCCGGTCGCATTTCTTTTACTGCAAAATAATAAAAAATAATAATAAAAAAAAGGGGGAAAACAAATAAGAGGAAAAACGCCGGAATGACGCATGCTATCGTAGCCAAACATATAGTAATCCACTTAACTGTATAGGTGCATCATGCCCAACGTGAGATTGACTATCTATTATTTGCTGCAAATTAACCGTGCATTTGTCGTTGAGTATCTTTCAGGGTTTTTGAAAAGACGGTTGGTTTGGTGAAAGTCTGGCCTCGCACTCATACTTCACGAGGTCAAGGAGAAGTGTTCAACTACCTATTGTTAGGACCAGAAGCAGTACTCACACTTACTTCACCAGGTCAAAAGGAAGTGTGGAAATGTCTTCAGAAATTCCATTGCAAACGATCCCTGTTTCTGAGGAGAGCTCAATCTCAGCCGTCCTCACACCTGAATCCGCAACTGCGGAGGAAAACAGAATCCTACGGCTCCGCATGTTGAAAATGCTGGACGACTGGAATAATGGGAAAGAACCACCAAGTGCCGTCCCCGGATTCCCTGAATTATTCTCCAGGTCGAGTGGGACTTCTAATGTCCCCATAAATTATCCTGCTACCCCATTCGGGTACCCAGCCACCTCAGCCTTCTCTGCTGGATCGCCTTCTGAGCCTCATCCCCGAATGTCAGTCACTGATGCAAGCATGAACATCTTTACTGCGTCGCCTTGCCCGATCACGGCACAGCCTACCACGTACAAGCCAAGCTTTGACTCATCCTCTTTTACATTCCAAGCACCATCGTTCTCAATGGAACCAACTAGGTTCGCTACCAGCACTAATCCTCTACCGCCTCAGTGCGAGCTTGCACCCGGGCAGGATCAGAACCCCAGAATTGCAGAACAAAATGAGATTGCCAAGAGAATGAGAAGCCTTGAACAAAGTTTGAAGAATATGCAAGGATTGAGCGGACAAAAGAGCGTCTCTTACGCCGACCTGTGCATGTTCCCTCACGTGCACCTGCCAACGGGTTTCAAGACCCCAAAGTTCGAGAAATACGATGGGCACGGTGACCCCATTGCACATCTTAAGAAATACTGCAACCAATTGCGGGGAGCCGGCGGAAAAGAAGAACTGCTGATGACATATTTTGGGGAAAGTCTAGTAGGGATAGCTTCGGAATGGTATATGGACCAAGAAATGTCCTGATGGCATATATGGGATGATCTCGCCAGAGATTTTGTGAAACAATTCCAGTATAACATCGACATTGCGCCAGATCGAAATTCTCTGTCGAATTTGAAGAAGAAACCTTCAGAAAGTTTCAGAGAATATGCTATTAAGTGGCGTGAGCAGGCGTCAAGAGTGAAGCCTCCCATGGATGAAGTGGAGATGGTCACTACCTTTCTCCAGGCTCAAGAGTCTGACTATTTCCAAAACATGATGTCAGCCATGGGTAAGCCATTCGCGGAAGCGATCAAGATTGGAGAGATGGTGGAAAATGGCCTGAAAACAGGTAGGATTCTGAGTCAAGCAGCCATAAGGGCGACCTCCCAGGCCGTCCAAAGCGGGTCCGGAGGAACGACAAGGGGGAAGAAGAAGGAAGAAACGACTATGGCAGCCTCAGAAGCAAGGGAGTATCGTCATCCCAGGCCCCATTTTCCGGAAAGAGCCCCACAACACTACTACCCCCACTCAAATTTGACATATGCTCATCAACCTTATATGGTCATGAATGCCCAACCTTATACCCATCCGCCACAACAAGCCAACCGAGGCCCAGCTCCACCTCCCAGAAATCATCCTCCTTACCGCAACCACTATAACCCACAACCCCCGCAGAATAACTTTCGCCCTCAGGAGCCACCCAGAAGGCGGACTTTCACGCCCATCGGTGAGCCATACTCAACTTTGTTCCCAAAGCTGGTCCAGTTGGGTTTCTTGCAACCAATCCCTCAAACAAGGCAAAACCCGACGTCACCTTCTTACAAAGCTGGAGTCAGATGCGCCTATCATTCAGGAGCCGAGGGACATGACACAAATGACTGTTGGTCGTTGAAAAGAGTGGTCGAAAACTTGATAGAGCAAGGGAAAATAGTGCTAAGGGACGAGGAGATCCCAAATGTAACTAACAATCCATTACCTGCTCACAATAATGGGCCGCTGATCGGAATGATTTGTGAAGACAAAGAGTTCGACATTGCTCTGAAAGCCATAATTGCCATTGTCGACACGGGAAAGAGGCCCGAAACGGACCAAAAACCAGAAAAAGGGGAAGAGGCCAAAGCTATAAAGAAAGTGCCTGAAAAGAAGGTGGAGAAGAAAGTGGTACCGGTAAAGGATGGAGTTCTTTACATACCACGAGGTCAAGCTGAGAAGACGCAAAACTTCGGAATCAAAAAGACAAAACCTATGTACGTGCCAAAAGGGGCCTATGTGGTCCGGGGGACGATTCAACCACCTCGGCCGAATGAGCCAGTGGTTATCGGACGCGTGCCACAAAAGCCAATGACCAACCCGTCCACAGTGCCGTGGAATTATCAAAAGACTTTGGTAATGTACAAAGGTAAAGAGGTCATGGGAGAACTTCCAGAAAATACTTTCATTGGAAGGTATTCAAACACCCAAGAACTGAACAACGCCACACAAAGGCGCTTCCCGCCAAAGAAGCCCGTAAGTGTTGAAGAAGCGGAAGTGTTCTTCCAACAAATGAAAATGCCGGATTACGAAGTAATAGATCAACTGCGCAAGTACCCCGAGCAAGTGTCCATGCTATCATTATTGATGAGGTCGGCCGAGCATCAAAAGATCTTACTGAAGACCCTGAATGAAGCATATGTGCCAGTTGAAACCTCGGTTGAGCAATTAGAGCGGATGACAGAAAGATTCTTCGCCGTCAACCAAATCTCTTTCAGCAAGAACGATCTACCCCCGGAAGGAGCGGCACACAACAAGGCTTTGCATCTAACAGTTAAATGCGAAGACTATTATGTCAAGCGGGTAATGTTGGATGGGGGCTCAGGCGTTGACATTTGCCCGCTCTCCACGCTACAAAGAATGGAAATTGGGACAGAAAGAATCCGACCCAACAATGTTTGCGTAAGAGCTTTCGACGGCATCAAGAGAGATACCATGGGAGAAATAGACCTGTTGTTGGTCATAGGACCAGTCGAATTTCAAGTAACCTTCCAGGTGCTCGACATGGATACATCCTACAATTTTCTCCTTGGCAGACCTTGGATCCATGCGGCAGGAGCCGTGCCTTCCACTCTTCACCAGATGGTGAAGTTCGAGTACGCCAGCAGACGAAGAGTAGGCAAAGAAAAGGAAAAATGAGGTTTGGAAGTTACCTCAACCACTGCCGGATTTATATGCAACTTTCATCAGGCCAAGGTACGTTGAAGAAGAAGATGATGAGGTCTTCACAGCTGAGGAAATCGAGGAGATATGTGGGGCGATGAGAGAGATTCTCTACGAGGTCCACATGGTTCAACCAGGTGAAGGCACAAGCATTGCTGAGATGATGTACAAGGGGCCGAACGCCAAAATTCAAAACTGGGAGGCCACGCCATTCCCGACTAGACAGAAGTCCGGGTAGACCTGTCCTGCCACCTTTCCTGTGTCACAAGTTATCTCTAGGACATAACTTGAACATTTTCTTCCTTTCAATTGTTGTTTTGAATTCCTAAGTTGTAAACAGTGTTGTCTTCCAGCTTTCCAAAGAAAATAAAAAAAAAATCATCATTGCTTTCCCATTTCTTTCTTTTGTTCTGATTTTTGTTATTTTTCCTTTTATATTTCTTTTCAGTTATAATAATGCGGCTTTAAATATGACATGCTTGCGGACTTCACGCCCAGATCACAATGAGCTATTTAACTGCGAATTAATGAACCCAGAACCAGAATATGATGCGGAAGAAGCTTTTAGGGAGATAAACCGAGAGTTGGAATATTTCGAGAATAAACCTAAGCCAAATCTGAATGACACTGAACCGGTAAATTTAGGAACCCCAGAAGAAATCCGGGAGACCAAGATAAGCATTCACACGGACAAGAAAACGCGAGAGGCGATAATTCAACTTCTTTTTGAATTTAAAGACGTGTTTGCTTGGTCATATGATGACATGCCGGGTCTAGGGGTTGATCTAGTGGTTCATAAATTGCCGATTCATCCTGACTGTCCTCCAGTTCAACAAAAGCAACGAAAGTTCAAAACTGAGGTCAGTGACAAGATCAAGGAAGAGATCACCAAACAACTGAAAACGGGAGTGATTCGGGTAGTCCAGTATACAACCTGGTTGGCAAATGTGGTTCCAGTACCGAAAAAGGACGGTAAAACTCGAGTATGTGTAGATTACCGAGATCTGAATAGAGCAAGTCCTAAAGATAATTTCCCACTACCCAACATCCACATCCTCGTTGATAATTGCGCCAAACACGAGATACAGTCCTTCGTGGATTGTTACGCCGGGTATCATCAGGTATTGATGGATGAAGAGGACGCCGAGAAAACTGCCTTCACCACGCCTTGGGGCACCTACTGTTATCGGGTTATGCCATTCGGTTTGAAGAATGCTGGGGCTATTTACATGAGGGCCATGACTGCCATTTTTCATGACATGATGCATCAGGAAATAGAGGTGTATGTGGATGACGTGATAGTCAAGTCCAGGACGCAGGATAATCACATCCAAGACTTGAGGAAATTCTTCGAGAGACTAAGAAAGTATGACTTGAAGCTAAACCCAGCCAAATGTGCTTTCGGAGTTCCGTCGGGCAAACTTTTGGGCTTCATCGTAAGCAGGAGAGGTATCGAGCTAGATCCAACTAAGATAAAATCCATCAGAGATCTGCCTCCCCCGAGAACAAAGAAAGACGTGATGAGTCTGTTGGGCAGGTTGAACTACATCAGTCGGTTTATTGCCCAGCTGACAAGCACGTGTGAGCCCATATTCAAGCTGTTAAGGAAAGATGCGGCGATTAAATGGACAACTGAGTGTCAAGAAGCCTTTGATAAAGTCAAAGAATACCTTTCGAATCCCCCGGTCTTGGTCCCTCCAGAACCAGGGAGGTCACTTTTCTTGTATCTAACAGTCTTGGAGAACTCTTTCGGTTGCGTCCTCGGGCAACACGACATAACCGGGAAAAAGGAGCAAGCAATCTACTACTTAAGCAAGAAATTCACCGGCTACGAGGCCAAATACACTCTGCTGGAAAGGACATGCTGCGCTCTCACATGGGTTGCTCAAAAGCTGAGACATTATCTCCAAGCCCACACTACTTTCCTCATAAGCAGGTTGGATCCTTTAAAATATATATTTCAGAAACCGATGCCTACTGGAAGACTGGCCAAGTGGCAGATCTTGCTTACTGAATTCGACATAGTCTATGTCACTCGCACGACAATGAAAGCCCAGGCGTTAGCAGATCATTTGGCCGAAAATCCGATCGATGAGGAATACCAGCCATTGCGTACCTACTTTCCAGATGAAGAGGTAAATACCGTAGAAGTGGTCTCGGAGGACGCTCATGTTTGGAAGATGTTCTTTGATGGAGCCGTGAATGCTAAAGGTGTAGGAATTGGGGCAATTTTGATCTCGCATTCCGGTCAGCATTATCCCGCCACAGCTAGACTGCATTTCTTATGCACAAATAATACGGCTGAGTATGAAACCTTCATCATGGGCATGCACATGGCAATCGATCAGGATGTCAAAGACTTACTGATTATGGGAGATTTTGACCTGATTATCCGGCAAGCTCAAGGCGAATGGGAAACTCGGGATGTCAAACTTATCCTATACCGACAGCATGTGGAGGACCTCAGCAAGCGCTTTACATCAATAGAGTTCAGGTATATCCCGAGGTGTCACAATGAACTGGCAGATGCACTTGCTACTTTGGCTTCAATGCTACCCTACCCGGGCAACGCCCACGTCGATCCTTTGGAAATCCAAATCAAGGAAAGACACGGTTACTGCAATGTAATCGAGGCAGGATCAAATACGCAGCCGTGGTACCATGACATCAAGAGGTTCCTAAAGACACAAGAATACCCCGAGCACGCTACTGGAGATCAAAAGAGGACCATTAGGCGACATGCAAGTGGTTTCTTTCTAAGCGGTGAATTGTTGTATAAGAGGACCCCGGACCTCAATCTTCTAAGATGTGTCGATATCGAGGAGGCAAGAAAGATCATGCACGAAGTACACGCAGGTGTGTGCGGACCTCACATGAACGGTTATGTCTTAGCAAAGAAAATCCTTCGAGCAGGTTATTACTGGATGACCATGGAAAAGGATTGCTTTAGCTTCGTTCGGAAGTGTCATCAGTGTCAGGTGCACGGTGATTTGATTCATGCACCTCCCACGGAGCTGCATCCCATGTCTGCACCTTGGCCATTTGTCGCCTGGGGCATGGACGTCATTGGACCAATCGAACCGAAGGCTTCGAATGGACACAGGTTTATACTGGTTGCCATCGATTACTTCACAAAATGGGTAGAAGCTGTCACTCTCAAGTCGGTCACTAAAAAAGCTGTAGTGGATTTTGTACACTCAAATCTTATCTGTCGTTTCGGTATTCCTGCGACTATCATTACAGATAACGCAACAAACTTGAACAGTCACTTGATGGGAGATGTATGCGAGCAATTCAAAATAACGCATAGGAATTCTACTCCTTATCGGCCAAAGGCCAATGGTGCTGTGGAAGCGGCAAACAAAAACATCAAGAAGATTTTGAGGAAGACCATCCAAAGTTCCCGACAGTGGCATGAGCAGTTACCATTTGCATTGTTGGGGTACCGCACTACGGTACGCACATCAGTAGGAGCGACTCCTTACCTTTTGGTTTATGGGACCGAGGCTGTAATACCGGCAGAGGTAGAAATTCCTTCGCTTCGAACCATTGTCGAAGCGGAAATTGAAGACAGCGAGTGGGTCAAGACTCGGCTAGAGCAATTGACTTTGATTGATGAAAAGCGAATGGCCGCGGTTTGTCACGGACAGTTGTACCAACGAAGAATGGCCCGGGCTTACAACAAGAAAGTCCGGCCCAGGAATTTCGAAGTAGGTCAATTGGTACTGAGGCGTATTCTGCCGCATCATGAGGAAGCAAAAGGGAAGTTTCCTCCAAACTGGAAAGGCCCATACATCATAAGGAAGATATTGCCAAGAGGAGCATTGTATTTAGGTGATATCGAAGGGAATGACCCCGACACAGCAGTAAATGCAGATGCAGTCAAGAGATACTACGTCTAAATCATACCCCAGTGGTCCTGACACATTTGAAAATGACGAAGGTCTTATTCCCCACTACTCCCAAACACTACCCAATTCTCTCTACAAACATTTGAGCCGCTTACAAAAAAAAAACATTGATTGAGGCCTGAACTACGTTTGACTTGATTCCGAAAGGATACGTAGGCAGCC
The DNA here is from genome assembly GCF_000393655.2 of Nicotiana sylvestris. Taxonomy (NCBI): domain Eukaryota; kingdom Viridiplantae; phylum Streptophyta; class Magnoliopsida; order Solanales; family Solanaceae; genus Nicotiana; species Nicotiana sylvestris. The sequence continues at coordinate 26,637,809 of NC_091067.1, read as the reverse complement.
TCTCCCTGAGGTTCAGTCACACCAACAATAAAATATCATTCACCCTGAAATTGAAACCGGGGCACGTCGAGCAGTTGAGAAGTTAGTATCATCTACCTCTCTTTACCAACCTTCAAATCAATTACCAAAGATAGTGGGGAACCAATAAGCGTCACAAATGGAGACCGGCACACTCTGAATTGAGAGAGATAAAATGAGAGAGTCTCGTCGGTGAAAACCTTCGGGCACCACGAGGCGACGGGAGTAGAGAAACCAAAATGAGAGAGCTTGTTTAGTAAAAACTCACAAAGAGTGCTATCAAGCGATGACAGGAAGAGAAATGAGAGAGGTCAGCCGGCGAAAACCCGCAAAGGGCGCTGTTGGCCGAAAAGAATGACTCCACCCCAAGGAGGTCTCGGCAAAGCTCCACCGGTTTGGAATCGCAGATCCGTTCTGGTTCAGGGAAACGCAAGTTCATGGAAGGTCAGACGTCCAGCCCAAAGAGCATGTCATGTCATTTAAAGTCAGCGTTATCTTCCCCAGATAAGTCTTTCTCGTCCCAAAAGGGACACTCCCTTCCTGAAATTTGTTTTCTCCTTTCTTTGTTTCTTTTCGAATCTCTTTTATGTTTTAACCCCAAGTTCAGGATACACCGGAGAGGGCAGGTGGCAGGTTTGTTTTCACGGAGTTCCGTTTCATGAAGGAAAACACCCCATTTCGTTGGTACGTCTGTCCAAACTTGATGAATCATGACGTTTGATGGCGTTCGAAGTAAAGAGGAAAAAGAGAAATTTCCCCCAGCAAGTCCGCCTTCGGACGAATCCCCACAGAGTCTCTCCTTGTACAATCCTCCCACAGAGTCTCCCCAATATAAAAAAAAGAAAAAGAAAAAGAAAAAGAAAAAATCCCCGTTGGAATTTCCCCAGCACATCCCCAGCAAGTCCCTTTGTAAATATTCCCCAACAAGCTTACCCCAACAAATCCTAGAAAGCCCGCCTTGAAACAAATACCCAGCATGCCCCATTGTACAAAAGTCCACACAAAGAATCCACTTTGTAAATATTCCCCCACAGAGCTTCCTTTTGTACAAATCCCCACAGAATACCTCCAATAAAACCCCCGTTGAGAACCTCCAAGCAACACGGGACAAAAAAGAGGGAAAGAAAAAGAGCCTTACGAGGCAAATCATCACAGAATCTGGAAATACAAGCCTGAGCAATCTAAAAGGTTCCGACATATGAATCAAATCAATGGCGGGACTTCGCAACAGAAATGAAGACGCAATAAAGCAACCGGGAACGATCAAGGTCACCAAACCGACCGTCATTTCCGAACTAACAATTGTTCTTTGTCTGAAGAGTTGAAACAGGCTTAATTCAAGACAACCGTGCAAGAAGCAGGTGTCGCCCAAAGAAGAAGGTACATGGGTACAAGAAACATTTTGGCAATAAGGAATTCACTCGAAAGGTAAGTTTCCACGAAACTCCCTTTTATTCTTTTACTAAAATAAGAAAATTCAAAAAAAGAAGTCAGTGGTTGTTCTCGAATTTTGTCCCCAGCCATCAGCATTAGGGTTTTAAACCCTAAACTGAACTTTTTCCATTTTAGTCAGCATTAGGGTTTTAAACCCTAAACTGAACTTTTTCCATTCAGCCAGCATTAGGGTTTTAAACCCTAAACTGAGCTTTTCCATGCAATCAGCATTAGGGTTTTAAACCCTAAACTGAATTTTCCTTTTAGTCAGCATTAGGGTTTTAAACCCTAAACTGAACTTTTTCCATTTCAGCCAGCATTAGGGTTTTAAACCCTAAACTGAATTTTCCCTTTAGTCAGCATTAGGGTTTTAAACCCTAAACTGAACTTTTTCCATTTTAGTCAGCATTAGGGTTTTAAACCCTAAACTGAACTTTTTCCATTCAGCCAGCATTAGGGTTTTAAACCCTAAACTGAGCTTTTTACTTTAATCAACATTAGGGTTTTAAACCCTAAACTGAATTTTCCCTTTTAGTCAGCATTAGGGTTTTAAACCCTAAACTGAACTTTTTCCATTCAGCCAGCATTAGGGTTTTAAACCCTAAACTGAGCTTTTCCATGCAGTCAGCATTAGGGTTTTAAACCCTAACTGAATTTTCCCTTTTAGTCAGCATTAGGGTTTTAAACCCTAAACTGAACTTTTTCCATTCAGCCAGCATTAGGGTTTTAAACCCTAAACTGAGCTTTTCCATGCAGTCAGCATTAGGGTTTTAAACCCTAAACTGAATTTTTCCTTTTAGTCAGCATTAGGGTTTTAAACCCTAAACTGAACTTTTTCCATTCAGCCAGCATTAGGGTTTTAAACCCTAAACTGAGCTTTTCCATGCAGTCAGCATTAGGGTTTTAAACCCTAAACTGAATTTTCCCTTTAGTCAGCATTAGGGTTTTAAACCCTAAACTGAACTTTTTCCATTCAGCCAGTATTAGGGTTTTAAACCCTAAACTGAGCTTTTTCCTTTAATCAGCATTAGGGTTTTAAACCCTAAACTGAATTTTTCCTTTTAGTCAGCATTAGGGTTTTAAACCCTAAACTGAACTTTTTCCATTCAGCCAGCATTAGGGTTTTAAACCCTAAACTGAGCTTTTTCCTTTAATCAGCATTAGGGTTTTAAACCCTAAACTGAACTTTTTCCTTTAATCAGCATTAGGGTTTTAAACCCTAAACTGAATTTTCCCTTTTAGTCAGCATTAGGGTTTTAAACCCTAAACTGAACTTTTTCCATTCAGCCAGCATTAGGGTTTTAAACCCTAAACTGAGCTTTTTCCTTTAATCAGCATTAGGGTTTTAAACCCTAAACTGAATTTTCCCTTTTAGTCAGCATTAGGGTTTTAAACCCTAAACTGAACTTTTTCCTTTAATCAGCATTAGGGTTTTAAACCCTAAACTGAACTTTTTCCATTCAGACAGCATTAGGGTTTTAAACCCTAAACTGAGCTTTTTCCTTTAATCAGCATTAGGGTTTTAAACCCTAAACTGAATTTTCCCTTTTAGTCAGCATTAGGGTTTTAAACCCTAAACTGAACTTTTTCCATTCAGCCAGCATTAGGGTTTTAAACCCTAAACTGAGCTTTTCCATTTAATCAGCATTAGGGTTTTAAACCCTAAACTGAATTTTCCCTTTTAGTCAGCATTAGGGTTTTAAACCCTAAACTTAACTTTTTCCATTCAGCCAGCATTAGGGTTTTAAACCCTAAACTGAGCTTTTCCATGCAGTCAGCATTAGGGTTTTAAACCCTAAACTGAATTTTTCCTTTAGTCAGCATTAGGGTTTTAAACCCTAAACTGAACTTTTTCCATTCAGCCAGCATTAGGGTTTTAAACCCTAAACTGAGCTTTTCCATGCAATCAGCATTAGGGTTTTAAACCCTAAACTGAATTTTTCCTTTAGTCAGCATTAGGGTTTTAAACCCTAAACTGAATTTTTTCCTTTAGTCAGTATTAGGGTTTTAAACCCTAAACTGAATTTTTCCTTCAGCCAGCATTAGGGTTTTAAACCCTAAACTGAATTTTTCCTTCAGCCAGCATTAGGGTTTTAAACCCTAAACTGAACTGTTTCCTGTAATCAGCATTAGGGTTTTAAACCCTTAAGCTGAACTTTTCCCCAGTTGGTCAGTATTAGAGTTTCAACTCTAAAACTGAACTTCTCCCCAGCTAGTCGGTATTAGGGCTCCAACCCTGAACTGAACATTTTTATCTTCCTTCATCAATTTTATGAACTTCCTGGCGAATAATTCACGAAATTTTCCTAGTGAAACTAGGGCAGAAAATTTCGTTCGTTTGTTTGTTTTCTCCCGCAGGTCTAACCTCGAGCCACGCAATTCGAAATGACCCACGAGATGAGTCTCAACTCAGAATCAAAGAAGAAAAAAGACAAAAAAGAAGATGTCCCGAGAATATCAGAGTAAATGGAAGGCGGATCGGCTCCAACATTTGACTAAGGTCCTGAACTCTGCCAGTCGCGTTTCACTCAGTATCCCAAAGATTGAACAAGTCGCCGCAACTCGCAAGCATCAAGATTCGGATCAGAGTCTCCAAGCACAATCAGCTAAGACCCAAGATCAAGTCGCAGAAGAATCATAGATAGGAACCTTGTAACTCGCAGTTGACATGCATATAAGTAGTTAGTTCAGTTCCAATTTTCCTTTGGTTGTAATAAGGTGGTCAGTGACGCAGCAGTGACAACAGCAACAGCAGTAACAGCAAGCATTGCAATCCCATGGTAGTCCCAGCTACCAAAACTTCCCGAACTACATTGACCTGATTCCTGTTTAGCCCAGGATATGTAGGAAATCTTTGAAGCAAGATTCGGTCAGATCTTTCAAAAACATGCTTCACAAGGAGTAGTCCATAGGCAAAAATCGCTCATAAACGCTCACTTTATCTTTGCACAAAAACTCTTCGTGTTTCCGAACAAAGAGGGGAAGCTATGAGCACGTGATTTTTGTTTCGCGCGACAATCGCTCCAAAAGAAATAAAAAGTAACAACAATTGGTCCTGCTGTACAATTTTTGGATTTTTACATGGCACTTTGTTAATTATTTACGATTTTTGCCCATTTTATTTTATTAAAACAAAATACAAAAAAATGTATGTGTCATGCGTAATTTGAACCGTAATCCGGTTGTTAAAATAGAAAATCATAAATAGGCATCTTTGTTCGTGATTTTTGTTTTGTTTGATTTTACCTGTTTTAAATATTTTGATATATGTGTGCAAATAATTGTATTAAGTGTTTATTTAATTTTAATTTGATTTACTTAGGTTTTGTTATAAAATAAAAAATAATAATAAAAGAGAGAGTGCAAAATTGGGTTTGAAAATTAGTTTGGGCTGATTTTCATTTTAAATTCAAAGCCCAAACAAATTTAGCCCAAACCCCATGTAAACCCGGTCCAGATCAGCTGACCTCAGGAGGCGTTCCAAACGACGCCGTTTTGATCCAGTCTGATCTGGGCCGTTGATCTCAGATTGATCAACGGCCAAGATCTCTCACCCCAAACCCACTAACAGACCCGATCCGTCTCACCCGGACCGACCCCAACCCTTTACCCTTGAAACAACGCGGTTCCCTGTTAGTCGAAGGATCCTGGCCCTTCATCACATCTCATCCAACGGCCAGGATCCACCTACCCACCAACTATATAAACTCATAACCTTACCCTGCCCCCCTATCCGAACCCCGGCTTTAGGTCACCTTCGTCCTCATCCCATTCCCCCTCCAAAACCCTAGCCGCCCCTGTGTCCTTCACCATGAAAACCAGCGGCACGGACGCCGGTGGCCCCACCCTTAATACCATAGAACCCCCTTGCCATCCGGAACACGGATCTGTTAACCACGTAACTCGAATCCCTTCCCACCTTCTCGAATCTTCGTTTGAAGATTCGAGTCAGAACTTGACTTACACCGTGTAACCCCAGTTTCACACCAGACACTCCCCAGACCCCCTCGTGACCAAACCATGCTTGGTTTGGTCCGAATCTGATCAGGGAAGCATGAATCCCAGATCTGATTTTTGGAACTTTGTGGTTCCTCGTCACTGGTCCATATCCGTTCAAACCGAAGAGATTAAGGTCTAATGGACCTTAATCGAAGTGTTTCTCATCTGAGAAACTCTTCGATTAAAGTCCGTTCAGCCTTAAGAAAGGTCTGTTCGAATCCAAGTAAGATTTTGATTTTTCGAGGTTTAAGGTGAGTTCTTTCTTTTCTTTATTTGTTTTGGTCCATCTGATTGTTGTAAAGGTCTGTTCATGTTTTGTTTGTGTCCCCGAATTTTATCAACTGTGCCCTGTCCACTTTTCCTGAACCTCTGTTGTTTGATTGAGTCTTTCTATTTGTTCTAATAATGTGTATGCAAGTGTTGTGCAATTAGCTGATTTTCAAATTTGAACTGACTAACTGATTCCTCGAATACTGCTTTGTTTAGTCAGTATAATTCAAATCATGTGTCGATACTGTTAAATGTCTGATTTTTGGCTACGATTGTACATGTTATGATTAATATAGTCGAGTCGACATATGTCGTCAATTAGTTCCAGTTGTCCGAACAATAACAAATCGACTTACTTCTGCTAAGCATTTGTTTGAATCAATTAGGAACTGAGTTTGTTTACTTATAGTTGTTAATTTGAATCAGAAATGTAAAAGGAATGTTTTGTTTAAGTTCTGAATTGGAGGGCATGTGCACTTGTGCACAGCATGTGCATTTGTGCACCACAGGTGCATTTGTGCACAGCCTGGTTCCTGCATAAAGGGCTTTTGATTTAAAAATGGTTTGACAGCATATGCTGTCAGATATATTCTGCTGCCCATACTTTGCTTCAGTTTCAAAAATAATAAACCTTACTAAAAGTGAAGCCTGCCAAGGAAATGTGATGGGGGTGAATACTTAATTAGCTAAGTGGAAACTGAAAAGGGGCAGCACATGGGAGGGTGTTTCTTTTGGTCTAACAGGCTGTTAAAGGGCTGAGGTTTAGGCTTATAAAAGGGAGGCACATTGAGAGATCTAGAAGAGATAGAGACAGAGGGAATTGTTAAGAAAAAAGAGAGAGGAGATCAGACATAAGAGAGGAGGAGATCAGATAGATCTGCGAAGAGAGAGCAAAAATACATACATATACACACATAGACACACACACAGATAGACATTGATAATAAAGGGAAGGGAATACACTGATATAAGGGGGATTGATAAGAAAACAGGAAAAGAGAGTTTGTCTGAAAACACACGGACAGAAATAGATAAAGAGAGGCCTAACACAGAAAGAAGGAACTGCATTTTTTCATCTTTGTCTTGATTCTCAACTAGTCTGGATTTGCCTGTTCCATATTGATTTATCCTGAGTCTTGCTTGAGATTACTAGTTGTGTGTAGTATCAGTTCAGTTTTGGATCCATTCTGGTTAAATTCCGATTCCATATTGCTGGGAATTTGCTACATTCTGCCATCTTTCATTGGCTCTAAATTGCATTTTTGCACTGGGAATTTGTCCTGCTGTTGTTCATCTATTTCTGTTGTTCCGCTTGCACTGTTGCTCAACTGACTCCCCTACTTCCTTAATTGTAAGCATTTCCTCAGGTACACATTTCGAATCTGTCTGATGTTGCAATTAAAGTTGAATCGAAAGATCTGAAGAAGTTATAATCATCTGTTGCATTGCCTATGAATTTTTTTTATATACATAAATGTTGTTAAGATGTGTAAGTTTCTAGTCTGTTAGCCTAAATAGAGATACATTAGTAAGGTTGTACTTAATTAAAGTTTATGCCAATCTAAAACCGTGACATTTGACTCGTTTAGTAGTATACAAGATGTAAATACAATTCATGAAATGTGCAGCTATTTAACACGATTGTTAACTTAAACTCGCTCTGGCAGCATGCTTTGAATATGTAAGGGCAAATGGCCGTTTAAATCTAGCTAAAGATAATACAGTTTCATTCTCAGGTTTCAGCTTCATTAGGCAGTTTATAGGATGAGTTTCAAATATCATTAGTCGCATCTTCTAATAAGTGGTTTTAATTAATCTTGTCTAAATAAGTTAAAGTTAAGGAGCTCTTGTAGTAGTCGTAGCATTTCATCAATCTTGTATATAATTCTTCTATCAAATTAAAAGCATGTTTCATGAGGTACAACGTTTCTTCACTCTGTAAATAATTAATCAGATGATTAACCAAAATCTGGATTTGGCCAAAGCATATAATTGAATTAGCATGCATCTTTTCTTCTATTTTTAGAGATAAACACATTAGAAATGTAGTCGCCTTAGGATGTTCCTTCTAAAATAATGAGACGAGCCTCGCCAAATAAAAACGTAAATTGTGGGGCCCTCGATAAATAATCATAATAAATATTTAGAATTCAGGCTAGGCCGTTTAGTGAATCTCATGGCCTTCTCAAAAAATAATAACGTGTTAGGCTCTCTAGGCGCGACTTAATTAAATCATATTCTTAAATTCGGGTGCACATTGATGATACCCAAATCCAAATCTCAACGAAGTCGAAATGTGTTGACAATCACGGGCGCATTGATTGTGACGTGATTCGAAATGCATTTTCACGACGTTGCAATTCTATAAAAATAAGTGATAATGATAAAAGCGGTTTAAACTTAATAAAAGCACATAAGTCACAACATGTATTTAAATCAGATATTTAGCCATTATAACAATTTAAGCGACCGTGCTAGAACCACGGGATTCGAGGGTGCCTAACACCTTCCCTCGGGTCAACAGAATTCCTTACTTAGAATTTCTGGTTCGCAGACTTCATTTGGAAAAGTCGAAAATTTCCTCGATTTGGGATTCAAGATAAACCGGTGACTTGGGACACCAAAAGCCAAACCTTTCCCAAGTGGCGACTCTGAATTAAATAAATAATCCCATTTCGAATATTGTCACTTAAATTGGAAAACTCCCTTGCGCATTCTACCCTTCGGGGCGGGGCGCGCAAAAAGGAGGTGTGACAAATAGTGTGGAATAAAAAAGTATAAATAAGTGCAACAGTAAGAAATAACATAGAATTGACAGAACAACAACAGTTAGAACAGAGACAAAATAAACCACGGAAATGAAATACAGCTCAACATAGAGACAACAACCGGGGCACCTTCCAGGATACCATCCTGTAGTCCCAATTACAACTGTCTAGTGGATCTCCCGGGATACCGTCCTGTAGTCCCAATTACAACTGTCTAGTGGATCTCCCGGGATCCCGTCCCGTAGTCCAACTATCAATGCGCGGGGATCTACCGGAATCCCGATCCGTAGTCCCAAATGTAAATACCCAGTACTGGGGGAATCTACCGGGTGCATTCCCGTAGTTCCATATAACTGTGCAGGAGGATCTACCGGGAATCTAACCTGTAGTCCCAAAGTAAATGTGCAGGGGGATCTACCGAGAATTTAACCCGTAGTCCCAAAGTAAACAGACAAGGGGGAGCTACCGGAATTCCACATCCGTAGTCCCAAAATAAATACATAGCAGCAGCAGGAAGATAAATAGAAATGGCAAAATTTCATATTAAGGAAATAAGTGATTCTAGCCTAGCATGCTGCACAGAATTCAAGTAAGGCAGGTTGAATCAAATAAAGCAATTAAGTCACTTAGACATGCTTTCTTAAGCTAACAACAGGTTTAATAGTGTAAGAAATAGAAAAAGGAAAGGAAACATACTAGCATTTACTTAAAAAAAATCGGATTTCCAACAATTAGCACAAGTACGCACTCGTCACCTCACGTATAAGGTATTTCAATTAACAAATATACCAATCTTAAGGGGAAGGTCCCCCACACGAGGTTAGACAAGCCACTTACCTCGAACAAGCGCAAGTCAACCCGAAACCACGCTTTTGCCACGAGTATCCGACTTCAAATGACCCAAATCTAGTTAATTCAATTGCATATTGTAAATAACACCTCAAGTAATTGATTCCACAATTAAATTCTAAGCTAATACACAAAATTAGGTAAAATGACCAAAACGCCCCTCAGGCACACGTCTTGAAATCGGGTAAAATTCACATTTTCAGAATCATCATACCCTCACGAGTCTAATCATACTAAAATTATCCAATTCCGATATCATTTGGTCCTTCAAATCATCATTTTATATTTTTGAAAGATTTCAAAAGTTTTCTTCCCAAATTCCATCCCAAATCACTAATTAAATGATGAATTCAATGATGGATTCATGTACTCTAGCCAAAACTGAGTTAGACACTTACCACGATGAATTTCTTGAAAAACCTCCGAAAAATCGCCAAAATCCGAGCTCTCTAGGTCAAAATATGAAATAAAATCCAAAATCTCATATTTATAGGGCACCCCCCGGATTTCCACCACTGCGGACCGCATAAAACCGAGTGCTATCAGCACAAAACCAGTGCTGTCCGCACAAAATCAGTGCTCTCCGCACAGGTTTTGACTGCAGTGACAGGCTTTAGTATTTTGTCCATACCTCTCTCTACAGATATCAAAATTATGATTTCTTTATCTTTCTGGAAACTAGACACGAAGGGTTACAATTTTCCTTTTTGAATCATCCCAAAATTCCTTCTAGATCAAATGTTATTAGCTTCTGAAGTAGGACCAATGAAATTTTCCTCACCGCGGACCGCACTGCATTTTGTGCGGCCGCACAGCCCCCACCGCGGCCACACTGGACTTTGTACGGACCGCACTGGTGGGTTCCGAGGCCTTCAACTCTTCTGGGCCTGCAATAGTTATGATTTTCGGCCTAAAACATTCCGGAACCTACCCGGAACTCACCCGAGTCCCCAGGACTCCAAACCAATTGTACCAATACATCATATGACATCGTTCAAACTTGTTTAAAACTTCGGAATGCTCACAACAACATCAAATCACCAATTTAACATAGGATTTAAGCCTAAGAACTCCAAGAACTCTTAACTTATGCTTTCGATCAAAAAGTCTATCTAATCTCGTCCGAATGACCTGAACATTTGCAAGCACATCACATTTAACACTACGGAGCTACTCCAACTTTCAGAATTCCATTCCGACCCTTAGATCAAAATCTGACTGTCGGACCGAAAACTTCAAAAATTTGACTCTCGTCATTTCAAACCTAAATTAGCTACAGACCTCCAAAACACAATCCGATCACGCCCCTAAGCCCGTAATCACCCAACGGAGCTAACATAACCGTCGAATTTCCATTCCGAGGCCATCTTCACACTGTTCTGACTACGATCAACTTTCCAACATTAAGCTCTTATTTAGGGACTAAGTGTCCCAAAACTCTCCAAAACTTAAAACCGAACATCCCGACAAATCAAAATAGTAGAAATAAACTTGGGGAAAGCAGTTAATAGGGGATCGGGGCGTTAATTCTTAAGACGACCGGCCGGGTCGTCACATCCTCCTACACTTAAACATTCGTTCGTCCTCGAACGAGCATATAGACATACCTGAAGTAGTGAAAAGATAAGGGTAACGACTGCACATATCTTGCTCGATATCCTAGGTTGCCTCCTTGACTGGCTGGCCCCGCCATTGAACCTTCACCGATGCAATGTTCTTTGACCTCAATTTTCTGACCTGCCTATCCAATATTGCCACTGGCTCCTCAACATAAGATAGATCTTTGTCCAACTGGACTGAACTGAAATCCAACATGTGCGACGGATCGCCGTGATACCTCCGGAGCATTGAAACATGAAATACCGGATGAACTCCGGCCAAGCTGGGAGGTAAGGCAAGCTCATAAGAAACCTCTCCAACACGCCTCAATATCTCACAAGGGCTAATAAATCTAGGACTCAACTTTCCTTTCTTCCCAAATCTCATGACGCCCTTCATAGGCAAAACTCGAAGCAGAACCCACTCTCCAACCATGTAGAAAACATCACGAACTTTTCGGTCCGCGTAACTCTTCTGTTTGGACTGGGCTATGCGGAGTCTATCCTGAATCACCTTAACCTTCTCCAAAGCATCTTGAACCAGGTCTGTGCCCAACAATCTGGCCTCACCCGACTCAAACCAACCCACCGGAGATCTGCACCGCCTACCATATAAAGCCTCATATGGTGCTATCTGAATGCTGGACTGATAGCTGCTGTTGTAAGCAAACTCCGCCAATGACAAAAACTGATCCCAAGACCCTCCAAACTCAATCACACACGCACGGAGCATATCCTCAAGAATCTGAATAGTGCGCTCGGACTGTCCGTCCGTCTGAGGGTAAAATGTTGTACTCAACTATACCCGAGTACCCAACTCATGCTGAACGACTCTCCAAAACCGTGATGTGAACTGGGTACCTCTATCTGAAATGATGGAAACTGGAATACCATGCAGACAAACAATCTCCTGGATATAGATCTCCGCCAGCCGCTCCGAGGAATAAGTAGTACACACAGGAATAAAGTGAGTGGACTTAGTCAGCCGATCCACAATCACCCAAATAGCATCAAACTTCCTCAACGTCTGTGGAAGCCCAACTACAAAGTCCATGGAGATCCGCTCCCACTTCCACTCCGGAATCTCTATCTGCTGAAGCAACCCACCCAATCTCTGGTGCTCATACTTCACCTGCTGACAGTTGAGACACCGAGCTACGAATCCAACTATATCTTTCTTCATCCGCCTCCACCAATAGTGTTGTCTCAAATCCTGATACATCTTCGCGACACCCGGATGAATGAAATACCGCGAGCTATGGGCCTCCTCTAGAATCAACTCTCAAAGCCCATCAACATTGGGTACACAAATCTGACCTTGCATCCTCAATACCCTATCATCACCAATAGTCACCTCTCTGGTATCGCCGTGCTGAACCTTGGCCTTGAGGACAAGAAAATGAAGGTCATCATACTGCTGCTCCCTGATACGATAAAATAAAGACGACATAGAAACCACGCAAGCTAGAACCTGACTAGGCTCCGAAAGATTCAATCTCACAAACTGGCTGGCTAAGGCTTGAACATCCATCGCCATAGGCCTCTCCGATGCTGGTAAATAAACCAAACTCCCCAAACTTTCTGCCCAGCGACTTAAAGCATCGGCCACCACATTGGCCTTGCCCAGGTGATGCAAAATAGTGATATCATAGTCCTTTTGCAACTCCAACCACCTCCTCTAGCGCAAATTTAGATCCTTTTGCTTGAACAAGTGCTGCAAGATTCGATGGTCTGTATAATTTCACAGGGAACACCGTATAAGTAATGACGCTAAATTTTTAGGGCGTGAACAATGGCAGTTAACTCAAGGTCATGAACAGGGTAGTTCTTCTCATGTATATTTAACTGTCTGGATGCGTAGGCAATAACCTTACCGTCCTGCATCAACACCGCTCCCAGGCCAACCCTCGAGGTATCACAATAGACCGTATAAGACCCCCAACCTGTAGGCAATATCAAAATTGGGGTTGTGGTCAAAGCTGTCTTGAGCTTCTGAAAGCTTGCCTCACACTCCTCCGTCCACTGAAATGGAGCACCCTTCTAGATCAGCCTGGTCATAGGGGCTGTAATCGATGAAAACCCCTCCACAAAACGACGGTAGTAGCCTGCCAAACCAAGGAAACTACGGATCTCGGTAGCTGAGGATGGTCTGCGCCAACTCTACACGGCCTCTATCTTCTTTGGATCCATATGAATACCCTCACTCGATACCACGTGGCCTAAGAATGCCACTCAATCCAACTAAAACTCACATTTCGAGAACTTAGCATATAACTTCTTCTCTCTCAGAGTCTGAAGCACAGTTCTCAGGTGCTGCTCATAATCTTGCCGACTCCGGGCATACACCAGAATATCATTAATAAAGACAATGATGAACGAGTCAAGATACGGCCGAAACACACTGTGCATCAAATAAATAAAGGCTGATGGGGCATTAGTCAGCCCAAATGACATAACAAGGAACTCGTAATGACCATACCGAGTCCTAAAAGCAGTCTTCAGGATATCTGGCTCCCGAATCTTCAACTGATGGTAACCTGAGCGCACATCAATCTTAGAAAACACCCGTGCGCCCTGAAGCTGGTCAAACAGATCATCAATACGAGGCAAAGGATAACGATTCTTCACTGTAACCTTGTTCAACTGGAGATAATTAATACACATACGCATATAACCATCCTTTTTATTCACAAACAAGACAGGAGCACCCTAAGGTGACTGGGTCAAATAAAACCCTTATCAAGCAATTCCTGTAACTGATCCTTCGACTCCTTCAACTCAGGAGGAGCCATACGATACGGAGGAATAAAAATGGGTTGAGTGTCCGACAATAGATCAATGCCAAAATCAATATCTCTATCAGGCGGTATGCCTGTAAGGTCAGTTGGAAACACATCGGGAAAATCCCGTACTACTGGAACTGAATCAACTGAAGGGGTATCAATACCGTTGTCTCTCACATAAGCTAAATACGCATCACACCCCTTCTGATACCAACTTGTCACGACCCTGGTTCGCCCTCCGTGAACTATCGTGACGGCACCTAGTCTCTACGACTAGGTAAGCCTAAACTTGCAGAAGATAACCAAAACTTGCGGAAGTAAAATAATTTATAAATAGAAATAAGGAAATAACAGTGTTAAATGTGCCGCTCGACATACACCATATTTATATAGATCTCAAAACTAATATCTAAGTCCAAGACCCGAAAACCCACGAATCACAAGCTAAGAAAAAGAAATACTACATAGCTCTAACTTCGGAATTTGTTTAATAAGAATATAAAGTACAGAAGGGCTAAATACTAAAAGGCAAGAATAGAAAGGGACTCCTCGGTCTGCGGACGCGATAGATGTACCTCGAAGTCTCTAAGAAGTCGCCTCCCTCAAGGATGGTAGACCTGAGTAGAAGTACCTGTATCTGCACATGAAAAACATGCACAGAAGAGACATGAGTACACCACAACGGTACTCAGTAAGTGCCAAGCCTAACCTCGGTTGGGTAGTGACGAGGAAGGTTAGGGCCCTACTAAGGTTAAATACAATATAAGGGTTAAAAATGTGGAATGAAACAATATAAATAAGTGCAAAAATAAGAAATAACATAGAATTAACAGAACAACAACTAGAACAGAGACAAAACAAACCACGGAAATGAAATACAGCTCAACACAGAGACAACAACCTGGGCACCTTCCGGGATACCGTCTCGTAGTCCATCATATATATGTCCGAAGGATCTCCCGGAATGCCATCCCGTAGTCTAACTATCAATGTGCGGGGATCTACCAGAATCCCTATCTGTAGTCCCAAATATAAATACCCAGTACTGGGGGAATCTACCGGGTGCATTTCCGTAGTTCCATATAACTGTGCAGGGGGATCTACCGGGAATCTAACTCATAGTCCCAAAGTAAATGTGCAGGGGGATCTATCGACAATCTAACCCGTAGTCCCAAAGTAAACATACAAGGGGGAACTACCAGAATCCCACATCCGTAATCCCAAAATAAATACAGAGCAGCAGCAGGAAGATAAAAAGAAATGACAAAATTTCATATTAAGGAAATAAGTGATTCTAGCCTAGCATGCTGCACAGAATTCAAGTAAGGCAGGTTGAATCAAATAAAGCAATTAAGTTACTTAGACATGCTTTTCTAAGCTAACAATAGGCTTAATAGTGCAAGAAATAGAAACATGAAAGGAAATATACTAGCATTTACTTAAAGAAAACCGGATTTCTAACAATTAGCACAAGTACGCACTCGTCACCTCACGTACAAGGTATTTCAATTACCAAATATATCAATCCTAAGGGGAAGGTCCCCTACACGAGGTTAGACAAGCCACTTACCTCGAACAAGTGCAATTCAACCCGAAATCACACTTTTGCCACGAGTATCCGACTCCAAATGGCCCAAATCTAGTCAATTCAATTGCATATTGTAAATAACACCTCAAGTAACTGATTCCACAATTAATTGTTGTTAGAGTATTTTCATGTGATGTGTGATATTATTATGTTTTAGTTACTTGATGTTTATTAGCTTTATTTTTTTATAGATATAATATGTTTTATGTTAGTGGCGATATCCTTGATTTTCTTTGTACCACGGTTCTTTTCCAAGGATGCCAATTTTCTTTTTGAACTGGGTAATTATTAGTAAATTTTTTTCGACTTTTCCCGATGATGGATAGATAGACAACTTTCTTAAGGGAATTACTCTTGTAGTTTAGATAGAGCTTATGTTAATTTAGGAAGAATAAATAGTTTGAGTTGGGGTTTGCGCCCATTGACCAAGTTGTGGCTTGCTTGGTACCAACATGATTTAAACCTCGGCATATGAATTTTTGGTTGTTGAAAAAGAAAAATAATTGAAGTAAAGATGTCATGACTTTTAGACTCAAATTTTGGCTATTTGATTCACTAAATAGCTTCTTATGCTATATGTAACCTCTTTGAGTCATTGGTTTCAATTGGATTTTGGATTTGTATTCCACTTGAGTGTTCATGTGACATGTGTGGTGAGTTTTATTGTGAGTTCTTTTACATTACTTGTAGTCTAGAACTTGCCCGGAATGTGCTTCAAGGCGAAATCATAGACTAACTTGGTTTGAAAAATAATATTAGGTCTTCCTTGGACTGCCATTGTGCCTTAAATTTCCTTCACTTGAATATTTTCCCTAGTCAACCCATTTTGATCCTTTAACCTTTTTCCTTGGTAACCATGTTACAAGCTTTAATCATTTATGATCTAGCTTTTGGCACTCTATCCCCTAAGTACTTTGAAAGTGTAAACATAGGCTAAAAGCCTATGTTTGGGGGTGAAGGTTGGAAAAGTTGTGATATGGAAGTTGTTTAAAAGGTGTAAGGTAGAAAACAAAATGATAAAAAGTAAAACCTTCCTTGATTTTGAAAAGGAAGGAAGGAAAAAATGAAATAAAATGATAAGAAGTTGTGAATAAAGAGAAAATTAGGTATGGAATGAAAAGTGAAGAAAGGATGGGGAATGTTTTTGAAGGAAGTGGACTTTGATTGTAAATTTTGTAGTGCTTGGGAAGGTTTTGAGTCACTCTAACCAAAATTGTGCCCTACCTTAACCAAAAGCCCAAACTGCAACCCTTTAAGTCCTAATTGATTTTGAACCAAGTTGTCTATATTAGTGGAGAAATACATGAAGGGCAAGCTTATGGTACTACTTGTATGCATTTGAACATCTTTGTGAGAGAGAGTTAATTTTTTCCATTTGATATCCCATTTTTATTTTGAATTAAGATTTATGAGTGTGGGATTCTCTCTTAAATGTGAGGGCACATGGGATTTGAGTTGTGAATTTAATCTCATTTTCAATTGTAAGGAATGACCAAAGAGAGATAACTGTGATAGAGAGGCAAATTTTGAAGCTTTAGTGTCATGACTTCATTTGCTACTTTGATTTGCAAAGTGCTTGAGCACTTGAAATGTAATGAAGTTCATGAAAAGTGTTCGGCAATTCATATGCGTTGGTTTAATTGTTGCTACCAATCGAAGTCATGCGTTTATGCTTATAGTAGACCTTTTTGGCTTGGCATGATAAGGATGCGATGTTGAGTTAAATACTTGGGAAGTGGTTTTGTCGCTTTCATTGCTTGAGGACAAGCAATAGTTTAATTTTGGGGGTTTGATAAGTTGGTATTTTACCAACTTATCTTGTCTTTAAGCCTATAATTTTGCTATGTTTGAGTGATAAAATCACGTGTTTAATGCATTTACTTCTATATTACAGGTTCTATGTGATTTAGAAGTGATGTTGAAGAAACCAAGTGAAACAAGTCAAAAAGAAGCTAAAAAGAGGAAAATCTAGGCAATGCCCTCAGTGGTCGCAATTGCGACATAAGCCTGGGAATTGCGAAGCCAGCAGTCATGGGAATTCCGAGTAATGCATGGGAATTGCGAAGAAAGATCATTTAGGCAGTCTTCGCAAATGCGAAGAAGACCTTGCAAATGCAAAGTCAACCCAAGCAGTCAACCTTCGCAAATGCGAAGCATTTATCGCAAATGCGAAGTGGAGCAGTATAGGCATAGTTCGCAAATGAGAAAATCGAGTATCAGTCTTGGGCAATTCTGGAATTTCATATTTTTTTCCCCAAACCATTTAATACCCGACTTAGCTCATTTGTAAATTATCTTTGGCTTATTTTCAGTTCCAAGAGACTAGAGAGAACAAGTTTTGGAAGCTAGGGTTTGCACACACACTTTGGTCTTGAAGATTTGAGGCTTGTGGTTAAGAATTTCTTACCCATTTATGTTTATTTCTTTATTTCCTTGCTTTGTATTGTATATCTAAGTGTGTAGTATTTTATTCAACACTTGAATCTTGTTTATGAAAATATTCATGTTTAAAGTGTGGATTAAAAACCTTGTTGTGCTTATGTATTGAATGATTTTTATTCTTTTATGAAGTGAGTTATTGTTACTTTAATTATTCTTGTTCTTTAATGTTTCCAAAGGGATTAGCTAACCCTAGGACTCGTCCATTATCTCCGAATTAATTTTGGGAAAGATTATTTGGAGTTGAGAAAGATTAATTAACAAGAACTTGAGGTTTTAACCCTCATTTTATAGATTCTACCTAGGGATAGGATTGAACTACTTATACCCATATCTGGGTGTGCTTAATCTCTTAATTGTTTTAGGGATAATTCAATTAAGAAGTCTTATTAGTCTTTGGAAGAAGCTAATATAGAATTATTACCCGTGGCTAATTAACATAAACTCGCTCATATTTGTAAAATCGTGAAATACATTGGATCGTTACTTGAGTGTCATTCCCGATGCATCCATCCTTGTAGCCATTGATCAATTTACTTTCTTTCTAGGTTAGTTTACATTTCCGCATTTAGGTATAAATATTTTCTAAAACCAATTCTAAATGTTTAGCATTGCATAACAAGTAATAATTCTCTTACATTCCTAATTGCTTACATATTGTTCTCTGTGGGATTCAACCCCGGCTCATAGTTGGGTATATTATATTGCATGCGACCGTGCCCATTTACTTTTTAATAGTGGATTTGGACGTCATCAATATTGAAAATTTGATACGCTTAAATTATACTTTAATTAAATAGTGTTAGGCGGTCGGTGTCAAATATAATAATCCAACAAGGTTGGGATCGAATCCCACAGGGAATAGGCGTGAAAAGGTTACTCGAGTAGTGTGCTACTTGACTTAGGTTGTAATTCTATTCCGTTAATTGTAACAAGAGAATGATATGATTGTAATTTGAATAGATAACTAATTATAACGTTGGGAATGTAAATAATTTGATTAAGGAAACCAAGGTTGTGTCCCCTTCAATGAAATCTAATGCTATCGGTGTTAATATGATATATTTCTAATAGAAGATTCTTTGATATGCAAATGATTTCTAAATGACTACCTAATACTTTCCAATAGTTGAGTAGTATTTTCCTTTATGTTTTTTTTCAAATATAAAAGAGTTGCAAATTAAGAACAATTAATTTATGCCATGTAGAACCCACTTATTCCTAAGTGATTCTATTAAACAAGAGTTAACCTCTTGAGTTCTTGATATTCAATTCTACCAAACCCTAACTCACTTTTCCAAGTAAAGAAAGAGTAAAATGAAATAGATTAATGTTTACAACCACCAACCATAAATAAAGAATAAGGATTGAATAAATATCAACCAACCATTATATATATATATTCAATATTAAACATTCATTAACATAACACTCATCTAGGGTCCACAACCTTAGTATTTAAAGCTAGCTACTCATGCTAAAATACAAAAAAGATGAGAATATTAAATGCCATAAAGCTTAGAAAGTGCAAGATTCTTCACTCCTAAAGCTTCCAAAAGAGAGGAATATTCAAAGATTGTAGCTCAAAAACCAGACTAGTTATCCCTACAAAACCCCAATAAATCTTTTTATAGTGGGCAAAAACTCGGTAGCAATTTTGGACAAAATGCCCCTCCAGGTTAATTATGCGACCACATTTCTATCGCAAAACAAACATGCGGTCCGCATTCTCGTCAAAACCATTGCATCTTAGAAACCTTAATTCCCAGGTAGTCGTCGCATTTTGGTTATGCAATCCACATTGTTGATTTGCGACCGCATAATGTCACCCGCATTTTAGATTTCAACAACTTCTACAGGGGGTTTGCGATCCATTATGCGGCCTGCAAACCTGTTATGGGCTCGCATAATGGATCGCATTTCTTGCGCTTGAATTTGGCCAAACAGACTGTTGGACTTTGATGTTCCTATGAGCAATATGCGATCCGCATGTTGGATTTGCGGTCCGCATATTCACATCTGCGATCGCATTTTGCCTTTTTCTTGTCCTTTTGCGGCTTTTTGATTTCATTTCCATGTTCTTGGGTCCTTAAGCCTCATACACTACAAAACATTAAAATTACATAAGTATAAAAAATAATTGCATTTAAAACGAGCTAAAATCTAAGAAATTGGTATTAAATGTGCCGAAAATCTCAGGCACATCAACACTCCCAACTTAAACTCTTGCTTGTCCTCAAGCAAATAAAACGACACTATCCTATTCTAGACTCCAGCTAAACGATATGAAACAATAGTGATCGTGGACGGTGTTAGTTGTCAGTACTACAAGCATGCACTTTCTTTTATTTACCCTTCCCGGACAATCATTGTTATTTACAAAGAAACTAATCAACTTGTGAACCTTGAGCCTCGACCAATTTGACAAAATGTTACTCTCAGCTAGTGCACTTGCATTCTACTTCAAGAACTCAACTTCTGTCCAACCTCACAATTCATGTGCCATCACTAGAAAGAAATTCCCAAACTCACAATATTTACATTGACACAAAAGAGACGGATTCACAAAGACACTCACTCTCATAAAGAGTTTCAAGTGGTACAACATGCCATACCATAGGATTGACCTTATTTTAATTCATCGCTTTATTATAAGAACGTTCGGTTGGAGATCCCATAAGGACTTTTTAAGCTTGTAATGTAGGTTTAGGGAAGGGCCGGATAAACATTTGGGTACAAGTGACTACACCCTCCTTGAACACTACTCACATTTTTCTTTCTTGTTGTTCTTTGCTTCTTTTCAAACCACATAGCCCTCATTGGCCCCTAATTTCCAACATTGAACCACCTTAAATACCTCTATAATTTTCTTCAAGGGCCGAATACATATGTGGCCCCTTAAACTTGTCCATTTTTTTCATTCAAATACCTAAACTAAAGGTTGTTCCTATTGAGCCCCTTAACTCCAAGCAATGTGTCCTATTAAACATAAAAAGCTGACATGGCACAAACAGTGAGATTCATTTACTTTGGGCGTGTGATAATGTTAAAATCCAACTGACATAGATTTAACAGAAAAACTACCCAAAATACATACTTTAATTCTGAAAAAAAGTATGAGCTTCGAGATGCTTCATCTTGTCAGACGGCAAGGTAAGTTTCTAGAAAACGTGAGAAACTATAATCACAGGTGGAATTCTCAATTAATTATATACCTGATTATGAAAATTAGTTGTCCCTATGGATTCTAGTGACTAAAAACCCAACTAATGATCATATGTTTGTTCTTTTATCTTTGGCTTGTCGTTGCCAGAATTAGGTGTTTAACGAATTGCTAAAGATTTTCTCTCTCTCTCTCTATCTCTCTCTCTCTCTCTCTCTCTCTCTCTATATATATATATATATATATATATATATATATATATATATATATATATATATATATATATAAAGCCTTCTCTTTGCATCCTTTGTAAGCAAAACTTGTAGAGAAAGCTTTAATTAAAGCAATACACAAAAATTACAGCACCCCCACCTTTCATGGAGGTTTGACCATGCCAAAGATTACATGAAGGAGAAAGAACTTAGATGACTAAATCGCATAACACCTGAGAATTATTCCTCATCAAGAGAAAGCCAAAAATTCAACAAGGACCTGAAATATGGGGAAGAAGAAGACCACGAATGGGGAGCGACAACAACCAAGAATGGAAAAGATGGGGAGAGTCTGGAAAAAGACATTGTAAAAGAGAGATTATTTTAGAATTTTCCAGGTGTAGCATATTGATTCGTCAGATTTGCCATGTCAGCGGCATGTGAGAATCATGCATTTTATTTTGGGCGAAAAATGTAGTTAGATGTTTAATAGGGCACATTGCTTTGAGTTCAGGGGTTCAATAGGAACAACCATTAGTTTAGGTGTTCGAATAAAAAAAATGGACAAGTTTAAGGGGATACATATTTATTCAGATTTTCTTCAAGGCTCCATATATATATATATATATATATATATATATATATATATATATATATATACATCTATTTTTCTTTTCTTTTTCTTCTTTTCTCTTGTATTTTTTTTTTTGTATTTTTCTTTTGGAGATTGAATAGTTTAATATGAATATTTTGAGGTACACTTTCCTATACTCAATGTACAACCTTGCCAATTTCTGGCTTGACACCACACCCCCAACTTAGGCTTTTAGCGTCATTCTCAATGTTCAAGGAGGGGGGTTCAAAAGAGGGGAATATTTTACAAAAAGGGGAAAGGTTTGTAATGAGGTGACCAAAGAAAAGGTTAAAGGCTCAAATGGGGTAACTAGTGATAATATCTATACAATGGGTAGCTTGAAAGGTTAACTGGGTTTTCCAATATCACAAAGATTGCCAGGTCATTTCTCTAACCAAATGTAACTATCATTAGCATCGAAAGACCAACCGAACAAGTTCTAGATGACAGAAGTAAACACAAGAATTATTTATACAAAGACTCACACACATGGCACACGAACTGTTTGACTCAACATAGTTTTAGCCCTCGAGTAAAAACTTGGCAAATTTGAAGCTTTCATCATATTTACATGTATAGTTCTAGGTAAATATAGAGTCAAAGAGTGAGCTTCAAGTTCACACAGTTGATTTTCTATACAACACAAATTATTTTTTATATTAATTGAAGGGTATAGGCTATTTACAGGCATACATGCTTGAAACTAGACAATTACACTAAACCGGTCAAAATGTTTCATCCTACTACCATGGTTCTACTATTACACCCTTGGAAAAGAACCCGACGAAGAAAAACCAAGGGGAATTCATTGCTAATTACTAAAGATAAACATGCATCTAACTATCTACTTGTTTTTGGTTTTTATTTTTATTTTTATTTTTTTATATACAAAAATAACATATGTACAAAGACAACACAAGTATATACAAAGGTTACCAAGAAATTTTCTTATATAACACAAAAACATGTACAACAGTTCAAGGATTTCAAAAAGTTTGTACAAGGCTATCCCACCCCCAACTGAAAAGCGTGCATTGTCCCTAATGCATAAGAATGTAAGCCAGAGTTTAGGGGCTCCTTAAGGCGCACTAAGCTCTATGGGAGTCGGAAGCTGGCTGAATGATGGTGTGGTCACCCTCTAATGCTGGAGCTGGGGCCGATGAGATCTCGGCCTGAGGACTGACCTCCACTGATGGAGGAGGGTTCTCCAACTGCCTCGACACTGGAGCTGGGGTCTGTGAGCTGCTAGCCTCGCCCGCTGATAGCTGAGTGGTCGATGGATTGGCATGGACGGACATGTCTGCTAGAGAATGTTCTATCTCCATCTGAACAGCTGCTTCTTCCTCCTCTGCAACTGCTGAGGCAGTAACATGCTTGCCTTTCTCTTAAGGGACCTCATCTTCCTCGGACAATGACTCCTCATCAGTCTCCCCCTCGTCTGTCTCCCCACCTTCGGACTCTGCAGAGTGTCCCGAATTGTCCCCAGAAGGGATGTCAATATGTGTAGGGGAAGCTGGATTCTGGGAAGCCCCGACAGTATGAGGTGCAGGAGCTGTCATCAAAGTGGAAAAATCAAGATCTAATTCAGCCACGGATGTGCCTGCTCCATACTCTCCTTCCTTGCGCATGAAGGAGGATAAATCAAACTCCAGATTTTGCATTTTGTGGTGCTCAGTCTTCAGTGTGACAACATCATCACGGAGCTTTGGCAAGTCTCCAACCTCACCCCGCTCTATATTTTGAATCCGCACCTCAAGTTTCTTTAGGAGATCCCCATAAGATGTTAGCTGTTGTTATAGGGCCGTCACTAAGGACTGGATATGGGTCAATGCTTGCTTGATGAGTGTGGGGAGGTCCTTCAGAATCCGGTCTACCTTAGCATTTGCATATTGAGCTAAGAGAGTGAACATCAAAATGGTTGGCAGTGCGGCAGAAAGCTGTGTAATGGTGGCCTGAGAGATGGGATGTGGAGTGGAAGTGGAGGCCACTGTGGCTTGAGGAGAAATAAGAGTCTAGGGGTCTGAGATCTATGTATCAGCGGGAATCTAGATCTGAACCTCTAGGGGAGCAACAACTACTTGTGGCACCACATCATTAATACGCGTGATATCAATATCCTTCAGCGTTTTCCCCGTCTTGTCACTGTGTAGCATTGAAGGGACTTCTACAACCTTACAGAGGGCTGTGATCAAGCACGTGAATGGAAGTGACTTGGCTGTCTAGTTGGCCTGGACCCCTAACTCTAGGAAAATAATGTCACCCACATCAATTTTGATCCCGGTCATAATGCATGCAATGAGAAAAGCTTTCTCAATGCTTATATCAGTCTCACTTGGAGACAGTATCAAGCGAGAGGTGACAAAGCTGAGCCAGAATCTACCCTCTCGTGTGAGATCTTCCTTGAATATTTTATGCATAGGGTCAATCCAAGCGGTGGTCCTCTTGGCTATCACTGAGGCTATCCAACCATACTCACTATCTCTGTTAGCCCATTTGGTGATGTACTCCACTGAGCCCGGTTCACAGTTTGAAAAGTATAAATCATTTATAGTCTCACTACCACAAAGCACCTGCTTCCCCCAAACCAAGACAGTCTCATAGAATACTTTGTTGCGCTTGTAATGAGGTGTTCTAGAGGCTCCATAAGATGCGTAAAACTCATGCACCCATGTTTCATTGAAATCATTAGGCAGCTCAGTGAAGCACTCCTAGTTTCTAGCTACCCTGGGGTCGTGTGGGCACTGAATCATTTAAGTCTCCAAGTATCTCGGGACGTATTTGGCGGAGCGGCTTCTGTCGAGAGTATACTGTGATTTTCCCTTTTGGAGAATGAGATGTTTGGAAGATATTCTATGATCCATTGGTGTAATACAAGTGTTGTTGTGTTGAGTCGATCTATTTTTAGGTCGAGTTTGGTTGCTCCGATGATTTTCACGTTGTCGTACTTGAGAAGGAGCCTTTCTCTTTTTTTTCATGGAAAAAGGGGTATTTTTTGATTGCCCGATAGAATAGTACATGATCCCGCTTTGGCGGGGTCTGATTACATCGACCGTTTGGCCCGATACAGTGTCTCCCTGTAGGAACCTTTGCTTGGCATTTCCCCACCTCTTTCGAATCGGGTGACTTCCAGGGGAATGCCCCTCACCGCTTGAAAGTTGGCCGTAAGGGTGGATTCGAGCAATTCGTGGAGTTTCCCCTTTAGGCAGCATCACAGACGTTGCCTCATTAAAAAACTTGCCGGTAAAAACCCTTTTTTTGGGATAAAAACTCGGTCGAAGGAAAAGAGTGCAACGGGCGTGCTTTTGGGGGTCTCGAGGCCTTCTGATAGTGTTAGTATTCTGGTATCTCCGGTCGAGTGCCTACATGAGGGTTAGTTCTTAATCCAAAATGAAACAAAAGGAATGGCTGTACCTTGAAACAAGATATACTGGTGGCGACTTGAGATTGGCTTATTATGAATGCCTGAGGGCAGACATGCGATGCAGATTTCTACTTCGTGTTGTCAAACCCGACCGGGGTTGAGACTTGATTCGCCCGTGTGCTTATTCGAGAGTGGGGGTATGGGCACTGATAACACGTCATATATTGCAAACATTTCCCTTGCCTCGTGTTGTTCCCCATAGATGGTTTTGACCTCGTCCTTCGTCCGGAACTTTATCATCTGGTGGAAGGTGGATGGTTTTGCTCTCATGTTGTGTATCCACGGTCGCCCAAACAAGGCGTTATACCTCATATCTCCCTCGATGACATGGAATTTGGTGTCTTGGGTTGTGCCGGACACGGTAATCAGAAGGACGATTTCTCTTTTCGGTTTCGCTCGCCATGTTGAACCCATTAAGGACCCGAGTGGCGGGCACGATCCGTTCAAGCAGTCCGAGTTGTTCTATCACCTTCGACCTGATAATATTGGTCGAGCTACCAGGATCAACGAATACACTTTTATCTGAAAATAATTTACAAGAAAGGAGATTACTAGGGCATCATTGTGGGGCTGAGACAGGGCCTCGGTATCTTATTCGCTGAACGTGAGGGCATCTTCGGGGATATATCCCCTAGTCCATTTTTCCCTAGTGATGGATATTTTTGTTCTCCTCAACATGGGTTCCTACGGGGCATCGGCGCCCCCATGATCATGTGGATGACATGTTGCGGTTCATTTGCCTCGTTCTTCTTGGTTGCCTCCCTGTCTCGAAATTGATTTTTGGCCCGATCGCTAAGAAATTCCTGAAGGTGCCCTTTGTTGAGTAGTCGGGCCACTTTTTCTCGTAGTTGATGGCAATTCTCGGTCCTGTGACCGTGTGTGTTGTGGAACTCACACACTAAGTTGTAATTTCTCTATGAAGGATCCGACGGCATTGGTTTGAGCCACTTGGCATCCCTGATTTTGTCGATAGCGAATACGATGTCTGATATGTCGACGCTGAAGTTGTATTCCGATAAGTGGGGCGCGTTTGTCGGCACCATGTTTCGATCGAACCTAGTTCTATTGACGAGCCCTTGAGGATCATGTCCTCGATCTATCCTCCGATCGTTGCGGGGTAGGTTGCGCCTCGGGGCATTACTTCTATCTTCAAGGTACAGTTGTTACCTTACTTTGCTTGGCTTCGACTCTTTTGCCAGGAGTCTGTTTGGGAATATTGAGCCCGAAGAGGCTCCCAGCTGGTCATCCTCGGCCCTAATCTTTGATTGGTATCGGTTGTGAACGTCCGACCAGGTCACGGCCGGATATTCGATTAGATTCTACTTCAACTGTTTTGAAGCCATCGACTTTCGTTCGTTCAAGCCTTGGGTGAAGGCCTGCACCGCCCAGTCACTGGAGACTGGTGGCAGCTCCATCCGTTCCATCTGGAAGCGGGATACGAATTATCGCAACATCTTATTCTCTCTCTGCTTGATTTTGAAAACGTCAAATTTCATCGTTGCTACCTTGATGGCTATGGCATGTGCTTTTACGAAGGAGTCTTCTAGCATGGCGAATGAATCTATGGAGTTAGGAGCCAAGTTATGGTACCACATCATGGCCCCCTTTGAAAGCGTTTCTCCGAATTTTTTTAGCAACACGGACTCGATCTCATCATTTTTTATGTCGTTGCCTTTTATTGCGCAGGTGTAATCAGTGATGTGTTCGTTAGGGTCGGAGGTGCCATTGTACTTGGGGAGTTCCAGCATTCTGAATTTTTTCAGGATAGGCTTCGGGGCTGCTTCCTCGGGGAACGTCCTCTGAATGAACTTCTTTGAATCCAAACCTTTGAGGATCGGGGGCGCACCTGGGATCTGATCGAACCTGGAGTTGTAGGTCTCAACTTTTTTGTCATTGGTTGCAATCATTCTCTCACCTGATTCGATCCTTTTGGTGAGGTCCTCTATCATTTTTACGATGGTGGGGTCAGCCACTGACCCGTTGTTGCTTAACCATTCGAGTGCTCACTCGGCTGGGGGAGTCGTCTCTGGCGCCGCTGTGCTGGGGGTTCTCGGATGGCTTTGCAGCTGAGCAATGGCCAGTTGTTGTGCCTGCAACATTTCAAAAACAACATGAATACTAACTTCTTGTTCTTCCCAGGCCGAGATTTTTTGATCTTCCTGTTGTTCGCCGTGTCGTACGCTCCTGTCGGTGTGAGAAGTTTCATCGACTTATTGTGCGTCCTGTGAATCTGCGTCCGCTAGGATCGGTCCGGGAGCGATATCAGGATTCCGTGGAGGTGCTCCAGCGACCGGGATAGCCACGCCAGTTTCCCCATTATTTTTGAGGTTGTCATTCTTAACTCATTTTACCGAGCCGAACATTTTGGCCTGAAATCAAACTTGGACGAGAAAAAGTGTGAAAGCTGATGTGTGTTTATGTAATGAAAACCAGCAAGAAAATAATCACTATTATTTTTAGCCCCACGGTGGGCGCCAAACTGTTTACCGTGAAAATGGTAACAACAATTAAATTTGTAATGAGATTCTAAAAATACGTGATCTATTCTCGAGCTAGTTGTTAAAGCAGTTAATGCTAAGAATGCTAAGTTTAACGATGAAATGCGGGGTAAAAAGAGGCAGTAACCAAATCGAAGGTGGGTGCTGTTGCCCGGATGAAGAGATGGTTGATGGGACCTCGGGGTCGGCATTAGTATCGATCTCGAACTACCGGGGATAGCCGGGGATGGGATAACAATTAAAGATATAATTAGACAAGGCTCTTTCGGCCGATATTAATTATATAATGAAGAACAAGTTAAGAGGCGATGAATACGGAGATGGCCTCGAGCCAGTACCAAGTGATAAACAAGAAGAATGACCGAAGATAAATAGCTTTGAGCCAAGGGAAATAAGCAAATTAGAGAAGAGAGGAAGAGAGAAGAAATTATTGCCCTTGAGTAGGATGATTGGAGCTGCTTTACAAGATATTGGTGACCCCCCTTTTATAGGAAGGGGACGCCCAAACTAAGTACAAGATGTGTAGTATGACAAAAGAGAATGAGATGTGACAGCATGTTAGCTTTACGTCGCATGTGGGCTGACGTCGAGTCGCTTGAGTAGATTTGATCGACCCCGGGTGCATTCCTCGGGGAGATTCTTGCGTTCGTCGGGGCTTCAGTTGATGTTATTCTTGGCAGGCATCAACAGGTTTCGAGGGAAGCGACTCACCCGAGATCCCGTGTTTCCGGGGTCACTCTTCGAAGCATTACGTCAAGGGGAAATCGGTCCCCGGATTTCACCGCACACAATTAGGAATAAAGGAAACAACCTAAATCTTCTTTTGAATTTGGATTTTTTTTTTCATTTTTAATTTTCGAAAGAAAGACTTATAAAGAAGAAAGAAAATATTTTTTTGATTTCGATATATTTTGGGGGGAATTTCGAAAGAAAAACTTCAAAAAAGAAAGAAACTATTTTTGGATTTTTGCTTTTATGTTAAAATTATGAAAGAAAGACTTCTAAAGTAAATATTTTTGAATCTTGAATTTTTTTTCAATTTTTGAAAGAAAAACTTCTAAAGAAGAATGAAAATATTATTGGATCTTTAGAAGAAATTAAAAGAAAATATTTTTGGATTTTTTTTTTTAAAATTGGGGCTTCAAAGAAAGACTTTTCTAAAGAAGAAAGTAAAGGAAAATATTTTTGGATTTTTGAAAATTAGGGGCCGGACTGATGAGGTTTGCCTACGTATCTCACATCAGGTGAGAATCAGACCTGCGTAGTTCGGCATGTTTTGAGGGAACAAAGGAAACATGACTTTTTGAAAATATTGGCTTATTTTCTTTCTCTTTTTTTTTCTTCTAAATTTTGGCATAGTTTCGAATTTTTTCAAAAACCTACCTCTCACTCTTGTTTTTTTTTTTTCCTGTTTTTTCTTTTTTTCATTTCTTTCCCTATTCTAGAAACCAGTCAATATACAAACCAAAACAAACAAATAAGCAAGTAGCACGTAAGATGCATTAGGATGGTCTTTCAATTTGGATACACCTGTCCTAGACGGACCCAACCCCTGTGTTGAGTCCCCAAAGTCAAATGCACATGATGCAAACAAACGTACCTAATAGGGATCCAGTATGAGGTTATGTCATTCTAGGTTGAATCATGTGGTATATTGTTCTAGACCTGGCTTACCCGCGGACAACTCGAGCCGGGGAGGGGGGCAACGTACCGGGAACCAAAATGCCATCTGACTTTGTAACTGATCCGATCCTCGTTCTAAATTAGGGTATGACACTAACGGAAAAGAAGTCACGCCAGCGTGCACTTTCTAGTAGATTTAGAAGGCTCAGAGAAAAGAAGGGTTTCGTAACAATTTATATACAGTTCAAACAATATCAAAGCGGTAAAAGCGGCATTTAGCACACTAGGATCAAACACGTAAAAAGTCAGATGATAAACAAAGACAACTATAACAATTATTCTAAACTCGAATTCTGAACCCTAAACCAGAGATTCTAGGTTCGATCCCCAGCAGAGTCGCCAGAGCTGTCACACCTCCTTTTTTCCGAGGGGGGCATGGAGTTTTTCCAATTTAAGTGACATTATTCGAAATGAGATTATTTATTTAATTTCAGTGTTGCCACTTGGAATAATATGGTGTTCCAAGTCACCGATTTATTTTAAATCCTAAATCGAGGAAATTAACTCTTATTTATGGTCCGGGAACACAAAAGACCGGGTAAGGAATTCTATTAACTCGGGAGAACATTCCCGGGTTCGTGGTTTTAGCACAGACGCTCAACTATTAATAATTGGCCTAATTATCAGATTAATACAAATTTTAAACCTATTGTGCATTTTAACCTTTTAAACTACTTTTAATTATTTATGAAATTTGTTTGAACAAGTCGCGATGTCGTGCACTCGTTTGTTTTGTACACGTTGTGAATCGCCCCATGAGAATCGTATTCGCGATCTACAATATGTTTATTTTATTATTATTCAAAGTTATGGTCAGGTCACATGAAATGCGCACTCGAATTGGAGATTATGTATCACGACTATGCCAAGGGAGACGTACCCATAGCCGTGATGAATTATTATTAATCGCGCCTAAATCAACTAGCGCATTTGAATTATTTTCCTAACCTTTGAGATTATTGTAAGGCCTTGAGTTATGAATATGGAGCTGATGTGGAAGTCAAGAGATATTTTAGCTATTTAGGCATATACAAGTTATCCACACTTAGAGATGTTTACAACTTACTACTCTATTTTTAAATTTAGGAGACATTTATCTATGAATGGAGAATGGGCTAATTATTAATCTAGTAATTAAATTGTTGGGCTTGGAAAATTAATCTCATTCAGCCCATGTCATTTTTAAAATTAATTGCCTTGAGCCCAAACAAAATGTCAGCCTAAAATTAAAATCCAGAATTCCCATGACCCATTAACATCCATCTTAGAAATTCTATCTCTAAATCAATGACAGAAGGAAACAACACAAACGACACATAATGATCTTTGGGATTAAACCAATCAACTCATAAGGCATGTTACGAGATTACCAAAAACCAACAATAGCAACAGATTTGAAAGCATAACGTAAATTAATAAATAAAGAGATGAATTAAAATTGAACCTTTGTATTGAATTTTAGCTTTTGAAGTAAACAAGATATAGATAGGACCTCCATGAACGCAGACCTCAGCGGACGAGACACAAACCTCGACGGCCTCGTCGGACTTTCTCAACTCAAAAAAGCATCGGCAGTGAGTGAAGATGGAAGTTGTTGCATTTTGGGTGGAGAAATGGAGATGTATTCATGGCTAAAACTCTTTGGCTCAAGGTTGAAGAAGGAGGTAGATGTTTCTTTCCCAGATCTGCTTCGTTCCCTCCCTTGTTCCCCTCTCTATATCTTCAAATATATCCGTCCTCTCTCTCTTATATCTCTGTAGGTGTCTCTCACTCTGTTTCTGCATTTTTTGTTTCTGGTTTGAGCAGCAAGGGGGTAAGAGGCGGATGATTGCTCAGAAGGGTAGTGGGGTGAGGCTCTAGCGTTCTTGGGGTGTAGCTGGTTTAATTTGAAGAGATGCCATTCTTTTTTAGAGTTGTAGGAATTAGGTTCTCTCCATTGATATGGCTGAAGGTTTTGAAGAAGGGTGGCTGCTTGTTAGAGATGAAAAATCAGAGCGAAGGGTGTTGGGTTGTGGCTATTCCTTTTCTTTCTCTTTTTGATGCACTCTTTTTGTTCTCCTCCTCTCTGCTTTCTATATGTGAGACCCTTATTTGTGAGTGTGTGTGTATATTTATAGGAATTAGGAAGAAAGATGTTGAGTATTTTCAGTAAGTCCAAAACGTGAGGACAAGTGTAGAGTTTGTTACAAAAAGAATCTTTACCACTTGCTCATTTCTGATTGGCTATTGTTTATTATTTTATTTTTCAATTTCTTTCCTTTTTGAAGACAAATAAAGAGAAAGACAAAGATAAAAAATATTAGCTAAACTATTTTTTAGATTAAAAAATTCACAAATGCTACTATGGAACATCTGCGAAATCACTAATCTTTCTAAAATTAAAAGATGACATATTTTTTGTAATTTTAATTTATTTTTTTAAAAAAAGTAAAACCTATAAAAAGGTAAAACAAAATTTTTATCTAGATTAAGTTTAAAGATATTTACAAACTATGTGATGAAAAATTCAAATATAGCCAAAAATTAGGTGCTAACACTTCAAGTTCTGCGGATGCCAACAGATCAACCTCGAGTCTCCAAAGGCCAATCCGAGCTGATACACCTCACGGACAGCTAGGACCAGTACCAAAATCTGCATAAGAAGTGCAGAGTGTAGTATGAGTACAATCAACCCAATGTACTACGTAAGTGTCGAACATAACCTGGACGAGGTAGTGACTAGGCTATGACAGGACACCCACATAAATAAACCTGCACGAAGAGAAATATACGAGCAACATAACAACAAATAAAGAATTAACAAGTACTATTGGGAGGGGGAATGAGATAAGGGGTGTAAGATACGGTACTAACAACAGGAAATGATAATAAAAGACAGTCAATAAACCTTTAACCAACAAGATGAACAGAACACAACAAATTAAACTGCAGGGCATCACCCTTCGTGCTTTTAATCTCAATCTCACTATGAAATAATAACAACGGTAAGACATCACCCTTCTTGCTTTTACTCTCACATTCATCATAAATCAACAGATATAGCACTTTATTATCTTTCGTGCATTAACTCACAAATATGGTACGACATCACTCTTCGTGCATTAACACTCATATATGGCACGACATTACCTTTCATGCATTAACTCTCACATATGGCACGACATAATCCTTCGTGCATTAACACTCACATATGGCACAACATCACCCTTCGTGCATTAACACTCTTCCTTACCATGTAATAATAAACATATAAGAAAAGGGAGATAGAATAAGCAAGAATAGGCCTTACGTCCACAATAATTCCACAATACCAATCTCAACTTTGGAAACAATACTCAATTATCACAAATAGCTTGTAATGCAAAAAGAACGATCAATTTAGTAATTAACTAGTCTAAGCATGGATATCATGATCAAAGAAAGAAATAAACTACAAGAAACAAGTTCCATCCGCATGCTTTGACCCAACAACAACGCATAAGTACTCGCCAACTCACATATACGTTGTACCCAACAATTAGACACATAGAAAATATACAAATAAGTCGTAATCCCTCAAGTTAAGGTTAACCATGATATTACCTCGCTCCAAAGATCAACTTAAAGCCCAACCACAACTTTGCCTTTCAAACAAGCCACCGAACAAAAAAAACTAGCAAATTACCAACCAAGCGATTCAAATTAAGCCTTAGGAACTACCCACAATTGCAAAAGAGTCAGTTTAGGACATTATTGAAAAAATCAATAAAAGTTAGCTCCTGGACCCGCTTGGTCCAAACCCAAAATTCGGACCAAAATTCGATTACCCAATCGCCCCCGAGCTCGATAATGTAATTTATTTTTAAATCCGACCTAATTTGAGGTCTTAATCCCAATTTTACAAAAATCCCTAATTCTACCCAAACCCCCAATTTCCACCATGAAAATACTAGATTTTAGGTTGAGATCTTATGAAATATAATGAATGATTGAAAGAAACTAGGTTAGAATCACTTACTAATGAATTGGGGAAGAAGGGCTCTTGGGAAATTGCCTCTAGGGTTTTCTTGTTTTGAAAATTTGAAGAGAGAGAAAATCTCGTCTAACTCGAATTTA
Organism: Nicotiana sylvestris; assembly: GCF_000393655.2. NCBI lineage: Eukaryota > Viridiplantae > Streptophyta > Magnoliopsida > Solanales > Solanaceae > Nicotiana > Nicotiana sylvestris. The sequence continues at coordinate 26,604,357 of NC_091067.1, read as the reverse complement.
ACCAGTTGCAGATGTCGCAATTGTGATTGCAAACCCACAAATGCAAGCTTTCTTCGCAAATGTGAAGTCCCAACTTTTTCTGCTATCATCACAATTGCGATGATTTGTTCGCTATTGCGAACAGTGGCCATATGCAAATGCGATCTTTTCTTCACAGTTGTGACCAGACAGGAATTTGGGTTCCTCGCAATTGCGAACTCTTACCTCGCAATTGCAAGATCAGAGGCCTGCACCAGAACTGAAGCACACCAGCTATGTTTTCTAAGCCCAAACCACTCCGTAGCCTATCCGAAACTCACCCGAGCCCTGAGGCTCCAAACCACATATGCAAACAAGTCCAAAAACGCCATACAAACTTGCTTGCGTGATCAAATTACCAAAATAACACCTAGAACTACGAATCGGACACCAAATCAAATAAAACTTTAAGAAAACTTTAGAATTGCTATTTTAACAACCGGACGCCCGAATCACGTCAAACAAACTCCGTTTCTCACCAAATTTGACAGACAAGTCATAAATATAGTAATGGACCTATATCAGGTTGCAAAACCAAAATACGAACCCGGTATCAATAAAGTCAAACATTGGTCAAACGTTTATATTCATTAAGCCTTTAAACTTCAATTTTTATCAACAAAATATGAAAACTTGGGCTAGGAACCTCCGAATTCGATTCCAGGTATACGCCCAAGTCCCAAATCACGATACGGACCCACAAGGACTGTCAAAAGATGGATCCATGTCCGTTTGCTTAAAACATTGACTGAAGTCAACCCAAAAGGATTTTTAAGGAAAAATATAATATTTTAGCAGTTATTTAACATATAAGACTTCTGGATAAACATCCGGAATGCACACGAAAATCGAGGAAGGCTAAAATGAGATATTTGAGGCTTCGAAACACATAATTAGGTTCTAAAACTCTAGATGACCTATAGGGTAATCACATTCTCCACCTCTAAAACAACCGTTCGTCCTCGAACGGACATAGAAAAGTACCTGGACTGGTGAAAAAGTATGGATATCTACTCCACATGTCCAGCTTGGACTCCCAAGTAGTTGCCTCGATGGGTTGACCTCTCCACTATATTTGAACTGAAGGATAACTCTTAGATCTTAACTGACGAACCTACTGGGCTAGAATAGCAACCGACTACTCCTCATATGTCAAATCCTTATCCAACTAGACTGAACTGAAATCTAACACATGGGATGGATCATCGTGATACTTCTGAAGCATGGAAACATGGAACCCCGAATGAACTGCTGATAAACTAGGTGGAAATGAGAGCTTGTAAGCCACCTCACCCACTCTCTAAAGGATCTCAAATGGTCTGATATACCTAGGGCTCAACTTGCCCTTCTTTTCGAACCTCATCACACCCTTCATGGGTGAAACCCGTAGCAACACCCTCTCTCCGATCATGAATGCAACATCACAGACTCTATGGTTGACATAACGCTTTTGCCTAGATTGAGCTGTGCAAAGTTGATCCTGAAAAATTTTGACCTTATCCAAGGCATCTTGTACCAAGTCTGTACCCAGCAACCGAGCCTCCCCCCACTCAAACCATCCAACTGGCGAACGGCACCGCCTCCCGTATAATGCCTCATAAGGGGCCATCTGAATGCTCGACTGGTAGTTGTTGTTATAGGCAAACTCCGCAAGTGGCAAGAAGTGATCCCAAGAACCTCCAAAGTCTATAACACAAGCGCAGAGCATATCCTCCAATATCTGAATAGTGCGCTCGGACTGACTGTCCGTCTAAGGATGAAATGTTATGATCAACTCAACCTACGTGCCCAATTCATGTTATACTGCTCTCCAATTTTGTAAGGTGAACTGTGTACCTCGATCAAATATGATAGACACATGCATACCGTGAAGACAAACGATCTCGCAGATGTAGATCTCAGCCAACCGCTATAAAGAATAGGTAACTGCCATAGGAATGAAATATGCTGACTTGGTCAGCTTGTCCACAATGACCCATATCAGATCGAACTTCCTCTAAGTCTGTGGGAGTCCAACAATAAAATCCATAGTGATACGCTCCCACTTCCAGTCAGGAATCTCTAACTTCTGAAGCAAACCACCAGGACTCTATTGCTCACACTTTACTTGCTGACAATTTAGACACCGAGCTACATATGCAACTATGTTTTTCTTCATCCTTCTCCACCAGTAATGCTGCCGCAAATCCTGATACATCTTGGCGGCACCCAAATAAATAGAATACCAGGAGCTGTGGGCCTCCTCAAGAATCAACGCACGAAATATAGCTACATTGGTACAACCTTGCATCCTCAAAACTCCATCATCTCTAATAGTAACCTACTTGGCACCACCATGCCGCACTATGTCTCTAAGGAGAACCAAATGAGGGTCATCATACTGCCGCTCCTCGATGCGCTCAAACAAAACTGAGCGACTGTACAAGCTAGAATACGACTGGGCTCTGAAACATCCAACCTTACGAACTGATTGGCCAAAGCCTGAACATCTACTGCAAGCGGTCTCTCACCGACTGGGATGTATGCAAGGCTACCCATACTCACTACCTTTCTACTCAAGCCATCGACCACCATATTGGCCTTCTCGGGATGATACACGATGGTGATGTAATAATCTTTCAACAGCTCCAACCACCTCATCTGCCTTAAATTGAGATTCTTTTGTTTGAACAAATACTGTAGACTCCGATGATCAGTGAAAACCTCGCACGGCACGCTTTAAAGATAATGCATCTAGATCTTCAGTGCATGAACAATGCCTTCCAGCTCTAGATCGTGAACATGGTAATTCTTCTCATGGACCTTCAACTGACGCGATGCATATGCAATCACTCTATTATCATGCATCAGTACTGCTCCAAGCCAAACACGAGATGCGTCATAATACACCGTATAAGATCTTGAACCTGTGGACAACACCAACACATGTAACAACCCAACTGATCATTTTGAGAAATTGCGTCTGGTTCAGCAGTTTGAGGTCACGAGCAGCTTAATATTATGTGTATCGACTTGCGTACGCAGTCCGGACATAAAACTGGAAAGCTTTTATGTGAAAATATGAAGAAAAAAAATAGTAATTTCTAGAGTTAAAATTTAATTTTTAGTTGACTTTGGTCAACATTTTTAGTAAATAGACTCAGATCTGTGTTCCGAAAATCCCAGGAGGTCCACGGTAAAAAATGAAACTTGGGCATATGCCCGGAATTGAATTCCAAGGTCCCTAGCCTTAGAAAACAAATTTTGAAGAAAATTGTTGTGCTAGTTTTTAAAGGAAATAAAGAAATGAATTAATATTTGAACTCGTTGGTGTCAGGCCCGTATTTTGGTTCCAGAGCCTAGTACAAATTTGTTATGATATTTAAGTCCTATCTATAAAATTTGGTGAGAATCGGAATTGATTTGACGTGATTTGGACGTCCGGTTAAAAAGTTATAAATAATGAGTTTTGAGGTTAAATTCATAGTTTTTAATGTTATTTTGGTAATTTGATCGCATGAGCAAGTCAGTATGATGTTTTTAGACTTGCGTGCATGTTTTTTTTAGAGCCTCGAGGGCTTGGGTGAGTTTCAAATAGGTTTAGGCTATGTTGCGCTTGTTTTTGGATGCTTCATCATCGTTTCTTCAAGCAAAAATGATACCATATTGAGAAAATAATATCCAAATTCAATTTTTATTAAACCATTAGATCCGCATTGAAATTACAGATCCATAGGAAAGAGAATCATCAAATTTGGACATCGTATGAGGAAGTTATGCTCATTTTCGTGTTGGGAAAAATTATTGGTTTCTGGTGTGGTCGCAAATGCGAACTTTTTCATCGCAATTGAGATGCCCATTTCACAATTGTGAACTTTTTGTTGCAAATGTGAGTTCTGCAAGCCCTGTCTTGTTCGCAATTTGCGAGGGATGCGACATCTGAGGCCTGTTAAGTGAGATTTTTGACAGGATTTTCACCCATTTTTCAATTTTCTCAAACCCTAAACCTCCATAGACGATTTTCCAAAGATCCAAACTTCTCCAAATCATTGGGTAAGTATCTCTAATCAATTTCAAACTATATTTTGTGATTATATCTTAGATTTAACATCAAATTCATGAGAATTTAAAGGAAAATTTGGAGAAAATTGTGAAATCTTTTAAAAATGAAAAATGATGATTCGAATGATCAAATGGTATCGGAATTAGATAATTTTTTTATGGGTGAACTCGTAGCGGAATAGGTGTTCGGTTTTTGTAAATTTTGTCGGGTTCCGAGGTGCGGGCTCATGGAGTTGACTTTTGTTGACCTTTTGCAAATTGTATAAGAATCATAGTTTTGTTAATTGAAATTGTTTTCTCTTGCATTGTTTGATGTATTCAAGCCGTCTTTGGCTAGATTGAGCCGAGCGTTGATGAATTGATAAAGTAAAAGTTAAATTGAGTATTGAATTGGCCGGATTAAGATAAGTATCTTGCCTAACCTTGTGTGGGTGACTTTCCTTTAGGATTTGAGTCTTCCATGCTAATTGTAGTTTGTGCACGCGAGGTGACAAGTGTGTGCTCTTACTTATTTGTGGGAATATTGCCTTTAGGGTTCTTAGGCTCTTATGTTCATTATGTGGGAACTATTCTGTTATGATTGAGTTATCTAATTACATAATTTACCTCTATATGCTCTATACGATATAGTTAGCCTTCCTCTAACTCTTACTTGTTACTTGGCCTTATTTGCCTTAATTGAACTAATTGTTCTCCTTATTGTTTTGTTATCTTTAATTGGAAATTCCTCTATGACCCCGTGTATATATGCTATGTTTCCAAAATATTGTGATTGTCAGTGTAGTTATCACGTGCTTATTATGCCTTGTTATTTTGTTAAGGTTATTGCGCTTCTTGGTTTCTCCGTGATTCTCTTGTTGCTATGTAATCATACTCTTGGTAGTGAAATTTCCTTGTGATTGGATTGTTAGATTGTTGTTGATTCCTTTTCTGGGATGTTATTGTTCATATTGTTGATTCCCTTGTCGGGATATTATTGTTCATATTGTTGATTCCCTTGTCGGGATGTATTGTTTCTATTGTTTGGGTGAGGAATAGTGTAAAGCATGAAGGGTGATGTTGTGCATGATATTGTGAGGAGAGTATAAAGCACGAAGGGTGATGTCGTGCATGATATTGTGAGTGAGAGTCAATGCACGAAGGGTGATGTCGTGCCATGATTATGAGAGTTAATGCACGAAGGGTGATGTCGTGCCATATTCTGTGAGTGTAAAAGCACGAAGGGTGATGCTGTGTCATATTATTGAGGGTAAAAGCACGAAGGGTGATGATGTGCCATATTATTGCGAGTAAAAACACGAAGGGTGATGCCATGTCGTTTCTATTGATTTATATGGTGAGAACGAGAGTAGATGCACGAAGGGTGATGCCGTGCACTTTTTGTTTGCTGTATTTATTTGTTGTTATCAATTCAAGTGTTTTAACGGTTCAGAATTTCCTTACTGTTGTAATCCTTTGTGTTGGAAACCATAGTGTTATCAATACCTCGCCGTATATATATATATATATATATATATATATATATATATATATATATATATATATATATATTCCAATACCTCAAAGTTCAATAATTTTTTACATTTTTATTCAATTAGTTTTTCAATTAAATTTCCTTAAATCATCTGAGGTTATATTCTACTTACAAAAAAAGGAACTTCTACTAAGTTGTAAATTATTAAATCCCATAGTAAAGGTAATAATTCATTCAATGTTGTATTTTAGTTGAAAATGGTACTTTCTTTATTCAAATAATTTCTAAAAATAACTTCATCTTTTCTTACTGAGTTCTTAATTGGTTTAGAAGTGGTACTCTACTTCATGTTATGTAAATAAGACTCCTTGAACCTTTTAAATTGTATGGGTTATGGACTTTATGTACTGAGTAATATGAGAATATTGTTGCGCAAGGTGAGACAGAAATATGTGGGCACAAGGTGTCGGGTGTGCCAAAGGTTTGGTAATTGAGGTTATGATATGAGACATCGAGTTTGAGATGGTTGGAATTTGTGCATCAGAAATGATATGATTTATTGAGCTGACATTGCCTTCCTTATTGAGTACCTATTTACTTGTAGGTGTTCCAGCTGTGTTGGTGTTAATTTCCTTGGTTGTCTTTTATTTCCATCCCTGTGTCCTTTTATCGTTTCTACTTATTGTAGTTTGTTCTCTTTATGTCGTTGATGTTACTTTGTTATCTTTATGTTGATAGTTTATTATCATGTCCCGTTTTATTTATTTGACTAATAGGTGTCTGGACTATTCCTCGTCACTACTCCACCGAGGTTAATCTTGATACTTACTGGGCACCACTATGGTGTGCTCATACTACACTTCTATACATTTTGTGTACAGATCTAGGTATTTGATCGATAGTAGTTGTGCGGGTTGTTGCGGTGGAGACTCAAGGTAAACCTGCTGCAGTGTTTGCAAGTCTCGGAGTCACCTTCAATTGTACTCATTTCCATATGTTCCTTTTGTTTCGAAACAGTGATGTTTTTATTTTGTATAACGACTCTTAGAAAGGCTTATGACTTGTACAACCTGTTTTGGGAATTGTAATTTGTTCAGAGTAATTTAATTTAAAGTTAGTAAATATCCATGTTATTACAGAAAATGTTAGGCTTACCTAGTTTAGAGACTAGGTGCCATCACGACTCTTTTGGAGGGATTTTGGGTCGTGACAAACACCAATGCTATAGTCAAAGCAGTCTTGAGCTTCTGAAAGCTCACCTCACACTCGTCTGACCATCCGAACGGGGCACCCTTCTGGGTCAACTTGGTCAATGGGGCTACTATAGATGAGAACCCCTCCACAAACAGATGGTAATAACCTGCCAAACCCAAGATACTCCGGATCTCCGTGGCTGGAGTGATCTGGGCCAGTTCTGAACTACCTCAATCTTCTTAGGATCCACCTGAATACCTCTACCGATACGACGTGCCCCAAGAAAGCGACTGAGTCCAACCAGAACTCGCACTTTGGAAACTTGGCATTAGCTGTCTATCCCTCAGAGTCTGAAGTACAATTCGAAGATGTTGCTCGTGCTCATCTCGGTTGCGGGAGTAGATCAATATATCGTCAATAAACACAATCACAAAGGAATCCAGATAGGGCTTGAACACCTGGCTCATCAAATCCATAGATGTTGCTGGGGCATTTGTCAACCCAAATGACATCACTAGAAACTCACAATGCCCATACCGTGTCCGAAAAGATGTCTTAGGGACATCGGATGCCCTAATTTTCAACTGATAGTAGCCAGACCTTAAATCAATTATTGAAAAGACCTTGGCACCCTGAAGCTGATCAAATAAGCCATCAATCATTGGCAGTGGATACTTGTTCTTGATGGTGACTTTATTTAACTACCGGTAATCTATGCACATCCTCATCGACCCATCCTTCTTCTTCACAAACAACACAGGCGCACCCAAGGCGAGACACTATGTCTAATGAAGCCCTTATCAAGCAAATTGTGCAACTACTCATTCAATTCTTTCAACTCTGGCCGGTCCATACGATATGTCAGAATAGAAATAGGATGAGTGCCTGAAGAAAAATCAATACAGAAATCAATATCTCTGTCGGGTGGCATCCCCGGAAGATCTGCAGGAAATACCTATGGAAACTCATGAATGACCAGTACTGAATCCATAGAAGAAGCCTCCGCACTAGTATCGCGGACAGAAGCCAAATATAAGCTAGGCACTATCGCGCCCCCTTTTTCTCACGAAATCGGGTTTATGATATTTGGAGGGCAACTCGTTCCTTTTGGGAACTGGGTTTTGCATTTTGAAGAGTCTCCACCTAATGATTTGAGGTGCATTAAGACACCAATAGGGTTCAATTCTAAGTTTGTTTGGATAACCAGAGATTGGGAAAGGGCTTGAAATTATCCCAAGGGGAAGGTGTTAGGCACCCCTTAGGATCCACTAGTGTAGTTTCCGGCCAGACAGTTTATTGTGAATTTAGCAAATATACAAGTACGGGCTCAAATATTAGAGGATTCAAACACATAAACAGAAAGAATAATTAAAAGAAGAGTAAAAAGAGTTTGTTAATAAAAGGAAAAGGGGGGTCCTAGGTTTATATTTAATATGGATCATATCAATGCAATACCCGGTAAGACACTCCTCAGAAGAGGGGATACACATGATATTAGCGCACCTGTCATCATATCCATATCTACCATTTCCACCCCGTTAAGGTATTAAAGCGCGGATTGGTCTTGATTACTATTGCATGCTATTACCCGTCCCATTCCTATCAGTCTTGGAGGCACTTAGGATTACTAGTTCAAAAGGGTGGGATATTAGGCTGATTGGTTTCAAAGAATAAAAGTCTAAGGTGACATACAAAACAAGTAACACTGCACATTAGGGGAAAGCATGCAAGAAAATAAAGGCTCAGGTATGCCTCCTCAAACAAAGCACATATATAGCATGACTTGCACATACTATTTAGGTCTGATTAAAAATACTAAAGACGAGGGGAGTTTGATTATTGAAGCAGACTTGTTTATTACATAACTCAGATAAGAAGTCTGAATCAGGTCTGCCTGCTACAACAAAAAATCGGATTCAATTTTACAGCTATTACTCTAAGGCTTGCCCAAGTGTTTAGACGAAGTCCTATAAGCATGATATCTACTTAATTCAGAAGGTAGTGATACAGTGATAACTCAAAACAAATTGCTTGAAATTCAATAGGCATGATTGCTAAACCTTATTAAAATAAGGGAATTAGGTTATTAAAAAGGTCTAGAATGGATGAATTTTAAAATAGACTAGTTTCAGTTTGTGCAGATGACAGTATCCACTATCGCTGATTTTACTCCTATGAACATGAGATCTAGGATTACTGATTTTAGACCCTTATAGACATAATTGCTTATTTTAAACCTTATACAAAGTATTTAAATGAATAATGTTAAACTCCATAGGCATAATATCTAGTAAATAATGGAAACAGACAGGTTCTTGCTGGGGAATTCCTATAAGCATGATTTCTATACATTATACCGATTTTAACATGCTACTGGATTATAACCAATTGGGCCCTAAAAACATGATATCTGAACGGTGACTAACGCGCAAAATTTTAGATAACTCCTATAGGCAGGTTATCTTTATGTAAACAAGCAGGATTTAAAGTAAGTCCTATAGACATGGTTTCTAAATGCGATGTGAATATACAGAATTTAAAAGCAGTCCTATAGGCATGTTTTCTACCCTTGAGCATACGTAATTACCCAACCCTTTTTCACTAGCCAGCCCCAAATGTTCATTACAAATTATTACAAACCAGGAATACTGAATTACATCAGAAGAGTACAAAGAAAAGTTACAACCAGAGGAAGCCTGATTCTTGACTTTCTCTCTGAGTTATGGAATAAACCACCTCAAAATGCCATTGATCCAAAGCTTTCTCAGACTTGAGTGTGTCAGAGTTCCCTAAGGGCCTCAATAGGACCCCGGGCAGTGCTCACTCCCAAGTTACATAACCAGAATAGAGATGAGTGTAGTGTGGAAATGTCAGCCCTCATGTGTCTAAGTTCAGAGGGAGCTCATGAGTCCTAAGGCAAGGCTCATATGAGGGGTGTAGAACTTAAGTCTAAGAAGAGAATGAAAGTGCAGAAATTGAGTTTTAGGAGCTGAGGGAATAAAGGAGAGGGGAAGGGTGATAGGAGACAGCCATTAACATTTCAGGGAGTCAATAACTTCACACAAAGGGGCAGGGGATTGGGAATCCATTACAAGGAGCCTATACACTTAGACATAGATTATCTTTGGGAATGCACAACAATAGGAAGTGCTGACATGCCTGTAAATCAACCAGAACACACAACGTATAAGAGAAACATGGAGGTTATGATCCTAAGAGGATCAAGTTTGGGTCATGCACATCAATTTCCAATGTTGTCATGCCCCAAACCAACCACAAGTATTAAACACATTGGGGTAGGGATTTGAGATTCACAGGTCATAATACATTGATTCAGAATAGGAGAAAGGAAATTACAGCATGCTAAACAATGGTACTGGGCTAAATACAAACAGTAGGCAGACAAAAATGCAAGAAATAGTAAATAAGCATGTTGTTGTTGGTGCAGAAAACTTAATTAGAACATACCAGTAAGAAATGTAAATGCAGAAAATAAGCAAATTTCCCCACAGCCTAGCCTTGGCTTTTAGCCGGCTAGGTAAGGCAGCAATATAGTAGTAGCAGAGAAGAGAGAGAGGTTTAGTATAGTGTGTGTTTGAACTCAAGTATTTATGCCTTGTGTTCGTGTGTTTGAAAGAGAAGAAGTACATGGTATTTATAGTTTTTGAAAACGATTAAAAGAGAGGTAATAAGCTACAAACATGGAAGCAATCATGATTCAGAATCAATTATACAAGTGATTCCTTTTAATTAAGGGATCACTTGCTTAACGGGCATTGACAAGTTCAAAACAAGGAAAGAAATCAATTTGTCAGCAGTCTGACAGTTGTCATAAAAGAAGTAGTAAAACATTAAGCAAACAATAGAGTCTAGGTACAGAAATACTCTAATTTTGGAAAGCATTCAGTAAGGTAAAACTGGAAAAGAAATTAGTTAACCTTAACAGGCGGGTGAAATCAGAATTTCACAAAAGAAAAGTTTGAAATCAGTCACAAGTTTGAAAATTAGTCAATGAAGGAGACTCAGCATATAAATAGGGTGTATAAACATAATACATGTGAGTCCAAACATGTTGGCAAAAGGAAAATAGCATACAATAGTAGCGCAAAAAGAAAATTCAATGGATAACAACACTCGAAGCATGATAGTCAATTGAATCAGTAGTGAAGAAACATAGAATATCAAAAGCATGTGAAGGTCTCGCGGTAGCCGGTGAGGAAAACACCTTTTGAAAAATTAGGGTTTCGAGTATACTTGAGTTCTAGAGGAAATAGGAACCCAGAATCAAAAGGATCACACAAATAACAGTCTCAGATCCAAAGCAATAGGGTTTTCAACAATAGAAGAATTTTAAAAGATGGATAAACAAAAAAATCAGACAAAACCCAAGCAAACCAACATTAGTCTAATAAACAGTTCAAAATGAATTAAGACTTTTAACATGCAAACTCAGGCAGAAGAATAATACGAGCAAACACAACAAAACATGTCAAAAATCAAAGAAAAGTTTTTGAAATAACTTAACATAACCCTAATTGAAAAGATAAGGAGTTTTGAAAGCAGAGTTTTAAAAGAAACTTTGAGAAAAGCGCTTAAAAGTTCAGAGCAAACATAGATCTGAAACGGATCTAAGAGAAATCGAAAGAACCATAGAGGTTAGGGTTCCAGAAAAACCCCAAATGATGAGAAAGGCTTTGAAAACCCTTGATCTAAGCAGGAGAGTCAAAAGTCTGACTCGAATAGCCATGGATGGCCGGAGAAAGGTCAGAGACGAACGGAAAACAGTCATCGAGCAAAGACTGGACAAAGCTCCTTCACGATCTGGTCATGAGACCACAGAATCGAACACGTAGAAGCCATGGGAGGTGGATACAGGCCTCCGATGACCTCGGAAGCCATAGATTTGGGAGGTATTAGGGTTGTAGTTTGATGGCGACAGCTAGGGTTTGAGAAGATTTGAGAGTGGATTGAGAGAGAAGGGGGATTCAGAGGCGGCGGAGTTTGGAAATGAGGCTAGGGTTGGGGGTCGGTGGAATTAAAAAAGGAAAGGAATCGTGAAGGCCGTTGATCTTTTAGATCAACGGCCAGGATTTGGCGAGTCTTGAGTTGGGTAGGCATATTTAGGGCTTGGGTCGGTTCAGATGGCAATTGAGCTGGGTAATTGGGTTTAAATTGGGGGTCCAATCCAGGCTGTAATTGAAATGCAATTGGGGCTATATTTTAAATAGACACTTTTCCTTTATTTATTTTATACAAAATAGCAAATTAATTTGTGAAAACAAATTGAAGGTACTAAAATGATTTGTAATACATAATTATCAATTTAAAAATACTACACTTAATTTTTATAAATATAAATGCAATTAAATCTAAAAGAGGCTAATATTGCAATTATATGCAATTTAGCTTTAAAAATACTAAATGACTTTGTAAAAATATACAAAAATTATATTAGCTATATTTTAGTATGAATATTATAATCCAATAAAATAATCATCAAAAATAATAATTTTGGAAATTATTATTTGATTTTGGGGATGAAAATAAGGAAATAAATTGGTTTAAAACCATTTAAAACTTAAGGATAAATAATAAAACAATTAGACATAATTATATATGCATTTATATGCTATTTTGAAAGTATTTTTCATATTAGAAAATATATATATTGGGAAAAATTGGGTATCAACAGTTGCCCCTATTTACCCGGGAAGGATGAAAGAGTTGTCGGGTAAGGATATGATGGCCAATTTTGACCGAGCGAGATAGTTCGAAGAAGTTTAGGCCGTGCGTTGGTTTCTGACTGCCTACGTATCCCTGATTTTACAGGAATCAAGTCATATGTAGTTCAGAATCCGTCGGCAAAGTATGCCTATGGAGACTTTCAAGAAGGGACGCAATATCTAGGACGGGGTGAATGGTTAAGGTCTGATAGGGCTGCGGGAACCGGAGCAGAATCGCTCCTGCTGAGATGGTCGTTTGCTCGTCGGTTTACCTACAAATAAGCAATACAATCCTATATTGTGCATAAATTTAAACATGATGCAATTTCCCGTTGGACCATGAGGATTGTCTTCGGACGCTTAGAATGAAGTCCTTAGACCATGATGTCCTGGGCCATGAAGCGTATAATAAAGGATTCGCAGGACATGAAATGATGCTCTCGGGCTATGAGGTTGATGCCTCCGAACCATGATGCCTTTGAATAATGATATGCAAAATATTTAAAGGGGGTCCTCAGGACATGACATGGTATTCTCGGGCTATGAAAATGGTGCCTCCGAACAATGTCTCCTTCAGATGGTTTGGCGATCTTTCAGCCCATGCAATGTAGTAGGTGGTGATCTTTCAGCCATGCAAATGGAGATAAGGAGGCGATCTTTCAGCCATGCAAATGGAGATAAGGTGGCAATCTTTCAGCCGCGCAAATGTGGATACGGTGGCAATCTTTCAGCCACGCAAATGTAGATAAGGTGGCGATCTTTCAGCCGTGCAAATGTAGCTGAGGTGGCGATCTTTTAACCGTGCAAACATAGATGAGGTGGCGATCTTTCAATCGTGAAAATGTAGATGAGGTGGCTATCTTTCAGCCACACAAATGTAGATAAGGTGGCGATCTTTCAGTGTTCTAGACAGTGTACCCGAGCGGACAACTCGAGTTGAGGAGGGGCAACTTACCGGGAACCAAAAGGCCGTCCGGCTTCGTAACTTATCCGTCCTCTTTCTTATTTCGGGTATTGACACTAACAGAATAGGGAGTCTCGACCAGCGAGCTTCTCCCCGGAGGTAAGAAGAGAAGGGTTTCGGCACAGTTTATATATACAGTCCAAATAATATCAAAGCAGTAAAAGCAGCATTTAGCACATTAGGCTCAAACACGTAAAAAACCAGATAATAAATAAAGCCAAATAATAACAATTATTTTAAGCTCGAATTCTTAACCCTGAACCAGTGGTTCTGGGTTACAGATCCCCAGCAGAGTCGCCAGAGCTGTCACACCTCCTTTTTACGCGCCCGCGGGGGCGCAGGGGAGTTTTTTCCAATTAAAGGACAATCGAAACGGGATTGGTTTAATTATTCAGAGTCGCCACTTGGGAGATTTAGGGTGTCCCAAGTCACCAATTTTAATCCCGAATCGAGGAAAAGAATGACTCTATATTATGGTCTGCGTACCAGAAATCCGGATAAGGAATTCTGTTAACCCGGGAGAAGGTGTTAGGCATTCCCGAGTTCCGTGGTTCTAGCACGGTCGCTCAATTGTTATATTCGGCTTGATTATCTGATTTTATACAAGTATGAACTTATGTGCCAATTTTATCTTTTAACCGCTTTTATCATTCACTGTTTTTATCAAGAATTGCAACGTTGTGAAAATGTATCTCGAACCGCGTTACAATCAATGTACCCGTGGTCGTCGACACACTTTGACTCCGTTGAGATTTGGATTTGGGTCACATCAATGTGCACCCGAGTTTAAGGAAATTAAATTATTAAAGGCGCGCCTAAAGCGACTAGCGTATTTATTTTGGGTAAGACCGTGGAATTTGACTGAACGGTCCATCCCGAAGTCTAGATAATTTTTAAAGCAAACATTTACTGAGGGCCCCGCAATTTGTATTTTATCTGGCGAGGCTCGTCTCATTCTTATTTTTTAAAAATGAATTTGCAACGTCATGGACACGCATCTCGAACCACGTCACATTCAATGTACCCGTGATTAGAAACACATTTCAACTCCGTTGAGATTTGGATTTGGGTCACATCAATGTGCACCCGAGTTTACGAAGGTAAGATTTATTAAGGTGCGTCCTAAAGAGTCTAACGTATTGTTATTTTAGGAGGATTGTGAGATTTGCTAAACAACCCGTCCTGGAAAACTAAATGCTTCAATAATATACATTTAACAAGGGCCCCGCATCTGCGCGTTTTGTTTATTTTCATCGAGGCTCATCTCGTTCTTATTTTTAAAGGATATCCTATAGCAACTACGTTTCTTGTCATGTTTGTCTCTATCAATTGAAAACAGTAGATAGTCCTAATTAATTACATGTTCGCGAATTGTTTGTGGCAACATTCAGAAAAAAAAAGCTTGAAAATCAGAAATGAGGCTGCATGTGCAATCAGCCGAACAAATAATCATGGGCCCAAATCCAGCCCATGCGTGATAGGCCAGACCTGGGCCACTGCTTGTTCGATGCGGGCCTGCCTGGTCTGTTTTGACCTGGGCTCGACCTCCATGAGGTTGAGGCCCTGAATTTGTGCTCTTTATCTTAACACATGATTTTAAGGGTTATACATGGCAATTTATTAGAAAGGAAAGAACTTATTTACAGTGTACGGATTTCATGCTTGGACTATATCACAGGCTCATACTACACCATTGAACTAAGTAGGAGATACTACCTACTGCCTTGGGCACACTCTCATCATCAACCTATATGCACATTCTAGCATTCAACTACCATGCATTGACATTTATAGGCATGAAGACTGTCTCTAGTACCCAGAACAAAAATGTAAAAAACTATTACACATTACATGAATATTTAATGTAACAATCTATGTGTAAGAGTCATCCTTCAAGATCTTTCATTTGTATTCATGCTCATTTTTCAATTACATTTCTTGACAGTGCATTGGTTGTGTACCTGGTATAGAGGACAAAGAAGAAAGGGATGATCAGCTGGGCAGTATGCAGTAAACACAGCAACAACACAGCAACAAAACTCAACCAACAATGATGAAGCTCCCGAGTAGTCGAGCAACAAACAACAATCCCAGAAACAGAGTAATGAACCAGCAAAACAGCAGAGTATTCGATGTAAACACCCCAGCAGTTCAACAATCACAAGCGGCTCAAACAGGCAACCAACAATGTCTCCCAGAATACAAGGACTAGCAGATAGTCGAGTACCAAGCCAGTAATCCCAGGAAAGAGTAAGGAAATAACAGCATTAACTGGGGGTTCAAATGCAGTAAAACCACCAGTTCAATAACCACAGACAACTCAGTCAATGCAAGCAACAGAACTTGGCCAAGACAGCTTGACCAATATGCACTCTTATACAACTTTCAGGCAGTGTTTTGGTTACAATGTCTATTGGAAACTACCCTATGTTTATACTGTTATGATTTGAGACTCACTAGACCTCTCTTCAGACTAAAAGTTTCAGCTTTAAGACTAAAAATTCCAGCCTTCTATTTTTCTCCTTTTCTGAAGACTAAAAAGTCCAGCCCTGTTTAAGTTCTCAAATGGCCTATTTATAAGCCAAATGAACCAGTGCAGTTAAGCTGCCTTTTTGCTGCAACTTGCAGCCTGCCCATACTCTGTTAAACCCATGCTTGAGCATCTCTTGATGCCATCCATTGGTTCCCCACGCCTGGTTTTGTTTAATCAAGAGGTATGGGCTCATTTCATTTTAAGCCCCATACCCTTGTGTCTTGTTCCCCATTGGTATTAGTTTAATCTTAATTAGTACCCTACTTGTCAGCTTCATTTAAACTAACCTTTTCTGCCCTTTTCCAAACCCCAGAATACCCTTGCTAGCCCTTGATTATCACTGCCCTGCCCATTGCAGTATCAGGGCACTTTGGGCTTTGATCATTCGATTTCAGAACTGCCCCAGCCTGGCTTTTTAATTGTTTACAAGGTAGTTACAAACTAACATTCATAGGCAATGCCCAATTCAAATCACAATACAGGCCCATTCAGAATATTTGAACATTCAGTCGTAGGAGACTAATCGACGACATTTATCAGGTCGACTACACTAATTATAACGGGTAATAATCAGTCGCTCATATAAACAATACGTTCAGGGACCTAAAGGGTATCATACAACTTTTGCTCGATTACTGGGCCTATATGAATTAACTCATTTGACGACTAACCTAATTGACGATCATGTTTATCACAGAGTGTATTCAGAACACAAACAGAAGACAATCGACCAAATAAAAAGGCCTTTAACAGAGATGGAAGAAATCCGAATGAAAAATAACAACATAACAAACAAACACCACGAAACATGCTGACAACTTAATTAGAACTAAAACAAAAGAAAGGAAAACTTACCAAAAGAGTTTGAAATCAAAACGGACCCAAATCAGATTCAACTTCGAACTTTTGAGGCCGAACAAACTTTAATCAGGGTGTTCTCACATGAGAACACCTTGATTAAGGTCTATTAGACCTCAAACCCTTGTCCAGACCGGCCGGATTCCCCAAGTGCATGTGTTCTAAGGTCTGGATTTCCAGATCTGATTTTTAGGGAGTTGTGGGTAGATTCGGACCAAACCAAGCTTGGTTTGGTCACGAGGAAAGTCAGGGGAGTGGCTGATACAAAGATGGTGAGGTTTGGTATAGATCGAGTTTTGTCTCGAATCTTCAAATCCAGATTCGAGACGATAGGAGATGATTCGAAGTTCGTGGTTAGTAGATTCGTGTTCAGGGGAGTGAGGGGGTCTTAGGGTGTTCAAGGGGTGGCCACCGGCGTTCGTGCCGCCGGCTTTAATGGCGAAGGAGACTAGGGCGACTGCTAGGGTTTGGGGGTTTCAGGGTTCGGGGAAGGAGATGACTGAAGGGGGGGGGTTCGGATAGGGGGTGCGGGGTAAAGGGCTGAGTTTATATATGGGGAGGTTGATTGGATCTTAGCCGTTAGATCATATGATCTCAACGACTTGGATCTGAGGGTGAGAAATGAGACGGTGTCGTTTGGTAGTTAAACGGGGTCGTTTGGTTTAAGTGAGGGGTTGGGTCGGATTGGTTATTGGGTCGGGCTTTGAAACGGGTTATTGAAAGTGATCCTGGACCGTTGGATTGGATTGATTGGAACGGCTGAGATGGATTGGCCTGAAACGGTGTCGTTTCAGGAGGTGTCTGGGCAGGCCTGGACTTGGACCGGATTTGAATGCTGGTTTTGGGCCTGTTTTTGTTTCACTTCTTTTGGCCCAAACCGATTTCCTTCACTCTTTGTTTTCTAATTTCATTTTTTCTTTTAAAACAAAAATAAAAATAATAAATAATAAAATAACGAAATTAAAACTAAACAACAATGTAACATTTTAACACGATTATCACAAAAATTATTTAAGTAAGTTAACTAAAAGCCTAGAACGGACGATGCACACATATATATATTTTTTTTGAATTTTCTTTTACTGACCGAATTATGGTTTAATCATCCTGACATACATATTTTGTTTGTTAATGATTAAATGCAAAAATGGACAGATCCACAAATGACTAACAACACATGTCACGAAAACTCGAACAATTGTACAGCGAAACCATTTGTTACTATTTTTATTTTCTTTTGGAGCGATTGCTCGTAAAGCAAAAATCACGTGCTTACAGCTGCCCCTCTTTGCACGAAGACACGAAGGGTTTTCGCGCAAAGATAAAGCGAGCGATTTTTGCCCGTCCGAATACTCCGTGTGAAGCATTTTTGAAAAAGATTTGACCGAACCTTTGCTTCAGAGGTTTCCTACATATCCTGGGCTGAACAGGAATCAGGTCAATGTAGTTCGGGAAATTTTGGTAGCTGGGACTACCGTGTGACTGTAGTGTTTGCTGTTGTTGTGCGCTGTTGTATGCTGCTGTAGGATGCTACTGCTCAACCGATCTCCCTATTACATTGCTCTAAAAGGAAAACAAGAAGCTAAGCTAAACTGAGGATCCTGAAATCTCATCCATCTTCAACTTGTTCTTGTTGCCTTGCTTTCTTGTCGGCTAACGCTTTCCTCCGATGCCTTTATCTTGTGACTTTGGGAGAGGATGCTGGTCCTTTGCTGACATTTGAATGCCAGTTTTCATCACATTGCTTGATCCGCTGGGAACATGACCTGTTCTTCAAGCCTTTCCATTGTTTTTTTGGTGGTACGACTTTTCATTAAAATTGTTATGTTGGGCATGCTATAACTTAAAATGTATTCCCGCATTATACTGGTGGGCGACCTAGAACTTAAAAGTATTCCCGCATTATACTGGTGGGCGACCTAGAACTTAAAATGTATTCCCGCATTATACTGGTGGGCGACCTAGAACTTAAAAGTATTCCCGCATTATACTGGTGGGCGACCTAGAACTTAAAATGTATTCCCGCATTATACTGGTGGGCGACCTAGAACTTAAAAGTATTCCCGCATTATACTGGTGGGCGACCTAGAACTTAAATGTATTCCCGCATTATACTGGTGGGCGACCTAGAACTTAAATGTATTCCCGCATTATACTGGTGGGCGACCTAGAACTTAAAAGTATTCCCGCATTATACTAGTGGGCGACCTAGAACTTAAAAGTATTCCCGCATTATACTGGTGGGCGACCTAGAACTTAAATGTATTCCCGCATTATACTGGTGGGCGACCTAGAACTTAAAAGTATTCCCGCATTATACTGGTGGGCGACCTAGAACTTAAATGTATTCCCGCATTATACTGGTGGGCAACCTAGAACTTAAAAGTATTCCCGCATTATACTGGTGGGCGACCTAGAACTTAAAAGTATTCCCGCATTATACTGGTGGGCGACCTAGAACTTAAATGTATTCCCGCATTATACTGGTGGGAGACCTAGAACTTAAAAGTATTCCCGCATTATACTGGTGGGCGACCTAGAACTTAAATGTATTCCCGCATTATACTGGTGGGAGACCTAGAACTTGAAAGTATTCCCGCATTATACTGGTGGGCGACCTAGAACTTAAATGTATTCCCGCATTATACTGGTGGGCGACCTAGAACTTAAATGTATTCCCGCATTATACTGGTGGGCGACCTAGAACTTAAAAGTATTCCCGCATTATACTAGTGGGCGACCTAGAACTTAAATGTATTCCCGCATTATACTGGTGGGCGACCTAGAACTTAAATGTATTCCCGCATTATACTGGTGGGCGACCTAGAACTTAAAAGTATTCCCGCATTATACTGGTGGGAGACCTAGAACTTAAATGTATTCCCGCATTATACTGGTGGGCGACCTAGAACTTAAAAGTATTCCCGCATTATACTGGTGGGAGACCTAGAACTTAAATGTATTCCCGCATTATACTGGTGGGCGACCTAGAACTTAAAAGTATTCCCGCATTATACTGGTGGGCGACCTAGAACTTAAAAGTATTCCCGCATTATACTGCCCCGGTTTTTTGGTGACTTCCCTGGCGTTGCCTCTCGCTGTCATCATCAATCCTTTGTTTTCCTGCAGCAGACAAAGGGATTTAATTAGTTTTTATCGTGGTGGTAGAGGGTGCCTTTCTGGCGGATGATTTTCCTTTCTTCCCCTTTTCTTGCTCTTTGTCCCCATAATTGGTTGGCGGGCAAAGTTGCCTGTTGGGGGGTCTCTAGCCTGCTGGGGATTGGTTTTCAATTTATCCCCTTTTCTGCTTTCTCTTTAAACACATGATGTGGGAGTCTGCTTCTAACTCCCGAAACCACTTCCTTTTGGAGCTTACTTCTTCCAAAATTTCCGAGCACAATCCCTGCATTGCCTGGGACCGGCCTTTAAGACTATTTATATTATCCTGCATTGGATGAATTCCCCTTCGGTCCCTGGTAGTAAGCTTTGAAAAAATTCTTTTCAAGACAAACTTTAGGAAGAAAAGATAAAGCTAGAAGAAGAAAATCTTTCTGAACCCATATTTGGTGGGGAGAAGAAATTCAGAAGAACTTATCTGGAGGACATGACTGGTCCCTGTGATCATGACGTGCACCATAGATTCCCGACCCAGTCTATTTGTATCAATCGATTTGCCCGATGGTCTGACTTGCTGGGGATGATAAATGACTGTCCATTCTGTTGCAAATGTGGTAACTTTTGCTGATTCGTCTTGTCGCCTCATAGTGCCCTTCGAGGGGTTTTCACTAATGAGACTCTCTCTTTTCTCTCATCTCCCGGCGCCTTATGGTACCTGTGAAGGTTTTCACCAATAAGACTCTCTCATTTCATACCTCTCATCTTACATCTCCTCTCGGTGCCTGCGAAGGTTTTCACCGATGAGACTCTCTCATTTTATTTCTTTCGAGGAATCGGGGCGTTGTAGATACGACCCTCTCTTCTGGAGATTCCTTTGACCATCAATTCATCCTCAGTCTTGCGATCCTCTTCTTTGTTGGGGATCGGCGTATTATTCTCGGCCTCATTGCTTGACTCGACATCTCTTGAACATTGATCGGGAGGTCTTTTGGACATTGATGTTGGTTTTGGTGTGGAGTTAAAGAAAGGCTATGAAAAATGAAAATAATTTGATGGGTGATGTGCTACAACTTTTGGAATCAAACCTTTGTTGGAATTTAAAACATAACCTCTGCCCCAGTTTTCTTGCTTGGGGAATTTATTTTTTACACTTATGTTGCGCTATGTGCGTTACGCATGTTGTGTCTATTATGCACACTATGTACATTATGCATCCTATATTCACTATGATGCATACTATGACCGAGCCGTGAGGCGCCTACGTATCCTCTTTGAGGAATCAGGTCAAATGTAGTTCCCACGGTTTTGTATTTCTTATGATTTTATCTTCCTTTTTCTTTTTCCTTCTTTTCATTTTTCTTTTTCTTTTCTTTTCTCTTTTTTTCATGTCTTTTCCATTAATGATTCCAAAAGAGGGGTATGAAAGAATAACTTAAGGCTCAAAGGGGGGAAGCAAGGGTTACGAAGTGTTTGGATAGAAGAAAGAATTGCCTCCGTCATCTCATTATCCAATAAATGCCAAATACAAACAAATAAACCAAAAATTGCCATAATTAAAGAAATTACGCATAATATCTCTTGACTGCATCTGAATTGATAGCCATGTCGACACATCTACCTTCGACATCTGTCAAACACAAAGCACCGTTGGACAATACTCTGGTCACGATATAAGGCCCTTGCCAATTTGGGGCGAATTTGCCTTTTGCCTCGACCTGATGTGGGAGGATCTTCTTCAATACCAGCTGCCCTACTTCAAACTTCCTGGGGCGCACCTTCTTATTATACGCTCTTGCCATTCTCTTCTGGTACAGCTGACCATGGCACACTGCTGCCAATCTTTTCTCATCTATCAGGCTCAACTGTTCCAATCGAGCTTTGACCCATTCATCATCATCAATCCCGGCTTCAGCGGCAATTCGGAGGGATGTAATTTCGACCTTTGCTGGTATCACGGCCTCAGTTCCATACACCAACAAATAAGGAGTTGTGCCTATGGAGGTCCGGACGGTAGTGCGGTACCCCAACAAGGCAAAGGGTAATCTCTCGTGCCATTGTCTGGACCCTTCTACCATTTTTCGCAGTATCTTCTTGATATTCTTATTGGCTGCTTCGACTGCTCCATTCGCCTTGGGACGATATGGGGTGGAATTGCGGTGTGTAATCTTGAATTGTTGGCATACCTCTCTCATCAAGCTGCTATTAAGATTCGCACCGTTATCCGTGATGATCACTTTTGGGATCCCAAATCTGCAGATGATATGGGAGTGAACAAAGTCCACCACTGCCTTCTTGGTTACTGATTTGAAGGTTTTAGCCTCAACCCATTTGGTGAAGTAATCAATGGTCACTAGAATGAACCTATGACCGTTGGATGCTGCCGGCTCGATGGGCCCAATGACATCCATGCCCCATGCCACAAACGGCCAGGGTGCTGACATCGTATGTAACTCTGTTGGCGGAGAATGAATCAAATCTCCATGTATCTGGCACTGATGGCATTTCCTCACAAAAGTGATACAGTCGTGTTCCATGGTGAGCCAATAACACCCTGTTCGAAGGATCTTTCTTGCCAATACATATCCGCTCATGTGTGGCCCACAAACTCCAGCATGTACCTCTGCCATAACCGTCGTTGCTTGACTGGCATCTATGCATCTCAACAATCCCAAATCCGGGGTTCTTTTGTACAATACTCCTCCACTGAGGAAGAAACCATTCGACAAACGCCGAAGGGCTCTTTTTTGGTCTCTAGAGGCATGTTCTGGATATATCCCCATTCTGAGGTATTCCTTGATATCATGAAACCAGGGTTCGCCATCTGCTTCTTCTTCTATGGCATTGCAGTAGGCGTGCTGATCACGGACCTGGATGTGTAGAGGATCCACATACATTTTGTCAGGGTGGTGCAGCATTGATGCTAAGGTGGCCAAGGCATCCGCAACCTCATTGTGAACTCTAGGGATGTGTTTGAACTTCACCGATCGAAATTGCTTGCTCAGATCATGCAAGCATTGTCGGTATGGTACGAGTTTTAGATCTCGTGTTTCCCATTCTCCCTGAATTTGATGTATCAAGAGGTCCGAGTCTCCCAAGACCAAGACGTCTTGGACATCCATGTCGGCAGCCAGGCGCAGACCCAGAATGCAAGCCTCATACTCGGCCATATTGTTGGTGCAATAGAAGCGTAGTTGAGCCGTAACAGGATAATGCCGTCCTGTTTCAGAAATGAGTACTGCTCCTATTCCAACCCCTTTTGCGTTTGCAGCTCCATCGAAGAAAAGCTTCCAACCCGGTTCCTCAGGTAATTCCAACTCATTCGTATGCATCACCTCTTCGTCAGGAAAATACGTTCTTAAGGGCTCGTATTTTTCATCAACGGGATTCTCTGCCAAATGGTCTGCCAGTGCCTGGGCTTTCATGGCCGTCCTCGTTACGTAGATGATATCAAATTCTGTGAGCAGAATTTGCCATTTTGCCAACCTTCCCGTGGGCATAGGTTTCTGAAAGATATACTTCAACGGGTCCAAACGGGATATGAGATAAGTAGTATACGAAGACAGGTAGTGCTTCAACTTCTGAGCTACCCAAGTTAAGGCACAACATGTTTTCTCGAGTTGAGTGTACTTGACCTCATGTACTGTGAATTTCTTGCTAAGATAGTAGATGGCTTGCTCCTTCCTTCCTGTGTCATCATGTTGCCCCAATACACAACCAAATGAATTTTCCAAGACCGTCAGGTAAAGAATTAGGGGCTTCCCGGGCTTAGGCGGGACCAATACGGGTGGATTAGACAGATACCCTTTGATTTGGTCGAAAGCCTCCTGACACTCTGCCGTCCAACCTACCGCAGCATCCTTTTTCAACAGCCGAAATATGGGCTCACAAGTTGCTGTGAGTTGAGCGATGAACCTGCTGATGTAATTGAGTCTACCCAGCAAACTCATTACCTCTGTTTTGTTCCTTGGCGGTGGCAAATCTCGGATGGATTCAATTTTGGATGGGTCTAACTCAATCCCCCGTCGACTGACGATGAATCCTAGCAACTTTCCTGATGGAACCCCGAATGCGCATTTGGCCGGGTTAAGCTTGATATCATACCTCCGGAGTCTTTGGAAAAATCTCCTTAGGTCTGCTACATGGTCCTCCTGACGCCAAGATTTGATGATCACATCATCGACGTACACCTCGATTTCCTTGTGTATCATGTCATGAAACACAGCAGTCATTGCTCGCATGTACGTTGCCCCAGCGTTCTTTAAACCGAACGGCATTACCCGATAGCAGTAGGTTCCCCATGGCGTAATAAACGCTGTCTTCTCAGCATCCTCTTCGTCCATTAGGATCTGATGATAACCCGCATAACAATCCACAAAGGATCCGATCTCGCGCCCAGCGCAATTGTCGATCAGGATATGAATGTTAGGTAGCGGAAAATTGTCCTTGGGACTTGCTTTGTTGAGGTTGCGGTAGTCGACGCACACCCTGATTTTTCCATCCTTCTTTGGGACTGGTACCACATTGGCCAACCACTCGGGATACCGAGTGACCCGAATGACCTTCGATTGCAACTGCTTGATCACTTCTTCTTTGATCTTTACACTCATTTCTATTTTAAATTTTCTTAGTTTTTGCTTGACCGGAGGGTATGCCGGGTCAGTGGGTAATTTGTGAACCACTAAATTGGTGCTTAATCCAGGCATATCATCATATGACCATGCAAAAACATCTTTGAATTCCCTAAGAGTTTTGATCAATTCTGCTCTGACATTCGGCTCAATATGGATGCTAATTTTGGTCTCTTGGACGTTATCAGCGTCTCCTAAATTCACAGCCTCGGTGTCATTTAGGTTAGGCTTGGGTTTCTCTTCAAATTGGCACAGTTCTCGGTTTATTTCTTCGAAGGCTTCCCCTTCGTCACATTCGGATTCATTATCACAAACGACCTCTTGCATCATTGAGTCAGATTCAGATTGATTTATTAGACTAGGTCGAAGATCCGCTGTGCATGCCATGTCATTAGGACCAGTAAAAAGAGAACTGTTCAGAAAGAAAAAGAACAAAACAAGAAATTAAAATGGGACAAAAGAAAAGAACTTTATTAAATTTGCAGGATAAAAAGGGTTCACACTTTTACAAAACGAAAGTAAAATTGGGATTACACCCTTGAATAATCCGATCAAACAAACAAACAAACAAAACATTAATCAAAGCCTACTACCAAGACTCCCCTCGGACAGGAAGAGGAGTAACCGTCCAATTGTTGGTCTTGGCCTCAGGCCCCACAAATTGTATCTCTGCTCTGCTGGAACCTTCTCCAGCTTCCACCATACTGACATCCGCGAATAGCCTCTCAAAACTCTGATTCAGGTCTTCATTTATACCGATCAAAGGTCCTCGAATCTTTGGGATCGCTGACCCCTTGGCACTTGCTTTAACAAAAGACCTTGAGAGGCGTGGCACTGGTTTAGGCAGAAACCAGACCCTCTTCTTCATTTTTCGCGCTTGCTTCCTGTCTGCTGCGGTTGGTTTGAACCCCAATCCGAAAGTTTCCAGATTTCTGGGAAGGGAGACAGGTTGGACTATCCCTTGAAGCTCGATTCCCAGGCCTTTTCCCGGTACAAATCCATTACCCAACATTTTCGAGACCATCATGACTGTTGCGGCAGCTACCCTAGGGTGCGGGATGATTTCTCCTTCAGAAATTTTGTTGGCCGACCCTGTATCGAGAATCTGGTAGACCCAAGGACCTTTGTCATCAGTGGTCTCTATGAAAGGCACAATGGTTCCGCCCATGGTGCATGTTGTATCCTCGCCGTGTAACACGACCTCTTGTCTTTCCCACTCGAACTTCACCGTCTGATGTAGGGTGGAAGGCACCGCTTTGGCTGCATGAATCCAGGGTCGTCCTAACAGCAGATTGTAAGAAACTGTGGCATCTAACACCTGGAATTCCATTGTAAACAGGACTGGACCGATGGTCAGTTCAAGTACAACATCCCCCACAGTGGCTGTTCCGTTTCCGTCAAACCCTCGGACACAGATGCTATTCTCCCGGATTCTTCCACGGTCAATCTTTAACTGGTCCAGGGTGGATAATGGACAAATATTGGCGCTTGAGCCGTTATCCACCAATACTCGAGTTACCACCGAGTCTTCACATTTGACAGCTAGGTATAGAGCTTTGTTATGCTCTGTACCTTCCACCGGCAGGTCATCATCTGAGAATGTTACCCTGTTCACCTTGAAGATCTTGCTGGCAATGGTTTCCAGGTGGTTTACAGAAATCTCACTGGGTACATGAGCCTCGTTCAATATCTTCAACAGGGCCCGACGATGCTCCTCAGAATGGATCAACAACGACAACAGTGAGATTTGGGCCGGTGTTTTTCTCAGCTGTTCGACCACAGAATAGTCATGTACTTTCATCTTCCTCAGAAATTCTTCAGCCTCTTCTTCGGATACTGGCTTCTTGGTTGCCACTGGGTTGGTTTTTCTTAGCTCCACCAGAGCAAAACATCGACCTGATCGAGTCAGCCCTTGCGCTTCACAACTGACTTCTTCCACCTGTTTTCCTTGGTACGTCACCACTGCCTTTTTATATTTCCAAGGCACCGCCCTGCTGTCAATCATTGGCAGTTGGACCACAGGCTTTATGGTCACCCGTTCTCTACATACCCCTTTCAACACGACTACCGGTGTGGGCAGGATCCCTGGTATTACCAACTTGCTTGGCTCGGGTTTGCTTGCTATGATGGACGGGCTCTTCCCCAATATCACTACCGGCTTGATGCCTTCTCCCTGCGACTGTACACTTGTTCCTCCACTGGTTAAGACTTCTTTCGGGGCGGCTTGGATCATCATCACTGTTTGTGAGGGTTTTCTTAATTCTCATCCCTCACACACCAACTCAATCATGTGAGTTTCGTGGTGCACTGGCAGTGGGTTTTGGTTGATGTTAGGAGCCTCTGGTGTCTGGACCTCGATCTTATTGGTGTCAATAAGATCCTGTATGGCATGCCTTAACTTCCAGCATTTCTCGGTATCGTGCCCGAGCATCCCTGAACAGTATTCACAACTGATTGAACGATCCAAATTCTGAGGTGGGGGATTTGGTTCCCGAGTGTGGACAGGACTAACCAAACCCAATTGCCGCAGCTTGTGGAACAAAGCGGTGTAGGTTTCTCCCAGCTCTGTGAAGGTTCTTTGCTTCCGCAACCTGTCATTCCTAGCATCTGGATTTCCCCGGAAGCCTGCCCCTGAAGGGTTTCTATATGCCCTTGGTGGAGGGTAGGTGTTTTGTGGTGGCGCATATATGTTCTGGGGAGCCGGTGCGCGCCATTGTGGGCGAACCGGAGGCTGAGTGTATACCTGGGCTTGGTGTACGGAACAATGTGGTTCTCGAGGTGGATAGAAATTTTGTGGTGGGTTGTATGGGTAGTTTGACCTGTGAGGCCTGGGTTGGTTGTAGTGCGGCCTGCCAGCCCTGGACCAACTGCCTGCCTCGATCGTGGCAACCTCTTCTTTCTTTCTTCTCAGCGCACCTCCCGTGCCGCTTTGAATAGCCTGGGTTGTGGCCTTGAGTGCCGAATAGTTCAAGATCTTGTCCGACCTCAAACCTTCTTCTATCATGACCCCTATTTTGACCACCTCGTTGAAAGATTTTCCAACCGTTGTCACCAAGTGACCAAAGTAGGTTGGATCCAATGTCTGCAAAAAATAGTCCACCATCTCTCCCTCTCTCATGGGAGGATCGACTCTGGCTGCTTGTTCTCTCCAGCGGAACCCGAACTCGCGAAAACTTTCCCCGGGTTTCTTCCCAGTTCTCAATAACGTGAGACGGTCAGGGACTATCTCCAGATTGTATTGGAAATGACCTGCAAAAGCCTGCGCCAGGTCATCCCACGTGTACCACCTGCTGAAATCCTGCCTGGTATACCATTCCAGTGCAGATCCGCTCAGACTTTGGCCGAAATAAGCTATCAAAAGCTCATCCTTGCCTCCTGCCCCTCTCATTTTGCTACAGAATCCCCGCAAATGTGCCATGGGATCACCGTGCCCTTCATATAAATCAAACTTGGGCATCTTGAACCCAGCCGGGAGTTGGACATCTGGGAAAGGGCACAGATCTTTGTATGCCACGCTGACTTGATTGCCCAGCCCGTGCAAGTTCCTGAAGGATTGCTCCAGGCTTTTGAACTTTCTCAACACTTCATCCTGTTCAGGGGCCTTAACCGGTTTCTCAACCTCTGCCGGTACTTCTAAATGTGGATTGTAAGCTTGAGGCTCGGGTGCATGGAATGTAGGCTCAGGGGGATAGTATTGTGTATCGTGAGCCTGAAACAATGGCTCACTGGTCGTTCTCTGCAAAGGGGCTGATGTAGGTCCCACAAAAATGGGAATATTGGGTGTTGGGAGAGGTTGATGGGGTGGTGGAGCTTGGGAATCATGAGGGCTTCTTTCTTGATGATAGAGGGGATTTGGGCGGCTTGTGGAAGGGCCAGAGTGAGGGTACTCCGGCATGTGTCCCAGTGTTTCAGGACTCTTTTGTGTTTTGGCTAGGGCTAGTTGCATTGCATTCATTTCTAGTCCCATCCTTTCAATCTTTTCCATCGCTTCTTTTAACAACTGGCTCATCGGCCTTTCTTCCTCATTGCTATTCTCCGAAGTAGTCATGCTTGTTGCTACCGGTCCTTTGGATCTGGTTTGGTATGAATGTGTTGCCAGAATTCTTTAACAACTAACTGTCTGGTATCAGACAACAACAAACTTTGTTAGTGTTAGAGCTTAACAGATTTGATCATAACACATAGAGGATGCAATGCACCTAGGCAGTTAACCGTTTCTACATGCTTTGCTTCAAACAACATGCGTCATCCCGGTTTGCTCATTTGTCTCTTTAAAGTATTTTGCGAAACCCTGCGTTTTATTTTATTTACAATCTTTTCTTTATTTATTAAAAGCGGTCGAATCTTATGGGGATTGCCTACGTATCACGTCCCCGCGTGAATCAGACCAGGCGTAGTTCTGCCTTAAAGTAAAGAAACACACAATTCTTGTGAAATCATTAAATTCATTCTCAAAATTTTGCTATTACAAATTACATCAAGCAAGGAATAGCAATAGTACAGACTCCACAGTTCTTAACCCGTTTTGACTAAAAGAAAGGAAAATAACATATGGAAAAACGACAAAGCCAAATAAACAGGACTCAACCAAAGATTAATTTTCCAACTTAGGGGCCGTGAGGCATCATCCGGCCTTTTTGCGGCTCTAGGTGTAAGGTCTCTTTGCAAGCTCTTCAATTCGTTCATAATCCGGCGGACGCAACCCATGATGGAAACAAGGAGGGTCTTCCGAGGTGTTCGCTCATATGCCAAGCATTTCATGTAGATGTAATGCCCTATTTCATCAATCCTTCCCCGGATGTTGTCCCTTTCTGCGAACAAATGCCTTATCTGTTGGTTCTTCAATCCCAGTGTTTGCGCATTGTTGGCAAGCTGATCCTGGAACATCTCCATTTGCCTTTCCATTCTGGTCATTGCATCGTAACATTGCCTTCTGTCGGCTTGGGCATCTCGTGTTTGCTTGAGGATCCTTTCTCGAAGAGAGGCATTCGTTTCCCTTAATGTCCCGATGCTCAGTTCATAATCCCTTATGACTCGTTGCAGGCGCTGCCTCCGAGCTATCGCACCCTTTGCCCACTTGGTCCGCAATCTTGCTGTGCTGGCCTTGGCTCTTTCCAAATCTTCCTGGCATTCCGCAACCTGATCCTTTAACCCTGCTATCAATCTTTTATCTGCCCGGCTTCTCAGCTGGCTATTAGCCTCCTTTTTCATTCTCCGGATCTGAGCTTTGAGGATCTCGCCTTCTCTGATTAACTTGTTCTTTTCTCCCTTGTGGGCAGCAGACTGTAATTGGCACTCAAACTTCATATCCTGAACTTGTTGCTTCAGTTTGCCTGCTTTGACAAGATATTCCTGCTCTTTGGCCAACCAGCCCCACTGTTCTTGTGAAGATTTGGCAAATTCTTGCAGGTGAGGTCTTTTGGTCGGTCTTCCAGATGATGTCTCCCCTTTGTACCAGGCCTGATACCCGGGCGAAACTTCCCCTTTTGCCCGATTCATTACACAAGTATTTGCTTCTAAGTATTGACATTGGCTCCAAATTTGACGAACCCTTGCTTCAGGAAACTGGCCGTCGGGACTGATCTCGATTACCTGGATGCTCAGATCCTCGTCTTTCGGCACTATCTGATACCTCCCAAGTTGCCTTAAAACCCGATGCGGCGCGTATGGTTGAATGCTCTTAAGTCCCATTAAGAGAAAATGGGGCCTGGCTGCTGGCATGTATATGACTTCGTCGATCGGTAACCATCCTAGCGCCCACTGTATTTGACTGGCGTTGAGGGTATGGAAATATGAGGTCCATGCTGTGACTCCTTCTGGTAGGTAGGTTTCATTAACTCTGGTATAGAACTCCTCTATGCAGGTCTTTCCAGCGGATCCATGGCTCAGAAACTGGGCTCGGTGACATAGGTGTTCGGTCATCCACATTTGCAACAACAAATTGCAACCCTCGAAAAAGCTTCCTCCGGCTTTGCAAGAAGTGAGTGCCCGGAATATATCAGATACTATCATGGGCGCCAACGTACTATCACTCTGTGTGAGCAACGTACTGACGACCCCTGCTATCTTTATGTCAATATTCCCGTCTTTTCTTGGGAATACTAGTAGTCCTAAGAAAGTTATCATGAAAGCAATCCGTCTATGTTCTTCCCACTTTTGGCGATTACCTTTGCTGCACAACTGGTTTTCTGGCTTGTCGAATCCTCCTATGTGACCATATCTTTGATATATGAAACTCATGCTGCAAAAACCTTTTGCCAAGTCAGGGTTATGAATTGTTCTGACTATCTTTAAGGAGTCCAGAAACCGGTGTATTGCTACAGCTCTTGGAGCAATCAGATATTTGTGCCTCAAAGGAGTCTCAGCGCTGCCGATATACCCTGCTATTTCTTCTAAAGTTGGGGTAAGTTCAAAATCTGAGAAACGGAAGACATTGTGCGCAGGATCCCAGTGGGGGACTAGTGCCCTTATGATATCTCCTCGTGGCCTGATATCCAACAAACTCGTGAGGCCTTTCAGATACTTCTTGATTTCGTCATGCCCTTCTTTGCCTAAATCATTCCACCAGAGCCGCAATTGGAGGGGGATTTTACTCATGATTGAAAAGGGTTCATTTGGAGTCGTGCTCATTCTGCACATTTATTAATAAGATTTTAACAAACGACACTTATTCTGATAAAAACAAAAATATATGTGATTTTTTGAATTTTGAATTTTCGTATATATATAAAAAAAAAACTTTTTAAAGAAGTCAACAACGGAAAATATTTTGGATTTTTGTTTCGAAAACTGGGAGCCTAAAAGAACTTTTCTTGACTTTTGGTAAGACAAATACTTTTGCAACAAATAAAGATATATATACATTTTTTGAAGTAAAGAAAAACTTTTGAATTTTTCATATATATATATATACATATATTTGCAACAAATAATAAAAGTAAAGACAAAAATAAGACTCCCTTTTTTTTTTATTATTATTATTATTATTATTATTCTCGAATTTTCATAAAAAAAAAACCATTTTAAAAATAGGATTCTTTTTTTTTTTAAATATTTTTATGACAAGACAAACTATATGTTTCTATTGATATTTTATTTTTTGAAAAAAAAAACAAAATAGAACAATGACTTTTCCAAATTTTGGCAGAGTTTTGACAGTATTTGTTTTTTTTCTCTTTTTTTTTCAACAATAAACAATCAATTCCTAACCGTTATTTCCCTTTTTTTCACAATATTCCAAATATTCAAACACCGGTCAGCATGCGGGCATGAGACAAATAAATGCACGGAAAACAATAGGATGCATCAGAATGGCCTTTTCATATCAGGTTGCTAGTCCTAGACGGACCCAACCCCTATGTTGAGTCCCCTAAGTCATATGCAACATGATGCAAATAAGCGTTCCTACTAGGGATCCGGCATGAAGTCACGTTATTCTATGTTCAAAACCTGGGTCGGTGTTCTAGACAGTGTACCCGAGCGGACAACTCGAGTTGAGGAAGGAGCTCCTTTCCGGGAACCAAAAGGCCAGCCGGCTTAGAAACTTTCCGAGCCTCTTTTATTTAGGGTATGACACTAACAGAATAGGGAGTCTCAACCAGTAAGCACATCCCCGGAGGTAAGAAGAGAAAGGTTTCGGCACAATTTATATACAGTTCAGATAATATCAAAGCGGTAAAAGCAGCATTTAGCACATTAGGCTCAAAACATGTAAAAATCAGATAAAGCCAAATATAACAATTTATCTAAGCTCGAATTCTTAACCCTGAACCAGTGGTTCTGGGTATAATCCCCAGCAGAGTCGCCAGAGCTGTCACACCTCCTTTTTCAGCACCCGAGGGGCGCAGGGGAGTTTTTTCCAATTAAAGGACAATCAAAACGGGATTTGTTTATTTATTTCATAGTCGCCACTTGGGAGATTTTAGGGTGTCCCAAGTCACCAATTTTAATCCTGAATCGAGGAAAAGAATGACTCTATATTATGGTCTGCGTACCAGAAATCCGGATAAGGAATTCTGTTAACCCGGGAGAAGGTGTTAGGCATTCCCGAGTTCCGTGGTTCTAGCACGGTCGCTCAATTGTTATATTCGGCTTGATTATCTGATTTTATACAAGTATGAACTTATGTGCCAATTTTATCTTTTAACCGCTTTTATCATTCACTGTTTTTATCAAGAATTGCAACGTTGTGAAAATGTATCTCGAACCGCGTTACAATCAATGTACCCGTGGTCGTCGACACACTTTGACTCCGTTGAGATTTGGATTTGGGTCACATCAATGTGCACCCGAGTTTAAGGAAATTAAATTATTAAAGGCGCGCCTAAAGCGACTAGCGTATTTATTTTGGGTAAGACCGTGGAATTTTACTAAACGGTCCATCCCGAAGTCCAAATAATTTTTAAAGCAAATATTTACTGAGGGCCCCGCAATTTGTATTTTATTTGGCGAGGCTCGTCTCATTCTTATTTTTTAAAAATGAATTTGCAACGTCATGGACACGCATCTCGAACCACGTCACATTCAATGTACCCGTGATTAGAAACACATTTCGACTCCGTTGAGATTTGGATTTGGGTCACATCAATGTGCACCCGAGTTTACGAAGGTAAGATTTATTAAGGCGCGTCCTAAAGAGTCTAACGTATTGTTATTTTAGGAGGATTGTGAGATTTGCTAAACAACTCGTCCTGGAAAACTAAATGCTTCAATAATATACATTTAACAAGGGCCCCGCATCTGCGCGTTTTGTTTATTTTCATCGAGGCTCATCTCATTCTTATTTTTAAAGGATATCCTATAGCAACTACGTTTCTTGTCATGTTTGTCTCTATCAATTGAAAACAGTAGATAGTCCTAATTAATTACATGTTCGCGAATTGTTTGTGGCAACATTCAAAAAAAAAAAGCTTGAAAATCAGAAATGAGGCTGCATGTGCAATCAGCCGAACAAATAATCATGGGCCCAAATCCAGCCCATGCGTGATAGGCCAGACCTGGGCCACTGCTTGTTCGATGCGGGCCTGCCTGGTCTGTTTTGACCTGGGCTCGACCTCCATGAGGTTGAGGCCCTGAATTTGTGCTCTTTATCTTAACACATGATTTTAAGGGTTATACATGGCAATTTATTAGAAAGGAAAGAACTTATTTACAGTGTACGGATTTCATGCTTGGACTATATCACAGGCTCATACTACACCATTGAACTAAGTAGGAGATACTACCTACTGCCTTGGGCACACTCTCATCATCAACCTATATGCACATTCTAGCATTCAACTACCATGCATTGACATTTATAGGCATGAAGACTGTCTCTAGTACCCAGAGCAAAAATGTAAAAAACTATTACACATTACATGAATATTTAATGTAACAATCTATGTGTAAGAGTCATCCTTCAAGATCTTTCATTTGTATTCATGCTCATTTTTCAATTACATTTCTTGACAGTGCATTGGTTGTGTACCTGGTATAGAGGACAAAGAAGAAAGGGATGATCAGCTGGGCAGTATGCAGTAAACACAGCAACAACACAGCAACAAAACTCAACCAACAATGATGAAGCTCCCGAGTAGTCGAGCAACAAACAACAATCCCAGAAACAGAGTAATGAACCAGCAAAACAGCAGAGTATTCGATGTAAACACCCCAGCAGTTCAACAATCACAAGCGGCTCAAACAGGCAACCAACAATGTCTCCCAGAATACAAGGACTAGCAGATAGTCGAGTACCAAGCCAGTAATCCCAGGAAAGAGTAAGGAAATAACAACATTAACTGGGGGTTCAAATGCAGTAAAACCACCAGTTCAATAACCACAGACAACTCAGTCAATGCAAGCAACAGAACTTGGCCAAGACAGCTTGACCAATATGCACTCTTATACAACTTTCAGGCAGTGTTTTGGTTACAATGTCTATTGGAAACTACCCTATGTTTATACTGTTATGATTTGAGACTCACTAGACCTCTCTTCAGACTAAAAGTTTCAGCTTTAAGACTAAAAATTCCAGCCTTCTGTTTTTCTCCTTTTCTGAAGACTAAAAAGTCCAGCCCTGTTTAAGTTCTCAAATGGCCTATTTATAAGCCAAATGAACCAGTGCAGTTAAGCTGCCTTTTTGCTGCAACTTGCAGCCTGCCCATACTCTGTTAAACCCATGCTTGAGCATCTCTTGATGCCATCCATTGGTTCCCCACGCCTGGTTTTGTTTAATCAAGAGGTATGGGCTCATTTCATTTTAAGCCCCATACCCTTGTGTCTTGTTCCCCATTGGTATTAGTTTAATCTTAATTAGTACCCTACTTGTCAGCTTCATTTAAACTAACCTTTTCTGCCCTTTTCCAAACCCCAGAATACCCTTTCTAGCCCTTGATTATCACTGCCCTGCCCATTGCAGTATCAGGGCACTTTGGGCTTTGATCATTCGATTTCAGAACTGCCCCAGCCTGGCTTTTTAATTGTTTACAAGGTAGTTACAAACTAACATTCATAGGCAATGCCCAATTCAAATCACAATACAGGCCCATTCAGAATATTTGAACATTCAGTCGTAGGAGACTAATCGACGACATTTATCAGGTCGACTACACTAATTATAACGGGTAATAATCAGTCGCTCATATAAACAATACGTTCAGGGACCTAAAGGGTATCATACAACTTTTGCTCGATTACTGGGCCTATATGAATTAACTCATTTGACGACTAACCTAATTGACGATCATGTTTATCACAGAGTGTATTCAGAACACAAACAGAAGACAATCGACCAAATAAAAAGGCCTTTAACAGAGATGGAAGAAATTCGAATGAAAAATAACAACATAACAAACAAACACCACAAAACATGATGACAACTTAATTAGAACTAAAACAAAAGAAAGGAAAACTTACCAAAAGAGTTTGAAATCAAAACGGACCCAAATCAGATTCAACTTCGAACTTTTGAGGCCGAACAAACTTTAATCAGGGTGTTCTCACATGAGAACACCTTGATTAAGGTCTATTAGACCTCAAACCCTTGTCCAGACCGGCCGGATTCCCCAAGTGCATGTGTTCTAAGGTCTGGATTTCCAGATCTGATTTTTAGGGAGTTGTGGGTAGATTCGGACCAAACCAAGCTTGGTTTGGTCACGAAGAAGGTCAGGGGAGTGGCTGATACAAAGATGG
Organism: Nicotiana sylvestris; assembly: GCF_000393655.2. NCBI lineage: Eukaryota > Viridiplantae > Streptophyta > Magnoliopsida > Solanales > Solanaceae > Nicotiana > Nicotiana sylvestris. The sequence continues at coordinate 26,568,635 of NC_091067.1, read as the reverse complement.
TGAGGTTTGGTGTAGATCGAGTTTTGTCTCGAATCTTCAAATCCAGATTCGAGACGATAGGAGATGATTCGAGGTTCGTGGTTAGTGGATTCGTGTTCAGGGGAGTGAGGGGGTCTTAGGGTGTTCAGGGGGTGGCCACCGGCGTTCGTGCCGCCGGCTTTAATGGCGAAGGAGACTAGGGCGGCTGCTAGGGTTTGGGGGTTTCAGGGTTCAGGGAAGGAGATGACTGAAGGGGGGTTCGGATAGGGGGTGCGGGGTAAAGGGCTGAGTTTATATATGGGGAGGTTGATTGAATCTGAGCCGTTAGATCATATGATCTCAACGGCTTGGATCTGAGGGTGAGAAATGAGACGGTGTCGTTTGGTAGTTAAACGGGGTCGTTTGGTTTAAGTGAGGGGTTGGGTCGGATTGGTTATTGGGTCGGGCTTTGAAACGGGTTATTGAAAGTGATCCTGGACCGTTGGATTGGATTGATTGGAACGGCTGAGATGGATTGGCCTGAAACGGTGTCGTTTCAGGAGGTGTCTGGGCAGGCCTGGACTTGGACCGGATTTGAATGCTGGTTTTGGGCCTGTTTTTGTTTCACTTCTTTTGGCCCAAACCGATTTCCTTCACTCTTTGTTTTCTAATTTCATTTTTTCTTTTAAAACAAAAATAAAAATAATAAATAATAAAATAACGAAATTAAAACTAAACAACAATGTAACATTTTAACACGATTATCACAAAAATTATTTAAGTAAGTTAACTAAAAGCCTAGAACGGACGATGCACACATATATATCTATTTTTTGAATTTTCTTTTACTGACCGAATTATGGTTTAATCATCCTGACATACATATTTTGTTTGTTAATGATTAAATGCAAAAATGGACAGATCCACAAATGACTAACAACACATGTCACGAAAACTCGAACAATTGTACAGCGAAACCATTTGTTACTATTTTTATTTTCTTTTGGAGCGATTGCTCGTAAAGCAAAAATCACGTGCTTACACATGCATCCAAAATAATCATGTGTTTTGTAAAGGGGGAAGATTAGTTCGTATCCCCGTTGGCTCTACTTGACTTGCTCGGCTTTGATCTGGTGATACTGTATGTATATTTGGGGTAGCGTTGCTAAACAAGGCAATTTCAGTAATAAACATGCATGATTTTGTAAAAAATATGATATAAGTATACAATTAAGAAACGCTTTTAGATGAACTGACGACTATGATGTGGTTCAGGATATTGCAACCTCTTTTGCTATAGAATTTTGAGGGTCCTCCTCAAAATTCTACCCCAGTTAATGGGTTGATGCTTCTGACCATTGCTTGCAACGATTGGCTGAAATCACTTCGGAATTTTGAGGGTCCTCCTCAAAATTCTGCCCCAGTTTTTGATTGCGGGAGGGGAGGAATGGAAATTTTATTGAATTGTGACCGAACCCATAGGGCTGCCTACGCATCCCCTCTTAAACGAGAATCAGTTCAGGCGTAGTTCAATTTACATCATATAGGAAAGCATAAAGATTACACATAGTAACGCTTGACTGCATCTAAGTTGATGGGCTTTGGCCAGACTTCTCCGTCCATTTCTGCAAGTATGAGGGCTCCTCCTGTCAGAACCCGATGAACCATGTATGGACCCTACCAGTTGGGAGAGAATTTCCCTTTGGCTTCATCTTGATGTGGAAAATTTTTCTTTAACAGCAGCTGCCCCAGTGTGAATTGTCTTGGCTTGACTCTTTTGTTGAAGGCTCTGGACATTCTGCTCTGATAGAGTTGACCATGGCAAACTGCATTCATCCTCTTCCCGTCTATAAGGTCTAGTTGCTCATAATGACTTTTCACCCACTCTACGAACTTCCTGTATGATAAGGAAGGAATTTCTACCTCAGTAGGAATGACTGCCTGAGTACCGTAAACCAGCATATAGGGGGTTGCCCTGGTTGATGTGCGGACTGTGGTGCGATATCCCAATAAAGCAAATGATAACTTCTCGTGCCACTGCTTATGCTTCTCTATCATTTTCCTCAATATCTTCTTGATATTATTGTTGGCGACTTCTACGGCTCCATTCATCTAAGGCCTGTAGGTTGTAGAATCCTTGTGTCTGATCTTGAAAGTTTCACACATAGCTTTCATCAAGTCACTATTGAGATTGGAACAATTATCAGTAATGATTGACTCTGGAATACAGAATCGACAAACAATGAGGTCGCTGACAAAGTCTGCCACAACTTTCTTGGTTACTGCTCTGTAATATGCTGCTTCGACCCATTTGGTAAAATAGTCGATTGCTACCATGATAAATTTGTGCCCATTGGAAGTGGCAGTCTCAATTAGTCTAATGACATCCATTCCCCAGGTGGCGAACGGCCATGGTGAGCTTGTTGCATTGAGCTCATTTGGTGGTACCTTTATCATGTCTGCATGTACATGACAACGGTGGCATTTCTGGACATACTAGATGCAGTCTATTTCCATAAGCATCCAAAAGTAACTAGCTCGGAGTATCTTCTTTGCTAAGACAAAACCGTTCATATGTGGACCGCAGGTCCCAGCGGGAATTTCCTCTAGTAGCCTGGATGCTTCTTTTGCGTCAACACACCTTAGTAACCCCAAATCAGGAGTCCTCCTATACAGGATTCCTCCGCTGTGAAAGAAGTTGTTGGACAACCTCCGAAGTGTGCGTTTCTAAGTAGGATGTGCAAGTTCTGGGTATTCGCTTTTTGTCAAATATTCCTTGATATCATGAAACCAGGGCTTTCCGTCTGCTTCTTCTTCGACATGGGCACAATAAGCTGGCTGATCATGGATCTTTACTGGAATGGGATCAATGAAGTTTTTGTCTGGATACTGTATCATAGATGACAGGGTAGCCAATGCATCGGTGAACTCAATCTGGATTTTGGGAATATGCTGGAATTCTATCTTTGTGAACCTCTTTCTCAATTCTTGTACATGATTCAGATACGGGAGTATCTTGGAGTTCTTGGCTGCCCATGCTTCTCGGACCTGATGTATAAGTGGGTCCGAATCTCCAATCACTAGCAACTTTTGAACGTTTATGTCAATGGTCATTTTGAGCCCTAGGATGCAGACTTCATACTCGGACATGTTGTTGGTGCACGGGAACCTGAGTTTGGCGGACACCAGATAATGTTGACCGGTTTCTGATACTAGGACAGCTCATATGCCAACTCCTTTGAAATTTGTTGCTCCATAGAAAAACATTCTCCAACCATCATAAGATTCTGTGATGTTTTCTCTTATGAATGATACCTCTTCTTTAGGAAAATACGTTTTCAGGGGTTCGTATTCTCCATCCACGGGATTTTCAGCAAGGTGATATGCTAGTGCTTGTCCCTTGATTGTCTTCTGAGTCACGTAGACAATGTCAAATTCACTCAACAGGATTTGCCACTTGGCTATCTTGCCAGTAGGCATGGGCTTCTGAAAGATGTACTTCAAAGGATCCATCCTTGATATGAGATATGTGGTATAGGCACATAAATAATGCCTCAGTTTCTGAGCTACCCAAGTCAAAGCACAACATGTGCGCTCTAACAGAGAATACCGGGCCTCGTACGGGGTGAACTTCTTACTGAGATAATAGATGGCCTGCTCCTTCCTCCCCGTTTCATCATGCTACCCCAGAATGCAGCCAAAAGCTTCATCCAATACTGCGAGGTAGAGTAATAGGGGTCTACTTGGTTCGGGTGGGACTAAGACCGGTGGTGTTGATAGGTATTCCTTGATTCTATCGAAAGCCTTTTGGCAGTCATCAATCCATTTGGTAGAGGCGTCCTTCTTCAATATCTTAAAGATTGGCTCATAAATAACTGTACACTGTGCTATGAACTGGCTGATATAGTTAAGTCTCCCCAAGAAACTCATCACATCCTTCTTGTTCTTTGGTAGTTCTTGAATGGCTTTGACCTTTGATGGATCCAATTCTATTCCTCGACGACTCACAATAAACCCCAGTAATTTTCCAGCGGGAACCCCAAATGCACACTTTGCGGGATTCAGTTTTAGGTTGTACCTCCGCAATCTCTTGAAGAATTTCTTCAAATCTTCCTGTGATTAGTGGCCTTCTTGGACTTGATGATAACATCATCCACATATACCTCTATCTCCTTGTGTATCATATCATGGAAAATGGTAGTCATGGCCCTCATGTAGGTGGCCCCAACATTCTTTAGCCCAAACAACATCATCTTGTAACAGTACATCCCCCACGGCGTAATGAAAGCTGTTTTCTCAGCATCTTCTTCATCCATCCAGATCTAATGAGAACCAGCAAAACAATCTACAAATGATTGCAACTCGTGCTTCGCGCAATTATCAATCAGGATGTGTATATTCGGCAAAGGGAAGTTGTTTTTCGGACTGGACCGGTTGAGATCCTAATAGTCGACACAGACTCTAACCTTCCCATCCTTCTTTGGCACCGGTACAATGTTGTCTAACCATGTCGGGTATTCTACTACGCTGAGAACCTTAGCTTTGACCTGCTTAGTGACTTCTTCCTTGATTTTCAGGCTTATATCAGGCTTGAACTTTCTAAGCTTTTTCTTTACCGGCGGACATGTTGGATTGGTTGGCAGTGTGTGAAACATAATAGACGTACTTAAACCAATCATTTCATCATACAACTAGGCGAATATGTCCTCATATTCTTTTAGAAAATCTGTGTATTTCTTCTTTTCTGATGGCGATAAGTGGACGCTGATTCGTGTTTGTTTGACGTTTTCTGCATCTCCCAGGTTAACAACCTCTGTATCGTCCAGGTTGGACTTGGGTCTGTTTTCAAAATTCTCAACTTCTTTAACAATCTCCTCTGGTATGTCATCTTCCTCTGAATCTATTTCTGTTTGTTGTGTTGTCTCATTGCATGTCACAGTCATTGGGTCATCAAGATAAGTAAGTAATGTTGTATAAGTAAAGTAATGAGAGAAAAATAATAATGAGCATCGAATCATGAGAAAAGTTAAAAAGCTTTGATAAATTGCGTAACTGTTTTGGAACATTGGAGCTCTTACTATGGGAATTAAAATGCAAAAGAAAATCATTTAGTAAATAAAACAGTGCATGATGCTTGTTTTTGCCTTGCTACCCCGAGGCTCGTCGGGCTCTGGTTGTCCTAATGGTCCAGTTATTGAGGTGTGCTCCTCTGCTTACAGCCTGTATGGAAGGGCCTTCCTCCCCCTCCTCCTCGAGAACAACACAACAGTCCATGTCATTGTCTTCTAAGAACAAGTTTTTCACCGCTGCCAGTGCTTTTTCTTCCTCTGACCCATAAATAATATCGGCCGGTCGGAAAGTCTGCTCCAGATGTGGTATCGGTTGCTCCAGTTGATAGTAAGGATTGCGCCATGGTGGTGACCAGTTGTTGAATTCTTCCTAGGTGTACTCATATCCCAGACCGAAAGTGGTGCCATACTTCTTGAGTATTATGGGCTTCGTGATTCCTTGGAGGTTCTTGCCGAGACCTTTGCCAGGTTCGTACCCACTCCAATTCAGTATACTCTCAATCTTATTATCCCACCATTTGTCTTTGTCAACAACATTTACCCATTCAATGTGATGGTAAGTCTCTCCACCTAGATTCTTTCTTCCTTCGATTGACGGAATGGTCTGGCGACTGTATATAGGGTTGCTACTGTCGTCGTGAATGATCACCTCCTGGTGATTCCATTCAAACTTTACCGCCTAATGTAGTGTTGATGTTACGACCCCAGCAACATAAATCCATGGTCGTCCTAATAGTAGATTGTAAGATGCCGGTACGTCTATCATTTGGAAATAAACATTGAACCAAGTTGGCCCCATTTGTAAACACATACTAATCTCCCTAATGGTGGACCTTTGGGAGCCATCAAAAGCTTTCACATTGATAGATCCATCCTTTGTTTCATGTAGTCCCTTACCCAACTTTTTGAGTGTTACCAGCGGATAAATATTGAGACTGCACCCTCCATCGATCAGGATTTTGTTGATAAATAGTCTTCACAATGCACAGTGATGTGCAGCGCCTTGTTGTAACCCAAACCTTCAGGTGGTAGCTCGTCCTCATGAAATGTGATCTTATGACTTTCCAATACCTGTCCTACCATGTTAGCTATTTCTCCGCCAGTGGTGTTGCTTGGCACGTATGCTTCACTCAACACCCTCAACAGGGCATTCTTATGTGCCTCAGAATTTTGTAGCAAAGCAAGGATGGAAATTTACGTCGGTGTTTTGTTCAACTGGTCGATGATCGAGTATTCCTTGGCCTGTATCTTTCTCTAAAGATCATCCGGCCCGGTTTTGATGATGGGTGGCCAATTGGAGGCTTGCTTGCTTGACTCAGCTAAGTGTTCATGGGTATAAACTCTACCCATTCTCGTTATACCCTGTGCCGTAATGGTTTCTTCGAACCTAACCTTGCCTTTTCTCCTTGCCTCGACTGTATAGTCCCATGTGATAGCCTTCGTATGGAAAGGTGTCATAGTCGACATCTCCACTGCTATCAGCGTGGCTATCTTTACTCTGAACGAAGCATGGGCCTTGGGTGGCAAAATCGTAACTTTAAACGGTGTGGGTGCATTTGTTGGAGACACGAATTCGACCTCAATTGGCGTTGGTGTCTTTGCAGATGACGCTGCTTCAAACTCAAATGGTACGGGCATATTTACCTCAGCGTCCCCATAGGGCTAAATCTAGACTACGATTGGATTAAGAGTAACTATTGGCTTCTTTGGGTCATTACCTTATGCAATCAACCCAATTGATCCCTCGGGATCCCAATCATCCTCTATTTCAATCATGTGAACGCCTCTACCCTTATGGTCCGGCAGGGGGTTATTGCGGACATTCGGAGTGGGTTCCTTTGCCACAATAATTTTATTGTCAATTAAAGTCTAGATCTTGTCCTTCAAAGAACGACATTCATTGATGATGTGTCCCTTCATGCCAGAATGGTATGCACAGGATTTGTTCGAGTTAACCCACTGAGAGGGGTTCTTAGGGTTTACAGTAGGGATGGGGGTAACATAGCCAGCAGCTTTGAGTCTTTTGTATAATTGGTCAATAGGTTCAGCAATGGCTGTATATTATTTCGAAGACCTTCGGTCAAAGTTTGGTCGAGGTCTAGGGAAGTTTTGGCGTGTAGGAGGGGATTGATAGTGGGATGGTTGAGCATTGTAGGCTTGGTAAACATGTGCGGGTTGGGAATATCTGGGTGAAGTATCCTGATATATGGGAGGTGGAGGTGATTGATAAGTGGGTGGTAGAGTTTGGTAGGAGGGTGAGGGTGCTTGGTAGTTCAGAGTTGGTTGATATGTGAGTGGAGGTGTTGGGTACATTTGGTATTTGATGGAAGATTTGGTTCTTTTTGCAACTATTACGACCCCTACGTCCCTTTTCTTAGACACACCACCAGACTGTAAGGCCTTATTTGTAGCTTGTAAGGCCTCAAAGTTTGTAACCATACCATTTTTGATGCCCTCTTCAATCCTTTCACCCAGCTTGATAATGTCAGAAAATTTGTGGCTCTCAATCATTATTAGCCTTTCATAATACTACGGGTCCTGAGCCCGGACGAAGAATCTGTTCATTTTTTTCTCCTCTAAGGCAGGTCTGACCTTAGCAGCTTCGGACCTCTAGCGAGTAGCATACTCATGGAATGTTTTTGTAGGCTTCTTCTTTAGATTTTGAATATAAAACACATATGATGTATTCTCTGTGTTGAACCTGAACCTATCCATAAAGTCGGATGCCATGCCTACCCAGTTCGACCACTTCTTCGGATCTTGGCTAATGTACCAGGACAATGCATCTCTTTTCAAGCTTCTCATGAAAAGCTTCATGCAAATTCTTTCGTCTTTTCCTACCCCAACTAGCTTGTCATAGTATGTTCTCAAATGTACTCTTGGATCCCCTATATCATCAAACTTTGAAGGTTTGTACCCCTCGGGCAGTTCGACATCGAGCTGTATGCAAAGATCTTCGTAGTTCAGCCCTTCCATTCCCTTACTCCCTTCAACGCCTTGAATTCGGCTAGTCAATTTCTTAAGTTCTTCATCCAGTCTCCTGATGAGCAAGTCTTTATCATCAGACTCAGGTGTGCTTGAGATGGGTTGGGTGGAGTGTGGCATGGTCTCCACGTAGATGGGGGTGTTATGGTAGGTGTGAAAGTGGTCATTTGTGTAGTTTTGGAGTTTTGGGATGAGCAACGTGGTGTTGTTTGAGGTATGGCAGGTGTTGCAGTGGTGGTGAGGAGCAGGATGGTTTTGTTGTTTTGGGATATTTTGCGGGGGTGTAGGGTTCTGAGCATTTGGAAAATTGATATCCGGAGTGGTGAGGGAAAATGACAGATTTGCCAGATTCCGAACCTGATCAAGTTCTTCTTGGAATTTCAGCAGCTTTTGTTCGAGTAGGGATGCATTTTCTTTGGAAACCTGAGTACCGTGACCATGAGTGACCTCTACCCGTTCAGTTGAGTTCTCTTTTCTGGCGTTGTTAAAATCTTCCATTTTCCCTTTGTTCTTCTTTTTGACAGGGCTAAGAGAAGGAGTGGGTGGAGGGCCCCTGGATCTCGTGGAATAAGATGATGTTGCTAGAGAGCACGAACTAACCTTTGGGGAGGGGGAAATAATATACAAAAAGTAAAACAAAAAGGTAACCAAGTTAGTGAGGATTATAAAAAGCGTTGCGATACTTAAACACATAGTGCAGAATGTAAGACGTGTCCTAATTTGGGGACCTCTTTGTGCCCGAGGTAGGCCTAGCGACAAATTGATTTGGAGAACTTAGGATGCTAAATGCCTCATTTCATTGATAAAAAGTAGACAAATCCCAAATCGACACTAAATAAACAAGAAATGAAAATCACTAATGGTCATTGGCCTTATTACATTTTATAAAGCAAAAAAGATAAACTCGTATCTACTTGGTCCCTGAAGGACCTTCCTCAGGTTGAATGCTCTCGTTGATCAAATCCTCCAGTTCGCGTAGGTTCACCAGTAAAAATGCCTTTGCCAGGTGTTCTCCTTCGTTTCCCTCAGCGTTCTGGCAGTCGGTGACTCTCTTCCTCACTTTCCCTTCCAATTCTAGTAGACTGTACCCCAGATATTCCAACTTTTTGCTAGCTTTGGCGGTCCTCTCTTTCCACTCATTGATTTTGTCATTTGATGGAAGACTCCTCCACCAATCTACCAAGAGTGGGGGCGTGCTAATCATACCAAAACAGGGGACCTCGTGCCTCATTTTCTGCAAAACAAAAGGGTTAGGCCCTTACCCCCACCAGACTCGACTATTTAATATCAACAATTAGCATAAAGCATTTTGTTCTCCAAATAAATGCACAGAACGTAGTGGTGCCCGTTTAGGTTCAGGGAAACCCGGTGGACTTTGGACAAGGCTATCTTAAAGGATCATTATGTGGGCAACATAACTGACCCGGCTAGGTTTGACCATGATGCATGCACAGTTTAAACAGAGTAAGGTTTCTATGGGGTTTTAGCCTGGTACCCTTGAGCGGACAACTCAAGGGGGAAAGGCACGGAACCGTCGATTACACCATTGATCGACTGGGTTTACCACAAATATGTCTTTTCCGGATTTAGGGGGTGATAATATAGGAAGAGCGCAACCACTCATTATAAGCATTGCTATGGTATTTGTTTGGGCACGAGTGGAATATGATGTTGAGCATGGTTATGCAATAATTAAAAGCATGTTGGCACATATTTGCACGTTAAAAAAGTGATAAATACAGCAGTTTCATAATTTAAAGCAGTAATAAAGGAAAGAAGCGAAGAAGATAAGTCAAATTTGCAGTTAAAAAAGAAATTGAATGCTTAAAGGAATTAAACAAGTAATTGCACATAAGGGAGGGTACAAATTCACAATAACAATCTAAAGTGGTAAAAGCCTAAAATCCCTAGCAGAGTCGCCATGCTGTCGCACCCCCTTTTTCTTGCGAAATCGGATTTATGACATTTGGAAGGCAACTCGATCCTTTTGGGAACTGGGTTTTGCATTTTGAAGAGTCGCCACCTAACGATTTGAGGTGCATTAGGACACCAATGGGGTTCAATTCTAAGTTTGTTTGGATAACCAGAGATTGAGTAAGGGCTTGAAATTATCCCGAGAGGAAGGTGTTAGGAACCCCTAAGGATCCACTAGTGTGGTTCCCGGCCAGATAATTTATTGTGAATTTAGCAAATATACAAGTACGGGCTCAAATATTAGGGGATTCAAACACATAAACAGAAAGAACAATTAAAAGAAGAGTAAAAAGAGTTTTCTAATAAAAGGAAAAGGGGGGGTCCTAGTTTTATATTTAATGTGGATCACAATAATGCAATACCCGATAAGACACTCCTCAGAAGAAGGGATACACGTGGTATTAGCACACCGGTCATCACATCCATATCTACCCTTCCCACCCCGTTAAGGTATTAAAGCGCTGATTGGTCTCGATTACTATTGCATGCTATTACCCATCCCATTCCTATCAGTCCCGGAGGCACTTAGGACTACTAGTCCTAAAGGGTGGGATATTATGCGGATTGGTTTCAAAGGATAAAAGTCTAAGGCGACATACAAAACAAATAAGCACATTAGGGGAAATCATACAAGCAAATAAAGGCTCAGGTATGCCTCCTCAAACAAAGAACATATATAGCATGACTTGCACAAACTATTTAGGTCTGATTAAAAATACTAAAGACGAGGGGAGTTTGATTATTGAAGTAGACTTATTTATTACATAACTCAGATAAGAAGTGTGAATCAGGCCTGTCTGCTGGTTGTAGCAATTAACAAAAAAGCGGATTCAATTTTACAGCTATTACTCTAAGGCTTGCCTAAGTGTTTAGACGGGGTCCTATAAGCATGATATCTACTTAATTTAGAAGGTGGTGAAATAGTGATAACTCAAAACGAATTTCTTGAAATCCTATAGGCATGCTTACTAAACCTTGTTAAAATAAGGGAATTAGGTTATTAAAAAAGGTCCAGAATGGACAAATTTTAAATTAGACTAGTTTCAGTTTCTGCAAATGACAATATCCACTATCGCTGATTTTACTCCTATGAACACGAGATCTAGGATTACTGATTTTAGACCCTTATAGACATAATTTCTGATTTTAAACCTTTGTATACAAAGTACTTAAATGAATAACGTTAAACCCTATAGGCATAATATCTAGTAAACAATGGAAGCAGACAGGTTCTTACTGGGGAATTCCTATAAGCATGATTTCTATACATTATACCGATTTTAACATGCTACTAGGTTATAACCAATTGGGCCCTAAAAACATGATATCTGAACGGTGACTAACGCGCAAAATTTTAGATAACTCCTATAGGCAGGTTATCTAGATGTGAACAAGCAGGATTTAAAGTAAGTCCTATAGATATGGTTTCTAAATGCGATGTGAGTATGCAGAATTTAAAAGTAGTCCTATAGGCATATTTTCTAAATGCGAATTGAACATGTAGAAAAAGCAGTCCTATAGGCATGTTTTCTACCCTTGAGCATGCGTAACTACCCAACCCTTTTTCACTAGCTAGCCCCAAATATTCATTACAAATTATTACAAACCAGGAATACTGAATTACATAAGAAGAGTACAAAGAAAAGTTACAACTAGAGGAAGCCTGATTCTTGACTTCCTCTCTGAGTTATGGAATAAACCACCTCAAAATGCCATTGATCCAAATCCTTTCTCACACTTGAGTGTGTCAGAGTTCCCTAAGGGACTCAATAGGACCCCGGGCAGTGGCCACACCCAAGTTACATAACCAGAATAGAGATGAGTGCAGTGATGAAATGCCAGCCCTTATGTGTCCAAGTTCAGAGGGAGCTCATGGGTCATAAGGAAAGGCTCACATGAGGGTGGGGGCAGAACTTAAGTCTAAGAAGAGAGTGAAAGTGTAGAAACTGAGTTTTAGAAGCTGAGGGAATAAAGGAGAGGGGAGGGGTGATGGGAGATAGACATTAACATTTCAGGGAGTCAATAACTTCACACAAAGGGGCAGGGGATTAGGAATCCATTGCAAGGAGCCTATACACTTAGGCATGGATTAACTTTGGGCATGCACAACAATAGGAAGTGCTGACATGCCTGTAAATCAACCAGAACACACAACGTATAAGAGAAACATGGAGGTTATGATCCTAAGAGGATCAAGTTTAGGTCATGCACAACAATTTCCAATGTTGTCATGCCCCAAACCAACCACAAGTATTAAACAGATTGGGGTAGGGATTTGGGATTCACAGGTCATAATAAATTGATTCAGAATAGGAGAAAGGAAATTACTGCATGCAGAACAATGGTACTAGGCTAAATACAAACAGTAGGTAGACAAAAATGCAAGAAACGGTAAGTAAGCATGTTGTTGTTGGTGCAAAAAACTTAATTAGAACATACCAGTAAGAAATGCAAATGCAGAAAATAATCAAATTTTCCCATAGCCTAGCCTTGGCTTTCAGCAGGATAGGTAAGGCAGCAATATAGTAGTAGCAGAGAAGAGAGAGAGGTTTAGTATATTGTGTGTTTGAACTCAAGTGTTTATGCCTTGTGTTCGCGTGTTTGAAAGAAAAGAACTCAAGTGTTTGAAAGGTATTTATAGTTTTTGAAAATGAGTAAGAGAGAGGTAATAAGCTACAAACATGGAAACAATCATGATTCGGAATAAATTATACAAGTAATTCCTTTTAATTAAGGGATCACTTGCTTAACGGGCATGAACAAGTTCAAAATAAGGAAAGAAATCAATTTGTCAGCAGGCTGACAGTTGCCATAAAAGAAGTAGTAAAACATTAAGCAAAAAATAGAGTTTAGGTACATAAATACTCTAATTTTGGAAAGGATTCAGTAAGTAAAATAGGAAAAGAAATCAGTTAATCTTAACAGGCGGGTGAAATCAGAATTTCACAAAGTTAAAGTTTAAAATTAGTCACAAGTTTGAAAATCAGTCAAAGAAGGAGACTCAGCATATAAATAGGGTGCATAAATATTATACATGCGAGGCCAAACCTACTGGCAAAAGGAAAATAGCATACAGTAGTAGCACAAAAAGAAAATTCAATGGATAACAACACTCAAAGCATGATAGTCAATTGAATCAGTAGTGAAGAAACATAGAATATCAAAAGCATGCGAAGGTCTCGCAGTAGCCGGTGAGGAAAACCCCTTTTGAAAAATTAGGGTTTCGAGCATACTTGAGTTATAGAGGAAATAGGAACCCAGAATCAAAAGGATCACACAAATAACAGTCTCAGATCCAAAGCAATAGGGTTTTCAACAATAGAAGAATTTTAAAAGATGGATAAACAAACAAATCGGACAAAACTCAAGCAAACCAACCTTAGTCTAATAAACAGTTCAAAAGGAATTAAGACTTTTAACATGCAAACTCAGGCAGAAGAATAATACGAGAAAACACAGCAAAACATATCAAAAATCAAAGAAAAGTTTTTGAAATAACTTAACAGAACCCTAATTGAAAAGATAAGGAGTTTTGAAAGAAGAGTTTTAAAAGAAACTTCGAGAAAAGTGCTTAAAAATTCAGAGCAAACATAGATAAGAGAATCGAAAGAACCTTAGAGGTTAGGGTTTCAGAAAAACCCCAAAAGATGAGAAAGGCTTTGAAAACCCTCTATCTAAGCAGGAGAGTCAAAAGTCTGACTCGAATAGCCATGGCTGGCCGGAGAAAAGTCAGAGATGACCGAATAACAGTCATCGAGCAAAGAATGGACAAAGCCCCTTCACGATCTGGTCATGAGACCACAGAATCAAACACGTAGAAGCCATGGGAGGTGGATACAGGTCTCCGATGACCTCGAAAGCCATAGATTTGGGAGGTATTAGGGTTGTAGTTTGATTGTGGCGGCTAGGGTTTGAGAAGATTTGAGAGAGGATTGAGAGAGAAGGGGGATTCAGAGGCGGCGGAGTTTGGAAATGAGGCTAGGGTTGTGGGTCGTTGGAATTAAAAAAGGAAAGGAATCGTGAAGGTCGTTGATCTTTTAGATCAACGACCAGGATTTAGCGAGTCTTGAGTTGGGTAGGCGGATTTAGGGCTTGGGTCGGTTCAGATGGCAATTAGGCTGGGTAATTGGGTTTAAATTGGGGGTCCAATCCAGGCTGTAATTGAAATGCAATTGGGGCTATATTTTAAATAGACACTTTTCCTTTATTTATTTTATAAAAAATAGCAAATTAATTTTTAAAACAAATTGAAGGTACTAAAATGATTTGTAATACATAATTATCAATTTAAAAATACTGGACTTAATTTTTATAAATATAAACGCAATTAAATCTAAAAGAGACTAATATTGCAATTATATGCAATTTAGCTTTAAAAATACTAAATGACTTTGTAAAAATATGAAAAACTTATATTAGCTATATTTTAGTATGCATATGAGAATCAAATATATGAATCATAAAAAATAATAATTTTGGAAATTATTATTGGATTTTAGGGATGAAAATAAGGAAATAAATTGGTTTAACACCTTTTAAAAATTAAGGAAAAATAATAAAACAATTGGACATACTTATATATGCATACATATGCTATTTTGAAAGTATTTGAATATTATAAAATATATATAGGAAAAAATTGGATATCAACAGACACCCTTCTCGACCATATGACGAGCATTCACATAAGAGATAACCCTACTAGTAAAATGGCCAGGAGTCCCCCTCCACTCTGATCGGGGCAACTCCGGTAAGGCTAAGGTCACCGTCTTGGCGTGACAATCCAATATAGCATAATAAGGTGACAGCCAATCCATACCCAAGATGATGTCAAAATCAACCATATCGAGCAGTAGGAGATCTACGCTAGTCTCGAGACTCTCAATGTTAACCACACACGAACGATAAACACGATCTACAATAATAGAATCTCCCACAGGTGTGGACACATGCACAGGAGCACTCAAAGAGTCATGAAGCAAAACCAGATATGAAGTAAAATATGATGACTGTGAGCACGTGATTTTTGCCCTATATATGAATAATTCCCAAAATTCAAGCAAAATAATATTTCGTTATTTTTACAATTTTTTTTGTGCATTCTTGATATCATTTTCTGATAATGGTTGCCTTTTATTTGTGCATGTTAATTCATATAAAATACAAAAAATGCATTTTGCATTTAGAATACAAAATAGCTCACTTCCGCATTTTAATTGTTTTAATCGTAAATTTGGCGTAAAATAGGTTTTAAATAGTTTTAGAATTTAATTAGTCTAGTTTTGAAATATATTAGGACTTTATTTTAATTGTTACAATTTTATAAAATCAGAAAAAATTACAAAATGCAAATTGGATAAAAGAAATAAAAGAGAAAGAAAAAATAGAGTTTAAAAGGGGTGGCCTTTCAAAAGACCAATCTGGGCCATTTTTTATCTAATTCTCTTAGCCCAATATCCATTTCCACCGGCCAAATAACCCAGGCCCAATCCCTTACCCGGTCCTCCTCCCAGTCGATGAAACGACGTCGTTTCCCCTGCCCTCAATCACGACCGTTGGATCTCATCAATCCAACGGTCCGAATCTAACTAGGATGTTTGGTATATAAGTGTCCGAAACGCCCCTCCCCCCACCCCATTTGTATCGTCTCCTTCACCCTCACAAACCCTAATCCACGCCGCCCCCAAATCCCTCGCCGGCGGTGAACGTCAACTACACCAATGGTTACCCAATTAACACCATCAACTCCCCTCTTCCACCTCTTTCCAGTCCTGTATTTGCTTTTCCTCGAATCCGGCCAGAACTCGTCGAATATTGTTTTTAATTTTTCGGTTAGTTCGCAAGTTTGTCCAAACCCGTCCAAAATCATACCACACAATCCCCAGACTTCCCTCAACCCAAATCCATGACTATTTTCCTTCGAATCCTGGTGAAGTAGCTCGGATTTCAAATCTGAAATTTTTTGGTCAAAACCCTAACACAAAATCTTGTGATTTTGGACTGTACTATCCTTAACCATGTGTTTATTGTGAAAACACATGGTTAGGGATGTTACAAGTCAAAAATCTGGAAAGATTCGGATGATAGCAATCGGCCTGGATTTCTCGTGCTTCAGTGAGCTTTCTTGTTTCCTTTTTACTTGCATAGTTACAGTTTTAGTTATAAGTTTTGATTTCATTAAAGTGTTCTGTTAATTTTACAATTTTGTTTTGTGTGTATTAGTATAGTTTAAATCTTCTTTGTTCCGTGCTCCTTGATCAGTAAAGTATCTTCGCATTGTAATTTAGATTGAGGCATGTGTCGTTTATTAGTTAATTACAATTTCAATTGTAGAATCGACATAATTAATTAGTTTGGATTCAGTACCATTTTTTTAATATTGACTGATCCTGTTTTTTAAGTTGTCTGGGTTCGGGTGTTTGAACAATTGGGATTGGTTAATGTCTGACTTCTAGTTAAGCAGTCCTAGTTAGTTTTGAATTAATTCAGGGGATTGGTTATAGCTGTTGAGAATATAGGTAGAATCAGTGATTTGGAGAAGCTTTCAGGGGTAGTTTAGGAATGGAAGAGTTTAGTTTCTTTGGGAATAGTAATTTCAAAATAGGGGTAAGGGTAGTATAGGTAGTTTAGGGGTAGAAGAGCATCCTAGGGCCTTCTAGAAAGGTATTTTAGTGTAGATTTCAGCCAGCTTAGGATATTAGCTTGGGAAACAAGTCAAGAAATGAGGGACTAAACTGAAAATAGGGGAGGGACTAAAAAGAAAACCAAAAATCTGATTAACCCTCTTGGATCACCTATAAAAGGGGGGGAAGTTCCTTGAGGAAGAGGAGAATTTTTCAGCCCTAAAGAATTCCACTAAACATGTTCTTCAGTTCCCAGATCTGAAATTCTATTAACTGAATTACAACACTTTTCCTGGTTTAATTTTGAGTGGTTTCTAAGATCAAACAAGTCAAATTTGGAATCATTTATCTAGGATTTTAATGGTTGATATGCCTGAGTGTGTTTTGGGTTGATTATTTGAGTTTGCTCTGCATTTCAACTCATTTCTGCTAAACTGTTGAACCTGGGTGGACTGAAATGTTCCTTCACTGACTGTGACTGGGTTATTACCTTAGTTTCTGAGCTGCTGAGTTGTTACTGCTGCTAACCGCCCCTTCTCTATTTACATTCCAATTTCCAGGTACACTTTCAAAATCACTTTGATGTAATCACAATTTGGGATGAAATGCAATCACCTTGGTCAACCTGTGCTCGTTGGATGTATATAGCTGTAATCGGTTGATTGATAAATGATTATATATATTTGATTCATTTGGATTGAACTGTATTAAGGATGGTTAATTCAAACCATTTCTAGACTATTCAGACTGTTGCATTCCATGTTTATGTAGTTGTAGTTTTCAGTTTTGTTTAAGCTTAGCAGTCTGTTGAAGTTAAATTTGCAAAGTTACAATTGATTTCGAGTTCAATACACGTGATTGGTTTCAATTTTGGTTTTAATCTGAATTGAATATTCAATAGCTTCGTACTGGGCCAGTTTTCATTTGGCCCTGGGCGTGTTAATAGGCAGCCCAGATCTGTCTTGGTTAGGTGATTATTTGAATTGGGCCTAGGTGCATTAAAAGCCTGAAGCAATTAGTTAACTCAAAGTGTGCCCCCAAGGGCTCGATCCCCGGGCTTTACAGATGCCTATCATTGGGTTTAAAATTTTGGCCTGCGTTAGACCCAATGCCCGGAGCTGTAGGCGTTTGAGCTCACAGCATGTGCAATTACATGATTTGGGCCTTATGGGCTCAAGACCCATTTTCTCTGTTTTTTTCTGGATATTTGAACTTGGATTTGAAAAGTATGGCCTTAACTAATCAGGATTTTTAGGGACAAATTAAGTAGATAACAGTAGAATTATTTAAATGACTAAGTTTGGAAAGGTTGTTTAGTACATTCCACCGCCTTTCCCAAAATAATACGTTAGAATCTTTAGGCACGATTTAATTAAATCACTTTCTTAAAATTCGGGTGCGCATTGATGTGGCCCAAATCCCAATCACAACGAAGTTGAAGTGTGTTGACAACCACGGGCGCATTGATTGCGGCGCGGTTCGAAACATATTTTCAAGACGTTGCAATTCTTTTAAAAAAAATAATTATAAAAAGCACATAAGCTAGCATGTATTAAGATTAGATAAAATTAAATACAACAGTTAAGTGACCGTGCTAGAACCACGGAACTCGGGAATGCCTAACCCCTTCTCCCGGGTTAACAGAATTCCTTACTTGGATTTCTGGTTCGCATATTGTAACAGAGTCATATTTTTCCTCGGTTCGGGATTCAACCGGTGACTTGGGACACCATTAATCTACCAAGTGGCGACTCTGAATAATTAATAATTAAATCCCGTTCCGATTGTCCTTTAAATGGAAAAACTCCTTTACGCCCTTACGGGTGTAGTGAAAAAGGAGGTGTGACAGTTCTGGCGACTCTGCTGGGGATCGAACCCAGAATCTCTGGTTCACAGTTCAGAATTCGAGCTTAGATAAATTATTGTATTTGATTGTATCTGATTTTCCTACATGTTTTATGCTGAATGTGCTAAATGTTACCGTTTTGATATTATCTGAACTGTATATAAACTATGCCGACACCCTCCTCTCTTCACCTCCGGGGATGTGCTTACTGGTTGAGACTCCCTATTCTGTTAGTGTCATACCTTGAAGTAAGAAAGAGGCCGGACAAGATACAAAGTCGGATGGCCTTTTGGTTCGCGGTAAGTTGCCCCTTCCTCGACTCGAGTTGTCCGCTCGGGTACACAGTCTAGAACACTGACCCAGGTTTTGAACGTAGAATAATGTGACTTCATGTCGGATCCCTAGTAGGAACGCTTATTTGCATCATGTTGCATTTGACTTAGGGGACTCAACACAGGGGTTGGGTCCGTCTAGGACTAGCAACCTGAAATGAAAAGACCATCCTGATGCATTCTCTTGTGCTGTGCATTTATTTGTTCCGAACCTGCATGTTGACCGGTTTCTCCATCTCGAAAATGTTGGAAAATTGAGAAAAAAGAAAAAGGAGAAATAACAGTTAGGGAGTTAATTGATTATCCTAGAAAAACCCAATGCCCAAACACTGTCGAAACTCTACCGAAATTTTGAGAGAATAAAAAAAGGAAAATGCGTTATTCCTAATAGTCTGTTTTACTAAAAGCAAAAGAAAATAGGAAAAAAGAGTCTTTTATTTTTTGAAAGTGTTTGTTGAAAAGAAAAAAAAGTCTTTTATTCTTAGTTTGGAAAAATAGGTTGTTTATTGTTTGTTGAAAAAGAAAAATGAAAATGAGAAAAAAAAATTGTTTCAAAATAGTTCGGTTGATTCGCCCAAACTACGCCGGTTTGATTCTCACAGGGTGTGGGATACGTAAGCAACCCTCATCGGGTCCAACCTTTCCTTTGCAAATATAGCCAAAAAATGTCAGAATTTTTATTTTTCGTTATAACAAATTGGGTGATGCTGTTTTGTCAAAAATAGCCAAATGTTCCCAAACGGAACGCCGGAAGGCTGACCTTGCATAAATAGCCATCTTTGGTCATGTTTTCATTTTTTTCGACCCTCACAGCCTTAAGTTTTCGTCCTCGAGGCTTTGAAAGGCCGTGTTGCAATACCGGGTCTTTTTATCTTAAATAAAAACAAGTAAGAATTGTGAATAAGCTAAGTAGAGCCGTCTTGTCATAAATAGCCGAATGTCCCAAAAAGGGACGCTGGAAGGCTGACTTTGCAAAAACGGCCATCTTAGTCAATTTTTTGATGTGTGATCGGTTGACTTCCGCGGCCTTGAAATCTTTGTTCCCGAAGTGCTGAAAGGCCGCGTTTGAGAATTGAGTTCTTCATTTGAAAATATATAGGTAATTTTGAGTCGATAATATAGATAGTTTTTTTTGGAGTCGAATAAAAATTTTTCTTTTTTGCTTAATCGCCTTAATAAATGTGTAGGATGAGCACGATGATAAATGAGCCTTATTCAATAATGACCAAAATCCCTTTTGAGCTGCAATTATGGTGGAATGATTTAGGCAAAGAAGAGCAAGACGAAGTGAAAAAATATTTGAAAGATCTTCCGGATTTATTAGACATTCAGCCTCGGGGGATATTATCAGGGCATTGGTCGCTTATTGGGATTCGGCACATAATGTATTTCATTTCTCGGACTTTGAGCTCACCCCAACATTGGAAGAAATAGCGGGGTATATCGGAAGTGATCAAGCTCCATTGAGGTTCAAATACTTAATTGCTCCCAGGGCCATTACCATACACCGGTTCTTGGATTCCTTGAAAATACCCCGAACAGTTCATCATCCAGATTTTGCAAAGGGTTTCTGCAGTTTTCGCTTCATATATAATAGATATGGCCACGTGGGTGGGTTCAATAATCCAGACTTTAAGCTATGCAGTAGAAGTAACCGACAAAAATGGGAGAAACACAGACGGGTGGCTTTTATGATAGCCTTTTTGGGCCTCATAATATTCCTAAGGAAAGATGGTAATATTGATTTGAAAGTAGCGGGGGTCGTCAGTACCTTGCAAACCATGGGGAAAAGCACTTTAGCACCTATGATCGTGGCTGACATCTTCCGGGCTCTCACTGTGTGCAAAGCTGGGGGCAAATTTTTTGAGGGATGTAACTTGTTGTTACAAATGTGGATGACTGAGCATTTGTACCCTCGCTCTCAGCTATTGAGTTATGGTTCGTTTGAGAAAACTTGTATAGGAGAATTTTACACAAGAATCAAAGGGGATAGTCTACCTGAAGGAGTCACGGCCTGGACATCATTATTTCGGACCCTCACTGCCAGCCAGATACAGTGGGTGCTTGGATGGTTGCCTGTCGAAGAAGTCATATATATGCCAGCAGCCCGGCCGCATTTTCTGTTGATGGGACTCAAAAGCATCCAGCCCTATGCACCATATCGGGTTCTGAGGCAACTCGGGAGGTATCAAGTAGTACCGAGAGATGAAGATCTGAGTACCCAAGTGGTCGAAATTAGTCCTGACGGTCGGTTCCCCGAAGAAGATGTCCGCCAAATCTGGAGTGAGTGTCAACATTTGATAGCGAACACTTGTGTGTCAGATAGGGCTAAAGGGGAAGTTGCTACGGGGTATCATGATTGGTTCAGAGGTGACGTGGTGTGCGGGAGACCGGATAAAAGACCTCATCTCGAATATTTCGCCAAGTCGTCCCAAGAGCAATGGGACTGGTTAGCAAAGGAAGAAGGCTATCGAGTTGAGATTGGTAAACTGAAGCAACAAGTTGAGAGTCTAAAATTCGAGAACAGTGTACAGGTTGCCGCGGATCAAGGTGAAAAGAATAGACTGGCTCGAGAAAATGAAGCGCTTAGGGCCCAAATCCAGAAATTGAAGATAACCGTCGATAAGCAATCGAGGAGCCGATCCGATGAGCAATTGATAAAAAGATTGGAAAACAAAGTCAGGGAATGGCGGGATGAATTAGATAAATCTGAAAATATCATGGCAGTGCTTAAAGCACAGTGGGCTACCAGAACAGAGGAGCGTTGCCAATACTTGAATCAGTTGAAAAGGGACCATGAGAAAATTGTTGCTGATTTAAAGAGAAAAGTGGTCGCTCTTGAGGGTAAAATGGTTAGGCAGGCTAGAGATTTTGGAATTGAAAGTGGACATTGTTACGATTTGTTAGCCCGAATGGACATAGAAGTGCAGCAGTTGCAAGATCAACACCTGCAGGACTCTCGAGCTTTAAAGACATGCAGTGATCAGATAAGACAATTGCTTATAGAAAAGAAGCAAACAAAAGACAGAATTAGAGCCATTGCTCATGCCATTTTCAGAAGATGTCGGGTTTGTGAAGACATGACCCCTACTACTTTTGTCTCTGAAGTGATGATCTATGTGAAACGAACCATGAATGAATTAGAGCAGCTTGAAAGGGATTTGGATCCTAGGCCCGCGGCGAGGCCGAACGACCCCCCGCGGACACCTAAGTTTGAAGCGCTAGAGTATGCATAGGCCATGTCTGTAATTTTCTACCATTTTGAGTCTGTCTTTCGTATGTCCGTTATCTTTTCAGGTCAAGTATGTTTGCAGTCTTAGAGTTTGTGTTTGCTTTTAATTTGCGTCTGTTAGTTTCATTCTGGAAAATGTTTAGTTTGTAATAGTTTGTTTTAGTAATGAAAAATGAAATTTTTAAAAATAATTCTTATTTCCACCCTTTATTTTTGCATTTATTTTTCATGAACTACGCTTGGTCTGATTCGTGCGGGGTCACGATACGTAGGCAATCTCCATAGGATTCGACCGTAATCGTAACAACAAAACGTAAGAAAAAGAGAAAGAAAGAAGAGAACGGAAAAACAAAAGAGAAAGAGAAAGCAGGAAATGAGCGGAAACACAAAGGAGAAAGAAATAGAAAAAAAAAGCATAAAAATGTGAAAGAAAGGTAAAAAGAAAAAAGGAACGAAGTGCCGGGATGACGCATGCAATCGAGCAAACGCATAACAGAAATGATTAACTGTATAGGTGCATTCATACCAACGTGCGATTGTCAAATCTGTTAAAACTTAATCGCTAACAAAGTGGTTGTCTAAATATGTGAGTCCAGGCAGTGTAAGCACGTGATTTTTGACCCTCCCCGGGAATTTTTACGTTCTTAAGCTTAAATATCTAATTTAGGTCTAGTATAGCTATTTTAACTATTTTCACATTTTTAGTTTATGTATCTCTCATAAACTTGAAAAAATACAAAAATTGTACTTTATTTTGGTACTTTATATAAATTCGAAAATTACAAAAAAATATAATTCTATTAATGTTTTGTAGTCATTTTAATTTTGGAAAAATACAAAAAATATTACTTTATATTTTGTCTTTATTAAAGAACGAAAATTACAAAAAAAATAGTTTTATTAATATTCTATAGTCATTTTTAACTTTGAAAAATACAAAAATATTACCTCATATTTTATCTTAATATTTAAAAACGAAAATTACAAAAAAATAGTTTTATTAATATTTTTGTAGCTATTTTAAAATCTTGAAAAATATTTAAAAATATATAGTTTTGTTTAAATACTAGTCTTATTTTTGGTAGTTATTTTGCTTACATAGGACTAGTTAAGCAACGTGTTCCTATTTCTCGGGTCCGGGCAAAAGAATAATATTCGGGTTCAAACTACCCGGTTTTAGGCCTAATTTTCGGACCTAGCCCATAATAAACCGTGTCCAGGACACGTGGGGAACCCCACCACGCGTGGGGGACATATGCCTCAAACCCCACCACGCGTGGGGCTCATTTTCATGGGCATTGTATTACAAAAACACGGACAAACACATTTTTAAAGGGGGAAAAAATGAGAAAAAGGGACGGACTTTAAAAAATTTGGGAGGAGACTACTGTGGAGGCTTCTTCTTCAAGAAGAAGAAGAAGCAAATACCCAGCGAAAAACCCTACGAAAAACCAGAAGGACTTGGGAATTTTTGGAAAAAGGGTACTGTACCCTCGTCTTCTTCCGGAAGAAGAAAGAAAACCCTACTGTCACCTTCCTCCTCCTTTGAACAAGACCTAACCAAGCTCACTCCTCCTCAACCCGTCACCTTCCCCGGCAGCCCCACCATCGTCAACCTCCAGCCCAGTCCGTCGACCTCGCCCAAACCACCACCTCCCCAACGCCTCGACACCGTCCAAACCCACCTGCTCCAACAGACCCTCCATCGTCGACCCTCCATCTACAGCACCCAAACTTCTAGTAAACCACCAAACGAACGCCATAACCACCACCCCCCACGTACAAACACCTACTGAGACCAGCCTTTCCACCGTCCGAACCCCAGCAGCACCCATCGACCTCCCGTCAAGCAGCAGCCATCGCTGCTGCGTCGTCCAACCACCCCCCGTCGCCAACTGCCCAAACGACCTCTCCAACTGCAGCTTCACGTACACAGGCGTCGCGCCGGAAAAATATAGCAACGACCAGCTCCTTGACACTGTCCAAACACCGCCATAACCATCGCCTTCCTCCTCCTTGAATCCGCCATTGTTGCCGTTGCTAGCTCCACAGTCGTCGACCAAACAATCCGTCAGTGAGGTCGAGTTCCAGTCCAAAGCCCAAAAGCTGAGTCGAGTTCCAGTCCAAAGTCCAAAAGTCGAGTCGAGGTCCGGTTCGTCGGGTTTGTTCCGGGGTTTTCGTTGTTGTTCCTTGTTCGGCGAAGTCCGGTTCGAGTTCCGTAGGAAGCACTGTTTGTCGTTCTAGGATTGTCGAGGTTCGAAGGTTGGTGTTCTTCGTCCCTTGTTTCATTTTGTTCGTTTCGCATGTTATGATTCAAGGCAAATGAGAGTATTTGATATTGAAGAATGTCGACAATGAAATCTTGTTGTTTTGTTAAAAAATGTTTATTTTTATGGATAGTTACTGCGTGTTTAAAGTGAATGCGAGAATGTATGAACGGTTTGCGAGTCATCTTGGTTGAATCGTTTTTTTTATTTACCATGGCTATTATTATTTATTAGAATCGTTGTTTTCATTTAACCTCAGATGACGTCATGGGTAGAAAATCTTAATTATTTTTAGGCTTGCCTTTAATAAAAATGAGACGAGCCTCGAAAAAAACGCACAAGCTGCGGGGCCCTCTAAATGTACATATTAAATACTTAGATTCCGGGACGGGCCATTTAACAAATTTCACGGCCTCTTCCTAAAATAACAATACGTTAGTCTCTTTAGGACGCGCCTTAATAAATCTTACCTTCTTAAACTCGGGTGCACATTTATGTGACCCAAATCCAAATCTCAACGGAGTCGAAATGTGTTTCTAATCACGGGTACATTGATTGTGACGTGGTTCGAGATGCGTGTCCATGACGTTGCAAATTCATTTTTAAAAATAAGAATGAGATGATCCTCGCCAAATAAAAATACAAATTGCGGGGCCCTCAGTAAATATTTGCTTTAAAAATTATTTGGACTTCGGGATGGACCGTTTAGTAAAATTCCACGGTCTTACCCAAAATAAATACGCTAGTCGCTTTAGGCGCGCCTTTAATAATTTAATTTCCTTAAACTCGGGTGCACATTGATGTGACCCAAATCCAAATCTCAACGGAGTCAAAGTGTGTCGACGACCACGGGTACATTGATTGTAACGCGGTTCGAGATACATTTTCACAACGTTGCAATTCTTGATAAAAACAGTAAATGATAAAAGCGGTTAAAAGTTAAATTTTGCACATAAGTTCACACTTGTATAAAATCAGATAATCAAGCCGAATATAACAGTTGAGCGACCGTGCTAGAACCACGGAACTCGGGAATGCCTAACACCTTCTCCCGGGTTAACAGAATTCCTTATCCGGATTTCTGGTACGCAGACTGTAATATAGAGTCATTATTTTCCTCGATTCGGGATTAAAATTGGTGACTTGGGACACCCTAAACCTCCCAAGTGGCGACTCTGAAATAAATAAACCAATCCCGTTTCGGTTGTCCTTTAATTGGAAAAAACTCCCCTGCGCCATGCGGGTGCGGAAAAAGGAGGTGTGACAGCTCTGGCGACTCTGCTGGGGATTTGGACCCAGAACCACTGGATCAGGGTTAAGAAGTCGAGCTTAAAATAATTGTTATTATTTGGCTTTATTTATTATCTGATTTTTACATGTTTGAGCCTAATGTGCTAAATGCTGCTTTTACCGCTTTGATATTATTTGGACTGTATATAAACTGTGCCGAAACCCTTCTCTTCTTACCTCCGGGGAGAAGCTCGCTGGTCGAGACTCCCTATTCTGTTAGTGTCAATACCCGAAATAAGAAAGAGGACGGATAAGTTACGAAGCCGGACGGCCTTTTGGTTCCCGGTAAGTTGCCCCCTCCTCGACTCGAGTTGTCCGCTCGGGTACACTGTCTAGAACACTGACCCAGGTTTTTGAACATAGAATAACGTGACTTCATGCCGGATCCCTAGTAGGAACGTTTATTTGCATCATGTGCATTTGACTTAGGGGACTCAACATAGGGGTTGGGTCCGTCTAGGACAAGCAACCTGAAAATAATAGACCATCTTATGGCATCCTATGTGCTACATGTTGTATTCAGTCAAGGGCGAATGAGTCATTTGGTCATTTCCAGCATGATTTTATTTTAATCAAAGCATGGGGAACATTTGTGGAATCCAAGAAGCCTTGGAATTCCCTATGTCCCCCACGCTTGCTTTTTGGGAAAGCACATGGGGGACATTTGTGGAATCCAAGAAGTCTTGGAATTCCCATGTGTCCCCCACGCTTCATATGTTGGGAAAAGCGCATGGGGAGCATTTGCGGAATCCAAGAAGTCTTGGAAATCGTTATGTCTCCCATGCCACATTTTGAAAATAACAATAAATATAAAAAAATAAAAATACATATAAAAACAAGGCATGAATATTCAAAAGATTTTGTATGTTTTCATCATCATCCACAAGTTGGAAATAGTGGAAAAGAGGAAAAAATAACAGTTTATAAATGTGAAAAAAACAAATGTCCAAGTAGTATCGGAACTCTGCCGAATTTTTGAGAAAATAAGGAAAATATATGTCTTATTAGTTAGTTTTATTAACAACAAAGGAAAAGTAGAAAAAAAAATCATCATTGTTTTGTTTTGTTTTTCAAAAAAAAATAGTTTGTCTTGCCATAAAAATAAAAGTAAAAAAAAAGGGAGTCTTGTTTTTGAAAAATATGTTTATTTATTTGTTTATGAAAATGCTGAAATTATAATAGTCCCAAAATATTTTCCATTATTGACTTCTTTAGAAATTCTTTCAAATTGTTTTTTTTAAAAAAAAAAAAGAAAAAAAAACAACATATATATATATAATAAAAAAAAATCCGAAAATATTTTGATTCTTCTTTCAAAATTGAAAAGCAAATTCAAAATTCAAAACAAAAAACATTTTGAGAAGCATGTCTTTTATTAAAGGTAAAATTCTGAAAAATTCAAAAATATATCTTAGAAGTGTTTCTTTTAAAAAGAAAATCAATCAAAAATCAAAAAATATACTTCCTTTCTTCTTTTAAAGTAGTTCTTTCACGAATTCAGAAAAATTAGTTCATCTACTTATTCTTGATCGCCCGAACTACGCGGGTTTGATTCTCACCGGATGTGAGATACGTAGGCAACCCTCATCGGGTCCAACCCCACCGTTTTGCTAAAAAGCCAAAAAAAAACAAATAATAATAATAATAACAAAAAATACATGTCAAATTTTAGTTTTTGTCATAAAGAAGTCAGGTGACGCTGTTTTATCAAGACATAGCCGAATGTTCCCGAAAGGGACGCCGGAAGGCTGACTTTGCGTAAACAGCCACCTTTTGGGTCATGTTTTGGATTTGGTCCAATTGGCCCACACAGCCTTAAAAATCTTCGTCCCCGAGACGTTGAAAGGCCGTGCTTGCAATATTGAGTTTTCTAATTTGAAAAACGACAAAAGAGTCATAAATAAGTCAGGTGATGTTGTTTTGTCATAAAGAGCCGAATGTTCCCGAAAGGGACGCCGGAAGGCTGACTTTGCATAAATAGCCACCTTCGGGTCATGTTTAGAATTTTTGGTCCAAGTTGACCCACACAGCCTTATAAATCTTCGTCCCCAAGGCGCTGAAGGGCCGTGTTTGCAGCACCAAGTTTTTATTATAATTTGAAAAAAAGAGTCGACGGTCAGGTGAATACCGTTTGAAAATTTTGTCATAATAAGCCGAGCCAGCTTCGGCCGCGTCTTAAACCGTTCTTGCCGAAATAGCCTTAGAGTATCTTTCAGTTGTCGAAAGGTTATTTTCGTAAAAGAATGGACAAGTTTTAAAGTGTCAAAATAATCCTCCCCGGCCTCAAAATTCATGTGAAAATTGGAAGGGGCCACATTTGCAAAAAATAACCATTTGGTTGCATTTGTCGAACAGAGAAAGGGAGCTGGAATTTTGTTTTTAAGTCTACCAATCTTTTGATTAGAACATGCGGGTTGTTTAATTTTCAAGCTTGTGGGTAATCTTTAAATCCTTGAAACCCAGTTTGTTTTAAATTTTAAAAAAAGTGTTTAGTATTGTTTATCTTTTATTGGTCCGAACTACGCAAGGTCTGATTCATGCGGGGTCATGATACGTAGGCAATCTCCATAAGATTCGACCACAACGAAAAAAAAGAATGAAAAAAAGGGGAATGAAAAAAATGAAAAAAAAACGAAATGGAAAAAATGAAAAAATGGAAAAAAGAAAAAAAAGAAAGAAAAAAAAATTGAAAAAAAATCGAAAAAAAAACATAAAAAAAAAGAGATAAAGAAAAGATGTTGTCAATAATGAGGACCGACTGAGTCCATTCTAACCTGTTTGTTTTGTAAATAAGTTAAGGTGGTTGGTTTGTGGTAAGCCGGACAACGACACCCAGAATCCTTTACTTGCACCTCCTGATGCACATTCTGCGGGGATCAGGCCTGATGACGGAAGCATTCGAGTCCTATTGGGAACTTGTTGACTAAGGGCAATGATATTGAAGTTGGCAATGGTCATTGCAATACTAATGCAAAGCTCAGTGGCTACGATGCCAAGTTTGATAAAATGGGAGGAAGCTCCGTTCCTTGGTTAACAAGAAAGAAGCAGTTGGTGGCTTATTTTGTTGTCATTTCTGTTGTTCGGATTATTAGGGTTATATGTCGGATGTTGTCTTGTCCAGTTTGTTTTAGGATTTTGTTCTGGATTGTTTTGTTTGTTTTGTTATTTAAACCATTTCACCGGTAGTCTAATACAAAATCCGGTCTTTTATTATTTCCAGTCATCTTTTTGTTTAGTCCTTTTATCATTTTTGTTCAATGCCGATTCTAGGGACATGACATGCGCACCCAGTTTGGGCCTAGTCTTAAAAGTTAATCATAAAACCCTGGAAAGGCGATCAGACCATTTAAAGAAAATAAGGACGGTTTGAGATTATTCAGAGCTCGAGTCATGTGGAACTGGGGCAAGTTAAGCACAAAGAAAACCGTTAAAAGCAAGATTCGCCAAATTGGCATGAGGGTCGGTCATGATAATGAGAGTGTCGCCCAACGGTGCTTAGAAATGACAAAGGAAAAATAAAATGTTTAACATAATTGTCAAGTCCAGCACCATCAGAAGAGACTACAAATTTAAAGTGTGTTGTTTGCACTTGGCATGTTTTGAAGACTGGAATGACGAAGGCATTTTGTTCTGCTACCCAAACACTTTATCCTTCGTTACCCCTTTTGAGCCTTATTTATTTTCTTTCATACCCCTCGTTCGGAATTAGTAGCAACGAATAGAATACGCAAGCATGGCATAAAACAAAAACAAAAAAAAAAGGGAAAGAAAAAAAAACAACAAAACGAAAAAAAGAGAAAAGAAAAATGATAACAAAAAGAACAAAAGAAAGTCAAATGAAAAGAGGAATTGGGAACTACGTTTGACCTGATTCCTCAAACAGGATACATAGGCGCTTCACGGCTCGGTCATAGCTTTGAAAAATGGAAAAAATCAATTAAAATATCCCCAAGCAAGAAACTGGGGCAAAAGTTGCGTTTGTTGTAAATAAATCTAATTCCGAAAGTTGTAACTAATAACCCAAAATTAATGTATTTTTGAGCCTTTTATACCCTTTCTTTCTAGCCTATCCAAAACCCACATTACGGTCCAAAGAAAGACCTTCTGATCAGTCTCCAAAAGATGCCAAGTCAGACAAATGAAGAGTCTTACCGGCGAACATAACATTCTGTTCCACAGCAGAAAGGACTCTAATCTCCAACAGAAAGAGTCATACCGGCAACACTCCAAATCTCCCCAGCTAGAGAGAGATATAAAACGAGAGAGTCTTATTGGTGAAAACCTTCACAGGCACCATAAGGCGATGAAAGCTGAGAGAAGAACCCAAAATGAGAGAGACTTGATAGTGAAAACCCTTCGGGCACTACAAGTCGAATAAGATTAAGAAAGATGAATGGCATGGCCAATTGAAGATCTTGAAAGATGATTGACGGTAAAGGATAGGCCACATGCGCATGGCATGGCCATTAGAGTCGGTATCTGCATTTGATAGGTTTTATTTATAGTTTCTTTTGTTAAAGAGTCGTCTTTCCCTTGGTCTTTTTATTCTGTTCCTTTTTTATCTTTTTCCTTTCATAGAAAAATCCCCAATAGAGTCTGTCTGGTCAGAACAAGTGTGAATTGACTTCAAAATATGACATCAGCTTTCCAATTATGCCAGATGAGATATGACTAGTGCACCCAAATGGTATAGTCGTCAAGGAACAAGCGCGAGGCCAATGTCAAAAAGATATCCCCAAAAGGGAGTTGACAAAAAGATTGACAAGTGTCAAGAGGGATACCATCGCCTTTACCAAAAGTTATAAACCTCAAGGCCAAGGCCCATGAACAAAGCAAGGAAAGCAGTGTGCATGATTTGGGGAAATTCATGCTAGACTAAAAGATCGGGAAAATGCCAGTTTCCGAGCTATGCCACAAAAGAAGATGGATATCCCCAGCAGGAAGGGATTATCCCCAGCACATAATATCATCCCCAACAAGTTGTGGAACACAGAGCAAGGAGGGAGAAAGGGAAAACCATCCCAGCAGGAGTATCACAACCAACCACCATGTTTTAAACTAACAATTTTTGTTTGATTTGAAACAGGTAAAGGAAATGGCATTGATGCAGAAACGCATGCCACAAGGGATATTATCAAACTGGGGCAGAAAATTTTCCTTCCATTTAGAAAATTTTCTGGAAGTCAGGTACCCCCAGCTGATAACATTTTACCCCCAACAGGTAAGTAAATAATTCCTCAACAGTGTTATCCCTAGCAGTTGCGAGGGGTCCAACACAAGGTTGGAAAGTCGGTATCCTCAGCGGTTAGACTTCAAAGGAGGAAGCTAATAATAATAATAATAATAATAATAATAATAATAAATAAATAAATAAATAAATAAATAAATAAAAGAATAATAATAAAAAATGGGGAAGGTAGAAAATGAAAATTCATCCCAATCCCCAGCAAGTATTCGAGGTAAGACATTTTCAAGTCTTAAAGATATTTTGGGTTCATCCGCCCTCAAATAGGATATGTCGGGTTCATCCGCCCTGAAATAGGATCTGTTGGGTTCATCCGCCCTCAAACGGATTCGAAATGCCTCTCTAATCACGGGTACATTGACTGTGACGTGGTTCGAGATGCATGTCCATGACGTTGCAAATTCATTAGAAATAAAGAACGAGGTGAGCCTCGCCAAATAAAAATACAAATTGCGGGGCCCTCAATAAATATTGCTTTAAAAATTGTTTAGGCTTCGGGATGGACCGTTTAGTAAAATTCCACGGTCCTACCCAAAATAAATACGCTAGTCGCTTTAGGCGCGCCTTTAATAATTTAATTTCCTTAAACTCGGGTGCACATTGATGTGACCCAAATCCAAATCTCAACGGAGTCAAAGTGTGTCGACGACCACGGGTACATTGATTGTAACGCGGTTCGAGATACATTTTCACAACGTTGCAATTCTTGATAAAAACAGTAAATGATAAAAGCGGTTAAAAGTTAAATTTTGCACATAAGTTCACACTTGTATAAAATCAGATAATCAAGCCGAATATAACAGTTGAGCGACCGTGCTAGAACCACGGAACTCGGGAATGCCTAACACCTTCTCCCGGGTTAACAGAATTCCTTATCCGGATTTCTGGTACGCAGACTGTAATATAGAGTCATTATTTTCCTCGATTCGGGATTAAAATTGGTGACTTGGGACACCCTAAATCTCCCAAGTGGCGACTCTGAAATAAATAAACAAATCCCGTTTCGATTGTCCTTTAATTGGAAAAAACTCCTTCGCACCTCGCGGGTGCGGAAAAAGGAGGTGTGACAGCTCTGACGACTCCGCTGGGGACTCCAGACCCAGAACCACTGGTTCAAGGTTAGAAATTCGAGCTTAGATAAATTGTTATATTTGGCTTTATCTGATTTTTACATGTTTGAGCCTAATGTGCTAAATGCTGCTTTTACTGCTTTGATATTACGTGAACTGTATATAAACTGTGCGGAAACCCCTATACTTTCTGAGTCTTCTAAATCATGAAGAAGGGCGTACTTCGTATGACTTCTTTTCTGTATAGTGTCAAATCCCAATTTAGAACGAGGTTCGGATAAGTTGCTAAGCCGGTGAAGCTTCTGTATTCCCGGTACGCTGCCCCCCCTCGGCTCGAGCTGTCCGCTCGGGTAAGCCAGGTCTAGAACAAACACCCAGGTTCTGAACCTAGTATAACAAAGCCACATGCCGGATCCCTAGTAGGAACGTTTATTTGCATCATGTGCATTTGACTTAGGGGACTCAACACAGGGGTTGGGTCCGTCTAGGACAAGCAACCTGAAAATAATAGACCATCTTATGGCATCCTATGTGCTACATGTTGTATTCAGTCAAGGGCGAATGGGTCATTTGGTCATTTCCAGCATGATGTTATTTTAATCAAAGCATGGGGAACATTTGTGGAATCCAAGAAGCCTTGGAATTCCCTATGTCCCCCACGCTTGCTTTTTGGGAAAACACATGGGGAACATTTGTGGAATCCAAGAAGTCTTGGAATTCCCATATGTCCCCCACGCTTCATATGTTGGAAAAAGCGCATGGGGAACATTTGCGAAATCCAAGATGTCTTGGAAATCCTTATGTTTCCCATGCCACATTTTGAAAATAACAATAAATATAAAAAAATAAAAATACATATAAAAACAAGGCATGAAAATTCAAAAGATTTTGTATGTTGTCATCATTTTCCACAAATTAGAAAATCGTGAAAAGATGAGGAAATGGCAGTGTAGAGATATAACTACTTATTTTTAGAAAGAAAAAAAACCAATGTCCAAGTAGTATCGAAACTCTGCCGAAATTTTGAGAAATGAAAAGAAATGTCTTATTGGTTTGTTATATTAAAAGCAAAGGAAAAATAGAGAGAAAAATCATCATTGTTCTGTCTTGTTTTTTTCAGAAAGTATAGAAAAGAAAATAGTTTTTTTGCCATTAAATGGAAATGAAAAAGAGTCTGGTTTTTAAAATGTTTTATTTTTATTTTATTTGTCTATGAAAATGCCAAAAATAAAAAAAATAAAATAAAAAGAGTCGGACGTTGAACGTGATTCTATTATTTGTTCCAAAATAAATATATATATATAATCAAAAAGAAAATTCAAAAAATATTTTTTTTAAGCATTTCTTTTATTAAAGGTAAAAATTCCAAAAAAAAAAGAACATTTTTCTTTTTCTTTAGAATAAGAAAAACAAATGAAAAAAGAAGAAGGAATGTTTTATGTTTTACGTTAGTTAGTTTGTTTGTTATGAAGGAAAAAATAATAGTTTGTTTGTTTGCTATATATATATATATAAAAAAAAAGAATAGAAAATGGAAAAGGATCTTCTCAAAAATAGTTTATTTACCCGAACTACGCGGGTTTGATTCTCACCGGATGTGAGATACGTAGGCAACCCTCATCGGGTCCAACCCCACCGTTTTGCTAAAAAGCCAAAAACAAACAAATAATAATCATAAAAAAAAATATATGTCAAATTTTAATTTTTGTCATAAAGAAATCGGGTGACGCTGTTTTATCAAGACATAGCCGAATGTTCCCGAAAGGGACGCCGGAAGGCTGACTTTGCATAAACAGCCACCTTTGGGTCATTTTTTAAGATTTGGTCCGATTGACCCACACAGCCTTAAAAATCTTCGTCCCCGAGACGTTGACAGGCCGTGTTTGCAGTATTGGGTTTCCTATTTTCGAAAAACAATAAAAGAGTCATAACTAAGTCAGGAGATGCTGTTTGTCATAAATAGCCGAATGTTCCCGAAAGGGACGCCGGAAGGCTGACTTTGCATAAACAGCCACCTTTTGGGTCATGTCTAGGAGTTTGGTCCAGTTGACCCACACAGCCTTAAAAAGCTTCGTCCCCGAGACGCTGAAGGGCCGTGTTTTGCAACACCAAGTTTTATTATAAGTTGAAAAAAAGAGTCGACGGTCAGGTGAATACCGTTCAAATTTTGTCATAATAAGCCGAGCCAGCTTCGGCCGCGTCTTAAACCGTTCTTGCCGAAATAGCCTTAGAGTATCTTTCAGTTGTCGAAAGGTTATTTTCGTAAAAGGATGGACAAGCTTGTAAAGTGTCAAAATAATCCTCCCCGGCCTCAAAATTCATGTGAAAATTGGAAGGGGCCACATTTGCAAAAATAACTGTTTGGTTGCATTTGTCGAACAGAGAAAGGGAGCTAGCCTTTTGTTTTTGAGTTTATAAATCTCTTGATTAGAATAATGTGGGTTGCTTGAGTTTCAAGTTTGTAGGTCATCTTTAAACCTTCGAAACCCAATTTGTTTTATTATGAAAATTGATAAAGAAAAAATGTTTCATTGCTTTACCTTTCATTTGGTCCGAACTACGCAAGGTCTGATTCATGCGGGAGCATGATACGTAGGCAATCTCCATAAGATTCGACCACAACAAAAAATAAAAAAATAAGAAAAAAAAAATTTTTGAAAAAAGAGAAAAAAAGAGAAAAGAAAAAAATGAAATGAAAAAATCTAAAGAAAAAGAAAATACAAAATATAATAAAATACAGGGGTTCCCAAAGTACTTCAAAGGGGCAAATAAGCAAGCCGGGATGACGCATGTTGTTTGAAGCAGGGATGACGCATGTTGTTTGAAGCAAGGCATGTTAGAAACGGTTAACTGCCTAGGGGCATTGCATCCTCAATGTGTTGTTATCAAATCTGTTAAACTCTAAACGCTAACAAGTTTGTTGTTTTCCGAATCTCAAACAGTTAGTTGTTAAAGAATTCTGGCAACACACCCTTACCAAACTAGATCCAAAGGACCGATAACAACAAGCATGACTACTTCAGAGAATAGTACTGAGGAAGAAAGGCCGATGAGCCAGTTGTTAAAGGAAGCGATGGAAAAGATAGAAAGGATGGGACTAGAGATGAATGCAATGCAACTAGCTCTAGCCAAAGCACAAAAGATCCCTGAGCCACTAGGGCACGTGCCCGAATACCCCCACTCCGGCCCTTCAGCAAGCCTCCCAAATCACTGTTGTCTTCAGGAGAGAAGCCCCCATGATTCCCAAGCTCCACCATCCCATCAACCTCTCCCAACACCAAATGTTCCCACTTTTGTGGGACCCACATCAGCCATTTTGCACAGAACGACCAGTGAGCCATTGTTTCAGGCTCACGATACACAATACTACCCCCCCGAGCCTACGTTTCATGCCCCCGAACCACAGGCTTACAATCCACATTTGGAAGTGCCGGCAGAGATTGAGAAGCCGGCTAAGGCCCCTGAACAGGATGAAGTATTGAGAAAGTTCAAAAGCCTGGAGCAGTCCTTCAGGAACTTGCACGGGCTGGGCAATCAAGTCAGCGTAGCATACAAAGATCTGTGCCCTTTCCCAGACGTCCAACTCCCGGCTGGGTTCAAGATGCCTAAGTTTGATTTATATGAAGGGCACGGTGATCCCATGGCACATTTGCGGGGATTCTGTAGCAAAATGAGAGGGGCAGGCGGCAAGGATGAGCTGCTAATAGCTTATTTCGGCCAGAGTCTGAGCGGATCTGCACTAGAATGGTATACCAGGCAGGATTCCAGTAGGTGGTATACTTGGGATGATCTGGCGCAGGCTTTCGCAGGTCATTTCCAGTACAATCTCGAGATAGTCCCTGACCGTCTCACATTGCTGAGGACTGGAAAGAAGCCTGGGGAAAGTTTTCGTGAGTTTGGTTTCCGCTGGAGAGAACAAGCGGCCAGAGTTGATCCTCCCATGAAAGAGGGAGAAATGGTGGACTACTTCTTGCAAACACTTGATCCAACTTACTTTGGTCACTTGGTGACAACGGTTGGGAAATCCTTCAATGAAGTGGTAAAGATAGGGGTCATGATAGAGGAGGGCCTAAGGTCTGACAAAATCCTAAATTACTCAGCGCTCAAGGCAACGACCCAAGCTATTCAGAGCGGCGCGGGAGGTGTGCTCGAGGTCGCATCAGTCGAAGCAGGTACTGGGTCCAAATTCAGAGGTCCTTCCCCTCACTACCAGCCCAGGCCCCACACTCCATACAACCTTCCACATACTCCATACAACCTTCCACAACCCTACTACCCACCATCAGAGCCACTCTTTTCAGAACATCATGCCCAAGCCTGCCCCCGAGCTCCACATAATCCGCCTCAGTATTATCCTTCGAACAAGGTCCGGTCGCAGGGTCAACCATCAGGTCACCCCTGCTGGCGAGAGCCAACACCACGTAATGCATTCTTGCCTTCACATCGTTTCCAAGCACCCAACGACCCTGGAAAACAGGGGCATGGGGGAAAACAAAGGCAAGGAAACAATTTCACGCCAATTGGGGAGTCCTACGCAAGTTTGTTTGAAAAGCTAAAGCTTTCAGGACTGATTGAGCCGCTCCTTGGCTATACTCCAGATCCATATGCAAAAGGGTTCAATCCTGCTGTACGATGCATGTACCACTCTAATGTCCAAGGACATAGCATTGAAGATTGTCGTTCTTTGAAAAAGGAAATCGAAAGAATGATTCAGGAAGGGGCAATTGTGATCGACGACAGTGACAGGGAGCAGGCGAATCATCTTGAGAACTTGTTGATTGATGTTGATAATACTGAAGTTGGGGATGGTCTTGGCAATGTTGATATAGAGCTCAATGGCTAAAATGTCATGCTTTGCAGTTGGAAGATACTCCATTTTGGGTCAGCCGGAGATGCCGTGCTTGGATAGTTGGAAAGACACTCCATTTTGGGTCAACCGGAGAGGATCTTTGATGGTCTATTTTGTTGTCATTTCCGTTGTTCGGATTATTAGGATTGTAATTCGGATTTGTTTTGTGTCAATATCTTTCCGCTTATCTTTCCGTTTTGTCATAGCGGTTTGTTTAAGTTTTGTCCAAGTTGTTTAGGATTTTATTCCGGTTTGCTTTGTTTTTTAAAACCATTTGTTCAGTCCAATGCAAAAAATTCAGTCTTGGATTATTCCCAGTCATCTTTCTGTTTAGTCATTTTATCATTTTTATTCAACGCCGATTCTAGTGACATGACATGCGTGCATAGTTTGGGCCTAGCATTTAAAGTTAATCATAAAACCCCGAAAAGGTGATCAGACCATTTAAAGGAAATAAGAACGGTTTGAGATTATTCAGAGCCCGAGTCATGTGAAACTGGGGCAAGTGAAACACAAAGAAAAACCGTTAAAAGCAAGATTTGCCAAATTGGCATGAGAGCCGTTCATGATAATGAGAGTGTCGCCCAACGGTGCTTTAGAAATGACAAAGGAAAAATAAAATGTTTAACATAATTGTCAAAATCCAGCACCATCGAAAGAGACTGCAAATCTTTGTTTAATTGTGTTGTTTGCACTTGGCATGTTTTGAAGACTGGAAGGACGAAGGCATTTTGTTCTGCTACCTAAACACTTTATCCTTCGTTAGCCCTTTGAGCCTTATTTGTTTTCTTTCATACCCCTTGTTCGGAATCAGTATCAACGACTAGAAGATGCGAACATGGAAGATAAAAAAAAAAAAAGAATAGCAAAACAACAAAAAACAAAACACAAAAAAAAGGGCAAGAAAAAGCAAAAGAAAAAGAAAAGAAAGATAAGAAATGAGTGAAAAGAAAGTCAGAAGAAAATAGAGGAATTGGGAACTACGTTTGACCTTATTCCTCAAAGAGGATACGTAGGTGCTTCACGGCTCGGTCATAGTTTTGAAAAATGAAAAAAAATCATCAATTAAAATATCCCCAAGCAAGAAACTGGGGCAAAAAGTTGCGTTTGATGTAAATAAATCTAATTCCGAAGGTTGTAATTAATAACCCAAAATTAATGCATTTTTTGAGCCTTTAATACCTTTTCTTTCTAGCCCTATCCAAAACCCACATTACGGTCCAAAGAAAGACCTTCCGATCAGTCTTCAAAAGATGCCAAGTCAGACAAATGAAGAGTCTTACCGGCGAACATAACATTCTGTTCCACAGCAGAAAGGACTCTAATCTCCAGCAGAAAGAGTCATACCGGCGACACTCCAAATCCCCAGCTGGAGAGAGATATAAAACGAGAGAGTCTTATTGGTGAAAACCTTCACAGGCACCATAAGGCGATGAAAGCTGAGAAAAGAACCAAAAATGAGAGAGACTTGATAGTGAAAACCCTTCGGGCACTACAAGTCGAATAAGATTGAGAATCAGATGGGGAATCGCCAATTGAAGATCTTGAAAGATGATTGACGGTAAAGGATAGGCCACATCCGCATGTCATGACCATTAGAGTCGGTATCTGCATTTGATACATTTTTATTTATAGTTCCTTTTGTAAGAGAGTCATCGTTTCCTTTGTCTTTTATTCTGTTCCCTTTTATCATTTTCCTTTCATAGAAAATCCCCAATAGAGTCTGTCTGGTCAGAACAAGTATGAAATGACTTCAAATATGCCATCAGCTTTTCAAGATGAGATTTGACTAGTACATCCAAATGGTATAGTCAGCAAGGAACAAGCGTGAGGCCAGTATCAAAAAAAGATATCCCCAGCAAAGGGAATTGACAAAAGGATTGACGAACGCCAAGGCCCATGAACAGAGCAAGGAGAGCAGTGAGCATGATTTGGCGAAATCCATACTAGACTAAAAGGTCGGGAAAATGTCAGTTTCCGAGCTATGCCACAAAAGAAGAGGGATATCCCCAGCAGGAAGGGATTATCCCCAACACATAATATCATCCCCAACAAGTTGTGGAACACAGAGCAAGGAGGGAGAAAGGGAAAACCATCCCAGCAGGAGTATCACAACCAACCACCGCGTTTTAAACTAACAAAATTTTGTTTGATTTGAAGCAGGTAACGGAAATGGCATTGATGCCAAAACTGCATGCCACAAGGGATATTATCAAACTGGGGCAGAAAATTTTCTGGAAGTCAGGTGCCCCCAGCTGATAACATTTTACCCCCCAACAGGTGAGTAAATAACTCCCCAACAGTGTTATCCCTAGTGGCTGCGAGTAGTCCAACACAAGGTTGGAAAGTCGGTATCCTCAGCGGTTAGACTTCAAAGGAGGAAGCTAATAATAATAATAATAATAATAAATAAATAAAAAGAATAATAATAACAAAAAAAATGGGGAAGGTAGAAAGGGAAAATTCATCCCAACAAGTATTCAAGGTAAGACATCTTCAAGTCTTAAGGATATTTCGGGTTCATCCGCCCTCAAATAGGATATGTTGGGTTTGTCCGCCCTCAAATAGGATATGTTGGGTTCATACGCCATCAAATAGGATATGTTGGGTTCATCCGCCCTCAAAAAGGATCTGTCGGGTTCATCAGCCCTCAAATAGGATATGTTGGGTTCATCCGCCCTCAAATAGGATATGTCGGGTTCATCCGCCCTCAAATAGGATATGTTTGGGTTCGTCCGCCCTCAAATAGGATATGTTGGGTTCATCCGCCCTCAAATAGGATATGTTTGGGTTCATCCGCCCTCAAATAGGATATGTCAGGTTCATCTGCCCTCAAATAGGATATGTTTGGGTTCATCCGCCCTCAAATAGGATCTGTCGGGTTCGTCCGCCCTCAAATAGGATCTGTCGGGTTCATCCGCCCTCAAACAGGATATGTCGGGTTCATCCGCCCTCAAAAAGGATCTGTTGGGTTCATCCGCCCTCAAATAGGATATGTCGGGTTCATCCGCCCTCAAACAGGATATGTTGGGTTCATCCGCCCTCAAATAGGATATGTCGGGTTCATCCGCCCTCAAATAGGATATGTCGGGTTCATCCGCCCTCAAATAGGATATGTCGGGTTCATCCGCCCTCAAATAGGATCTGTCGGGTTCATCCGCCCTCAAATAGGATATGTTGGGTTCATCCGCCCTCAAATAGGATCTGTCGGGTTCATCCGCCCTCAAATAGGATATGTTGGGTTCATCCGCCCTCAAATAGGATCTGTTGGGTTCATCCGCCCTCAAATAGGATATGTCGGGTTCATCCGCCCTCAAATAGGATATGTTGGGTTCATCCGCCCTCAAATAGGATATGTCGGGTTCATCCGCCCTCAAATAGGATATGTCGGGTTCATCCGCCCTCAAATAGGATATGTCGGGTTCATCCGCCCTCAAATAGGATCTGTCGGGTTCATCCGCCCTCAAATAGGATATGTTGGGTTTCATCCGCCCTCAAATAGGATATGTCGGGTTCATCCGCCCTCAAATAGGATATGTTGGGTTCATCCGCCCTCAAATAGGATATGTCGGGTTCATCCGCCCTCAAATAGGATATGTTGGGTTCATCCGCCCTCAAATAGGATATGTCGGGTTCATCCGCCCTCAAATAGGATATGTCGGGTTCATCCGCCCTCAAATAGGATATGTCGGGTTCATCCGCCCTCAAATAGGATATGTTGGGTTCATCCGCCCTCAAATAGGATATGTCGGGTTCATCCGCCCTCAAATAGGATATGTCGGGTTCATCCGCCCTCAAATAGGATATGTCGGGTTCATCCGCCCTCAAATAGGATATGTCGGGTTCATCCGCCCTCAAATAGGATCTGTTGGGTTCATCCGCCCTCAAATAGGATATGTTGGGTTCATCCGCCCTCAAATAGGATATGTTGGGTTCATCCGCCCTCAAATAGGATATGTTGGGTTCAGTCTTTATATTTCCAGAGTTGAAGTTGGGAGCCCGCCCATAATAACAGAGGCATACATTTAGTCTTTTTACTTTTAAGTGTTGAAATTGGGAGCCCGCCCATAATAACAGAGGAATACATTTCAGTCCTTACTTTTCAAGTGTTGAAATTGGGAGCCCGCCCATAACAACAGAGGCATGCATTTAGTCTTTTTACTTTTAAGTGTTGAAATTGGGAGTTCGCCCATAATAACAGAGGAATACATTCAGTATTTACTTTTAAGTGTTGAAGTTGGGAGCCCGCCCAGATAATAGAGGCATACATTCAGTCTTTACGTTTCAAGTATTGAAGTTGGGAGCCCGCCCAGATAACAGAGGAATACATTCCACGTCTTTACCCATAGGAGATATATTTCCTCCTAAAGTTTATTTTTACCCATAGGAGATGCATTTCCTCCTAAAGTTAAGTTTTACCAATAGGAGACGCACTTCCTAAGATAAGTTTTACCAGTAGGAGACGCACTTCCTAAGTTGATATCACCAGTAGGAGACGCACATCCTAAGAATAGTTTCATCAATAGGAGACGCACATCCTAAATTAAGATTCACCAGTAGGAGACGCACATCCTAAGTTAAGTTCACCGATAGGAGACGCACTTCCTAAAAAGTTTCACCGATAGGAGACGCACTTCCTAAGTTAAGTTTTACCAATAGGAGACGCACTTCCTAGATCCATTGTACCAATAGGAGACGCACATCCTAAGTAAGTTTCACCAAGAGGAGACGCACTTCCTAAGATAAGTTTCACCCAGAGGAGACGCACTTCCTAAAAATAATTTCACCAATAGGAGACGCACTTCCCGAGGAGACGCACTTCCTAAGCAAGTTTTACCAGTAGGAGACGCACTTCCTAAGATAAGTTTTACCAGTAGGAGACGCACTTCCTAAGCAAGTTTCACCAATAGGAGACGCACTTCCTAAGCAAGTTTTACCAGTAGGAGACGCACTTCCTAAGATAAGTTTCACCAGTAGGAGACGCACTTCCTAAGTAAGTTTCACCAAGAGGAGACGCACTTCCTAAGATAAGTTTCACCAGTAGGAGACACACTTCCTAAGTTAATTTCACCAGTAGGAGACGCACTTCCTAAGTTAATTTCACCAATAGGAGACGCACATCCTAAATTAAGTTTCACTAATAGGAGACGCACATCCTAAGTTCAGTTTCACCAATAGGAGACGCACTTCCTAAATCCATTGTACCAATAGGAGACGCACTTCCTAAAAAATTTTCACCAATAGGAGACGCACTTCCTAAAGTTCAGTTTTACCATAGGAGACGCACATCCTAAGAATAGTTCACCAATAGGAGACGCACTTCCTAAGTTCAGTTTTACCATAGGAGACACACTTCCTAAGTTCAGTTTTACCATAGGAGACGCACTTCCTAAAGTTCAGTTTTACCATAGGAGACGCACTTCCTAAGTTTAGTTTCGCCCATAGGAGACGCACTTCCTAAGTTTACTTTTATCCCATAGGAGACGCACTTCCTAAACTATTTTCATTCATAGGAGACACATTTCCTAGTTCAAAATCATTAAGTTTTCACCCCTAGGAGACGCACTTCCTAAGATTATTTTACCCCTAGGAGACGCACTTCCTAAGTTTAATTTCGTGCACATGAAACGCACTTCCTGAATTAAGTTTTCATTATTAGGAGACACACTTCCTAGTCTGGTTCGCTCAGGTTATACTTTTGCTTTAGGAGACGCACTTCCTAGTTTGGCTTTTTAGATTATATTTTATTTCAGGAGACGCACTTCCGGAATTGAGATTTCACCCTTAGGAGATGCACTTCCTAGTTTGATTCATTTTAAGTTCGACCATAGGAGACGCACTTCCTAGTCTAGTTTTTGAAGTCTACCCGTAGGAGACGCACTTCCTAATCGAGGTCTTTTAAGTTTTTAGGAGACGCACTTCCTAGTTTAGCTCATTCCGATTCAACCATAGAAGAAGCACTTTCTAGTTTGAGTCATTGAGGTTTTATTTTAGCAGACGCATTTGCTAGCAGAGTTTTGGTTTTACCCGTAGGAGATGCACATCCTAGCCTAGTCTTTAGTTTACTCTCATCATTGCATCAGTAGTGTAAATGAGTTACCATTTTGCTGACGACTCACAAATCTTCCCAGTACAAACTGGGTTAGGAAATTTTGTTTGTTTCGTTTGTTTTGGTTGTCAGGGACCCACCTGTAGAACGGAGTTTGTTGTATGTCGAAGATCGAAGAAGTCAGGAGTCCGCCTGTAGAACAGAGGAGCATTTTTCAAGATCAAGCAGTGACCCACTGGAAAGCAGAAGGTTACAACAGAAATCCCTAGCATTCAATCCAAGTTAGAAGCTCGCCTCAAGAATGCGAATCAATAGTCTGGGATGATCAACAGAAGCTGGTCACAAAAACAAAAAACAAGAAGAAAAAAAAAAGAGAAAGAAGAAAAAAGAAAAAGAACCCAAATTACGGAAGTGGAGAACAGATGTGGTCTGCTCAAGAACTAGCGCCTATAACTAGCAAGTATCAAGGTTCAAATCCAAAGTCTGTATGAAGCACCATTCAAGACTC
Source organism: Nicotiana sylvestris (assembly GCF_000393655.2). Taxonomy (NCBI): domain Eukaryota; kingdom Viridiplantae; phylum Streptophyta; class Magnoliopsida; order Solanales; family Solanaceae; genus Nicotiana; species Nicotiana sylvestris. Next base: position 26,525,338 of record NC_091067.1, on the reverse strand, counting down.
AAGATCAAGTTTCAGAAGACTTAGAGATAGGAATCCTTGTAACTAGTAGCTGATAGGTTTAGTTAGTCTTTTTCAGTTATCATTTTTGATGTAATGACAGGACCACGGACCGGAACCTCAACGGAACGGCACCTCGATCGGCTCTTCACCTCGGTCTCGGGTTCATCCGCCCTCAAATAGGATCCGTTGGGTTAATCCGCCCTCAAATAGGATCTGTCGGGTTAATCCGCCCTCAAATAGGATATGTTGGGTTCATCCGCCCTCAAATAGGATATGTTGGGTTAATCCGCCCTCAAATAGGATCTGTCGGGTTCATCCACCCTCAAATAGGATCTGTCGGGTTCATCCGCCCTCAAATAGGATCTGTTGGGTTCATCCGCCCTCAAATAGGATATGTTGGGTTCATCCGCCCTCAAATAGGATCTGTTGGGTTCATCCGCCCTCAAATAGGATATGTTGGGTTCATCCGCCCTCAAATAGGATATGTTGGTTTCAGTCTTTTATTTTAAGTGTTGAAATTGGGAGCCCGCCCAGATAACAGAGGCATACATTCAGTCTTTTTATTTCAAGTGTTGAAATTGGGAGCCCGCCCAGATAATAGAGGCATACATTCCACGTCTTTACCCATAGGAGATGCATTTCCTCCTAAGTTTTAGTTTTACCCATAGGAGATGCATTTCCTCCTAGGTTTGTTTCAGTTTCACCCATAGGAGATGCATTTCCTCCTAAGTTCAGTTCTACCAATAGGAGACGCACTTCCTAAAGTTTAGTTAAACCCAGTAGGAGACGCACTTCCTAAAAACAGTTATCCCCAATAGGAGACGCACTTCCTAAGTTTATTGTACCCACAGGAGACGCACTTCCTAAAAAGTTTCACCAATAGGAGACGCACTTCCTAAGAAAGTTTCATCAATAGGAGACGCACTTCCTAAGCAAGTTTCATCAATAGGAGACGCACTTCCTAAGTCAGTTTCACCATAGGAGACGCACTTCCTAAAGTTCAGTTTCACCATAGGAGACGCACTTCCTAAGTTCATTTCACCCATAGGAGACGCACTTCCTAAGATATGTTTCACCATAGGAGACGCACTTCCTAAAGTTCAGTTTCACCATAGGAGACGCACTTCCTAAAGCAAGTTTCACCAATAGGAGACGCACTTCCTAAGATATGTTTCACCATAGGAGACGCACTTCCTAAAGTTCAGTTTCACCATAGGAGACGCACTTCCTAAGCAAGTTTCACCAATAGGAGACGCACTTCCTAAGTTCAGTTTCACCAATAGGAGACGCACTTCCTAAGTCCATTGTACCAATAGGAGACGCACTTCCTAACCTAAGTTTCACAAGTAGGAGACGCACTTCCTAAAGAAAGTTTCATCAATAGGAGACGCACTTCCTAGAGTTCATTTTCACCATAGGAGACGCACTTCCTAAAGCAAGTTTCACCAATAGGAGACGCACTTCCTAAGCAAGTTTCATCAATAGGAGACGCACTTCCTAAGTTTATTTCACCAGTGGGAGACGCACTTCCTAGAGTTTAGTTTCACCATAGGAGACGCATTTCCTAAAGCAAGTTTCACCAATAGGAGACGCACTTCCTAAGCAAGTTTCATCAATAGGAGACGCACTTCCTAAGAATAGTTCACCCAATAGGAGACGCACTTCCTAAAGTTTAGTTTCACCAGTGGGAGATGCACTTCCTAAGTCAGTTTCACCAATAGGAGATGCACTTCCTGGTTTGATTCATTTTAAGTTCGACCATAGGAGACACAATTCCTAGTCCAGTTTTTGAAGTTTACCCGTAGGAGACGCACTTCCTAGTCGAGATTTTATTCATAGGAGACGCACTTCCTAGTTCTAGTCACTGAAGTTTTCACCCTTAGGAGACGCACTTTTTAGTTTGAGTCATTGAGGTTTTTATTTTAGCAGACACATTTGCTAGCAAGAGTTTTTACTCATAGGAGATGCACATCCTAGCCTAGTCTTTAGTTTACTCTCATAATTGCATCAGTAGTGTAAGTGAGTTACGATTTTGCTAACGACTCACAAATCCTCCCAGTACAAACTGGGTTAGGAAATTTTGTTGGTTTTGTTTGTTTTGATTGTCAGGGACCCGCCTGTAGAACGGGGAAACATTTTTCAAGATCAAGCAGTGACCCACTGGAAAGCAGAAGGTTACAACAAAAATACCCAGCACTCAATCCAAGATAGAAGCAACAAGAAGCTCGCCTCAAGAGCGCGAATCAATAGTCTGGGATGATCAACAGAAGCTGGTCACAAAAAAAAAAAACCAAAACAAGAAAATGAAAAAAAAAAAAAAAGAAGAAAGAGAAGAGCCAAAATACGGAAGTGGAGAACAAATGTGGTCTGCTCAAGAACTAGCGCCTACAACTAGCAAGTATCAAGGTTCAGATCCAAAGTCTGTATGAAGCACCATTCAAGACTCAAGACCAAGTTTCAGAAGACTTAAGAGATAGGAATCCTTGTAACTAGTAGCTGATAGGCTTAGTTAGTCTTTTTCAGTTTTCATTTTTGTTGTAACGACAGGACCGCGGACCGGAACCTCAACGGAACGGCACCTCGATCGGCTCTCCACCTCGGTACCCTCTACCTATCTCTCTCATTTCCGAACTACACGTGGCCTGATTCCTGTATAACCAAGGATATGTAGGCAGCTCGGATACCAGGGCTCGGTCACATTCCCTCCCTTTCCTCAAGTGTAGTCCGTCCAAGTAATGGTCGGGTCAAAAACACGTCTAGTCGTTCTTTGTCGGAAAACTCTTCGTGTTTCCAGTCAAAGAGGGGCAGCTGTAAGCACGTGATTTCTAGTATAGCTATTTTAACTATTTTCACATTTTTAGTTTATGTATCTCTCATAAACTTGAAATAAATACAAAAATTGTACTTTATTTTGGTACTTTATATAAATTCGAAAATTACAAAAAAAAATATAATTCTATTAATGTTTTGTAGTCGTATTTAATTTTGGAAAAATACAAAAAAAAATATATTACTTTATATTTTTGTCTTTATTAAAAAAACGAAAATTACAAAAAAAATAGTTTTATTAATATTCTATAGTCATTTTTAACTTTGAAAAATACAAAAATATTACCTCATATTTTATCTTAATATTTAAAAACGAAAATTACAAAAAAATAGTTTTATTAATATTTTTGTAGCTATTTTAAAATCTTGAAAAATATTTAAAAATATATAGTTTTGTTTAAATACTAGTCTTATTTTTGGTAGTTATTTTGCTTACATAGGACTAGTTAAGCAACGTGTTCCTATTTCTCGGGTCCGGGCAAAAGAATAATATTCGGGTTCAAACTACCCGGTTTTAGGCCTAATTTTCGGACCTAGCCCATAATAAACCGTGTCCAGGACACGTGGGGAACCCCACCACGCGTGGGGGACATATGCCTCGAAACCCACCACGCGTGGGGCTCATTTTCATGGGCATTGTATTACAAAAACACGGACAAACACATTTTTAAAGGGGGAAAAAATGAGAAAAAGGGACGGACTTTAAAAATTTTGGGAGGAGACTACTGTGGAGGCTTCTTCTTCAAGAAGAAGAAGAAGCAAATACCCAGCGAAAAACCCTACGAAAAACCAGAAGGACTTGGGAATTTTTGGAAAAAGGGTACTGTACCCTCGTCTTCTTCCGGAAGAAGAAAGAAAACCCTACTGTCACCTTCCTCCTCCTTTGAATGAGACCTAACCAAGCTCACTCCTCCTCAACCCGTCACCTTCCCCGGCAGCCCCACCATCGTCAACCTCCAGCCCAGTCCGTCGACCTCGCCCAAACCACCACCTCCCCAACGCCTCGACACCGTCCAAACCCACCTGCTCCAACAGACCCTCCATCGTCGACCCTCCATCTACAGCACCCAAACTTCTAGTAAACCACCAAACGAACGCCATAACCACCACCCCCCACGTACAAACACCTACTGAGACCAGCCTTTCCACCGTCCGAACCCCAGCAGCACCCATCGACCTCCCGTCAAGCAGCAGCCATCGCTGCTGCGTCGTCCAACCACCCCCCGTCGCCAACTGCCCAAACGACCTCTCCAATTGCAGCTTCACGTACACAGGCGTCGCGCCGGAAAAATATAGCAACGACCAGCTCCTTGACACTGTCCAAACACCGCCATAACCATCGCCTTCCTCCTCCTTGAATCCGCCATTGTTGTCGTTGCTAGCTCCATAGTCGTCGACCAAACAATCCATCAGTGAGGTCGAGTTGAGGTCGAGTTCCAGTCCAAAGCCCAAAATCTGAGTCGAGTTCCAGTCCAAATTCCAAAAGTCGAGTCGAGGTCCGGTTCGTCGGGTTTGTTCCGGGGTTTTCGTTGTTGTTCCTTGTTCGGTGAAGTCCGGTTCGAGTTCCGTAGGAAGCATTGTTTGTCGTTCTAGGATTGTCGAGGTTCGAAGGTTGGTGTTCTTCGTCCCTTGTTTCATTTTGTTCGTTTCACATGTTATGATTCAAGGCAAATGAGAGTATTTGATATTGATGAATGTCGACAATGAAATCTTGTTGTTTTGTTAAAAAATGTTTATTTTTATGGATAGTTACTGCGTGTTTAAAGTGAATGCGAGAATGTATGAACGGTTTGCGAGTCATCTTGGTTGAATCGTTTTTTTTTATTTACCATGGATATTATTATTTATTAGAATCGTTGTTTTCATTTAACCTCAGATGACATCATGGGTAGAAAATCTTAATTATTTTTAGGCTTGCCTTTAATAAAAATGAGACGAGCCTCGAAAAAAACGCACAAGCTGCGGGGCCCTCTAAATGTACATATTAAATACTTAGATTCCGGGACGGGCCATTTAACAAATTTCACGGCCCTCCCCAAAAATAATAATGCACTAGTTGCTTTAGGCGTGCCTTTAATAACGTTATCTCCCTAAACTCGGGTGCACATTTATGTGACCCAAATCCAAATCTCAACGGAGTTGAAATGTGTTTCTAATCACGGGTACATTGATTGTGACGTGGTTCGAGATGCGTGTCCATGACGTTGCAAATTCATTTTTAAAAATAGGAATGAGATGAGCCTCGCCAAATGATAATACAAATTGCGGGGCCCTCAGTAAATGTTTGCTTTAAAAATTATTTGGACTTCGGGATGGACCGTTTAGTAAAATTCCACGGTCTTACCCAAAATAAATACGCTAGTCGCTTTAGGCGCGCCTTTAATAATTTAATTTCCTTAAACTCGGGTGCACATTGATGTGACCCAAATCCAAATCTCAACGGAGTCAAAGTGTGTCGACGACCACGGGTACATTGATTGTAACGCGGTTCGAGATACATTTTCACAACGTTGCAATTCTTGATAAAAACAGTAAATGATAAAAGCGGTTAAAAGTTAAATTTTGCACATAAGTTCACACTTGTATAAAATCAGATAATCAAGCCGAATATAACAGTTGAGCGACCGTGCTAGAACCACGGAACTCGGGAATGCCTAACACCTTCTCCCGGGTTAACAGAATTCCTTATCCGGATTTCTGGTACGCAGACTGTAATATAGAGTCATTATTTTCCTCGATTCGGGATTAAAATTGGTGACTTGGGACACCCTAAACCTCCCAAGTGGCGACTCTGAAATAAATAAACCAATCCCGTTTCGGTTGTCCTTTAATTGGAAAAAACTCCCCTGCGCCACGCGGGTGCGGAAAAAGGAGGTGTGACAGGCAGGTGGTTAGTTGATTGGCAATTCTGGAAACTCACCCATACAACACCCGGTCAAAAGATAAAGTAAACATGACAGGGCAGGACTCGGAAATCAGCATCGTAGACCCTTCAAATGAAGTTGAGATAACAGATGTGGGTGCTATGAAAGAAGAGATGAGGAAACTAAAAGCACAAATGGCCGAAATGCATCGGACATGGTCTCAGGGACATCCGGCACCACTATACCCCGCTAATCCATCTTACATCCCACCCCTGGCTCAAGCTCAGGAACCCACCACTCCCCACGCATCTTCAGCCTTCCCCTATCACGCCCAGGGCTATGGTACCACCTCATACACTCCCCCAGCTCCACCCTCCAAACAGAACCCTTCCACACCCATGGTTCCAGTCTTTGTGGCACCTCCCCTAGCCCCATTACATAGATCGTCCAGTGAGCCGCTATTCCAAGCTCACGACACCCAATATTACCCTCCCGAACCCACTTTCAAAGCGCCTGAGCCATATACCTATTCTCCCCATTTTGAAATCCCGGGAGAAGTTGAGAAACCGGTTAAGAATGCAGAACAGGAAGAAGTGATTCATAAAGTCAAAAGCCTGGAGCAATCCTTCAGGAACATGCATGGTTTAGGAAACCAAGTCAGCATCGCATACAAAGATTTGTGCCCTTTCCCTGATGTTCAGTTGCCTGCGGGGTTTAAAATGCCGAAGTTTGACTTGTACGAGGGGCACGGTGACCCAGTAGCCCATCTGCGTGGTTTTGTAGCAAAATGAGAGGTGTTGGGGGAAGGATGAATTGTTGATAGCATATTTCAGTCAAAGCCTGAGCGGATCCGCACTAGAATGGTACATGAGATAGGACCGCGGCCGATGGTATAAATGGGATGATTTGGCACAGGCATTCATTGGCCATTTTCAATATAACCTTGAGATAGTCCCCGACCGTCTGTCATTGTTGAAGCTGGAAAAGAAGCCTGGGGAAAGTTTTAGAGAGTTTGGTTTTCGCTGGAGGGAACAAGCAGCAAGGGTTGATCCTCCAATGAGGGAGAGTGAGATGGTAGATTACTTCTTGCAAACATTGGAGCCTACCTATTTTGGTCATCTGGTGACATCTGTCGGAAAGTCGTTTAATGAAGTGGTAAAGATGGGAGCCATGATTGAAGAGGGATTGAAATCTAACAAGATCTTGAGCTACTCGGCATTGAAAGCAACCACCCAGGCCATCCAAAGCGGTACTGGTGGTGTGCTTGGAAAGAAGAAGAAGGAAGAAGTTGCTACGGTTGAAGCTAGTGCTTGGTCCAGGCCCAATAACCCTCCACCCTACTACAACCAACCCAGACCCCACCACCCAAACTACCAATATACCCCATATGGCCCACCGCAACACTACTATCCACCACCAGAACCACACTTTTCTATCCACCACGCCCAGACCTACACTCAGCCTCTGATGCACTCGCAATGGCGTGCACCGACTCCCCAAAACACACATCCACCTCCGCAAAACACCTATCCACCTCCCAGGGCAAATAGACCAGGAACCAGCTTCCGCCCAAACCAAGCTTTTAGAAGTGAGAAGGCCCCAAACAGAAAAACATTTACTCCGCTGGGAGAATCTTACACCGTTCTCTTCCATAGATTGAAACAGTTGGGAATGTTGACCCCAATTGAGTCCAAAGCACCAAACTCCCTTCCCAGAAACCTGGACCATTCTGTTAGCTATGAGTATTGCTCAGGGATGTTGGGGCACGATATTGAGAAATGTTGGAAGTTGAAAAACGCGATACAAGAACTCATTGATAATCGCCGTATTGAAGTACAGGCTCCAGAGGCCCCAAACATCAATCAAAATCCGTTACCAGCGCATTATGAAGCCAATATGATCGAACTGATACATAGGGGGACAGAGCCTAAAAAACCCTCGCAGACGGTTATGGTGATCCGTTCTACGGAAGCCAAGGTCAAAGAAAAGACAATTAGCGCAAGGCCAGTGGTTCAGCTAAAAGCAATAAAAGATAAGCCAGTGTTGGTAATGGGAAAAGGACCATTTGTTGCTGCAAAAAAGCCAGAGCCAGTCAAGTTAGTGGTATCGGGGTCATCATCTGCGCCCGTGGTTGTTGTGAAAGGGGCCTACATAGAACCAGTTGTCATAAAATCGGTAGCCTAATTACCCGTGGTTGATAGCAAAGCCGTACCGTGGAAATATGACAAGGTAGTGGTGACATACAAAGGAAAGGAAATTGAGGAAGAGAGTTGTGAAGCACAAGGGCTAACTCGGTCGGGACGTTGTTTTACTCCCGAAGAGTTGAGAAAGGCTAGGGGCGCTAAAGACAATCCAGTGCTAATCAAAAAGGCTGTGACGGAAGAAGAGGCAGAAGAATTTCTAAAAAGATGAAAGTGCAAGATTATTCCATTGTTGAACAATTGAGAAAAACACCAGCCCAGATCTCGTTGTTGTCATTATTGATCCATTCTGACGAGCATTGCCGAGCTTTGATGAAGATATTGAATGAAGCTCATGTGCCCGACAAAATTTCAGTGAACCATCTGGAGACAATTGCCAACAAGATCTTTGAAGTAAATAGGGTAGCATTTTCTGATGATGAATTGCCTGTGGAAGGCACAGAACACAATAAAGCTCTTTACTTGACGGTCAAGTGTGAAGGTTCAATGGTTACTCGGGCGCTGATCGATAACGGGTCAAGTGCTAATATTTGCACGTTGTCCACATTGAACAAGTTGAAGATTGATGATGATAGAATCCGAAAAAATAGAATATTTGTTCAAGGGTTCGACGGAGGGGGAACAAACATAGTAGGGGATATTGTACTCGAATTGACTATTGGCCCAGTCGAGTTCACGATGGAATTTCAGGTGTTGGATGCTGCAGTGTCCTACAATCTTTTGTTGGGTCGACTATGGATCCACGCAGCCAAAGCAGTGCCTTCCACACTGCACCAAATGGTCAAGTTCGAGTGGGACAGACAAGAAATCGTGTTATTTGGGGAAGATACACATGCACCATGAATGATGCCATTGTGCCCTTTATAGAAACTGAAGATGATAAGGGACCATGGGTTTATCAGGTCTTTGACACGGTACCGGTAAGCAGAGTGCCCGAGTGTAAAAGCATTTCGTGTCCCAGGGTGGCAGCTGCGACCGTCATGGTAGTATCAGAAATGCTGAGTAATGGCTTCGTGCCAGGAAAAGGTCTGGGGGCTGAACTTCAGGGCATTGTTCAACCTGTTTCTCTGCCCAAAAATCTGGACACCTTCGGATTGGGATTCAAACCAACAGCGGCAGATATTAGAAGGGCTCGTAAATAGAAAAAGAAAGCTTGGGTTCTTCCCAAACCGATTACACGCTTGTCTAGGTCCTTCGTCAGGCCGGGTAGCAAGAAACAGTCATTGGCAAAAGTGTCAGGTCCACTGATTGGGGCAGAGGGGAATTTGGATAAGGTGTTCGAGAGAGTATTTGCTGAAGTGAACATGGTTGAGGCCGGGGAAGGGTCAAGCGGAGCAGATATACAGTACATCGGACCATATGCTAACATCAACAATTGGGAAGCTACTCCTCTTCCAATTCGGAGGGAGTCGTGGTAGTGGGTTTTTGTTTCCTTTTGTCACCTGGATTACTCCAGGGTTTGTAATCCAATTGCTATGTTCCGTCTGTTTGGATGAATTAAAACCCTGTTATATTTACATTCAATGAAATGCAATTTTCTTCGTTCCTAATTTTGTTTCCATTTTTTTTTCTTTTGTACAGTTCTTTTTATGCTGATATCAATGATATGACATGCATGAGGAATCTTCGGCCTAGTTTTAAAAGCCAATCTAGCTCAGAAGTAATAATACAAGAAATCGAGTGCGATGATGGGGTGGATTGTAACAACGATGAAGCTAATGAGGAAATTAGTAAAGAATTAAGTCACTTTGAAGAAAAACCCAAACCTAACCTAAATGACACAGAAGCAGTTAATCTAGGGGACCAAGACAATGTGCGGGAAACTAAAGTAAGTGTTCATCTGGAGCCACAACTCAAGGATGAGATAATTAGAGTATTGCATGAGTACAAAGATGTTTTTGTATGGTCGTATGATGATATGCCAGGTCTATGAACCGATTTGGTGGTCCACAAATTGCCCACTGATCTGGCATTCCCTCCTGTCAAGCAGAAGTTGAGGAAATTCAAAACGGACATAAGTGTAAAGATCAAAGAGGAAATTACCAAGCAATTTGATGCAAAGGTCATTCAGGTTACACGGTATCCCTCTTGGTTAGCTAATGTTGTGCCCGTGCCGAAGAAAGATGGCAAGACCAGGGTATGTGTCGATTATCGGGATCTTAACAAGGCAAGTCCAAAAGACAATTTCCCCCTGCCCAACATCCATATACTGATTGACAATTGTGCCAAGCATGATATTGGTTCTTTTGTGGATTGTTACGCGGGTTATCATCAGATTCTAATGGACGAGGAAGATGCAGAAAAGACGGCATTCATCACGCCATGGGGAACGTATTGTTATCGGGTCATGCTGTTTGGTTTGAAAAACGCTGGGGCAACTTATATGAGGGTCATGACAACCATATTCCATGATATGTGTGAGCACGTGATTTTTGTTTTGCGCGACAATCGCTCCAAAAGAATAAAAATAATAACAATTGGTCCTGCTGAACAGTTTTTGGATTTCTGTACGGCACTTTGTTAATTATTTGTGACTTTGGCCCATTTTTATTTTTATTTAAAACAAAATATAAAAAATGTGTGTGTCATTCATAATTCGAATCGTAATCCGGTTGTTAAATGGAAAATCATAAATAGGCATCTTTGTCCGTAATTTTGTTTGTTTGATTTTACCTGTTTTGAATTATTTTAATGTGTGTGCAAATAATTGTATTAAGTGTTTATTTAATTTTAATTTGATTTTACTTAGTTTTGTTTGTTAAAAAAAAAGAAAAAAAAAAGAAAAGGAAATAATAAAAAAAGACCCCTTCCTTTTTCGGACCTGGGCCAATTTTAACAAATTGGCCCAAACAAATTCAGCCCAAAACCAGGCCTGCCCGGTCCTTGTCCAGTTGACACCAAAGACGTCCAAACGACGTCGTAATGGTTAAGTCCGATCTGAGCCGTTGATCTCAGATTGATCAACGACCAAGATCTCTCACCCCCAAACCCACTAACAAACCCGACCCGTCTCACCCGGACCGACCCCAACCCTTTAGCCTTGAAACGACGTCGTTCCCTGTTAGTCGAAGGATCCTGGCCCTTCATCACATCTCATCCAACGGCCAGGATCCACCTACCCACTAACTATATAAACTCATAACACTACCCTTCCCCCCTATCCAAACCCCAGCCTTCGTCGTCTTCACCAAAACCCCCAAACCCTAGAGCCGCCCCTGTACCCTTCACCATGAAAACCGGCGGCACGGACGCCGGTGACCTCGCCCTTAACACCATAGAACCCCCTTGCCATTCGGAACACGGATCTGTTAACCACGTAGTTCGAATACCATCCCACCTTCTCGAATCTTCATTTGAAGATTCGAGTCAAAACTCGATCTACACCGTTTAACCCCAGCTTCACACCAGACACTCCCCAGACCCCCTCGTGACCAAACCATACTTGGTTTGGTCCGAATCTGACCAGGGAAGCATGAATCCCGGATCTAGTTTTTGAACCTTAGGGTTCCTCGTCACTGGTCCGTGTCTTGTTTCGAGCCAAAGAAATTAAGGTCTAATGGACCTTAATCGAAGTGTTTCTCATCTGAGAAACACTTCGATTAAAGTCCGTTCAGCCTTAAGAAAGGTCTGTCCGAGTCCGAGTTAAGGTTTTGATCTTTCGAGGTTTAAGGTGAGTTCTTTCTTTTCTTATTTGTTTTGGTTCATCTGATTGTTGTAAAGGTCTGTTCATGTTTTGTTTGTGTCCTTGACTTTTATCAACTGTGCCTTAACCACTTTGCCTGAACCTCTGTTGTTTGATTGAGTCTTTCCATTTGTTCTAATAATGTATATGTAAGTGTTATGCAACTAGCTGATTTTCAAATTTGGACTGACTAATTGATTCCTCGAGTACCACTTTGCTTAGTCAGTATAATTCAAACCATGTGTCGATACTGTTAAATGTCTGATTTTTGGTTACGATTGTATGTGTTATAACTAGTATAGTCGAGTCGACATATGTCGTCAATTAGTTTCAGTTGTCCGAACAATAACAAATCGATTTACTTTTGATAAGCATGGCTTGAATCACTTAGGAACTGAGTTTAGTGCTTATAATTAGTAATTTGAATCAGAAGTGTAAAAGAACAATGTTCTGTTTAGTCACAGTTCTGAAATTGGAGAGCATGTGCACTTATGCACAACATGTGCATTTTGTGCACAGCTTGTGCCCTGCCTAAGTGTTTTTGAATTAAATAGTTTGACAGCATGTGCTGTCAGACTACATTCTGCTGCCCGTTACCTTGCTTTAGTTCAAAAATATTAAACCTTACCTAAAAGTAAGTCTGCCAGGGAATATCATGGGCTGGTGTTCTTATTTTAAATAGTAAGTGGAATCTGAAAATAAGATAGCACATGGGAGGGGTATCTGATTAATCTAACAGGCTGTAAAAGGGGTGATGTTAAGGCTTATAAAAGGGAGGCACATAGAGAGCTGGAGGGGGAGATTAAGAGACACAGACAGACAATATAGGAGGAGAGGAAAAGAATACCATCTGATAATAGAGATCAGAAGGCATAGATAGGGACAGAGGGAATTATTAAGGAAAGGATAAAAGATATAAGAGAGAAATGGGAAGGGAATTAAGGAGAAGGAGAGCTGAAGTTCTGGGAAAAAGATACACACATACAGAAAGAGAGATACACATAAAACACTGAGATTGAATGTTGAGAGTTTTGAGTTCTGAAAAATAGAAAACTGGAAAAGGTCTCTTTTGATAACTCAAGCATAAGTTCAAAACTGAAAACTGATATTGGATCTTGAAAAGAAGGAGATAGGGAGAGGGATAAACAGAAAATCAACATCTATTTCTGCCTTGTTTGTGTGATTCTCAGTTTGTTCAACCTGTTCAATCAACTCTGTTTTCTTTCAAGTATCAGCTGAGTTCATTGGTTGATTGACATTGTTTGTTTCTCCTGGATTTGGTCTGTCTTGGATTATTGTTCCTACTGCATTGTCTGCTGCCACCTTTCTGCCATTTCTTATCGGTTCTAAATGTATCTTGCACTGGGAGCTGTCCTATTTGTACCTGCTGTTACTGCTGCTGTTTGGTGTTGCTTCTATTGTCCTACTGACCCCTTTGTTTCTTCTGTTGTATCCAACATCCAGGTACATACTAAGACTTTGCATCTGATGTAACAATGAAAGCATGGAATCAAAGATATGCAGGAGTTTAATCATTCGTTTGCTGCAGTTACAGTTTTACAAATGTTATTAAGATCTGTGCAATTTGCTTAGTTTGTAATTCAATAAAGAAACACGTAGGCAGCCTTGTACTTAATCGCAGCTTAGTCCGTCCTAAATTGTGATTTCGTTTGCTTAATGGGTTGTCTAATAGGAATGCATGAGTGTTTTAACACACAAATAATTAGGTAACTTTTCAACTAATTTTCTGCATGTATAGAAAAGATTGCTTCAAGATTTCCAGCTATGATGTTTAGTTTTATTGAATCTTTGTAGATAGTTCACATGATCCTATTCAAACTCTATTAGTAATAGTTTCCGATAAGTTAATTCCACTGATTTGGTTTAAATAAACGAGTTTCAAACTTAGATCTGAGGAACATTTATTATAAGCTTTTAACAGTTCTATTAATCTTGTATATTAATTTCCCTTGACAATTTAACAACATGCTCCTCCATGAAATAAGGCACAAAATAATTCACGTCTCATAAGATCAAATAATCAAGTAAGGATCCGAAGCGGGTCAAGCATGTAATTAGCACGTAATCCTTTTTTTTATTAGAGACAAATGTAATAGAAATGTAGACGCTTCAGGATATCCTTTTTCTAAAATAATGAGACGAGCCTCGCCAAATAAAATGCAAATTGCGGGGCCCTCAATAACTAAACATAATAAATATTTAGAATTCAGGGCAGGCCGTTTAGTGAATCTCATGGCCTTCTCAAAAAATAATAACGCGTTAGACTCTTTAGGCGCGGCTTAATTAAATCATATTCTTAAATTCGGGTGCACATTGATGTGACCCAAATCCAAATCTCAACGAAGTCAAAATGTGTTGACGATCACGGGCGCATTGATTGTGACGTGGTTCGAGATGCATTTTCACGACGTTGCAATTCTATAAAAATAAGTGATAATGATAAAAGCGGTTTAAACTTAATAAAAGCACGTAAGTCATAACATGTATTTAAATCAGATATTTAGCCATTATAACAATTTAAGCGACCGTGCTAGAACCACGGGATTCGAGGGTGCCTAACACCTTCCCTCGGGTCAACAGAATTCCTTACTTAGAATTTCTGGTTCGCAGACTTCATTTGGAAAAGTCGAAAATTTCCTCGATTTGGGATTCAAGATAAACCGGTGACTTGGGACACCAAAAGCCAAACCTTTCCCAAGTGGCGACTCTGAATTAAATAAATAATCCCATTTCGAATATTGTCACTTAAATTGGAAAAACTCCCCTCGCGCATTTAACCCTTCGGGGCGGGGCGCGCAAAAAGGAGGTGTGACAGCTCTGGCGACTCCACTGGGGATATTTACCCAGAACCACTGGTTCAGGGTTCAAGAATTCGAGCTTAGAATAATTGTTATATTTGGCTTTATTATCTGATCTTTATTACATGTTTTTGCATAACGTGCTAAATGTTGTCTTTTACCGCTTTGATATTATCTGAACTGTATATAAACTGTGCCGAAACCCTTCTCTTCTTACCTCCGGGGAGAAGCTCGCTGGTCGAGACTCCCTATTCTGTTAGTGTCAATACCTGAAATAAGAAAGAGGTCGGACAAGTTACAAAGCCGGACGATCTCGCGGGTCCCCGGTACGTAGCCCCCTCCTCGACTCGAGTTGTCCGCTCGGGTACACAGTCTAGAACAAATACCCAGGGTATAAACCTAGTATAACGAAACTTCATGCCGGATCCCTAGTAGGAACGTTTATTTGCATCATGTTGCATTTGACTTAGGGGGCTCAACACAGGGGTTGGGTCCGTCTAGGACAGGCAACCTGAAATGAAAAGACCACCCTGCTGCATCCCATTTGTTTTGTGCATTTATTTGCCTCGGTTCCGCATGCTGACCGGTTTTGAAAAAAAAATAGCGGTATAGGGAGATAATTACTTATTTTGGAAAATAGAACCAATGTCCGAGTAGTGTCGAAACCTCGCCGGAATTTCTTCTAAAATGTGTATATAAAAAAAGAGATTGTCCTTTAGTTCGATTTTTTTTTAAAAAAATATATATATAAAATTTTTCTTTTTATCATTTTTCAAAATCAAAAAAAAAAAGTATTTATTTTTAAAAAGTAAAAAAAAACGGAAAATTTATAATTCAAAAAGAATGTCGTTTCTTTTGTAGTACCCCTTTTTATAAATTTAGACTAATAGTCCAAATCTTTCCTAAAAAAATAAATAGTAATAAAATCTTCTTTAATCTTTATCTCTTTTCAAAAAAATAATAAAAATACGTATTCTTGATTTTTAGGTTTATTTGATTTTCTCTATTCACGATAGCGAGAACTACGCCAGTTTGATTCTCACCGGATGTGAGATACGTAGGCAACCCTCATCGGGTCCAACCCCACCTTTGCTAAAATAGCCAAAAATCAATCAATAAATAAAAACGTGTCAAATTTTGCCATAAATAAGTGGGGTGGTGTCCAACCTTCCTTTTTTGCTAAAAATAGCCAAAATATATGTCAAATTTTAAATCTGTCATAAATAAGTCGGGTGATGCTGTTTTGTCGCAAATAGCCGAATGTTCCCGAAAGGGACGCCGGAAGGCTGACTTTGCATAAACAACCACCTTTGGGTCATTTTTCAAGGTTTGGTCCAGTCGACCCACACAACCTTAAAATCTTCGTCACTGAGGTGTTGAAAGGTCGTGTTGGCAATATTGAGTTTTCTAATTTGAAAAAAAAATGATAAAAAGAGTCATAAATAAGTCAGGTGACGCTGTTTTGTCATAAATAGCCGAATGTTCCCGAAAGGGACGCCGGAAGGCTAACTTTGCACAAACAGCCACCTTTGGGTCTTGTTTAGTATTTTTGTCCAGTTGACCCACACGGCCTTAAAATCTTCGTCCTCAAAGTGTTTAAAGGCCGTGTTCAAAACTTGATCCCCTTTGTAAAATATTTTAGAGTCAAGTCATTTTGTTAAAATCACCTTAATAAATGTGCAGGATGAGCACGATGCAAAATGAACATTTTTCAATAATAACCAAAATCCCTGTCAAGTTACGGCTATGGTGGAATGATCTAGGTGCTGAAGGACAAAATGAGGTCAAGAAACATCTGAAAGGCCTCGTGGGTTTGTTGGAAATCCAGCCTCGGGGAGATATCATAAGAGCTTTGGTTACCTATTGGGACCCGGCGCACAATGTTTTCCATTTCTCTGATTTTGAACTCACCCCGACTTTGGAAGAAATGGCCGGATACATCGGGAATACTGAACTTCCCTTGAGGGAAAAATACTTGGTCGCCCCAAGAGTCGTCACGGTACATCGGTTCCTAGATTCATTGAAGATACCTAGAACAGTCCACAACCCGGATCTGGCAGCCGGATTTTGTACTCCATGCTTCATATATGATAGGTACGGTCATGAGGGGGGATTCAATAATCCAATCAACAAATTGTGCAGCAAAGGAGTTCGTCAGAAGTGGGACAAGCACAGACGGGTAGCGTTCATGATGATGTTCCTGGGCCTTCTGGTATTTCCAAGGAAAGACGGAAACATTGATTTGAAGGTATCCGGGGTCGTCAGCACTTTGCTCACGCAAAGTGACAGTACTCTCGCACCTATGGTGGTATCTGACATCTTTCGAGCTCTTACAGTTTGTAAAGCTGGGGGAAATTTCTTCGAAGGTTGTAACTTGCTCCTACAAATATGGATGACCGAGCACCTCTGCCATCGTTCCGAGATTTTGAGCCATGGTTCCCCGGAAAAAACCTGCATAGAAGAATCTTACACGAGAGCCAAAGAGATCAGTTTGCCCAAAGGAGTCCTGGCATGGACCTCGTTCTTTCAAGCTCTTACTGCCAGCCAAATACAATGGACGTTGGGATGGTTTCCTGTTGATGAGATCCTATATATGTCTGCAGCTAAAACTCATTTCTTACTAATGGGGCTTAAGAGCATTCAACCTTACGCACCCTGCCGAGTTTTGAGACAGTTCGGAAGATGCCAGACAGTACCTCATGAGGAAGATCTTAGCACTCAAGCAGTTGAGATAAGTCCTAACGGACAATTCCCAGAAGCAAAGATTCGCCAAATCTGGAGTGAGTGTCAATATTTGAAATCAGATACTTGCGTGCGGGATCGAGCCAAAGGAGAGACAGCGCCAGGTTACCTTGCATGGTATAGAAGGGAATTTGAGCATGAAAGGCCAGCTAAGAGACCCCACATCCGGAATTTCACCGAATCATCGCAAAGGCAGTGGGATTGGTTAGCAAAGGAAAGAGGCTATTGCGCCGAAATCAGCAGGTTAAAGCAACAAGTGGAAAGTTTGAAATATGAGCACAACGTGCAAGATGCTACCAATCTAGGAGAGCGGAACAGGTTAATTCAGGAAAACGAAGTGCTCAGAGCCCAGATCAAACAGATAAGGGTGGATGCAAATAAACATCCAAGGCGTCAATCAGACGAGCAGATGATAAAAAGGCTAAAAAGTGAAATCAGGGAATGGCGAGATGGTTTGGAGAAATCTGAAAACGTCATAGCGGAGCTCAGGGCACAGTGGGATACAAGAGCAGATAAGCATCGCCGATATTTAAATCAATTGGAAAGCGACCACGAGAAAATTGTTGCTAAAATAAGGAGAGAGATGGCTACACTTGAGATCAAAGCAGCTAATCAGGCCAAGGATTTCCAAATTGAGAGCAGATACTGGTACGACTCAATAGCCCAGATGAAGTTGTATGTACGGCGACTGAAGCATCAGCATATACAGGATGCTCAAGTATTCAAGATATGTAGCGATCAGATAAAACGCTTACTCGTAGAGAAGAAGCGAACCAGAGATAGGATTAAGGCCATTGCCCATGCCATCACCAGACGATATCTACGATGTGAGAACATGTCCAGCGTTACCGTCCTTTCGGCAGTGATGGGTTATGTCAAGCAGACTATGCATGAGCTGGAGCAACTTGAGAGGGATCTCACGCCTAGGACCGCGGCAAGGCCGAACGATGCCCCGCGGACACCAATTTTCAAAACCATAATGCACTCATAAGTCAAGCCTGTAACTTAGCATCTTCTGCCTGTTTTTTCCCATCAGGGTGATTTTTAGTCTATTTTGAGTCTAGGTTTATTTTCAAAGTTTGCTCTTTCTTTTGCAAAATGTAGTTTGTAATAGACCATTTCAACAATAAAGAGGTTGTTTCTTTTACGCTCATTTGTGTTTTTCGAACTACGTAATGATCTGATTCACGTAGGCATCGTGATACGTAGGCAATCCTCATCGGATCCGGTCGCATTTTTTTTACTGCAAAATAAAGAGAAATATAATAAAAGAAAAACAAAAAAAAAGAAAAAAAAAAGGGAAAAAAAAACTAAAAAGAGGAAAAATGCCGGAATGATGCATGCTCTCGTAGCAAACATATAGTAATCCACTTAACTGTATAGGTGCATCATGCCCAACGTGAGATTAACTATCTGTTATTTGCTACAAATTAACCGTGCGTTTGTCGTTAAGTATTCCCAGGATTTTTGGAAAGACGGTTGGTTTGGTGAAAGTCTGGCCTCGCACTCATACTTCACGAGGTCAAGGAGAAGTGTTCAACTACCTGTTGTTAAGACCAGAAGCAATACTCACACTTACTTCACCAGGTCAAAAGGAAGTGTGGAAATGTCTTCAGAAATTCCATTGCAAACAATCCCTGTTTCCGAGGAGAGCTCGATCTCAGCCGTCCTCACACCTGAATCCGCAACTGCGGAGGAAAATAGAATCCTACGGCTCCGCATGTTGGAAATGCTGGACGATTGGAATAATGGGAAAGAGCCGCCAAGTGTCGTCCCCGGATTCCCTGAATTATTCTCCAGGTCAAGTGGGACTTCTAATGTCCCCATAAATTATCCTGCTACCCCATTCGGGTACCCAGCCACCTCAGCCTTCTCTGCTGGATCGCCTTCTGAGCCTCATCCCCGAATGTCATCCACTGATGCAAGCATGAACATCTTTACTGCATCGCCTTGCCCGATTACGGCACAGCCTACCACGTACAAGCCAAGCTTTGACTCATCCTCTTTTACATTCCAAGCACCATCGTTCTCAATGGAACCAACTAGGTTCGCTACCAGCACTAATCCTCTACCGCCTCAGTGCGAGCTTGCACCTGGGCAGGATCAGAACCCCAGAATTGCAGAACAAAATGAGATTGCCAAGAGAATGATAAGCCTTGAACAAAGTTTGAAGAATATGCAAGGATTGAGCGGACAAAAGAGCGTCTCTTACGCCGACCTGTGCATGTTCCCTCACGTACACCTGCCAACGGGTTTCAAGACCCCCAAGTTTGAGAAATACGATGGGCACGGTGACCCCATTGCACATCTTAAGAAATACTGCAACCAATTGCGGGGAGCCGGCGGAAAAGAAGAACTGCTAATGGCATACTTTGGGGAAAGTCTAGTAGGGATAGCTTCGGAATGGTATATGGATCAGGAAATGTCCCGATGGCATATATGGGATGATCTCGCCAGAGATTTTGTAAAACAATTCCAGTATAACATCGACATTGCGCCAGACCGAAACTCTCTGTCGAATTTGAAGAAGAAACCTTCGGAAAGCTTCAGAGAATATGCTATTAAGTGGCGTGAACAGGCGTCGAGAGTGAAGCCTCCCATGGATGAAGTGGAAATGGTCACTACCTTTCTCCAGGCTCAAGAGTCTGACTATTTCCAAAACATGATGTCAGCCATGGGTAAGCCATTCGCGGAAGCGATCAAGATTGGAGAGATGGTGGAAAATGGCTTGAAAACAGGTAGGATTCTGAGTCAAGCAGCCATAAGGGCAACCTCCCAGGCCGTCCAAAGCGGGTCCGGAGGAACGACAAGGGGGAAGAAGAAGGAAGAAACGACTATGACAGCCTCGGAAGCAAGGGAGTATCGTCACCCAGGCCCCATTTTCCGGAAAGAGCCCCACAACACTACTACCCCCACTCAAATTTGGCATATGCTCATCAACCTTATATGGTCATGAATGCCCAACCTTATACCCATCCGCCACAACAAGCCAACCGAGGCCCAGCTCCACCTCCCAGAAATCAGCCTCCTTACCGCAACCACTATAACCCACAACCCCCGCAGAATAACTTCCGCCCTCAGGAGCCACCCAGAAGGCGGACTTTCACGCCCATCGGTGAGCCATACTCAACTTTGTTCCCTAAGCTGGTCCAGTTGGGTTTCTTGCAACCAATCCCTCAAACAAGGCAAAACCCGACGTCACCTTCTTACAAAGCTAGAGTCAGATGCGCCTATCATTCAGGAGCCGAAGGACATGACACAAATGACTGCTGGTCGTTGAAAAGAGTGGTCGAAAACTTGATAGAGCAAGGGAAAATAGTGCTAAGGGACGAGGAGATCCCGAATGTAACTAACAATCCATTACCTGCTCACAATAATGGGCCGCTGATCGGGATGATTTGTGAAGACAAAGAGTTTGACCCTGCTCTGAAAGCCATAATTGCCATTGTCGACACGGGGAAGAGGCCCGAAATGGACCAGAAACCAGAAAAGGGGGAAGAGGTCAAAGCTATAAAGAAAGTGCCTGAAAAGAAGGTAGGGAAGAAAGTGGTACCGGTAAAGGATGAAGTTCTTTACATACCACGAGGTCAAGCTGAGAAGATGCAGAACTTCGGAATCAAAAAGACAAAACCTATGTACGTACCGAAAGGGGCCTATGTGGTCCGGGGGACGATTCAACCACCTCGGCTGAATGAGCCAGTGGTTATCGGACGCGTGCCACAAAAGCCAACGACCAACCCGTCCACAGTGCCGTGGAATTATCAAAAGACTTTGGAGATGTACAAGGGTAAAGAGGTCATGGGAGAACTTCCAGAAAATACTTCCATTGGAAGGTATTCAAATACCCAAGAACCGAACAACGCCACACAAAGGCGCTTCCCGCCAAAGAAGCCCGTGAGTGTTAAAGAAGCGGAAGTGTTCTTCCAACAAATGAAAATGCCGGATTACGAGGTGATAGATCAGCTGCGCAAGTACCCTGAGCAAGTATCCATGCTATCATTACTGATGAGGTCGACCGAACATCAAAAGATCCTACTGAAAACCCTGAATGAAGCATATGTACCAGTTGAAACCTCGGCGGAACAACTAGAGCGGATGACAGAAAGATTCTTCGTCGTTAACCAAATCTCTTTCAGCAAGAATGATTTACCCCCAGAAGGAGCGGCACACAACAAGGCTTTGCATTTAACAGTTAAATGCGAAGACTATTATGTCAAGCGGGTAATGTTGGATGGGGGATCAGGTGTTGACATTTGCCCGCTTTCCATGCTACAAAGGATGGAAATTGGGACCGGAAGAATCCGACCCAACAATGTCTGCGTAAGAGCTTTCGACGGCATCAAGAGAGATACCATGGGAGAAATAGACCTGTTGTTGGTCATAGGACCAGTCGAATTTCGAGTAACCTTCCAGGTGATCGACATGGACACATCCTACAATTTCCTCCTTGGCAGACCTTGGATCCATGCGGCAGGAGCCGTGCCTTCCACTCTTCACCAGATGGTGAAGTTCGAGTACGAAGACCGAGAGATCGTGGTCCATGGGGAAGACGAACATGCCATTTATCGGGACCCATCCATCCCGTATCTTGAACCGAGAGAAGGGAGCGAACATACGGTCTATCAAGCTTTCGAGATTGTACTGGCAGAGCAGCACGAAGAGGGAATACCTTGCCCCCAGCCTTTCTTGTCTAACGCCTCGGTCATGGTGGCCAAAGAGATGATCCGGCATGGATTTAGGCCAGGGAAGGGACTTGGACGAACCCTTCAGGGAATAACAGAACCCATTACTTTGCCAGTCATCAAGAAACCTTTTGGACTAGGTTTCAAACCTACTCCAGCAGACGAAGAGTGGGCAAAGAAAAGGAAAAATGAGGGTTGGAAGTTACCTCAACCACTGCCGAATTTATATGCAACTTTCATCAGGCCAAGGTACGTTGAAGAAGAAGATGATGAGGTCTTCACAGCTGAGGAAATCGAGGAGATACATGGGGCGATGAGAGAGATGCTCTACGAGGTCCACATGGTTCAACCAGATGAAGGCACAAGCACTGCGGAGATGCTATACATGGGGCCGAACGCCCGACTTCAAAACTGGGAGGCTACGCCATTCCCGACTAGACGGAAGTCTGGGTAGACCTGTCCTGCCACCTTTCCTGTGTCACAAGTTATCTCCAGGACATGACTTGAGCGTTTTCTTCCTTTCAATTGTTGTTTTGAATTCCTAAGTTGTAAACATTGATGTCTTCAAACTTTCCAAAGAAAAATAAAAAAAAAATCATCATTGCTTTCCCATTCTTTCTTTTGTTCTAATTTATGTTATTTTTCCTTTTTATCTTTCTTTTCAGTCATAATAATGCGGCTTTAAATATGACATGCTTGCGGACTTCACGCCCAGATCACAATGAGTTATTTAACTGCGAATTAATGAACCCAGAACCAGAATATGATGCGGAAGAGGCTTTTAGGGAAATAAACCGAGAGTTGGAATATTTCGAGAATAAACCTAAGCCAAATCTGAATGACACTGAACCGGTAAATTTAGGAACCCCGGAAGAAATCCGGGAGACCAAGATAAGCATTCACACGGACAAGAAAATGCGAGAGGCGATAATTCAACTTCTTTTTGAATTTAAAGACGTGTTTGCTTGGTCATATGATGACATGCCGGGGCTAGGTGTTGATCTAGTGGTTCATAAATTGCCGATTCATCCTGATTGTCCCCCAATTCAACAAAAGCAACGAAAGTTCAAAACTGAGGTCAGTGACAAGATTAAAGAGGAGATCACCAAACAACTGAAAACAGGAGTGATTCGGGTAGTCCAATATACAACATGGTTGGCGAATGTGGTTCCAGTACCAAAGAAGGACGGGAAAACTCGAGTATGTGTAGATTACCGAGATTTGAACAGAGCAAGTCCTAAAGATAATTTCCCGCTGCCCAACATCCACATCCTCGTTGATAATTGCGCCAAACACGAGATACAGTCTTTTGTAGATTGTTATGCTGGGTATCATCAGGTATTGATGGATGAAGAGGACGCCGAGAAAACTGCCTTCACCACGCCTTGGGGCACCTACTGTTACCGGGTCATGCCATTTGGTTTGAAGAATGCTGGGGCTACTTACATGAGGGCCATGACTGCCATTTTCCATGACATGATGCATCAGGAAATAGAGGTGTACGTGGATGACGTGATAGTCAAGTCCAGGACGCAGGATAATCACATCCAAGACTTGAGGAAATTCTTCGAGAGGCTAAGGAAGTATGACTTGAAGCTAAACCCAGCCAAATGTGCTTTCGGAGTTCCGTCGGGCAAACTTTTGGGCTTCATCGTAAGCAGGAGAGGTATCGAGCTAGATCCAACTAAGATAAAATCCATCAGAGATCTGCCTCCCCCAAGAACAAAGAAAGACGTGATGAGTCTTTTGGGCAGGTTGAACTACATCAGTCGGTTTATTGCCCAGCTGACAAGCACGTGTGAGCCCATATTCAAGCTGTTAAGGAAAGATGCGGCGATCAAATGGACACCTGAGTGTCAAGAAGCCTTTGATAAAGTCAAAGAATACCTTTCGAATCCCCCAGTCTTGGTCCCTCCAGAACCAGGGAGGCCACTTTTCTTGTATCTGACAGTCTTGGAGAACTCTTTCGGTTGCGTCCTCGGGCAACACGACATAACCGGAAAGAAGGAGCAAGCAATCTACTACTTGAGCAAGAAATTCACCGGCTACGAGGCCAAATACACTCTGCTGGAAAGGACATGTTGCGCTCTCACATGGGTTGCTCAAAAGCTGAGACATTATCTCCAAGCCCACACTACGTTCCTCATAAGCAGGTTGGATCCTTTGAAGTATATATTTCAGAAACCAATGCCTACTGGGAGACTGGCTAAATGGCAAATCTTGCTTACGGAATTCGACATAGTCTATGTCACTCGCACGGCAATGAAAGCCCAGGCGTTAGCAGATCATTTGGCCGAAAATCCGGTCGATGAGGAATACCAGCCATTGGATACCTACTTTCCAGATGAAGAAGTAAACACCGCAGAAGTGGTCTCGGAGGAAGCTCATGTTTGGAAGATGTTCTTTGATGGAGCCGTGAACGCCAAGGGTGTAGGGATTGGGGCAATTTTGATCTCACCTTCTGGTCAGCATTATCCCGCCACAACTAGACTTCGTTTCTTTTGCACAAATAATACAGCTGAGTATGAAGCCTGCATCATGGGCATGCATATGGCAATCGATCAGGATATCGAAGACTTACTGATTATGGGAGATTTTGACCTGATTATCCGGCAAGCCCAAGGCGAATGGGAACCTCGGGATGTCAAACTTATCCCTTACCGATAGCATGTGGAGGAACTCAGCAAGCGCTTTACATCAATAGAGTTCAGGTATATTCCGAGGTGTCACAATGAACTGGCAGATGCACTTGCTACTCTGGCTTCAATGCTACCATACCCGGGCAACGCCCACGTCGATCCTTTGGAAATCCAAATCAAGGAAAGACAAGGTTACTGCAATGTAATCGAGGCGAGATCAGATACGCAACCTTGGTACCATGACATTAAGAGGTTCCTGAAGACACAAGAATACCCCGAGCACGCTACTGGAGATCAAAAGAGGACCATTAGGCGACATGCAAGTGGTTTCTTTCTAAGCGGTGAATTGTTATATAAGAGGACCCCGGACCTCAATCTCCTAAGATGTGTCGATATAGAGGAATCAAGAAAGATCATGCATGAAGTACATGCAGGTGTGTGCGGACCTCACATGAACGGGTATGTCTTAGCAAAGAAAATCCTTCGAGCAGGTTATTACTGGATGACCATGGAAAAGGATTGCTTTAGCTTCGTTCGGAAGTGTCATCAATGTCAGGTGCACGGTGATTTGATTCATGCACCTCCCACGGAGCTGCATCCCATGTCTGCACCTTGGCCATTTGTCGCCTGGGGCATGGACGTCATTGGACCAATCGAACCAAAGGCTTCGAATGGACACAGGTTTATACTGGTTGCCATCGATTACTTCACAAAATGGGTAGAAGCTATCACTCTCAAGTCGGTCACTAAAAAAGTTGTAGTGGATTTTGTACACTCAAATCTTATCTGTCGTTTCGGTATTCCTGCGACTATCATTACAGATAACGCAGCAAACTTGAATAGTCACTTGATGGGAGATGTATGCGAGCAATTCAAGATAACGCATAGAAATTCTACTCCTTATCGGCCAAAGGCCAATGGTGTTGTGGAAGCGGCAAACAAAAACATCAAGAAGATCTTGAGGAAGACCATCCAAAGTTCCCGACAGTGGCATGAGCAGTTACCATTTGCATTGTTGGGGTACCGCACTACGGTACGCACATCAGTAGGAGCGACTCCTTACCTTTTGGTTTATGGGACCGAGGCTGTAATACCGACAGAGGTAGAAATTCCTTCGCTTCGAATCATTGTCGAAGCAGAAATCGAAGACAGCGAGTGGGTCAAGACTCGGTTAGAGCAATTGACTTTGATTGATGAAAAGCGAATGGCCGCAGTTTGTCACGGACAGTTATACCAACGAAGGATGGCCCGTGCTTACAACAAGAAAGTCTGACCCCGGAATTTCGAAGTAGGTCAGTTGGTACTAAGGCGGATTCTGCCGCATCATGAGGAAGCAAAAGGGAAGTTTGCTCCAAATTGGAAAGGCCCATACATCATAAGGAAGATATTGCCGAGAGGAGCATTGTATTTAGGCGATATCGAAGGAAATGACCCCGACACAGCAGTAAATGCAGATGCAGTCAAGAGATACTACGTCTAAATCATACTCCAGTGGTCCTGACACATTTGAAAATGACGAAGGTTTTATTCCCCACTACTCCCCAAACACTACCCAATTCTCTCTACAAGCCTTTAGGCCGCCTGCAAAAAAAAAAAAAAAAAACAACAACAACAAAAACAAAACATTGATTGAGGCCTGAACTACGTTTGACTTGATTCCGAAAGGATACGTAGGCAGCCTCCCCCTGAGGTTCAGTCACACCAACAATAAAATCCCATTCACCCTGAAATTGAAACCGGGGCACGTCGAGCAGTTGAGAAGTTAGTATCGTCTACCTCTCTTTACCAAACACAAGCCTTCAAATCAGTTACCAAATATGGTGGGGAACCAATAAGCGTCGCAAATGGAGACCAGCACACTCTGAATTGAGAGAGATAAAATGAGAGAGTCTCGTCGGTGAAAACCTTCGGGCACCACGAGGCGACGGGAGTAGAGAAACCAAAATGAGAGAGCTTGTTTTAGTAAAAATTCACAAAGAGTGCTATCAAACGATGACAGGAAGAGAAATGAGAGAGGTCAGTCAGCGAAAACCCGCAAAGGGCGCTGTTGGCCGAAAACGAATGACTCCACCCCAAGGAAGTCTCGACAAAGTTCCACCGGTTTGGAATCACAGATCCGTTCTGGTTCAGGGAAACGCAAGTTCATGGAAGGTAAGGCGTCCAGTCCAAAGAGCATGTCATGTCATTTAAAGCCAGCGTTATCTTCCTCAGATAAGTCTTTCTCGTCCCGAAAAGGACACTCCCTTCCTGAATTTTGTTTTCTCCTTTCTTTGTTTCTTTTCGAATCTTTTTATGATTTTAACCCCAAGTTCAGGATACACTGGAAAGGGCAGGCGGCAGGTTTGTTTGCACGGAATCCCGTTTCATGAAGGAAAACGCCTCATTTCATTGTTACTATTGCCCGAGCCTGATGAATCATGATGTGTGATGGTGTTTAAAGTAAAGAGGAAAAGAGAAATTTCCCCTCCAGCAAGTCCACTTTCAGATAAATCCCCACAGAATCTCCCTCTGTACAAATCCCCACAGAGTCTCCCTCTATACAAATCCTCATAGAGTCTCTCCTTTTGTACAATCCCCACAGAGTTTCCTAAAAAAAAAAAAAATGGAATCTCCCCAGCACATCCCAGCGAGTCCCTTTGTAAAAATTCCCCAACAAGCTTACCCCAACAAATCCTAGAAAGCCCGCTTTGAAATAAATCCCCAGCATGCCCCATTGTACAAAAATCCACACAAAGAATCCACTTTGTAAATATTCCCCCACAGAGTTTCCTTTTGTACAAATCCCCACAGAATACCTCCAATAAAATCCCCGTTGAGAACCTCCAAGCAAAACGGGACACAAAAAAAAGAGAGAAAGAAAAAAAAAAGAAAAAAAGGAGAGCCTTACGAGGCAAGTCATCACAGAATCTGGAAATACAAGCCTGAGCAATCTAAAGGGTTTCGCCATTCGAATCAAATCAATGGCGGGATATCGCAACAGAAATAGAAACGCAACAAAGCAACTGGGAACGATCAAGGTCACCGAACCGACCGTCATTTCCGAACTAACAATTGTTCTTTGTCTGAAAAGTTGAAACAGGTTTAATCCGAGACAACCGTGCAAGAAGCAGGCGTCGCCAAAAGGAGAAGGTACATGGGTACAAGAAACATTTTGGCAATAAGGAATTCACTCGAAAGGTAAGTTTCCACGAAACTCCCTTTTATCTTTACTAAAACAAGAAAATTCAAAAAAAAAAGTCAATTGTTGTTCTCGAATTTTGTCCCCAGCCGTCAGCATTAGGATTTTAAACCCTAAACTGAAATTTTCCCATTCAGCCAGCATTAGGGTTTTAAACCCTAAACTGAGCTCTTCCATGCAATCAGCATTAGGGTTTTAAACCCTAAACTGAATTTTTCCTTTAGTCAGCATTAGGGTTTTTAAACCCTAAACTGAACTTTTTCCATTCAGCCAGCATTAGGGTTTTAAACCCTAAACTGAGCTTTTCCATGTAATCAGCATTAGGGTTTTAAACCCTAAACTGAACTTTTTTCCATTCAGCCAGCATTAGGGTTTCAAACCCTAAACTGAGCTTTTCCATGTAATCAGCATTAGGGTTTTAAACCCTAAACTGAATTTTCCTTTTAGTCAGCATTAGGGTTTTAAACCCTAAACTGAACTTTTTTCCATTCAGCCAGCATTAGGGTTTTAAACCCTAAACTGAGCTTTTCCATGTAATCAGCATTAGGGTTTTAAACCCTAAACTGAATTTTTTCCATTCAGCCAGCATTAGGGTTTTAAACCCTAAACTGAGCTTTTCCATGCAATCAGCATTAGGGTTTTAAACCCTAAACTGAATTTTTCCTTTAGTCAGCATTAGGGTTTTAAACCCTAAACTGAACTTTTTCCTTTCAGCCAGCATTAGGGTTTTAAACCCTAAACTGAGCTTTTCCATGTAATCAGCATTAGGGTTTTAAACCCTAAACTGAATTTTCCTTTTAGTCAGCATTAGGGTTTTAAACCCTAAACTGAACTTTTTTTCCATTCAGCCAGCATTAGGGTTTTAAACCCTAAACTGAGCTTTTCCATGTAATCAGCATTAGGGTTTTAAACCCTAAACTGAAATTTTTCCATTCAGCCAGCATTAGGGTTTTAAACCCTAAACTGAGCTTTTCCATGCAATCAGCCTTAGGGTTTAAACCCTAAACTGAATTTTTCCTTTAGTCAGCATTAGGGTTTTAAACCCTAAACTGAACTTTTGTCCTTTCAGCCAGCATTAGGGTTTTAAACCCTAAACTGAGCTTTTCCATGTAATCAGCATTAGGGTTTTAAACCCTAAACTGAATTTTCCTTTTAGTCAGAATTAGGGTTTTAAACCCTAAATTGAACTTTTTTTCTATTCAGCCAGCATTAGGGTTTTAAACCCTAAACTGAACTTTTTCCATTCAGCCAGCATTAGGGTTTTAAACCCTAAACTGAGCTTTCCATGCAATTAGCATTAGGGTTTTAAACCCTAAACTGAATTTTTCCATTCAGCCAGCATTAGGGTTTTAAACCCTAAACTGAGCTTTTCCATGCAATCAGCCTTAGGGTTTTAAACCCTAAACTGAATTTTTCCTTTAGTCAGCATTAGGGTTTTAAACCCTAAATTGAACTTTTTTCCTTTCAGCCAGCATTAGGGTTTTAAATCCTAAACTGAGCTTTTCCATGTAATCAGCATTAGGGTTTTAAACCCTAAACTGAATTTTCCTTTTAGTCAGCATTAGGGTTTTAAACCCTAAACTGAACTTTTTTTCCATTCAGCCAGCATTAGGGTTTTAAACCCTAAACTGAGCTTTTTCCATGTAATCATCATTAGGGTTTTAAACCCTAAACTGAACTTTTTCCATTCAGCCAGCATTAGGGTTTTAAACCTAAACTGAGCTTTTCCATGCAATCAGCATTAGGGTTTTAAACCCTGAACTGAATTTTTCCTTTAGTCAGCATTAGGGTTTTAAACCCTAAAACTGAATTTTTCCTTTAGTCAGCATTAGGGTTTTAAACCCTAAACTGA
Source organism: Nicotiana sylvestris (assembly GCF_000393655.2). Lineage (NCBI taxonomy): Eukaryota > Viridiplantae > Streptophyta > Magnoliopsida > Solanales > Solanaceae > Nicotiana > Nicotiana sylvestris. The sequence continues at coordinate 26,495,850 of NC_091067.1, read as the reverse complement.
ATTCCTCCTTTGTTCGGCATTAGGGTTTTAAACCCTAAACTGAACCTTTCCCCAGCTAGTCGTTATTAGGGCTCCAGTCTTGAACTAAGCATTTTTATCTTCCTTCATTAATTTTGTGAACTTCCTGGCGAATAATTAACGAAATTTTCCTAGTGAAACTGGGGCAAAAAATTTCGTTCGTTTGTTTTCTCCCGCAGGTCTAACCTCGAACCACATGGATCGAAATAACCCACGAGATGAGTCCCAGCTCGGAATCAGAGAAGAAAAAGAAAAAAAGAGTAAATGGAAGGCAGATTGACTCCAACATTTGATTAAGGTCTTGAACCCTGCCGATCGCGTCTCACTCAGCATCCCAGAGATTAAACAAGTCGCAGCAACTCGCAAGCATCAAGATTCAGATCGGAGTCTACAAGTAGAATCAGCTAAGACCCAAGATCAAGTCACAAAGAATCATAGATAGGAATCTTGTAACTAGCAGTTGACATACATATAAGTAGTTAGCTCAGTTTCCAATTTTCCTTTGGTTGTAATAAGGCGGTCAGTGACGCAGCAGTGACAACAACAACGGCAGTAACAGCAAGCATTTCAATCCCATGGTAGTCCCAGCTACCAAAAACTTCTCGAACTACATTGACTTGATTCCTGTTTAGCCCAGGATATGTAGGAAATCTTTGAAGCAAGATTCGGTCAGATCTTTCAAAAACATGCTTCATACGGAGTAGTCCATAGGCAAAAAGCGCTCATACACGCTCACTTTATCTTTGCACGAAAACTCTTCGTGTTTCCGAACAAAGAGGGGCAGCTGTGAGCACGTGATTTTTGTTTTGCGCGACAATCGCTCAAAAAGAATAAAAATAATAACAATTGGTCCTGCTGAACAGTTTTTGGATTTCTGTACGGCACTTTGTTAATTATTTGTGACTTTGGCCCATTTTTATTTTTATTTAAAACAAAATACAAAAAAATGTGTGTGTCATGCATAATTCGAACCGTAATCCGGTTGTTAAATGGAAAATCATAAACAGGCATCTTTGTCTGTAATTTTGTTTGTTTGATTTTACCTGTTTTGAATTATTTTAATGTGTGTGCAAATAATTGTATTAAGTGTTTATTTAATTTTAATTTGATTTTACTTAGTTTTGTTTGTTAAAAAAAATAAAAATAAAAAAAAGAAAAGGAAATAATAAAAAAAGACCCCTTCCTTTTTCGGACCTGGGCCAATTTTACAAATTGGCCCAAACAAATTCAGCCCAAAACCAGGCCTGCCCGGTCCTTGTCCAGTTGACACCAAAGACGTCCAAACGACGTCGTAATGGTTAAGTCCGATCTGAGCCGTTGATCTCAGATTGATCAACGGCCAAGATCTCTCACCCCAAACCCACTAACAAACCCGACCCGTCTCACCCGGACCGACCCCAACCCTTTACCCTTGAAACGACGTCGTTCCCTGTTAGTCGAAGGATCCTGGCCCTTCATCACATCTCATCCAACGGCCAGGATCCACCTACCCACTAACTATATAAACTCATAACACTACCCTGCCCCCCCCCCCTATCCAAACCCCAGCCTTCGTCGTCTTCACCAGAACCCCCAAACCCTAGAGCCGCCCCTGTACCCTTCACCATGAAAACCAGCGGCACGGACGCCGGTTACCTCACCCTTAACACCATAGAACCCCCTTGCCATCCGGAACACGGATCTGTTAACCACGTAGTTCGAATACCATCCCACCTTCTCGAATCTTCATTTGAAGATTCGAGTCAAAACTCGATCTACACCGTTTAACCCCAGCTTCACACCAGACACTCCCCAGACCCCCTCGTGACCAAACCATACTTGGTTTGGTCCGAATCTGACCAGGGAAGCATGAATCCCGGATCTAGTTTTTGAACCTTAGGGTTCCTCGTCACTGGTCCGTGTCTTGTTCGAGCCAAAGAAATTAAGGTCTAATGGACCTTAATCGAAGTGTTTCTCATCTGAGAAACACTTCGATTAAAGTCCGTTCAGCCTTAAGAAAGGTCTGTCCGAGTCCGAGTTAAAGGTTTTGATCTTTCGAGGTTTAAGGTGAGTTCTTTCTTTTCTTATTTGTTTTGGTTCATCTGATTGTTGTAAAGGTCTGTTCATGTTTTGTTTGTGTCCTTGACTTTTATCAACTGTGCCTTGACCACTTTGCCTGAACCTCTGTTGTTTGATTGAGTCTTTTCATTTGTTCTGATAATGTGTATATAAGTGTTGTGCAACTAGCTGATTTTCAAATTTGGACTGACTAATTGATTCCTCGAGTACCACTTTGCTTAGTCAGTATAATTCAAATCATGTGTCGATACTGTTAAATGTCTGATTTTTGGTTACGATTGTATGTGTTATAACTAGTATAGTCGAGTCGACATATGTCGTCAATTAGTTTCAGTTGTCCGAACAATAACAAATCGATTTACTTTTGATAAGCATGGCTTGAATCACTTAGGAACTGAGTTTAGTGCTTATAATTAGTAATTTGAATCAGAAGTGTAAAAGAGCAATGTTCTGTTTAGTCACAGTTCTGAAATTGGAGAGCATGTGCACTTATGCACAACATGTGCATTTTGTGCACAGCCTGTGCCCTGCCTAAGTGTTTTTGAGAGTTTTGAGTTCTGAAAAACAGAAAACTGGAAAAGGTCTCTTTTGATAACTCAAGCATAAGTTCAAAACTGAAAACTGATATTGGATCTTGAAAAGAAGGAGATAGGGAGAGGGATAAACAGAAAATCAACATCTATTTCTGCCTTGTTTGTGTGATTCTCAGTTTGTTCAACCTGTTCAATCAACTCTGTTTTCTTTCAAGTATCAGCTGAGTTCATTGGTTGATTGACATTGTTTGTTTCTCCTGGATTTGGTCTGTCTTGGACTATTGTTCCTACTGCATTGTCTGCTGCCACCTTTCTGCCATTTCTTATCGGTTCTAACTGTATCTTGCACTGGGAGCTGTCCTATTTGTACCTGCTGTTACTGCTGCTGTTTGGTGTTGCTTCTATTGTCCTACTGACCCCTTTGTTTCTTCTGTTGTATCCAACATCCATGTACATACTAAGACTTTGCATCTGATGTAACAATGAAAGCATGAAATCAAAGATATGCAGGAGTTTAATCATTCGTTTGCTGCAGTTACAGTTTTACAAATGTTATTAAGATCTGTGCAATTTGCTTAGTTTGTAATTCAATAAAGAAACACGTAGGCAGCCTTGTACTTAATCGCAGCTTAGTCCGTCCTAAATTGTGATTTCGTTTGCTTAATGGGTTGTCTAATAGGAATGCATGAGTGTTTTAACACACAAATAATTAGGTAATTTTTCAACTAATATTCTGCATGTATAGAAAAGATTGCTTCAAGCTTTCCAGATATGATGTTTAGTTTTATTGAATCTTTGTAGATAGTTCACATGATCCTATTCAAACTCTATTAGTAATAGTTTCCGATAAGTTAATTCCACTGATTTGGTTTAAATAAACGAGTTTCAAACTTAGATCTGAGGAACATTTATTATAAGCTTTTAACAGTTCTATTAATCTTGTATATTAATTTCCCTTGACAATTTAACAACATGCTCCTCCATGAAATAAGGCACAAAATAATTCACGTCTCATAAGATCAAATAATCAAGTAAGGATCCGAAGCGGGTCAAGCATGTAATTAGCACGTAATCCTTTTTTTTATTAGAGACAAATGTAATAGAAATGTAGACGCTTCAGGATATCCTTTTTCTAAAATAATAAGACGAGCCTCGCCAAATAAAATGCAAATTGCGGGGCCCTCAATAACTAAACATAATAAATATTTAGAATTCAGGGCAGGCCGTTTAGTAAACTTCATGGCCTTTCCCAAAAGTAACAATACACTAGTTGCTTTAGGAGCACCTTTAATAATTTAACCTTCTTAAACATGGGTGCACATTGATGTGACCCAAATCCAAGTCTCAACGGAGTCAAAATGTGCCGACGACCACGGGTGCATGGATTGTGACGTGGTTTGAGATGCATTTTCACGACGTTGCAATTCTACAAAATAAATGATAATAATAAAAGCGGTTTAAACTTAATAAAAGCATGTAAGTCATAACATGTATTTAAATCAGATATCTAGCCATTATAACAATTTAAGCAACCGTGCTAGAACCACGAGATTCGAGGGTGCCTAACACCTTCCCTCGGGTCAACAGAATTCCTTACTTAGAATTTCTGGTTCGCAGACTTCATTTGGAAAAGTCGAAAATTTCCTCGATTTGGGATTCAAGATAAACCGGTGACTTGGGACACCAAAAGCCAAACCTTTCCCAAGTGGCGACTCTGAATCAAATAAATAATCCCATTTCGAATATTGTCACTTAAATTGGAAAAACTCCCTCGCGCATTTAACCCTTCGGGGCGGGGCGCGCAAAAAGGAGGTGTGACAATATGATACACAAAGAAATCGAGGTGTACGTGGATGATGTGATCGTGAAATCTAGACAGCAATCCGACCATGTCAGAGATATGAGAAAGTTCTTTCAAAGGCTTCGCAGGTACAATCTTAAGCTCAATCCTACAAAGTGCATTTTCGGGGTGCCATCTGGGAAGTTGTTGGGGTTTATAGTCAGCCGGCGGGGTATTGAATTAGACCTGTCGAAGATCAAAGCTATTCAGGAATTACCACCTCCAAGAAACAAAACCGAGGTGATGAGTTTGTTGGGAAGATTGAACTATATCAGCAGGTTCATTGCTCAGCTCACGACAACTTATGAGCTGATTTTCAAATTGTTGAAGAAAGACGCTGTGGTCAAATGTACTAATGAATGTCAGGAAGCTTTTGATAAGATAAAGGGGTATTTGTCAAACCTACCCGTGTTGGTCCCGCCAGAACCAGGGAGGCCTTTGATTCTATATCTGACGGTTTTGGATAAATCATTCGGCTGTGTATTGGGGAAGCACGATGTTACGGGTAGAAAGGAGTAGGCTATCTACTATCTCAGCAAGAAGTTCACATCTTACGAGGTTAAGTACACTCATCTGGAGAGGACATGTTGCGCCCTAACTTGGGTGGCACAGAATTTGAAACATTATTTGTCATCTTACACTACTTACCTCATATCTCGCTTGGACCCGTTGAAGTATATTTTTCAGAAGCCCATGCCCACAGGGAGGCTTGCAAAGTGGCAGATCCTGCTTACAGAGTTCGACATTATCTATGTGACACGGACTGCGATGAAAGCACAGGCACTAGCCGATCATTTGTCTAAGAACCCCGTCGATGAAGATTATGAACCTTTGAAAACTTATTTCCTTTATGAAGAGGTGATGCACATTGATGAATTGGAACAAGCCGAGAAGCCGGGATGGAAACTTTTCTTTGATGGGGCTGCAAATATGAAAGGCGCAGGAATAGGAGCGGTACCTATTTCTGAAACAGGTCAGCATTACCCTGTTACAGCTCGGCTTTGTTTCTACTGTACGAACAACATGGCAGAATATGAGGCGTGTATATTGGGATTGAGATTAGCTGTAGATATGGGTGTACGGGAAGTCTTGGTCATGGGTAACTCGGACCTACTGGTACACCAAATTCAAGGAGAATGGGAAACACGGGATTTGAAGCTTATACCGTATCGGCAGTGTCTGCATGAGCTTTGTCAGCGGTTTCAGGCTATAGAATTCAGGGACATTCCAAGGATTCATAATGAGGTTGCCGACGCTTTGGCTACTTTGGCGTCGATGTTGCATCATCCAGACAAGGCTTATGTTGATCCGTTGCAAATTCAGGTCCGTGATCATCATGCTTATTGTAATATGATAGAAGAGGAAATCGACGGCGAGCCGTGGTTCTATGATATCAAAGAATACATTAGGATGGGAGTGTATCCGGTACAGGCCACTGGTGAACAGAAAAGAATGATTCGGCGATTGGCAAGAGGGTTTTTCTTTAATGGAGGAGTGTTGTACAAAAGAACTCCAGATCTCGGATTGTTAGGATGCATGGACGCGAGACAGGCTACATCTATCATGACCGAGGTACATTCTGGAGTTTGTGGACCGCATATGAGTGGGTACGTTCTAGCAAAAAAGATTCTCCGAGCAGGTTATTATTGGCTCACTATGGAGCGGGATTGTATCAGTTTTGTGCGTAAATGTCATCAGTGCCAAGTGCATGGAGATTTGATTCACTCTCCACCATCAGAACTACATACGATGTCCGCACCATGGCCTTTTGTTGCATGGGGCATGGATGTTATTGGGCCAATCGATCCAGCAGCGTCAAATGGGCACAGGTTTATTCTGGTAGCTATAGACTATTTTACCAAATGGGTGGAAGCTAAGACGTTCAAGTCTGTGACTAAGAAAGTTGTGGTCGACTTTGTGCACTCAAATATCATCTGTCGGTTTGGGATTCCGAAGGTAATCATCACGGATAATGGGGCTAATCTTAATAGCCATTTGATGAAAGAGACATGTGAGCATTTTAAGATTACCCATAGGCATTCTACTCCATACCGTCCCAAGGCAAATGGTGCGGTTGAAGCAGCCAATAAGAATATAAAGAAAATACTCTGGAAGATGGTTGAAGGGTCTAGACAGTGGCATGAGAAATTACCTTTTGCATTGCTAGGATACCGCACCACCGTTCGTACTTCGGTGGGGGCGACTCCTTATTCATTGGTGTATGGCACCGAGGCAGTAATACCTGCAGAGGTGGAAATCCCGTCTCTGCGAATCGTTGCGGAGGCTGAGATCGATGATGATGAATGGGTGAAAAGCCGCCTTGAGCAGTTGAGTTTTATTGATGAGAAAATATTGGCATCAGTGTGTCATGGTCAAATGTACCAACGAAGAATGGCAAGAGCATACAACAAGAAAGTGCGTCCAAGGAAATTCGAGGTCGGACAGTTAGTACTGAGGCGGATTTGCCTCATTGGGCTGAAGCAAAAGGAAAATTTGCCCCAAACTGGCAGGGACCATTTGTGGTAACCAGAATGTTGTCTAACAGGGCATTGTATTTGACATATGTAGAAGGAAAATGTATAGAAATGGCCATCAATTCCGATGCAGTCAAGAGATATTATGTATGATTTCCTTATTTCTGAATGTATTGGTTTGTATTTGGCATATCTTAAAGATTTAAATGACGAAGGCGTTTTGTCCTGCTATGCAAACACTTTTATCCCTTGTTATCCCCTTTGAGCCTTACTTATTTTTTTCATACCCCTCTTTCGGAATCAATGACACTATCAGGGAACATAGGTGTCGATCATAAAAAAAAAGAGAAAAGCAAAGGGAAAAAGAAAAAAAAACAGAAAGAAGAAGGAAAAATAAAAAAAAACAAACAAAAAAGAAGAAAAATGAAAAGTGAAGGAAAAGAGAAAGAGAAGGAAAAGAAGAAGAAAAGAAAGAAAAGGAAAGAAAAAAAAACAAACAACAACAAAGTTAACTATGATACAGTGAACTACGTTTGACTTGATCCCGAAAGGGTACGTAGGTAGCCTTACTCCGAGGTTCAGTCATACCAAAATAAAAATCCAAAAATCCCCAAGAAAGAAACTAGGGCAGAAGTTGTGATTATCGTGAAAATTGGATTCCGAGAGTTGTAATTTAAACCCATTTGAATTGTTTTGAGCCTTTTATACCTTTCTTTCTAACCCAATCCAAAAGCCTACATTACGGTCCAAAGAAAGACCTTCTAATCAATTCCTAAGAAATGCCAAGTCGAGCAGGTAGCGGTAATTTATAGCAGTGGCAACACTCTGGTTCAAGAAAGAAAGAACAACAGTAAAAATGAGAGAGTCTTATTGGTGAAAACCTGCACGGGCACCGTAAGGCGACGGGAGCTGAGAGAAAATAAAATGAGAGAGTCTTAGTGGTGAAAACCTTCACGGGCACCTTGAGGCGAAAGGGAGTTGAAAAATGATTAATTGGCAAAGGGTCTGTGGTTGGAAAACTGTCTCGAGACACCGCAGGATGAACAAAGTTAAGGTCTGGGTAAAGTAATCAAGCGATAGAAATTCTGGGGCAATAAAGTATGGCAATTGAAAGTTGGTTAGTTGGACAGATTGGGTCGATTGACCCAAAATGCATGTCAGGACCATTGGTACCAGTTGTTCCGGTCTGATAAGTTTCTTTCCTTTACTTCATTTTTTTTAGTCATCCGATTTTGGATTCTTCTTATCCTTAACCCGTAAAAACCATTGCATTTCATTTTCGTTTGGGGGTTTTGTTTGTCTAAATGTTCCAGTGTCAGTTGTGTTTAAAGCAAAGGGGAAAGGATCTCAAAGCCCACTACCAACTTCAGAAAATGGTAAAGCATAATGTGATAGGGGAGGTCACTGGAAGTTGCACCGGCAGAATATTTGGGAAATATTGTGAGAAGTGTGAAGGTCCAGGCAAAAAGGGTCGAAAAGATGAGACAACAGTATGGGTACAAAAGCATTCAGGTGGTCAGAAATTGGGGAATGTGGAAGTCGGTTGGAAAGTCAGGCAGTTCAGAGGAAGTTAGTCAACACAAAGCAAGGCAAGGGAAGTATGATGTAGCAAGAGTGCCATCAGCTAACCACCATTTTTAAACTAATGGAATTTTCTTTGATCAAAACAGGGGCAGAAAATTGTTTGGCGGAAGGGATCTCCGTGAGGGAAGAGCAGGTATTAACCCAGTTTAATCACAAGTATGGCATGGTTAAAATACAAGAAAATGAAGAGTAGCATAGGGAGACGTAAGTTGTTCCAGGTCTGCATTTTAGAGTAGTGGTAAAGTGTTGAAGTGGGGAACCCGCCCCTATAACAGAGGAATACGTTTCAGTCTGTAAATTTCAAAGCATGCAAGTTTTAGTTTTCAACCCTTATTATATGATAACGAGCCCCAGTTTTCCCCAACTGGGGCAGTAAGTTTTCTTGGTTCGTCTATTTTTGAAATCAAGAGCCCGCCTGGAGAACAGAGGCATACAATTTCAAAATTTAGAAATCAGGAGCCCGCCTGAAGAACAGAGGTGATACAATTCAGTTTAGTTTTCAATCAATCTCTTTTGAAGTCAGGAACCCGCCTGGAGAACAAAGGTACAAAATTCAAATCTCAGAAATCAGGAGCCCGCCTGGAGAATGGAGGTGTTAAATTTTTAAGTAGTCGAAGTCAGGAGCCCGCCTGGAGAACAGAGGTATACAATTCAAGTTTCGGAAAGCAGGAACCCGCCTGTACAACAGAGGTATTTCAAGTCTAGCTTTAGTCAAATTCCTATTAATATCCGGTAACATGTGCCCAGTTTCCAAACTGGGGCAGAAATTTTTCTTCGTTTTGTCTATTTCTGTGAAGTCAGGAGCCCGCCTGGATAATAGAGGAGTATTTTCAATTTCAAGTTCAGCAGTCAGGAGCCCGCCTGGATAACAGAGGAATACATTCGAGTTCAAGATTACCCAAGTTCAGCAGTTTGGAGACAGGGAATAACATCTCAGTTAACCAGGGAAAATAGTAACAGGGAATTTTATCGAGAAAACACAAGACAATGAGGCAACAAGGCAACACAAGACAACAAGGCAACAAGGAAGTACAAGAGCAAGTTTGAAGAATTTAGATAGGACTTTTGTAATTCATAGTTCATAGCTTAGTTTAACTTCTTTTATTTTTGCACGGTGTAATAAGGGAAGTCAGCAAGCAGCAGCAACAGCAATCGCAGTGAAATCACAGCTCCCGGTAGTCCCAGCTACCGGACACTCCCGAACTACACTGACCTGATTCCTGTTTAGCCCAGGATATGTAGGCAACTTCTGAAGCAGAGTGCGGTCAAACTTTTCAAAATGCTTCACAACGGAATGTTTGAATAGGAAAAAATCGCTCTTATTTGCTCACTTATCTTTGCACGAAAACTCTTCGTGTTTCCGAGCAAAGAGGGGCAGCTGTGAGCACGTGATTTTTGCCCTATATATGAATAATTCCCAAAATTCAAGCAAAATAATATTTCGTTATTTTTATAATTTTTTTTGCCATTCTTGATATCATTTTATGATAATGGTTGCCTTTTATTTGTTCATGTTAATTCATATAAAATACAAAAAATGCATTTTGCATTTAGAATACAAAATAGCTCACTTCCGCATTTTAATTGTTTTAATCGTAAATTTGGCGTAAAATAGGTTTTAAATAGTTTTAGAATTTAATTAGTCTAGTTTTGAAATATATTAGGACCTTATTTTAATTGTTACAATTTTATAAAATCAGAAAAAATTACAAAATACAAATTGGATAAAAGAAATAAAAGAGAAAGAAAAAATAGAGTTTAAAAGGGTGGCCTTTCAAAAGACCAATCTGGGCCATTTTTGATCCAATTCCCTTAGCCCAATATCCATTTCCACTGGCCAAACAACCCAGGCCCAATCCCTTACCCGGTCCTCCCCCCAGTCGATGAAACGACGTTGTTTCCCAAGGCCTCAATCACGATCGTTGGATCTCATCAATCCAACGGTCCGGATCTAACTAGGATGTTTGGTATATAAGTGTCCGAAATGCCCCCCCCTACCCCATTTGTATCGTCTCCTTCACCCTCACAAACCCTAATCCACGCCGCCCCCAAATCCCTCGCTGGCGGTGAATGTCAACTACACCAACGGTCACCCAATTAACACCATCAACTCCCCTCTTCCACCTCTTTCCAGTCCTGTATTTGCTTTTCCTCGAATCCGGCCAGAACTCGTCGAATATCGATTTTAATTTTCCGGTCAGTTCGCAAGTTTGTCCAAACCCGTCCAAAATCATACCACACAATCCCCAGACTTCCCTCAACCCAAATCCATGACTATTTTCCTTCGAATTCTGGTGAAGTAGCTCGGATTTCAAATCTGAAAATTTTCGGTCAAAACCCTAACACAAAATCTTGTGATTTTGGACTGTACTATCCTTAACCATGTGTTTATTTTGAAAACACATGGTTAGGGATTTTACGAGTCAAAAATCTGGAAAGATTCGGATGATAGCAATCGGCTTGGATTTCTCGTGCTTCAGTGAGCTTTCTTGTTTCCTTTTTACTTGCATAGTTACAGTTTTAGTTATAAGTTTTGATTTCATTAAAGTGTTCTGTTAATTTTACAATTTTTTTTGTGTGTATTAGTATAGTTTAAATCTTCTTTGTTCCGTGCTCCTTGATCAGTAAAGTATCTTCGCATTTGTAATTTAGATTGAGGCATGTGTCGTTTATTAGTTAATCACAATTTCAATTGTAGAATCGACATAATTCATTAGTTTGGATTCAGTACCATTTTTTTAATATTGACTGATCCTGTTTTTTAAGTTGTCTGGGTTCGGGTGTTTGAACAATTGGGATTGGTTAGTTCAATTAGTTAATGTCTGACTTCTAATTAAGCAGTCCTAGTTAGTTTTGAATTAATTCAGGGGATTGGTTATAGCTGTTGAGAATATAGATAGAATCAGTGATTTGGATAAGCTTTCAGGGGTAGTTTAGGCATGGAAAAGGGCAGTTTCTTTGGGAATATTAATTTCAAAATAGGGGTAAGGGTAGTATAGGTAGTTTAGGGGTAGAAGAGCATCCTAGGGCCTTCTAGAAAGGTATTTTAGTGTAGATTTCAGCCAACTTAGGATATTAGCTTGGGAAACAAGTCAAAAAATGAGGGACTAAACTGAAAATAGGGGAAGGACTAAAAAGAAAACCAAAAATCTGATTAACCCTCTTGGATCACCTATAAAAGGGGGGAAGTGCCTTGAGGAAGAGGAGAATTTTTCAGTCCTAAAGAATTCCACTAAACATGTTCTTCAGTTCCCAGATCTGAAATTCTATTAGCTGAATTACAACACTTTTCCTGGTTTAATTTCGAGTGGTTTCTAAGATCAAACAAGTCAAATTTGGAATCATTTATCTAGGATTTTAATGGCTGATATGCCTGAGTGTGTTTTGGGTTGATTATTTGAGTTTGCTCTGCATTTCAACTCATTTCTGCTAAACTGTTGAACCTGGGTGGACTGAAATGTTCCTTCACTGACTGTGACTGGGTTATTACCTTAGTTTCTGAGCTGCTGAGCTGTTACTGCTGCTAACCTCCCCTTCTCTATTTACATTCCAATTTCCAGGTACACTTTCAAAATCACTTTGATGTAATCACAATTTGGGATGAAATGCAATCACCTTGGTCAACCTGTGCTTGTTGGATGTATATAGCTGTAATCGGTTGATTGATAAATGATTATATATATTTGATTCATTTGGATTGAACTGTATTAAGGATGGTTAATTCAAACCATTTCTAGACTGTTCAGACTGTTGCATTCCATGTTTATGTAGTTGTAGCTTTCAGTTTTGTTTAAGCTTAGCAGTCTGTTGAAGTTAAATTTGCAAAGTTACAATTGATTTCGAGTTCAATACACGTGATTGGTTTCAATTTTGGTTTTAATCTGAATTGAATATTCAATAGCTTCGTACTGGGCCAGTTTTCATTTGGTCCTGGGCGTGTTAATAGGCAGCCCAGATCTGTCTTGGTTAGGTGATTATTTGAATTGGGTCTAGGTGCATTAAAAACCTGAAGCAATTAGTTAACTCAAAGTGTGCCCCAAGGGCTCGATCCCTGGTGTTTACAGATGCCTATCATTGGGTTTAAAATTTTGGCCTGCATTAGGCCCAATGCCCGGAGCTGTAGGCGTTTGAGCTCACAACATGTGTAATTACCTGATTTGGGCCTTATGGGCTCAAGACCCATTTTCTCTGGGTTTTTTTTCTGGATATTTGAACTCGGATTTGAAAAGTATGATCTTAACCAATCAGGATTTTTAGGGACAAATTAAGTAGATAACAGTAGAATTATTTAAATGACTAAGTTTGGAAAGGTTGTTTAGTACATTCCACCGCCTTTCCCAAAATAATACGTTAGAATCTTTAGGCACGATTTAATTAAATCACTTTCTTAAAATTCGGGTGTGCATTGATGTGGCCCAAATCCCAATCTCAACGAAGTTGAAGTGTGTTGACAACCACGGGCGCATTGATTGCGGCGCGGTTCGAAACGCATTTTCACGACGTTGCAATTCTTTTAAAAAAAATAATTATAAAAGGCACATAAGCTAGCATGTATTAAGATTAGATAAAATTAAATACACCAGTTAAGCGACCGTGCTAGAACCACGGAACTCGGGAATGCCTAACCCCTTCTCCCGGGTTAACAGAATTCCTCACTTGGATTTCTAGCTCGCAGACTGTAACAGAGTCATATTTTTCCTCGGTTCGGGATTCAACCGGTGACTTGGGACACCATTAATCTCCCAAGTAGCGACTCTGAATAATTAATAATTAAATCTCGTTCCGATTGTCCTTTAAATGGAAAACTCCTTTACGCCCTTACGGGTGTAGTAAAAAAGGAGGTGTGACAATGAGACATAGGAATAACTAGAGTCCGGATCAAATTGAAACAATACCTATGATAACAGCATTAGATGACTCAGCCTCAGGCCTGGATGGGAAAGCATAACACTGGGCCTGGGCCCTTCCACTCCAATCCACGTCCTTGGGGCGGCCTCTAACTAGCTGGCCTCCACCTCTAACAGCCTGGCCTCCATCTCTAGTGGCCTAACCTCCACCTCTAGTTGTCTGACTCCTACATATGGCTGGCTGTATGGGCAGTGAAGCACCCGGTGGTGAGATCATGGCACGAGAACCCTACTGCTGAGAGCTGCCCGGTGCCCTAGGGCAAAATCTAGTAATATGCCTCGGGTCACCACAAGTATAACAGGACCTCGGCTGCTGTGATTGCTGGCCTTGAAACTGACCATGTCGACCTGGGTAACCACTCTGATAACTTTGGAGATGAGGTGCACTAATAGGAGCTGGTGGTGCACTGTAGGCTAGCTGGTCGGAATAAGACATATGAGGGTCACGACCACATGAAGCACCGTGGGATGCCTGGAGCATTGAATGAAACGGCCTGGGAGGATGGTCCCTACCAAAAGTACCCCTGCCTCCAAACGAGGCTCCACAGAAACCACCGGAATATTGAGGCCTCTTATCAGACCCCTGCCTTCTCTCATGTGAAAGAACCACCTCAATCCACCCGATGACATTGGCAGCCGCCTAAAACGAAATCTCACCTCTAGACTCTTTGGCCATATGAAGACTGATGGGGTAAGCGAGTTTATCATCAATAAACCTCCTTACCCTCTCCCTCTCAGTAGGAAGCAAAAGAAGGGCATATCGGGCTAGCTCCCAAAAATGGGTCTCGTACTGAGTAACAGTCATACTGCCCTGCTGGAGACACTCGAACGGTCAGCGGTAATCCTCTCTCAAAGTGATAGGGAGGAACTTCTCTAGAAAGAGCTGAGAGAACTGATCCCATGTAATAATAGGCGACCTAGCTGGTCTGGTCAACATGTAATCTCTCCACCACCCCTTGGCGAAACCTGTCATTCGAAATATAGCAAAATCGACCCCATTGTCTTAACTATCCCCATATTTCGCAACACCTCATGGCAGCAGTCAAGATAATCATGTGGGTCCCCGGAAGGTGCACCACTGAAGTAAACTAGAAAGAGTTTCGTGAACTTGTCTAATCTCAATAAGCCCTCAGAAGGCATGGAAGGCTGTCACCGACCTGTGCCGCAACAATCGGTTGAACTACCCCAGCTAGTAGGGCTACTGGTGTCTGATATTAGGGAGCAATCTGCTCCGAAATGTGGGTAGCGGGAGTCTGTGCACCTCCCCTAGCCTGAGAGACGGCCAATGCCATAGGGAAGGTACCGGTCTGGGCCACACTCTCCATAAGGCCCACCAAATGGACTAGAGCATCCTGTAGTACTGGGGTGGCGATGAACCCCTCAAGGACCTGAGCTGGTCCGAAAGGTATAGTCTGAATTAGAACCTCTTCATCAAAATCCACCTAAGGCTCCACTGCTGGTGCTGCTGCTTGAGCTCTAGGCTGAGCCCCCGACCTTTACCCCTAGTAGGAGCTGCCACTGGGGGCTCCGACTACTGTCCAGCTAAAGATGCAGTACGTGTTCTCACCATCTGCGGGAGGACAAGAATAGAAGAGTTCAATCAACAATAATAGAATAAAATCACATGACATAGAACAATAGAAGTGAGACTTGTTCCTAAACTTCATAGCCTCTGGAAGATAAGTACAGATGTCTTCATACCGATCCCCTAAACTCTACTAAGCCTGCTCGTGACTTGTGAGACTTAGGCAACTTAGTGCTCTGATGCCAACTTGTCACGACCCGAAATTCCCACATTCGGGACCGTGATGGCGCCTAACATTTCAGTTGCTAGACAAGCCAATATTGGAGGATCATTAAGCCAATTTAACCAATTAAGCTGAAATGAAACTAAAACTGAATGTCGAATAACATAAAAACCAACAACATCTAAGTAAAACCCGGGTCTGGAATCATAATTCATGAGCTTCTAGAGTCTCTACAAACAGGGTTTGAAATAAATACAACTATCTTGAACGAAAAGAACAGTAAATAGGGGAAATGGAAGGGGACTTCAAGGTCTGCAGACGTCGGCAGATCTACCTCGAGTCTCCAAAAGCCGATCTGAGCTGATACGCCTCACGGACAGCTGGGACCAGTACCAAAATCTGCACAAAAAGTACAGAGTATAGTATGAGTACAACCGACAAATGTACTTCATAAGTGTCGAGCCTAACCTCAACGAGGTAGTGACGAGGCTATGACAAGACACCCACGTAAATAAACCTGCACGAACAGAAATATATGAGCAACATAACAGCAAATAAAGAATTAACAAGTACTATTGGAAGGGGCAATGTGATAAGGGGTGCAAGATACAGTAATAACAACAGGAAATGATTATAAGAGACAATCAATACACTTTTAACCAACAAGATGAACAAAACACAATGAATTAAACTGCACGGCATCACCCTTCGTGCTTTTACTCTCAACCTCACTATGAAATAATAACAATGGAACGACATCACCCTTCGTGCTTTTACTCTCACATTCATCATAAATCAACAGATATGGCACGACATCACCCTTCGTGAATTAACTCACAAATATGGAACAACATCACCCTTCGTGCATTAGCACTCATATATTGCAGGACATCACCCTTCGTGCATTAACACTCATATATGGAAGGACATCACCCTTCATGCATTAACTCTCACATATGGTACGACATCACCCTTCGTGCATTAACACTCTCTCTTGCCATGTAACAATGAACACATAACAAAAAGGAGATAGAATAAGCAAGAATAGGCCTTGCATCCACAATGATTCTACAATACCAATCTCAACTTCGAAAACAATACTCAATTATCACAAATAGCTCGTAATGCGAAAAGAACGATCAATTTAGTAATTAACTAGTCTAAGCATGGATATCATGTTCAAAGAAAGAAATAAACTACAAGAAACAAGTTTCACTCGCATGTTTTGACCCAACAACAATGCATAAGTACTCGTCACCTCACATATACTGTGTACCCAACAATTAGACACATAGCAAATAAACAAACAAGTCATAATCACTCAAGTCAAGGTAAACCACGACACTTACCTCGCTCCAAAGATTAACTCAAAGCTCAACCACAGCTTTGCTTTCAAACAAGCCCCCGAACCAACATTCTAGCAAATTACCAACTAAACGATTTAAATTAAGCCTTAGCAACTACCCACGATTGCAAAAGATTCAATTAAGATCATTATTGAAAAAGTCAACAAAGTCAACTCCCGGGCCCGCTTGGTCGAAACCCAAAATTCAGACCAAAAACCGATTACCCGTTCGCCCCCGAGCCCGGTTACATAATTTGTTTTGAAATCCAACCTTAATTTGAGGTCTAAATTCCAATTTTACAAAAATCCCTAATTCTACCCAAACCCCCAATTTCTACCATGAAAATATTAGATTTTAGGTTGAAATCTTATGAAATATAATGAAAGATTGAAAGAAAATAGGTTAGAATTACTTACCAATGAATTGGGGAATAAGGGCTCTTGGGAAAATCGACTCTAGAGTTTTCTTGTTTTGAAAATTTGAAGACTGAAAGAAAATCCCATCTAACTCGAATTTGACCAGTTGTAGATGCCGCAATTGCGACTTGGGATTCATAATTGCAAACCCGCAAATGCGAGATTTTCTTCGCAAATGCGAAGTCCTAGCTTTTTCTGCTATCATCGCAATTGCGATGATTTGTTCGCAATTGCGAACAGTGGCCATCCGCAAATGGGACCCAGTGCTGAGCCGACTATCTTCGCAAATGCAAAGACTTTCTTCGCAATTGCGAACTCTTACCTCGCAATTGCAAGATCAGAGGTCTGCACAAGAACTGAAGCACACCATCTATGTTTTCTAAGTCTAAACCATTCCCTAGCCTATCCAAAACTCACCCTAGCCCTCGGGGCTCAAAACCAAAACATGTACACAAGTCCAAAACGTCATAAGAACTTGCTTGCGCGATCAAATCGCCAAAATAACACCTAGAACTACGAATCGGACACCAAATCAAATGAGAGTTTCAAGAAAACTTTAACATTGCTATTTTAACAACCGGACGTCCGAATCATGTCAAACCAACTCCATTTCTCACCAAATTTGATAGACAAGTTATAAATATAGTAATGGACCTATGCCGGATTTCGGAACCAAAATACGAACCCGGTATCAAAAAAGTCAAACATTGGTCAAAATTTTAGATTCATTAAGCCTTTAAACTTCAATTTTTTTCAACAAAATACGAAAACTCGGGCTAGGGACCTCCGAATTCGATTCCGGACATATGTCCAAGTCCCAAATCATGATACGAACCCACACGAACTGTTAAAATACGGATCCAGGTCCGTTTGCTCAAAACGTTGACCGAAGTCAACCCAAATGAATTTTTTAAGGCAAAATTTCATATTTTATAAATTTTTTAACATATAAGACTTCCGGAACCAGACCGCGCATGCAAATCGAGGAAGGCTAAAATGAGATATTTGACGCTTCAAAACACAGAATTAGGTTCTAAAACTCTAGATGACCTATCGGATCATCACAGTAAAAAAAAATTAAACTAAAGAAGAGAAAACTTTGAAAGGAGGATTTGCTCGTTTAAAGGTGGCTTTCTTTGGAGGAGAAGAGAAAGCTTTGAAAGGTGACCGTCGAAATTGAACGGTGTCACATGATTTGAAGGGATGGAATAGTTATTATTTACAATGTAACGAGTGGGCAACCCATAAACTCGCCCGTTTAAAGGTGGCCTCCTTCTGATCACTACTAGCCAATTTAGGTTCTTCAACCCTATTAAGTATTAACTTTGAAAATATAAATTAAAAAAAAAAAAGTAAAACAAAAGGAAAACTATGCAGTTCATTTAAGCTCGCTGTTTGGAAGATTAAAGTTTCGTATGTTTTTACTTCGCAATTTTATCCCTTAGACCTTCAATTTGATCAACTTTTTATATTATATTTGTTTGTTTCCCCAGCTTATGTTGTCATCTAGTGTAGTACAAAACCACAAATATTGTTTTCGTAGCTATTTTCAGTTTGAACCAAAAAAAAAAGCTATTTTCAGCTATAGTTGTTTTCTTTTGAGCTTTATAAAGACATTGGAAAGTTCTTCCAAATTAAACTCAAATTATTCCTAAAAGAAAAAAATAATTAATTTTTTCTCACTTATCTAAACTAATGACTATTATGGAATTAAAATCTTTTAGAACAACAAAATTACAAAGCTTCACGGGGCGTTCGTCCTCTTTTTATTTAACATTCAACACTTCAAGCTTATCAACTATTTACATTCAGCTAATTTACACCGGCTAATCAAGAAGGATTACAGAATAGATTACAGCCCAAAGAGACTTTTTCCTATTGAAACGAGGACGAAGACTTTTCTGAAAGACAAAGTTAGTCATCACTCAAGAATGAGAGGGGGTGTTAGAATATTTTCTTGCTTCCCACCTACAAATTCATTGGTTTTGGAATGGTGCATGTATTCGCGGTATCCAGCTTACTTAAATAATATTCGTCTGATCTTTTATCTTAACCCAGCAAATTAAAATATCGTTGCATCCACGGGTAGGATAACTCTGGATTTATTATTTTTAATATTTATATCAAAACGTTTCTAGTTAGGATTTCATAACGTCTCTACATTTTGGTATATCTTCAGCAAATCGTTTATGATTGTGACTATATTCAATTCCGGAACTATATATATACCATATTCAGATTAGTAGATCACCTGACACGTGTACCAAAACTGAAATTAAATAGACATTTTGCTAACAATATTATGGGTTAATTTTATACCAGGTAGTATAAAATTTTCTCACAATCAAACTATTTTAATAGGCGCTAAAGAAAAGACAGTCCGATGTTTTAAAGTTAAAACTCCTGCTATGTGTTGATAGGATCAAACCCTAATTAAGTTTTTTGCACGTGGCCTTATTTTATATTTCTACTAAAGGCTGTTTATGACTTTAATCCTCGACCTTTTGGACACAAGGCGGCAACTTTTATTGTTGCGTACCAAGGCTACCCTTCTATCTAACTAGCTGGGCGCTAGTACAAAATTTCTTGCCACAATCAAATTGGTTAAAGAAAATGAACTTCGAGCCTAACTCAATTATAAAGTTGGCTCAAAAAATGAGATTGCTCAAAATCAGATAATGAAACTATAGCTCATACATTCAATTAAGTGGGACTCTAACACTCCCCCTCTCCCCTCCTGTCAAGAGCTAGACATTTAGATCATGAAAATCAAAATGTGGGAGCTCTAACACTGAATAAATCAAGAATAAGAACGAGTTTAACTTTATATTATGTTTTAAAAAAATCGGACATTAAGCTTTAACTCAACTCCATAGATAACACCTTAAATTGAGGATTGTTCAATATCAGAAATTATAATCCATATACAGAGGCCGAGCTACAGACGTAGATACGTGTCCCGACGAACCCGGTAATTTTTGTTTAAACCTTATTTTTATATTAAAAAAATCACTAAATATATATAAATATTTAATTAAAACTTAATAACTAAATAAACTGTGAGTTCGGTAACAATTTCAAAACTGATCAACTTCAAAATGTCTATCCATATACTCAGTTAATGTGGGACTTGAACAAAAAGGCACCACAACAGAAAGTGTCTGATAAATATTGACAGCTCAAAGACAGTTGTAGTTGGCAAGAGAGGTGGCCTACCAATTAACGTCGTCCAAAAAAAGTACTATTCAGTTGAAGCATCACGGGTATTTATTTGGAAATTGCAAAATTGTAGCACGCATTCCTACAATTAAAAGGACAAAAAGAAGACGAAATGAACATATATCAAGCCATCAAATAGGTGGAATTCTTCTCAAAAAGTTGTTTTGAAAGGTTTAGAGAAGTTGTTTTGTCTGAAACAAGGTGCTAGATAGTTGTTCTTTTCAAAATTTAGTTAAGTTATTCCCAAAAAAAAAAAACGAATTTTTATGTCAAGTGAATCTCAATAAGCCATGTCATTCAACATAAATTGAGGAGGTTAAGATTAAGTTATTGTCGGAAAAAAGGTAGTAATTCTTTTAAAATAGACTAAACAAAAGTGCATCATATAAAATGAGAATGAAATAGGAAACAAAACGACGGCAAGAGCATATATCTCCGAAACCAAACGACATCGTAAAAAGGATTTATATTATTATCTAGTTAATAGTGTAAGTAAATATTTGCTCTAAGTAGTGTAATTTAACATGAAATAGAAAGCTAATGTTCTTTTTTCCTGAGTTATTAACCAATGATTATGAACAGTTACCTTTAACTATTTATAAAGTAACCAAATACTTCTGGTATCAACTTATGTGATGTAGTTTGACTCGGGATGAAGTTTACGGAAAAAAAAAATGAAGACTTTTGAAACTTGTGGTCTTAAAAATTTAAATGGTAAAAAGCCTTTGTGGGACTTTTAATTTGCGTGTCTATAAAATATGTAAAAATTGCACGGGGTGCCCTATTTGGTCGCCCTCATTTAACCTATACACCTTTTTTTTAAAACTTTTAACTCGTACCCACGTTTTAAATAACTTCAGCCCCCTTTCTCCTCCTTCTCCTCATTCGTTTTCTTCTTCAAGTTACAAAACAAACTGGTATTTATCTCCAGAAGCAACGCTGCTTTAGTTATAAGGTCAATTTTTTTTTAATTGAACAGTTCGGCAGTTGTACTTCTGCTCCAAATTTACAGCAAATTAGTCTTAGGAAAAAGTTTAAGTTACCAGTAGGATGAGCTGTAAAATTTTGGAGTTTTTGTATGTTTATTCGTGTTTGAGCTGAGAAGATATACACTATTTTTCTTAAAAAATCACTGCTAATTGTGGTGCTTCAGCTCTAGAGCTGAAGTTCGCCAGTTACAAAACAAAAACTTCGCCAGTTACAAAACAAAAACTTCAACTCTAGAGATGAAGTTCGCCAGTTACAAAAACAAAAACTTCAGCTCTAGAGCCGAAATTCGCCAGTTACAAAACAAAAACTTCAGCTCTAGAGCTGAAGTTGGCCAGTTACAAAAACAAAAACTTCAGCTCTAGGGCTGAACTTCAGGCCCGGCTACTGGAATGCTGAAGGTTTGCGTGATTACCTTTGCTACTTCAGCCCCGTATGCTGAAGTTATGCGAAAAAGCGGGTACGCTTGCAATTATTTTTGCAAAGAGGGCACAAGTTAAACGTGACTCAAAAAACGGGTATAGATGCAAATGCCCTATAAAATATTCTCTTTAAGAGTAAAATTAGTATAATAAAAAAAATTAAAATTAATTTATTTCTAAATATAGAAATTCTTTTCGAAACGAACTAATAAACAAAGTGCATTATATAAATTGAAACGAGGGAGTAATATAACAAGTTTTTATACTACATATAAAGATTATATTTAGAGATGGAGCTAGAGTTCTAGCTACTCAATTGCTTTGGCTAAAATCCTATATTTGTGTTAAAAAGTCTATTGAATATCTATAAATAATCTATCAATGCATTTACTATTTTTCTAAAATCCAAAAGCCATAAAATGTTTGGATCTGTGTCTGATCAGGGTGGATGTAGTGCATTACCAATGAATTCAATTGAACCCATAACTTTTGACGCGGAGTAAGTATTTATATGTAAAAATTTATTAAAATAGCAAAAATAATATATATGAACCCATAACTTTACAAATATAAGACGTTTAATGCTAAAACTTTAAAAGTTAAACCCATAAATTTTAAAATCCCGAATCCGTCTTTGCGTCTGCTTATACCCAAAGACGTTTTTTACACTGGTAAAAGATCGTTTACACACTTGATACCACATCTATATAAGTGCACTTGCCAATCACATCAGGATATAATAATTTGAGACAAACATACATATATAGTACTCCCTCAAACCACATACAGAGAAAGTGAGAAAAAAAGAGAGAAAATGTGTTTGATAATATATGGTTGTGATGCAGAAGAAAAAGAGCTAGGAAGACAAGCTGCATCTGGAGCTTGCCCTTCTTGTGGTGGCAAAGTTCAGGCTGTTGATGTTGAGAGTCGTTGGAGGCTTTGTTTCCTTCCCCTTTGCTTCATCATCAAGAGAAAATTTCAATGTACTCTTTGTTCTAGACGTTTAGTCTTGTATTCTTCCTGAACGTTTTTCTTAAGCCGACCTAACGGAAACAACCTCTTTACGTCACAGAACATAGGACCAAGGTCTGCATACACTTCATTGTCCCCAAACGTCACTTGTGAAATCGCATTGGGCATGCCATTGTTGTTGTATTTTCTCTTTTCCCAATTACACGAGGACGAGTTCTCTACTTTTTTCTCTTCCAATTAATTCCTTCTTTTATTTTTTTTTATTTTTTATCGGTGATGTTCGAGTCAATTTGTATTTCGACTGTTTTTTCTTGTACTTGTTACCTTCCATTGGTACAATTACACCACAACCTTTTTTCTTCTTACTGAGATTTGGATCGTGATCTGCCATGGTGTTCACTCATTTTATTGACCGTCAAGTCAGACCTTTAGTGCAATTCCGGTTTTCTTTTTGATTATTAAGTATGTTTTTGTAAATAGAGAGAGATGTGCCTCTCTTTTTTTGTTCTTTGCAAGTCTCACTGTAATTTCAAGATGTATGGTCAAGTACTATTCTTTAATTTTCCGTATAGAGTGAGAGATTGATTTCCGCTACATTTTGATTTATGTATTATCAATTTTAATATCACAATATTCTGTAACACATTGTTATGATTTTGAATCCCAGTGATTTCTGTACTAATTATGTCTAACTGAATCTTCTTTACTCCCCTTAACTCTGTAAAATAAAAAAGGATTGTAACCTTCAAAATTTCAGTTTCTGCAATGTGATTCTATATACTTCTTCTTCTTCTTTTTTTCTTGTATATATGAGATTTTTTTTTAATATTTGAGGTAAAAAGTAAAGACTGTAGTAATGGCATTGTAATTTCTGAAATCCAGTTGATTTTTATTGATACTATTACGAGAATTATCATGCCTGAGCAATTTATTTTACTCCCACACCATCATGGCTCGACTTAATTAAGACTGGGTTCTGACTAAACGACAATTACTTTTGAGTTGAACTATATGTACATTAAAAAAAAATTATACATATAACGAGAAAAGATTGTTCTAAAATATCAGTGACATAAAAACTATTTCCTATATGTGTTTACTAAATATACAATATTTCTTAGGTATTGTTGGGTCAAATTCAAGCCAAACACAAGTGTATTCCTATCCAAATTGTCTATCATGTTTTGCCTCTTAAAAGAAAAAAAAAAAGATCAAGATATGGTCCCTTCCTTATCCACAAGAATTTGCTGTCACTACCTCATAAAGCTCTATCCTCACCTAGTATATGTTTGGAGAACACCTTAAAATGTCCCTTCAAACTCAAAAAGACAACATTTAGAAAAGGCGCTTATCTAATATTCAAAAAAATAATGTCAAAGTGGGTGTATTTCAATTATAGAAATTCTTAAAATCTAAATTTGTGAGTCAATAGTCTTTTAAATGGATGTGTTTAGAATATTGAGACGTTTTAGTTCCGTAGTTTTTACACATTTGTACAGAGAAAGGAGTCTTGTACAAAGGACTAGTTGACCATGGGAAATAGCTAGAATATGCATAATATTATCAAGAATACTATAGTACAGATGTATTTATCGTAGAGCAGAAGTGGATCCAGGATTTTAAGTTTATGAGTTCCTAGAAAAATTTCAAGTTTTTTTTTGTTTGGAACCCCAGGAAAACCCGCAACCGCTACAGCCTCTGCTTTTCGGGTGAGCATTCTATGCACACTGGTATACTCCCCACTGTGTAATAGATTGCAAATCACATAGGAAATATAAACTGCACTAGACAAGCCCCGTGCGACAAGCTCAGACCCAGAGGACATTGAGGGGGGATCGAACCCACGTCGCCCGTGTGGACAACACCCTCCAAACCCAACTGGACTGTCCCTTCAGGACAGAAATCTCAAGTTAATATAAAATAAATAACTGGATTGACAGTCTGAATTCCAAGCTAAATAATATTCTTATACATTTAATAAAATTTTTAATACAATTACAGAATCTAGAAAAAAATTACTGGGTTTACGATAACTCGTAACTAATGCACTGGATGTGCCCTGCTGTAGAGATCCACTAACTCCCCGGCCCCCGTTACTTCAATGGCAAGGATACATAGAGGCAAATGTAGTGTTATCGCGTTAGATTTATTTAAACACAATACTTTTAGTTTAATACAGAGCAAAAAATTAAATATTAAACTTTATAAAAATTATACTAATAAATAGCAACTTTGAACCCATGATAAAAAAAAATTTAATCATTGAACCCATAAAAAATCCGCCTCAGTAAGACAATTTTTATTTAACCAAAGCATAAATCTTTACTACTCTTGGAAAGAACATTGAAAAACTTGAACTAATTAATTAATACAAAGTAATGTACGCAGTTTGTATTCTAAACAAGTTTGCAAATTCTAGAGTATAAATGTCTCTTTCAATAATGCATGATTAGATGAGTTTTGATCCAGACATTGGAGCAATCTTTGATAACTTTATCAACCACTAACAATGATTGAATAATCGCTACGTGGCTTAATGTAAACACAGAGAGTAGACAATAATACAAAAAAGGAAACTTCTCAAAAAGTGGCAGTATTTAATTTCAATCTTGGGCTTATTAATATGGATAAAAAAGTCAATGAGTTTCTCGTACATATCTTGTGTTAGGTACGTATTGGAACCGTCTAATTAAGTGATTAAGATTATTTCGAAAAGGTAACAATCATTAGCAAAACTAAAAACTATTAGTTCGTTCATCATCATTTTATACCATTAATATAAGAGTTGAATCTATGAATTTATCACGACCCAAAATCCCTCCGAAGGAGTCGTGATGACACCTATTCTCTAAAACTAAATAAGCCTAACACATACCGAAATGATAACAGGTTCTACTAAACAGCTATTAAACATGAACCGGAAATTTCTAAATAAACCAATAGTCTCAATATGATATAATATCCCAAAATCGATAGTACAAGTCATAAGCCTTTTTAGGAGTAATTATACATAATGAATATATCCCTGTTCCAAAATAAAAGAAAACAATGTAAATAAATACAACAGAAGGTGACTTTGGAGCCTGCCTACGTCCAGCAAGTGTACCTTGAAGTCTCCAGCCACTCAAGCATAAGTCTCAAAACCAACCCGATCCGAAGTACCTGGTGCAGAAGCGTAGCATGAGTACACCACAGTGGTACCTAGTAATTAAGTATCACGCCTAACCTCTGTAGAGTAGTGACGAGGTGAGGTCAAGACACCTACCGAACATGTAAACGTGCGCAGGATATGACATAGAGCTAACAAAGAAGGAATATCAATGTAATGCCAATAGAAGAAAGAATTCAGATTACAAAGTAAAGATAAGGGGGACACGAATGACAATGAAAAATAACCAAGTAATTAAGCAGCAACATAGTCGGGGTACGGATGTAGAAAAAATGTGCTATAGTAGAAAAAACGATGTCAACTCAACCAATCAAATCATTTCTAATACACAATTTTAATAATTCCACTTCTCGTAATCTCATATCATAAATCACAACTTCTAAACCTTTAACATACATGGCACCTTGTGCCCACATTTTTCCATCTCACTTCGCACAGCAAAATCAGCGTGCTACTCGGTACATAATATCCGCGACAAATGCTAATTAGGACGTTCAAGAGATTTTATTTATATATCGTAAAGTAAAATTACAGTTTCTGAACCAAGTAGGAAATCAATGAGAAAAAAATGAGTTTATTTTAGAAATTATTTGGGTGAAGAAAATAATATTATCAAATAAAATACATCATCAGATAAGCTACTGAATTTAATAGAGAATTTATTTAATTAAAACATAATAACAATCCCTTTTTAAGTAAAGTAAAAACATCAGACATGGTAAGGAGATTAAGTTGAGAAATCAATTAAAGTAAAATATGACAACTATTAGAAATAGTAAAGTACCGAATAAAGCGGCGAGTTTTAACTTAAAGATCGCATAAGGTAAGCATGTTGTTAATTCTTTTATTTAAAATCGCTATATTACTAACAACTCAGCAGGATATGAGGTGATGACTCAACGTAGTAAATTCATCTTGAAAATTAATTCACCAAAATAATAGTATTAGAAAAAGAATTCAGAAAATGACAGCAAGGTAATAAATCAATGACAACAACTCAATCCTCAAAAACTAGTGAAAAATCAAAAATACAAATTCTCAGAGTCTCGTACTAAAGAATCGAAACCAATACAATACAATAAGAAATACAAAACACATAAACTGTTGTGGCGCGCAACTCGATCCCACCGTACAATACTATTCACCCTTATTCCACCATGTGAATATCAATGGTAATAAATACATATATGTTGCGTCACGCAACCCGATCCCACCATTTAATCAGAATCAATGTCATAATTTATCCTTATTTCACCATATCAATTCACTCTTATTTCACCTATTGCGTCGTGCAACCCGATACCACCGTATCAATATCATAATAATAAATAAAATATGTTACGGTGCGCAACCCGGTCATACCATACAATATCAATATCATAATTCACCCTTATTTTACCATAACAATTCACCCTTATTTCACCTAGCGTGCAACCTGATCTCCCGTACAATAATTTAAATCAGCAGCAACAAATCAATAACTCAATTTACAATAATTTCTACAATCAGGGGTATGAGTACACGTCAACAAAGGAACCACGTAAAAATCAAGAAATACAACAAACTTTATAAAAATGACAGGACAGGTAAAACACACGATAACTAAGTATGCAATCACAAAAATTAGGACATATAGCAGATAAACACAGTCATATAAGAAATTTAATAACTAAGAGGTAACAAGACAATAAGGGGGGCAATAACTTCAACTAAGGCATATAAGGTCTAAATAACGAGTAAGAGGTACAATAAGTGCTAACAATACCAAATAGAGTATGTAAGAGTAGACTAACAACGAGATATCACATGTTAAAACAATGCAATTAAAGGCATGGAAAGTGACTAGACACTCTAAACCGGTTAATTACCACGTATAGACTGTATACTCACTCGTCACCTAGCATACACGGCTTTCACATAATAAGATAGCACAATTAACTTAATTTCGAAGGGGTAGTTTCTCCCAAACAAAGTTAGACAAGACACGTACCTCAAAGAAGCTAGACCGAGACTCTAAAATGACCTGCTCGAGTGAAACAACTCTGGACAGCTCAAATCTTGCCAAAAATAACTTCAAATCATGAATAAAAGTCATATGAAACAAATTTCGAATAATAAAACTTCAATTTTTAACAAAAACTAAAAAGTCAATCAAAAATTCAACCAACGAAAATTCGAACACCCATCTCGATACGAGTTCAACCATACCAAAATTATCAATTTCAACTTCAATTCGTCCTTCAAATCATCATTTTACATTTTGAAAGATTTTACAAATTTTTCCTAAATTTCCAACTTAATTCACTAATTAAATAATGGAGATAGCAACGGATTCATGAAATATAATAAGATTCGGGTAGAGAATACTTACCCGAATGAATTGCTTGAAAAACTCACAAAAAATATCCCAAAGCCAAGGTCTACCACTCCAAAAATGATAATAATGGCTAACCCTCAAAATAGAGTTCTTATATTCTGACCAGTGATTTACTCATCGCGATCGCGGAAACAAAATAATAACATTTGACTAAACCTCCTTCGTGAATGCGTAAACGAGTCGCGAACGCGACACACTGTTTCCAGCTCACTACGCGAACGGGGTTGTATTCACACGATCATGGACAACAAAGGCATGAGGTCTTCCAACTTCCCTTATATACCATCGCGTAACTAAGAACGCGAGCGCGACAGTATAAATCCTTCAACCTTCGCGAACACGGTTGCCTCTTCGCATCTGCGAAGAACGAAGTATTTGAGGCCACCATAATGTGAGCACGTGATTTTTGCCCAAAGCAAATTATTCCCAGAAATTCAAACAAAAAAAATAATTTCTTTATTATTTTACAATTTTTGTGAATTTTGATGTCATTTTCTGTTAGTTGTTGCATTTTATCTGTGCTTTTTAATTCATATGAAAAATACAAAATATGCATTTGCATTTAGGATCTAATTTCATATTTTAGTATTAATTCGAGGTTAATTTGTTTAGAACAAAATATGAAGAAAATAACAAAAATAGTTCACTTTTGTATTTTTAATTGTTTAATTGTGAATTCGTCCCGAAATAGTTTTTAAATAATTTTAGAAATAAATTAGTTTAATTTTGAAATATATTAGGACTATATTTTAATTGTTGCAATTTTATAAAATTAAAAAATATACAAAAAAATATACAAGATAAAATACAAAAAATTGATAAAAAAAACAAATGAAAAGGAAAAAGAAAACAAAAAGAAATAGAGAAAGGGCTGCCCACGATTTGGGCCATGTCCAATTGATTCACCCAGGCCCAACATCTTTTTTTCTTTTTCTTTCCCCGACCCAGGCCTGAACCCCACCCGGTCCAAACGACCCATCTCCAGAGACGCCCAAACTACGTCGTTTCACAGCAAATCAATCCCAGCCCTTCATTCTCCATAATCCAACGGCTGTGGTGCTTTCTTATTTACTTGATAAATATGTCCGAAATATTCCCAAACCCTAAAACATAACTCATCTTCCTCGTACCCCCGGTTACTTCGCTAGAACCCCACCGCCAGCGAACACCACTTATGCCATCGACCAGCAAAATAACACCACGAGACCTCCTCTTCTCCCTCATCATGAATCCACCACCCGTTTCCTTCAAATCCAACCCTAGCTCGTCGAATCCTTGATCAAATATTCTCCGTCCAAAACCCAAAGTAACCCAATCACCACCAAATTAATACTATGTGACCGCCTGGGCCTCCTCTACCCAACCCCCATAGCCCTGTCTCTCGAATCTACCTGGAACAGCTCGAATATCAAATCGAAGGTTTCCGACCAAAACCCTAATGCAAAATATCCATGATTTCGGACCCTAACAACCCTAACCAGGTGTTTTCTTATGAAAACATGTGGTTAAGGATGTTACGGGTCAGAAATTTCGGGGGATTTGGAGAAACAACTACTGGCCGAAGCTCTTTGTTGTCAGTGAATTCTTGTTGGTATTTTATTTTATTTTCAATTTCTTTTTTCTTTTCTGATTTTCTGCATGTGTGAATTCTATGGTTAATGTCTAGTTTAATTTGCATTTTAATTTTTGTCAATATTGTTCTAATCTTGTGTCCTGATTTGTTGTTCCAATTCCTGATCTTAGTTTGATTTTTAGTTAAGCCGTTGATAATTTGTTAATTAGTTTTACTAAGTTTTGCTTAAATTAATTTCTGGTGTTCCTTTAGTTTAAGTTAATTACTAATTAGTTCAAGTTTCACTTTAATTAGTCGTCGTTTGGTAGTTAGTTTGGTCATTAATTCTGAGTTCAATCGATGATTCAACAAGAGTTTAAATTGGGGTATATTCAGAGCTTAAGAAACTGTCTTGGTTATAGCTGTAGTTGTAGCTTAAATTCAGAGGTAGTTTAGATATTTAGGATTGGGCAGCACATGGTAGTTGAAGCTAGAATCTTCTAGGGCCTTCTAGAATGGTACTTTGGTGTAGATTTCAATAATTTTAGTAGGATTACTTGGATAACAAGTTAGAAAATAAGGGACTAATTGGATAAATAGGTAAGGGACTGACATTGAAAACTGAAAATCTGGGGTTGCCCTCAGTTCTGCCTATAAAAGACATGCCTAAACGCCTTAATGAGGAGGTTGGAACCCAAAAAAATTTCCCCCAAAAAGTTCTCTCTAGTTTTCCAGATCTGAATTTAAAATTCAATATTCAAAAACCAAAAACAACAGAAAATCTAATAGAAAAACCAAAAAAAAATAGTTACTATTCCATTGGAATTTTCAGTTCAATTTCCAGTTTCCTAGTTCAAACAAAGTCTGATAAGTTATGGTTTCAGAGAAATTTGAGATGGTTTCGCATGAGATTAGGTCCAATTAAGCTAAGTTTGATTGAGCTTGGGTCTGGTTGAAAGTGTTGAGTTCATTCTGAGTAATTTCCAAGGTTATTTGGTCTGTTTTGAAGTTGATTCAAGTCGATCCATCACTTCGTTTGATTTTCAAACTTCTTTCTAGGCTGTGTATTTGTTGTTGTTTGGTTATCTCAAAGTGTTGTTGCCTGTTATCCACTACTGCTGATCTTTTCTTCTTCTTTGTATCTTCATATCCAGGTACACGACTCGAGATCTCATGGCTGTAGCTTCACATGATTAGAACATGAAATAAATTGAGATTGGTTCTATTGTTGTAAATTCACTACTCCAGTTAGCTTTGTTATATTTGAAATGTTCTTCGTTGTGTTTTTTTGTAGTAATTCGTTGACTGTAATTGGATTTAGACATCAGCTTAATTGTGAGGATAAAATTAGTTCGTGTAATCATTTGAACTAGATTCGAACAGAGTTTGTTGTATCTCTTGGACTGCAATGGGACTGTATGAACAAAAGGGACTTTTAAATTGAATTGGTTGTCTAAACTTGTTTTAAAATTCTGAAATTAGACAGTAGGCTGCAGTTTGAAATGGCACGATTCGTGATTAACTCAGTATGTTATCGATTGGTCTGAGTTATAATAGATATTTTCATCGGGCTGAGTTAATTCGATTTTGGTTCCGTGCAATGCAATTGGTAAGATCAAAAGGAAAGCTGACGTAAGAATCGGCTATGAGTATTAATGCAGTGACATAGGCTAATCATTCCAGTATTGTTGCTTCAGCCCGTCAATTAGTAGACTGTTTAGAATTTTAGACAAGTAATCACTGCTGTGGTAGGGAACTGGACATTGATCGTAGCCGCTGAAGGTATATTTGTTTTGGTGGGACTCGATCCCAAGCTAGAAACACCATAGTTGTCTAAGTCATCATCCGCTCATGTTAAGCTTCAACTTTTAGCTAACCTGGTATAATTCAATGTAATATTAAGTAGGTTTTTTTTCCAGAGATAAATAAGAATAGAAATCGTAGTCTCTTTTAGATTGGCCTTTTAAATAAAATGAGACGAGCCTCGCCGAATAAAACCACATATTGCGGGGCCCTCAATAGATATTGTATTAATTTTAGACTTCTGGATGGACCGTTTAGCGAATTTCACGGCCTCCCTCAAAATAATATTACGTTAGACTCTTTAAGCACCATTTTAATAAAATTACCTTCTTAAACTCGGGTGCGCATCGATGCGACCCAAATCCAAATCTCAACGGAGTCAAAAATGTGTTAACAACCACGGGTGCATTGATTGCGACGTGGTTCGAGACACATTGTTGCGATGTTGCAATTCTTTTAAAATAATGATAAAAGCGGTTTGTAAATAAAGGGCACATAAGCTAGCATGTATTAAAATCAGATACAACAATTAAGCGACCGTGCTA
This sequence comes from Nicotiana sylvestris, assembly GCF_000393655.2. NCBI lineage: Eukaryota > Viridiplantae > Streptophyta > Magnoliopsida > Solanales > Solanaceae > Nicotiana > Nicotiana sylvestris. The sequence goes on along the minus strand of NC_091067.1, from coordinate 26,463,880 downwards.
GAACCACGGAACCCGGGAATGCCTGACACCTTTTCTCGGGTTAACAGAATTCCTTACTCGGATTTCGGGTTCGCGGACTGTTAACAGAGTCATAATTTTCCTCGGTTCGGGATTCAACCGGTGACTTGGGACACCATTAATCTCCCTAGTGGCGACTCTAAATAATTAATAACTAAATCCCGTTATGATTGTCCTTTAATTGGAAAAACTCCTTTACGCCCTTACGGGGTGTAGGTGAAGAAGGAGGTGTGACAGCTCTGGTGACTCTGCTGGGGATCGAACCCAGAATCTCTGGTTCAGGATTTAAGAATTCGAGCTTAGAATAATTGTTATGTTGGCTTTATCTGATTTCTTTACATGTTTCATGCTAAATGTGCTAAATGCTTTAATGCTTTGATATTATATGAACTGTATATAAACTGAGCCAAAACCCTTCTTTTCTTACCTCCGGGGATGTGCTTACTGGTTGAGACTCCCTATTCTGTTAGTGTCATACCCTGAAATAAAAAAGAGGCTCGGATAAGTTGCAAAGCCGAACGATCTCGCCGGTCCCCGGTACGCTGCCCCCTCCTCGACTCGAGTTGTCCGCTCGGGTGCACTGTTTAGAACACATACCCAAGTTTTGAACCTAGAATAACTTGACTTCATGTCGGATCCCTAGTAGGAGCACTTAATTGCATCATGCTGCATTTGACTTAGGGGACTCAACACAGGGGTTGGGTCCGTCTAGGGCTAGCAACCTGAAATGAAAAGACCATCCTGATGCATTCTATTTGTTCTGTACATATATTTGTTTCGAACCAGTATGCTGACTGGCTTTTGAATCTTGGGAATGTTGGAAACTTGAGAAAAAGAGGAAAAGAGAAAAGAGAAAAGTAACAGTTAGGGGTTAATTGATTATTTAAAAAAAAAATCAATGACCAAATACTGTCGAAACTCTACCGAAATTTTGAGAAAATGACAAAGAAAAATATCTGTTTTACCAAAGCAAAAGAAAAATAGAAAAAAAGAGTCTTTTATTTTTGGAAAGTTGTTTGTTGAAGAAGAAAAGAAAGAGAGTCTTTGTTTCTTTACCATAGAAAATAAAAAGAAAGAGCCTTGTTTTCAAAAATATAGTTAGTTTCTTTGCCCGAACTACGCAAGTTTGATTCTCACAGGGCGTGAGATACGTAGGCAACCCTCATCGGGTCCAACCTCCCCTTTGCAAAAAATAGCCAAAAAAAATATATCAAATTTTTAATTTTCGTCATAAATAAGTTAGGTGATGCCGTGTTTGTCAAAAAATAGCCGAATGTTCCCGAAAGGGACGCTGGAAGGCTGACTTTGCAAAGACGGCCATTTTTTGGTCATTTTGATTTTTTATTGGTTGACTCTCACAACCTTAAAATCTTCGTTCTTGGGAGTGCTGAAAGGCCGTGTTTGAAAACCGAGTCTGTCATTAGGAAATAGTTAATTTTGTTTTGAGTCAAATAAAAGTTTTATTTTTGCTTAAATCACCTTAATAAATGTGTAGGATGAGCACGATGCAAAACGAACCTTTCTCAATAATGACTAAAATCCCTTTCGAGTTGCGGCTATGGTGGAACGATTTAGGCAAAGAATGACAAGACGAAGTCAAGAAATATTTGAAAGGTCTTACGGGTTTGTTGGAAATCAAGTCTCGGTGTGATATTATAAGAGCGTTGGTCACTTGCTGGGACCCGACGCACAATGTCTTCCACTTCTCAGATTTTGAGCTCACCCCAACTCTGGAGGAAATCGCAGGGTACATCGGAAATGTTGAGGTTCCGTTAAGGGGAAAATATCTGGTTGCTCCAAGAGCCATTACGGTGCATCGGTTTTTAGACTCATTAAAGATACCCAGGACAGTCCATAATCCAGATTTGGCAAAAGGCTTCTGCACTCTGCGCTACATATACGACAGGTACGGCCACGTGAGAGGGTTTAACAAGACGGACATCAAGCTATGCAGTAAAAATAACCGTAAAAATGGGATGAACACAGACGGGTGGCTTTCATGATAACCTTTTTGGGCCTCCTGTTGTTCCCAAGGAAAGACAAGAATATTGATATAAAAGTAGCCGGGGTCGTCAGTACCTTGCTTACTCAAGATGAAAACACTCTTGCGCCTATGATCGTGTCTGACATTTTCCGAGCTCTCACTGGCTGCAAAGCCGGAGGCAACTTTTTTGAGGGGTGTAACTTGTTGCTACAAATGTGGATGACTGAGCATCTATGCCACCGTTCCCAGCTCTTGAGTTATGGTTCGTCTAATAAAACCTGTATAGGAGAGTTTTACATAAGGATTGACGGGGTTAGTCTGCCTGAAGGAGTAACAACGTGGATATCATACTTTCGTACTCTCAAGGACAGTCAGATACAATGGACGTTGGGATGGTTTCCTGTTGAAGAAACATATACATGCCAGCAGCTAGGTCGCATGTTCTTTTGATGGGACTTAAGAGCATCCAGCCTTATGCTCCATGTCGGGTTCTGAGACAACTCGGGAGATGCCAAACAGTGCCACGGGAGGAAGATCTTAGTGCTCAAGTAATTGAGATTAGCCCTGACGGACAGTTTCTCGAAGCAAAAGTCCGCGAGATTTGGAATGAATGTCAATATCTACAAGCAGATACTTGTGTGCAGGATCGGGCCAAATGAGAAATGTCGCCAGAATACCTCGCATGGTACAGAAGAGAATTGGAGCATCAGAGGATAGCTAAAAGACCCCACATCCAGGATTTCACTGAATCATCACAAGAATAATAGGGTTGGCTAGCAAAAGAAGAAGGCTATCAGGCTGAAATCGGTAAGCTGAAACAATAGATTGGAGCTCTAAAATTTGAGAACAGTGTGCAAGTTGCTGCTGATCAGGGAGAAAAGAACAGGTTGGCCCAAGAAAATGAGGTGCTTAGGGCCCAAACCCAGCAAATGAGGATAGCTGCCAATAACCAACAAAGGAGCCGGTCGGATGAGCGACTGATAAAGGGGCTGAAAAAGGAAATTATTGAGTGTCGGGATGAGCTGAAAAAATCTGAAGGCACCATAGCTGGACTCCGGGCACACTGGGTAAAAAGAACAGAAGAACGCACCCATTACATGCAACAATTAAAAAAGGATTATGAAAAGACCATTGCTAGTCTGAAAAGAAAAGTGGTCACCCTTGAGGATAAAGCCGCTAAGCAAGCTAAAGCTTTTAAGACCGAAAGTGGACACTGCTATGATTTACTGGCCTGAATGGAAGTAGAAATACAGCAGTTGCAGGATCAGCATATTCAGGATTCTCGTGTGTTGGAGGCTCGCAATAATCAAGTAAGGCGATTGCTTATAGAAAAGGGTCGAACAAGAGACAGGATTGAGACCATTGCCCACGCCATACTTAGGAGATGTCGGGCATGTGAAAACATGACCCGCACTACCTTCCTCTCGGCAGTGATGATTTATGTCAAGCGAACCATGTATGAGCTGGAGAAACTTGAAAGGGATTTGGCACCTAAGCCCGCGGCGAGGCCGAACGATGCCCCGCGGACACCCACTTTTGAAGCACTAATGTATTCATAGATCGAGTCTGTATTTTCCATTTTGAGTCTGTTGTTTGTCAGTCTGTTTTCTTTTTGCGTCCAAATATGCTAGTATGTTCGGAGTCTGTATTTGAGTTTAGTTGGAGTCTGTTATTTCCCATTTCAAAGTGTTTAGTTTGTAATAGAATATTGTGGTAATGAAAAAATTGAAAATTCCCAAAAATGTTCCTTTTTGTTGGCACTTATTTTCGCGAACTACGCCTGGTCTGATTCATGCGGGGTCACGATACGTAGGCAATCTCCATAGGATTCGATCGTAACTAAATGAAGAGAGAAATAAAGAAAGAAAACAATAGAGGATGGAAAAATAAGAAAAGAAAAGGGAGGAAAAACAAGAAAGGGATAGAATGCGGAAAGAAAAGAAGAGAGAGAAGAAACAAAAAGAAAAGAGGGAGTTTACAGTCGGAACTAAGGAAATGCCGGGATGACGCATGCGGTCGAGCAAATGCATAATAGAAATGGTTAACTGTATAGGCGCATTCATGCCTAATGTGCGGTTATCCAATCTGATAAAGCCTAATCGCTAATGGAATTGTTGTCTAAATGTGTGAAACAGGTAGGTGGTTAGTTGTTTGTCATTCTGGCAACCCATTCCTACAACACCCGATCAAAAAACAAGCTGAAAATGACTAGAGAGGAATCCGATATTGTGGACCCATTGAAAAAGGTTGAGGTGACAGATGTGAACGCTACGAAAAAGGAGATGCGTAAATTGAAACAACAAATGGCTGAAATGCATCGGGCCTGGTCTTAGGGGCATCCGGCGCCAGTATATCCCGCTAATCCATCGTATATCCCGCCTTTGGTTCAGGTTCAGGAGCCTCCCACTGCCAATTCATCTCCAGCCTTTCCTTACTACACACAGGGATATGGCACTACTTCCTATGCTCCCCAACCTCCACCGCCCAAACAAAACCCTCGTCCACCAATTGCCCCTGTCTTTGTGGCACCTCCACCTGCCACACTGCAAAGATCATCCAGCGAGCCTTTGTTTCAAACCCACGATGACCAATATTATCCCCCTGAACCCACTTTTAAAGCTCCTGAGCCATATACCTATACACCCCATTTTAAGATCCCGGAAGAAGTTGAGAAACCGGCTAAGAATGCGGAATAGGAAGAAGTGATTCACAAAGTCAAAATCCTGGAGCAGTCCTTCAGGAATATGCACGGTTTAGGCAGCCAGGTTAGCGTGGCCTACAAAGACCTATGCCCATTTCCCGACATTCAGTTGCCTGCGGGGTTTAAAATGCCGAAGTTTGACTTGTATGAGGGGCACGGTGACTCAGTAGCCCATCTGCGTGGCTTTTATAGCAAGATGAGAGGTGCTGGGGGAAAGAACGAATTGTTGATAGCATATTTCGGTCAAAGCTTTAGCGGGTCCGCGTTGGAATGGTACACGAGACAGGATCCCGCCAGATGGTACATATGGGATGATTTTGCACAGGCATTCATTGGCTATTTTCAGTATAATCTTGAGATAGTCCCCGATCGTCTATCACTATTAAAACTTGAGAAAAAGCTCGGAGAGAGATTTAGAGAGTTTGGTTTCCGCTGGAGAGAGCAAGCTGCAAGGGTTGACCCCCCAATGAGGGAAAGTGAAATGGTGGATTACTTTCTGTAGGCTTTAGAGCCAACATACTTTGGGCACCTGGTGACGGCAATCGTAAGTCTTTTAACGAGGTGGTGAAGATGGTAGCCATGGTCGAGGAAGGTTTCAAAACCAATAAAATCATGAGCTATTCTACGATTAAAGCAACCACTCAGGCCATCCAAAGTGGTACTGGTGGTGTGCTTGGAAAGAAGAAGAAGGAAGAAGTCGCAACAGTTGAAGCTAGTACTTGGTCCAGATCCAACAACCCTCCACCCTATTACAACCAACCCAGACCCCACCATCCAAATTATCCGTATACCCCATATGGCCCACCACAACATTACTATCCACCACCAGAACCAAACTTTTAGAAATGAGAAAGTCCAGAACAAAAGAACCTTTACTCCATTGGGAGAATATTATACCACTCTGTTCCATAGATTGAAACAGCTGGGAATGTTGACACCTGTCGAGCCCACAACGCCAAATCCCCCTCCAAGAAACCTGGACCATTCGGTCAGCTGTGAGTATTGTTCAGGGATGTCGGGGCACGATACTGAGAAAAGCTGGAGATTGAAGAATGCGGTGCAGGAACTTATTGATAATCGCCGTATTGAAGTACAGGCTCCGGAGGCGCCAAACATTAATCAAAACCCGTTGCCGGCACATCATGAAGCCAACATGATTGAACTGCTATATAAGGGAGCAGAGCCTAAAAATCCCTCGCAGACGGTCATGATGATCCGTTCTACTGAAGCCAAGGAGAAAAAAAGGTAGTTAGGGCAAAGCCAGCAACTCAGCCAAAAGGGGTAGATGACAAGCCAGTGGTGGTAATAGGGAAAGGGTCATCCGTCGCCGCAAAGAAGCCAGAGCCAGCCAAGTTAGTGGTACCAGGGGCATCATCTGCGCCCGTGGTTGTTGTGAAAGGGACCTACATAGAACCAGTTGTCATAAAGCCGGTAGTCCAATTACCCGTGGTTGATATCAAAGCCGTGCCGTGGAAATATGAAAAGGTAGTGGTGACATACAAAGGAAAGAAAATTGAGGAAGAGAGTTGTGAGGCGCAGGGATTAACGCGGTCGGGACGTTGTTTTGCTCCCGAAGAGTTGAGAAAGGCTAGGGCTACTAAAGACAATCCAGTACTAGTCAAGAAGGCTGTGACGGAGGAAGAAGCGGAAGAGTTTTTGAAAAAGATGAAAGTACAGGATTATTCCATTGTTGAACAACTGAGAAAAACGCCGGCCCAGATCTCGTTGTTGTCATTACTGATCCATTCGGACGAGCATCGTCGAGCTTTGATGAAGATATTGAATGAAGCTCATGTGCTCGAAAAAATCTCAGTAAACCACCTGGAGACAATTGCCAGCAAAATCTTTGAGGTAAACAGAGTGACATTTTCTGATGATGAATTGCTCGTGGAGGGTACAGAACATAATAGAGCTCTTTATTTGACCGTGAAATGCGAAGATTCGATAGTCACTCGAGTACTGATTAATAATGGGTCCAGTGCCAATATTTGTCCTTTGTTTACATTGAACAAGTTGAAGGTTGATGATGAAAGAATTCATAAGAATAGCATCTGCGTTCGGGGATTTGATGGTGGTGGTACAGACACATTGGGTGACATCATACTTGAATTGACAATTGGTCCGGTCGAGTTCACCATGGAGTTTCAGGTGTTAGACGTGGCGGTGTCTTGTAATCTTCTGTTGGGGCGACCATGGATCCACGCTGCCAAAGCGGTGCCTTCTACACTACATCAGATGGTCAAATTCGAGTAGGATAGACAAGAGATCGTAGTACATGGGGAAGACAACATGAGTATTGTAAGTGATGCCATCGTACCCTTCATAGAAACTGATGATGATAAGGGGCCCTGGGTTTACCAGGTTTTCGATACAGTCTCAGTAGAAAAGGTTCCTGAGGGGAAAAGCGTCCCGGTCCCCAGAATAACAGTTGCAACTGTCATGGTAGCCTCTGAAATGTTGAAAAACGGGTTTGTACCAGGCAAAGGGTTGGGTGCTGATTTACAAGGTATTGTTCAGCCAGTTTATTTGCCCAAGAATCTGGATACTTTTGGGCTGGGTTTCAAGCCTACGGCGGCGGATGTAAGACTAGCCCGCAAGATGAAGAAAAGAGGTTGGATTCTTCCCAAACCAATTCCACGTCTGTCCAGGTCCTTCGTCAGGCCAAGTATCGAGAAGCAATTATTGGCAAAGGTGTTTGGTCCACTGATTGGTGAGGATGGGAACTTGGAGAAAGGGCTTGAGAAGGTATTTGCTGAGGTGAACATGGTTGAGGCCGGGGAAGGGTCGAGCAAAGCAGATATATAGTACATCGGGCCACATGCTAATGTCAACAACTGGGAAGCCACTCCTCTTCCATCTCGCAGGGAGTCGCGGTAGTGGGTTTTGTTTTCCTTTTGTTCACCTGGATTATTCCAGGGTTTGTAATTCAGTTGCTATGTTCCGTCCGTTTGGATGAGTTAAAACCCTGTTATATTTACATTCAATGAAATGCAATTCCTTTTCTTTATTAATTCCTAATTTTATTTCCATTTCTTTTTCTTTTCTTTTCTTTTCTGTACAGTTCTTTTTATGCTGATATCGATGACATGACATGCATGAGGAATCTTCGGCCCGGTTTTAAAAGCCAATCTAACTCAAAAATAATAGTGCAAGAAATCGAGTGTGATGATGAGGTGGAATATGATGATGACGGGGCCTATGAGGAAGTTAGTAAAGAATTAAGTCACTTTGAAGAAAAACCCAAACCTAACCTAAATGACACAGAAGCAGTTAATCTAGGGGACCCAGACAATGTTCGTGAAACTAAAATAAGTGTTCATCTGGAGCCACAGCTCAAGGAGGGGATAATCAAAGCATTGTTCGAGTACAAGGATATTTTTGCATGGTCGTATAATGATATGCCGGGTCTAAGTACCGATTTAGTGGTTCACAGATTACCCACTGACCCGACATTCCCTCCTGTCAAGCAGAAGTTGAGAAAGTTCAAAACAGACATAAGTGTAAAGATCAAAGAAGAGATTACCAAGCAGTTCGATGCGAAGGTCATTTAGGTTACACAGTATCCCACTTGGTTAGCTAATGTTGTTCCTGTGCCGAAAAAAGATGGCAAGACCAGGGTGTGTGTCGATTACCGGGAATCTTAACAAGGCAAGTCCAAAAGACAATTTTCTGTTGCTGAACATCCATATATTGATTGATAATTGTGCCAAACATGAGATTGGTTCTTTTTTGGATTGTTACGCGGGTTATCATCAGATTTTAATGGACAAGGAAAATGTAGAAAAGACGGCATTTATCACGCCATGGGGAACATACTGTTATCGGGTCATGCTGTTTGGTTTGAAAAATGCTGGGGCAACTTATATGAGAGCAATGACAACAATATTCCATGATATGATACACAAGGAAATCGAGGTGTATATGGACGATGTGATTGTAAAGTCTAGACAGCAATCTGACCATGTCAGGGATCTGAGAAAGTTCTTCCAAAGGCTTCGCAGGTACAATCTCAAGCTTAATCCTGCAAAGTGCGCGTTTGGGGTGCCGTCTGGAGAGTTGTTGGGGTTTGTAGTCAGCCGCCGGGGTATTGAACTGGATCCATCGAAAATCAAGGCCATCCATGAATTGCTACCTCCGAGGAACAAGACCGAGGTGATGAGTTTGCTGGAGAGATTGAATTATATCAGCAGATTCATCGCCCAGCTCACAACAACTTGTGAGCCTATATTTAAGCTGTTAAAGAAAGACGCTGCGGTCAAGTGGACAAACGAATGTTAGGAGGCGTTTGATAAGATAAAGCGATATTTGTCAAATCCACCCGTGTTGGTTCTGCCAGAACCAGGGCGGCCTTTGATTCTATATTTAACGGTACTGGACAATTCGTTCGGCTATGTATTGGGTCAACATGATAGCACTGGAAGGAAGGAGCAGGCCATCTATTACCTCAGCAAGAAGTTCACACCCTACGAGGTTAAGTATACTCATCTTGAAAGGACATGTTGCGCCCTAACTTGGGTGGCACAGAAGTTGAAACACTATTTGTCATCTTATACTACTTACCTCATATCTTATTTGGAACCGTTAAAGTATATCTTTCAGAAGCTTATGCCCACAGGGAGGCTTGCAAAGTGGAAGATTCTGCTCACAGAGTTTGACATCGTCTACGTGACTCGGACTGCAATGAAAACACAGGCCTTGGCGGACCATCTGGCCGAGAATTCGGTTGATGAAAATTATGAACCTTTGAAGACTTATTTCCCTGATGAAGAGGTGATGCATGTTGAAGAATTGGAACAAGTTGAGAAGCCAGGATGGAAACTTTTATTTGATGGGGCCGCAAACATGAAAGGCGTGGGAATAGGAGCGGTGCTTATTTCTGAAATAGGGCAACATTACCCTGTTACAGCTCAACTTCGTTTTTATTGTACGAACAACATGGCAGAATATGAGGCATGTATCTTGGGGTTGAGATTAGCTGTAGATATGGGTGTCCAGGAAGTCTTGGTCATGGGTGACTCGGACCTACTGGTACACCAAATTCAAGGAAAATGGGAAACACGGGACTTAAAGCTTATACCGTACCGACAATGTTTGCATGAGCTTTGTCAGCGGTTTCAGTCAATAGAATTCAAGCACATTCCAAGGATTCATAACAAAGTGGCTAATGCGTTGGCTACTCTAGCATCGATGTTACACCATCCGGATAAGGCTTACGTGGACCCTTTGCAGATTCAGGTCCGCGATCAGCACGCTTATTGTAATGTAGTGGAAGAGGAACTTGAAGGTGAGCCATGGTTTCATGACATCAAGGAATATATCAGGATAGGTGTGTATCCGGTACATGCCACTGGTGATCAGAAAAGAACGATTCGATGGTTGGCCAGCGGGTTCTTCCTTAGTGGAGGAGTGTTATATAAAAGAACTCCAGACCCCGGGTTGCTGAGGTGCATGGATGCGAGGCAGGATACATCTATCATGACTGAGGTACATTCGGGAGTCTGTGGACCGCATATGAGCGGATATGTTTTGGCAAAGAAGATCCTACAAGCAGGTTACTATTGGCTTACTATGGAGCGAGATTGTATCAGTTTCATACGTAAATGTCATCAGTGCCAAGTGCATGGAGACTTGATTCATTCTCCGCCATCGGAACTACATACGATGTCCGCACCATGGCCTTTTGTTGCCTGGGCCATGGATGTCATTGGGCCAATTAAGCCAGCAACATCAAACGGACACAGGTTTATTCTAGTGGCCATTGATTATTTCACCAAGTGGGTTGAAGCGAAAACTTTCAAATCCGTGACCAAGAAAGCAGTGGTTGATTTTGTGCATTCAAATATCATCTGTCGGTTTGGGATTCCGAAGGTAATCATCACAGACAATGGCGCTAATCTCAATAGTCAACTGATGAAGGAGACATGTGAGTAGTTCAAGGTTACTCATCTTCATTATACTCCATACCGCCCTAAGGCAAATGGTGCGGTTGAGGCAGCCAATAAGAATATAGAGAAAATACTCCGGAAAATGGTGGAAGGATCTAGACAGTGGCATGAAAAGCTGCCTTTTGCATTGTTGGGATACCGCACCACTGTTCGTACTTCGGTAGGGGCAACTCCTTACTCTTTGGTGTATGGCACGGAAGTAGCGATACCCGCAGAAGTGGAAATCCCATCTCTTAGAATCATTGCGGAAGCCGAGATCGATGATGATGAATGGGTGAAAAGCCGCCTTGAGCAGTTGAGTTTGATTGACGAGAAGAGATTGGCATCCGTGTGTTATGGTCAGCTGTACCAGCAAAGAATGGCAAGAGCGTACAACAAGAAAGTGCGTCCGAGGAAGTTTGAAGTCGGACAGTTAGTGTTGAGACGTATTTTGCCTCATTGGGCAGAAGCAAAAGGAAAGTTTGCTCCAAATTGGCAGGGACCATTTGTCGTAACCAGAGTGTTGTCTAATGGTGCACTATATTTGACAGACATAGAAGGAAAATGTGTAGAAATGGCCATCAATTCCGAAGCGGTCAGGAGATACTATGTATGATTTCTTTATTTTGATTGTACTTGTTTGTATTTGGCATACTTTAAAGATTGAAATAATGAAGGTGTTGTGTTCTGCTATCTAAACACTTTTACCCCTTGTCATCCCTTTGAGCCTTACTTATTTTCTTTCATATCCCTCTTTCGGAACTAATGTCACCATTAAGAAATGCGAGTACGGAAGAAAAGAAAATGAAAAGAAAAAAAAAGAAAAGAAAGAAAAGTGAAAAGAAAGGAATAAAAGAAGGAGAAGAAAAGAAGAAGAAAATTGAAAGTGAAAAGAAAAAAGAAAAGAAAAAAAAAGAAAAGAAAAGGAAGAAAAGAAAGGAAAAGAAGAGCGGAAAAAAACAACAACAATGTAGTCTCCATGACATGAACTACGTTTGACTTGATCCTGAAAGGGTACGTAGGCAGCCTCTCGGAGGTTCAGTAATACCAAAATAAAACCCAAAAGTCCTCAAGCAAGAAACTGGGGCAAACGTTGTGACTGTTGCGAAATATTGGACTCCGAGAAGTGGTTAATTGGCAAAAGGTATGTAGGTGGAAAACTGTTTCGAGGCATTGCAGGTTAAACAAGGGTAAGGTTTGGGCAAAGTAATCAAGTGATGGAAATTCTGGGGCAACAAAGTATGGCAATTGAAAGCTGGTTAGTTGGACAGATTGGGCCGATTAGTCCGAAATGCATGTTATGATCATTGGTGCCAGCTGTTCCGGTCAGATAAGTTTCTTTTCTTTTTCCTTTTAACAAGTCATCTGGTTTTGGATTCTTCTTATCCTTAACTCATAAAATCATTGCATTTCATTTTCTTTTGGGGGTTTTCTTTCTAAAATGTTCCAATGTCAGTTTTGTTCAATGAAAAGGGAAAAGGATTTCGAAGCTCACTACCAGCTTCCTAAAATGATAAAGCATAATATGGCCAGAGCATGTCAAAAACAGTATGATGAAAGGTGGAATACAGGGAATCACCGAAAATGTCATCGGTGGAATGATTGGGAAATGTCGGGGGAAGTGCAAAGGTTCAGAAAAAGGGTCAGAGGTGTGAAACAACAACATGGGTACAGAACACTTGGTTTGTCAGAGTCAGGGGTTCGAAGATCAGTCAGAAAGTCAAAGCGGTTCACGGTCAGTTCAAGGAATTCAGTCAACACAAAGCAAGGCAGTGGAATGATTTTTCAGCAAGAATGCCATCAACTAACTACCATTTTAAATTAACGAAAATTGCTTTGATTGAAACAGGGGCAGAAAAGTTGTTTGTTCACGAGGAATTCTCCATGAGGGAAAAGCAAGAAGTAATCAGGTTTGACTACAAGTGAGGTATGGTTAAATACAAGATAATGAGGGGTAACATAGGAAAATGTAGGGTAGTCTCAGAGTTTGCATGTTTAGGACAAAATTTTAAGTTTTGAAGTGGGGAGCCCGCCCCTATAACAAGGGAATACATTTCAGTGTTTAAATTTTAAGTTTTGAAGTGGGGAGCCCGCCACTATAACAAGGGAATATATTTCATTCTTGAAAATTTTGAGTTTTGAAGTGGGGAGCCCGCCCCTATAACAAGGGAATACATTTCAGTTTTTAAATTTTAAGTTTTGAAGTGGGGAGCCCGGCCCTATAACAAGGGAATACATTTCAGTTTTTAAATTTTAAGTTTTGAAGTGGGGAGCCCGCCCCTATAACAAGGGAATGCATTTCAGTTTTTAAATTTTAAGTTTTGAAGTGGGGAGCCCGCCCCTATAACAAGGGAATGCATTTTAGTCTTTAAAATTTTGAGTTTTGAAGTAGGGAGCCCGCCCCTATAAAAAGGGAATACATTTCAGTTTTTAAATTTTAGGTTTTGAAGTGGGGAGCCCGCCCCTATAACAAGGGAATACATTTCAGTTTTTAAATTTTAAGTTTTGAAGTGGGGAGCCCGACCCTATAACAAGGGAATGTATTTCAGTCTTTAAAATTTAAGTTTTGAAGTGGGGAGCCCGCCCCTATAAGAAGGGAATACATTTCAGTTTTTAAATTTTAAGTTTTGAAGTGGGGAGCCCGCCCCTATAACAAGGGAATATATTTCATTCTTGAAAATTTTGAGTTTTGAAGTGGGGAGCCCGCCCCTATAACAAGGGAATACATTTCAGTTTTTAAATTTTAAGTTTTGAAGTGGGGAGCCCGCCCCTATAACAAGGGAATACATTTCTGTCTTGAAAATATTGAAGTTTTGAAGTGGGGAGTCCGCCCCTATAACAAGGGAATACATTTCAGTTTTTTAATTTTTAGTTTTGAAGTGGGGAGCCCGCCCCTATAACTAGGGAATACATTTCAGTTTTTAAATTTTAAGTTTTGAAGTGGGGAGCCCGCCCCTATAACTAGAGAATACATTTCAGTTTTTAAATTTTAAGTTTTGAAGTAGGGAGCTCGCCCCTATAACAAGAGAATACATTTCAGTCTTGAAAATTTTGAGTTTTGAAGTGGGGAGCCCGCCCCTATAACAAGGGAATACATTTCAGTCTTGAAAATATTGAAGTTTTGAAGTGGGGAGTCCGCCCCTATAACAAGGGAATACATTTCAGTTTTTAAATTTTTAGTTTTGAAGTGGGGAGCCCGCCCCTATAACTAGGGAATACATTTCAGTTTTTAAATTTTAAGTTTTGAAGTAGGGAGCCCGGCCCTATAACAAGGGAATACATTTCAGTTTTTAAATTTTAAGTTTTGAAGTGGGGAGCCCGCCCCTATAACAAGGGAATACATTTCAGTCTTGAAAATTTTGAGTTTTGAAGTGGGGAGCCCGCCCCTATAACAAGGGAATACATTTCAATTTTTAAATTTTAAATTTTGAAGTGAGGAGCCCGCCCATATAACAAGGGAATACATTTCAGTTTTTAAATTTTAAGGTTTGAAGTGGGGAGCCCGCCCGTATAACAAGGGAATACATTTCAGTCTTGAAAATATTGAAGTTTTGAAGTGGGGAGCCCGCCCCTATAACAAGGGAATACATTTCAGTTTTTAAATTTTACGTTTTGAAGTGGGGAGCCCGCCCCTATAACAAGGGAATACATTTCAGTCTTGAAAATATTGAAGTTTTGAAGTGGGGAGTCCGCCCCTATAACAAGGGAATACATTTCAATTTTTAAATTTTAAATTTTGAAGTGGGGAGCCCGCCCATATAACAAGGGAATACATTTCAGTTTTTAAATTTTAAGGTTTGAAGTGGGGAGCCCGCCCCTATAACAAGGGAATACATTTCAGTTTTGAAGTGGGGAGCCCACCCCTATAACAAGGGAATACATTTCAGTTTTTAAATTTTTAGTTTTGAAGTGGGGAGCCCGCCCCTATAATAAGGGAATACATTTCAGTTTTTAAATTTTAAGTTTTGAAGTGGGGAGCCCGCCCCTATAACAAGGGAATACATTTCAGTCTTGAAAATTTTGAGTTTTGAAGTGGGGAGCCCGCCCCTATAACAAGGGAATACATTTCAGTTTTTTAATTTTTAGTTTTGAAGTGGGGAGCCCGCCCCTATAACTAGGGAATACATTTCAGTTTTTAAATTTTAAGTTTTGAAGTGGGGAGCCCGCCCCTATAACTAGAGAATACATTTCAGTTTTTAAATTTTAAGTTTTGAAGTAGGGAGCTCGCCCCTATAACAAGAGAATACATTTCAGTCTTGAAAATTTTGAGTTTTGAAGTGGGGAGCCCGCCCCTATAACAAGGGAATACATTTCAGTTTTTAAATTTTAAGTTTTGAAGTGGGGAGCCCGCCCCTATAACAAGGGAATACATTTCAGTCTTGAAAATATTGAAGTTTTGAAGTGGGGAGCCCGCCCCTATAACAAGGGAATACATTTCAGTTTTTAAATTTTTAGTTTTGAAGTGGGGAGCCCGCCCCTATAACTAGGGAATACATTTCAGTTTTTAAATTTTAAGTTTTGAAGTAGGGAGCCCGGCCCTATAACAAGGGAATACATTTCAGTTTTTAAATTTTAAGTTTTGAAGTGGGGAGCCCGCCCCTATAACAAGGGAATACATTTCAGTCTTGAAAATTTTGAGTTTTGAAGTGGGGAGCCCGCCCCTATAACAAGGGAATACATTTCAATTTTTAAATTTTAAATTTTGAAGTGAGGAGCCCGCCCATATAACAAGGGAATACATTTCAGTTTTTAAATTTTAAGGTTTGAAGTGGGGAGCCCGCCCGTATAACAAGGGAATACATTTCAGTCTTGAAAATATTGAAGTTTTGAAGTGGGGAGTCCGCCCCTATAACAAGGGAATACATTTCAGTTTTTTAATTTTTAGTTTTGAAGTGGGGAGCCCGCCCCTATAACTAGGGAATACATTTCAGTTTTTAAATTTTAAGTTTTGAAGTGGGGAGCCCGCCCCTATAACTAGAGAATACATTTCAGTTTTTAAATTTTAAGTTTTGAAGTAGGGAGCTCGCCCCTATAACAAGAGAATACATTTCAGTCTTGAAAATTTTGAGTTTTGAAGTGGGGAGCCCGCCCCTATAACAAGGGAATACATTTCAGTTTTTAAATTTTAAGTTTTGAAGTGGGGAGCCCGCCCCTATAACTAGGGAATACATTTCAGTTTTTAAATTTTAAGTTTTGAAGTAGGGAGCCCGGCCCTATAACAAGGGAATACATTTCAGTTTTTAAATTTTAAGTTTTGAAGTGGGGAGCCCGCCCCTATAACAAGGGAATACATTTCAGTCTTGAAAATTTTGAGTTTTGAAGTGGGGAGCCCGCCCCTATAACAAGGGAATACATTTCAGTTTTTAAATTTTTAGTTTTGAAGTGGGGAGCCCGCCCCTATAACTAGGGAATACATTTCAGTTTTTAAATTTTAAGTTTTGAAGTAGGGAGCCCGGCCCTATAACAAGGGAATACATTTCAGTTTTTAAATTTTAAGTTTTGAAGTGGGGAGCCCGCCCCTATAACAAGGGAATACATTTCAGTCTTGAAAATTTTGAGTTTTGAAGTGGGGAGCCCGCCCCTATAACAAGGGAATACATTTCAATTTTTAAATTTTAAATTTTGAAGTGGGGAGCCCGCCCATAAAACAAGGGAATACATTTCAGTTTTTAAATTTTAAGGTTTGAAGTGGGGAGCCCGCCCGTATAACAAGGGAATACATTTCAGTCTTGAAAATATTGAAGTTTTGAAGTGGGGAGCCCGCCCCTATAACAAGGGAATACATTTCAGTTTTTAAATTTTACGTTTTGAAGTGGGGAGCCCGCCCCTATAACAAGGGAATACATTTCAGTCTTGAAAATATTGAAGTTTTGAAGTGGGGAGTCCGCCCCTATAACAAGGGAATACATTTCAGTTTTTAAATTTTTAGTTTTGAAGTGGGGAGCCCGCCCCTATAACTAGGGAATACATTTCAGTTTTTAAATTTTAAGTTTTGAAGTAGGGAGCCCGGCCCTATAACAAGGGAATACATTTCAGTTTTTAAATTTTAAGTTTTGAAGTGGGGAGCCCGCCCCTATAACAAGGGAATACATTTCAGTCTTGAAAATTTTGAGTTTTGAAGTGGGGAGCCCGCCCCTATAACAAGGGAATACATTTCAATTTTTAAATTTTAAATTTTGAAGTGGGGAGCCCGCCCATATAACAAGGGAATACATTTCAGTTTTTAAATTTTAAGGTTTGAAGTGGGGAGCCCGCCCCTATAACAAGGGAATACATTTCAGTTTTGAAGTGGGGAGCCCACCCCTATAACAAGGGAATACATTTCAGTTTTTAAATTTTTAGTTTTGAAGTGGGGAGCCCGCCCCTATAATAAGGGAATACATTTCAGTTTTTAAATTTTAAGTTTTGAAGTGGGGAGCCCGCCCCTATAACAAGGGAATACATTTCAGTCTTGAAAATTTTGAGTTTTGAAGTGGGGAGCCCGCCCCTATAACAAGGGAATACATTTGAGTTTTTAAATTTTAAGTTTTGAAGTGGGGAGCCCGCCCCTATAACAAGGGAATACATTTGAGTTTTTAAATTTTTTTTTTTGAAGTGGGGAGCCCGCCCCTATGACAAGGGAATACATTTCAGTTTTTAAATTTTAAGTTTTGAAGTGGGGAGCCCGCCCCTATAACAAGGGAATACATTTCAATTTTTAAATTTTAAGTTTTGAAGTCAGGAGCCCGCCTGGATAACAGAGGAATACATTCAAGTTCAAGTTTTTAAGTCAGGAGCCCGCCTGGATAACAGAGGAATACATTCAAGTTCAAGTTCAGAAGTCAGGAGCCCGCCTGGATAACAGAGGAATACATACAGTTCAAGTTTCAGTAATCGGGAGCCCACCCGTACAATAAGGGAATGCATTCAAGTTCAGTAATTTGAAGAAAGGAGCAACACCTCAGTTTGTAGTTTACAATGGCAACAAAGGATTTTACCAAGAAAACACAAGACAACAAGGCAACGAGGAAGTACAACAACAAGTTTGAAGAATTTAGATATGATTTTGTAATTCATAGGTCATAGTTTAGTTTAGCTTTTTTTATTTTGCCATGGTGTAATAAGGAAGGTCAGCAAGCAGTAGCAGCATCAATCGCAGTGAAATCATAGCTCCTGGTAGTCCCAGCTACCAAACACTCCTGAACTACACTGACCTGATTCCTGTTTAGCCCAGGATATGTAGGCAACCTCTGAAGCAGGGTGCGGTCAGCTTTTTCAAAAAATGCTTCACACGGAATATGCGAACGGGCAAAAATCGCTCGTTTTCGCTCACTTATCTTTGCACGAAAACTCTTCGTGTTTCCGGGCAAAGAGGGGCAGCTGTGAGCACATGATTTTTTCCCAAGGCAAATTATTCCCAGAAACTCAAACAAAAAAAACAATTTCTTTATTATTTTACAATTTTTGATGTCATTTTCTGTTAGTTCTTGCATTTTATCTGTGCATTTTAATTCATACGAAAAATACAAAATATGCATTTGCATTTAGTATCTAATTTCATAATTTAGTATTAATTAGGGGTTAATTTGTTTTAGAACAAAACTAGTATTTGTACCCGCGCGATGCGCGGAGAATTAAAAAAAACAATTTACACTGTATATTTTAATTTGTTAGTGTTGATATCATCTTTACAACCAAACATTAAATATATTTTGAGACTCCAGTAAAACTTTTATTCTGCCGCCATAATAGATATTCCATGAAAAATAATGATGCTATAAATTTTGCTTCATATGAAGCCTGTGAGCAACATCAGTTTAATGATCTATTTAATTTTTCATCTTCTACATGCCCTTAATCAATTTTCTTAAATATATTAGTATATTTTTTTAGTAGATTTTGGAATTTAAGTTTATTACTTAATATACTATATTTTAACTTTGGTTTATCATTGTATGCTCATTATCAAGAATACACACGCATAGGAGAAAAAAAAGTGAGAAAAGATTAAAAACATACGAAGTACTTCAAAAAAAAAATCTCAGCTCTCATAAGCATTCGAGATATATAGTAATTAACTAAATGTCAGTATGTTACTATTCTCATGGAGTTATTGAGATAAATTTCAGCTTCCTTCAATTATCCACATTTAAAATATATATCAAAGAGTGCAAATTCACTTTGTAATTACGGATCAAACTTCCCTATTTTATAGCCGCTATGTTGTCAATGCAGCTGTATTAACTAACATGTTTGAGCTTATCACATTTTATTGTATCCTCATTTCATTGACACCAATACTTAAAAGGCGCTCTCTTCTATCTTGATTTGGAAATTGTATATGAACAATAATCAGTTTAGGTAAGTTGTATATGCACAATTATAGTGAAAAACGATTACCTGTTTGGAATTGACCATTCGTTATATCACGCAAAAGTAGGATTGA
Source organism: Nicotiana sylvestris (assembly GCF_000393655.2). NCBI lineage: Eukaryota > Viridiplantae > Streptophyta > Magnoliopsida > Solanales > Solanaceae > Nicotiana > Nicotiana sylvestris. Next base: position 26,444,828 of record NC_091067.1, on the reverse strand, counting down.
TTTTCTTCATTTTCGATTCTGCTCCATCTGCCATTTGTGGGATCAACACCTTGTAGAAGAAATAATGAAAGATAAAATAATTACCGAATAGTTCATTCTTATCAATATCAAGTTGATTTATCAAATGCTCACAAGGTTTAAAGTTGATGATATTTAAACTAAACTGCAGAACATTAATTTCAACCACATCCGTCCTATGATAAAACGTCAGTTTCAATTTATGCTTGTTGATCTTAAATTTCATATCGTTTGGTCTATCTAGACCATAACAAACCCGTAATTAATGTGGATTAAATATACACATAAGTTTAAGAAAATACAAAACAACTTGAATATCCACATTACATGGTAATGGAAAAGTTTAATAGCACTTAAAATGTATGCACCTTTTCATCCCGAATAAGTAATTCAAGGGGCTGTCTAATTTATCACGATATGGAACGTGCCATATCTAACAACTCCAACCCATTTTGATACTCGATATTTCACTAATATAGTTAATGGTTGCAACCATATTTTGTAATTTCTAATTGATTGTAGGTTTGTTTATAATAAACTGTACGTAAGGTATTTTGTAGTAGGTCATATGATTAATATATTAAAAACTATAAGCAATAAAACCCTAATTAAAAGAGATTCTTAATAGTATTTCATTATAAAGATCAGTGCCAGCTCTAATATGCAATATATAAAAAACAAATATTAAGTAAATACACAATTTTGAAGGTTTTGCAGAAGGAAAAAATATTTAATACTAATTTCTTAGATAAATGAGCGACATCTCTAATATGCAATTCATTAAAAAAAATCAATTATTAAGTAGATACACAAATCTGGAGAATGTTCAAAAGGAAAAAGTATTAATTTTATTTCCTTATATAATCAGTCATAGTTCTAATATACCATTCATAAAAAGTATTTAATTATTAATCATGGAAAAATTCTAGAGAATGTTTCTTCAAAAGGAAAAGATATTTAGTAATATTTTCTTATATTAATCGATGACAACACTTTATGCAGTTTATAATTATTAATTAGATTAGATAAATAATTCTGGAGAATGTTCAAAAGGAAAAGGTATTTAATATTATTTCCTTATATAACTCGGTGACAAATTCAACAATTCTTGAACAAAAAAAAATCAATTAGTAATTAGATACAAAATTCGAGAGAATGTTCCTTCAAAAGGAAAAGATATTTAATACTATTTAGTTATACAATTCGGTGATACTTTATGCAATTCAAAAAATTCAATTATTAATTTGATACAAAAGAATATCAATTAATAAATTTTATTAATATTATACAAATAGAATCCAACAAATTAAAGAATTATTATTTCAACTTAAAATTAATGTGTAAGATACAAAATTAAATTTAATTAATTCTTTCTCAAAAAAGGATACCTACTATAACTGGATTATACACAAAATTTAATTAAAGATACTTATAATATTGTATATTGTACACAAATAATGTCATATTCAAAGCTTGTACTAAATAAAGAATTATTATTTCAACTTAAAATAAGATACAAAACAAAAATTTAATTGATTTTTTCTCAAAAAAGGATACCGACCATAGCTGAATTATACACAAAAATTTAATTAAAAATACATACAGTAATGTATATTGTACCCAAATAAGATCAGATACAAATCTTATTTGGTTATACACAAAATATTCTCTAGATACAAAATTATAAAGAATGTTTCTTCTAAAGGAAAAGACATTTAGTTAATTAAACATACCTAAAATAATTTATATTGTATCCAAATAAGATGAGATACAAAGCTTATTTGGTTATACACAAAACATTCTCAAGATACAAAATTATAAAGAATCTAAAAACAAAAAAAAAAAAAGGAAAAAATATTTAGTACTATTTAGTTATACAATTCGGTGACACTTTATGCAATTCAAAAAATTCAATTATTAATTAGATACAAAAGAATATCAATTAATAACTTTTACTAATGTTATACAAATAGAATCCAACAAATTAAAGCTCAAATTAGCGGTGGATTTCCATTAATTATAAAGCTTGATCAATTAGCTGTGGATTTACATTAGTTATAGATATATAGATATAAATATAGATATTAAATATAAATATAAAAATAGATATTAAATATAAATATAAATATAAATATAGATATATAGATTAGATTTGTCTAATATCTATTTAAATTATGTATAATATTTATTAAAATACTTCCATTAATTATGTTTCAATTTATAATTTTTATTTATTAATGTTGTCTTAAAATTGCCAAGTGGCTTCTTTTTAGCTTGCCACTTGGCTTAATCATATGCTTCACTACTCTCCTTTTAATATAATATAGATATGAAGAAAATAACAAAAATAGTTCACTTTTGCATTTTTAATTGTTTAATTGTGAATTCGTCCCGAAACAGTTTTTAAAATAATTTTAGAAATCAATTAGTTTAATTTTGAAATATATTAGGACTATATTTTAATTGTTTCAATTTTATAAAATTAAAAAATATATTAAAAAATATACAAGATAAAATACAAAAAATTGATAAAAGAAACAAATGAAAAGGAAAAAGAAAACAAAAAGAAATAGAGAAAGGGCTGCCCACGATTTGGGCCATGTCCAAATGATTCACCCAGGCCCAACATCTTTTTTTCTTTTTCTTTCCCCGACCCAGGCCTGAACCCCACCCGGTCCAAACGATCCATCTCCAGAGACGCCCAAACAACGTCGTTTCACAGCAAATCAATCCCAGCCCTTCATTCTCCATAATCCAACGGCTGTGGTGCTTTCTTGTTTACTTGATAAATATGTCCGAAATATTCCCAAACCCTAAAACATAACTCATCTTCCTCGTACCCCCGGTTACTTCGCTAGAACCCCACCACCGGCGAACACCACTTATGCCATCGACCACCAAAATAACACCACAAGACCTCCTCTTCTCCCTCGTCATGAATCCACCACCCGTTTCCTTCAAATCCAGCCCTAGCTCGTCGAATCCTCGATCAAAGATTCTCCGGCCAAAACCCAAAGTAACCCAATCGCCACCAAATTAACACCATGTGACCGCCTGGGCCTCCTCTACCCAACCCCCATAGCCCTGTCTCTCGAATCTACCTGGAAGAGCTCGAATATCAAATCGAAGGTTTCCGACCAAAACTCTAATGCAAAATCTCCATGATTTCGGACCCTAACAGCCCTAACCAGGTGTTTTCTTATGAAAACACGTGGTTAAGGATGTTACGGGTCAGAAATTTTGGGGGATTTGGAGAAACAACCACTGGCCGGAGCTCTTTGTTGTCAGTGAATTCTTGTTGGTATTTTATTTTATTTTTAATTTCTTTTTCCTTCTCTGATTTTCTGCATGTGTGAATTCTATGGTTAATGTCTAGTTTAATTTGCGTTTTAATTTTTGTCAATATTGTTCTAATCTTGTGTCCTGATTTGTTGTTCCAATTCCTGATCTTAGTTTGATTTTTAGTTAAGCCGTTGATAATTTGTTAATTAGTTTTACTAAGTTTTGCTTAAATTAATTTCTGGTGTTCCTTTAGTTTAAGTTAATTACTAATTAGTTCAAGTTTCAGTTTAATTAGTCGTCGTTTGGTAGTTAGTTTGGTCATTAATTCTGAGTTGAATCGATAGATTCAACAAGAGTTTAAATTGGGGTATATTCAGAGCTTAAGAAACTGTCTTGGTTATAGCTGTAGTTGTAGCTTAAATTCAGGGGTAGTTTAGACATTTTGGATTGGGTAGCACATGGTAGTTGAAGCTAGAATCTTCTAGGGCCTTCTAGAATTGGTATTTTGGTGTACATTTCAATAATTTTAGTGGGATTACTTGGATAACAAGTTAGAAAATAAGGGACTAATTGGATAAATAGGTAAGGGACTGACATTGAAAACTGAAAATCTGAGGGTTGCCCTCAGCTCTGCCTATAAAAGACATGCCTAAATGCCTTAATGAGGAGGTTGGAACCCCAAAAAATTTCCCCCAAAAAGTTCTCTCTAGTTTTCCAGATCTGAATTTAAAATTCAATATTCAAAAACCAAAAACAACAAAAAATCTAATAGAAAAACCAAAAAAAATAGTTACTATTCCATTGGAATTTTCAGTTCAATTTCCAGTTTCCTAGTTCAAACAAAGTCTGATAAGCTGTGGTTTCAGAGAAATTTGAGATGGTTTCGAATGAGATTAGGTCCAATTAAGCTAAGTTTGATTGAGCTTGGGTATGGTTGAAAGTGCTGAGTTCATTCCGAGTGATTTCCAAGGTTATTTGGTCTGTTTTGAAGTTGATTCAAGTTGATCCATCACTTCGTTTGATTTTCAAACTTCTTTCTGGGCTATACTTCGATTTTCTGGGCTGTGTATTTGTTGCTGTTTGGTTATCTCAAAGTGTTGTTGCCTGTTATCCACTACTGCTGATCTTTTCTTCTTCTTTGGATCTTCATATCCAGGTACACGACTCGAGATCTCATGGGTGTAGCTTCACATGATTAGAACATGAAATAAATTGAGATTGGTTCTATTGTTGCAAATTCACTACTCCAGTTAGCTTTGTTATATTTGAAATGTTCCTCGTTGTGTTTTTTGTAGTAATTCGTTGACTGTAATTGGACTGAGACATCAGCTTTATTGTGAGGATAAAATTAGTTTGGGTAATCATTTGAACTAGATTCGAACAGAGTTTGTTGTATCTCTTGGACTGCAATGGGACTGTATGAACAAAAGGGACTTTTAAATTGAATTGGTTGTCTAAACTTGTTTTAAAATTCTGAAATTAGACAGTAGGCTGCAGTTTGAAATGGCATGATTCGTGATTAACTCAGTATGTTATCGATTGGGCTGAGTTATAATAGATATTTTCATTGGGCTGAGTTAATTCGATTTTGGTTCCGTGCAATGCAATTGGTAAGATCAAAAGGAAAGCTGACGTACGAATCGGTTCTGAGTATTAATGCAGTGACATAGGCTAATCGTTCCAGTATTGTTGCTTCAGCCCGTCAATTAGTAGACTGTTTAGAATTTTAGACAAGTAATCACTGCTGTGGTAGGGAACTGGACATTGATCGTAGCCGCTGAAGGTATATTTGTTTTGGTGGGACTCGATCCCAAGCTGGAAACACCACAGTTGTCTAAGTCATCATCCGCTCATGTTAGGCTTCAACTTTTAGCTAATCTGGTATAATTCAATGTAATATTAAGTAGGTTTTTTTTCAAAGATAAATAAGAATAGAAATCGTAGTCTCTTTTAGGTTGGCCTTTTAAAAATGAGACGAGCCTCGCCGAATAAAACCACAAATTGCGGGTCCTTCAATAGATATTGTATTAATTTTAGACTTCGGGATGGACCGTTTAGCGAATTTCACGGCCTCCCTCAAAATAATATTACGTTAGACTCTTTAAGCACGATTTTAATAAAATTACCTTCTTAAACTCGGGTGCGCATCAATGCGACCCAAATCCAAATCTCAACGGAGTCAAAAATGTGTTAACAACCACGGGTGCATTGATTGCGATGTGGTTCGAGACGCATTTTCGCGACGTTGAAATTCTTTTAAAATAATGATAAAAGCGGTTTGTAAATAAAGGGCACACAAGCTAGTATGTAATAAAATCAGATACAACAATTAAGCGACCGTGCTAGAACCACGGAATCTTGGAATACCTAACACCTTCTCCCGGGTTAACAGAATTCCTTACTCGGATTTTGGGTTCGCGGACTGTTAACAGTGTCATAATTTTCCTCGGTTCGGGATTCAACCGGTGACTTGGGACACCATTAATCTCCCAAGTGGCGACTCTGAATAATTAATAACTAAATCCCGTTCCGATTGTCCTTTAATTGGAAAAACTCCTTTACGCCCTTATGGGGTGTAGGTGAAGAAGGAGGTGTGACACATAACACTACGCAAAACCCAAAAGTAAGGGCACGAACGCGATGAAGAACACCAAGTGACAGAAACCAGCAGTTCAAAATAGAAGAAAATGGCCCATAGCCCACCTGGACCCGATGCCCCCGGGACATTGTCGAAACATGCCAACAACTTTCAAAACATAACACTGATCTGCTCGAGGCCTCAAATCCTATCGAACAACGTCGAAACTACGAATCACACCTCAAATCGAACTTAATGAACTTTCAACTTCTAAAACTCGTGCTGAAACATATCAAATCAATCCGAAATGACACGAATTTTGCATGCAAGTTCCAAATGACACAACGGAGCTATACCATTAAATTCTGAACCCGATATCAATAAAGTCAACTCCCGGTCAAACCTCTCAACCTTCCAAACCTATAAATTTTTAATTTTTGCCAAAATGTGCCGAAACCTTCTAGAAATATTCAAATGTGAATCGGGGCATACGCCCAAGTACAAAATTACCATCCGAACCTAACAGAATCATAAAAACTTCTATCTGAGGTCAAATATACAAAAGTCAAACTTGGAAAACTCTTCCAACTTAAAGCTTCGTAGTTGAGACTCATTTATCCAAATCATTTCTAAATATCTTGAAAATAAAAATTGATGATTCACGCAAGTCATAATACATCATACAATGCTGCTCGAGGCTTCAAATGGCTGAATGAAATGCAATTACTCAAAACGACCGGCTGGGTCGTTTCAAAATTGCTTAGTAGTTATCAAGACAATATGTAGGTTGAAATTTAACATATATCTTTTCTAAAAAATGGAATAATGAAATGATTATTATCATGAAAAATAAAAAGGGTCCTCCTTTAACTATTCATGTATAAAGCATTTAGGAGCCATTTAAAAGTGTGGTGGGATGAATAACACCCCTTTTATTCTTTATTAGATATCTCGAGTTTGAGTTCTGTAACTAAAATTATCTCTTGATGGAGAGCGCTTTCCCTTTTAATGAACTATACACAAGGAGAATCCTAATTAGTAAGGCTAGTGAATTATAAGCAGAAGATGTCACACCTATTTCGACCTCTCTATAATAGTGATCTTGTATAACAGCATGATGTGTGGCTATAATTATATATTTCTAGTGCATTACTTAGTCTACATTTAGGTGCTTTAATGCTAAACTACACTATATTTGTGTTTAATTGAGTTATTTTATGTGTAGGTACATTGGAGATGATATTGTGAGAAAAACGAATACTTTGGAAGAAAAAGTGTAAATGAAGTAGTAAGCAGGTGAGGCGAGCTATGTAGCTCGCGTTAGAGTATGTGAGGCGAGGCATTTTGCTTGCCACAGTGCAGGCGTCGCAAGGGATATCACGAGATGAGGCGCACTAGAGAGTTGGCGCCGCGAGGCCTGAGACGAGCTGGAGCGCGCATTTGAGCTGGTGCCGCACGGTCTATAGCATGGGCGTTTCGGATTTTAAAAGCCTATTTCATCTCCTTGTTGGATTTGGAGTTTTATTTTAAATAAATCCACTAGGCGTGGTGCCTAAGGATGCTTTGTATATATATCTAAGAAAAAATAAAATATAATGTAAATGTATCTAAGAAATATAGATGGCTATCTAGTGTACATGCATTATCCCTATTATCAATCTTAAATATAAATCTCAAAATTGATATCACATAGTGTACTAAAGAATGGCTAAAAAATTGATAGTTAAAAAACTGGCCATATTTCCAAGTCCTGCTCGCGTGTGTGCCATGCTGGCTATTTATTCTGAGAATTCTAGACCTTGTGAAGATTGTGCCTGTTTGTTGATGATCCTTGTCTTGTGTTGAGAATCTGCAGATAGCTAGAGCATACGAAAGTATGATTAAGCCTTGCATGAAGAGCCATTTCTGAACTGACCATCCACTTGAGCTCCTAGTGAGTGAGCTGTTTTGCATTCAGGATTTGATGGTGCTCCTTGAGTTTGAATGCCAATTCTTCCCCATTATGTCTTCTTTGTATGTCATAGATAATATACCTGGTAGGTATCTCCTTGTTGTCCAAATCTCATAGCCCATAAAAACCTCTAAAGTCTAGAGTTTTACCCATGAATAGCTGGGCAATATTGTGATCTTGGTCTGTAGTGACCAGTGTTGCAGCTTGATCCTTGCCCATATGTGTGAGTTTTCTTCAAGAGTATCTTGCCTGCATATCAGTAATGATGTAGATGTAGAGCAGCTGTATGTTTTCCATCATGTGATACTTGTGGAGTCCCTTAGAACACACTGTCGTAGCCATGAAGATCTGGGTTGTGACTGTGTCTGGTGACCTGTTGTGTCCATTCTATCTTGTATTTTGCAATCAGTTGTTGAGCCTATTACCTTTCCTAGCAAGATGGAACCTTGACCGTGAGAAATTTCATGCAAAAGCTCCCCCAGAATCACATAATAGCTCAGCTTTTTGTTGTGCAATTCCAATGCCATGCTTGTGCCCATCCCTGCTTCCCTCCCAGTGGAATGAGTACATAGTACTAATACCATCAAATGAGTTTTTCAAAGAATGGGGCATGACTACAGTAACATTCCCTGCAAAAAATAAAACTAGGTTAGCAATAAAAATGATCACCATACTCTCCTCCATATGGATTTGAATATGATGAAAGAGTGGCTTCCTAGAATTTCTCCTGCTCCTGCTACTACCTTTCTCCTCTCCTCCTAGCTTCTTGAAACCTTCACTCTTAGATAGGGGCATTGTAGTTTATCACTATTCACAATCTTCCTCCCTTTCACATCCAAATCCCAGAATGAATGGCATTCCAAAGGACCTGTGTCTATAGTGTAGTTAGCTATATGATCTGCTAGTTGATTGCCTTCCCTCACTGTGTGTGAGAGTTTCAAATTTCACCTTTCCATTAGCTCATTTATCTCCTCCACGTCTGCTGCAATTGTCCATGGTATAGACCACTCACCTTGTATCACATTTCTATCATCATCGCGTCTGTATGCAGGTCAATGAGTATATAGTCATTGTCCACACAGTATTTCACAGCTTCTAAGATGGCCCTCACTTCTGCTTCTGTGTTTGTTCCTTCTTGTATGTCTTTGCCACATGTATAGACACCCTCCCCGACCTCATTCCTCAGAATATAACCAAATGAACTCCTTCCCGGGTTGCCTCTAGATGTACCATATGTGTTAACTTTTATCCATCCTTGCTCAGTTCCCACAGTACTTTAGTGTATTTCAACTTAGGAGTGTACTATTCCATCATGCTCACTAAATCTGGCCATTTGTTATGGAACATGTTGCAGGCTTGGTTTTCTAAACTTCACCAAATATTGAAGCGTTGTTGAGATCTGATATATGACCCTATTGACAAATACAAGTTCCCCATATTTGTAACCATTTCTCCTTTTCCATAATTCCCAAATGATGATCGAAGGAAGAGCTTGAAGAATTGGCTGTAGTCTTGGTACAACTTTCATAGTCTAGCATTTCACAATAGCCTGATGCAGAGTCAGTCCTTCTATAGCAATTCCTGCAGCTGCTAGAAAGTATTGCCACACTTTTCTGGCAGCATATGAAGTGAAAAAAAAGTGAGACATTATCTCTTCTTATGGTAGCATACAACGCCGACATTTTGATTCCATTAGATATCCCAACCTTCTGAAGAAGCATCCAAAGATAATTTGTTTTTCCAAACTTTCCATATGAATAAAAACACTTTTAAAGGTAGCCCCTTTCACCCATATATTTCTATATGCAGTACTTGGGTCTCTTCTGCTAACATAATCCCATGCAGACCTAACACTGAATTCACCTCTTGGTTCAAACTTCCATACAGGTTTATCCAATACCCTTCATGCACTGGAGGTTTTACATTATTATGGATATACTCAGCCAAATCTTCAAGTAGCAACTGATATAATAGAGTTGTGTTCCACCTATTCCCATACACCACTTCATACACATTTTGAAATGATTCATCACAAAAGAAATCTGGGGGAGTTACAAAGTATAATGCACCCAATCCTGTCCAGTTTTCAAACCAAAAAGGTGATGAGCCCATTTTTGGTTGCCATGCAATTTGATGTTCTATGAGATCCTTACATTCTAACATTTTTATCCAGACATGTGACCCATCCCTCCAAGGCACTACCATATCATTCATCTTTTTATAATATTTTTGGCTCATGAATGAGCTCCACAAAAAAGGATTTGTTCTAAAGTTCCACCATAGTTTGCAAAAAAGAGCCTTGGACACATCATGTAAAGATCTAAAGCCTATTCCTCCTTCTTCATGTGGTAGACACAGAGTGTCCCAGGAAGCCCAATGTCTACTCCCCCCATCTACTGAATTGCTTCAGAAAAATCTAGCCATAAGCTTATATTTTCTGCTAATCACAAAGTCAGGTGCATTGATTGCTGATAGCAGGTGTATGGGCAAACTTTGTAAAACATGTGATATTAAAGCTGCTCGACCTCCTATAGATAGTAGTTTCCCTTTTCATGACTGTATCTTATCAAGGAATTTATTGATCAACCTTTGATAGTACTCCAATATTCTTCTAGCATAAAAGATTAGGCATCCCAGGTATGTGAATGGAAACTCTTGCCTCCCTATTCCAGTTACTCTTTCTACCTTCCTTATCACAGCTTCATCAGTCAAATGATGAAAGTACACTGCTAATTTAGCCTTGTTTATCAACTGTCCAGATGCTGCCTCATAAGCTGTCAGAGCTTGCATTATTAAACGCAGAAAGGTTTTATCAGATGAGGAGAAGATTATTGTGTCATTTACATAAGCCAAATGATTGATCTTGGGACTCCATTTAGGTAGGCCATGTCGCGTCCCTTTTTTCTTAGGCGAAATCGGGTTCATGACATTTGGGAGGACAACCCGTTCCCTCTTGGGAATTGGGTTTTTTGGCTTGAAGAGTCGCCACCTAATGATTAAAGTGCATTAGGACACTAAAGAAGAGTTCGAGTTGGAAAATCAGAGTTCGGGTAAGGGCTAGAAATTATCTCGAGGAGAAGGTGTTAGGCACCCCCCAAGATCCACTTGTATGGTTCCCAGCCATGTTACAATTGTGACTTTGAATAACAAGTAAGCAAATATAAATCTCAAGTAGAGAGGGGTTTTCACATAATATTGCCAGCAAGTTGAGAGTTTGACGAAAGTAAAGAAAGCAGAAATTTTAAAGAAATAGTTTGAGAATAAAATAAACAAATAAAGGAAAAGGGGTCCTAGGTTTACAAATAATATGGATCATATCAATGCAATACCCGATAATCACTCCTCAAAATAAAGGCTACACGTGGTATTAGCGTACCGGTCATCATATCCATATCTACCCTTCTCACCCCGTTAAGGTATTAAAGCGCGGAATAGTATCGTTTCTTATTGCATGCTATTACCCATCCCAATATCAATCCTGGAGGCATTTGAGACTACTAATCCTAAAGGGGAGGGAGTTGGGGCTTTTCAGAGTTTTAAAAGGATAAAAAGTCTAGGCAACAAACAAAACACATAAGCAATTAGGGGAAAAATAAATAGCAGTTAAGGCTCAAACAAGCCTCCTCACATAGAGGAGCAAATATATAGCATGACTTCAAATACTGGTTATGATCTGAATTAAAGCGTTAGGACAGACTGATTTATCACATATTTCTCAGATGAGGAGTCCGAATTAGCCTTGTCTGATTGTAGTTTATCAAAACTGACACAGTTAATTGATCACCTAATGGTTTGCCTAGGTGAGACCTATAGGCATAGCATCTAACAACACTGATTTTAAAGAAAGGATTACTGGTTTTATAAACAAGAGTTCTGCAGATTGTAAACGATATTACTACAGATTTTAAACTCAGAGATGGAATAGGGAAACTGATTCATTCGATTACTCATATATGCATGATTTCTAAGCATTACTGGTTTTTAAACGATTGCAAAAATACGAGAGTCTTATAATCATGATATCTAGAATGACGTTGATTATTATAAAACCTATGATTGTTTGCCTAATGACATGTATATGCAGAAGTGCAGAAAACCTATAATCATTATTTCTATATGCAGAAATGCAGAAACTTAGAGACAGGATTTCTATATGCAGAAATGCAGAAACCTAGATACAGGATTTCTATATGCAGAAATGCAGAAACCTAGATATAGGATTTCAATATGCAGAAATGCAGAACTTATAGGCATAATTTCTAAGATGCAGAAATTTATAAGTAACCTATAGGCATGCTATTTATGTGAATGCAGGAATCAGAAAATCTTATAGGCAAGTTATCTACCCCTTTGCATACATTCATCCCATCCCTTTCCACTAGCCATCCCCAATAGTTATTACAAATTATTACAGACACGAATGGCTTAGAAAAAAAAAGGTAAAAATTACATCAGACGTTCCAACTACAACCGAACAGCCTAATTCAGACAAAGTCCAGCAATATGAGATAAACCAACTTCCAGGATCGGATTTCCAAAAGTCTTTCTCATACTTGGGATATCTCAAAGTTCCTAAGAGTCTCAAAGGAGCTCTGGGCAGTGCTTACACCCCAAACACATTGCAGAATTAAGATTATAGTGCAGTATGGAAGGGCCAGCCCTAAGATGTCCAAGTTCAAAAGAACTCAAGGTCCCAAAGCAAGGCTCATAAGAGGGGGCAGAACTTAAGAGTCTAAGAGTAAGTGTAAGTGCATAGAGGGGGGGGTCAGGGAAAGCCATGGCAGGCTGGTGGTCATGCCCAGTAATTGGGAATGCTGGCACATCCCTGACCAACATGTTAGCCAAATCTTAGGAGTTAGGATCCATTGTGGATCAGGTTATGACCTAGGCAGTAATTTGGATACTACCAGGCCAAGAACCTTAACTCAAACACATAGAAGGGAATAGGGGTAGGGATTCACAATAGAAACAGATGCAAAGAAAGGACATATGTAGTTTAATCACTGAACAGAAATAGTAAAGTAGACAGGAATGCTGAAGTTATGAAGTAAACACATAGGGGTGAGGTAGAAAATTAAACCAGAACATAGTAGTTTCAGGGAAAACAAGGAAAAACAATAGTCTTGAAAGAGCCAAGTTGTAAGCAAAGCAGTTCCAAAAGATCTCAAGCAAAGCAGAGTATTGAAAGAAGTATTGAATTCAAAGCAGTATTGTAAGTATTGAATTGAAAGTTTAAAGATTGGTAGTGTGAAAGTGTCGTGTATTGAACTCGAAGTGGTCTTAAAAGTGCAGAAGGGTAGTCCCTTTTATAGTGTAGAGAAACAAGTAAGAAAGACAAGGAAATATCATTGAAATCAATCTCCCTTTGGTTAAGGGATTCTAATTCCAACGGGTAAAAGCCAGTTAAGGAAATAAATTTTAATTAAAACCTTTCAAAGTAGCACAAAAGGGGTAAATACATAGAAGTTATTTAAGGAAAACCATCAATGGTACACGATTTGTAAAGAAAAAGGAAAGGGAATCAATCAGACAACCAGTAAAATCAACATTACAGGCTTAGTTCGAATGAATCAAGTCAGGAATAGGTAAAGAGGGTTCAATTAAAGAAAATCAGTAACAGTCAGTAATGACTTATTTAAAGGAATTCGAAATCAATCAATTAGTTTTAAAGACCTTTTGAAACAAGAGTTCTCATATATAAAAGCACACAAACATGTGAATCAAGAAGTTTATTTAGAAGAGAGTTTAATCAAAGAGAGGTTCAGAATCATAAGCAAGAAAGGCTGCAAGTACCGTTTGTAGACTCACAACGAGTCTGAGAGTCCAGGGTCCCAAAGTGGAACCCTCATTCAAACATAAAATCAAAATTGCCAAAGGAAACCCTAAATACTAGGGTTTCAGGATGAATCAGACAATAGAGATGAGAAGGCAAGCCACTCGATAGAGGCTCAGAAGTCTTTTCCAAAGACTTATGAGAAACAAACAGACACAATACACAGTTAAGAGCATGGAGAACACGTTTTGAGAAAAAGAAAACTCAGAACTTAAACAAGTTCAGAAGAAAAAGTGAAACAAACTTTGGCAAAAAAAGATGAATCATGCTTAGTAAGAACACAAACATAGTCCAGTAAAGCCAACAACATCAAAAAACTCACAGTAAACACATATAGTAGAAGAGTAAGGAAAACATAACACGGATTAACATGTGAGTACAAGAGTAACATGTATAGTAGAAAAAGGAAGTAGAAGAACAGTACATGCGTAGTAAAAGAAGTCATACGAGCATAACACAGATAAACACACATAAAGAAAGAACAAAATGAAAAACCTTTCAAAAACCCTAAATCGAAATTAAACGATTTTGAAAAGAGAATTTGGGGAAACCTTTAAAAAGTTCAATAGAACACACACATTTTCCAGATCTAAGAAAATAAGTAAGTAAAGAATCTCGGACAGCTTAGGGTTTAATATAAAACCCCAGAAATGAGAAAGGTCTTGAGGAAAGTCAAACCCTGAGTCGAAAAGACTCATATTGCTTGAACATGCCGGGGTAATGGCCGGAGAAGCCATAAATCTACAGATCTGAGAAGGATCTGAAGAGAGACATTGAAGTCGGGCTTCAAAACCTTAAATAGATTAGGTCTGATGGTAAGAAAGGATGAGTACAGACCATCCAGCCGGAGACGCCATGGATTCCGGTGGAAACATGGTGAGATAAGGTGGGAGACGATTAGGGTTTCGGAGAGGCTCGAGAGGATTTGAGAGACGAAGGGGTTCAAAGGTGGCGTCTCAGGTGAAATGAATTATGTCAAGGGGGTTTGGGAATTAAAAAGGAAATGGTGAATTACGGCCATTGATCAAAATGATCAACGGCCTGGATCAAAGGGGAGCCAGATGGGTTTTTTTTAATCGGGTCAGGGGTCGGGTAATTTGAGGATTGGGCTGGTTTAATTTGGGGGAAGAATTGGTTCAAATTGAGGGCCAAAATTGAAAGGTGAAAGGGTTGTAATTGAAATAGAAATGGGCTAAGTGTTAAATAGCCTATTTTCCCTTTTTATTTTATAAAAATAGTAATATTAATTTTAAAAGTAAATTAAAAATACTGAGCCAACAAATACTATATAAATATTAATTTACAAATACTAGAAATAATTTTATAATTATAAAATGCTACTAATCGTGAAATAGGCTATAATTGCAATTACATGCAATTTAGCTTAAAAATACCAAATAGATTTGTAAAAAATATACAAAAATCACCTTAATTATATTTTGGTGTAAATATGAGAATAAAATAAGTTATTCACCAAAATTATAATCTTGGGAATAATTATTGGATTTTGTACTGCTAAAAATAAACAATAAATTGATTTTAAAATCTTAAAAATTAGGAAAAAATACCAAAACTCTTGGACATGCTTATATATGTATGTACATGCTATTTTGAATGTATTATGTATATAAAAATACATAGAAAAAAATTGGGTATCAACAACTGCCCCTCTTTACCCGGGAAGGATGAAAGAGTTGTCGGGTAAAGATATGATGACCAATTTTGACTGAATAAAACGATTTTGAAGAGTTTTGATCGAGCTTTGATTTCTGAGCTACCTACATATCCCTGGTATTACAGGAATCATGCCATATGTAGTTCGGGATCCATCGGCGGAGTATGCTGATAGAGATTTTCGAAAAGCGGACACGATGTTCAGGTTGAGAAAGGATGGTCAGAGTCTGATAGGCAAAGGGTAGCCTTATGCAATGCAAAAAATGCAGATAGAGACAGAGCTTAGTCTCAGAAGGCAGAAAGGTAGCCTTATGCAATGCAGAGAAATGCAGATGGAGGTAGAGCTTAATCTCGGAAGGCAGAAAGGTAGCCTTATGCAATGCAGAAAATAAAAGGTGAATAGTAATAAAATCTCTTAGCTGATAGATGATAGCTGATAGCTGACTGCTATATTGTGGCTTCTGTGGATGTCATGTACGGATAGCAACTATAAATAGGTGATAATTCCGAGAGTTGTATTCATAGGAAGTATGAGTGTATAGATATATCTGATGATTTTACGACTTGAGTGCCTGCATCCAAAGAAAAATCGTGAGTTTTATAAAGGGGGGAAGGTTAGTTCATTTACCCATGAGCTTCGCTTGTCCTTCTTGGCATTGTGTATCATTGGGGTAGCGTTGCTAAACAAAGCAATTTTGATAGCAGACATGCATGATTTAGAAAAATGTAACATAAATACATAATTTAAAATAGTTTTCTTTAGATGAACCGACGAATGCGACGCGGTTCAACACATTGCAACCTTTCTCGTTCCGTAATTTTGAGGGTCCTCCTTAAAATTCTACCCCAGTTTACTGGGCTGGTGCTTCTACGGGTGCGTGCGATAAATGGCTGAAATCAACTTCGGATTTTTGAGGGTCCTCCTCAAAATTCTGCCCCAGTTTCCAATAGTGGGGGGAATTTTATTGAATTGTGACCAAACCCATAGGGCTGCCTACGTATCCCCTCTTAAACGGGAATTAGATCAGGTGTAGTTCAAATTACATCATACAGGAAATCGTAAGAGTTACACACAATATCGTTTCACTGCATCTGAATTGATCGGCTTCGGCCAAACTTCACCGTCCATTTCTGCAAGTATGAGGGCTCCTCCAGTTAGAACCTGGTGAACAATGTATGGACCCTTCCAGTTGGGAGAGAACTTCCCTTTGGCTTCATCTTGATGCGGAAAAATCTTCTTTAACACTAGCTGCCCGGTGTAAACTATCTCGACTTGACTCTTTTGTTGAAGGCTCTAGACATTCTGTTCTGATAAAGTTGACCATGGCAAACTGCATTCATTCTTTTCCAATCTATAAGAGCTAACTGCTCGTAGCGACTCCTTACCCATTCTGCATCGTCAAATTCTGCTTCCTGTATGATTCTCAAGGAGGGAATTTCTACCTCGGCGGGAATGACTGCTTCTGTACCATAAACCAACATATATGGAGTTGCCCCAGTTGATGTGCGAACTGTGGTGTGGTATCCCAATAAAGCAAATAATAACTTCTCATGCCACTGCTTATGCTTATCTATCATCTTCCTTAGTATCTTCTTGATGTTCTTATTGGTGGCTTCTACAGCTCCGTTCATCTGAGGTCTGTAAGCTGTAGAATTCTTGTGTTTGATCTTGAAGGTTTCACACATGGCTTTCATCAGGTCGCTATTAAGATTGGAACCATTATCAGTGATGATTGACTCCGGAATTCCGAACCGACAAACAATACGGTCGCGGACAAAATCTGCTACCACTTTCTTAGTCACTACTTTGTACGATGCTGCTTCAACCCATTTGGTGAAATCATCAATTGCCACTAGAATGAATCTGTGCCCGTTTGATGCGGCAGGCTCGATAGGTCCGATAACATCCATTCCCCAAGCGGCGAATGGACTTGGCGAGCTTGTTGCAGTAAGCTCGTTTGGAAGCACCTTTATTATGTCTGCATGTATCTGAAAGCGATGGCATTTTCGGACATACTGGATGCAGTCCAATTCCATAGTCATCCAAACATAACCAGCTTGGAGTATTTTCTTGGCTAAGACAAAGCTGTTCATATGTGGACCGCAGGTCCCTGCATGAATTTCCTCCAATAGCCTGGATGCTTCCTTTGCGTCGACACACCTTAGTAATCCCAAATCAGAAGTCCTCCTATACAGGATTCCTCCGCTATGAAAGAAGTTGTTAGATAATCTCCGAAGTGTGTGCTTCTGAATTGGATTTGCGAGTTCTGGATATTCTCTCTTCGTCAAATATTCCTTGATATAATGAAACCAAGGTTTTCTGTCTACTTCTTCTTCTACATGAGCACAGTAAGCTGGCTGATTATAGATCTTTACCGAAATAGGATCAATGAAGTTCTTGCCTGGGTGCTGTATCATGGACGATAGGGTAGCCAATGCATCGGCAAACTCATTCTGAACTCTGGGAATATGTTGGAACTCTGTCTTTGTGAACCTCTTCCTCAACTCCTATACATGATGCAGATAAGGGATTATCTTGGAGTTCTTGGTTGCCCATTCTTCTCGGACCTGATGTATAAGCAGGTCTGAATCTCCGATCACTAGCAATTCCTGAATGTTCATGTCAATGGACAACTTGAGCCCTAAGATGCAGGCTTCGTACTCAGCCATGTTGTTGGTGCACGGGAACCTGAGCTTGGCAGACACCGGATAATGCTAGCCGGTTTCTGATACTAGGACCGCTCCTATGCCAACTCCTTTGAAGTTTGCTGCTCTGTCGAAAAGCATTCTCCAACCATCATAGGATTCTGTAATATCTTCCCCAATGAAAGATACATCTTCATCAGGAAAATACGTCTTTAGAGGATCGTATTCTCCATCCATGGGATTTTCAACAAGGTGATCTGCCAGTGATTGTCCTTTGATTGCCTTCTGAGTCACTTAAACAATGTCGAATTCACTCAGCAGGATTTGCCACTTGGCTAGCTTGCCAGTGGGCATGGGTGTTGATACCCAATTTTTCCCTATGTATTTTTTATACACAAAATACTTTTAAAATACCATATACATGCATACATAAGCATACCCAAGTGTTTCAGTATTTTTCCAATCTTTTGAAGAGTTTTTAAAATCAATTTACTATCCATTTTAGCACCATTAAACCTATGCTCTCTCACCATTAAACCTATGATGTTCGATGATTTGAAGCCCGACTCTGATGGTTCCCTTTAGATCCTGCTCAGATCTGTAGATCTATGGCTTCTCCGGCCATGCTCCGGCATATTCGAGCACTAGAAGCCTTTTTTGACCTCTCCGACTCAAGATCGGACCTTCTTCCAAGCCTTTCTCATTTTCTAGTGTTTCTCTGAAACCCTAGCAATTCGAGGTTTTTCTCTGGTTGTTTTCTTAGATCCATGCTATATCTGTGTTCTACTGGAGCTTTAAAATGTTTTCCCCAATCTTCCCTTTCAAAATTTGTTTCTCTTCGATTTAGGGTTTCTGAAAAGTTTTAAAATGTGTTCTGACTCATCTTCTTCTCTTCTTTGTGTGAATCTGCCTATGCTATGTTTTTATGTTCTCTTTTCTACCTCGCATGGCCTTCTCCTATGTTCTTATGTTTGCTTTATTATGCATATTCTTCTACTATACTCCGTTCTTTCTTCTACTGGTTTGTATGTCATGCTTTCACACGTTAATCTTATGTGTTCATTTAACCCTATGTCCCTTTACTGTATTTTCTACTACGCTCTTAGTTCTTATTTTACTTCTTCTAGACTTTGTTTGAGTTCTTTCTAAACATGTTTCATCTACTGTTCTCTTAAGTGCTATGTTACCTGTTTTCTCCTCTGAACTTGTTTAAGTTCCGAGTTTTTCTTAAAATATGTCTTTATGCTTCAAATCAGTTTCTTCACTATGTTTGCCTCGAACTTGTTATTGTATCTGCTTGTTTTTCTCATAAGTCTCTGAAAGAGATCCCTGAGCATGTTTCAATTACTTGCCTCATCCACTTTATATCTTACTCGAGTTGGAAACCCTAGGATTTGGAGTTTTTGGGCGAGTTTTGATCTGGTGTTCGGACTAGGGTTCTACTTTGGAACTTTGGGCTTTCTCAGACTCATTTCGAGTCTATGTACTGAACTTGAATTTCTTTGTTTATGACTCTGACCTTTCTACACTAGATCTTTCTAATTAGCATGATAGTTCTGTCCTGTTTAACATGTTTGTATGCTTTATATATGAAGAATTCTTCCTTAAAAAAAGGTTTTGCCAATTTGTGATTGATTCAGAATTCCTTTTTTAATAAGGTTCGATTGATTGTCACTGATTTTCTTTAATTAAACCTTTCTTTACCTTTTCTGGTTGGATTCATTCATACCAAAACTCAATTTATGATTTTACTGGCTGTTGATTAAGTGTCTTTCCTTATTTGCACAAACCGTGTTGATATCAAACTCTTTTCTTAAATAGTTTCTATGTATTTTCCCTTCTTGTACTACTTTGGGAAAAGATTTTAATCCAATTCTTTCCTTAATTGTCTTCTGCCCATTTGAAATCAGAATCCCTTAACTGAAGGGAGATTCTGTGTGATTGATTGCAAACTATTCCCTTACCTTTTCTTACTTATTTTCTGCACTATAAAAGGGGCACGACCCTTCTGCACTTAGACAACCTTGAACCTTCAGTTCAACACTTCAAATTCATTACCTTGCACACACACCTTTCAATTTCAATACTCTTTCAATACTCTACTCTCTTCTGAGATATTTTGTACTGATTGCTTGCAATTTGGTTTACAAGACTTCGGCTTTCAGTTAATTGTTTCCCTGAAACTGGTATGCCTCAATTTCGATTTCAGCACCATCCCTATGTGTTTATTTTACAGTTGCTACATTCTTTTCTATTTGCTGTTCATGTTCTATATTGAATATGCTGCTCTCTCTTTGCATCTGCTGTTTGTTATGAATTCCCTATATCCCACTCCCTTCTATGTGTTTGAGTTAAGGTTCATGGTCTGACAGCATCTAAATTGCTATTTAGGTATGAACCTGATCCTCAATGGATCCCAACTCTCAAAATGTGGCTAATAAGCTAATCTGGGGTGTGCCAACACTCTTGATTGCTGGGAATGACCACCAGCCTGCCATCGCTCTCCCTAAGTCCCCTTCTGCACTTACACTCTCTCTTAGATTCTAAGTTTTGCCCCCTCTTATGAGCCTTGCTTTGGGACCTTGAGTTCCCTCTGAACTTGGACATTTGAGGGCTGGCATTTCCACACTGCACTATCTTAATTCTGCAATATATTTAGGTTGTAAGCACTGCTCGGAGTCAATTTGAGGCTCTTAGGGAACTTTGACACATCCCAAATAAGAGAAGACTTTGGAAATATATTCCTGGAAGTTGGTTCACCTCATATTGTTGGACTTTGAGTCTGAATTAGGCTCCTTGGTTGTAGCTTAATTTCTGATGTAATTTTACCATTTCTTAATTCATTAGGGTCTGTAATATGTTGTAATAACTTATGGGGTTCTAGTGAAAAGGGGAGGTTCACTTATGTATGCATACAGGTAGACATCATGATCTTAGGTATTTATTCCTGCAATCATAGCCTGTTTTTTTTACTTCTGCATTTCATATAGAGATCCTGACTATAGGATTCTACACTTCTATATTTCATATAGAAATCCTGAGTATAGGATTCTGCACTTATGCATTTCATATATAAATTATGCCTATAGGTTTTCTCCACTTCTGCATATATAGAGACCATATCTATAAGTTCTCTTCACTTCTGCGTATCATATAGATAACCTATTTATAGGATTCTGCATTTTACATCTATCATTAGGCAAACAGTCATAGGTTAAATAATAATCAATTGCATTCTAGATACCATGTCTATAGGATGCCTACACTTTCATAATCGTTAAAAATCAGCAACGCTTATAAATCATGCCTATAGGAGTAACCCTTTGAATCTGATTCGCTTATTTCAGCTGCAAGTTTAAAATCGGTAGTAAAGTCGTCTAACATCTACAGACTTAAGCCTTCTTTAAAATCGGAGTAAGCACTGTTAGATATCATTCCTATAGGTCTCACTTAGGCAAAACGTTAGGTAATTAATTAATTGCATCAGTCTTTGATAAATTACAACAAGGGAAGGCTAATTCAGAATCCTCATCTGAGAAATATGTGATGAATCAGCCTATCATATGCTTTAATTAGACTTCAGACCATAACCAGTACTAGTAAGTCATGCTAGCCAATTTGTCTCTTTAAATAAGGAGGCATGTTTGAGCCCTTTAAACTGTTATGTGTTCTTCCCATACTTGCCCTATATGTTTTGATTGTCGCCCTAGAATTTTATCCTTTTAAAGCTCTGAAAAATCCAAATTTCCCTTCCCTTTAGGACTAGTAGTCCCAAATGCCTCCGGGACTGATAGGATTGGGGCGAGTACTAGCATGAAATAAGTAACGACACCATTCTACGCTTTACTACCTTAACGGGGTGGGAAGGGTAGATATGGATATGATGACTGGTGCGCTAATACCACGTGCAACCCCTCTCCCGAGGAGCGGTATTGCATTGATGTGATCCATATTAATCATAAACCTAGGACTCCCCTTCCTTTACCTGTCCTTATATGCTTTCTTTAGAATTACTTAAATCTTTCATAAATTTCTGCCCTCTTTGCTGTTCCTCAAAAGTTTTCAATTTATTTGCCATATTATATGAAAGCCCCTCTATTTGAGCCCTTAATTGCTTGTCTGATTATGTGAAGTCACAATTGTAACATGGTCGGGAACCACACTAGTGGATCTTGAGGGGTGCCTAACACCTTCCCTCGAGATAATTTCTAGCCCTTACCCAAACTCTGGTTCTTCAAACTCAAACCCTTCTTGGTGTCCTAATGCACTTAATCATTAGGTGGAGACTCTTCAAGTTCCAAAACCCAATTCCCAAAAGGGAACGAGTTGTCCTCCCAAATGTCACAAACCCGATTTCGCGAGAAAAAGGGGGCGCGACAGCGTGGAGACTTTGCTGGGGACTTTCTCTTAGACTTTTACCATTTCATGTTATTTGTGACTTTACTGCTTCTTTATTGCCTTTATTTATCGTCTTTATTTCTCTTCTATTACGAAACTAACTTGGCTCCTTGTTTCTTTTCTTTAATGCTTTCCTTTACTGTTGTCCTTTAATATTGTTGTAATTATGAGCAATTATTGTAATCATTACTTTATGAACGTGCAAATACATGACAACTTGTTTCATTCTTGTAACTGCATATTCAACATCATATTCCACTCGTGCCAAACAAAATACCATAGCAATGCTTATAATGAGTGGTTGTGCCATTCCAATATCATTACCCCCTAAATTTGGCAAAGGCATATTTGCGGTAAAACCAGTCGATCAACGGTGTAGTCGACGGTTTCGTGCCTTTCCCTCTTAAGTTGTCCACTCAAGGGTACCAGTCTAATACCTTATAGAAACCCTAATCTATTCAATTGTGCATGCATCACTGTCAAAACCTAGCCGAGTCAGTTATGTTGTCCACATAATGACTCTTTAAGATAGCCTTGTACAAAGTCCACTGGGTTCCCTTGGATCCCAAACGGACGTTACCATATTTTGTGCATTTATTTGGAGAACTAAATGCTGCTTATGCTAATTATTGGTTTAAATAGTCGAGTTCGGAGGGGTAAGGGTCTAACACTTTGTTTTACAGAAATGAGGCACGAAGTCCCCAGATTTGGAATGGTCACCAACATCCACCCAAGATTGCTAAGCTGGTGGGAGGATCTTCACTCCAGTTGACCAGGCTTTTGTCCAGAAATACCTAGGAAATTTGCCTTCTCTCGTGGAGGTCCAACCCAACAACAAAATCATAGAAGCTGCTACTCTGTTCTGGGACTATGACAGGTCTGTGTTTCGCTTCGGGGAGATTGAGATGACATCTCTGCTCGAGGAAATAGGAGGATTAGCTGGTATTCCGCGGGAGACTCCGGGTTTGCTTATGCCAGAAAATCGCAAGGGTAGGGGTTTTCTCAAAATGATGGGACTAAAGAAAAACACAAACTTGGCATGTTTGAAGGATTCCTACATTCCTTTCGACTATATGTACGAAAGGTACGACCATAGTAAGTCCTATCGCACTTACCCAGATGAATTCGCCCTTACCTCATTGGGGTATATCCACAGAACGGTCTTTGTCTTTATGTTCTGCTTCTTGGGGATGATAGTGTTTCCTATAAAGAAAGAAAGGATTCACACCAGGCTAGCTATGGTCACTAAAACCTTAACGGAGGGAATTGGTGGGAAACCCTTTAGCATAGTGCCCATGATCGTTGCAGAAATGTACCGAGCCTTGGAAAAGTGTCAACAAGGAGCCCCACACTTCGAAGGCAACAACTTGCTACTCCAGTTGTGGCTCATGTAGCATCTTTAAAAGGGTGAATATCGGCAAGAGATTTAGCGTAGAGACTAGGATGATCATATAGCCTTCCATCAACCAAGGCGAATAAACTACATTCCCAACATGTTTGCTCAGCCAGAAGACGCCAAAGAGTGGGTGAAGCTGTTTGAAAATCTAACTAAGGATCAAATACAATGGATGTTCGAGTGGTTCCCTATTGAAGAGTTCATCGCCCGATCCAGGGATTCTCCATTTTTGATACTGATCGGTTTGAGAGGAACATACCCTTATGTCCCTCTCCGAGTTATGAGACAGGCTGGTAAGAAGCAGGTTATACCAAGGGTCGACAAGATGAGTCACTTCCGGGCTGATTTCAAAGTTGATGACAATCCTTATAAGTGCCAAGATAAGCATATGTGGCATTGCAAGATCATCATGGTAAGAGATACTATCGAGCCAGACAAATACCATGTTGGCTGCACCCCATACTATTCGGGATGGCTGTAGGATAATCACAATGGTCTGGGCTAACCTGGGTTTGTTCGAGGTCACAGGATCATCGATGAAAAGGCTTAAGCACAGGTCAAGTACAACCAGTTGCGCAAGAGGATACGGGAATGCAAAAGTGAGCACCGGGAGATTCAAGAAGCCCATCAAAAATTGATTAAAGAAATGAAAGATATGGTTGTCAGTGTCAACAAGCGACTCTGGTATTTGGAGCGGGGTTTAGTGGAATTGGAAAGGAAGTTCATCCAGAGGATTGAAAACTGCCAGAACGCTGAGGGAAATAAAGGAGGACACTTGGCTACAGCCTATTTGTTGTTGGGACTGCGTGAGCTGGTGAAGCTGTTCGATGGACCTAAAGATGCCGAGTCTGGGGAAGGTCCTTCTAGGACCAAGTAGTTAGGAGTATTTTCTTTTGTTTTAAAAATGTAATAAGGCCAACGACCATTAGTAACATTTTATTTTTCTGCTATTTTAGTGTCGTTTTTGGATTCATCTTATTTTTTTATCAATAAAATGAGGCATTTAGCATTATAAGTTCTCCAAATCAACTTGTCACTAGGCCTACCTCGGGCACAACGAGGCTCCCAAATTAGGACACGATTTATATTATTGCACTATGTGTTTAAATATTGCAACGTTTTCTTCTCATAATCCGCACTAACTTGCTACCTTTTTGTTTTTACCTTTTATTTATTCCCCTCCACAAAGGTTAGTTCATGAACTCTGGCATCGTCATCATACTCCACAAGATCTAAGGTCCCTCCACATCCTTCTCCTCCGAGTCCTATCAGAAACAAGAACAAGGGAAAAATGGAAGATTTGAGCAACATCAGGAAGGAGAACTCAGTTGAAAGGGTAGAGGTTCCTCAGGGTATTCAGGTTTCCAAGGAAAGTGCCTCCCAGCTCGAACAAGAAGTTATTGAAGTTCCAGGAAGAATTGGACCAAGTTCGGAACTTGGCGAATTTGTCATTTTCCCTCACTACCCCAAATGTCATCTTTGCCAACACTCAAAACCCCACACCTCCACAAAGCATCTCAAAACCACAAAACCAACCCGCTCCCCATCACCACTGCAACACATGTCACACTTCAGACAACACCCCACTGATCATTCCTGAACCACTAAACTCCACAAATGATCATCCCCACAACACCCCCATCTATGTGGAAACCACACCACACTATACTCAATCTATTTCAAGCACACCGGAGTCTGACTCTCTTATTAGGCTGGCCGCGGAACTCAAGAAGCTGACTAGCCGAGTTCAGGGTGTCGAAGAAGGAAAGGGGATTGAGGGACTGAATTACGAGGACCTTTGCATTCAGCCAGATGTCGAACTTCCTGAGGGGAACAAACCTCCCAAGTTCGAGATGTTTGATGGCGCAAGGGATCCCAGAGTTCATTTGAGGACGTACTGTGACAAGCTGGTCGGAGTGGGAAGGGATGAAAAAATTCGCATGAAACTCTTTATGAGATGTCTGAAAGGAGATGCTTTGTCCTGGTACATCAACCAAGACTCTAGGAAGTGGTCAAATTGGGTAAGTGTGGCGTCCGATTTCATGGACAGGTTCAGGTTCAACGCGGAAAGTGCACCAGACGTGTTCTACATCCAGAACTTAAAGAAGAAACCCTCGGAGACATTCCGCTAGTATGCTACTCATTGGAGATAAGAAGCCGCTAAGGTCAGACCTGCTTTAGAAGAAGAACAAATGAATAGGTTTTTCGTCCGAGCTCAAGACCCACAGTACTATGAAAGGTTAATGCTGATTGAAAGCCAGAAATTTTCTGACTTCATCAAGCTAGGGGAAAGGATCGAGGAGGGTATTAAAAGTGGTATGGTCACTAACTTTGAAGCTTTGGAGGCCACCAACAAGGCTCTACAGTCTGGTGGCACGTCCAAGAAAAGGGATATGAGCGCCGTGATGGTTTCACAAAGAACAAAATCCCCAATTGAATACCAAACCTACCCATTACCTCCACTCACATATCAACCTACCCCAAATTACCAAGCACCCTCGCCTTCTTACCAAGCTCCACCGCCTACTTACCAATCATCTCCACCTCCCACATATCAGCCCACTTCGCCCAGATATTTCCAACCCGCACATGTCTATCAAGCCTACAATACTCAACCTCTCATTATCAACCACCTCCCA
The DNA here is from genome assembly GCF_000393655.2 of Nicotiana sylvestris. Taxonomy (NCBI): domain Eukaryota; kingdom Viridiplantae; phylum Streptophyta; class Magnoliopsida; order Solanales; family Solanaceae; genus Nicotiana; species Nicotiana sylvestris. The sequence continues at coordinate 26,418,413 of NC_091067.1, read as the reverse complement.
CCCGCCAAAACTTTCCTAGACCCCGACCAAACTTCGACCGTAGACCCCCCAAACAGTATACTGCCATTGCCGAACCTATTGACCAGCTATATGAAAGGCTCAAAGCTACTGGTTATATTACCCCTATCCTTGCTATAAACCCCGAAAACCCCTCCCAATGGGTCAACCAAACAAAACCTGTGCATACCATTTCGGCACGAAGGGGAATACCATTGATAAGTGTCGCTCTCTGAAGGATAAGATTCAAGCTTTGATTGACAACAAGATCATCATAGCAAAGGAGCCAGCTCCGAATATTCGCAACAACCCTCTGCCCGACCACAAGTGTGGGGGCGTTCACGTGATTGAGATAGAGGACGATTGGGACCCCAAAGGGTTGATCAGATTGATCGCTAAAGGTGACGAGCTAAAGTAACCAACAATCATACTTAATCCGATTGTGGTCTAGATCCAGCCTTCTAAAAACACTGAAGTAGACATGTCCATACCACTTGAGTTCGAAGCACCTCCTTCTGCAAAGACCCCAAGACCTATTGAGGTTAAGTTTGGGTCTCCAAAGACACTGGTACCATTCAAAGTGGTTGTGTTACCATCCAAGGAAAAGGTACCCATCCCGATGGCCATGACAGCTGTAACACCGTTCCACCCAAAGGCCATATCATGGGATTACACCGCTGAGGCGAGAAGGAAAGGGAAAACCAAATATGGTGAAGCAATTACAGCATAGGGTATGACAAGAACCAGCAGGGTTTATACTCCAGAATACCTAGTCGAGTCCAGTAAGTAGGCCTCTGGATGACCAACCTTTACAGAAACTGGGCCTGATGATCTCTGGAGGAGGATACAAGCCAAAGGGTATTCGGTCATTAATCAGTTGAACAAAACGCCAATGACCGATGGGTTGGCGTTTTGTTCAACTGATCAATGACTGAATACTCTTTTGGCTTGTATCGTCCTCCAGAAATCATTAGGCCCAGTTTCAGTGACAGTTGGTCATCCAGAGGCCTGCTTACTGGACTCAGCTAGATGTTCTAGAGTATAAACCCTGCCGGTTCTTGTCATACCCTGTGCTGCAATTGCTTCTCCAGATTTGGTTTTCCCTTTTCTTCTTGCCTCGGCGGTGTAATCCCATGGTATGGCCTTTGGGTGGAATGGTGTTACGGTTGTCATGGCCACCGAAATGGGAACCCTTGCTTTGGGAGGTAATACAACAACCTCAAATGGTACAGGTGCCTTTGGGGACCCAAACTCGACCTCAATAGGCCCTGGCGTCTTTGCAGAAGAAGGTGCTTCGAACTCAAGTGGTATGGACCACAATCGGGTTAAGGGTGACTGTTAGTTTCTTTGGCTCGTCACCTTCAACGATCAATGCAATCAACCCTTTGGGGTCCCAATCGTCTTATTTCTCAATCATGTGAACACCTCCACCCTTGTGGTCTGGTAGAGGGTTGTTACGGACATTCGTAGTAGGCTCTTTTGCCACAATGATCTTGTTGTCAATTAAAGCTTGGTTCTTATCCTTCAGAGAGCGACACTCATCAATGATATGCCCTTTCATGTCGGAATGGTATGCACAAGTTTTGTTTGGGTTGACCCATTGGGAGGGGTTTTTGGGGTTTATGGCAGGGATAGGGGTGACATAACCAGCAACTTTGAGCCTTTCATACAACTGGTTGATAGGTTCAGCAATGGTGGTATACTATTTGGGGGGTCTGCGGTCGAAGTTTGGTCGGGGTCTAGGGAAACTTTGGCAAGGGGGAGGTGATTGATAGTGGGCTTGTTGGGTGTTGTAGGCTTAGTAGACATGTGCGGGTTGAGAGTATCTGGGCGAAGTGGGCTGATTTGTGGGAGGTGGAGATGGTTGGTAAGTAGGCGGTGGAGCTTGGTAAGAGGGCAAGGGTGTTTGGTAATTTAGGGTAGGCTGTAGAGCCTTGTTGGTGGCCTGTAATGCTTCAAAGTTTGTGACTATACCACTTTTAATACCTTCCTCGATCCTTTCCCCTAGCTTAATGATGTCGGAAAATTTCTGGCCTTCAATCAACATCAACCTCTCATAATATTGTGGGTCTTGAGCCCGGACGAAAAACCTGTTCATCTGTTCCTTCCAAAGCCGACCTTACTTTGGCAGCTTCTGATCTCCAACGAGTAGCATACTTGCGGAATGTCTCCGTAGGCTTCTTCTTTAAGTTCTAGATATAGAACACATCTAGCGCATTCTCCGTGTTGAATCTGAATCTGTCCATGAAATTGGATGCCATACTTACCCAATTCAACCACTTCTTCTGGTCTTGGCTAATGTACCAAGATAGAGCATCCCCTTTCAGGCTTCTCATAAATAGCTTCATGCGAATCTTTTCATCCTTCCCTACTCCGACCAGCTTGTCGCATTAGGCCCTCAAATGGACTCTGCGATCCCCTGTGCTATCAAACATCTCGAACTTTGGAGGTTTGTACCCCTCGGGCAGTTCGACATCTGGCTAAATGCAAAGGTCTTCGTAATTCAATCCCTTAATCCCCTTGCTTCCTTCAACACCCTAAACTTGGCTAGTCAGCTTTTTGAGTTCTCCGTCCAGATTCCTGATAAGAAAGTCTTTGTCATCAGACTCAGGTGTGCTTGAAATAGATTGAGTATAGTGTGGTATAGTTCCCACATAAATGGGGGTGTTGTGGAGATGATCATTTGTGGAGTTTAGTGGTTTAGGGATGAGCAGTGGGGTGTTGTTTAAAGTGTGGCATGTGTTGCAGTGGTGATGGAGAGCGGGTTGGTTTTGTGGTTTCAGGATGTTTTGTGGAGGTGTGGGGTTTTGAGTGTTGGTAAAGTTGACATCTAGGGTGGTGAGGGAAAACGACAAGCTTGCCAAGTTCCAAACTTGGTCCAGTTCTTCCTGAAATTTCAACAACTTTTGCTCGAGCTGGGAGGCACTTTCCTTGGAAACCTGAATATCCCGAGGAACCTCTACCCTTTCAATTGAGTTCTCCTTTCAGATGTTGCTCAAATCTTCCATTTTTCCCTTGTTCTTATTTCTGATAGGACTCGGAGGAGGAGGAGGCGGAGGGACCTTAGATCTTGTGGAGTATGATGATGATGCCAGAGTTCACAAATTAACCTTTTGGGGAGGGGAATAAAACAAAAATAAAATAAAAATAAAGGTAGCAAGTTAGTGCGGGTTATGAAAAGAAAACGTTGCAATATTTAAACACATAGTGCAAGAATATAAATCGTGTCCTAATTTGGAAGCCTCATTGTGCCCGAGGTAGGCCTAGCGACAAGTTGATTTGGAGAACTTATAATGCTAAATGCCTCATTTTATTGATAAAAATAAGACGAATCCCAAAACGACACTAAAATAGCAGAAAATAAAATGTCACTAATGGCCATTGGCCTTATTATATTCTTAAAGCAAAAGAAAAGACTCCTAGCTACTTAGTCCCAGAAGGACCTTCTTCAGGTTGAATGTTTTTGTTGATCAGATCCTCCAGCTCGCGCAGATATTTTTGTAAAAATGCCTTAGCTAGGCGTTCTCCTTTGCCTTCCTTAGCATTTTGACAGTCAGTGACTCTTTTCCTCACTTTCCCTTCCAACTCCAGCAGACTGTATTCCAGATATTCCAGCTTCTCACTAGCCCTGGTGACTCTCTCTTTCCATTCATTGATTTGGTTTCTTTATGGGAGGTTCCTCCACCAGGTCAGCAAGAGTGAGGGTATGTTGACCATACCAAAGTCGGGAACTTTGTCATTCATTTATGCACAACAAAAGGGTGAGGCCATACTTCTGACAGACTTGGCTATTAAATATCAATAATTAGCATGAGCAGCATTTAGTTCTCCAAATAAATGCACAGACATGGTAGCATCCATTTGCGTTTCAAGGAACCCAGTGGACTTTGGACAAGGCTATCTTAAAGAGTCATTATGCGGACAACTTAACTAACTCGACTAGGTTTGGCAGTGATGCATGCACAATTGAATAGAGTAAGGTTTCTATGGGGTATTAGACCGGTACCATTGAGCGGACAACTCAAGAGTGAAAGGCACGGAACCATCGATTGCACCACTGATCGACTGGTTTTACCGCAAATACACCTTTACCAAATTTAGGGGGTGATAATATTGGAAGGGCGCAACCACTCATTATAAGCGTTGCTATGGTATTTTGTTTGGCACGAGTGGAATATGATGTTGAATATGCAATTACAAGAATGAAACAAGTTGTCATGTATTTGCATGTTCATAAAGTAATGATTACAATAATTGCTCATAATTACAACGGCATTGAAGGAAAGCGGTAAAAGAAAGCATTAAAGAAAAGAAACAAAGAGCCAAGTCAGTTTCATAGCAGAAAAGAGGTAAAGACATTAAATAAAGGTAATAAAGAAGCAGTGAAGTCACAAGTAACATGAGATGGTAAAAGCCTAAAGAAGTCCCCAGCAAAGTCGCCATGCTGTCGCGCCCCTTTTTTCTAAAAGCGAAATCAGGTTCATGACATTTGGGAGGACAACTCATTCCCTCTTGGGAATTGGGTTTTTTGGGTTGAAGAGTCGCCACCTAATGATTAAAGTGCATTAGGACACTAAATAAGAGTTCAAGTTGGAAAACCAGAGTTCAGGTAAGGGCTAGAAATTATCTCGAGGGGAAGGTGTTAGGCACCCCCCAAGATCCACTAGTGTGGTTCCCGTCCATGTTACAATTGTGACTTTGAATAACAAGTAAGCAAATAGAAATCTCAAGTAGAGGGGGGGGGGGTTTACATAATATTACAAGCAAGTTGAGAGTTTGACGAAAGTAAAGAAAGCAGAAATTTTAAAGAAATAGTCTGAGAATAAAATAAACAAATAAAGGAAAGGGGGTCCTAGGTTTACAAATAATATGGATCATATCAATGCGCGGAATAGTATCGTTTCTTATTGCATTCTATTACCCGTCCAATCCTATCAGTCCCAGAGGCATTTGAGACTGCTAATCTTAAAGGGGAGGGAGTTGGGGCTTTTCAGAATTTTAAAAGGATAAAAAGTCTAGGCGACAAACAAAACACATAAACAATTATGGGTAAACAAATAGCAGTTAAGGCTCAAACAAGCCTCCTCACCCAGAGGAGCAAATATATAGCATGACTTCAAATACTGGTTATGGTCTTAATTAAAGCATTAAGACATGCTGATTTATCACATATTTCTTAGATGAGGAGTCTGAATTAGCCTTGTCTGATTGTAGTTTATCAAAACTGACACAGTTAATTGATCACCTAATGGTTTGCCTAGGTGAGACCTATAGGCATGACATCTAACAACACTGATTTTAAAGAAAGGATTACTGGTTTTATAAACAAGAGTTCTGCAGATTGTAAACGATATTACTACTGATTTTAAACTCAGAGATGGAATAGCGAAACTGATTCAATCGATTACTCCTATAGGCATGATTCCTAAGCGCTATTAGTTTTTAAGCGATTGCAAAAATGCGAGAGTCCTATAGGCATGATATCTAGAATGAAGTTGATTATTATTAAACCTATGATTGTTTGCCTAATGACATGTATATGCAGAAGTTCAGAAAACCTATGATCATGATTTCTATATGCAGAAATGCAGAAACTTAGAGACAGGATTTCTATATGCAGAAATACAGAAACCTAGATACAGAATTTCTATATGCAGAAATGCAGAAACCTAGATACAGGATTTCTATATGTAGAAAAGCAGAACTTATAGGCATAATTTCTAAGATGCAGAAATTTATAAGTAACCTATGGGACGCAGGAACCAGAAAATCCTATAGGCAAGTTATCTACCCCTTTGCATACATTCATCCCATCCCTTTCCACTAGCCATCCCCAATAGTTATTACAAATTATTACAGACCCGAATGACTCAGAAAAAAGGTAAAAAATTACATCAGAAGTTCCAGCTATAACCGAACAGCCTAATTCAGACTCAAAGTCCAACAATATGAGATAAGCCAACTTCTAGGATCGGATTTCCAAAAGCCTTTCTCATACTTGGGATGTGTCAAAGTTCCTAAGAATCTCAAAGGGGCTCCAGGCAGTGCTTACACCCCAAACACATTGCAGAATTAAGATCATAGTGCAATATGGAAGGGCCAACCCTCAGATGTTCAAGTTCAGAAGGAACTCAAGGTCCCAAAGCAAGGCTCATAAGAGCGAGCAGAACTTAAGAGTCTAAGAGTAAATGTAAGTGCATAAGGGGAGATCAGGGAAATCCATGGCAGGCTGGTGGTCATGCCCAACAATTGGGAATGCTGACACATTCCTGACCAGCCTGTTAGCCAAATATTAGGAGTTAAGATCCATTGTGAATCAAGTTATGACCTGGGCAGTAATTTGGATACTGCCAGGCCAAGAACCTTAACTCAAACACATAGAAGGGAATAGAGGGTAGGGATTCACAATAGAAACAGATGCAAAGAAAGGACATACGTAGTTTAATCACTGAACAACAATAGTAAAGTAAACAGGAATGCTGAAGCTATGAAGTAAACACATAGGGGTGAGAATTAAACCAGAACATACTAGTTTCAGGGAAAACAAGTAAAAATAGTAGTATTGAAAGAGCCAAGTTGTAAGCAAAGCAGTTCCAAAAGATCTCAAGCAAAGCAGAGTATTGAAAGAAGTATTGAATTCAAAGTAGTATTGTAAGTATTGAATTGAAAGTTTAAAGATTGGTAGTGTGAAAGTGTCGTGTATTGAACTCGAAGTGGTCTTAAAAGTGTAGAAGGGTAGTCCCTTTTATAGTGTAGAGAAACAAGTAAGAAAGGCAAGGAAATATTATTGAAATCAATCTCCCTTTGGTTAAGGGATTCTGATTCCAACAAGTAAAAGCCAGTTAAGGAAATAAATTTTAATTAAAACCTTTCAAAGTAGCACAAAAGGGGTAAATACATAGAAGTTATTTAAGGAAAACCATCAATGGTACATGGTTTGTAAATAAAAAGGAAAGGGAATCAATCAGACAGCCAGTAAAATCAACATTACAGGCTTAGTTCGAATGAATCAAGTCAGGAATAGGTAAAGAGGGTTCAATTAAAGGAAATCAGTAACAGTCAGTCAGGACTTATTTCAAGGAATTCGAAATCAATCAATTAGTTTTAAAGACCTTTTGAAAGAAGAGTTCTCATATATAAAAGCACACAAACATGTGAATCAAGAAGTTTATTTAGAAGAGAGTTTAATCAAAGAGAGGTTCAGAATCATAAGCAAGAAAGGCTGCAGGTCCTGTTTGTAGACTCACAACGAGTCTGAGAGCCCAGGGTCCCAAAGTGGAACCCTAATTCAAACATAAAAATCAAAATTGCCAAAGGAAACCCTAAATACTGGGGTTTCAGGATGAATCAGACAATAGAGATGAGAAGGCAAGCCACTCGATAGAGGCTCAGAAGTCTTTTCCAAAGACTTATGAGAAACAACCAGACGCGATACACAGTTAAGAGCATGGAGAACACGTTTTGAGAAAAAGAAAACTCAGAACTTAAACAAGTTTAGAAGAAAAAGTGATACAAACTTAGGCAAAATCAGATGAATCATGCTTAGTAAGAACACAAAGATAGTCCAGTAAAGCCAATGACATCAAAGAACTCACAGTAAACACATATAGTAGAAGAATAAGGAAAACAGAACACGGATTAACATGTGAGTACATGAGTAACATGTATAGTAGAAAAAGAAAGTAGAAGAATTGTACATGTGTAGTAAAAGAAGTCATACGAGCATAACACAGACAAACACACATAAAGAAAGAACAAAAAGAATCAGAAAGATGCTTTTGAAAAACCTTTCAGAAACCCTAAATCGAAATTAAACGATTTTGAAAAAAGAATTTGGGGAAAACCTTTAAAAAGTTCAATAGAACACAGACATTTTCCAGATCTAAGAAAATAAGCAAGTAAAGAACCTCGGACAGCTTAGGGTTTCAGGAAAAACCCTAGAAATGAGAAAGGTCTTGAGGAAAGTCAGATCCTGAGTCGAAAAGACTCATATTGCTTGAACATGTCGGGGTAATAGCCGGAGAAGCCATAGATCTACAGATCTGAGAAGGATCTGAAGAGAGCCATTGATGTTGGGCTTAAAAACCTTGAATAGTTTAGGTCTGATGGTGAGAAAGGATGAGTACAGACCATCCATGGCCGGAGAGGCCATGGATTCCGGTGGAAACATGGTGAGCTAAGGTGGGAGACGATTAGGGTTTCGGAGAGGTTCGAGAGGATTTGAGAGATGAAGGGGTTCAACGGCGGCGTCTCAGGTGAAATGAATTAGGTCAAGGGGGTTTGGAAATTAAAAAGTAAAGGGTGAATTACGGTTGTTGATCAAAATGATCAACGACTTGAATCAAATGGGAGCCGGGTGGGTTTTTTTTTAATCGAGTCAAGGGTTGGGTAATTTGAGGATTGGTCTAGTTTTAATTTGGGGGCGGAATTGGGTCAAATTGAGGGCCAAAATTGAAAGGTGAAAGGGCTGTAATTGAAATAGAAATGGGCTAAGTGTTAAATAGTCTATTGTTTCTTTTTATTTTATAAAAATAGTAATAATAATTTTAAAAGTAAATTAAAAACACTGAGCCAACAAATACTATATAAATATTAATTTAAAAATACTGAAAATAATTTTATAACTATAAAATGCTTCTAATCGTGAAATAGGCTATAATTGCAATTACATGCAATTTAGCTTAAAAACACCAAATAGATTTGTAAGAAATATACAAAAATCACATTAATTATATTTTGGTGTAAATATGAGAATAAAATAAGTTATTCACCAAAATGCTAATCTTGGGAATAATTATTGGATTTGTACTGCTAAAAATAGACAATAAATTAATTTTAAAATCTTAAAAATTAGGAAAAAATACCAAAACTCTTGGGCATGCTTATATATGTATGTACATGGTATTTTGAAAGTATTTTGTATATAAAAATACATAAAGAAAAATTGGGTATCAACAGGTCATATCCATAGAAGTATAGGTTGTGATGAAGTGCATTTAAGCCTCTTGACATAGCTTCTGCAGCTATGATGAATAAAGCAGGTGATAAAGTATCACCTTGCTTAACTCCCTTGTTGATTTAAAAAAATCATGTGGATGCACATTTATAAGTACAGAGTACCAATTATTGGATATAGTTCCAAATACTATGCCAATAAATCTCTAATCAAAGCCCATTTTTCTCATCACTTTTGTCAGAAATAGTCATGACAACCTATCATTGGCCTTTGTAATGTCCAATTTGATAATCACATTAAGGGCCTGCCTTAGTTCTCAGCCTGATATCTGTGACTATTTCCTGAGTTAGCAGAACATTTTCCACAATACATCTACCCTTAACAAATCCTGCTTGTTCATCAGAAATGAGATTAGGAAGCAAATTTACTATCCTCTCATGAATGACTCTTGAAAAGACTTTGTTTATAAAATAGTCGAGGCTTATTGGTCTCATGTTTGAGAATGTGTTTATTTCCTTCTTCTTAGGCAGTAATACTAGGTTAGTATGTGTAATGAACCTAGGAAGTTCCTGCCTAGTAAAGAAAGCATGCACTATTGCCACCACATCTTCACCAACTATATCCCAGCAGTTATGGAAAAATGGCCATTAAGACCATCAAGTCCTACAACACTATCTCCGTTAAGTCCAAACTCTGCCAGCTTTTCTTCCTCATCTGTAGGTAATCTTGTCAAATTCTAATTCTGCTCCCTAGTGATTATATTAAGAACATTTTCAATTATCTCAAAGTTAGTAGGAACATTTTCCTCATGAAACTGAGTTTGAAAAAACTTTACTGCTTCTTCAGCCATTTCTTCAGTATTTTCAACCCAATTCCCTGCAGAGTTCTGGATTCTTTTCAATTGTAACCTCTTCCTTTTCCCATTAACATGAGCATGGAAAATTTTGGTATTCCTGTCCCCCTTATTAAACCAAGTCATTCCTGACTTTTGCTTCCAAAATTGTTCCTCTAAGGCTAAATATCTAAACAATTCTGCTTGTACTTTCTGCAACCTTTCTCTATTCTGCAAAGTAGGATTGAGTTCAAATTGAGCTTCATGAACTTTGACCACCTCTTCTAAACTTGAGATCTTTTGAAATATATTACCATAGGTTGATCTACTCCATACTGTCAATGCCTTCTTCAACTTCTTGAGCTTGTAATTGAACAGGACAAATGGATTGGCATGAAAGTCTGCCTGCTAGTTCTCCTTAACCACTGATTTGAAAGATCATGCTTTGTCGCGAAAGAAAATAATCTAAAACTCTTCTTGATTTGAACAACATTGGGACTACATGTGATCAGCAGAGGACAATGGTCAGAACCAATTTTAGGTAAATGAGTGATACCTATTCCAGGCCACATCTGCTGCAATTCCATATTTTCAAAGCATCTATCCAACCTCTTAAAATATAGTTTTATTCATCTTTTCCATTCCACCAAGTGTAGATACTTCCTTTGAACCCCATGTCAGTCAAGTTGCAGGTGTTCATATAATGCCTAAAGTCATCTACTTCATTTAATGAGACTGGAAGGTCTCCAAAATTTTCTTCCTCATCCCATATAACATTGAAATCTACCTTACCATCCATGGTATAGTCATATCACTAGTCAAATACAAGGAGTCCCACAGCTCAATCTTTTCAATATGATCACAGTTAGCATAAACTAGTGTGAGCATGAATTCTTTCTCTTCTTATGTATCATATAGCCTAAGAGTTAGTTGCTACACTGCATTAATCTCAATTGTTACATCATATTTTCAATTTATGAAAGCCCAGATGTTGTTATAGATGTTCACAAAAGCTTGTTCAAAATCAATCTGTCTTCTGTAGCCATCCAGTATTCTTGATTGCTGCATTGGTTCCATCACTCCTATGAAATCAAAATGATGTTTTCTATACATTGTTATGATCTAATGTTCCATATTAAAGTATTCATCTCTAATTAATGGATTTAGATACAAGCCTCATTGTTTGGACCCCAAGTGGTTGTACACTAGGGACCTCTTTCGCATGCTTCTTTCTTCCTCTACCAACTGATTTGCCCTTTTCCATGAACCTGGGAGATATGTCCCCTTGTCTGGCAACATTCCTGAAGTTTTGACAAGTTGATTCTGCATCCAGATCTTTTCCTTTACTTGTTGTATCATCCTCCATATCCTTCTGTTGTTCAGCTGTTGGAATTTGATATTTAGTAAACTTAAGCATCATGTGTTTGTTTGTAGTTTCTTTGGTCTGGTCTGCATTCTTGATGTTGGCAATGTCTTCAGTATTCTCCAGTATTTCCCGTCTATCATGAGATGGCTTTTCCACAACTTTATTTGCATTTTGTTGCTCCTAGCCTCGACTAGAATCACCAGAATCCAATTGCTCCTCACCTCCACTAGAATCACCAGGATCCAATTGCTTAGCAATAACTGGTTCCACTCAGTTGTTTTTGGATTAGAACTATTAGGATTAAGGGTGGGGTTGGTTGTAGGATCTTTGTTGAGAGTGGGATCAGTGACTAGATTTTGAGCTTTAGTACTTGAACTCCCAATCACTACTGAGGCAGTATTTTGTTTTTTTTCTTCTCCACTGTCAGCATCTCACCTTTGTTGGTTTTATCATTAACACTGATTTCTTCTCCTTGTAGCTCATCATCAGGTTTAATTATTGCATTATCTTCCTCGTCATATCCTTCAGATACACCACCTTCATCTGGATCCTCATATTTCTGATTACACCATACTTTCCACCTGTCCAGTCTACTTTTTGCATTAAGAATTCCTGCTCAGCTACTGCTTCAGAATCAGTAGTCTATGATGGTATCTCTTGGCATGATTGATTCATGGTAACATTGTTGGCTACAAAAGCTCTGTTCACCCATTGAGCTGTGGTTTCCTTCTATTTTTCTTGCCCCTTCTCTACTACATTTGTATCTTCATTTGTAATATTAGCTTCCTTGGTCATCCTAGTTCCAGGTGATCTAGGAGTAAAAGTAGATGCTGCAGCGTTTAGAGTTTTCACAATTTCCTTAGGAGTAGTTTTTCGATTTTGTACATTGTCTGTAGGTACTAATGCTAACTGATTTTCTAGATCTGCCTCACTTTCTTCATTTTCCAAAATAGCAAATTTATTTGTAGTCTGAATCTACTGAGTATTGGTGCCATTAGTTGGAACAATTTCCTTTCCTGCATTACCTGATCCAATTTGTTGCATTTTTTCCACACCTAGAGGAACCAATTCCTTTCCTGCATTAACTACACCTTATTGCACATTCCCATAACCAAATGGAACAATTTCTTTTCCAGATTGGCCTTGATCTACAACCTATTTTGTACCATTCCTCATACGATTATTTCTAACTTCTTTCCACTTCTCTCCAACATTCCCAACCACTTTCCCACTAGATAGGATCATGATTGGATTCTTTGCATTGTTTTGAACATTACCTTTGACAGCAACTATTTGTTTCTCCTTGTCTGATTCCACAAAAAGTTCAAGATGCAATCTCCAGCAGGTTTCTTCATTATGTCCTTGAAGTTTGCACTCCTTGCAATACCTAGGAATGTAGTCATACTGCACTTTCACCCATTCAGTTCTAACCTTGCCATTAGTCTCATCCACAATGACCATTCTTACTCGTTTAGGCAGCTCTTCCAATAGATCAATCTGCACCTTAACTCTTGCACAACTTGGCCTAGTTTTGTTCACAGTAGCCATGTGTAAATGTAAAGGAATGCCTACAGCTGATGCTAAAGAAAACAAGCACTCCTTGACAAAGAATGTATGCAGTAAATTTGGAAAAGAAATCCATGCCATCACCTTGGGAGTTTCTTCACCAATTTTGAATTTAGAATCATATATCAAAGGTCTCATCTGATATTCATATCCAGCCTTAGCTTTAAGATAATATGCACCCTTTGATGTAAGACTAGTATAGTCCTCTAACAATGTTAATCTGATCAACACATGACGATCTCTCAATAAACCAATATTACACTCACCTTTGATCCCACATTGAACTGGAAGTATGCGTCTGCTCTCCTGCAAATCTGGCCATCCATAGGAAAATTTTCCAAGCACTGCAAATTAAAGTCCCTCGATTATGTTCATTTTTTCCACTTCTGCTTTAGTCCACTTGACTATAGGTTGTCCATGGAGGTATTCAACTGGTTTCATGGGAATTGACTCGATAGTTTTTGAGTTTGAACTCGACGTCTATATGGCAGTGTTTAATGCAACAGGTTTCAGAATTTTGGAGTAATCCAAGGGCTGAGAATTGTTGTTTGTTGTCGTGGGAGGTTGGGCAATGGTGGTGGGGGGCTGACCAATCGGTAACAATGGCTGGCCGCTAGCCAGATTAGCCATGGCAGCAATCATGCAAAAATTGCCTAAAAATCGCCTTGATTGCCAAAGCACTGCCTCTCACGCGCCGAGTTTAGGGGATTTTATTGGTTTTTGGATTTGGAATTGGGCTATTTCGTTTAGGTTTTTTTTCTCCTACACATATAAATAGTCATTAAACATCGTTTTGAGGGTGTTTTTGGTGACTAGAGCCAAGAATAGCACGTGGAACAACTTTTGGGGGAAAGAATCATCGAGTTCTACATTTCTTCATCTTTTCTTTGTAATTTGATTATGAAAAATACTTGGGAAATTGTTACTACGAATATGAGTAGCTAAACTTCTAATCTAGGGTTTGATGGAACCTATTGAAGGATGATTGTCGCGCCCCCTTTTTCTCGTGAAATCGGGTTTATGACATTTGGGAGGACAACTCGTTTCCTTTCGGGAATTGGGTTTGAATTGAAGAGTCACCACCTAATGATTTAAGTGTATTAGGACACTAAGAAAGGTTTGATTTGAACAACAAAAGATTGGGTAAGGGCTTGAAATTATCCCAAAGGGAAGGTGTTAGGCACCCCTCAGGATCCACTAGTGTGGTTCCCGTCCAGACAATTATTGTGACATTAGATACAAATAACACGTAGGCAAATAAGAACTTCAAACAAGAGGAGATTTTCACGTAATGGTTACAAATAAGCAAAGTAAAAAAGGAAGTTGATTTTTTTCTTTAAAGAAACAGTTTAAGGGAGAAAGAAACAAAAAGAGAGGAGGGGGTACTAGGTTTATTAATAATATGGATCACCCCACACAACATCCGGTAATCACTCCTCAGTGAGGGGCTACACGTGATGTTATCGCATGGTCATCATATCCATATCTACCCTTCCCGCCCGGTTGAGGTATTAAAGCGCGAAATGGTCTTGTTTATTTATTGCATGCTATTATCGCCCCAATCCTTATCAGTCCCGGAGGCATTTAGGACTACTAATCCTAAAGGGAAGGGATACTAGGCTTGTTTATAGTTTCAAAGGCAAAACTCTAAGGCGACATACAAAAACACGTATAGCAAGTTGGGGGAAAGCACATAAACAAGTGAAGGGCTCAGATAGACCTCCTTTAAACCAAGAAAGCACATAATTTAGCATGACTTACACATACTGTTTAAGGTCTGATTAAAACTAAAAGGTTGAGGCAGACTGATTTATTACATGGTTCAGATAAGAAGCACGAATCAGGCCTGTCTGCTGGTTGTAGCTAATAAAATCTGATTCAATTTATAAGTTTACCCTATGGCTTGCCTAAGTGTTAGATGAAAACCTATAGGTATGACATCTACTGATTTCAGAAATAATGAAATAAACTGAATACATACTAGTTTAAGAAAAGTCGTTAGTTATTAACGAAAAGCAAGTTTTAGCAAGAGATCATAAGTTCTACAACTGATGGTACATCATTATTACTGGTTTTAGACTTGTAAGCGAGTGAAACGATTCAGACTTGATTAATAGCTCCTATATGCATGCTTTCTATGCGTTGTTGATTTTAAACCCCTTTTAACAGACATGGTAAAATGCATAAACCCTATAAACATGATATCTAGGTGTTGAATTTCATTTAATGCCTATGAACATGATATCTAATTGTGGTTGATTGATTAAGACCTATAAATATGATTGCCAAATGAAGAATGTATATCCAAGATTCATAAAGACCTATAGGCATATTTTCTATATGCATATGCGGGATTTAGATTTCCAGGTAATTATAGACATGGTATGTATATGAGAGAATGCAGAATTCCTATAGACATAGTATCTATATGAAAAATGCAGAATTCAAGAAGTAACCTATAGACAGGATATCTATATAAGAGTGCAGAAATTCAGAAATACACGTATAGGTAAGTTATCTATATGAGAGTGTAGGAATTCAGAAATACACCTATAGGCAAGTTATCTATATGAGAGTGAAGAAATTGAGAAATACACCTATAGGCAGGATATCTACCCTTCGCATACATAGTTATCCCTCCCTTTTCACTAGCCATCCCCAAGAGTTTATTACAAAAATATTATAGCCCAGAATGAAGATAAAAGAAGAAAATACATCAGAAATTAAAAGGTACAACCAAGGAGAGCATGATTCAGACTTCTTGTCTAAAATATGAAGTAAACCAACTCCAAGAGATCTTGATCTAAAGTCTTTCTCCCATTTGGATGTGTCAAAAATCCCTAAGAGCCTCGAAAACGACTCCGGACCATGCTCACACCAAAATGAAATGTCAGATTAGGACAAGTGCAGTATGGAAGGGCTAGCCCTCAAGTGTCCAAGTTCAGATGGAACTCAAGATCCCAAGGTAAGGCTCACAAGAGAGGGACAGAACTTATGGACTAAGAGAGAGTGTAAGTGCAGAAATCGAGTGTTGAAAGGGGGAAAGGGAAAGGGAAACAGTTACAAATAAATACACATAGGGGTATAGGGGAGGTGGTAAAGAGGCAAAGATAGGCTGGTAGGCATACCCAACAATGGGAAATGCTGGAACACCCATAAGCCTGTTAGAACACACTGTTTAGAGATTAGGATCCCAAAGGATCAAGTTTAATTCATGGACAATAACTTACATATTGCCATGTCTTAAACCACATGCTCAAACACATAAGGGGGCAGGGAATAGGGATTCACAACAGAAACAAACAGAAAGAAATCAACATGCTAATTGAAATATTTATCTCTACAGAAACATAAGTAGACATAGATACACAAACTATAAATAAACACATTATTGTGATGCTGAAGCTTAAATCAGGACATACCAATTTCAAATAAACAAGTAAAGAAAAATAGTAGTTCTTGTTAACAGGCCACAGTGCAGACAAAAAGAGAGAATATTATTGTGTGTGAGTTTGAGTTCAGAGGGATTGTGAAATTGTGTTGAGTTTGCGAAAGAGTTGTGCATTTATTGTGTGAAAATCAGACAGAAATAAGGTAAGAAAATAGTTAAGGAACTGAATATCAATTAAGAATCAATCACACAAGACTTCCTTTAATTAAGGAATTCAGATTCAAACGGGTAAGAACTATTTAAGGAAAAAAATTAGCTAAGCACTTTGTGCAAAGTAGGCAATTATGGGTAAATACATAAGAGAGTTATTTAAGGACATAATTTGAAATACACGGTTGTACAAATAAGGTAAGAAAATCAATTAGTAGCCAGTAAATCAAAGAGTCTTCGATTTTGCATATATTTGTCCATGAATGAACCGAGTCAGAAAAGATGAGAAAAGGTTTTTAAAATTAAGTCAAATCACAAGGAAATCAGCAAACAAAGGAAAGAAATTAATCACCTGCTCAGAAGGAAGTCTGAACTGGTAACAACTTTGAAAGCCACTTTAGATGGAAGTTCTTCATATATAAAAAGCATACAAACATGTTGAGTTGAAAGAAGATGTCATGCCTTTGCAAAAATCAGTAGGTAATGGTTGTCACATAAGTCAGTAATGCAGAAGAGAAATAGCATCTAGTAGCATATAAAAGATCCAATGCAAAAGATCTTAGAAGAGTTTCGCAAAAAGGTCGGAATCATATGAAAATAATGATGTTCAAACTCAATTCAGAGACTCGAAATTGATTTGAAAGAGTTGAGGGTTTTTTGAAAGAAAACCCTAGTTCAAGCAAATCACATAGCCAGACTTGGAGGAACCCCCAAATTCTAGGGTTTCCACCATTAATCGAGTGCAAAGATGAGAGGGCAAGTAACTAAATCGAAACAGGTTCAGAGGTCTCAAAAAGAACTGAAACTTTTAACATGTTTCTTTCAGCAATAGAAACTCATGAGAAACATGATAGAAAAGTAACATGCAGGACACAGTAGAAGAGCTCAAAGAAAATAGAGTAGAAGAAACTAATTCGAAACATAATGGGAAAATTGATACAAATAGTAGGAGAAGCATATTAAGAAGTTTTTTAGAAGAAGCTTAACCAGAACTCAGTAGGTGGAACTTAATAAGAACACTTAAGAACATAATAATGGAAAATACAGTAAAAAAACACACGAGAACATAGTATAGGAAAATACAGTAAAAAAATACACGAGAACACAGTATAGGAAAATACATTAGAAGAAGTATACAAGAACACAGTAGAAGAAGCATACAAGAACACGGTAGAAGAAAATACAAGAACATAGTAAAGTCAAATACACGTAAAAAGAAAAAGAAAGTCAGGGAAACATTTAAATACTTTCAGAAAAAAAATCCTAGGCCAGAAAAAAGATGAATTTGAAAGTAATTTTGAAAGAAAAGTCAGGAAAATCATTTTAAAAACTTAAGGCAAGCATGGATCTGGAACAGATCTATGGAGATCAGAAGAACCTCAAAGGGTTAGGGTTTCAGAAGAACCCCTGTAGTGGGAAGGCTTGTAAAAGTTACTGATCTAAGACGGAGAAGTCAAAATTAGGCTCGAAGCAGGCATGGCTCACCGGAGCAGGCCGGAGATGGCCATAGATCTTGAATCAAACGAAGCCTGGACCAAGCTTCTTCGTGGTCAAGCCTTAAATCTTCAGAAATCAGGTGTACGGGAGTCATAGGAGGCCGGTGTAGGACTCCGATGACCTTGGAAGCCATGGATTCCGGTGGCTTTAGGGTGGAAGTGGTGGGAGACGGCTAGGGTTTGAGAAGCTTCGAGAGAGTTTGAGAGAATGGGTGGGGGGTTCAAAGGCGGCTACCGGTGACAAATGATTAGGGTTGGGGGTGTTGGTAAATTAAAAAGGAAAGGGAGAACGTGAGCCGTTGATCTGACTAGGATTTAAAGGGGGGCCGGGTGGGTTATTTTTTAAAGGTCGTGGGTCGGGTAATTTTGGAATTGGGCTGGGCAATTGAAAATGAAATTGGGTTGGATTAGGGGTGCCAAATCTGGCCAAAATCGAAATAAAAATAGGCTAACATTTAAATAGCCATTTTTCCTTATTTATTTTAAAAAGAATAGTAAAATAATTTTTGGAAATAAATTAAAGGTAATAAATTAATTAATAATATATAAATATTAGATAAAAAATACTGGAGCCAATTTTGTAATTACAAACACAATTAAATCTTAAAGTAGGCTAATATTGCAATTACATGCAATTTAGCTTTTAAGAATACTAAATAAATTTGTAAAAATATGCAAAAATCATACTAGATATATTTTAGTATAAATATGAGAATCCAGTAAATGAATTACCAAAATGCCATTTTGGGGAACACTTATTGGGTTTTTCTTGATAAAATAAGGCAATAAAAATTGATTTTAAAATCTTTAAAAATTTGAGAAAAATAATAGGACCTTGGGACATACTTATATATGTATATACATGCCATTTTGAAAGGTATTTTGCATATGAAAATATACAGTGAAAAATTGGGTATTAACAACTGCCCCTCTTTACCCAGGAAGGATGAAAGAGTTGTCGGGTAAAGATATGATGGCCAATTTTGACCTAACGAAATGGTTTGAAAAGGCTGACCGTGCTCTGGTTCCTGAGCTGCCTACATATCCCTGGTCTTACAGGAATCAGGCCATATGTAGTTCCGGATCTGTCGGCAGAATATACCGATGTTGATTTTTCGAGACGGACGCAATATTTGGGTTGGGATGGATGGTTAAAGTCTAACAGGGCTGCGGGATCTGGAGCGGGATTGCTCTTGCTGAGGCTGCCAATGCTCGATGATTTACCTGCAAATAAGCAATACGAGTGTATATTGTGCTGAAATTTAAATGTGATGCAAGTTCCCGTCGGACCATTAATGTTGTCTTTGGAGGTTTGGATGACGTCCTCAAACTATGATGTCCTGGGCCATGAAGCGTATAATAAAGGATTCGCAGGCCATGAAATGATGCTCTCGAGCTATAAGAATGATGTCTCCGAACTATGATTCCTTTGAATAATGATATGCAAGAGATTAGAAGGGGTCCTCAGGCCATGGCATGGTGTTCTCGAGCTATGAAAATGGTGCCTCCGAACAATGATGCCTTTGGACAATTTTGGTGATCTTTCAACCCATGAAATGCATTAGGTGGCGATCTTTCAGCCCATAGAATGCAGTAGGTGGCAATCTTTCAGCCGATGCTAACGTAAAATAAAGCGGCCATATTTCAGCCATGCAAGCAAAAAATAAAGCTACGATATTTCAGCCATGCAAGTGTAAATGAAGTGGTGAGGCATAAATAAGGTGGCTATTTCAGCCATGCAAGACATAAATAAGGTGGCGATATTGTAGCCATGCAAGATGTAAATAAAGTGGCGATCTTTTAGCCATGCAGATGGAGGTAGAGCTTAACCTCGAAAGGCAGAATGGTAGCCTTATACAATGCAGAGAATGCAGATAGAGACAGAGCTTAGTCTTGGAAGGCAGAATGGTAGCTTTATGCAATGCAGAGAATGCAGATGGAGACAGAGCTTAGTCTCGAAAGGCAGAATGGTAGCCTTATGCGATGTAGAGAATGAAGATGGAGACAGATCTTAGTCTCGAAAGGCAGAGTGGTAGTCTTATGCAATGCAGGAAAAGCTGATGGAGGTAGAGCTTAACCTCGGAAGGCAGAATGGTAGCCTTATGCGATGCAAAAAATGCAGTGGAGACAGAGCTTAACCTCGGAAGGCAGAATGGTATCCTTATGCAATGCAAAGAATGCAGATGGAGACAGAGCTTAACCTCGGAAGGAAGAATGGTAGACTTATGCAATGCAAAGAATGCAGATGGAGATAGAGCTTAGTCTCAGAAGGCAGAATGGTAGCCTTATGCAATGCAGGAAATGCAGATGGAGGTAGAGCTTAACCTTGGAAGGCAAAATGTTAGCCTTATACAGGAAGTAAAAATAGCAAATGGCAATAGAGTTTTCTTAGCTGATAGCGGATTGTGGTATCGTGATTGCTAGGGATATTATGCCTGCTGGGGACACTATTGTGTGTGGATAGCACTTGTGAGTAAGTGCCACGGTTCTGAGAGTTGTATTCCTAACCAATGTTTGTCTCGTGAGCGTATGGTATATTTGATTTTGCAACTTGAGTGCCTGCATCCAAAGAAAAAGTCATGAGTTTGTAAAGGGGGAAAGGTTAGTTCGTGTCCCCTGCTGGCTTTGCTTGACCTGCTCGATTTTGATCTGGTGATACTGCTCGTATCATTGGGGTAGCGTTGCTAAATAGAGAAATTTCAGAAATAAACATGCATGATTTTAGTAAAGAAAATGTAACGTAAATACATAATTAAGAATAGGTTTCTTTAGATGAACTGACGACTACGACGTGGTTCAAGACATTGCAACTTTTCTTGCTCCGAAACTTTGAGGGTCCTCCTCAAAATTCTGCCCCAGTTTATTGGGTTGCTGCTTCTAACGGCTGCTTACGGCGAATGGCTAAAATCACTTCGGAATTTTGAGTGTCCTCCTCAAAATTCTGCCCCAGTTTCCAATTGCGGGGGAAATGAAAATTTTATTGACTTGTGACCGAACCCATAGGGCTGCCTACGTATCCCCTCTTAAACAGTAATCAGGTCAAGCGTAGTTCAAATTACATCATATAAGGAAAGCATAAAGGTTACACATAGTATCGCTTGACTGCGTCCGAATTGATTGGCTTTGGCCAAACTTCTCCATCCATTTATGCAAGTATGAGGGCTCCTCCTGTTAGAACCCGGTGGACCATGTATGGACCCTGCCAGTTGGGAGAGAACTTCCCCTTGGCTTCATCTTGATGCGGAAAAATTTTCTTTAACACCAACTGCCCCGGTGTAAACTGTCTCGGCCTGACTTTTTTGTTGAAGGCTCTGGACATTCTGTTCTGATAAAGTTGACCATGGCAAACTGCATTCATTTTTTTTCCATCTATAAGAGCCAGTTGCTCGTAACGACTCTTCACGCACTCTGCATCGTCGAGTTCTGCTTCATGTATGATCCTTAAGGAAGGGATTTCTACTTCGGCGAGAATGACCGCTTCTGTACCATATACCTGTAGGGGGTTGCCCCAGTTGATGTGCAGACTGTGGTACGGTATCCCAATAAAGCAAATGATAGTTTCTCGTGCCACTACTTATGATTCTCTATCATTTTCCTTAGTATCTTCTTGATATTCTTATTGGCGGCTTCTACGGCTCCGTTCATCTAAGGTCTATAGGCTATAGAATTCTTGTGTTTGATCTTGAAGGTTTCACATATGGCTTTCATCAAGTCACTGTTGAGGTTGGAACCGTTATCAGTGACAATTGACTCCGGATTCTTGAAGCGGCAAACGATACGGTCGCGGACGAAATCTGCCACGACTTTCTTAGTCACTGCTCTATGAGATGCTGCTTCAACCTATTTGGTGAAATAATCGATTGCTACTAGGATAAACCTGTGCCTGTTTGATGCAGCAGGTTCGATTGGTCTGATAACATCCATTCCTCAGGCGGCAAACGGCCACGGCGAGCTTGTTGCATTAAGCTCGTTTGGAGGCACCTTTATCATGTCTGCGTGTATATGGCAGTGGTGGCACTTTTGGACATACTGGATGCAGTTTGTTTCCATAGTCATCCAAAAGTAACCAACTCGGAGTATTTTCTTTGCTAAAAGAAAACCATTCATATGTGGACCGCAGATCCTTGCATGAATTTCCTCTAGCAGTTTAGATGCTTCCTTTGCATCGACACACCTTAGTAATCCCAAATCAGGAGTCCTCCTATACGGGATTCCTCCGATGTGAAAGAAATTGTTGGACAACCTCCGAAGTATGCATTTCTGAGTAGGATTTGCGATCTCTGGGTATTCTCCTTTTGCCAAGTATTCCTTGATATCATGAAACCAAGGCTTTTCGTCTTCTTCTTTTTCGATATGAGCACAGTAAGCTGGCTGATCATGGATCTTTACCGGAATGGAATCAATGAAATTCTTGTATGGATGTTGTATCATGGATGATAGGGTAGCCAGTGCATCGGCGAATTCATTCTAGACCCTAGGAACATGCTGGAATTTTGTCTTTGTGAACCTCTTTCTCAACTCCAGTACATGATGCAGATAAGGGAGTATCTTGGAGTTCTTGGTCGCCCATTCTTCTCGGACCTGATGTATAAGCAAGTCCGAATCTCCAATTACTAACAACTCTTGAATATTCATGTCAATGGCCATCTTGAGCCCTAAGATTCAGGCTTCATACTCGGCCATATTGTTGGTGCAGGGGAACCTGAGTTTGGCAAACACTGCATAATGTTGACCGATTTCTGATACTAAGACCGCTCCTATGCCAACTCCTTTGAAATTTGATGCTCCATCGAAAAACATCCTCCAACCGTCATAGGACTCTACAATATCTTCTCCTATGAATGATACCTCTTCATCAGGAAAATATGTTTTCAGGGGTTCGTATTCTTCGTCCACGGGATTTTCAGCAAAGTGATCTGCTAGTGCCTGTCCTTTGATTGCTTTCTGAGTCATGTAGACAATGTCAAATTTGCTCAACAGGATTTACCACTTAGCCAGCTTGCCAGTGGGCATAGGCTTCTGAAAGATGTACTTCAAAGGATCCATCCTTGATATGAGATACGTAGTGTAGGCACAAAAATAGTTCCTCAGCTTCTGAGCTACCCAAGTCAAAGCACAATAGGTGCGCTCTAACAGAGAATACCGAGCCTCATACGGGGTGAACTTCTTACTTAGGTAATAGATGGCCTGCTCCTTCCTCCCCGTTTCATCATGTTGCCCCAGAACACAACCGAACGCTCCATCCAATACTGCGAGGTTGAGTAATAGAGGTCTACCTGGCTTGGGCGGGACCAAAACTGGTGGTGTTGATATGTACTCCTTGATTCTGTCGAAGGCCTTTTGGCAGTCATTAGTCCATTCGGTAGCGGCATCCTTTTTCAACATCTTAAAGATTGGCTCACAGATGATAGTAGATTGTGCTATAAACCGGCTGATGTAGTTGAGTTTCCCCGAAAAGCTCATTACATCCTTCTTGTTCTTTGGTGGTCGCAGTTCTTGAATAGCTTTGACCTTTGATGGATCCAGTTCTATCTCTCGGTGACTCACAATAAACCCAAGTAGTTTTCCGGTAGGAACTCCAAATACACATTTCGCGGGATTCAGTTTTAAGTTGTACCTTCTCGGTCTGTTGAAGAACTTCCTAAAATCTTCCATGTGATCAGTGGCTTTCTTGGACTTTATGATGACATCATCTACATACACCTCAATCTCCTGGTGTATCATATCATGGAAAATAGTAGTCATGGCCCTCATGTAGGTGGCCCCTGCATTCTTCAACCTGAATGGCATCATCTTGTAGCAGTACATCCCCCACGGCGTAATGAAAGCCGTTTTCTCAGCATCTTCTTCGTCCATCCAGATATGATGATATCCAGAGAAACAATCTACAAATGATTGCAACTCATGCTTGGCGCAATTATCGATCAGGATGTGTATGTTCGTCAAGGGGAAGTCATTCTTTGGACTGGCCCGATTGAGATCTCGGTAGTCAACAGAGACTCTGACCTTCCCATCCTTCTTCAGCACCGACACAATATTGGCTAACCATGTCGGATATTCTACTACCCTGAGAACCTTAGCTTTGACCTGCTGAGTGACTTCTTCTTTGATCTTCAGACTCATATCAGGCTTGAACTTTCTAAGCTTCTACTTTACCGGTGGATATGTCAGATCAGTTGGCAGTTTGTAGGCCACAATAGATATGCTCAGACCAATCATGTCATCATATGACCAGGCGAATATGTCCTCGTATTCTCTTAGAAATTCTGTGTACTCTTCCCTTTTCTGACGGTGATAAGTGAACGCTGATTCATGTTTCTTTGACATTTTCTGCATCTCCCAAGTTAACAATCTCAGTCTCGTCCAGGTTGGAATTCGGCCTGTTCTCAAAGTTCTTGATTTCTTTAACAATCTTTTCTGGTATATCATCTTCCTCTAAATCTATGTTCGTTTGTTGCGTCGTCTCGTTGCATGTCATAGCTATTGGTTCATCAAGATAGGTAATAGTAATACTGTATAAATAAAGTAATGAGAGAAAATAATAAGAGTAAGATTTGTAAGGAAACCGAAATGCTTTGATAAATTTCATAACTTTTTTGAACATTGGAAGATCTTATTGCGAAAATTCAAAAATGCGGAAGGAAAATCAACTAGTAAAAATAAAAGATAGTGCATAATGCTTTGTTCAACCTTGATACCCCGAGGCTTTCCATGCTCTGGTGGCTCTAATGGTCCAATTATTGAGGCATGATCCTCAGCTTACGACCTGTATGGAAGGGCCTTCCTCCCCCTTCTCCTCGAAAATGACACAACAATCCATGTCATCGTCTTCTAGGAAGAAGTTCCTTACTGCTGCCTGTGCTTCCTCTTCTTTCGACCCATAGATAACATCGGCTAGCTGGAAAGTTTGCTCCAAACGAGGTATTGGCTGCTCTAGTGGGTAGTATGGACCGCGCCATAGTGGCAACCAGTTGTTGAATTCCTCCCAAGTATACTCGTATCCCAGACCAAAAGTGGTGTCAAGTTTCTTTAGTTTGATAGGCTTGGCGATTCCTTGGAGGTTCTTGCCAACTCCCTTGCCAGGTTCATATCCGCTCCAGTTTAATATGCTTTCAATTTTGTTGTCCCACCATTTGTCTTTGTTAACAGCGTTAACTCGCTTGATGTGGTGATAGGTTTCCCCGCCTATCTTTCTTCTTCCTCCGATTGTTGGGATGGTTTGGCGACTATATATGGGATTGCTACCGTCGCCGTGAATGATCACCTCTTGGTGATTCCACTCAAACTTCACTGCTTGATGTAGTGTTGATGCTACAGCCCCAGCGGCAAGAATCCATGGCCGTCCCAACAACAAGTTGTAAGATGTCAGCACATGTATTATTTGGAAATCGACATCGAACCAAGTAGGCCCCATTTGCAAGCACAAACTAATTTCCCCAATAGTGGACCTTTGGGAACTGTCGAAAGCTTTGACGTTGATGGCCCCATCCTTGATCTCATATAGCCCCTTTCCTAATGTTCTGAGTGTTACCAATGGACAAATATTGAGGCTGGACCCTCCATCAACCAGGATCCTAGTGATAAAATAATCTTCGCATTGCACGGTGATGTGCAATGCTTTGTTGTGACTCAACCCTTCTAGTGGCAGCTCATTTTCATGAAAAGTGATCTTGTGACTTTCCAATACCTGCCCTACCATGTTTGCCATTTCTCCTCCGGTGATGTTTCTTGGTACATATGCATCACTCAGCACCTTCAACAAGGCATTCTTATGTGCATCAAAACTTTGCAGCAAAGCTAGGATAGAAATCTGTGCCGGTGTTTTGTTCAGCTGATCAATGACTGAGTATTACTTGGCTTGTATCTTTCTCCAGAGATCATCGAGCCCGATTTCAGTGATGGTCGGCCGACCAGAGGCCTACTTACTCGACTCGGCTAAATGCTCTAGAGTATAAACCCTTCCGGTTCTTGTCATACCCTGTGCTGCAATTGTTTCCCCGAACTTGGATTTCCCTTTCCTTATCGTCTCGGCTGTGTAATACTAAGGTATGGCATTTGTATAGAATGGTGTTATAGCTGACATCGCCACTGGGATTGGCATGGACATCTCCACTCTGAACGGAGCATGTGCTTTGGGAGGTAAAACTGCAACTTCAAATGGTAGAGGTGCATTTGTTGGAGTCACGAATTCGACCTCGATTGGTGTTAGTGTCTTTGCAGTTGCTTCAAACTCAAGTGGCACAGACATGTTTACCTCAGTATCCCCAGAAGGCTAAGTCTGGACTACAACCGGATTAAGGGTGTCTATTGGCTTTTTTTTGGTTCGTCACCTTCTTTGATTAAACCGATCAATCCTTTGGGATCCCAATCATCCTCTATTTCAATCATGTGAACACCTCCACCCTTATGGTCTGGCAGAGGGTTGTTGCGGACATTCAGAGTAGGCTCCTTTGCCACAATGATCTTGTTATCAATCAAAGTCTAGATCTTGTCTTTCAGAGAGCGGCATTCATCAATGGTATGCCCTTTCATGGTGGAATGGTATGCACATGATTTATTTGGATTGACCCATTGAGAAGGGTTTTCAGGGGTTATAGCAGGGAGAGGGGTGGCATAACCAACAACTTTGAGCCTCTCGTACAGCTGGTCAATTGGTTCGGCAATGGCTGTATACTGTTTAGGAGGTCTGCGATCAAAATTTGGTCGAGATCTAGGGAAGTTTTGGCGTTTAGGAGGTGATTGATGGTGGTATGGTTGAACATTGTAGGCTGATAAACATGTGCGGGTTGGGAATATCTGGGTGAAGTAGGTGGATATGTGGGAGGTGGAGGTGATTGATAAGTGGGTGGTGGAGTTTGGTAAGAGGGTGAGGGTGCTTGGTAATTCGGAGTAGGCTGAAATGTGAGAGGAGGCATTGGATAGGTTTGGTATTTGATAGGGGATGTGGTTCTCTATGCAACCATTACGGCACCTACATCTCTTTTCTTGGACGTACCACCGGACTGTAAAGCCTTATTGGTAGCTTTCAAGGCTTCAAAGTTCGTAACTATACCACTTTTGATGCCTTCTTTGATCTTTTCTCCCAGCTTGATAAAGTCAGAAAATTTGTGGCTCTCAATTATCATCAGCCTTTCATAATATTGCGGGTCCTGAGCTTGGACGAAAAACTTGTTCATTTGTTCCTCCTCTAAAGCAGGCCTAACCTTAGTAGCTTCTGATCTTCAACGAGTGGCATACTCGCTAAATGTTTTCGTGGGCTTCTTCGTTAGGTCCTGGATGTAGAACACATCTGGTGCATTTTCTGTGTTGAACCTGAATTTGTCCCTAAAGTCGGATGACATGCTTACCCAGTTTGACCATTTCTTTGGATCTTGGCCGATGAACCAAGATAAAGCATCTCCTTTCAAGCTTCTCATGAAAAGCTTCATGCGGATTCTCTCGTCTTTCCCTACTCCAACCAGCTTGTCACAGTACGTTCTCAAATGGACCCTAGATCTCCTGTACCATCAAACATTTCGAACTTCGGAGGTTTGTACCCCTCGGGCAGTTCAACATCAAGCTATATGCAGAGATCTTCATAGTTCAACCCTTCAATCCCCTTACTTCCTTCGACGCCCTGGATCCTGCTGGTCAATTTCTTAAGTTCTTCAGCCAGATTCCTAATGAGCAAGTCTTTATCATCAGACTCGGGTGTGCTTGGGATGGGTTAAGTGGAGTATGGCACATTCTCCACGTAGATGGGGGTGTTATTGTGGGCGTGGAAATGGTCATTTGTGGAGTTCAAAGGTTCTGGGATGAGCAGTGGAGTATTGTTGGAGGTGTGGCAAGTGTTGCAGTGGTGGTGAGGAGCGGGATGGTTTTGTGACTTTGGGGTATTTTGTGGAGGTGTGGGGTTCTGAGCATTCGGGAAATTAATGTTGAGTGGTGAGGGAGAATGACAAGTTTGCTAGATTCCAGAGCTGATCAAGTTCTTCCTGAAATTTCAACAGTTTCTGCTCGAGTTGGGACGCACATTCTTTGGAGACCTAAGCACCATGAGTGACCTCTACCCACTCAGTTGAGTTTTCCTTTCTGGTGTTGTTCAAATCTTCCATCTTTCCTTTGTTCCTGCTTCTGATAGGACTAGGAAGAAGAGTGGGTGAAGGGCTCTTTGATCTTGTGGAATATGATGATGATGCCAGAGTGCACGAAGTAACCTTTGGGAAGGGGAATAAAAATGAAAAATAAAACAAAAGGTAACACGTTAGTGAGGATTATAAGAAAATGTTGTGATATTTAAACACATAGTGCAAGAATGTAAATTGTGTCCTATTTGGGAACCTCTTTGTGCCCGAGGTAGGCCTAGAGACAAGTTGATTTGGAGAACTTAGACTGCGACATGCCTCATTTTATTGATAAAAAGTAGACGAATCCCAAATCGACCTTGAATAGTAGGAAATAAAAATATCACTAGTGGTCGTTGGCCTTATTACATTTCTTAAAGCAAAAGAAAAACTCCTATCTATTTGGTCCCCGAAGGACCTTCCTCAGTTTAATGCTCTCATTGATCAGATCCTCCAGATCGCGTAGGTTCACCAGTAAAAATGCCTTTGCCAAGTGTTCTCCTTTGTTTCCCTCGGTGCTCTGGTAGTCGGTGACTCTCTTACTCACTTTCCCTTCCAATTCCAATAGACTGTACTATAGATATTCCAACTTTTCACTAGCTTTGGCGGCCCTCTCTTTCCACTCGTTAATTTGGTCATTTGATGGAAGACTCCTCCACCAGTCTAGCAAGAATGGGGGCATGCTAATCATACCAAAACTGAGGACCTCATGCCTCATTTTCTACAAAACAAATGGGTTAGGCCCTTACCCCCACCAGACCCGACTATTTAATATCAACAATTAGCATAAAGCATTTAGTTCTCCAAATAAATGCACAGAACGTGGTGGTGTCCGTTTGGGTTTTAGGGAAACCCAGTGGACTTTGGACAGGGCTATCTTAAAGAGTCATTATACGGACAACATAACTGACTCGGCTAGGTTTGACCATGATGCACAATTAAACAGAGTAAGGTTTCTATGGCATTTTAGACTGGTACCCTTGAGCGGACAACTCAAGGGGGAAAGGCACGGAACCATTGACTACACCGTTGATCGACTGGTTTTACCGCAAATACGCCTTTTCTGGATTTAGGGATAATAATATCGGAAGAGCGCAACCACTCACTATAAGCGTTGCTATGGTATTTGTTTGGCACAAGTGAAATATGATGTTGAGCATGATTATGCAATAATTAAAGTAGATTGTCACGTATTTGCACGTTAGGAAAGCAGTAAATACAACAGTTTTTATAACTTAAAGTGGTAGTAAAGGGAAGCAGTAAAGGAAAGTAATAAAGAAAAGAAACAAAAAGACAAGTAAGTTTTGCAATCGAAAAGGAAATTGAATGCTTAAAAGAAATAAACAAATAATTGCGCATAAAGAAGCATAAATTCACAGTAATAGTCTAAAATGGTAAAAGCTTAAAGTCCCCAGCAGAGTCGCCATGCTGTCGCGCCCCCTTGTTCTAGCGAAATCGGGTTTATGACATTTGGCAGGACAACTCATTTCCTTTGGGGAATTGGGTTTGAATTGAAAAGTCGCCACCTAATGATTTAAGTGCATTAGGACACTAAGAAAGGTTTGATTTGAACAACCAGAGATTGGGTAAGTGCTTGAAATTATTCCAAGGGGAAGGTGTTAGGCACCCCGCAGGATCCACTAGTGTGGTTCCCGTCCAGACAAATATTGTGACATTAGGTACAAATAACACGTAGGCAAATAAGAACTTCAAACAAGAGGGATTTTCACATAATGGTTACAAATAAGCAAAGTAAAAAAAGAAGTTGATTTTTTTCTTTAAAGAAACAGTTTAAGAGAGAAAGAAACAAAAGGAGAGGAGGAGGGGTCCTAGGTTTATTAATAATATGGATCACCCCACACAACATCCGGTAATCACTCCTCAGTAAGGGGCTACATGTGATGTTATCGTGTGGTCATCATATCCATATCTACCCTTCCCACCCGGTTGAGGTATTAAAGCGTGGAATGGTCTTGTTTACTTATTGCATGCTATTACATACCCCAATCCTTATCATTCCCAGAGGCATTTAGGACTACTAATCTTAAAAGGAAGGGATATTAGTCTTGTTTATAGTTTCAAAGGCAAAACTCTAAGGCGACATACAAAAACACGTATAGCAAGTTGGGGGAAAGCACATAAACAAGTGAAGGGCTCAGATAGACCTCCTTTAAACCAAAAAAGCACATAATTTAGCATCACTTACACATACTGTTTAAGGTCTAATTAAAACTAAAAGGTTGAGGCAGACTGATTTATTACATGGTTCAGATAAGAAGCCCGAATCAGGCCTACCTGCTGGTTGTAGCTAATAAAATCTGATTCAATTTATAAGTTTACCCTATTGCTTGCCTAAGTGTTAGACGAAAACCTATAGGCATGATATCTACTGATTTCAGAAACAATGAAATAAACTGAATACATACTGATTTAAGAAAAGTCTCCAGTTATTAAAGAAAAGCAAGTTTTAGCAAGAGATCATAAGTTCTGAAACTGGTGGTACATCATTATTATTGGTTTTAGATTTGTAAGCGAATGAAATGATTCAGACTTGATTAATAGCTCCTATATGCATGCTTTCTATGCGTTGTTAATTTTAAACCCCTTTTAAAAGACATGGTAAAATGCAGAAACCCTATAAACATGATATCTAGGTGCTGAATTTCATTAAGGCCTATGAACATGATATCTAATTGCGGTTGATTGATTAAGACCTATAAACATGATTGCCAAATGAAGAATGTATATGCAAGATTCAGAAAGACTTATAGGCGTATTTTCTACATGCATATGCGGGATTTAGATTTCCAGGTAAGTATAGACATGGTATCTATATGAGAGAATGCGGAATTCCTACAGACATGGTATCTATATGAGAAATGCAGAATTCAATAAGTAACCTATAGGCAGAATATCTATATGAGAGTGCAAAAATTCAGAAATACACGTATAGGCAAGTTATCTATATGAGAGTGTAGGAATTCAGAAATACACCTATAGGCAAGTTATCTATATGAGAGTGTAGAAATTCAGAAATACACCATAGGAAGGATATCTACCCTTCGCATACGTAGTTATCCCTTCCTTTTCACTAGCCATCCCCAAGAGTTTATTACAAAATTATTATAGCCCAGAATGAAGAAAAAAGAAAAAAATACATCAGAAATTAAAAGGTACCACCAAGGAGAGCCTGATTCAGACTTCCTGTCTGAAATATGAAGTAAACCAACTCCAAGAGATCATGATCCAAAGCCTTTCTCCTATTTGGATGTGTCAAAGTTCCCTAAGAGCCTCGAAAAGGACTCCGGGCAATGCTCACACCAAAATGCAATGTCAGATTAGGACAAGTGCAATGTCTAAGGGCCAACCCTCAAGTGTCCAAGTTCAGAGGGAACTCAAGGTCCCAAGGCAAGTCTCACAAGAGGGGGCCGAACTTAGGGACTAAGAGAGAGTGCAAGTGCAGAAATAAAGTGCTGAAAGGGGGAAAGGAAAAGGGAAATAGTTACAAATAAATACACACAGGGGTATAGGGGAGGTGGTAAAGAGGCAAAGACAGGCTGGTGGGCATACCCAGCAATGGGAAATGCTGGCACACCCA
This sequence comes from Nicotiana sylvestris, assembly GCF_000393655.2. NCBI lineage: Eukaryota > Viridiplantae > Streptophyta > Magnoliopsida > Solanales > Solanaceae > Nicotiana > Nicotiana sylvestris. The sequence continues at coordinate 26,386,898 of NC_091067.1, read as the reverse complement.
TAAGCCTGTTAGAACACACTGTTTAGAGATTAGGATACCAAAGGATCCAGTTTAATTCATGGACAATAACTTACATATTGCCATGTCTTAAACCATATGCTCAAACACATAAGGGGGTAGGGAATAGGGATTCACAGCAGAAACAAACAAAAAGAAATCAGCATGCTAATTGAAATATTGAGCACTACAGAAATAGTAAGTAGACATAGATACAAAAACTATAAATAAACACATTGTTGTGATGCTGAAGCTTAAATCAAGACATACCAGTTTCAAAGAAACAAGTAAAGAAAAACAGTAGGTCTTGTAAACAGGCCACAGTGCAGACAAGAAGAGAGAATATTATTGTGTGTGAGTATGAGTTCATAGGGATTGTGAAATTGTGTTGAGTTTGCGAAAGAGTTGTGCATTTATAGTGTGAAAATCAGATGGAAATAAGGTAAGAAAACAGTTAAGGAACTGAATATAAATTAAGAATCAATCACACAAGACTTCCTTTAATCAAGAAATTCAGATTCAAACGGGTAAGAACTATTTAAGGAAAGAAATTAGCTAAGCACTTTGTGCAAAGTAGGCAATTAGGGGTAAATACATAAGAGAGTTATTTAAGGACAAAATTTGAAATACACGGTTGTACAAATAAGGTAAGAAATCAATTAGTAGCCAGTAAATCAAAGAGTCTGAGATTTTGCAATTATTGGTCCATGAATGAACCGAGTCATAAAAGATGAGAAATGGTTTTTTAACTTAAGTTGAATCACAAGGAAATCAGCAAACAATGGAAAAAATTCAATCAAACCTGCTCAGAAGGACGTCTGAACTGGTCACAACTTTGAAATCCACTTTAGAGGGAAGTTCTTCATATATAAAAAACATACAAACATGTTGAGTTGAAAAAAGATGTCATGCCTTTGCAAAAATCAGTAGGTAATGGTTGTCACATAAGTCAGTAATGCAGAAGAGAAATAGCATCTAGTAGCATACAAAAGATCCAATGCAAAAGATCTTAGAAGAGTTTAGCAAAAAGGTCAGAATCATATGAAAACAAGGATGTTCAAACTCAGTTCAGAGACTCGAAATTGGTCTGAAAGAGTTGAGGATTTTTTGAAGTAAAACCCTAGTTCAAGCAAATCACATAGCCAAACTTAGAGGAACCCCCAAATTTTAGGGTTTCCACCATTAATCGAGTGCAAAGATGAGAGGGAAAGTAACTAAATTGAAACAGGTTCAGAGGTCTCAAAAAGAACTGAAACTTCTAACATGTTTCTTTTAGCAACAGAAACTCATGAGAAACATGATAGAAAAGTAACATGCAGAACACAGTAGAGGAGCTCAAAGATAACAGGGTAGAAGAAACTAATTCGAAACATAATGGGAAAATTGATACGAACAGTATGAGAAGCATATAAGAAGTTTTTTAGAAGAAGCTTAACCAGAACTTAGTAGGTGGAACTTAATAAGAACATAATAATGGAAAATACAGTAGGAGAAACACACAAGAACACAGTAGAGGAAAATACAGTAAAAAAGAGCACACGAGAACACAGTATAGGAAAATACATTTGAAGAAGTATACAATAACGCCGTAGAAGAAGCATACAAGAACACGGTAGAAGAAAATTCACACAAAAAGAAAAAGAAATTCAATGAAACATTTAAATACTTTCAGAAAAAAATCCTAGGCTAGAAAAGAGATGATTTTGAAAGAAAAGTCAGGAAAATCGTTTTAAAAACTTAAGGCAAACATGGATCTGGAACAGATCTAAGGAGATCAGAAGAACCTAGAAGGGTTAGGGTTTCAGAAGAACCCTAGTAGTGAGAAGGCTTGGAAAAGTTACTGATCTAAGCCGGAGAAGTCAAAAGTAGGCTCGAAGCATGCATGGCTCGCCGAAGCAGGCCGGAGATGGCCATAGATCTTGAATCAAACGAAGCCTGGACCAAGCTTCTTCGTGGTCAGGCCTTAAATCTTCAGAAATCAGGTGTGTGGGAGTCATAGGAGGTCGGTGTAGGACTCCGATGGCCTTGAAAGCCATGGATTCCGGTGGCTTTATGGTGGAAGTGGTGGGAGGCGGCTAGGGTTTGAGAAGCTTTGAGAGAGTTTGAGAGAATGGGGGGGGGGGGTTCAAAGGAGGCTACTGGTGACAAATGATTAGGGTTGGGGGTGTTGGTAAATTAAAAAGGAAAGGGAGAACGTGAGCCGTTGATCTGACTAGGATTTAAAGGGGGGCCGGGTGGGTTATTTTTTAAAGGTTGTGGGTCGGGTAATTTTGGAATTGGGCTGGGCAATTGAAATTGAAATTGGGTTGGATTAGGGGTGCCAAATCTTGCCAAAATCGAAATAAAAACAGGCTAACATTTAAAAAGCCATTTTCCCTTATTTATTTTATAAAAAATAGTAAAATAATTTCTGAAAATAAATTAAAGGTACTAAATTAATTAATAATATATAAATATTAGATAAAAAATACCATAGCCAATTGTGTAATTACAAACGCAATTAAATCTTAAAGTAGGCTAATATTGCAATTATATGCAATTTAGCTTTTAAGAATACTAAATAAATTTGTAAAAATGTGCAAAATTCATACTAGTTATATTTTAGTATAAATATGAGAATTCAATAAATGAATTACCAAACTTTCAATTTTGGGAACACTTATTGGGTTTTTCTTGATAAAATAGACAATAAATATTGATTTTAAAATCTTTAAAAAATTTAGAAAAATAATAGGACCTTGGGACATACTTATATATGTATATACATGTCATTTTGAAAGGTATTTTGCATATGAAAATATACAGGGAAAAATTGTGTATCAACAATGATTTCTCCATTGCATTTAATATCAATTTGCTATTTACTTTTCTCTACTTGTTCAACTATATTATTATTGTTGTTGGTTGAAGGGCCATCAATTGATTGTGCCTATTTAGTGTGTATTGCTCGAGAGAGAGTACACATTTAGGTAATTGTAGAAAAATACCACTCCTAACGTATTTGAAAGATCAATACGGAGAGTTTAAAGGCAGGATTAGAGACAACGAATCCTTGGTACGACCATGGTAAGCGGTAAATTAGTGCCAGCTAGCGTAATTCGAGAGAATACGTCTAGTACATTGTGGTAGTTGCTCGATACAAAGCTACACACTCAAAGTACTCATGATCAGTAGAGAATACTTGGGGTGAATTTATAGGAACCATAGCGGGGGAGATTCCGACAATAGGGGAAATCAAAACCCTGGACCTTTCTAATCTTGTCTACAATATTTGCTTTGTTAGTAGTAAAATTACAGCTTTTTAATTACCTTGCTTTTAGTTAGTAAACAGTCAACTCATTATTCAATATTTCTGAAGGTTGATTATTTGAATTCTTACGAAACTAGTGGTGGTGATTAATAGGTTAATTCCCGAGGAATAATTGGACGTGATCAAATTTTTGCATCGTTTTCGAGGAATTAGCTGTGTTATTAATTATGGCTAAAAAGAATTGTTAGAATTCGTAAATTATTTAGCTTTTCTTGACTTGAAATTCATTATATTAAAACTCTAACATTTGTAGTCTTGTATGTTACAGGTGCATGCCTAGAAACTCCTCAAGAACTGGTGAATTGTACGAAGCATTATCGGACCATGAGAAAGCTTTCAAAGCACTAAATCAAGCAAACATGAAAGACAAACAACAACAGAACACAACAGAACGAATCGAACTAGACATGGGTGACATAATAGACAACCAAAACAACATAAACAATAGGAATGGCCCGAACAAGCATGGTGTAGTACCTCTAGTGCCAGAAGTAGCCTACTGCTGATAATCTGGAAACCGCAATTGTAGTCCCTAAGATACAAGCGGAATCATTTCAAATCACAAACAACATGCTTCATTTATTGCAGAATAAGGGGTTGTTCTTGGGGTCTTACATTGAAGATCCTCAACAACATCTGAAAAATTTCCTATCGATATGTTTCACGCAAAGGCAACCAAATGTGACACCGGAAGCAATAAGGTTGTTGTTGTTTCCATTCTCAGTGACGGGAGAAGCTCAGACTTAGCTCAATTTGCTCCCCATAAACTCCATTACCACTTGGGAGGAATTAGTCAAGAAGTTTTTGTACAAATTCTACCCACCCAATAAGACTGTCAAGCAAGTTGATGACATATTGAGCTTCAAGCAAAAACCAGCTGAACCATAGCAAGAAATGTGGGGGGGGGGGTTCAAAGGTATGCTGGTTAAGTGTCCATATCATGAGATTCCGAATCAGATGTTGGGACAAAGGTTCTACATGGGATTGGCAGACAACTTGAAGGCTAATGTGGTTGCTTCAGTAGGTGGAGCATTTTTTAGCAAATCTTTCAGGGAATGCAAGGTCTTACTTGATAAAATGGCTCAAAACTCAAGATGGATGACAAGAGACTGTACAATCACTCCTGTAGTTCACTTAGTAGCTTTAGACCCAAACAACTCCATGGCTGAGAATATGGCTACGATGATGATACAATTGAGTATCCTAACCAAAAAGATTGATGAGTCAGGCCAGAAGCAGGTGCACATAGTTGACACCATAAATGGCGGATTATGCACAGCATGCATTAATCAGCCATATGTGTGCTCGTGGAGTGCTGAAAGTGACAATCAAAATTATCAAGAGAATATGAACTATGTGGGCAACTATGAAAGCCAGAGACAAGGCGATCAGACTTAGGGACATCAGAATCAATAATATAGGCCACCATAGCAGCAATACAACAATAATAATAATCCTGGAGCTACAGAACCATAGAGTAAAGTTGTGTCTTATCAAAGGCAACAAGGGTACAATCAACATAATCAACAACTAGCTTATTAACAACCTCAATAGCAACAGATAGTGCGATAAGATGATGGGTTGTATGAAATAAAAGGAATGTTGCAACAACTCATTGGGGAAGAAAAGGTCAACCAAATGCAAGAAAAGGCACACCAGATGCACGAATAGGTAGTATCACATGGCTCAGCTATCAAGGGCATTGAAATTCAACTAGGGAAAATATCCATGGCCCTTAACAATCGTCCTCAAGGGACATTACCTGCGGACTCATATGTTAACCTGAAAGAGCAGGGCCTGAAACAGCTGATGGTTGTGAGTCTAAGAAATGGTAGAGATCTTAATCTAGAGCAAGAAATTGCTCGTGAAAGCCAACCAACTAAGATACTTTTGCCAGTACCAATTAAGGTAGCTGAGTCAACTGAGCTAACAAAAGTAAAAGTGCAGCCAGTCCAAGAGGAACTAAACAAAGAAAAAGAAGTTGCATAGGAGACTTAGAAAGTGCATAAAAGGCATTAGAAAAAGTGCTTGAGCAGGATCTAACTCAGGTCACAGGAAAGAAACAACCTCCAGCACTCTTCCCATAGAGACTGGCCAAATTTCAGAAGGATAGCAGTATAAGAAATTCATGGAGATGTTGAAGAAAATCCAAATGAATATTCCATTGATTGACGCCTTGAGGGAGATGCCTGGGTATCCAAATATGATGAAGGACTTGATGTCTCGCAAGTTCGAATTTCAAGACTTGGCCACTATGTAGTGCTATTGTGACAAGACCAATAACTGAGAAGTTGTCCGACCTAGGGAGTTTCACAATTCCATGCATAATAGGCAGCTATGCTTTTGCTAAAGGATTGTGTGATTTGGGGGCAAGCATTAACTTGATGCCCTTGGCTATATATAAAAGGTTAGGCATTGAAAGAGCAAGACCCACATCCATGTTACTACAGCTAGCCGACCGAACGGTAAAGAGTCCATCAAGTATACTTGATGATGTACTAGTGTAGGTTGGAAAGTTTGTGTTTCTGGCAAATTTTGTTATTTTGTACTGCCGGGCTGACAATGAGATTCCAATAATCTTGGGAAGCCCATTCTTGTCCACTAGGAGAGCTCTAATTGATTGTGAAACTGGGGAGCTAAAGATGAGATTGAACGATGAAGAGATAACGTTCAATGTGTAGAAGTCTATGTGGCGACCTAGTGAATTTGCTAACTTCTCTCTGGTAGAAGTTGTGGATGTGATTTTGGAGGAGGAAGATGAGGCTCTGAACGCAAAAGACCCTCTAGTAGCCTGTCTCATGAACCTAGAAGAGGTAGAAGGTGAGGACTTGGTGGAGTGGGTTTTGGCCCTTGAAGGCCAAGGGCATTGGAAAAGAGAGCTCTAATTCATGCCCTTACACTTAGAAGAAAGAAATACCCCTCCAGTTATGTTATTAATTGAAGAGCCACCACAATTGGAGCTAAAACCATTGTCGTCTCACCTCAGGTATCCTTTCTTGGGACGTAACTCAACTTTACCTATTATTATCTAATCTAATTTAGATGTGCAGGTAGAATAGTTGTTGCAAGTGTTAATGGAGTGCAAGATTGCAATTGGTTGGACCGTTGCAAATTGCAGATATTAAAAGGTATCAACCCGGCATTTTGTATGCATAAGATTCTACTGAAAGATGTGCACAAACCTTTTAGAGAACATCAAAGAAGGCTGAAACCCAACATGATATAAGTCGTTAAGAAAGAAGTGATCAAGTGGTTAAATGCGAGAATATTCTTCCCCATCTCTGATAATAACTGTGTCAGCCCAGTTCAGTATGTGCCAAAGAAGGGTGGAATGACTGTAGTGCAAAATGAGAACAACGAGCTGATCTCAACTAGAACAGTCACGGGATGGTGAATTTGTATGGACTACAGAAAATTGAACAAGGACACCCGAAAAGACCATTTTTCGCTACAATTCATTGATCAGATACTAGACAGATTATTCGGGAGGTCCCATTTTTGCTTCTTGGATGGATACTCAGGGTTTAAACAAATCTCCTGGAAGATAGAGAGAAAACGTCGTTCACTTTCCCTTATGGCATCTATGAGAGAAAACGTCGTTCACTTTCCCTTATGGCATCTATGCCTTTCGGAGAATGTCGTTTGGCCTATACAACGCATTCTAAAGGTGCATGATGGCCATCTTTATAGATATGGTAGAGGAAATAATAGAGGTTTTCATAGAAGACTTCTCAGTGACGGGGAACTCATTCGATGATTTCCTTATGAACTTGAAAAGAGTATTGAAGAGGTGTAAGGAAACTAATCTGGTATTAAACTGGGAAAAGTGCCATTTCATGGTACATGAAGGTATAGTCTTAGGGCACCTAATGTCGAGTAAGGGCATTGAAGTGGATCTCACAAAGGTTGATGTAATATAAAAGTTTCCACCAGCCACTTTCATTAAGGCAATAAGAAGTTTCTTGGGCCACGCCAGTTTCTATAAGAGATTTATAAAAGAGTTTTCCAAAATTGCTAACCTGTTATGTAAATTGCTTGAAAAAGATCACCCTTTTGTGTTTTTGATGACTGCAGGGTAGCTTTTGAGGAATTAAAGAAGAGGTTGTTGTCTGCACCGATCATAATTGCATCCGACTGGGACCAACCATTTGATCTGATGTGGGATGCAAGCGACTATGCAGTGGGAGCAGTTCTTGGCAGCAAAAAGATAATGTCATTCATCCAATCTACTACGCAAGTAGAACCTTGAGTTGTGCCCAAATAAATTGCACAGTGACCGAGAAGGAGATGCTAGCTGTGATGTTTGTATTTGATAAATTGAGGTCATACCTGATAGGTTTGAAGGTAATTATTTATACTGACCATGTTGTTTTCAAGTACTTAATTGAGAAGAAGGAGTCAAAGCCATGCCTAATTTGATGGGTGCTACTGCTGCAAGAATTTGACTTGGAAATCTGTGATCGAAAGGGAGTGAAGAACCAAGTGGTTGATCACTTGTCTAGGCTGGAAGGAGCTAAGAAGAAGGTGGAGGTGGAAGAGATTGCAGAGACTTTCTCGGATGAACAACTGTTGGCCGCAAGTCTTGAGGTAGCGCCATGGTATGCAGACATGGCAAACTACCTGGCGAGTGGTATTGTCCCATGTGAACTTTCCTCTGTCTAAAAGAAAAAGTTCTTCGTGGTTGTTGCATGTATTATTAGGATGAGCCTTATCTGTTCAAGATTTGTGTTGATTCCAGAGATGCATTTCCGAGATAGACCAATTTTCTGTTTTGCAGGCATGTCATGTTTCTCCGTATAGAGATCATTTTGGAGGGGTAACGACAACTGCTAAAGTGTTGGAGTCGGGTTTTTATTTGTCGATGTTGTTTAAAGATGCACACTTCTGGGTGAAAAGTTGTGATGAGTGCCAACGGACAGGAAATATCTCCCATCGACATGAGATGCCCATGAACCCAGTTCAAGAGGTGGAAGTATTCTATGTATGGGGAATTGATTTTATGGGACCATTTGTCAGCTCATATAATAAAAACTGCATACTTGTAGGGGTGGACTATGTCTCAAAATGGGTAGAAGCCATGGGACTTCCAACAAATGATGCGAAGGCAGTTATTGGTTTCCTGAGAAAAAATATCTTCACCCGATTTGGCACTCCAAGGGCAATAATCAGTGACGAAGGCACTCACTTCTGCAACCAAGCTTTGCAAAGTTGTTAGAAAAATATGGTGTTCACCACAAAGTGACCACTCCATATCATCCACAAACAAGCGGGCAAGTGAAAGTGTCGAATAGAGAAATCAAGAGTGTATTGACAAAGATCGTAAATGCTACAAGAACGAGTTGGGCGAAAAAGTTAGACAATGAACTCTGGGCCTATCGTACCGCGTTTAAAACTCCAATTGGCATGTCTCCATATAAAATGGTATTTGGGAAAGCGTGTAACTTACCCGTGGAGTTGGAGAATAGAGCTTTGTAGGCATTGAGGCATTTGAATCTCAACATGGAAATAGCGGGTACAAGTAGAGTCATAGAGTTGCATGAGCTTGATGAGTTCCGTTACCATGATTTTGAGAGTACAAGGCTATATAAGAAGAGAATGAAGATGTTGCATGACAAAAATATTCTTGAACGAAATTTTAAACCTGGAGATGTGGTATTGCTATACAATGCAAGATTAAAGTTGTTTCCTGGCAAGTTGAAGTGTAGATGGTCGGGAGCATAGTAGTGCATGTTCTATCAAATGGATCTATAAAAATTGAGTCCGAGGATGGGACGAATAGGTTTATAGTCAACGAGCAAAGGTTGAAACACTACCTCAGAATGAGTGATGAAAAAGGAGAGAAAGATATGATACAATTGAATGAACCTCGGTATCTGAGTGAAGCATAATCCGGAAAGTCTGCATCATGCCACGACATTAAATCAGGCAATTCATGGGAGGCAAACCATTGTACTGTTTTAATTGTCATGTCGTGACGTTAACTAAGGCACTCTTTGGGAGGCAACCCAATTCATAGTGAGAATTTTCATTGTATTTTGTATGTTTCTATGCGCTAACACATTTTAGCTACATCATGGTGTATGAACAGGTAATTGAGCCTTCAATAGAGCGTTAGGCCGCGCTTCGTCAAATCTTTAACATGCTACAGAGCTCGCCTAGCAAGGGTTATAGCGAGGTGTGTCGCACGGCAACCAGTGCATCGCCAGGTAATTTTCACGCGGGGGAGATTGCCTAGAAAGGTGTATAGAGAGATGGGTCTCGAGGCAACCCTCGCATTGCACGCTTCTCATCTCACGTTTGAGCTCGCCTCGCCAGGTATTTGGCTCGTCACGAGCCTCGCATCGCTAGGTAGGTTTTTTTCCTTTTATTTTCTGTTTGTTTTGTTTCTTCTAACCCTTCCCCTTAAATCTTAAGATAAACATCACTAAGACACACGCCTCAAAAACATCACTGCCCACCCATTATATCCGCCATCTCACAACACACTCTCTTTTTAACTTGCACAAAACCCTTCTACTCCCCGCCCCTATTTTACTTCTCCCTCCCACACAAACCCCATTGAAGACAAGCATTCCTCCATTCCTTCACTCACTATCAATCAATTCAAGAGCAATCCCTCTTCCTAAACATATAAGGTATGGTTTCTAACTCTATTCTCTTCCAAATTTCGAATTGGGTACAAGCATGAAATCGGATAAACATTTTGGAGTTGTTATTCGTAGTAACAATGTGTTTGTGTGTCCCAAACCCATAAACCCCAGAGGAATGGTTTTGTTATTGTGTGCAAAAGTTGTAACACAGAATTCCCAAGCTGATTTCGGAGGGTGAGGCAATCCCTCATCCTTACAAGTACTTCCATGGCATTAGTGCATGCTAAGTGTTTGTCAAAATGCCTCAAAGGCATTCTTTGTCCCCATTGGAGCCCGAGTCTCCGAGATTGTAATACTAGTGCTATGTCGTCGTGCACCACTTGGATTTTTATGTATGGGGTGGCTCACTGGTAGCTCTATACTTCAAAATTGTAGACGACATCTTTGTGTCATAGCTTGAATTTCCTGCTAAAAGAATGAGGTAAAGTCTGAGTAGATGAACTCTTAAGTGTGGGGTTGCAAAACTATGTTTTGAAATGTTGCAATGAGGCTAAATCTAAATAATGTTCACTTGTGTAGGTACGGATATGCCGCCAAACAAGGATATTGGTAAAGGCAAGGGCAAAGCCATTGCTCCATCCAAGGCTAAGGCTCGCCCCGCACCTCCACCAAAAAATAGAAGGAGGGGGGGCAAAGGCATATCAAGTCAGGTTGAAAGACTGCAAGCAGTTGCAGCTATAGCAGCCACTCGTCCACAACCTTAGGGCCAATAAGAATTTGGAATCAAGAGCATAACCCCATATGTTAAGGACTGGTACAAGTGTTGCCGACTGAGACATATATATCTGGAATCTGTTGTTCATGAGTGTCGCCTACAAGCCAAGTACCAAGAAATTTGGAGGGGTATTTATGATATGGGGTTGAGTTATGTGTTTAGAAACTCCAAAGATTTCAATATCAATCTTGTTCAAGAGTTTTAAGTCAGTTTTGATCCAAAGGATCCTGAGCAGCTGGTGCCTATTCGGGGAAGGTTGATAGATTTTTCAGCCTCGGTAGTATGGAATTTCTTTGGTGCGCCGGATGTTCCCCAGGAACCCTTGGACAATTTCATCACCCGTCCTACATATCGAGAGCAGAGACACACTCTTTGTGGTGTCAATTTTGTGGAAGCTTGGGTTCGGGACAAGAAAACCAATCACCATAGAAAATTCCATAAGAATAAAATGAAGGTAGAAGCACAAATGTGGTTGAAATTGATTAATGCATGGCTCCTACCATGCAACCATGACACTCTTATTATCCATGAAAGGACTTGCGTGTTATATTTCTTAATGACAGGCCAAAGGGTGAATGTGGGCCACTTGATCCGCTACCAGATGACCCAAGTGAGAACTAGCAAGAAAATTTATCGAATACCCTTTGCAAACATGTTGACTCAGTACTTGAGACAAGAAGAGGTGGAGGATGAAACATCTTTCGATCACTTCATTGCTCCATCACTAACGGACATCACAAGTGTCCAGGTTAAGGAGGAGGATGCCACGACTTCACTGACAGAGGCTGAGCGCAATGCACGCGATGAGAGCTTTATGGTCCATTTATATGGGATGATGGACTTGCAGTTTTGGATTGGGGGATGGCCGGCCACTACAGAGGAGAGAGCCATCATGGAGGACTGTTTCCTGCTCAATGCTCATGCTTAGTAGTTGGTTGGGCTTGGTAATGGCTACGGACTCCCAGAGGATGAGGATGTCAACACACCAGAGCAATCTGAGGCTGAGTTAGAGCAGTCTGAGGAGGAGGATGAGGAGGAGGAGGAGGAGGAAAAAGAAGATGAGGAGTGGACAGCTGCAGATGGAGCCTTCGAAGATAAAGGCGATGATGAGGCTTGATCAGTGAGTTTTCGTACCACCTTACTCGTTTTTTTGTCAGTTTGTGTTTGCACTGAGGACATTGCATGAATTAAGAGTAGGGTGGTAACTTGTAGATATTAGATACACTAATAACTTCTTGTTTTATGTTTTTAGTAATCTTTTTAGCTAGTGTCATCTGTACTTTAGAAAAAAATAAAAAAAATAAAATTGGACTCTTCCCGACGATGGATCGCCTAGATAATTTTCTTGAAAGAATTAAGTCTAAAGAAAAACAATTCTTTGTAGGTAGTGTAGTAATTCCCCCTTGGTTTATCTTTGTGCCGCGGTTCCTTTCCAAGGTTTTTTTTGAACCTAGTTAGTTTTAAGTCTTTTAGGAGTAGGAACCATTGTGCTATGAATAATATTGAAGTAATGTCTCTTGACTTTTGTTATGCCTTGAGAATATTAACTACTCTGGTTGTGACGCTTAGGCTCAATTTTTGACTCTAGTATAAGTACCTTAAATAGTATAATCTTAACTTTTCTTAATTGATTCGACTAGAGTGTCTTGATAAAACCAATACTGAGTGAGTTATGTGCCATGTGTGTGTAAGGTTTGTATGTATTCTATGCATTGTAGTTGATGTACAGAACTTGCTCCATGTGTTTGCAAAGCGAAATAGTAGTTTTGTTCAGTCTGGAAGTGATATAGGCTTTTCTTTGTTGAGCCAGATATATATAGTTTACCCACCTAATTTTTATGTAACGTAGTTAACCTCTTTGAGCATGTAATCATGTTTCTTTGGCAACCACATGACAAGACTTACACTTTGTTTGAATTAACCATCTATTCAACCTTGTCGCCTCTCAGGAGCACTTGAATTGTTATGAATTATGTAGAAGTTAAAGTGTGGGGTGGTGGTTCGGCTTTTGAGTAGAACAAATAAAATAAGAAGAAATGTGAAATGCTTTGAAATATATATATATAAATTGAAGAAAAAAATAATAGTTGTATTATTGTGAAGAATATTCCTCGATGGTGGTGGCTTTAGATGTAATTGTGCTTAAAGAAGTATGGGTAATAAAGTGTTTAGAGAGGTGTAATCACTCTTATATCCAAATGTATTCTACCCGACCCGCATCCTACATTACAACCAATTAAAGTCCTACTTCATCCTAGACTGAATGAGCTCGATTAGTAGAGTAGTACACTACGGGCAAGCCTATGGTGCATCTTTTGTAGAATATGAATCTTATTTCTGAGAGTGAGTGAATTCTTTCTATATTGTGTTCCTAATTGCTCTTAAATGTTATTGTGGGCGGAACCAATCTCTTTTGTTGTGTGAGGGCACTTGATTCATGAAGGAAAGGTAATGTCATTGACTGTAACGACCCGGTTGGTCGTTTCATGAGTTATAGCATTGTTTTCCATGTTTATGCTTTCTTCTGTGTTCTTCAGCTCTGTTTTATCGTATCGTGTTGGTTGATTCCGGTCCGGAGTGGTTTTGGAGTGAAATGAGGCACTTAGCCTCCTGTTTAGAAGCTTAAGTTGGAAAAGTCAACTGGATGATTGACTTATGTGTAGACGATCTCGGAATGGAATTTCAGAAGTTGGAGTAGGTTTGTAGTGTCAATTGTGACGTGTGAGCAAAATTTTTGGTCATTCAGAGGTGATTTGGTAGGTTTCGGCGTCATTTGTGAAGTTTGGAAATTTAGAAGTTCTTAGGCTTGAATACGAGGGTGATTTGGTATTTCTATGTTGTTTTGACTAATTTGAAGGTTCGAATTAGTTCGAATGATGTTATGGGATGTGTTGGATGTTTGGTCGAGGTCTCAAGGGCCTCGGGTGAGTTTCAGGTGGTTATCGGATCTCTATTTGGCTTTGGAAGTTGGAAAATACCTGATATCTAGTGTTTTAAAAGTTGTAGGTCTCGGATCATTGGAAGTTTAGCCACGATAGGAAGTTTGAGGACCGCGGTAGGAATTCGCAGACTGCGAAAAGGAGAGGGGATCAGGTTGGCGGGTGCGATGGAAATTCCTCGGACCGCGATAATGGTTGCGCAGCCACAATGAGGAATACGCGGACCGCGGGCTGGAAGTTCATAAAGCTATATAAATGAGGTTTAGGGTTTTATTTCACATTTTGGACTTTGGGAGCTCGGTTTGAGGAGAATTTTCGGGAGTTTTCTAAGGAGATCATTGTGGTAAGTAATTCTAACTCGGTTTTGGTTAACAATCATGAATCTGTCATTGATTTCATCATTTGATTTATATTTTGGGATGGAATTTGGGGAAAATTCGTGGAACTTCGTAAAATGAACTTTTGGAATTTGAAAGTCGATTCGAGGTCGCAATTGAGTGAAACTAGTATGGTTAGTCTCGTAATCGAATGGGTTGTCGGATTTTGTGACTTTGGTCGGATTTCAAGACATGGGCCCAGGTCCCGTGTTTTGAGTTGGCTTTTTGACTTTTGGCCTTAAGCTTAGAATTTTCTTAGGGGATTGGTTACTTTAGCTCGTGTTGATTGTATCGAATTGCTTATGGCTAAATTAGGAGAATTCGAAAGTCGATTCGAAGGGAAAAGGCATCACGGAGTAGGAGTTTGGCTTGGTTGAGGCAAGTAACGCTTTCAAGCTTGGTTCTGAGGGTTTAAAACCCCAAGCTATGTGTTACGTGGTCAGTATTAAGGTGATGCAAATTCCAAGTGACGGGTGTGTGGGCGTGCACCGTGAGAATTGTAGCCTGGTTCATTCCATGGAACTGCATAGTGACTCTTTCTTGATGATATCCGTGTTTCTATTACGTGACTAAATAAATGAACTATAAATCATGCTAATTATCATGTTTGGGCTTCACGTCGATACTGTTGAGACCCGAGTGTCGTTTCTTGCAGTCATCTCATTAGTTCCATTGATATTCTGTACTCAGTCTTATTCATGCATATCATATCATGTCTCAGTCTCAGTTGTTATTATGTTGGCACATCATATCATTATTTCGAACTAGTTTCATGGCATTGTGAGCCCGTGTGTGAAAGACTGGAGAGTGATGACTGAGTGAGGCTGAGAGCCTAATTATGATTCACAGTCATGGGATCAGGTTGCACGCCACAACAGTTATTATAATAGCGCTTAGGTTGTAGGAGCCCCTCGAGAGTCTGTAAGTCACCCCAGTGAGTGTGGTTGATTATATTCAAGGATGGATCTTCCCTCAGTGTGGAGATGGATCTTCTCCATGATGCTGGATTGGCCTGTTTTCCTCGGTATTGGAGACTGATAGTCAATGATATATATATTCCGGGATGGATCTTCCCTGGACCGTGTGAGCCATATATATTACCGAGTAGTTGTGAGGTTATTGTCATTATCTGGAGATGGATCTTCTCCATATGGCTGGATTGCCCTTTCTCAATACTGAGTGACTGTTGTCACAAATGTATATATTCCGAGATGGATCTTCCCTGGGCTGGATGGGCCATATACAATACTAAATGGATGAGCATATGAGATTGTGGGCACATGAGGCACTCAGCATGGTGCATTACATACAGCATGTGCATTAACATGTAGATATAGCAGTGTTGTATTTCTTTACCATGTCCATATCTGCTCTTCACTATTTTGAGCTGTTTATTTAACTGAAAGTATGCCTAAATTTCCATACATTATTTCTATTATCCTTGATGAGGTTGAGTTCGTTACTACCTTTCAGTACATAGTTTGGACTTTTTACTTACTAGGTTGGTGTACTCACATTACCCTCTGCACCTTGTGTGCAGATCCAGGCACTTTCGGTCCCAGTGGCTGTCATTGATCGAGGTTGCAGGCTTTGGAGATTGTTGAGGTATCAGCATGGCTTCTACAGGCCTTGACCCTCATTCTCTATTCTAGTTGTGTTTCAGTTGTATTCAGTAAACATTTGTAATAGACTATGCTATTTCTTTGGATGCTCATGTACACCGTGACTCCCTGATTTTGGGCTGGTTGAATCGTATTATGAATTTTGCTCATGTTATAATCTGTTTATTCTTAAACTATAATGGTTTTTCGCAAATGGTTTTAAATTTTGTATTGTGATTTCGGATTATGTTGAGCTGAGGCTGGCCTGGTTCTACGATAGGCGCAAAGGTATCGCGGAGTAGGAGTTTGGCTTGGTTGAGGTAAGTAACGCTTTCAAACATTGTTCTGAGGGTTCAAAACCCCGAGTTATATGTTACGTGGTCTGTACTAAGGTGATGCAAATGCCAAGTGACGGGAGTGTTGGCATGCACCGTGAGAATTGTGGCCTGGTTCATTCCATGGCATTGCGTAATAACTCTTTTTGATGATATTCGTGCTTCTATTATGTGACTAAGTAAATGAGCTATAAATCATACTAATTATCATGTTAGGGCTTCACGCCGATACTGTTGAAACCCGAGTGGTCGTTTCTTGATGTCATCTCATTAGTTCCATTGATATTCTATACTCAGTCTTATTCATGCATATCTTATCATGTCTCTATCTCAGTTTTTATTATGTTGGCACATCATATCATTGTTTCGGGCTAGTTTCATGGCACTATGATAGCCCATGTGTGTGAGACTGGAGAGTGATGACTGAGTGAGGCTGAGAGCCTGATTATGAGTGACAGTTATGGGATAGGGTTGCACGCCGCAGCGGTTATGTTGATGATTATAATAGCATTTGTGCTGTAGGAGCCCCTCCGGAGTCTGTAACACACCCACAGTGAGCGTTGTTGATTATATTCAAGAATGAATCTTCTCTCGGTATAGAGATGGATCTTCTCCATGAGGCTGGATTGGGCTATTTTCCTCGGTACTGGAGACTGATAGTCAGTGATGTGTATATCTGGGATGGATCTTCCTTAGGCCGTGTGAGCCATATACAATACCAAGTGTTTGTGAGATTATTGCCATTATCTGGAGATAGATATTCTCCATAGAGCTGGATTGACCTTCCTCAGTACTGAGTGACTACTTTTAGAGGTGTATATATTCCGGGATGGATCTTCCCTAGGCTGTATGGGCCATATACAGTACTGAATGGACAAGAATATGAGATTGTGGGCACATGAGTCACTCAGCACGGTGCATTACATACAGCATATGCATGGGCATGTAGATGTAGCAAAGTTTTATTTCTTTACCATGTTCATATCTGCTCTGTTATACTTTTTTGAGCTATTTATTTAACTGAAAGTATGCCTACGTTTCCGCATGTTATTTCTATTATCCCTGATGAGGTTGAGTTCGTCACTACCTTTCAGTCCATAGTTTGGACTTGTTACTTATTGAGTTGGTGTACTCACGTTACCCCATGCACCTTGTGTGCAGATCCAGGCACTTTCGGTCCCAGTGGTAGTCATTGATCGAGGTTGCAAGCTTTGGAGATTGTTGAGGTATCTGCATGGCTTCCGCAGGCCTTGACCCTCATTCTCTTTTCTAGTTGTGTTTCAGTTGTATTTAGTAAACATTTGTAATAAACTATGTTATTTCTCTGGACGCTCATGTACTCCGTGACACCCTGATTTTGGGCTGGTTGAATCGTATTATGAATTTTGCTTATGTTATAAACTGTTTATTCTTAAATAATAAAGGTTTTTCGCAAATGGTTTTAAATTTTGTATTGTGATTTTGGATTACGTTGAGCTGAGGCTGGCCTAGTTCCACGATAGGTACCATCACGACGGGTTGAGTTTTGGGTCGTGGCAAGTTGGTATCAGAGCCTAGGTTACATCGGTCTCATGAGTCATGAGCGGGTTTAGTAGAGTCTTTCGGATAGGTACGGAGACGTCTGTACTTATCTTCGAGAGGCTACATAACCTTTATGAAAACTTTACATTCTTGAATTCTTGTTATACGAACCTGTTAATTTTGGAATTGAACTTCTATTATTCTATTCTCTCATAAATAGTGAGGAAATGTACTAATGGTCAGGACGGACAGCTGCCAGTACCACCAGTTGGGGCCGCGAGAGGCCGAGGTCACGGTAGGGGTCATGACAGAGGTAGAGGTGCAGCTTACACCGCAGCTAGGGTAGCACTAGCAGATTCACCCGCTGCCTCAGTTCAGGATCAGGTTTTGGGTGTAGATGCCCTAGCGGGACCAGCTAAGGCACCAGTTGTGCCTATGGTAATTTTAGTTCTTCAAGAGACCTTAGCTTAGATTCTGATCGTGTGGACCAGTCTTGCTCAGGTGATCGCTATTTCTACTACATCAGCTACTTCCCAAGTTTGGGGAGGCACTCAGACTCTTGCTGCCTGCACACGTAAGCAGGTTGTACAGGGACTTCAGACACCAGGGGCACCACCAGCCAAGTCAGTTATGCTTGCTCAGGATTATGTGGTTCCAGTCGTGCTTGATCAGGAGCAACGTAGATTAGAGAGGTTTGGTAGACTTCAGCCTCCGACTTTCAGCAGTAGAGAGGGAGAGGATGCCCAAGGTTTCTTGGAAAAGTATTAGAGGATTCTTCGTATAGCGGGTAATCTGGAGACCAGCAGAGTCTCATTCACTACATTTCAGTTCTCTGGAGCTACCTTTACTTCGTAGGAGGCTTATGAGAGGCGTAGGCCTATTGGTGCAGCACCCCTTACGCGACAGCAGTTCTCCGTTCTCTTTCTGGAAAAGTATATGTCGAAGTCCCGCAGAGAGGAGTTGTGCAAACAATTCGAGTAGTTGCGGCAGGATGATATGACTGTGATGCAGTATGAGATGAGGTTCTCTAAGTTAGACTATCATGCTATTTAGTTGGTTCCTACCGACAGAGAGAGGATCAGAAGGTTCGTGGATGGCCTCGCTTATCAGCTACGGATTCTTATGATCGGAGAAAGGGTGTCTGGTGCTTCTTTTGAGGAGGTAGTTGACATTGACCAAGAGATAAAGTCGGTTTGCCGCCAGGAGCGAGTTGAGAGGGAGGCCAAGGGACCTCGGGGATCTGGTAGCTTTGGTGGTGTTCCTTCTGGTGGTTAGTTCCAGCACGGCAGAGGTCGTCCATTTAGACATGCTCAGTTAGCTCATCCAGGTCACCATGGTGGATCATCTGGCCAGGGTTCTCACAGTTTACATCAAGGTCACTCATATCTCAATTCCCTTCCAGCTCAGAGTTCGACTCATGCACCATCAGTTCAGGGCTCATCTATGCCTGGTTCTTCTAATGGACATCCCAATACTCGGGGATCCCTTCAGTCCCCACCGCCATTTGTAGGGAGTGGTTGCTTTGAGTGTAGAGATTTGGGTCATATCAAGAGATTCTGTCCCTAGCTTACAAAAGGTTCATCCCCGCAGAGGAGTCAGCCTTCAGCTTCAGCACCAATTACTTCCCCACCCAGCTAGATCAGGGTGGAGGTCAGTTAGCTAGGGGTCGCCCTTGAGGGGGAGGCTGATTAGGTGGCGGTCAGGCCCGTTTCTATGCACTCCCTACCAGACCCAATGTTATTGCTTCAGATGCGGTGATTACATGTATTATTTCAATTTGCCATAAGGATGCCTCTGTATTATTTGATCCTGGTTCCACTTTTTCATATATGTCATCATATTTTGCTCATTATTTGGATACGCCCCGCGAGTCTCTTATTTTATCTGTTCATGTATCCACTCCAGTAAGCGATACTATTGTTGTGAACTGTGTATATCACTCTTGTGTGGTGACCAGTGGGGGTTTGGAGACCCGAGTAGACCTTTTGCTTCTTAGTATGGTTGATTTTGATGTGATATTGGGCATGGATTAGTTGTCTTCGTATCATGCTATTTTAGACTGTCACGCTAAGATGGTGATATTGGCTATGCCGGGGGTGCCATGGATTGAGTAGCGAGGTTCATCGAATTATGTTCCAAGTAAAGTTATTTCATACTTAAAGGTCTAACGGATGATTGAGAAGGGTTGTCTTTCTTATTTGGCCTTTATGAGGGAAGTCAGTGCAGAGACTCATAGTATTGATTCGGTTTCGATAGTGAGAGATTTCCCGGTTGTATTTCCTGCAGACCTGCCGGGCATGCCGCCGGATAGGGATATGGACTTTGGTATTGATTTGGTGTTAGGCACTCAGCCCATTTCTATTCCACCGTATCGTATGGCACCGGCTGAGTTGAAAGAGTTAAAGGACCAGCTTCAGGAACTCCTTGATAAGGGGTTTATTCGGCCTAGTATGTCGCCTTGGGGTGTGCCTGTTCTATTTGTGAAGAAGAAGGATGACATTATGAGAATGTGCATTGACTACTAGTAGTTGAACAAAGTCACAATCAAGAACAAGTATCCTTTTACTTGTATTGATGATTTATTTGACCAGCTTCAGGAAGCGATAGTGTTCTCCAAGATTGATCTCAGGTCAGGGTATCACCAGTTGAAGATCAGGGACTCGAACATTCCTAAGACAGCTTTCAGGACCCGATATGGTCATTATGAGTTCGTTGTGATGTCTTTTGGGCTGACCAATGCCCTAGCAGTGTTCACGCATTTAATGAATAATGTGTTTCGACCTTATCTCGACTCGTTTGTTATTGTATTCATTAATGATATTCTAGTATACTCGCGTAGCCAGGAGGAGCACGCTGAGAATTAAGAGTGGTATTACAGTGGTTGAGAGAGGAGAAGCTTTATGCAAAGTTCTCCAAGTATGTGTTTTGTCTTAGTTCAGTGGCGTTCTTGGGGCACGTGGTGTCCAGTGAGGGTATTCAGGTTGATCCAAAGAAGATAGAGGCATTCCAGAATTGGCCCAGACCATCCTCAGCCATAGAGATTCATAGCTTTCTTGGTTTGGTGGGTTATTAGCGTCGGTTTGTTTAGGTATTTTCATCTATTTCATCACCCATAACCAAATTGACCCAAAAGGGTGCTCCTTTCAGGTGGTCGAGTGAGTGTGAGACGAGCTTTCAGAAGCTCAAGACCGCTTTGACCACAGCTCCAGTGTTAGTCTTACCATCAGCTTTAGGTTCTTATATGGTATATTGCGATACTTAACGGGTCGGCATTGGGTGTATGTTGATGTAGGAGGGCAGAGTGATTGCTTATGCTTCTCGGTAGTTGAAGCCCCATGAGAAGAACTACCATGTCCATGATTTGGAGTTGGCTGCCAATGTTCACGCACTAAATATTTGGAGGCATTATCTCTATGGTGTGTCTTGTGAGGTGTTTAGTGATCATCGAAGCCCCGAGTACTTTTTCAAGAAAAGGGATCTCTATTTGAGGTAGCAGAGATGGTTGGAGCTACTAAAGGACTAATATTACTATTTTGTACCATCCGGAAAAGAACAATATAGTGGATGATGCCTTGAGTAGGAAGGTGGTGAGTATGAGCAGCCTTGAATTTATTCCTATTGGGGAGAGACCTCTTGCGGTTGATGTTCAGGCTTTGGCCAATCAGTTTGTGAGGTTGGATATTTCGGAGCATAGTCGGATCCTAGCTTATGTGGGTTCTTGTTCTTCCTTGTTTGGTTGTATCAGAGAGCACCACTATGATGATCCTCATTTGCTTGTCCTCAAGGACAGAGTCCAGCACGGCGATGCCTGAGATGTGACTATCGGGGATGATGGGGTGTTGAGGATGCAGGGCCAGATATGTGTGCCCCATTTAGATGGGCTTCGGGAGTTGATTCTGGAGAAGGCCCATAGCTCGCGGTATTCCATCCATCCGGGTGCTGCGAAGATGTACCAGGATTTGAGACAGCACTATTGGTGGAGGAGAATAAAGAAACATATAGTGGGAATTGTAGCTCGGTGTCTCAATTGTCAGCAGGTGAAATATGAGCATCAGCGGTCAGGTGGCTTGCTTCAATAGATAGATATTCCAGAGTGGAAGTGGGAGCAGATCACCATGGATTTCGTAGTTGGACTCCCACGGACTTTGAGAAAGTTCGATGCTATTTGGGCGATTGTGGATCGGCTGACCTAGTCCGTGCACTTCATCCCTGTGTGTACTACCTATTCTTCAGAGTGGTTAGTTGATATTTATATCCAAGAGATAGTTCACCTGCATGGTGTCCCGGTATCCATCATTTCATATAGAGGTACGCAGTTTACATCATAATTTTGGAGGGTCGTGCAGTGAGAGATGGGTACTCAGGTTGAGTTGAGCACAGCTTTTCACCCTCAGACGGATGGACAGTTCGAGCGCAGTATTCAGATATTGGACGACATGTTACATGTGTGTGTTATTGACTTTGGTGGTTCATGGGAACAGTTTCTGCCGCTCATGCAGTTTGCTTACAACAATAGTTATCAGTCGAGTATTTAGATGGCTCCGTACGAGGCCTTATATGGGAGGCAGCATAGATCTCTAGTAGGTTGGTTTGAGCTAGCGAGGCTAGGCTCTTGGGTATAGACTTAGTACAGGATGCTTTGGACAAGGTAAAAGTGATTCAGGAGCGGCTTCATACAGCGCAGTCAAGACAAAAGAGTTATGCTATTATAAAGGTTCATGATGTATCTTGTATGGTTGGGGAGAAGGTTCTACTGAAGGTTTCACCCATGAAGGGTGTTATGTGATCTGAGAAGAAGGGCAAGTTGAGCCCTCGGTTCATTAGGCCTTTTGAGGTGCTTCGTAGGATTGGGGAGGTGTCTTATGAGCTTGTTTTGCCACCTAGCTTGTCGGGCATGCATCCGGTATTTCATGTTTCTATGCTCCGGAAGTATATCGGCGATCCGTCTCATATTTTGGATTTCAGCACGGTTCAGTTAGACGGTGATATGACTTATGATGTAAAGCCAGTGGCTATTTTAGAGAAGCAGGTTCGCAAGTTGAGATAAAAGGATATATCTTCAGTGAAAATGCAGTGGAGAGGTCGGCATGTTGAGGAATGTAATAACTCATATTCAAAATGGGTATATTGGTCTTTTAAGCATAACTAAAATAAATAACTAAATAAATAAAAGGATGAACCTAATCAATTTAAAGAAATGGCAAAAGCCCACTAGAACGAAATAAAGAAAAAGGGGTTCAGGGAAGAGGTTATGTATTCTAAAGCTTCTGCCGAAAGAGAAGCCACCAAACAGTTGCTATATGAACCAAAAACAATAGAAATACTTCAACCTTGGAAGCTTTAGATTTGGAGAAAACCAACAGAGAATGAATTTCTTTTCTATAGAGAAGGAAACATAGAAAAGCTTCACATTGAAATCCAAGGATGGATCGTTTCAATAGCACCTTTGAACCTTAAGCACTTTCGAGTTTCGAGTATTATGGTAAATATCTAATCTCTTTA
Organism: Nicotiana sylvestris; assembly: GCF_000393655.2. Classification (NCBI taxonomy): domain Eukaryota; kingdom Viridiplantae; phylum Streptophyta; class Magnoliopsida; order Solanales; family Solanaceae; genus Nicotiana; species Nicotiana sylvestris. Next base: position 26,363,951 of record NC_091067.1, on the reverse strand, counting down.
TTTTAATTATGTGCACAGATTCTTTAATAACTTCTTTTCTTAAATTTAAGATTACATAGATTGTGAATAGCTTATTTAAATACCACAAAAAGATATAGTTACTAGTGTATATTTGAGTGAAGAGTTAACTGAAGAAACTATCTTGATAAAGATATGGTGCAATTATTACTTAAGCAAGTTTTAGAAGTTTTTAAAAGCAATATGGAATTACGTTTTCTACAGTAAAATCTCAAAAGTTTACATATGGCTTAAGGAGCATGATAAAGATATAAAATAATTATCCCATGGTCTGGATTAATCTAACTCAAGAAAACTAATTGAGAATCAACGTGAAACTCCAAGAGTTGGATATTGCAAATTAGTTACGGATTAGCCTAAACAAAAATATTGATACGAGATCGATATGATGTGATTATACATTGATTGAAGGAAATCGGACGGATTGCGCGAGGTGACATAGTTGGTATTTCGGCACGAGTACTGTGAGTAGTAATATACCACAATTTGTGTTTTCATAACTTGCATGGTTTATACATTATTTTGAAAATAAATGTGTTACCGAATATTTGATATTACAAGTGGAACAAGTCCTTTACTTAATATGGTACCGAACAGTTTACTTGAGATGTTTACCGGTTAATCTAAATGTTTTCACCGTTACTAGATATGTTTTACCTTTACTTGAGATGTTACAATTATTTAAATTATTATAACTGTTAATATACATGTTTTACTGTTACTTGAGACATAATTACCGTTACCAAAATAAAATTACAAGATTTGATAAGAAATTATATGCCCTTTATTATTTTGAAAATGCTTTTGTACGAGTATTTACTGTTTACAAGAAAGAGTATAAATGGGAGGAGACTTTGAAGGATCCCGTAGCTAACGGTGGGTTCATTAGACATGGTGCACCTTGTATTTATAGATTACTGATTACAGTTATAGCCCTCGCTAGTGGGAAGGTAGAACTAGCATACAGTTACAGTTTTTCCCTCGAGTAGGACCTACACTTATATTTGACTCCTTTTATAAAGGGGTCCACACAGTGATACAGATTACATGATCCTTTCTTGGAAACCTCCCAAACATAAAGATTTGCTATGAGACAGTGCTTACTGAGTTTATAACCGAATTGTGCAATTGATTTTGGTTAAACGAAACACATGATGAGACTAATTATTGTTTATTCTTTCTGAAAGGGCATTCTTATTATATTTTATGTATAATATACTAGCATGTTTTCTTATTTGTCCCCAATTAAAAATGGTTGTGGTTAAGTGTTATTACTCACTGAGCTAGCGACTCACTCCCCGCTATTTATTTTTCAGAGACAGTAGTTGACGCGAGCGAAGATTTCGTTAATTAGAGTATACGAGTTGACAGTTTCTGGTGAGCCCCGCATTTATTCGCCTGGGCAAAGATTGTTATTTATTTATTATAGACTTTTTATCGAAACTCTTAGAGTAGCTCTTTAGTAGGGGTAAGGTCTGCGTACACACTACCCTCCCCAGACACCACGGTGTGGGATAATACTGGGTATGTTATTGTTGTTGTTGAGTATTCATTCATTATATTGGATTATTCACTAGTATTGCACTTTCTTTCTGTATTTTTGAGATGGGCTTAGTATTATCTTATTTATAAGGTTGGTAGTGTTGGTGAAAACGCGTTTGTTAGTTCATGAAGATTGTGGTTGATTTAGGTAAATATTGGTTGGTTGTTAATTATTTATGAGACAGGAAAACTTTTGGATAGTCCTATAATAGTGGATACTCTGTCCGATTTTCTGTAAAATATCGATGAGGCTTACTTGGGAGCACTTGCTCCTATGTGCCGGTCATGATCCTAAATTGGGTCGTGACAAAGTTGGTATTAGAGCCCGGTTATTCCTATAACTAATGGAGCCCCACGTTAGCAGTAGAATCTCATTATGGTTATGTAGTCGGTCATTCCCATAATCGTGATTCTGTGAGGACGTGATAGGATGTGTCTTGTCTTTCATTCTTATTCTTTTGTACGTGTGTGGCGATTGGGATCAAATAACTGAATCTGTCATCGTTATCCTTTTCTTGTATTACTCAGATCAATCATCCGACAATAGAATTTGGCTAGAGGTTCAATGACATCAAATGTTGCCACTAGATAGGCAATCTCTCCTAACAACAAAAAGTGACAGAAGTAGTAGACAAGGCCAATGAAATACCTATTTTTCCACAATGAGAGTCTTACTACTAAGAAGTGTAATAGAGTCTATTCTTGAAATTAGTACGAGTTCACCATTATAGCACCAGGAGAGTGCCATTACAAAAGTACTTACCTTCATTCAAGGTAAATTGAGGTCTCGATGGATATATTTGATAGACAAGAGAAGAGTAGTTAACAACAAAGGGCTTTTGAAGCCTCGTGCATTTAGACTAAGTCAGGAACCAAGATATTTCTCTAATAGAGTTCCTACAATTGAAGCCACTAAGTTTACCATTTTATGTTAATGTAGAGGATCCTCAGAGGTTCTTGACGAAATACTTAAAGCATTATGAAATTTATAGTATTCCAGTGAGAGGTTTGTTGATCTAGCTACTTATTGAGTAGAGTATATGACAGATATATGGAATGAAACCATATTGTTAGGTACGCGGTTAGGAGTGACAAAAATGACATAAAAATAAGTTCAGTAAACTTTTTATGAATCATTTCCTTCTCGATAGTTGAAAGCGCAAATCTGATAGATACTTAAGAAATTAATTCAGGTGATTGATGTACTGACATGTAACACCACGTTTTATTAACTGGCTAGGTATGTGATGCCTTAGGTTTAGAGGTTTCTCTAATGGGTGGTTAACCGTCTAAACAAGGCAATACTTTCACATACGAAGACTCTGACCTATTATGTAGAAGTTAAACTTGCTAGAAGAAGAAAAATATAATTTAAGAACTGGATGTGATTGTAATGCAACTAAGAATTCATTTAAGAATGTAGAGACTAGAAAATCTTGCATTATGAATTTATTTTTCTTATATGGGACGAAGAGTTAGATAAATAACATCTTGAGATATTATGAGATCCTTTAATAGTTCCCACTTTTATGGAAGAATCCCGTACATTTGAAACTTTGTATTAAACTTATCAGATTCAAATCGAGAGAGAGGATGCCGTATCTAGTCAAATTGTACTTGACCTTGTTAATTTTGACGTGCTTATAGTTGTGATTGGTTAATATCTTACTAAATTACCTTTTATTACCATGTGAAGGTAGTTAGATTGACATATCTAGCAAACTTAATTGTAAAAAAAGGAAAAAAAAAGAATTATATCCATGTGATAGTCGAGGTTATATCATTTAAGAAGGTTCTACAATTATTGAATAAAATTGGTTAGGGTCTCGTAACTTTCGTAAAGAGATCCAAGAGATGTGAAACTTAGTTTGGAAAAAATAAAAGCATCATAGTGAGGGATTTTCTAATGTATCTGAGGATTTCCAGGAGTACCTCCAATATGATAAATAAACTTCGGTTAATTTGACACCTGACACATACACCATATCATATGGCACCAACGAAATTGAGATAGTTAATGAACAATTGGGAGACCTACTTGATACGGTTTTTATCATATTGAGTGTTACGGGTACACTAATATTATTTGGTGAAGAAAAGGGATAAGTCATTAAGAATATACACCAACTAACAGATAATTAAATAAGATAACAATACACAACAAATATTCCTTGTCTTTTATAGATAATTTGTTTGATCAGTTACAAGGAGCCATTAATCTTTATTCTGGTTATCATCAGCTTAGAATAAGAAAGGAAGATATTTCGATGTTTGCCTCTAGTACTCGGTAACAACAATATGAGTTACTTATGATGTCCTTTAGATTGGCCAATGCTTCAACTGCATTGATATATATAATAAATATGGTGTTCAAAGTTATTTTTGAAAGAAAAAAATCTTAATTTTTACTTACTATATTCTGGAATATTCTGGTACCCAGGAAGAATACGAGAATTACTTGAAAAATATGTTTAAGACGCTGCAGAAAAAACAATTTTTCCAAGTTCTTCAATTAGCTAGACTCAGTGGTATTCATAGGACACATTGTATCTAAGAATGAAAAGATGGTAGCTTCAAAGAAGATAGAAGCAGTTCATAAATGGTCGAGACCTATTTCTCCTACATAAATTGCTTTTGGCTTGACAGGCTACTATAGGCATTTGTGTAGGATTTATCTAGAATAACACCACCAATCACCAAGTTAACATAGAGAATCACTAAATTTCAGTGGATGGAGGAATGTACAATGAGATTCCAGAAGCTCAAAGCATATTTGACAATCACATCAATGTTAGCCTATGCTTCAAGGAAATTGAAGAAGCTCAAGTTGTATTATGCCACTATGATTTGGAGATAGTCATAGTGGTATTTTCTTTTAAGATTTAGAGACACTATACGAAGAAACCTATAAGAATTATTCCTAGCACAAGAGCCTGAAGTACATTTAAAACCAATAGAGATATAAATATTTAGCAATGCTAGTGGAGGGAACTATTGAAGATATAATTGTACTGTTTTGTATTGTTCGGGAAAGATAAATATTATAGCTTATGCAAAAAAAGGGTGATTTGGCACATATGGCTCCTGTAAAGATACTTCTGGACAATATATGTATAGACTAGAGGGTACACGTATTAGATTTAATATGAAAAAAATCAAAGACATTATTGGCTATGGTCAAGCCTGAGGTAAAGTCCATAAAGGCTAGCCAATACGAGGAATAGTGATTGTGTAATTACCGAGATTAGTTTCTAGATGGTAAAAGTAAGAATATGACTGTTAATAGTGAGGGTATTCTCTGACTATGTTATTAATTATGTGTAGCAAACATATATGGGTTGAGGCAGGCTATTCGTGATGGAGCTCACAACTCTAGATACACTGTATATCTCATGTCTATAAGATGCACCGTGACGTATAAAAAAATTGATTGGTTGGAAAAGAAAAAAGGAAAAAAAATCTGTTAACTTTGTTCTAACTATTTGACATGTTAGCATTTTAAGGCAAACACTTGCGACTCACAGACCCATTACAACAACTCAAGATTCTGAGTGGAAATACAATAGAATTACAATACATTATATGATCAAATTACTCAAACCATTAGAGGTATGATTATATGTGAGAAAGTTGTAAATTAGCTTACAAAGTAGACACATTTTTTGCTAGTCAACACCCCTTATAGTGAGGTAAAATATGCACAGATATACATGAATAGAAAATTATCTGACTCAATAGAGCTCTATGGTCAATCATCTCTAATAGAGGATCACATTCACTTCACAATTTGAAAACCTTTTCAAGAAACGTAGGTACCCAAGTTGATCTTGGTACTAGATTTTATCGCACGCAAATGCAAAGTCCGAACATTCTATACAGATCTTGGAGGATATGTTGAGAGCTTTCATTATTGAGTTTGGAGGTAGTTGGTACACTTATCTACCTTTAGCTGAATTTGCTTACAACAATAGTTTCGAGTCCAGTATTCAAATGGCATCATACGTAGCATTATATGGTAGAAGATGACGTTCTCTTATCGGAGGGTTTGATATTGGTGAGACTAACTTATTGGGACCCGACTAAGTATAAGAAGCTATTGACAAAGCCCAATTGATCATACAGAGATTGCTCAAGTTCAAAGCAGACAAAAATCTTATACGGATAAGAAAAGAAGAGACTTAATGTTTACAATTGGGGGGCAAAGTGTTTCTACGAGTCTCTATTATGAAGGGCGTGATGCGATTCGAAAATAAGAGATAAGTTGAGCACAAGGTTTATAGGTTCGTGCGATATACTAGAACGAGTGGGAGGTATGGCATATCGTTTGGCACTCCCTCTTGAGTTGTCTTTTATTGATCCAGTGTTTCATGTCTCAATGCTAAAAAATGTATACGAGACTCATTTCACATACTTGAAGCACCTACTACACAACTCGATGAGAAGTTGTCTTACGAGGAAGAGCCGATGGCTACTATTGATAGACAAGTTAGGGAGTTATATCCAAAAGAAACATGTTCGTGAAAGTCTTATGGAGAAATCATACAATAAAAGAAGCTACATAAGCTACATGGGTAGTGGAAGATGCTTGTCACGACCTTAAACCCAGACCCGATCGTAATGGTGCCTCTCGTGAATGCAAGGCCAGTCGACGCAAACTCCCAATAAAATAAACAAATAACAATTCATAATTTAGTCATTAATAATGATAAATCCCATAATACAGTGAAATATATCAACTGCAGAAAACCAAACACAGCCCGATATCGGGGTGTCACCAGTCATGAGCATCTAACATAGTCTAAGAGTATGAAAGAGTTTATACAATCTATTACATAACTAGGACAAAGGAAATAAAATAGGAGGGAGAAACATTGGGCTGCGAACGCCGAGCAGCTACCTAGTGGACTCTGAATAGCCTGTTGAGCAATCAACCCTCACTGGCGGGACCTGAAGCTCCTGAATCTGCACACAGGGTGCAGAGAGTAAAGTGAGTACTCCAACTCAGTGAGTAATAACAATAAATGAAGACTAAGCGATAAGAAATCACGTAAAAACACAACAACATGCTATAAAGAAGCAGAGTAAAACCAAATAAATGCAATAAAATAGTGAAATCTTATAAAACACCTTGGTTCAGAGTAAGCTTCTTTAAAACACATTTTCAATAGTGAAACAAGTAAATGAAAAGCATCTAGGAAGGATAAACACATAAAATCCGCCCCTCGGGCACAATGTCAACAGAATCAGCCCTTCGGGCAATAACATGGAACAACACCAGCCCTTCGGGCTATATCTCATATCACAATGGGTACCCGCGCTCACTGGGGGTGTACAGACTCCGGGAGGGGCCCCTTACGGCCCAAGCTCAATATCAAGCCAACACGTGGAATAATCAATAGGCTCACATCCTCACATCAAGCCACCTTGTGGCGTACAACTCAGGCCCTTGTCCTTACTCAACCATAAATCTCCAAAAGCCACTCGGGTAGGGTAAAATATGATGTTCAGCCCAAATATCATTTAAAGTGTTAAAAATAGAGTAAATATGGCTAAGTTATGAAAACGGTATAATATAGCATGACTGAGTACAGATATAAAATCAAAACAGTGAGGAAATAGCAGTAAAAATCCCCTAAGGGTCCAAATAGTTGGCATGAAGCCCAAATATGGCATGCAGCCCAAAACATGATGATAGGAAACAGTTTTCAATCAAATACGCGATAGAAAAGTCATTCAGGATGGACTAAGTCACAATCCCCAACGGTGCACGACCCCACGCTCGTCATCTAGCGTGTGCGTCACCTCAATATAGCACAACAATGTGAAATCTGGGGTTTCATACCCTCAAGACAACATTTACAACCATTACTCACCTCTATCCGGTTCGAACTCTAGCTCGTGATGCCCTTGCCTCTCGAATCGGCCTCCGGATGCTCCAAATCTAACCAAAATCAGTGCAAAACCATCAAAATATGCTAAGGGAACAAGGCCTACTCGAAAGAAATCAAATTACAACACAAATCCCGAAATTGGCCAAACCCGACCCCCGGGCCCACATCTCGGATTTCGATAAAAATTACATCAATAGACTCCTTATCACTCCCCGAGTTCATTTATATCAAAATCACCAAAATCCAACCACAAATAATCCTCAAATCCCTAATTTTAGGTCTCCAAATACAAGCCCTAGTTCTTCAATAGTATGCTTAAATTCCATGATTAATTAGGTAGAAAACACATTAGGATTGAGTATAAAGTCCATAAATCTTACCTCCAAGTGTTACCCCTTGATTCCCTCTTCAATCCCCTTCAAAAAGCTTCAAAATCGCCCAAAAATGGAGGAACTTATGCTCAAAATTGCGAAAATGAGCTTTTAAAATATTCTGCCTAGACATTTCAATCCTTCTTCGCGAAAGCGGTCAACCCCTCGCATTCGTGAAGCACAAACTTAGGTTGACCAGAATTTCCTCTTACACGCATGTGACGACACCCTCGCGAACGCGATGCCTCAGCACTCAACCCTTCACGGACGCGGAATCACCCTTGCGAACACGATGACCAACGAGCTCAACCCTTCGCGATTGCGGGACCTCCTTCGCGAACGCAAAGGCCAACTATACAGCCTCCCAGCCTAACCCTTCACGAACGCGAGGACCTACTCGTGAAGGCGAAGGACAATTGTTTGCAACACCCAACAGCAGATTTCTGCAATTTTCCACAGCTTGAAATGATCCGTTTAACCACCCGAAACTCACCCGAGGCCCTCGGGACCTCAACCAAACATGCCAACATATCCCATAACATCATTCAAACTTGTTCCAACCTTCAGAACACTCAAAACAACATCAAAACACCAAATTCGCATCGGATTCAAGCCTAAGAATTCCAAAATCTTCTAAATTCAACTTTCGATCAAATAGTCTATCAAACCATGTCCGAATGACCTGAAATTTTTCACACACATCCCAAATAACACAACGGATCTACTGTAACTTCCAGAATTCCATTCCGACCGTTATATCAAAATCTCACCTATCAACCGGAAAACGCTAAAATTTCAATTTCGCCAAATCAAGCCTAAATCTACTCCGAACCTCCAAAATACTTTTTGATCACACTCCTAAGTTCCAAATAACCTCCCGAAGCTATCCAAATCATTGGAACCCACATCCGAGCCCTTTAACACATAAGTCAATATTCGGTTGACTTTTCCAACTTAAGCTTACTCAAAAGAGACTAAGTGTCTCAAATCTTACCAAAACCTCTCCGAACCCGAGCCAACTAACTCGGTAACACAAAATATAGTTTAACAAGGCAATAAGAAGAAGAAATGGTGGAAACGAAGTGGTAACTCATGAAACGACCAACCGGATTGTTACAATGTTATGCGAGTCAAGTATCCTTATTTGTTTCAGTCTACAGGTATGTAGTTGAGGTAAATTCAGGAACTGAATTTCATAAGGTGGGGAGAATGTAATAACTCATATTCAAACTAGGGTATATTGGTCTTTAAGCATAACTTAAATAAATAAATAAAAGGAGAAACCTAATCTATTAAAAGAAAGGGTAAAAGTCCACTAGAACAAAATAAAGAAAAAGGGATTCGGGGAAGGGGTTATGTATTCTAAAGCTTCTGCCGAAAGAGAAGCCACCAAACAGTTGTTGTATGAACCAAAAACAACATAAATACTTCAATCTTGGAAGCTTTATATTTGGAGAAAACCAACAGAGAATGAATTTCTTTTCTATAGAGAAGGAAACATAGAAAAACTCCACACAAATAATTTTGAAAGCCAAGGATGGATCGTTTCAATAGCACCTTTGAACCCTAAGCACTTTCGAGTTTCGAGTATTGCAGTAAATACCTAAACTCTTTATTTTAATTATGTGGACAGATTCGTTAATAACTTCTTTTCTTAAATTTAAGATTACATAGATTGTGAATAGCTTATTTAAATACCACAAAGAGATAGAGTTACTAGTGTATATTTGAGTGAAGAATTCACTGAAGAAACTATCTTGATAGAGATATGGTGCAATTATTACTTAAGCAAGTTTTAGAAGTTTTTAAAGCAATATGGAATTATGTTTTCTACAGTAAAATCTCAAAAGTTTACATATGGCTTAAGGAGCACAATTAAGATATAAAATAATTATCCCATGGTCTGGACAAATCCAAATCAAGAAAAATAATTGAGAACCAATGTGAAACTCCAAAATTACCGATATTGTAAATTAGTTACGGATTAGCCTAAAGAAAAAAATTGATACGAGATCGATATGATGTGATTATAGATTGATTGAAGGAAATCGTACGGATTGCGCGAGGTGACGTAGTTGGTATTTCAGCACGAGTACTGTGAGTAGTAATCTTATCGCAATTTGTGTTTTTATATAATGCAAGGTTTATATATTATATTAAAAATAAATGTGTTACCGAATATTTGAAATTGTATGTGGGACAAGTCCTTTACTTAATATGGTACCAGACAGCTTACTTGAGATGTTTACCGGTTAATCTAAATGTTTTCACCGTTACTAGATATGTTTTACCTTTACTTGAGATATTACAATTATTTAAATTATTATCACTGTTATTGGATATGTTTTACTATTACTTGAGATATGATTACCGTTATCGAAATAAAATTACAAGATTTGATAAGAAATTATATGCCCTTTATTATTTTGAAAATACTTTTGTACGAGTATTTACTGTTTACAAGAAAGAGTATAAATGGGAGGAGACTTTGAAGGATCCCGTAGCTAATAGTGGGTTCATTAGACATGGTGCACCTTGTATTTACAGATTACCGATTACAGTTATAGCCCTTGCTAGTGGGAAGGTAGAACTAGCATACAGTAACAGTTTTTCCCTCGAGTAGGGACCTACAGTTATATTTGACTCCTTTTACGAAGGGGTCTATACAATGATACACATTACACGATCCTTTCTTGAAAACCTCCCAAACATAAAGATTTGCTATGAGATAGTACTTACCGAGTTTATAACTGAATTGTGCAATTGATTTTGTTTACACGAAACACATGGTAAGACTGATTAGTGTTTATTCTTTCTAAAAGGGCATTCGTATTATACTTTCTATATAATATACTAGTATATTTTCTGACTTGTACCCAATTAAAAATGGTTGTGGTTAAGTGTTATTACTCATTGAGCTAGCGACTCAGTCCCCACTATTTTTTTTTCCAGAGATAGCAGTTGATGCGAGCGAGGATTTTGTTAATTAGAGTATACGAGTTGACAGATTTTGGTGAGCCCCGCATTTATTCGCGTGGACAAAGATTGTTATTTATTTGTTATAGTCTCTTTCTCAAAACTCTTAGAGTCGCTCCATAGTCGTTTTTATTAGTGTCATGAGTATTCATTCGTTATATTGGATTATTCACTAGTATTGCACTTTCGTTCCGTATTTTTGAGATGGGCTTAGTATTATCTTATTTATAAGGTTGGTAGTGTTGGTGAAAACTCATTTGTTAGTTCATGAAGATTGTGGTTGATTTAGGTAAATATTGGTTGGTTGTTAATTGTTTATGAGACAAGAAAACTTTTGGATAATCCTAAAATAGGGGAAACTCTGCCCGATTTTCTGTAAAATATCGATGAGGCTTACTTGGGAGAACTTGCTCCTAAGTGCCGGTCATGATCCTAAATTGGGTCGTGGAAAGGAGGCTACTAGGGAGATCAAGCAAGAGATGCAAAGCAGATATCCGCACCTATTTGAGGCTTCTGGTATGTTTCTATACTCGTTCGAGGACAAACGTTTGTTTAAGAGGGGGAGGATGTAACGACCTGTTTGGTCGTTTCATGAGTTATAGCTCTATTTTTCCTGTTTCTGCTTTCTTATGTGTTCTTCAGTTGTGTTTTATAGTATCGTGTTGGTTGATTCGGGTCTGGAGTGGTTTTGGAGTGGAATGAGGCACTTAGTCTCCTATTTAGAAGCTTAAGTTGGAAAAGTCAATTGGATGTTGACTTATGTGTATACGATCTCGAAATGGAATTTCGGATGTTGGAGTAGGTTTGTAGTGTTAATTGTGATGTGTGTGCAAAATTTTAGGTCATTCAGAGGTGATTTGGTAGGTTTTGGCATCATTTGTGGAATTTGGAAGTTTAAAATTTCTTAGGCTTGAATCCGAGGATGATTTGGTGTTTCAATGTCGTTTTGAGTGATTCGAAGGTTCAACTTAGTTCGAATGATGTTATGGGATGTGTTGAGATGTTTAGTTGAGGTCCCGAGGGCCTCGGGTAAGTTTCGGGTGGTTATCGGATCACTATTTGGCTTTGGAAGTTGGAAAATACATGATATATGGTGTTTTGAAAGTTGCAGGTCTCAGATCATTGGAACTGCGGCCACGATAGGAAGTTCGCGGATCACAGTAGAAGAATGCGGCCGCAGTAGGAGTTCGCGTACCGCGAAAAAGAGAGGGGTCAGGTTGGAGGCTCCGATGGAAATTTCGCAGACGGTGGTAATGGTTGCACGCCCGTGGTGAGGAATACGCGGACCATGGGCTGGAAGTTCAGAGAGCTATATAAACGAGGTTTAGGGTTTTATTTCACATTTTGGACTTTGGGAGCTCGGTTTGAGGCGAATTTTCGGGAGTTTTCCAAGGAATCATTGGGGTAAGTAATTCTAACTCGGTTTTGGCTAACAATTATGAATCTACCATTGATTTGATCATTTGATTTGTAATATGGGATGGAATTTGGGGAAAATTTCTGAAACTTCTTAAAATGAACTTTTGGGATTTGAAAGTCGATTCGAGGTCGGAATTGAGTGAAACTAGTATGGTTAGTCTCGTAATCGAATGGGTTATCGGATTTCTAACTTTGGTCTGATTTTAAGATGTGGGCCCGGGGCCCGACTTTTGAGTTGACTTTTTGACTTTGGCCTTAAGCTTAGCATTTTCTTATGGGATTGATTCCCTTAGCTCGTGTTGATTGTATTGAATTGCTTATGACTAGATTTGGAGCATCCAGAGGTCGATTTGACGGGCAAAGGAATCGCGGAGTAGGAGTTTGGCTTGGTTGAGGTAAGTAATGCTTTCAAACTTTGTTCTGAGGGTTTAAAACCCCGAGCTTTGTGTTACGTGGTCAGTACTAAGGTGACGCAAATGCCAAGTGACGGGCGTGTTGGCACGCACCGTAAGAATTGTGGTCTAGTTCATTCCATGTCACTGTGTAATGACTCTTTTTGATGATATCAGTGTTTCTATTATATGACTAAGTAAATGAGCTATAAATCATGCTAATTATCATGTTAGGGTTTCACACCGATACTGTTGAAATCCGAGTGGTCGTTTCTTGCTGTCATCTCATTAGTTCCATCGATATTCTGTACTCAGTCTTATTCATGCATATCTTATCATGTCTCTATCTCTGTTGTTATTATGTTGGCACATCATATCATTGTTTTGGGATAGTGTCATGGCATTGTGATAGCTCGTGTGTGTGAGACTGGAAAGTGATGACTGAGTGAGGCTGAGAGCTGATTATGAGTGACAGTTATGGGATCGGGCTGCACGCCGCAACGGTTATGTTGATGATTATGATAGTGTTTGGGCTGTAGGAGCCCCTCCGGAGTCTGTAACACACCCCAGTGAGCGTTGTTGATTATATTCAGGGATGAATCTTCCCTCGGTATGGAGATGGATCTTCTCCATGAGGCTAGATTGGCCTGTTTTCCTCGGTACTGGAGACTGATAGTCAGTGATGTATATATTTCGGGAGGGATCTTCCCTAGGCCGTGTGAGCCATATACAGTACCGAGTGTTTATGAGATTATAGCCATTATCTGGAGATGGATCTTCTCCATAGTGCTGGATTGCCCTTCCTCAGTACTGAGTGACTGCTTTCAGAGGTGTATATATTCCGGGATGGATCTTCCCTGGGCCGTATGGTCCATATACAGTACTGAATGGACAAGCATATGAGATTGTGGGCACATGAGTCACTCAGCACGGTGCATTACATACAGCATATGCATGGGCATGTAGATGTAGCAGAGTTTTATTTCTTTACCATGTTCATATCTGCTCTATTATACTTTTTTGAGCTATTTATTTAACTGAAAGCATGCCTACGTTTCCATACGCTATTTCTATTATCCCTGATGAGGTTGAGTTCGTCACTACCTTTCAGTCCATAGTTTGGACTTGTTACTTATTGAGTTGGTGTACTCACGTTACCCCCTGCACCTTGTGTGCAGATCCAGGCACTTTCGGTCCCAATGGTAGTCATTGATCGAGGTTGCAGGCTTTGGAGATTGTTGAGGTATCTGCATGGCTTCCACAGGCCTTGACCCTCTTTCTCTATTTGTTAGGACCCTGGTTCACAATTGTGAACCTGTCTTGACGGCACCCAGTCTTCGCGACTAGGTAAGTCTAACACATTGCGGAATTTAACAGTTCGAAATAAAAACAGTAAACAAACACTAAATAGAAAAGGAAATGTATAACGATGCCGCTTGGCACATACACTGAATACACAACTCCTGAACGTAACATCCCAAAACCTGGAATCCCACGGGCAACACAGGTTACAAGAAGTCTAACACTGCTCTAGTCACCAGAATTTGTCTAATACAAAGAGAGGAATCGAAATAACAGCTAACAACTAGGGATGGAATGAGAAGGAGACTTTGCGGATCTGCGGACGTAGCAGATGTATACCTCAAGTCTCCAATAATGCTCCCTGATAGCTACTGGCGGTATGCCTGTTCAGATGTACCTGGATCTGCACAACAAAAGTGTGCAGAAGAATAGCATGAGTACACCACAGCGGTACTCAGTAAGTGCCAAGCCTAACCTCGGTTGGGAAGTGACGAGGAAGGTCGGGGCCCTACTGAGGTTATAAAAAAATAAAGATGTCAGGATAAGATAAGCAGTGCAATTGAGAACCTACAGTAAGAATCTATGCAGGATAATAAGAGTACAATAACGGAAACAATGATGAAAGCAAACCATAAGGAAAGTAACCGGGGATCTCTAAGTATCCCGAGGATCTCTTAGTATCCTCGTCATGTACTAGGGATCTCTTGGTATCCCGAGGATCTCTTGGTATCCTCAATATAAGCTAGGGATCTCTTGGTATCCCGAGGATCTCTTGGTATCCTCAATATGTACTAGGGATCTCTTGGTATCCCTAGGGATCTCTTGGTATCCCGAGGATCTCTTGGTATCCTCAATATCAACCAGGGATCTCTTGGTATCCCGAGGATCTCTTGGTATCCTCAATATGTACTAGGGATCTCTTGGTATCCCGAGGATCTCTTGGTATCCTCAATATCAACCAGGGATCTCTTGGTATCCTCAATATGTACTACGGATCTCTTGGTATCCCGAGGATCTCTTGGTATCCTCAATATCAACTAGGGATCTCTTGGTATCCCGAGGATCTCTTGGTATCCTCAATATATGTGCCGGGTATCTCCCGGGACGCTAACCCGTAGTCCCAAAGTAAATGTGCAGGGGGAATCTCCCGGGAATCTAACCCGTAGTCCCAAAGTAAAACACAGAGCAGCAACACAAGAATATTAAATTAAACGCTAATTTTGTACCAAGTAAACATTTACTTCTAGCCCAACATGCTTCACGTAATACAATTCAGGCAATTTAAGCAAATAGGCAATTAAGTCAACTAAACATGCCTTTCTAGACTAGCAACATGCTAAATTCACAAGTAGCATAAAACAAGGAAAGAACTCAATTGAAATACTTAAGGAAAAACTGGTTTTTCAACAATTAGCTCAAATACGCGCTCGTCACCTCACGTACAGGGCATCTCAATTATCAAATATAGCACATCCTAAGGGGAAAGGTCCCCCACACAAGGTTAGACAAGTCACTTACCTCGAACCGGTATAAAAATTGCTAAGAAACAATGCCCTTGCAACGAGTATCCGACTCCGAGTGGCCCAAATCTATTCAAACCAATTACATATTGTATATAACATCGCAAGTAACTAGTTCCACTATTAAAATCAAAGCTAAGGCGTGAAAATAGGTAGAATAGCCAAAATGCCCCTCAGGCCAACGTCTCAGAATCGAATAAAATTTACATTTCCAGAAACCTCGTACTCTCACGAGTCTAACCATACCAAATTTATCCAATTCTGACACCATTTGGTCCTTCAAATCTTCATTTTATATTTTTGAAAGATTCCACAATTTTCTTCCCAAATTCTATCTCAAATCACTAATTAAATGATGAATTCAATGGTATATTCATGTATTCTAACCAAATCTGAGTTAGAATCACTTACCCCGACCAATTTCTTGAAAAACTTTCGAAAAATCGCCAAAATCCGAGCTCTATAGGTCAAAATATCAAATAAAACCCAAAATCTCGTATTTATAGAGTACCTCTCGGATTCCGACAGTGCTGACCGCACAAAAATGACCGCGGTCCGCGCCCAGGGAGTGCTGACCGCACAAAAATGGTCGCGGCCGCGCAGCAATTTGACTGCAGTGACAGGCTTCACTATTTTGGCCATAACTTTCTCTACAAATGTCCAAATGCCCATTATAATATGTTTCTGAAAACTAGATTCAATGCTCTACAACTTTCGTGTTTGAATCACCTCAAAATTCTGTGTTGATCAAACGATATGAGCTTCCGAAGTTGAACCAGCATCCTGCAGATCTTCTCGGGCGCGGTCGCGCGCCCAGCGCGAAAAGGAGCGCGGTCCGCGTCTCCACTGCTGCCACCTCCATTTTTCTAAGTTCCGGGGTGTCCGTACTTGCTCAAAACTTACCCGAAACACACTCGAGGCCCCCCGGACCTCAACCAAAAGTACAAACGCATCCTAAAACATTATGCACACTTGTTCTAATCATCAAAACACCTCGACTAACACTAAAATCATCGAATTACATCAACTTCAAGCCTAAGTTCTTTTAGAAACTTCAAAACACACATTCGATCAAAAACCTGACCAAAACATGTCCGAATGACTTGAAATTTTGCACGCATATCCTAAATCACCTAACGGAGCTAACGGAACCATCAGATTTCCATTCCGAGGCCATCTTCACACTGTTCCAATTACGGACCATTTTTTCAACAATTAAGCTCTTATTTAGGGACTAAGTGTCCCAAAACACTCCGAATCCCAACACCGAACGTCCCGGCAAAATAGAATAGCAGAAATGAACTTAGGGGAAGTAGTTAATGTTGAAATGGGGCATAAATTCCAAAGACGACTGGCTGGGTCGTCACATCCTCCTACACTTAAACATTCGTTCGTCCTCGAACGAGCATAGAGAACATACCTAAAGTCGAAAAAAGATGAGGGTATCGGCTGCGCATATCCCGCTCGGTCTCCCAAGTCGCATACTTGGCCGGCTGACCCCGCCACTTAACCTTTACCGAAGCTATATCCTTTGACTTGAGCTTTCAGACTTGCCTGTCTAATATTGCCACTGGCTCTTCAACATAGGATAGATCCTTATCCAGCCGGACTGAATTGAAATCCAACAAGTGCGACGGGTCACTGTGATACCTCCGGAGCATCGATACGTGAAATACTGGATGCACTCCTGCCAAGCTGGGAGGTAATGCAAGCTCATAAGCAACCCCCCCCAACTCGCCTCAATATCTCAAAAGGGCCAATAAACCTTGGACTCAACTTCCCTTTCTTCCCAAATCTCATAACTCCCTTCATAGGCGAAACCCAAAGCAGAACTCGCTCACCAACCATATAGGAAACATCATGAACTTTCCTGTCCGCGTAACTCTTCTGTCTGGACTGGGCTGTACGGAGTCTGTCTTGAATCACCTTAACATTTTCCAAGGCACCCTGAACTAAGTCCGTGCCCAATAATCTAGCCTCGCCCGGCTCAAACCAACCCACCGGAGATCTACACCGTCTCCCATATAAAGCCTCATACGGTGCCATCTGCATACTGGACTGATAGCTGTTGTTGTAAGCAAACTCTGTCAATGGAAAGAACTGGTCCCAAGATCCTCCAAACTCAATCACCCACTCGCGGAGCATATCCTCTAGAATCTGAATAGTGCGCTCGGACTGTTCGTCCGTCTGAGGGTGAAATGTTGTACTCAACTCTACCCGAGTACCTAACTCATGATGAACGGCCCTCCAGAATCGTGATGTGAACTGAGTACCTCTATCTGACATGATGGAAACCGGGATACCATGCAGACGAACAATCTCCTGGATATAGATCTCCGCCAACCGCTCTGAGGAATAAGTAGTACACACAGGAATAAAGCGAGCGGACTTGGTCAGCCGATCCACAATCACCCAAATAGCATTGAACCTTCTCAAAGACCGTGGGAGCCCAACTACAAAGTCCATGGTGATCCGCTCCCTGATACGGTCAAACAAGGAAGACCGAGAAACCACATAAGCTAGGACTCGACTGGGCTTCGAAAGGTCCAATATCACAAACTGGCTGACTAAGGCCTGAACATCTATTGCATAAGTCTCTCTACACTGCTTCTACTTTCTTTAGATCCACCCGAATACCCCCACTCGATACCACGTGGCCTAAGAATGCCACAGAATACAACCAGAACTCACATTTCGAGAACTTAGCATATAACTTCTTCTCTCTCAAAGTCTGAAGCACAGTTCCCAGGTGTTGCTCATGATCTTCCCGACTCCGGGAATACACCAGAATATCATCAATAAAGACAATGACGAACGAGTCAAGATATGGCCGGAACTTACTGTGCATCAAATGCATAAAGGCTGCTGGGGCGTTGGTCAGCCCAAATGACATAACAAGGAACTCGTAATGGCCGAGTCCTGAAAGCACTCTTCGGGATATCTGGTTCCCGAATCTTCAACTAATGGAAACCTGAGCGCATGTCAATCTTAGAAAATATCTGTGCACCCTGAAGCTGGTCAAATAAATCATCAATACGAGGCAAAGGATAACGGTTCTTCACTGTAGCTTTGTTCAACTGTCGATAATCAATACACATACGCATAGAAGCACCCCTTTTTTTCTTCTTTACCAACAAAACAGGAGCACCCCAAGGCGATACACTGGGCCGAATAAAACCTTTATCAAGCAAATTCCTGTAACTGATCCTTCAACTTAACTGAAGGTTTTACCTCATCCTTAGTCCATAACCTTAGGAGAGGACCCAAACTTCAAAATCTGCCATTCATCATAGGATACGAATTCCACATCATCACATTGCATTAGTCTTATTTCAACACACTTAAACTTTTAATAATGCTTAAATACTTCGAAATTATTCCTCCGGGTTGTTACATTCTCCCCCACTTAGGGTCATTCATCCTCAAATACACGACGTAGCTTATCTCTTTCTTCACATATCTTAAGGTCTCAAATTTTCTAACTTCCAAAATTTATTTATTTTTATTTTTTTATTTATTTTTTTTGAAATTTCGGCAAAGCCTCCCCTGTATTTGGGTCTATCCACCTGCCAGAGTAACACCAAAACAACTACTAACAACACATCCACAACCCAATGAAATACCACAATGTATATATTAATAACACTAATCTCATCATTATAAGCATCGCATTATCATACTGATATCTGGACATGAAACACATCATCTGTATGCTAATAACCATGTCTCTGGCCATAATAGTTGTTCATAAATCACAACATTTCCAATTAACCTTATGTTAACAATCATCTTATTTTAGACCTCCACTTTACTCACAACGAGGCATTGAGACCTCATAATTACTTACCCAAATTAACGAGTCACATTTAACGCCACATGGATGCTCATCTCATAGGCTAGAGCTCAACGTTTACAACATAAAAAATGGTTGAATATGAACAAAAAATATACCAGAATTGTCAAATAAGCCCAATAGGCATGACTCCCATTTAAAATATAGTACCAAAAATTTTAATTTCATAAAAGGAGAATTTTAAACACATAAACCTTACACTACCAGGACCTTGTCCTTATATAACATCCACCGCAGCTTGTAGCTCAGTTTAAAATATTTCACATTATATAATTATTTGAGGATATCACCCTCAACTATGAATCACAAGTATTTGCACATTATGCCAACTGAAATTTTTCATTTCCTTTCTTTCTTCTTTTCAATAATTTCCATCAAAGAAAATCACAACATACAATGATAGGGATAACTATCTCCATATAATAGCCCAACGTGAGTATTCACATAAGTAGATTTCAGGATTACGAAGCTCACTCATGAGTGGAGCATATTAAGAGGACTCGCCTAAATTTTCAAAATCAAATCAAGTTAAGGAAAAAAAATATCATTTTTTGTAACAATCAGAATTGTACTTGTAATGACACCATCTGGTTAGTAGCCTCAGCCGCACTATAGCAATTATATCAATGGGTCGGGCATCCACCTCTTAGACACCATCTGCTCATTCGTTCTCCATCTCTATCTTGTAGCATATGTAGATTAGTAACTATAATGGAGTGTGTTGACTGTGTGTTCTGATGAAATAGGTTTCTCCCAAGTTTGGGATAATTTCTCATGATGTTTCTAGTATTACTACATTCATAACAACCCATCTGCAGTTCGGCTGCTCATACTGAGTCTGTGCCGGATAACTAGAATAACCATTTAAGGAACCCCATGCTAGTGGTGCATTTAAAAGATAATTGTCCCATGAGAGTGCCCTGATTAACTGGAGCACTACGAGTATTCTAAAATTGTTTTTATTTCCCTGCTGATACTGAATGTAGAATCATTATGGACATAGGAACATCGAAAGTCCCCACATCATCTCATACAAATCTCAGCTCCTACTCATATACAAGTTTCAGAGAACTTTTGGATACCACATAAATACACCTCATGCCAAATTTGATATGACACATGACCCACAATTTGATCGTTGATAGTGAACTCTCTTCACTTGGTGCAAGGCCATAAGATACATCTTTATACTCCACAATACTAACCTTTATCGCTCGTATGTCACCATCATGAGACACCCAAGCCATTCGTTTTGGCATATGTCCGTCTTAGGACAGTTAGACTGGCTTCCTCCAGCATCTCGGTTGCTAGTTGTACCCTTCGCTAGATAGACATCTCATACGTACCACATTGTCCCTATTACCACCAACTATCTTCAGATCTATGTCCACCTCGTGACTCTACCATTACTGCGACGATTAGGTAATTAAGTAAACCTTCTTAGGGCCGTACTTATCAACCAGATGCCAGAACCTATTGTACCCCCATGTGCACAATTGAATGATCTCTTAATACTTCTGCATTATCGATATGGATGACACGCGGTAACAACGGTTGAGCAAATTCTTGGCTCCCTTATAATCCTTCTGTAGCATCACGAACCATCAACGCAAAATTGATACCGAGTGTGCAATTTCAATACACGAGTGAATGCAAAAAGAACATATGATATAAGCTCCAAACTGAATAAATGACGCATGATAAGAAATGAAATGATATGGAATTTTCCTAACGGTTACATAGCCTCTCGTAGATAAGTACAGACGTCTCTGTACCGATCAGCGAGACTCTAATAAACCAGCCTGTGTCCCGTGACTCCTATGAACCTAGAGCTCTGATACCAACTTGTCACGACCCTGGTTAACCAATTGTGAACCTGTCCTGACGGCACCCAGTCTTCGCGACAAGGTAAGCCTAACATATTGCGGAATTTAATAGTTCGAAATAAAAATAGTAAACAAACACTAAATAGAAAAGGAAGTGTATAACGATGTCGCTTGGCACATACACTGAATACACAACTCCTGAAAGTAACATCCCAAAACCCGGAATCCCACGGGAAACACAGGTTACAAGAAGTCTAACACTGCTCTAGTCACCAGAATTTGTCTAACACAAAGAGAGGAATCGAAATAACAGCTAACAACTAGGGATGGAATGAGAATGAGACTTTGCGGATCTGCGGACGTAGCAGATGTATACCTCAAGTCTCCAATAAGGCTCCCTGACAGCTACTGGCGGTATGCCTGCTCAGATGTACCTGGATCTGCACAACAAAAGTGTGCAGAAGAGTAGCATGAGTACACCACAGCGGTACTCAGTAAGTGCCAAGCCTAACCTCGGTTGGGTAGTGACGAGGAAGGTCGGGGCCCTACTGAGGTTATATAAAATATAAAGATGTCAGGATAAGATAAGCAGTGCAATTGAGAACCTACAGTAAGAATCTATGCAGGATAATAAGAGTACAATAACGGAAACAATGATGAAAGCAAACCATAAGGAAAGTAACCGGGGATCTCTAAGTATCCCGAGGATCTCTTAGTATCCTCGTCATGTACTAGGGATCTCTTGATATCCCGAGGATCTCTTGGTATCCTCAATATAAGCCAGGGATCTCTTAGTATCCCGAGGATCTCTTGGTATCCTCAATATGTACTAGGGTTCTCTTGTTATCCCGAGGATCTCTTGGTATCCTCAATATCAACCAGGGATCTCTTAGTATCCCGAGGATCTATTGGTATCCTCAATATATACTAGGGATCTCTTGGTATCCCGAGGATCTCTTGGTATCCTCAATATCAACCAGGGATCTCTTGGTATCCTCAATATGTACTAGGGATCTCTTGGTATCCCAAGGATCTCTTGGTATCCTCAATATCAACCAGGGATCTCTTGGTATCCCGAGGATCTCTTGGTATCCTCAATATATGTGTCGGAGATCTCCCGGGACTCTAACCTGTCCCAAAGTAAATGTGCAGGGGGAATCTCTCGGGAATCTAACCCGTAGTCCCAAAGTAAAACACAGAGCAGCAACACAAGAATATTAAATTAAACGCCAATTTCGTACCAAGTAAACATTTACTTCTAGCCCAACATGCTTCACGTAATGCAATTCAGGCAATTTAAGCAAATATGTAATTAAGTCAACTAAACATGCCTTTCTAGACTAGCAACATGCTAAATTCACAAGTAGCATAAAACAAGGAAAGAACTCAATTGAAATACTTAAGGAAAAACCAGATTTTCAACAATTAGCTCAAATATGCGCTCGTCACCTCACGTACAGGGCATCTCAATTATCAATATAGCACATCCTAAGGGGAAAGGTCCCCCACACAAGGTTAGACAAGCCACTTACCTCGAACCGGTATAAAAATCGCTAAGAAACAATGCCCTTGCCATGAGTATCCGACTCCGAGTGGCCCAAATCTATTCAAACCAATTACATATTGTAAATAACATCGCAAGTAACTAGTTCCACTATTAAAATCAAAGCTAAGGCGCGAAAATAGGTAGAATGACCAAAATGCCCCTCAGGCCAACGTCTCGGAATCTAATAAAATTTACATTTCCAGAAACCTCGTACTCTCACGAGTCTAACCATACCAAATTTATCCAATTCTGACACCATTTGGTCCTTCAAATCTTCATTTTATATTTTTGAAAGATTCCACAATTTTCTTCCCAAATTCTATCTCAAATAACTAATTAAATGATGAATTCAATGGTATATTCATGTATTCTAACCAAATCTGAGTTAGAATCACTTACCCCGACCAATTTCTTGAAAAACCTTTGAAAAATCGCCAAAATCCGAGCTCTATAGGTCAAAATATCAAAAAAAAACCAAAACCTCGTATTTATAGAGTACCCCTCGGATTCCGACAGTGCTGACCGCACAAAAATGACCGCGGTCCGCGCCCAGGGAGTGCTGACCGCACAAAAATGGTCGCGGCCGCGCAGCAATTTGACTGCAGTGACAGGCTTCACTATTTTGGCCATAACTTTCTCTACAAATGTCCAAATGCCTATTATAATATGTTTCTGAAAACTAGATTCAATGCTATACAACTTTTGTTTTTGAATCACCTCAAAATTCCGTGTTGATCAAAAGATATGAGCTTACTAAGTAGAACCAGCAGCCTGCAGATCTTCCCGGGCGCGGGCGCGCGCCCAGCGCGAAAAGGAACGCGGTCCGCGTCTCCACTGCTGCCACCTCCATTTTTCTAAGTTCCAGGGTGTCCGTACTTGCTCAAAACTCACCCGAAACACACCCGAGGCCCCCCGGACCTCAACCAAAAGCACCAACGCATCCTAAAACATTATGCAAACTTGTTCCAATCATCAAAACACCTCGACTAACACTAAAATCATCGAATTACATCAACTTCAAGCCTAAGTTCTTTTAGAAACTTCAAAACACACATTCGATCAAAAACCCGACCAAAACATGTCCGAATGACTTGAAATTTTGTACGTATATCCTAAATCACCTAACGGAGGTAAAGGAACCATCAGATTTCCATTCCGAGGCCATCTTCACACTGTTCCAATTACGAACCATTTTTTTCAACACCGAACGTCCCGGCAAAATACTCCGAATCCCAACACCGAACGTCCCGGCAAAATAGAATAGCAGAAATGAACTTAGGAAAAGCGTCAGTGGGGAAACGGGGCATAAATTCCAAAGACGACCGGCTGGGTCGTCACACTATTCTAGTTGTGTTTCAGTTGTATTTAGTAAATATTTGTAGTAGACTATACTATTTCTCTAGATACTCATGTACTCCGTGACACCCTGGTTTTGGGCTGGTTGAATCGTATTATGAACTTTGCTTATGTTATAAACCGTTTATTCTTAAACGATAAAGGTTTTCCACAAATAGTTTTAAATTTTCTATTGTGATTTTGGATTACGTTGAGCTGAGGCTGGTCTGGTTCCATGATAGGCGTCATCACGACGGGTTGAATTTTGAGCCGTGACATTGACATCTATGTTAGAGTAAGTGAGTGAGTTGTGAATAATGCATGGTACTTGTGAGTCAAATCTTGAGGTGAGGATGTTACACCTTTGTGCTTAGTCTATTTTAAAGATTCTTAGTGTGATGAGTTAGGAGAATTGTTTAAAAAGGTTGTGTCTACATAAAGTGTAGTTTGATTGCTCGAGGACGTGCAACGTTTAAGTGTGGGATAGTGATATATGGCTATAATTATATATTTTTAGTACATTATTTACTCTATATTTAGGTGTTTTAACGCTAAACTACACTATATTTGTATTTAATTGAGTTATTTTATATGTAGGTACATTGGAGATGAAATTGTGAGCAAAATGAATACTTTGGAAGAAAAAGTGTAAATGAAGCAGTAAGCAGGCGAGGTGAGCTTTGTAGCTCACGTTAGAGCATGTGAGGCGAGGCATTTTGCTCGCCAGAGAGCAGGCGCCACAAGGGATATGGCGGGATGAGGCACGCTGGAGAGCTGGCGCCACGAGGCCTAAGGCGAGCTGGAGCGCGCGTTGGAGCTGGCGCCGCACGGTTTATAGCAAGGGCATTCCGAATTTTAAAAGCCTATGTCATCTCCTTGTTGGGTTTGGACTTGGGCTATTCATTTAGATTTTTTTTCATACACATATAAATAGTCATTAAACACCATTTTGAGGGGAGTTTTTGGCGACCAGAGGCAAGAATAGCACGTGGAACAATTTTTGGAGGAAAGAATCATCGAGTTCTACATTCCTTCATCTTTTCTTTGTAATTTGATTATGCAAAATACTTGGGAAATTGTTACTATAAATATGAGTAGCTAAACTTCTATTCTAGGGTTTGATGGAATCTATTGAAGGACGATTTCTCCATTGCGTTTAATATAAATTCGCCATTTACTTTTCTCTACTTGTTCAACTATATTATTATTGTTGTTGGTTGAAGGGCCATCAATTGACTATGCCTATTTAGTGTGTACTGCTCGAGAGAGATTACACATTTAGGTAGTTGTTGAACAACAACACTCCTAACGTATTTGAAAGATCAATACGGAGGGTTTAAAGGCGGGATTAGAGATAACGAAACCTTGGTGCGATCATAGTGAGCGATAAATTAGTGCGAGCTAGCACAATTCGAGAGAATAGGTCTAGTAAATTGAGGTAGTTGCTCGAGAGAGAGCTACACACTCAAAGTACTCACGATCGGTAAAGAATACTTAGGTGAATTTATAGGAACCATAGAGGGGGAGATTCTGACAATAGGGAAAATCAAAACCATAGATCTTTCTAATCTTGTCTACAACATTTGCTTTGTTAGTAGTAAAATTATAGCTTTTTAATAACCTTGCTTTTAGTTAGTAAACAATCAACTCATTATTCAACATTTCTGAAGGTTGATTATTTGGATTCTTACGAAACTAGTGGTGGTGATTAATAGGTTAATTCCTTGTGGGATTCGACTCCGGCTTGTAAACCGGATTATATTTACAACGACCGCTAGATCGCTTAGGAAGCATAGTTGGCGTGATCACAACACTTCACTATAATGGTCAACTTTTCATTGGTACCAATTTTTTATTTTATGTTATAATATATATTCTTTTATAATAGTATTTTACTATAGCAGTAATTAAAAAATATTAATATAAACGAGACTGTTGCAGAGAGATTTGACTATATACACAAAAACAAACATATTTAGGAAGTTAGACATTTTTCTAAGATAGTCATTTTTTGAATGAACAAAAGGATTTAGCGCCATACATAAGAAAGCAAATTCCAACAATGAAAAGGAAACTTTACATGTCCAGAATTGTCTCAACATTTTCTCCCTGCATTATGTACTTCTCTATTGGTTTTGTATTGTTCTTGAAATGGAAATGTATAATTTCCTAGTCACTTTTGAGTATTTAAGTTTCCCTCCTAATCAAAAGGAGAAACAAAAATGCAATTTTGAGAACCACAAATAAAGCAGAGTTAATATTATACATTCAGGGGAAAAAACATAAAAATTTGGGCAACAAAGATTTGGATCTACATACAACACAAAAAAGGAAACTTCTGCGAACCAGAGATTTTTGTCTTCTTCATTTACTGATTTACCTGTTTAGGATGTCAATATGCTATATTAAAACTTTTCCTTCTTATTCAGCTTTCACTTTAGTTTTATTCGTTTCTTTTTATTTTATGTGACATTATTTTATCTTTTTGTACTTAAAACATGTCTAAGAAAGCAATTTATTTTTTGGGTAAACAACATGATTATATTAATAGCTAGAAAGAATTAGTATCCAAGTTGCTAAAGCTGATTTTGAGCTCACTCATAAAAAAGCATTAATTAACTGTTTATTTTCTTAATTGTCCTTATCAGTGGTACTTTAAGAATCTAAATTTGACTACTAGTACTCAAATTAGTTTGGATAAGATGATTACTTAATGACAAGGAAAATTAAAAGAAAAAAAAAACTAATTCTCTTTTGCTTTAGTAAAGTGGATATACAACAAGACCCATAGTTTTCGCTCATACATTACATTTTTATCCAAAAAATGATTAAATATGTATAAATAACAAATTTTGAATTCATTAAATTAGATGAAATGTGACAGAATTATAATATTAAACCTATAAAATTTATATATTGAATCCGTCTCGGCTGAGTACAATGTCCAAATATGGTTTGCAATAGTGCCCCTACTTCCTCTAGCTAGGTAGTAGTATATTACTACTTTTAATCTACAATAGTAAAGGCGATTTTGGTGGAGTAGCATGTGTAAATTTGTAGCTTTTCAGAGTTTTTATGTTGTAAAGGTCCCGTCCCTTAGCTCCTTTCAATCTAGACATAAAAGAAATACGGAGTACAACTGATCACGAGTTTGACAAGATTTTTTCAAAGATATTGGGACCAAACTTTTGTCCTTTGGTTGTTAGCATTTATTTGCGGTGGCCCAAAATTTTTATTCACAATTAGTGTAGGTTGAGTCTTTTGTGCAGAAGTACACTGCAGCTTTTTTCATACTATGGTAACAAATAAACGTGCACGAAGATATCACCGGGATGTTATATCTAACTTGCTCAATATTTTGTATGGTACGAAGTGATTGAGTTATCACTTATGTTATATATGTACAGAACAATACATTGAAAATATTTTTTTAACATAGAGAAGAGCATTCATTTAGGATACTTACTTGAAATTGTGGAAGTATCCTATGCTCGTTTTAAGATTGCCATTGTGGAAGTAGCCTAAGCTCGTTTAAGTGGTCCAACCTTTTGGTATATATGAAATTCTTTTTGGACATGATTGGGGCTGAACTTGATTTGCAACATTTATAGAGGAATGAAATGGAGTCATTCAAATTCTGGATCTTACATTTTGAGGAAAAAAAAAACTGTGGAAAGCTGAATTAACAAGTTACAAAAAAAGAGAGGAAAAGATTGACTCAAATTTGGACGAGTTACAATGAATTAAATATGATAACTTGCATGGATTAAAATGAATTGGTGGACTAATTAACGAGTTATAACCTAACCCTTTCAACTTGATCTACTACTAATATTCTAAACAAAATTGTCATGTCAATTTAGTTACAAAAATCTCAATATGCTCAAATCTCGTCCAGTACAAGTGATAAAATACAATGTCACGATCTATGATGCATGTTCAACTTATTTCAACTAAGTTAGGATGTTACAAAAATTATGTTTATCGAAAAACGATTACCATAGAAAATGGAGAGATCTAATGTATTTATTGAATCCACGGCAAAGAACCTACAACTTTCGCCTGGGTGGTGTTCTGACCGATAGAACTACAATCTTAAGAAAATTAGAATTACAACCTAAAATCAATTTAAATTCAAACTATTTAATTTCGTTGTATTGTAACTAAGATAGGAATTATTATTATTATTATTATTATTATTATTATTATTATTATTATTATTATTATTATTATTATTATTATTATTATTATTATTATTATTATTATACTCTGGGTTGTTGAGGTTTTTTTTTTCTTCCGACTCTATTGTTATCTCTATATTTTTTATGTAAAAATTGCACGGGGCGCCCTATTTGGTCGCTCTCATTTAGCCTATACTAATTTTTTTTTAAAGTTTTAACTTGTACCCACTTTTTAAACAAGTTCAGCCCATTTTTCCCTCCTCCTTCTCCTCCTCAAAGTTTTATCTTTTCTTTTTCCAAAAGTAAGGTCCATCCCTATCTGCTTCTTCTTATTTCTCCTTTCAATCATTTTTTCCTTTTCGCCGGCATCCTCAGCTGTAAAGGTTCTATCTTGGTTTTGCAACTTCAATCTTATGCACAATTTTGATGTGAAAATGGGACAAGAGAAATTAATTATTAATTTTATATTGTTGTTTGGTGAATTGGGTCTAGCGGAAATTGGAGGTTTTAGCTGTCAATTGGATTGGTAATGTGTTGCTATTTCTTGGTTCCTGTTAATGTTGCTTTAAGTTACTTCGTGTGGGTACAACATGCCCCCTAGAGCTCTAGAGCTGAAGTTCGCCAGTTACAAACAAAAACTTCAGCTCTAGAGCTGAAGTTCGACAGTTATAAAACAAAAACTTCAGCTCTAGAGCTGAAGTTCGCCAATTACAAAATAAAAAGTTCAGCTCTAGAGCTGAAGTTTCGCCAGTTATAAAAACAAAAACTTCAGCAATTACAAACAAAAACTTTAGCAAATAGAGAACAAAACTTCAGCTACTATGCTTAAGTTGATCAATTACAAACAAAAATTTCAGCACACTTGGTTCAACACACTTGCTACTTCAGTCCCGTCTACTAGAAGTTACATATGCTTTAGCCCAGTATGCTGAAGTTACGTGAAAAAGTGAGTACGCTTGCAAATTTTTTTACAAAATGAACACAATTTAAAACGTAATCCAAAAAGCGAGTATAGATGGAAATGCCCCCTTCCGGCCCGATAGTTAGTAAAGAAAGTCACCAAGCCCGCACCTATCGTGAAAATACAATACTCTGGTCTCGCAGAAAAAACGAAGAAGGGTTTTCAACCCATTGGGGTGGGCTAATTTGACAAGTTGGGTAACACCAGTTATAACCCAACTTCTAGATGGATCATTATGGGTTATTCTTGGGGATTTGGCATGGCATGACAACTAGGTCCAACAATTGGCATAAAAAAGCAAACGTTTTAGGATTTGGCATGTGTTAGCCTAAAGTTATTCTCTTTCTTCTAATAGTTCAACCACCATCCTAAAAATAAGCCCCATCAAAATTATTTTTTTTAAAAGTAGCAAAAAATATTTATAACCCTCTATCTCTTCTGTCATAACAACCATCATCCTATAAATTAGATTCTATTTCCTTCAGTAGTATCCGAAAAAACTCCCAAATATTTTTAAATTATTTTTTTATTTTTTTTATCTGTATATCCAAATATATATATATATATATATATATATATATATATATATATATATATATATATATATATATATATATATATATATAAGACAATAGTAATTATATTATTTGTATATCACTATGTATAACATAATAATAATGTGTATATCAAAAAAGTATACTAAAATTTTATTTTCCTTCTTTGTATAACACATTTCAGATTGTGAAAACTCAAGTTCAAGACGACTCCACATGTGTATCCTCTATTGTATCCCATGTATATCTCTATGCACATCAGTGATATCTCATGTTTATCATGTGTATCTGTGTATATCCAAGAAATTTGTGTTATATATACGATAAACAATTTGATATACACGGGCGTCCATAAAAAAATATATACAAGTTACAAAGTGATATATACAGACGTCCTTAAAAACATGTGTGTGATATACACTGATGTACACGATATACAACGTGATATACACATGTCGAAGTTGGATTTTTAGGTTTGATTTTTTACCTAAAACCAATATAAATCACTTCTAATCTTGCTCAAATTTTATATATAGCCTCGTTTAGGTATATTCAACGAATTTCAATCACACCCACTTATTAAATCCAACAAAAAAAAGAGAGAGAGAGAAGAAAAATAAAATTGAAATATATTTTTCTCTCTTAGTTTTTGCTTCTGATTTTCTCTGATGTGAGATCAACCTTACCTTTTTATCCCATTAATTTTTTTGTGTGCATAATTTGCAAGAATTTTTGCTAAACTATAACAGCAAAAGAGAAGAGATAGAAGAAGAAATACAAGGAGAGAAAGGGGGATGAAAGCAGTGTACAAGAAGAGAAGTGAGCGGCGGGGGGGGGGGGGGAGAGAAAATGGTTTGGGGCCAATTGTTGAGAGAGATATATAAGAAAGTAGTTTTTTTAGGATGTGGCGATATAAAGCCAATTGTTTGGGGCTATCTTTGCCAAACCTAATATAAGGCTAAACAATTACCAATTCCTATTATGTGTTGTCACCAGGTGCCATTTTAACTAGTATTAGTACTCGCACGGATGCGCGGACATTAATCATGTCAAATATTTAAGTTATTTGGATTTTATTTTAGTAATCTTAAAATTTACACTTTCTCAGTAAATATAGATAATCATTAGATATTAAATACATAAAATAAATTAACCATTTCTTCTAAAAAAAAATTTATATCATTCTTGTCGGTGTCATTGGATCCTAAAAATAGTAAGAAAGCAAAATAATAACTCATATTTATTGCAAAACAATCAAATGTTGAGACAATGAATGACTCTTTGGATAAGACTTAACTCTTTTACTACTACTTGAACTCTTATTTGGTGTGTTGATATCTCTTAAAAAATATTTCTTTCTTAAAATTTCAGTTACTAAAACATTATTTTTCAATAATAATTATTTTTATAATAATGTAATTGAAAATATTATTCTTAATTCAAAACTCATTTTAGTTGGTTATCTAAAAATATAAAAAATTGTTTAGCTAGTGAATTGTTTTACTCCATTTTGATAGTTGACATTAACCATGTTAAATATCTGAATTATTTGAATTATATGTAAATAACCTTAACATTTAAACCTTCTACATAATTATAGATAATCATTAGATATTAATTAAGAAACACTACATGAAAAAACACTATCATTTCCTCAATTCTCATAGTGATAATTTTATTTTTGCACTATTCTCATAGGTGTCATTGGAACCTAAAAATAACCACAAAGTAAAATAATAACTCATATTTATGGCAAAGCACAAAGGTTGACACGACATAAACGATTCTTTGATTACGACATGACTCTTATACTACGATTTGAACTCTTATTTGGTATGATTTTATCTTTCAAAAAATATTATATATATATATATATATATATATATATATATATATATATATATATATATATATATATATATATATATATATATATATATATATATATATATATATATATATATATATATATATATATATATATATATATATATATATATATATATATATATATATATATATATATATATATATATATATATATATATATATATATATATATATATATATATATATATATATATATATGATTCTTTGGCCGAATTTATTTTAGTATGACTCCACTTTAAGATTATCGATATCTCTAACCCCGGAATTTGAATTTTTAATAACCTATATAAACAAAAATTTTGTTCTTTGAATTATTAAATGTTAAATTAGTTGATTATTATTATAAAATATTACATATATTGTCTTAAAATTGTCAAGTAGTTTATTTTTCGATACCATACTTGGCTTAACCTCAATGCAAACTACTCACAATTCATTCCAATTCAAATTCGAATATCATATCAGTTTGTTAGTGATAGTGATTTTTAAAAACGATATATAATGTAAATTAAAAAAATATTCTAAGATATCCTTATCTTATAATCTATGTATTTGAGTTGGGAAAAAATATATTTGAAATCGATGAGATTAACTTTCAAATTTTTTATATTCAACAAAGATGAAACATAAGAAGAAGTTTGTTGTCATCTTTTATTTCTCGTTTTTAGATCTTTCTGACACTTTTTTTCAATATTTATTTTCTTTTATCTTATTTTTTATGTCATTATATTTTTGTTACAAAAAATTAATTCATTTCACTATAAAAGGATGAGTTTTAATAAAATATTGTATACATATGAACTTTAATTATATTTTTACTCTTTGGTTGAAATTGTTTCATATTTTTCTTTTGGCTTTATCTAATCAGCCTAAATAGGTGTTCACCCGACCACTTAAATTAAAAATTAAATGATGTGTAATTTATATATAATCCATATATAATATTTATATAATCGTGTGTTATCAGTATATATCTATTTATATTAGCTATAAAATGTAAACAATAAATATGGCCGGATATTACGTAAATATTCCATAAGATTTCGGGTTTTTGAGTTATCCATGATATAACTTCTATTATAAATAATTATAAAACTCTCTACTAATGTTCAAAAATATCTTATCTTTTTATTATCTTTGAATTAAAAAAGTAAAGAGCTTTTTCGAAATAATTTATTTACATTTAAAAAAAAACATTTACGTCATACCATTTTTTTCTTTATATATACTCTTTGTTACACTTAAAAGTCGTTATAGAAACTATCAATTAGAAACCAATTTCTCTCTTGTTGAGTTTGAAAAAAAAACTTTTCAGATTCAAAACTAATATTCTTCAACGAAAAAATATTATATCCTTGCAATATTGGCCTGACTATAATTAAATGAAGGGGTTTCAGCTTTTACCCTTCAATTTCTTGAATGTGCTAAATTGAAATTAATGATAGCAATTGTATAGCGAAAGTTTTGTTATTTGTTTGATGTCCATTTACACAAATTGACTCTTCAAACAAATATTCTTCAAGAAGAAAAAAGAAATAATTTTTTTTTAAATGTTGACTGATTTTGTGATGTTTCTTTCTCCAGCTTGTATGTTTACTTTATTATATATGTAAGTAAACTTTTTTTGGTTTTGTAAACTCTTTTTTGTTATTTAGATAAACATAGACGTGTACCCTATATATTAAATTTATTTTAAAGAATTTTGTTTTATTCAAATCTAGCTACAGTGTTTCAAAGAACTATACTTATAAGATTTTAAATGTGAAAGAGTTTTATAGTTATATGAAGTAGTTTTTTTTGCTAGAGGCGAAGTAGTATTTAAATAATTAGAAAAAATAACAAAAGTTCCTAACATGATTGCATATGATAACATGATAAAAAAAGATAAATTTTATTTTTAATTTAAATTCGAATTTCAAAACTTTATATATTGGAATTTTAGAACTTTATATTATATATATATATATATATATATATATATATATATATATATATATATATATATAAAATCATTTTATTTTGCATTTTTTGGGAGTATTTCTCATATAGGTCAAAAATCACGTGCTTACACTATTGACATTTATTAGCTTGTCACTTGGCTTAATCATAATGTCAATTATATATGGTAACTTTCTTGCTTTAATATATATATATATATATATATATATATATATATATATATATATATAAGTTAAATAAGGATTATTTAGTGCCATCCTTTAAATTTTAATCCTATTAAGATTTTTTTAGAAAAATAGCTTCCGCGCCAGAATTTTGAAGCGCTCATGGCGGTTGCTAGGATTTCATATTTGATAAAGGCAAGGGATCTTATGGTGATTCATCAGAATTTCTAAGTTTTTTTATGGTATTGAATATGACTTGCCTTAACAACAAAATATGGTGATCGTGAGGATTTCTGGTCAAATCCAGATGAATTGCTAGAATATTTTCAGCATTTGTGGCTGAAATACTGGCGATTCTTCAGGATTTGGCTACAAATTCTGGTATCATCGTAACATGTGTAGAAATTCATCAATGAGTTTTTGTTACAAAATTGATTCAAATCAATTTTAAGTGACTCCAAATTTGATATACAATTTAATACCAATCCCAATAACGACAAATAGTTATTGTCACGATCCGGAATTCCCACCCTCGGGAGTCGTGATGACGTCTAATCGTAAAAGCTAGGCAAGCCACAAACCTAGAAATCTTAAACTCTTCTACGATAATCCTTTTTACAACTCATTCTAACAAGTGATAAACACCTACATGACAGAGGAATATAAGCTTTAAGAGGAAGTCTTAAATAAATATAAAACAAGAATGTTCGAAAGTCAATACATGCCTCTACCCAGAAACTGGCGTCACAATATCCACGGACTATTAGGAGTACTACATACAACAATCTGAAGGAAAAATAATACTATTTGTCTCGGATACATGAGATAACAGAACATAATAAAAGATAGAGGAGACGCCGGGCCTGCGGACGCCTGCAAGGCTACCCCAGTATCTCGGTGGACTGAAGGCTGGCTCCCCTATTGTTGTTGATCAAGTGCCGCTCAGATATCTGCACAGAGTGCAGAGTGTAGTATCAGCACAACCGACCCCATGTGCTGGTAAGTGTCTGGCCTAACCCCGGCGAGGTAGTGACGAGGCTAGGACCAGACTCCAGATAAACCTGTGCAGTTATATACTATATGGCGGAAAAGTAAACAGGTAATAAGCAATCAAAGCTGGGAAAGGGGACACATGTTTTGGGGAAACATATCAATTC
Organism: Nicotiana sylvestris; assembly: GCF_000393655.2. Classification (NCBI taxonomy): domain Eukaryota; kingdom Viridiplantae; phylum Streptophyta; class Magnoliopsida; order Solanales; family Solanaceae; genus Nicotiana; species Nicotiana sylvestris. The sequence goes on along the minus strand of NC_091067.1, from coordinate 26,329,094 downwards.
TATCAGAAACTTAATAAAGTATGGAAAAAAAAACACTTGATGTCTACAATCAATACAATAACAATACTGTTGCGGCGCGCAACCCGATCCCTTATCATTTAACATTGTTGCGGCGTGCAACCCGATCCACATATATAACTTTTGCGGCGTGCAACCCGATCCACATATATAGCTGTTGCGGCGTGCAACCCGATCCAATATAATATCCGTTGCGGCGTGCAACCCGATCCAACATAATATCTAATAATGTTGCGGCGCACAACCCGTTCCAAATATACAGTCCACAATAATCATAATTAACCGTCTCGACAAGGGATCAACAATAGACTACAGTATCCCGGCAAGGGAACTCAACAGTACAAGTATATACGTCCCAGCAAGGGAGAAACAACCTTAACCAAACTTGTTCCAACATCTAACTATCTCAACTATAACTCAACTAGTTTCAACAGCTAACTACCTCCGCTATAACTAAACTTGTTATAACACCTAACTATCCAGCTATAACCAAACTTGTTATAACACCTAACACGAAGAATCATCAACCTAAGCGTCCGTAGTATCAATTAAGAACACAATGCAAGGAAACCTCAACTCAATAATAGCCCGGCAAAGGGGAAACACAATGATCTCTTTTCCTTCTCACTTTTACTTCACAATTCACTTCGCAACTCGAGCCAATGCTCTAGAGTTTCGATTATCACTTATACTTTCACAATTCGTTATACAACTGGAGCCAATGCTCCTCAATGTTCATAGGTCACAACTCTTTTCACAACTTTATACAACAAATAGAAGTCTTCACCAAGGCATGAATAATACAACGAGATCATGAAAATTACAAGATAAGACTCACGGTCATGCTTTACACCAACGCATAGATACTCGTCACCATGCCTATGCGTCGTACTCAACAAGAAACAAATAGCAAATAGGACACAACTCCTAATCCCTCAAGCTAAGATTAGACCAAACACTTACCTCGATGCCTCGAACACAACTCAAGTTTCAATTATAGCTTTACCCCTTGATTCCACCGCCAATTCACTCGTATCTAGTCACAAATTACTTAATTACATCAATAAACGCTAAATGAATTAACCCCAATGCATGAAAATGAGTTTTCCAAAGTTTTACCCAAAAAGTCAAAAATCGCCCCGGGCCCACATGGTCAAAACTCGAGGTTCGAACCAAAACCCGATTACCCATTCCCCCACGAACCCAAATATATGATTTATTTTGAAATCGGAACTCAAATCGAGGTCCAAATCTCCAATTTTTGAAAAACCTAGGTTCTACCCAAAACACCCAATTTTTCCCATTAAAATCATTGATTTGAAGTTGAAATCATGTTAAAAGATGTTAATGATTGAAGAAAACTAGTTAACAATGACTTACAATTGGTTTGGAGAAGAAATGTTGTTTGAAAAATCGCCTCTTATGTTTTTGGGGTTTTGAAAAATGGAAAATGATTGAAAATCCCGTCTATTTATACCCCTTTCAGACCCTCTGTGCAGACCGCACAAAATGGACTGCGACCGCACAGGCCTTCCTGAAGTGTTGCGGTCCAGTCCCCTGTGCGAACCGCGGCCGCAAAGCTCTCCACCGTGCTCCACGCGAAACCGATCGCGGACCGCACTGCAGCGCCCTGTGCGGACCGCAGAAAGCCGACCGCGGCCGCACAGCCTTCACCGCGCACCGCACAAGGTCGACCGCGGACCGCACTAGTGGGGTTCAGAGACCTGCAATTTTCTAGTTTTAAGACTAAAACATCCCGAAGCCTACCCGAAACTAACTCGATCCCTCGAAACTCCAAATCAAGTGCACACAAAACCTCAAGAACATCCTACGGACTTATTCGTGTAATCAAATCATCAAAATAATATCATGAACATCAAATCAATTCTCAAGATCAATGAAATCTTCTCAAAACTTCTTTATTCATCAACTTTGCAATTTAAGTCCAAATCACGTCATATGACATCCGTTTTTTGCCAAATTCCACAGAAATACTTTAAATCATATATAAGACCTGTACCGGGCGCCAGAACCAAAATACGGGCCAGATACCATCATGTTCTAATCAAATTTCATTTCAAATTTCTTTAAACAAGTTTCAGAAAATAATTTTCTTTGAAAATTATTTCTCAGGCTTGGGACCTCGGAATTCGATTCCGGGCATAAGCCCAAGTCCCATATTTTCCTACGGACCCTCCAGGACCATCAAATCACGGGTCCGGGTCCGTTTACTCAAAACGTTTACGGAAGTCAAATTAGCTCATTCTATAATCAAAACTTATCGCTTTACACAGATTATCATATTTAAGCTTTCCGGCTATGCGCCCGGACTGCGCACGTAAATCGAGGTGACTCTAAATGAGGTTTTCAAGGCCTCAAAACACGGAATTTTATTTTAACATTCTCCACCTCTAAAACAACCGTTCGTCCTCGAACGGACAGAAGAAGGAAGTACCTGAGTCGGGGAAAAGATGGGGATAACGGCTCCGTATTTTGGACTTGGACTCCAAGGTCGATGCCTCAGGAGGCTGACATCTCCACTGAACACGAACAGAAGGAAAACTCTTCTACCTCAACTGTCGAACCTGCCGGTCTAGAATAGCTATCGGCTCCTCCTCATAAGACAAGTCCTTGTCCAACTGGACAGTGCTGAAATCTAACACATGGGATGGATCGCCGTGATATTTCCGAAGCATGGACACATGAAACACTGGATGCACGGCTGATAAGCTCGGTGGCAATGCAAGTCTATAAGCCACCTCTCCCACTCGATCAAGAATCTCAAACGGACCGATGAACCTAGGGCTAAGCTTGCCCTTCTTCCCAAATCTCATCTCGCCCTTCATAGGCGACACTCAAAGCAATACCCGCTCTCCAACCATAAAAGCCACATCTTGAACCTTGCGGTTGTCACACCTCCTTTTTACTTACACCCCCGAAGGGTATAAGAGAGTTTTTTTCCAACTTAAAGTGACAATCGAAACGAGATTATTTTATTTAAGAATTAGAGTCGCCACTTGGGATAATTTATGGTGTCCCAAGTCACCTGTTCAAATCCCGAATCGAGGAAAAGCTTGACTCTATTTTATAGTCCGCAACACAGAAATTCGAGTAAGGAATTCTGTTAACCCGAGATAAGGTGTTAGGCATTCCCGAGTTCTGTGGTTCTAGCACGGTCGCTCAACTGTTACAATTGGTCTATTATCTGATTTTGATACATGTTTTAGCCTATGGTATATTTTAACTTTCTAACCGCTTTTAATTATTTTAAGGAAAATTACAACGTCATCTAAAACACGTCTTTGGATCACACCACATGAAATGCACCCGTAGTTAGAGATATATTTTATTTAACGTTGTTAGGATTTGGATTTGGGTCACATGAAATGCACACCCGAGTTTAGTAAAGTAATTTTAAAATAGCGTGCCTAAAGCAACTACGCACTTTCAACTTTGCGAGGGCCATGGAAAATTCAACTAATGGCACACTTCGATTTCTAAAGGATTAAAATTAATTAAGCGAGGGCCATAAATTTAGGGGATTTATTTAACATGGCACACCTCGATTCAAAAAGATTTCTAGATTTAATTTTTGAGGGCCATAGCTATTTATGTTGTCTAATATGGCTCACCTCCACTATTTGAAAGCCCAATTAATCAGTTCGAGGAGGCTTGTGGAACTTTTAACTATAAAATCTCAATCCTACTAATTAACTAGCGAATACCAAATTAAAAGGGCAATTAAATCAAAACCAATTTTAACAAATAGCCATGAACCCAATCCATTCCTACTGCTTTCGAGTTTGGACCCAGTGAGTCCAATTCTCAAAGGAAGGCAGACGGTCAAGTACCCATAGTGACATTGAGTCTAAAAGCATCTACCATTGGGCCAACTCTGGCCCAAGTTTTCAGAACCAACCATTGCTAACCATTTAAAAGCAAATCGATTAAAAGGGCTATGGACATGTAATTGGAACAACTTCTGGACTTGGTCGCTTAAGCTCAAAGTAACTAAGCTTACAATTCTGAAATTCAAAGGATTTCCAAATCCAACAATTGTTCAACCAGCATAATTACTCAGATTCGAATTTACTCAAACCTATGCCTAGAACATGCAATCGACGAAAGAGATCCAATGGAATCATTCAACATAACAAATGAGAAGTTAAACATCAACCTATGACTTAGCAAGATTATAAAACATCACATGCAATCATGAACATTATTCAGCTAGCTTGGTATTTTGGATAACTTCAAATAGAACATATACTAAACAATGTTAATCTCAACAAACATCTAAAGTTCGAGCAACCTAATCAATATTCCACAATAATGGCCCTTTAGAGCCCTTTGTACAAATCTGAATTCATATTCCATGCCAACCATCAATAATTTAAAACATATGACTTGTTTAACATTGCAAGTGTACTTTAAGCTGAAACAGAAATGAATTAACTACGATGAAAGGCAAGACTAATTTTGAAGGTTTCAGAAATGTAAAAACAAACATCTAAGAAACTAATGCTCTTTGTATATCAAACTTCAAGCAACAAACTTGTGCTTCTCCATTTCATATGTCAAGGAGATGAACAATACCTAGGAATAAAGGAAACAAAGAAGTAAGGTTCATCAGAAGGAAAATCAGCAGCAACCAACTTTAAACCCAGCAATAGAACAGTATATACCACAACAAAATCCAAACCAGACTTCAACCAACTCGGAGTTTAGTCCATTTTGAACCAGAATGCAAAAACTATGAATCTCAGTGATCTAAACTAGACTACTAGGACCAAGAGAACCAAAATCCAAGCAAAATTGTTAGTGGTTTTCCAGAAAAATGCCAGGGATTCAAAGTTATTTTAAGAATTACTTCAGGACTAGCAGCCGTTTCAGTTTCTGAATTTTTCTCTCTTCAATCCCTGCCTTGAAAGGCAAGAAAATATGCCTTTATAGGCAAGGAAATATGGCATCATTCCGGAAAATTAGATTTGTACCTTAATCCCTCTCCAATTCTCATTTTAGCTTATTAGCCCTTATCCAACTTTTCTTTTTGTTTAACTACCCCTAGTTCAAATTTCAGTTTATTAGGCAGTCCCCCTCCCCAGCTTCCTAGAAGCTTCCCAATTCTGTTACTCATAAATTCCCTTCCCCAATTTTCTAAACTACCCCTCGAGCCCTGGTTATTTACCCTCCCATCCAAATAGACCCCGGGTCCAAATGACACAAGTGAATGGGTCTGAACTAGACCCAATTTTTTTTGGGCTTAATTTTAAACCTCAATCTTAAATGGGTATGATATGAGGTTTCAAAAGAGAGGCCTGAAATTGCTTTACTTTTTTTTATTACTGTCAAGACAGAACACAAATGAAATCATCAACAAAAGAAAACTTCACCTATTCAACTATATCATAACATACAAGAAGAAAAGATTTGAACAAAAATAAGAACAAATAATCCAGACAAGATGAGGTGAGAAGACGAAGACTGAGACCTAAAATAAAACAAAAGAAGAAAAGAAAAAAAATGAAAGAAAGAAAGGAGAGGTAAAAATACCTAAGGAAACAGCCTGAACGAACCTTGAACTTTGACCTTCGAACTTTCGATTTTTTGACCGAAATAGGCCTCAATCGTGTGTTCTCAAGCCAATACACACAACTGAAGCCAATTTCGACCTCAAATCTTCAAACACTCGATGATTCGGATTTTTGGGATTTAGGGTTCTTCTCTTCAAATCAAGATTCGAGAAGTTCCCAGGGGATTCGAAAGGAATTGGTTTGAGATTTGGGAAGAGGGGGTCGAGTGGGTTCTATGATGTTAATTTTGTGAGGATTGGGGCTGTTTAGGGCCGCGCCGCCAGGCTTCTAGGTTGTGGAGAAAAGGGGTAGCGGGTAGGGTTTTCCGTCTCTAAGGGAGTGAATGGGAGAGATGAGTGATGGGGGGATTTCGGATAGATATATATATCAACTGGTCCTCACTTCTGAGCCGTTGGATTGTATAACCTCGACGGCTCAGATTAAGCTTAAACTAAACGGGGTCGTTTGGTTGGGGGGATGGGTTGGATCGATTTGGACGGGTATGGGCTGGGTTTAACGGGTTTCAGGGGGAAATGAATTGGGCTGGTTTAGGACTCTAAACACTTGGCCCAAATCTGATTACTTCATTCTTTTTCTTTATCCTATTTCAAATCAATTTTCCAAAAAATTCTTTTTTTTTTCAAAATTAAAATAAAATCTAAATTAAATCCTAAAACCTAATTAACCCAAAAAACACTAATTAAACCTAAATGATAATTATCACAATTAATTAAAAGATAAATTAAAAGAAAACTATTCAAAACCAAAGTTACCCTTGAAAGGTGCAAATTAAACTATTTTTGTGATTTTCCCTTTTTTTTTTATAAAATAACTTAATTACTAATTAATTCTTAAAAATGAAAAGTTAAATCCTAAATTCAAATGCAACCTATATTTTTGTATTTTTTATTAATTTAAATAAAAATAAACACGCACAAACAAATGCAAACAATTGATAGAAAATGCCCCCAAAAATCCACAAAATTGCAAACAATGGAAAAATTATTTTGTTTTAAATTTATGGAAGTAATTCTTATAGGGCAAAAATCACGTGCTCACAGCTTCCCCTCTTGCTCGGAAACACGAAGAATTTTCGTGCAAAGATAAAGTGAGCGAATACGAGCGATTTTTGCCCGTTTGGATACTCCGTGTGAAGCATTTTTTTGAAAGATTTGACCGCACCCTGCTTCTTAGGTTGCCTACATATCCCTGGCTATAAAGGAATCAGGTCAGTGTAGTTCGGGAAGTTTTGGTAGCTGAGACTACTATGAAGCTGTGATTTCACTGTTGCTGCTGCTACTGCTTATTGAACCCCTTATTACACTATGACAAAATAAAAAGAAGCTAGACTAGACTATGATCTATGCATTACAAGAATCCTATCTATATCATTGAACTTGCTCTTGTGGTTCTTGTTGCCTTGTTGACTTGTATTCTCTCGGTGAAATCCCTTTGTTGCCGACCTGAATTGTAATCTGAGATATTTCCCTTTCTCCAGGTGGATGCCTGACTGCTGAACTTAAATTATATTCCCGTGCTCTCCAGGTGGGCGCCTGACTGCTGAACTTGAATTGTATTCCCGTGCTCTCCAGGTGGGCGCCTGACTACTGAACTTGAATTTTATTCCCTTGCTCTCCAGGTGGGCGCCTGACTGCTAAACTTGAATTGTATTCCCGTGCTCTCCAGATAGGCGCCTGACTGCTGAACTTGAACTGTTTCTCCCTGTTCTCCAAGTGGGTACCTGATTTCAACAAAAATAGACAAAATAAAAAACAATTTCTGCCCCAGTTTGGTAGTTGGGAACATATATAAGTGTTAAACTGAATCATATTACCAAATATTACAAATAATTTGAAAGCTAGATCCCGTTATCCAGGAGGGCCCTGACAGCTCCTAGTTAAACGACAGTTTTATATCTAAATTATATCTCCTAAAGGTATTAGTTTCGCTACATCTTGTTATCTAAGCCGATCTATAAACTATACCCCATTATCCAGGAGGGTCCTGACAACTCTTAATTAAATGACAATTTCAAATATAAGTTATATCTCCTGAAGGTGGGACTTCTGCTAAATCTTGTTATCTAAGAGGGTCTTAAACTACTCCCCATTATCCAGGAGGGTCCTGAAAATCAAAAGTCAAGTTTTATCTTAAGAGTGACAATTTTATGGCTAAATTATATTACCCTACACCAGAGCTTACGCTAAATTTTGTTATCCAATGAAAATTTTAAAGCTAGGTCCCATTATTCAGGAGGGTCCTGAAAACTCCTAATTGAATCCTATCTCAAACATGCAAACTTTGAAGCCAACTTATATTCCTTTGGGGTACATTTATGCTAGATTATGCTACTCATGATTGTTTTGAATTTTAAACTAGGTCCCATTTTTCAGGAGGGTCGTGAAAATTTACGGTCAAACCTGTCTGGTGCTTGCCTTTCCTTGCGGAGGGTTTCTCCAAAATAAATGAGATTTTCTGCCCCTGTTTTAAATGAAAGAAAAATCTTGTCAGTTTTAAAAAATGTGGTGGTTGGTTTGTGGTCTTGACTTTGAGGGCGATTGCTCCTTCCTTCCCATGACAACTTTGATTTCCACTCGAAGACCTTGCTTGTTTATTGACTAACCACTTTCTTTGTCACCCATATCACAGAAAATACCTCTTCTCCGTTCAGATCCAATACCTTCTATCTATTGCATTGCTCATGAACTAACATCTACCAAACCTTTGTGTCTCACATGAATCCCAAAGCACATCAATTGCCACCCACTCAGTGCGCATGCTATTCCTTCTTGACTTAAACCACTGGCTTTCACACCTCTTTCTTACCTACACCCCCGGAAGGGAGTATAAGGGAGTTTTTCCAATTTAAGTGACAATTGAAATGAGATTATTTATATTAAATTCAGAGTCGCCACTTGGAATAATTTATGGTGTCCCAAGTTACCGGTTTAAATCCCGAATCGAGGAAAAGATTGACTCTGTTTGCTGTCCGCGAACACAGAAATCCGGGTAAGGAATTCTGTTAACCCGGGAGAAGGTGTTAGACACTCCTTAGTTCTGTGGTTCTAGCATGGTCGCTTTGATCATACTCGGCTTATTAAATTGTCTAATTACTGATTTTAAAACCTTTGTGCATTTACCCTTTTAACCGCTTCCAATCACTTGATTTATTCGTAATTAAAGAATTGAGTTACGCGTACGTATACTCTTTTCTTTTGGCGCGTCAAAAATTATGTCACGCGAACGTGTCCATAATTAACAATGCTTGTTTAATTATTTAAGAAAAATTCGGTTGAAGTTGCGCGAACGCATACCTCGAGTCTTTTAAGAGTTTAATTTGCCATTTTGTTACTGAAATGTATACATAATCACAATACCAATCTAAACTGGGTCTAAAGCAAACTACGAGTGTTTGAGGTTATTTTATACTAAGTTAATATTAATGCAAGGGTCATAGTTTAGGGATTTTGTTTATGTATGGCACACCTCAACTAATTAATGAACATAACTAGTTGGTTAAAAGACATAAGAGGATTTCCACTTATTTTATGCTAATGTTTGAGCCAAAATTTAATAATCGATGAACTAATAATAGACAACCCATGCTTGATCGCGGAAAGGCTCAGGCTGGTCAGAAGCCCAACGGCCAACTACCAGTTGCTATATGTTCAACGAAAGAGACAACTGGGCTCGACGTGAACCCAGGCGGAATATCCCATCGCTGAAAAGAAATTCGGCACAACTGGGCCAAAGAAGGCAGCCCAGTTTCACGATTCAGTGCTAATGCTTGAGGCCAATTGCATCATTCAAGGAAATCTGAGTTAATACTGATAATACTGGACTCAGATGCAAAGCATATTTAAATGCTAACATATATTCTGAAGTGAATATGCAACTCCTAGTGAGATTTATTTCAACAAAACTCCACAAAACGATCTCCCTACATCGCCAAAATAGAATATTCCATGCCCGAATAACAACTGACCCATTACCAATCATTACATGAAATTGAAACTCTTAATGAATCTTCACTGAGCATCATTATCGTTCATACAACCAGCCTAGCTATCAAACACAACCAATTCTTATTTCAGTTTTCATCAAAATACCTGAAAGGACCTCGAAACACATGTATATATTTGATAACATGGCTTCAACAAGAAATTTTCACTCTATACCTAGTCGAAAGACCTTTTAAAATGCAAGAAGCTCATACACAAGCAAAAGCAGAACTAAGTGAGACTTTGACATCACTTGATTAACACATATTACACTAATTAGACTAAGGATCACGATCCACAACTAACACATATTACACTAGGTATAGATGAATACTCTTGAATCAACTACATTCAGACAAGGTCCAAATCCATCACTTAAAACAGATGTAATACCAGGGAATGAAGTATGCAAAATAAGCTAGGCTAGGCAAACATGAGATAAATAAAATGGCAGAATCAAGTAGTAATAACAACAGGAACTAATGTTTGTCATTTAACTTCAGCTTGGTTTATAGATCTTAACACAGAGACTCAATCAGGTCTCATTTCCAGTCACAATTCAAAGGAGAACCTGGAGATTGCAAAAGGAAAAGAGGTGAATGCAGTAAACAGCAACAACAATAACACTCAGCACCCAGAAAATGAGATAGCAGACTAGTTTTAAACCCAGCAGATGAGATACAATAATCCAGACACTAATTTCAGTCACTCAATGAACCAGAAGACCTCAAATCAGACTTGGCCTTAACCCATTTTAGTATCAGCTAGCCAGAAATTGCTTCAATAATAGGAAAACTTCAGAAAAACACTAAGAGAACTCAGCGTAACAGTGTTACTTTCCTAAAATTCTTCAGCAGTTTTGATTTTTCTGATTTTTTTTCTTCAATCTCTGCCTTGAAAGGCAAGAAAACATGCCTTTATAGGCAAGGAAGTAGGGCAGCTTAAAGAAAATCAAGTTTGCACTTTGCACCTTTTGAAATTTTTATTTTAGCCTAAGTGCCCTTAGTTTAATACTCAGAAGTTAAAATAGCCCCCACCCCAGCTTCCTAGAAGCTTCCCAAGCAATTATAAAAGATTTCCCCACCTATACTACCCAAATTACCCTTTAAACCTCTGAAAACTAACCCTTCAACCCATGTTATTACCCCCTGAAACTCATGGGTCAAACTGACCCAATGACTTGATTAAATGAAATGGGTTGCCTTTCTTTTGTAAATGGGTCAGAAAACCCATAGCCCAAACAACTTAATTCTAAGCCCTTGTAAGCGACAGAAGAACACACACTTGAACCAAACGTTCTAAAAAAAAATCTGAACTAATCAATTAAACCAACAACAAGGGAATTAACTAAACCATTAATTAACAGACTAAGCAATTTCAGACAACAAATAAAAGGAACTCTAAAAACAAACGATTTTCTTTAAAAGCACTTAAGACTAATCTTAAACAAAGTGTCAACAATTGATTTTCCCTTTAATAAAACTCAAAGATCTCATTCTTTTGAAGAAGAGAATCAAAAGGAATGAAAATTTTGACAAGGGCAGGAAGCTTCCAAAGCAAGAAGGTGAGAGGATGAAGGAAGAAAAAAGAAAAGGGAAGAGCAAATACCTAATCAAGCGATAGGGCTGCTCTGAATCGGGAATGACTCCTCTGATTTAATCCATAAATGGGTGTCAAATGATTGTTCCCATCTGGAACAACCAAAAAACCCATTTCGGTTCAAATCGTCCATAACAACAACATGCAATCCACAGAATCAAAGGCGGAGCAATTTTGGTTCTTAAGGACCTCTAGCTCTGACCTTAAATTCAAGATTCGACGGGATTCGAGGGACATGGAGGGTGGATTTGGAAAGAGAGGAGTGAGGTGATTATGTGGTATCGATTTGGGGTCATTTGGTAACGGCGCCGCAAGGTTAAGGCGGTGGGAATTAGGGGCGGAGGGTAGGGTTTCCATCTCTGAAGGGGGTGGAGTTGAGAGAGACGATGAGAGGGTGGGGGGTGGGGGTTAAGGGTTCTGACCATTATATATTAAAAGATCCTCAGTTCCTGTCCGTTAGATTGAAAGAGATCAATGGCTCAGATTTGCGGATAGAAAAAAGACGTCGTTTGGTTCGTGCCTGGGTTTGGACCGGGTTAGGGGCAAGTCAGGGCATGGTTTGGACGGGTTCTGTGTTTGGGCCTGAACGAATTAAATGAAAATGGCCCAACATCCAGCTCTCTTTCTAATTCTTTGCAAATCAATTTTCCAAAAATTCTTTTCTTCTTCTTTTTCCAAAATTAAATTAAAACCTAAATCAAATCCTAAAACCTAATTACCCTATCAAAAACACTAATTAAGCCTAAATACTAATTATCACAGTTAATTAAACAAGCAAATTAAAAGAAATCTACTCGAAATCAAAATTTAAAACCAACAGTGCAAATTAAACTATTTCTTTTTTTTATTTTTTCCATTTTTATAAATAATTAATTTGCTAATTAATCTTAAAAATGCAAAGTCAAATCCTAAATGCAAATGCAACATATTTTTGTATTTTCATTAATTAAACAAAAATAAAAAATAAAAAATAAAAATGCATAGACAAATGCAAGCAATTATCAGAAAATGCCACGAAGTCCACAAAAATTGCAAATAATGAAAAGAAGTTATTTTGTTTTTGACTTTATGAGAGTAATTCATATAGGTCAAAAATCACGTGCTCACAGCTGCCCCTCTTTGCACGGAAACACGAAGAGTTTTTGTGCAAAGATAAAGTGAGCGAATACGAGCGATTTTTGCCCGTTTGAATACTATGTGGGAAGCATTTTTGAAAGATTTGACCGCACCCTACTTCCGAGGTTGCCTACATATCCTTGACTATAAAGGAATCAGGTCAGTGTAGTTCGGGAACGTTTGGTAGCTGGGGCTATCATGAAGCTGTGATATCACTGTTGCTGCTGCTGTTGCTACTGCTTATTGAATCCCCTTATTACATCATGATAAAAAGAAGCTAGACTAGACTATGATCTATGCATTACAAAATCCTGTCTATATCTTCAAACTTTCTCTTGTGGTTCTTGTTGCCTTGTTGACTTGTATTCTCCCGGTGGAATCCCTTTGTTGCCGCCTTAAATTGTAATCTGATATGTTTTCCCTTTCTCCAGGTGGACGCCTGATTACTGAAACTTGAATGTATTCCCTTGTTCTCTAGGTGGACGCCTGATTGCTGAAACTTGAATGTATTCCCTTGTTCTCCAGGTGGGCGCCTGATTGTTGAACTTAAAATGTATTCCCTTGTTCTCTAGGTGGACGCCTGATTTCAACAAAATAGACAAAAACAAAGAAAAACTTCTGCCCCAGTTTGGTGTTGGGCATGTCATGTTACCAAATATCAGTAAGAACTTGAAAGTTAAAACTTGAGTTGTACTCCCTTGTTCTCCAGGTGGGCGCCTGATTGCTAAATTTGAAATGTATTCCCCTTGTTCTCCAGGTGGGTGCCTGATTGCTGAATTTGAAATGTATTTCCTTGTTCTCCAGGTGGGTGCCTGATTGCTGAATTTGAAATGTATTCCCTTGTTCTCCAGGTGGGTGCCTGATTTCAACAAAATAAACAAAAACAAAGAAAAACTTCTGCCATAGTTTGGTGCGGGGCACATCTGTGAGTGTTAATTGAATCATGTTACCGAATATCTCTATGAATTTGAAAGCTAAATCCCATTATCCAGGAGGCTCCTCAAAACTCCTAGTTAAATGATGGCTTTAAAATATAAATTATATTTTCTAAAGGTGTGACTTTCGCTAAATCTTGTTATCTAAGAAGGTCTTAAACTACATCCCATTATCTAGGAAGGTCCTGAAAATCAAACATCAAGTCATATCTTAAGAGTGACAACTTTTACGGCTGAATTATACTACCTTACAATAGAACTTACGCTAAATATTGTTATCTAATTGAAATCTTAAACTAAGTCCCATTATTCAGGAGGGTCTTGAAACTTTAAATTGAACCCCATTATCCAGGTGGGTCATGGGAATCAAAAATCAAACCTGTCTGGTGCTTGCCTTTCCCCTGCGGAGGATTACTCTGTAACAAACAAAATTTTCTGCCCCTGTTTCAATCAAAGAAAAATGTTGTCAGTTTAAAATTTGGTGGTTAGCTGATGGCATTCTTACTAAAAGTGGCCTCCCTGTTGTCGTGCTTCGTTTTGACTGACTTCCCCTGGACTGGCCAAGAACCGCTTAGCTTTCTGACTGATTTTCAATCCACGTGACCTTGGATGACCCGAATGTTCTATACCCGAACCGTTGTTTTCACCTCTGACCCCTTTAACTAGGCTTCTGCATCTCCCATGAAATTACTGAATCATTCCGCCGATGGAACTTTCACTGGCACCTTATGTCCCATTTCACGTCATACTACCTCTAGCAATGCCTTGGCTGCCCTATGCCTTGTGCTTTGGAAGTTGGTAGTAGGCTTTGAAATTCCTTCTTATTTGCTTAAACAAAACTGACATTGGGAATATCTTAGAGAAATAAACCCAAAAGAAATGAAATGCAACGACTTTGAGAGTTAGGGATAAGAAAAATCAAAAACTGGAGGACTGTCTGAAAAGGAAAAAGAAAACAAACTTATCTGAGTGGAGCAGCTGGTATCAATGATCGTGACATGCATTTCGGATTAATCGGCCCAATCTGTCCAACCAATCAACTTTTAGCTGCCATACTTTGTTACCCCGGAATTTCAATAACCTGACTTCTTTACCAAAACCTTGACCTTGTTCGGCCTGCGGTGCCCTGAAGGGTTTTCATCAACAAGCCTCTCTCATCTGTTCATCTCTCAACTCACTTTCTCCTTACGGTGCCCATGAGGGTTTTCACCAATAAGACTCTCTCATTTTTGATTTCTCTCAGCTCCCGTCGCCTTACGGTGCCCATGAGGGTTTTCACCAATAAGACTCTCTCATTTTGATTTTCCTGCTTGGACCAGAGTGTTGCCCCTGATATGAATCTCTTCTACTTGCTCGACTTGGCATCTCTCGAAGACTGATCAGAAGGTCTTTCTTTGGACCGTAACGTGGGCTTTTGGATAGGGTTAGAAAGAAAGGGTATCAAAGGATCAAAACAATTCAAATGGGTTCAAAATTACAACTTTTGGAATCAGATTTCCTATAACAAACACAACTTCTGCCCTAGTTTCTTTGCTTGGGGATTTTTGGATTTTGTTTTGATGGGACCGAACCATGAGGCTGCCTACGTATCCTTAAAAGGAATCAGGTCGAACGTAGTTCATGTCATAGAAATTACTTTGTTGTTGTGATTTTCTCTTTTCTCTTTCTTTTCTTTCTCTTTTTCTCTTTTCTTTCCTTTTTTTATTTTTCTTCTTCCTTTACTTATCTTTTGCTCTTACATTTCTGAACTTTGCTACTGATTCCAAAAGGCGGGTATGAATGGAAATAAATAAGGCTCAAGGGGGTAACAAAGGATAAAGTGTTTAGATAGCAGAACAAAATGCATTCGTCATTCCAATCTTCAAAACATGCCAAGTACGAACAAATACAATTTAAACAAAGAAATCATACATAATATCTTTTGACCGCATTGGAATTTATGTCCATTTCTACACATTTTCCTTCTATATCTGTTAAATACAAAGCACCATGGTACAACACTCTCGTTACGACGAACGACCCCTGCCAGTTTGGGGCGAACTTGCCTTTTACTTCAGCCTGATGAGGAATAATGTGTTTCAATACAACTGACCCACTTCAAACTTTCGTGGACGCACCTTCTTATTATATGCTTTTGCCATTCTCTATTGATACAACTGGCCATGACACACTGATGCTAATCGTTTCTCAACAATCAAACTTAATTGTTCCAGGCGAGTTTTAACCCACTTACCATCGTCAATTTTGGCTTCTGCAACAATCCGAAGGGATGGAATTTCAATTTTCGCGGGTATCACTGCTTCCGTGCCATATACCAATAAATAAGGAGTTGCCCCTACTGAAGTACAAATAGTAGTGCGATAACCCAACAATGCAAAAGGCAGTTTCTCATGCCATTGCCTGGACCCTTCCATTATTTTTCTAAGTATCTTCTTTATGTTCTTGTTGGCTGCCTCGACTGCTCCATTCACCTTGGGGCGATATGGGTTGGAATTGCGGTGTGTAGTCTTAAACTGTTGACATACCTCTTTCATCAGATGACTATTGAGATTAGTCCCATTGTCTGTAATGATCACCTTTGGTATCCCAAACCGGCAAATGATATTTGAGTGCACAAAATCAACCACCGCCTTCTTGGTAACAGACTTGAATGTTTTAGCCTCTACCCACTTGGTGAAATAGTCTATGGCCACTAGAATGAACTTGTGCCCGTTTGATGCTGATGACTCAATTGGCCCAATGACATCCATGCCCCACGCAACAAAAGGCCACGGTGCAGACATCGTGTGTAATTCAGATGGCGGAGAATGAATCAAATCTCCATGCACTTGGCCCTGATGACATTTATGCACGAAACTGATACAATCTCGCTCCATAGTGAGCCAATAATTACCTACTCGGAGAATCTTCTTTGCCAACACGTACCCACTCATGTGCGGTCCACAGACTTCAGAATGTACTTCGGTCATAATAGTTGTAGCCTTCCTAGCATCTATGTATCTCAGCAGCCCAAGATCTGGAGTCCTTTTGTATAGAACCCCTCCGCTGAAGAAAAAACCGCTTGCCAACCGCCTAATTGTTCTCTTTTGATCACTTGTGGCTTGTACTGGATACACCCCCATCCTGATGTATTCCTTGATATCATGAAACCAAGGTTCCCCATCGAGCTCTTCTTCCACCACATTGCAATAAGCATGATGATCGTGGATCTGAATCTGCAAAGGGTCCATATAAGCCTTATCGGGATGGTGCAACATTGACGCCAGAGTAGCCAAAACATCGGCAACCTCATTGTGAATCCTTGGAATATGCCTGAACTCTATTGATTGGAACCGTTGACAAAGATCGTACAAGCATTGTCTGTACGATGTGAGTTTTAAATCTTGTGTTTCCCATTCTCCCTGAATCTGGTGCACTAGGAGGTCTGAGTCACCCAAGACCAAGACTTCCTGGACAGCCATATCAACAGCCATCCTCAAACCCAAAATGCATGCCTCGTACTCAGCCATGTTGTTAGTATATTAGAACCGAAGCTGAGCCGTAACAGGGTAGTGATGCTCTGTTTCAGAAACAAGTACCGCTCCTATCCCAATGCCTTTCATATTAGCAGCCCCATCAAAGAAAAGTTTCCATCCTGGCTTTTCAATCTGTTCCAATTCATCAATGTGCATTACCTCTTCATCAGGGAAATAAGTCTTCAAAGGTTCGTATTCTTCATCCACAGGATTCTCAGCCAAATGGTTAGCCAATGCTTGTGCTTTCATCGCAGTCCGAGTCACGTAGACAATGTCAAATTTTGTGAGCAAAATCTGCCACTTTGCGAGCCTTATGGGCATAGGCTTCTGGAAGATATACTTGAACGAATCCAAGCGAGAGATGAGGTAAGTAGTATACGATGACAAATAATGTTTCAACTTCTGGGCTACCCAAGTTAGGGCGCAACACATCCTCTCAAGATGAGTGTACTTAACCTCGTAAAATGTGAACTTCTTGCTGAGATAATATATGGCCTGCTCCTTCCTGCTAGTGATTTCATGCTGTCCCAACACACATCCAAATGAATTGTCCAAGACCGTCAAATACAGAATCAAAGGTCTCTCTGGTTCTGGCGGGACCAACACATGTGGGTTTGACAAGTACCCCTTTATATTATCAAATGCTTCCTGACATTCATCTGTCCACTTGACCACAACATCTTTCTTTAACAGTTTGAAGATAGGCTCACAAGTTGTAGTGAGTTGAGCAATAAACCTACTGATGTAATTCAATCTCCCCAACAGACTCATCACCTCAGTCTTGTTCTTTGGGGGTGGCAATTCCTGGATAGCTTTGATCTTTGATGGGTCTAATTCAATACCTCGGCGGCTGACTATGAATCCCAACAACTTTCCAGACGGAACACGGAACGCGCATTTTGCAGGATTGAGCTTGAGATTGTACCTGCGAAGCCTTTGGAAGAACTTTCTCAGATCTTTGACATGGTCAGACTGCTTTCTAGACTTTACAATCACATCGTCCACATAAACCTTGATCTCCCTGTGAATCATGTCGTGGAATATGGTCTTCATTGCCCTCATGTAGGTTGCCCCAGCATTTTTCAAACTAAATGGCATGACCCGATAGAAGTACGTTCCCCATGGCGTGATGAATGCCGTCTTTTCTGTGTCCTCCTCATCCATTAAGATCTGGTGGTAGCCCGCATAACAATCCACAAAAGAACCAATCTCATGTTTGGCACAATTATCGATCAATATATGGATGTTCGAAAATGGGAAGTTATCCTTAGGACTTGCCTTGTTGAGCTCGGTAATCAACACACGCCCTGGTCTTGCCATCCTTCTTCGGCACACGCACAACATTGGCTAACCAGGTGGGATACCGGGTCTAATGACTTTGGCCTCAAACTGTTTGGTGACCTCTTCCTTAATCTTCAAACTCATATCAGTTTTAAATTTCCTCAGCTTCTGCTTGATAGGGGGGAATGCCGGGTTAGTGGGCAATTTGTGAACCACCAAGTTAGTGCTTAGACCCGGCATGTCATCATAGGACAATGCAAAAACATCTTTATACTCGAACAATGCTTTAATTATCTCCTCTCTGAGTTGTGGTTCAAGAAGGACACTTATTTTAGTTTCCCGGACATTATCTTGGTCCCCTAAATTGATTGCTACTCAAGTTAGGCCTGGGTTTTTCTTCAAAATGGCTTAATTCTTTACTAATCTCATCAAAGGCTTCATCCTCGTCATATTCCGATTCACCATCACACTCTATTTCTTGAATTACTATTTCAGAATTAGATTGGCTTTTAAGACTAGACCGGAGGTTCCTCATGCATGTCATATCATTGAAGCCAACATAAAAAGAACTGCACAAGGAAGAAAAGAAAAACAAAAATAAAACTATTAGGAAGGGAGGAAAAGGGAAATTACATTTCATTGAAATTAAAGATAACAAGGTTTATACATCCAAACGGACGGAACATAGAATCTGAATTACAACCCTGGAATAATCCAGATAAACTGAAAGAAAATCAAAGCAAACTACCAAAACTCCTTCCTGGTGGGGAGAGGAGTAGCTTCCCAATTGTTAATCTTTGCACTGGGCCCAACAAACTGCATATCCACTTTACTCGAACCCTCTCCAGCCTCCAACACGTTCACATCGGCGAATAACCTCTCGAACTTTTCAATCAAATCTCCATCCATATTAACCACTGAACTGGGAACCGTCGTTACTGGGCGCTTTCTAGTACCAGGCCTGACAAATGATCTGGAAAGATGCGGGACCGGTTTTAGAAGGGCCCATGCCCTCAGTTTTATTTTTCTGGCTCTTCATACTTCTGCGACTGTGGGCTTGAATCCCAAACCAAATGTATCCAAGTTTTTAGGAAGTGAAACCGACTGTACGATACCTTGCAGAGATGCACCCAAACCCTTACCCGGTACAAAACCATTTTTCAACATTTCAATGGCTACCATGATTGATGCAGCAGCTACCCTTGGAGTTGGCATGCACTTCCCTTCTGGGATTCTTTCTACCAATACCGTGTCAAAAACCTGATAAACCCATGGCCCCTTGTCGTTTTCAACCTCTATTAGCGGAACAATGGCATCTCTGGGACACACAAATTATCTTCTCCGTGCACAACAATTTCCTATCGATCCCATTCAAACTTGACAATTTGATGCAGAGTAGACGGGACCGCTTTGGCAGCATGAATCTAGGGTCGACCTAACAACAAATTGTAAGAAACAGCCACATCGAGCACCTGGAATTCCATGGTAAATTATACTGGACCTATTGTAAGCTCAAGCACTATGTCCCCGACTGAATCTTTCCCTCCACCGTCGAATCCCCGAACGCAGATATTATTCTTGTGAATTCTTTCATCATCCACCTTCAACTTGTTTAGAGTGGAGAGGGGGCAAATGTTCGCGCTGGAACCATTGTCAACCAGTACCCGAGTAACCACAGAATCTTCGCATTTCACCGTCAGATAGAGGGCTCTATTGTGCTCAGTACCCTATACGGGCAACTCATCATCAGAAAAAGTGACTCTGTTTACCTCGAATATCTTGTTAGCTATCTTTTCCAAGTGGTTTACTGAGATTTTGGTAGGAACGTGGGCCTCACTCAAGATCTTCATCAAAGCCCGACGGTGCTCGTCTGAATGGATCAATAATGACAATAATGAAATCTGAGCCGGTGTTTTCCTCAACTGCTCCACAATGGAATAGTCTTGCACGTTCATCTTTGTCAAGAACTCCTCTACTTCTTCCTCGGTCACAACTTTCTTCGCCAATACTGGGTTATCTTTGGAGATCTTATCTTTTCCCAACTTTTCGAGGGCAAAGCATCTCCCCGATCGAGTCAAACCATGGGTCTCACAAACTTCTTCTTTAACCTCTTTCCCCTTGTAAGTCACTGTCACTCGTTCATAATTCCACGGGATTGCCTTGCTGTTGACTATCGGTAATTGAGTTATCGGCTTGATAATGACAGGATCTGTACGGGCACCCTCCACAACTACCACAGGCTTGTTTGCCACTCCTGGCACAACCACTTTCACTTTTTCATGTTTCCCTGCAACGTCACTTGAGGACCCTTTCTTGACCACCGCAGATGGTTCACTTTTTGTCCCGTTCAACTTAATCATAGACTTCACACTTGTTGACTTTTCAAACGGCCTGACATCACTGGACCGAATCATCATGATAGTTTGCGAATGCTTCTTAGGCTACCCTCCCTTATGAACTATCTCAATCATATTTGTCTCATGATGGGCTGGCAATGAGTTCTGGTTGATGTTAGGTGCCTCTAGAGCTTGGACCTCAATTCGATTAGTATCAATGAGCTCTTAAATAGTTGTTTTCAATTTCTAGTACTTCTCTGTGTCGTGCCCCGAAGCACCGGAACAATATTCGCAACTCACAGAGTGATCAAGATTCCTGGGGGGAGGATTTGGCAATTTTGGCTCGATCGGACTTTGCATACCCAATTGTCTAAACCTGTGGAACAAACTAGTATAGGATTCTCCCAATGGAGTGAAAGTCTTCTTCTTCTGCAACCTCTCAATTTTGGTGGCCTGATAGGGCCTGAAACTTGTTCCATAGGGATTTTGGTAGGCTCTTGGGGGTGGATAGGTATTTTGTGGAGCTGGGTAGGGATTATGTGGAATTGGCGCATGCCATTGTGCGTGAGCAGGAGGTTGAGGGTATGTTTGTGCATGACAGACGGAAAAATAGGGATCTAGTGGTAGGTAATAGTGTTGTGGTGGGCTATATGGAGTGTGGGGGTGAGTTTGGTGATAGGGTCGAGGCTGGTTGTAGTAACGTGAAGGGCCCCTAGATTCGACCCAAGCTCCTGACTCAACTGTCGCAACATCCTCTTTTTTTTTTTTCCAAGTACACCCCCAGTATCGTTTTGAATGGCCTGGGTGGTCGCTTTGATTGATGAATAACTCATGACCTTGTTGGACTTGAGTCCCTCCTCAATCATGCCTCCCATTTTTACAACCTCATTAAAGGACTTGCCCACCGCTGACACAAAATGACCAAAATAAGTGGGCTCCAAAGCTTGCAAGAAATAATCAACCATCTCACTTTCTTTCATTGGAGGGTTAAACCTCGCAGCTTGCTCCCTCTAATGGAATCCATATTCCCTGAAACTCTCACCGGGCTTCTTCTCAAGCTTCGTCAATGACAGACGGTCTGGGATAATTTCAAAATTGTACTGAAAATGGCAGGCGAAGGCTTGGGCCAAATCGTCCCATGTGTACCACCTACTATGATCTTGTCTGGTATACCATTCCAATGCCGATTCGCTCAGACTTTGGCTGAAATATGCCATCAGTAATTCATCTCTTCCGCCTGCCCCTCTCATCTTGCTACAAAATCCTCTTAAGTGTGCTACTGGGTCACCATGCCCGTCGTACAAATCAAACTTGGGCATCTTGAATCCTGCTGGTATCTGAATATCTGGGAAGAGACATAAATCCTTATAGGCCACACTTACTTGACCTCCCTACCCCCTCATATCTCAGAACGATTGTTCTAAGCTTTTGACCTTTCTGATCATCTCCTCATGTTCGGGATTTTTGGGTGGCTTCTTGGTCTCTGCCGGGAGATCAAAATGAGGAGTGTAGGAATATGGTTCTGGAACTTTGAAGGTAGGCTCGGGGGGTAATACTAGTTGTCGAGAGTCTGGAACAGAGGCTCACTGGAAGATCGTTTATAATGCAGCAGGTGGAGGTGCCATAAAAACGGGCGTGACTGGTGGAGAAGGGTATGAGACTTGTTTGGGCGGTGGAGCTTGAGAAGTATGGGAAGTGGTGCCATAACATTGCTGGTAGAGGGGAAAGGCTGGAGATGAGTTCACAGTGGGAGGCTCCTGAAGTTGGGCCGATGGTGGGATATAAGCAGGGTTGGCGGGATAAACCGGTGGTGGATGCCCCTTTGCCCAGGCTTGGTGCATTTCAGCCATTTGCTGCTTTAACTTATACATCTCTTCCTTCATCGCATTAACATCCAATTCTTCCACCTCTTTTTGACGGATCAACAATACTTGCCTCTGGTTCATGGTTGGCCATGTTCAGCTTGTCTTTTGATTGGGTGTTGTAGGAGTGAGTTCCTAGAATGCCAATCAACTAACCACCTTCCTAGACTCAATATATCAAAAACAACCTTGTTAGCAATTAGGGCTTTAACAAATTGGTAACCGCACATTTTGGGGAATGAATGCACCTAAGCAGTTAACCGTTTCTATTATGCATTTGATCGGCTGCTTGCATCATCCCGACTTTTCCTTTTTCCTTTCTTCTTTTTCTTTTCGTCTTTTCACTTTTGCCTTTGATTTCTCTTTGTTTTTATCCTCTCATTTCCCTTTTGTTTTGCCATTGTTTCTTTCTCTTGGTTTTCTTATTTTTCTCTCTTTTTCTTTTCTTTTTCTCTCTTGTTTTTCCTTTCTTCTCTTTTCTTTTAGGGTTACGATCGAATCCTATGGAGATTGCCTATGTATCATGACACCGCATGAATAAGACCGAGTGTAGTTCTGGGAAAGATAAAAATAAATAACAAAATATTTTGGGATTTTCAATTTTCATAAAAAACAAACGCTATTACAAAGACTCAAAACTAACAGACCCTAAAGAAACTAACAAACTATGATGAAAGAACGAGATACAAACTCTAAAATAAGCTATCATACTCCAACAAAATAAAATACAGACTCGAAAACAGATGACAGACTCCCGAAGAAAGAAAATACAGACTCAAGTGAAAATCACGAATACATCAGTGCCTCCAACCCTGCCCTAGGAACACCAACTGGTCTTGCAGCGGGCCTGCTTGCCATGTCATCTTGGAGCCGATAGAGTTCTTCCATTATCTAACGGACGAAGATCATTACCGTGGCGAAAAATATGGACCTAGTCATGTCATCACATGCACTGCACTTCATGGTAATGTAGTCAGCAATCCTTCGAACTCTCTCTCTCTCTCATGATGCCCTTTTCTTGCAACAGACGGCCATTCTGACGGGATCTAGCCTCTAAGACCTGAGTGGCAACATGGTTTTGTTCTTGCAAATGTCGCAGGTCCTCTTCCAACCGTGCCATTAAGGCGTAACAATGTTCTCTTTCAGTCTTAAAGTTTTTGGCTTGTTTAGCCATTTTACCTTCGAGGTTGCCAATTGCCTTTTCCCAACCTGTGACCCCTCTTTCGTATCTTTCTTTCATCCGTTGAACGAAAGCTGCACACATTTCGGCACTTTTAGCCAACTTCGCTTGTGCTTTCGCTAGTTCAGACTCAGCTTTCTGCAGGTCATCTTCATAGTCACGTACCTTTTGAGTAAAGTTATAAATGAGCCTTTCATCTTTTCTGCTTCGGCCTGGGTTCTCGGCTTTAATTTTCAACTATCGAACCTGGGCTCTGAGAGCTTCATTTTCTCGCACCAATCTTCTCCTCTCACCCTCAGCCTCTTGTGCCTATAAATCATTGTTGAAGGTGACATTTCTCAACTCTTCTCACAGATTCTGAATGGTGGCCTTATATTCCTTTTCCTTCTCCCCCAGGCTAACCTCTCCTGAATTTTATCATCAAAGGCTTGAACATGAGGCCTTTTGGCGGGCCTCTCGGGCTCTGGCTCGTTATTTACACAAGACATTTTCTCAAACCAAGCAACATAGTTTGGATCTACTTCCCCCTTGGCGATGTCTGGTACTTGGGTGCTATGTTTTAGGTACCGACAGCTATTCCAATCCTGTTGAACTACAACCTCGGGCAATGCAACTTCTGGATGTAACTCTATGACCTGAGTGCTTAGATCTTCATCTTCGGGCACAATCTGATACCTTCCCAATTGCCTCAAGACCCTCTACGGTGCATATGGCTGAATACTCCTTACACCTATTAACCTCAGGTAGCCCTTGGTAGCAGTCATATATATGGCTTCTATCCTCGGGAGCCATCCTATAGTCCACTCGACCTGACCTGCGTTAAGAACTTTCAAGTGGGAGACACATGCTTCGAACCCTTCTAGTGCGTTGTAATCCTTTACCCTCTCCTCGTAGCTGGTGATGAAGTTACCCGGGCTCGAACCATAACTCATGAATCTGGGATGATGTCGAAGGTGCTCGATCAACCACATTTGCAGAAGGATGCTGCAACCTTCAAAGAACTGAGCCCCTGCTTTGCATAAAGTCAATGCTCGATAAATATCCGCCAGTACCAACGGGGCAAGTGTATGATCTTCCTTGGTAGTGAGGATTTGTGAAATTCTAGCCATACGAATGTCCACCGTCCCTTTATCATTTGGAAAAACCATGATCCCCAAGAATGCCACAATAAATGCGAATCGGCGATGAATTTGCCAAAGGCCTTTTATCTTATTTGTTGCTCAGACCCTTTTCATGCGTTTCAAAACCAGCAGAGTGCCCAAACTTGAAGTATAAGAAATGGAAAGCACAACATCCATTGCTCACACGCTCTTTATTCGTCTGTTTACTAATATTCAGGAGGTCAAAGAACTTGTGCACCGACGGAGCCCTTGGAAATATAAGTTGTTGCTTCCTCAAATCCTCTCCGAATTCAATGTACCCGACCATTTCTTCCAAAGTAGGGGTGATCTCAAAATCCGAGAAATGAAAGATATTGTGGACAGGATCCTAGAAAGTTACCAAAACCTTGATCAGATCTTCCCGTGGTTTGATCTCAAAAATATTTATAAGAGCACCCAATTACATTTTCACCCATTTTTGACCATCTTCGTCTAGATCATTCCACCTCATACGCAAGTGCAACTGAGCCTGTTCCCTGACGACTTCTGGCGGATCCTAAATGGTATTCATTTGTTCCTGTGGAAGGTTAAGGTTAGGGTAGACTCTAGTGGACCTTATTGCAAACATGTTTCCAAAGAAACAAAAAACAAATCAAAGGACCATGATTTCTTCCTCTATATACCAATTTTAGCCAAATGACTACTTTTGCAAATGTGGCCCCTTGCAATTTTACATGAATTTTGAGGTCGGGGAGGATTATTTTATGACACTTCACAAACATGTCCGTTCTTTTACGAAAATAGCCTTTCGACAACTAAAAAATACTCTAAGGCTATCTCGGCAAGAATGGTTTAAGACATTGCCAAAGCTGGATCGACTTATTTTGACCAAAATCCAGATTATATTCACTTGACCACTGACTCTCTTTTTCTTGTTTTTTTTTTCAAAAATAAGGCCGAACCTTATGTAGGTTGCCTACGTATCCCACGTTCGGTGAGAATCAGACCTGCGTAGTTCGATTATTTTTGACACATTTGGAAGAACATAGTGTTTGACTCTTTTGAAATAACTCTTTTTGAAAACGTTTGGCAGAGTTTCAGGACTTTTTTCGAATACCGGGGTTTTCTTTAGAACCGGGCTTTATTTCCTTCCGTTCATCACTCTTGGTTTTTCTTTTTGCTTTATTTTCCCTGGCGGGTCAGCATGCAAGCCAAATCAAATAAATGTTCACATAACACATAGAATGCATCAAGATGGTCTGTTATTTCGGGCACACTTGTCCTAGACGGACCCAACCCCTGTGTTGAGTCCCCTAAGTCAAATGCACATGATGCAAACAAATGTTCCTACTAGGGATCCAGCATGAAGCTGTGTTTTTCTAGGTTTAAATCATGGGGTTTTGGTCTAGACTTGGGGTACCCGAGCGGACAACTGGGGCCAAGGAAGGGGCGACGTACCGAGAGCACTAAAGTCTACCCAGCCTTGTCACTTGCCCAGCCTCGCTCTATTTGGTATAATTTCTACATAAAAAGCGGGCCACGCGAACGTGTGCACCATTTTTAGAAGACTAAAAAGGGTTGCGTAGGAAGACAATTATATACAATTCAAACAATATTAAAGTGGTAAACAGATAGCATTTAGCACAAAAGGTTCACAGAATACAGTAATATTAACAATAAATGAAGCTAAGTAAAAAAAAATTATTTAACAAGCTCGAATTCTTGAACCCTGAACCAGAGATTCTAGGTTTGATCCTCAGCGGAGTCGCCAGATCTGTCACACCTCCTTCTTATCTACATCCCCCGGAAGGGAGTATAAGAGAGTTTTTCCAATTTAAGTGACAATCGAAACGGGATTATTTATATTAAATTCAGAGTCGCCACTTGGGATAATTTATGGTGTCCCAAGTCACCGGTTTAAATCCCGAATCGAGGAAAAGATTGACTCTGTTTGCGGTCCGCGAACACAGAAATTCGGGTAAGAAATTCTGTTAACTCGGGAGAAGGTGTTAGGCACTCCCGAGTTTCGTGGTTCTAGCACGGTCTCTTTGATCATACTCGGCTTATTAAATTGTCTAATTACTGATTTTAAAACCTTTGTGAATTTATCCTTTTAACCGCTTCTAATCACTTGATTTATTCGTAATTAAAGAATTGAGTTACGCGTACGTATACTCTTTTCTTTTGGCGCATCAAAAATCATGTCACGCGAACGTGTCCATAATTAACAACGCTTGTTTAATTATTTAAGAAAAATTTGGTTGAACTTGCGCGAACACATACCTCGAGTCTTTTAAGAGTTTAATTTTCCATTATGTCACGCGAACGTATACATAATCACAATACCAATCTAAACTGGGTCTAAAGCAAACTACGAGTTTGAGGTTATTTTATACTAAGTTAATATTAATGCAAGGACCATAGTTTAGGGATTTTGTTTGTGTATGGAACATCTCAACTAATTAATGAGCATAACTAGTTGATTAAAAGACGTAAGAGGATTTCCACTTATTTTATGCTAATGTTTGAGCCAAAATTTAATAATCGATGAACTAATAACAGACAACCCATGCTTGATCGCGGAAAGGGCCAGGCTGGTCAGAAGCCCAACGGCCAACTACCAGTTACTATATGATCAACGAAAGAAACAGCTTGGCTCGACGTGAACCCAGGCGGAATATCCCATCGCTGAAAAGAAATTCGGCACAACTGGGCCAAAGAAGGCAGCCCAGTTTCACGATTCAGTGCTAATGCTTGAGGCCAATTGCATCATTCAAGGAAATCTGAGTTAATACTGATAATACTGGACTCAGATGCAAAGCATATTTAAATGCTAACATATATTCTGAAGTGAATATGCAACTCCTAGTGAGATTTATTTCAACAAAACTCCACAAAACGATCTTCCTACATCGCCAAAATAGAATATTCCATGCCCGAATAACAACTGACCCATTACCAATCATTACATGAAATTGAAACTCTTAATGAATCTTCACTGAGCATCATTATCGTTCATACAACCAGCCTAGCTATCAATCACAACCAATTCTTATTTCAGTTTTCATCAAAATACCTGAAAGGACCTCGAAACACATGTATATATTTGATAACATGGCTTCAACAAGAAATTTTCACTCTATACCTAGTCGAAAGACCTTTTAAAATGCAAGAAGCTCATACACAAGCAAAAGCAGAACTAAGTGAGACTTTGACATCACTTGATTAACACATATTACACTAATTAGACTAAGGATCACGATCCACAACTAACACATATTGCACTAGGTATAGATGAATACTCTTGAATCAACTACATTCAGACAAGGTCCAAATCCATCACTTAAAACAGATGTAATACCAGGGAATGAAGTATGCAAAATAAGCTAGGCTAGGAAAACATGAGATAAATAAAATGGCAGAATCAAGTAGTAATCAACCACTCGGAACTAATGTTTGTCATTTAACTTCAGCTTGGTTTACAGATCTTCACACAAAGACTCAATCAGGCCTCATTTCCAGTCACAGTTCAAAGGAGTACCTGGAGATTGTAAAAGGAAAAGAGGTGAATGCAGTAAACAACAACAGTAACACTCAGCACCCAGAAAATGAGCCAGCAGACAAGTTTTAAACCCAGCAGATGAGATACAATAATCCAGACACTAATTCCAGTCACTCAATGAACCAGAAGACCTCAAATCAGACTTGGCCTTAACCCATTTTAGTATCAGCTAACCAGAAATTGCTTCAACAATAGGAAAACTTCAGAAAAAAACTAAGAGAACTCAACGTAACCGTGTTACTTTCCTAAAATTCTTCAGCCGTTTTGATTTTTCTGATTTTTTCTCTTCAATCTTTGCCTTGAAAGGCAAGATGCCTTTATAGGCAAGGAAGTAGGGCAACTTAAAGAAAATCAAGTTTGCACATTGCACCTTCTGAAATTTTTATTTTAGCCTAGGTGCCCTTAGTTTAATCCTCAGAAGTTAAAATAGCCCCGACCCCAGCTTCCTAGAATCTTCCTAGGCAATTATAAAAGATTCCCCCACCTATACTACCCAAATTACACTTTAAACCTCTGAAAACTAACCCTTCAACCCATGTTATTACCCCCTGAAACTCATGGGTTAAACTGACCCAATGACTTGATTAAATGAAACGGGCTGCCTTTCTTTTGTAAATGGGTCAGAAAACCCATAGCCCAAACAATTTAATTCAAAGCCCTTGTAAGCAACAGAAGAACACACACTTGAACCAAACGTTCTAAAAAAAATCTGAACTAATCAATTAAACCAACAACAAGGGAATTAACTAAACTATTAATTAACAGACTAAGCAATTTTAGACAAACAAATAAAAGGAACTCTGAAAATAAACGATTTTCTTTAAAAGCACTTAAGACCAATCTTAAACAAAGTGTCAACAATTGATTTTGCCTTTAATAAAACTCAGAGATTAAAATGAACTCGTTCTTTTGAACAAGAGAATCAAAAGGAATGAAAATTTTGACAAGGTCAGGAAGCTTCCAAAGCATGAAGGTGAGAGGATGAAGGAAGAAAAAAGAAAAGGGAAGACCAAATACCTAATCAAGCGATAGGGTTGCTCCGAATCGGGAACGACTCCTCCGATTTAATCCATAAATGGTGTCAAATGATTGTTCCCATCGGGAACAACCAAAAAAAACCCATTTTGGTTCAAATCATCCATAACCACAACATGCAATCCACATAATCAAAGGCGGAGCAATTTTGGTTCTTGGGGACCTCTAGCTCTGACCTTAAATTCAAGATTCGACGGGATTCGGGGGATTCGAGGGACATAGAGGGTGGATTTGGAAAGAGAGGAGTGAGGTGATTATGTGGTATCGATTTGGGGTCATTTGGTAACGGCGCCGCAAGGTTAAGGCGGCGGGAATTAGGGGCGGCGGGTAGGGCTTCCGTCTCTGAAGGGGGTGGAGTCGAGAGAGACGATGAGAGAGGGGGGGGGTTAAGTTTTCGGACCATTATATATTAAAGAATCTCAAAGCAAAATGGCGTCGTTTGGTTCGTGCCTGGGTTTGGACCGGGTTAGGGGCGGGTCAGGGCATGGTTTGGACGGGTTCTGGGTTTGGGCCTGAACGAATTATATAAAAATGGCCCAACATCCAGCTCTCTTTCTAATTCTTTGCAAATCAATTTTCCAAAAATTCTTTTCTTCTTCTTTTTCCAAAATTAAATTAAAACCTAAATCAAATCCTAAAACCTAATTACCCTATTAAAAATACTAATTAAGCCTAAATACTAATTATAACAATTAATTAAACAAGCAAATTAAAAGAAAACTACTCGAAATCAAAATTAAAAACCAACAGTGCAAATTAAACTATTTCTTTTTTTATTTTTTCCATTTTTATAAACAATTAATTTGCCAATTAATCTTTAAAATGCAAAGTAAAATCCTAAATGCAAATGCAACATATTTTTGTATTTTCATTAATTAAATAAAAAAAATAAAAAAAATGCACACACAAATGCAAGCAATTATCAGAAAATGCCACGAAGTCCACAAAAATTGCAAATAATGAAAAGAAGTTATTTTGTTTTTAAATTTATGGGAGTAATTCATATAGGGCAAAAATCACGTGCTCACACTGGCCTTGGCCTTGAGGTCTATTGCTCCATCACTTACCATGATAACTTTGATTTCTGCTTGGAAGACCTTGCTTGTCACTGGTTAACCACTTTCTTTTGTCAGTTTTATCACAGAAAATACCTTTGATCCCTTCCAACCCAACACCCTCTATCTGTTGCATTGTTCATGAATTGACATATACCTATCCTTTGTATTTCACATGAATCTCAAAGCACGTTGATTGTTACCAACTCAGTGCGCTTGTTGCTCTTTTCCTGATTTATGCCACTTTGATATGCTAGCCAGATCCCGTTTTGTGTAATTGGAAAGATGGTGGCAAATTTTGAAGTCATTTCTCACTTGTTTTGACCAAACGGACTCAGGAAGAGGAAGTAAACAAGACAGAAGGAATAGTGTAAAGGACAAAGGAAAAAGATGATTCGTAACAAGAAAACTACAAAGTAGAAACCTGTCAGATATGGATACCAACTCTAATGACCATGACATGCACTCGTGGTCTATTCTGTTGAGCAAGTGTGATGTTCAACTCCTGTTATACCCCTAAACCATGAAACTGGGATTCAATGCTCCGATTATCCAATCTGATTCACAATCCTTATTCGACTTGTAGTGCCCGAAGGGTTTCCACCATCAAGCCTCTCTCATTCTATTCTTTCTCTCAACTTACCGTCGCCTTACGGTTCTCGTGAGGATTTTCACCAATAAGACTCTCTCATTTTCAGTATTTTTCTTCTTGGACCAGAGTGTTACCCCTAATATGAATTATCTCTCCTTTCTTGACTTGGTATCTCTCGAAAACTGATCGGAAGGTCTTTCTCTGGACTGTAACGTGAGCTTTTGGATAGGGTTAAAAAAGAAAGGATATCAAAGGCTCAAAACAATTCACATGGGTTCAAAATTACAACTTTCGGAATTAGATTTCTTACAACAACCACAACTTCTGCCCCAATTTCTTGCTTGGGAACTTTTGAATTTATATTTTGATGGGACCGAACCGTGAGGCTGCCTACGTAACCTTAAAATGAATCAGGTTAAACGTAGTTCATGTCATAGGGATTGCTTTGTTTTGGTGATTTTTCTTTTCTCTTTCTCTTTTCTTTTCTTTTCTTTCTTCCTTTTTCTCTTTTTGTTGTTTTGTTGTTTTTTCTTTCTTCTTTTTCTTCTTTTTTTTCTTCTCTTTTTTTTTCTCTTTTTTTTTTCTTCTTTCTTTTTTTATCAATTTTCATATTTTCTTTTCTCTCTTTTCTTTTACTTATCTTTTGCGCTTGCGTTTCTGATCGTTGCTACTTATTCCAAAAGAGGGGTACGAAAGGAAGTAAATAAGGCTCAAAGGGGGTAAAAAAGGATAAAGTGTTTAGATAGCAGAACAAAATGCCTTCATCATTCCAATCTTCAAAGCATGCAAACGGCACAATTAAACAAACCAAAGAAATCACACATAATATCTTTTGACTGCATTAGAATTGATAGCCATATCCACACATTTGCCTTCTACATCTGTTAAGTACAAAGCACCATTGGAAAACATTCTCACTCTCATTACCACGAACGTCTCCTGTCAATTTGGGCAAACTTGCCTTTAGCTTCAATCCGATGCGGCATGATGCATTTTAATAGGTTTTCT
The DNA here is from genome assembly GCF_000393655.2 of Nicotiana sylvestris. Taxonomy (NCBI): domain Eukaryota; kingdom Viridiplantae; phylum Streptophyta; class Magnoliopsida; order Solanales; family Solanaceae; genus Nicotiana; species Nicotiana sylvestris. Next base: position 26,297,326 of record NC_091067.1, on the reverse strand, counting down.
TTATGTTCTATCTGCCCCAGTTTCACACAATTCGGGCTTGAAGTGATCTCAATATGCCTTTACTTATTTCCCTCTAATGTTCCTATCATCTTCAAAATTGTTTCATTCATTGCTTCATGACTAAACTGACTTTTTAAGACCAGGTTAAGAGTTACGCATGCATGTCATGTTACTAGAGTCAACAGGAAAAGAACTATAAAAAAAGAAGGAACTAAACAAAAATGACTAAAAATAACAGAAAATAGAAAATTGCATTAGACAGATGATGGAAGGATTTGAACAACGAAACAAACTAACTAAACTGGGGTTACAAACATAGAACAAACCTAGAAAACACTAAACGGCCTACTATGACTAAACAAACTAGGCAAAATAAAAGGATAGAAGGGTTTGAGTCACAAGACAATATCCAGATTACAACCCTAAAATAACCCGGACAGCAGAAATGACAACAAAATAAACCACCAAAACTCCTCCCTGGCTAACCAAGAAAAGAGCGTCTTTCCAATCATCAAACTCAACATCTTAGCCACTGACTTCTGTATTAACAATAATAGGACCTTCACAAGTCTCCATCACATTGTTCTTAACAGATTGCCTTTGGGTTCCCTTTGCCTGCTCGTTCTTAGGATCAACCTCTGATAGCGCTGAAAGCTTCGCAGCACGTGGACCTCCGAGGATCCCAGAAGAATTCTCACATTCCTTTTAAAAATAAATCATACACACTATATGTGTCTCATTATGCACAGGTGACGGACTTTGGATAGTGTCTGTTGTATCTAGATTTTGCACGACAATGTCGCCTGCATCAATAAGCTTCTGAATCGCGTTCTTCAGATTCCAACACTTCTCTATGTGATGCCCCGGGGCATCTGAGCAATATGCGCACCTTTGAGAAGAATCAAACTTCTTTGGAAGATGGTTTGGCATTTTTATTTGGATCGGCTTCAACATGTCCAATTTCCTTAGCCTCTGGAACAGACTGGCATATGGATCTCCCAATGGAGTGAAGGTTTTCTTCTTCCTCAACCTCTCCTTATTAAATGCTTGATTGGGCGGGAAACCTTATCCAGGGGGGTTTTGGTAGGTTCGTGGGGGTGGATAGGCATTTTGTGGAGCTGGATACTAGGAAAGTGATGTACGACTTTGGGGGTTCTGTGGAGAGAGTAGCATTGGGGAGGGTCATCTGGTGCACAAGGATATCCACGGGGACGATATCAAGGCTGGAAGTGTTGAGCAGGAAGGCCCATCGGATCATCTTTTCTGTTTCTCTTTCTTCCACCCAAGCTTACTGGGATGTTCTGAATGTCTTTCAAACAACTCATGATTTTTCCTGACTTGATTCCCTCTTCTACTATCTCCCCTATTTTTAACACATTATTGAAAGGCTTTCCCAAGGCCAGAATTAAATGACTGAAGTAGGTGGGCCCCTAGGCTTGTAGGAAAAGCTCAACTATTTCTTCTTCACCAATCGGGGTATTGACTCGAGCATCTTGCTCCCTCCATCTGAGCCCAAACTCCCTAAGATTTCCTCTGACTTCTTTTCCATTTTAGATAGGGAGGAGCAGTCTGGGGTAACGCCTGATTTGTATTGAAAGTATCGAAAAATATCTTGATCCATGTCACCCAGTGTAGGCCATTTACCGACATCTTGACGATTATGCCATTCCAAAGCTGCCCCAGTCAAGCTCTCACTAAAATACGCCAACAACAAATCATCTTTCTCGCCAACACTTCTCATTTCACTGCAATAATCCCTTAAATGGGCTACCGGATCTCCACACCCATCATACAAGTTAAATTGTGGCACTTTAAATCCTGCGGGCAAGCGAACGTCAGGGGACACAGACAATTCTTTGTATGCCATGCTACCCTGGTCTCCCCTTCCTTGCTTATTCTTCAAGGATTGTCCTATGCCTTTCAACCTCCTGGGTATCCCATCTTTCCCTTCTCTTCCTGTGAACCTTTTATTTTCAACATGAGACTTATCCCGCGAGCCCTGTTTGTATAAGTAGGGAACTTTGTGGGCAACCTTTTAGGGGTAATATCGGGCATCATGAGTTTGGAGATAAACGGGTGGATCTGGAGAGTATGGAGGATCATTTGGCATTGTGTCCGGAGCTTGGGTAAGGGCGGCATCTAGGAAGCTAGGTGGTGGCGGGGGTGGTGCCTTCCCAGTCATCCCAAGCCTGATACATGTTTGCCATGTGTTGTCTCAACATCTTTACCTCTTTAACCAACCCATTGTCTTGTTCAACCAACTGCTTTCGGGACCCGGTATCAACCAACTCAGTTTTTTTGTTGTCTGCCATTGCCTTTTGACTTTATATTTTGGAGAGGAGTTACTACTTCGGGAACCACAAACCAAGCACCTTTCTGTACTGAATTGTCAACAACAAACTTGTTAGTGATTAAAGCTTAACAGATAGGCAACCGCTCATTTGGGGAATGAATGCACCTAAGCAGTTAACCGTTTCTATTATGCATTTGATCGGTTGCTTGCGTCATCCCGACTTTCCCTTATTTCCATTTGCAACTACTCTTTTTCTCTCTCCTCTTTTTCTTTTTTTTTTTCTTTTCCATTCTTGCCTTCCGTTGCTTGATTTCCCTTTGTTTTATTCTCTCATTTCCCTCTCTTGTTTTGCCATTGTTTCCTTCTCACGGTTTCTTATTTTCTCTCTTTTCCTTTTCTTTTCGCTCTTATTTTTCCTCTCTTTTTCTTTTCATCATCTTTTTTATCACTCTTTTTTTTTCTTTTGGTTATGGTCGAATCCTATGGAGATTGCCTACGTATCATGATCCCGCATGAATCAGACCGAGTGTAGTTCTGGGAAATATATGTAAAACTAAATGATAAACACATTTTGGGATATTCAAAATTTTCCATAATATAAAACAGTTTTGATTACAATGACTCGTCCTAAAAACTAACAGACTCGATAAGGGAAATTAACAGACCCTGGCTCAAACAAAACCAACAGACTCTGACAGAAAGGTGAAACAACAGACTCGAAAATAAACTAACAGACTCCAACAAAAGAAAGTACAGACTCGCAAATAGACTAACAGACTCCAATGAAAATCATGAATAGATTAATGCCTCAAATGCTCCTAGGGCCCGTGGGACATCATTCGGTCTCGCCACGGGCCTATATGCAAGATCCCTTTGAAGTCCCTGCAAGTTGCTCATTATCTTTCAGACAAATGTCATCAATGTTGCGAAGAAGGTGGTGCGATTCATATCCTCACATGCTTGGCATTTCACAACAATGTAGTCGGTGATGGTTCTGATCCTCTCTCGGATTCTACCCTTTTCCTGAAGCAAACGCCCGACCTGTTGATTCTGGGCTTCCAACACCTGGGTGTCATGGAGATGTTGATTTTGTAACTGTTCCATTTCTTCCTCCATCCGAGCCATCAAATCATAACAGTGTTCTATATCAACTTTAAAGTCCTTGGCCTGTTTGGCTGCCTTATTCTCGAGGGTAATTACTTTTCTTTTCAGGATGGTGATTGTCCCTTCATACTTTCTCTTCATTTGTTGCACAGACTGTGTCTGACCTTTTGCATTTTCAGCCAATTGAGCCCGGACTTTCGCTAGACTGGCCTCAGACTTTTCTAGGTCATCTTGACACTCAAGGGCTTTATTTATCAGACTGCTTATAAGCCTTTCATCCGGTCGGCTTCTTTCTAGGTTTCTAGCAGCTATTCTCATCTTCTGGATTTGAGCTTTGAGGGCTTCATTTCGTGAGTTAGTTTTTTATTTTTCCCCTCATCTGCGGTGGCTTGCAAACCATTTTCAAACTGAAGGTCCATGACTTGCCTTTCCATCCTGCTTATGGTGGTTCGGTACTCATTTTCTTTGGTCAACCAGTCCCATTGCACCTGTGCTTCGTCGGTAAATTGTTGGACATGGGGTTACTTTGCGGGCCTTTCGGGATCATGATGAACTCGTGATCTTTTACCATACCAAGCAGTGTAACTAGGCTCCACCTCGCCTCTGGATAGATCTCGTACTTGAGTTTTAGGCTCTAAGAATTTGCACTGATGCCAAATCCGACGTACTTTTTCTTCTAGAAAAGCGGCTTTTGGTTCCAACTCAATAACCTACCGACTCAAATCCTCATCGTGTGGGATGGTCTGGTATCGGCCTAACTGACGTAGAACTCAGTGCAGAGCATAAGGCTGCATACTACGGAGACCCATCAACAGCAGAAAATATACCTCAGCCGACATATAAATTACTTCACTGACTGAGAGCCACCCGAATGTCCATTCGATCTTATTTACAGTCAAAAATCTCAAATGCGCATGCCATGCTTCCGTACCATCGGGGAACTCATAACCCTCTACCCGCTTTTCATGTTTTTCAATGCACTCGAGGCCAGTCATACCACAATTCAAGTATCTGGGACGGTGGCAAAGGTGTTCCTCTATCCATAATTGTACCAGCATATTGCACCCTTCAAAGAACTTTCCCCCTTCTCGACAAAGGGTCAGAGCTCGGTAAATTTCTGCCAAAATCATCGGCACTATGGTCCCATTTACCTTTTTCATCATAAGGTCGGCTATCCCCATGAGTCCTAACTCTATGTTCCCGTCTTTTTTGGGGCAAATCAAAGTACCCTGGAATGCCATTATAAAAGCTAATCCTCTCCGAGCTTCCCACTTATCTTGTTTTCCCGCGTGAGTAAGACCGGTATTTGGCATCTCGAAGCCACGGGGATTCCCGTAACGTCGGTATAAAAAGTAGAAGGTACAAAATCCTTTGGCCAAATTTCCGTCTCGGATGTCCCGACTGGTGCTTAACAAGTCCAAAAATTTGTGAGGGATTACTGTTCTCGGTTCTACCGGGTATTGATTTCGAAGATTCCCATCAAAACCGATGTAGCCTGCTATCTCTTCCAATGTAGGAGTTAACTCGAAATCAGCAAAGTGGAATATATTATATGTTGGGTCCCAAAATGGTATCAAGGCCTCAATTATGTCCTTTCTCGGCTTAACCTTCAAGAGACCGACAAGACCACCCAACGCTTTTGTTACAACTTTTCTACTATTGTCCTCTAAATCATGCCACCACATATGTAGCTCCAACGGGATCTCCTCACAGACTGAGAAAGGTTCATTTTGAATTGTGCTCATCCTGCACATTTATTAAGGTGATTTTAATTAAAAGAAAACTATGATTCATTTTTACTCAAGAAACATGACCATTTCTTTTCAAAATTTTCACAAAAATATCTGGCTTTACCAATATGGCCTTTCAGCATTTTGAAAACGAAGATTTTAAGGCTGTGTTCGCTAACCGGAAAAAACCTTGAAAAATGACCAAAGGTGGCTATTCTTGCAAAAATAGCCTTCCGGCGCCTTTTTGGGGACATTCAGCTATTTTAGACAAGAATGACATCACCTCACTTATTTGCAATAAAATTAAAATTTTTGTTCTTTTGGGCTATTTTTGCAAAAAGGAAGTTGGACCCGATGGGGGTTGCCTACGTATCTCACACCCTGTGAGAGTCAAACTTCCGTAGTTCGGAAAAATAAAATAAAACCAACTATTTTTCAAAACATAACCCTTTCTTTCTTTTTTTTCATTTTCTCAAAAAAATTCGGCAGAGTTTCAGTACCATTTGGACATTGGTTTTTCCAAAACAAGTGACTTAACTCACTTAACCCTCACATTGCTATTCTCTTTTTTCCAACTTTCTCCCATTATTCAAAAGCCGATCAGCATGAAAATCCAAATCAAATAAATGCACAGGTAGCAAGTAAGATGCATCAGGATGGTCTTTTCATTTTTGGTACACCTGTCCTAGACAGACCTAACCCCTATGTTGAGTCTCCAAAGTCAAATGCACGTGATGCAAGCAAACGTTCCTACTAGGGATCCAACATGAGGTCTTGTTATACTAGATTTAAAACTTGGGTTTATTGTTCTAGACCTGGCTTACCCGAGCGAACAACTCGGGCCGAGGGAGGAAGCGTACCGGGAATACAGAAGCTTCGCCGGCTTTGCAACTTGTCTGAATCTCATTCTAAAATTGGGATATGACTCTAACAGAAGAGAAGTCACACGAAGTGCACACTTCCCAGATGATTTAGAAGATTCAAAGAGAGGAGGGTTTCGTAACAATTTTATATACAGTCCAAACAATATCAAAGCGGTAAAAAGTGGCAATTAGCACATTAGGCTCAAATATATAAAAATTAGATAACAAATAAAGCCAACTATAACAGATATTATAAGCTCGAATTCTGAACCCTGAACCAGAGATTCTGGGTTTGATCCCCAGCAGAGTCGCCAGAGCTGTCACACCTCCTTTTTACTTACACCATCGGAAGGGTATAAGGGAGTTTTTTCCAACTTAAAGTGACAATTGAAACAGGATTATTTTATTTAGGAATCAAAGTCGCCACTTGGGATAATTTATGGTGTCCCAAGTCACCGGTTCAAATCCAGAATCGAGGAAAAGATTGACTCTGCTTTACAGTCCGCGAACACAGAAATCCGGGTAAGGAATTCTGTTAACCCAGGAGAAGGTGTTAGGCATTCCCAGGTTCCGTGGTTCTAGCATGGTCGCTCAACTGTTACAATTGACCTATTATCTGATTTTAATACATGTTTTACCCTATGGTATATTTTAACTTTCTAACCGCTTTTAATTATTTTAAGGAAATTTTCAACGTCATCTAAAACACGTCTTTGGATCACGCCACATGAAATGCACCCGCAGTCCGAGACATATTTTATTTAACGTTGTTAGGATTTGGATTTGGATCACATGAAATGCACACCCGAGTTTAGGAAAGTAATTTTAAAATAGCACGCCTAAAGCAACTATGCACTTTCAACTTTGCGAGGGCCATGGAAAATACAACTAATGGCACACCTCGATTTCTAAAGGATTAAAATTAATTAAGCGAGGGCTATGAATTTAGGAGTTTTATTTGGCATGGCACACCTCGATTCAAAAAGATTTCTAGATTTAATTTATGAGGGCCATAGCTATTTATGTTGTCTAATATGGCTCACCTCCACTATTTGAAAGCCCAATTAATCAGTTCGAGGAGGCTTGCGGAACTTTTAATTAACTAGCAAATACCAAACTAAAAGGGCAATTAAATCAAAACCAATTTTAACAAATAGCCAAGAATCCAATCCATTCCTACTGCTTTCGAGTTTGGACCCAGTGAGTCCAATTCTCAAAGGAAGGCAGACGGTCAAGTACCTATAGTGACATTGAGTCTAAAAGCATCTACCATTGGACCAACTCTAGCCCAAGTTTTCAGAACCAACCATTGCTAACCATTTAAAAGCAAATCGACCAAAAGGGCTATGGACATGTAATTGGAACAACTTTTGGACTTGGTCGCTTAAGCTTAAAGTAACTAAGCTTACAATTCTGAAATTCAAAGGATTCCCAAATCTAGCAATTGTTCAACCAACATAATTACTCAGATTCGAATTTACTCAAACCTATGCCTAGAACATGCAATCGACAAAAGAGATCCAATGGAATCATTCAGCATAGCAAATGAAAAGTTAAACATCAACCTATGACTTAGCAAGATTATAAAACATCACATGCAATCATGAACATTATTCAGCTAGCTTGGTATTTTGGATAACTTCAAATAGAACCTATACTAAACAGTGTTAATCTCAACAAACATCTAAAGTTCAAGCAAGCTAATCAATACTCCACCATAATGGCCCTTTAGAGCCCTTTGTACAAATCTGAATTCAGATTTCATGCCAACCATCAATAATTTAAAACATATGACTTGTTTAACATTGCAAGTGAACTTTAACCTGAACAGAAATGAATTAACTACGATGAAAGCCAAGACTAATTTTGAAGGTTTCAGAAATGTAAAAACAAACATCTAAGAAACAAATGTTCTTTGTATATCAAACTTCAAGCAACAAACTTGTGCTTCTCCATTTCATATGTCAAGGAGATGAACAATACCTGGGAATAAAAGAAACAAAGAAGTAAGGTTCAGCAGAAGGAAAAGCAGCAGAAACCAACTTTAAACCCAACAATAGAACAATATAAACCACAGCAAAATCCAAACCAGACTTCAACCAACTCGGAGTTTAATCCATTTTGAACCAGAATGCAAAAACTGTGAATCTTAGTGATCTAAACTAGACTACTAGGACCAAAAGAACCAAAATCCAAGTAGAATTGTTAGTAGTTTTCCAGAAAAATACCAGGGATTCAAAGTTATTTTCAGAATTTCTTCAGGACTAGCAGCCGTTTCAGTTTCTGAATTTTTCTCTCTTCAATCCCTGCCTTGAAAGGCAAGAAAATATGCCTTTATAGGCAAGTAAATAGGGCATCATTCCGGAAAATTAGATTTGTACCTTAATCCCTCTCCAATTCTCATTTTAGCTTATTAGCCCTTATCCAACTTTCCTTTTTGTTTAACTACCCCTAGTTCAAATTTCAGTTTATTAGGCAGTCGCCCTCCCCACCTTCCTAGAAGTTTCCCAATTCTGTTACTCATAGATTCCCTTCCCCAATTTCCTAAACTACCCCTCGAGCCCTGGTTATTTACCCTCCCAGCCAAACAGACCCTGGGTCCAAATGACACAAGTGAATGGGTCTGAACTAGACCCAATTCCTTTTGGGCTTAATTTTAAACCTCAATCTTAAATGGGTCTAATATGACGTTTCAAAAGAGAGGCCTGAAATTGCTTTACTCCTTTTTTTTTATTACTGTTAAGACAGAACACAAATGAAATAATCAACAAAAGAAAACTTCACCTATTCAACTATATCATAACATGCAAGCAGAAAAGATTTGAACAAAAATAAAAACAAATAATCCAGACAAGATGAGGTGAGAAGACGAAGACTAAGACTTAAAATAAAACAAAAGAAGAAAAGAAAAAAAAATGAAAGAAGGAAAGGAGAGGTAAAAATACCTAAGGAAACAGCCCGAACGAACCTTGAACTTTGACCTTTGAACTTTCGATTGTTTGACCGAAATAGGCCTCAATCGTGTGTTCTCAAGCGAATACACACAACTGAAGCCAATTTCGACCTCAAATCTTCAAACACTCGATGATTCAGATTTTTGGGATTTAGGGTTCTTCTCTTCAAATCAAGATTCGAGAAGTTCCCAGGGGATTCAAAAGGAACTGGTTTGAGATTTGGGAAGAGGGGGTCGAGGGGGCTCTATGGTGTTAATTTTGTGAGGATTGGGGCTGTTTAGGGCCGCGCCGCCAGGCTTCTAGGTTGTGGAGAAAAGGGGCGGCATGTAGGGTTTTCCGTCTCTAAGGGAGTAAATGGGAGAAATGAGTGATGGGGGAGGGGGAATTTCGGATAGATATATATCAAGTGGTCCTCACTTCTGAGTCGTTGGGTTGTATAATCTCGACGGCTCAGATTAAGCTTAAACTAAACGGGGTCATTTGGTTAGGGGGATGGGTTGGACCGGTTTGGATGGGTATGGGCTGAGTTTAACGGGTTTCAGGGGGAAAGGAATTTGGCTGGTGTAGGACTCTAAACACTTGGCCCAAATCTGATTACTTCATTCTTTTTCTTTATCCTATTTCAAATCAATTTTCCAAAAAATTCTTTTTTTTTCCAAAATTAAAATAAAATCTAAATTAAATCCTAAAACCTAATTAACCAAAAAAAATACTAATTAAATCTAAATGATAATTATCACAATTAATTAAAAGACAAATTAAAAGAAAACTATTCCAAACAAAAGTTACCCATGAAAGGTGCAAATTAAACTATTTTTGTGATTTTCCCTTCTTTTTTTTAATAAAATAACTTAATTACTAATTAATTCTTAAAATGCAAAGTTATATCCTAAATGTAAATGCAACCTATATTTTTGTATTTTTCATTAATTTAAATAAAAATAAACACGCACAAACAAATGCAAACAATTGACAGAAAATGTTCCAAAAAATCCACAAAATTGCAAACAATAGAAAAATTATTTTGTTTTGCATTTATGAGAGTAATTCTTATAGGGCAAAAATCACGTGCTCACAGCGGTCTGCATAACTCTTTTGCCTGGACTGAGCTGTACGAAGCCTATCCTAAATAATCCTGACCTTGTCCAAAGCCTCCTAAACCAGATCCGTACCCAACTATCGAGCCTCTCTCGGCTCAAACCATCTAACCGGAGATCGACACCGCCTACCATATAAAGCCTCACAAGGAGCCATCTGGATACTCGACTGGTAACTGTTGTAGGAAAACTCTGCTAAAAGCAAAAACTGATCCCGCGAGCCTCCAAAGTCAATGAGAACAATAATAATAATAACAATAAACTAATAAAACTAAAACAAATCAAAAAAAAAAGAAAAAGGGATAAGAAATTTAAAACAAAAGGGCTGAAGTCCATAGCAAACAACATCTGCCCAACTTTTAAAAGGGTTAGGGGAAGGGGACGAAGCAGAAGCTTTAGAAACGAAACAAAAAAAGCAGAGAAGGAAAGAAAGAGAAAAGAAGAAAAGAGAGGAAGAAGAAGAAAGCTTTGGACAAAGGCTTTAAGAAGAACTGGAGCTTCAAATTGAATACTTCGGCTCAAGAGGTTAACCTTCTTCTTATTAGTTGAATTATTTCTCTACATCTACGTGATTTCATGTAGTACAAAAGAATTCCATATCAGTTTTTTATAAATAAATAAATAATTAATTACTATAGACAGTAAGACTATAAAGGTTTTGTTTAACTACTGATATGTCTAATTTTGGAGAAATAAAGTATACTAAATAGTTTAGACCATAATTTGTGTTTTCATAACTTGCATGGTTTATATATGATTTTAAAAAAAATGTGTTACCGATGCTTTAAAATTGTATGTGGGACAAGTCCTTTACTTCATATGGTACCGAACAGTGTACTCTAGATGTTTACTAATTAAATTAAATATTTTCATCGTTACTAGATATGTTTTACCGTTACTTGAGATGTAACAGTTATTTAAAATGTTCTCACTATTACTAGACATGTTTTACTGTTACCCGAGACATGATTACCGTTACTGAAATGAAACTACAAGATTTGATAAGCAATTATATGCCCTTTATTATTTTGAAAATGCTTTGTACGAGTATTTACTGTTTACAAGAAAGAGTATTAATGGGAGTAGACATTAAGGATACCATAGCTAACAGCGGGTTCGAGACCCGGTGCACCTTGTAATAACCGATTGCCGTTATAGCCCTCACTAATGGGAAGGTAGAACTAGCATACTGTTACCGATTTCCCTCGAGTAGGGACTACCGTTATATTTGACTTCTTGCGAAGAATTCCACAGTTATACCGATTACATGATCCATTCATTGAAACTTCCCAAATGTGAATATTAATATTATACAGTGGTTATCGAACTTATTACTGAATTTTTAATTGTATTATACTACAAGAAAAACATGATGAGACTGAAAATTATTTATTGTTTCTGAAAGGGCATTTTTATATTATTTTCTGTTTGATATACTAGCATGTTTTCTGACTTGTCCCTAATAAAAGCGGTTGTGGTTAAGTGTTATTACTCACTGAGCTAGCGACTCACTCCCCGCTAATTTTTTTTATAGAGACAGCAGTTGACGCTGGCGAGGATTTCGTTAATTAGAGCGCACAGGTTGATTGTTCTTGGTGAGCCTCGCGCTTGTTCGCGTGGACAGAAATTTTATTTATACTTATGGTCTTTTTTTGAATTCTTTGAGTCGCTCCATAGTCATTCTTTTAGAGTCTTGAGTATTCTTTTGTTATTATAGACTTATAATGAGTATTGTACTTTCTTATCGAAATTAGAGATAAATTAGTATTTCTAGTTGTTAGTGGGTTGATTAGTAATGGTGGAGACTTGTGTTTGGTTAATTGATAAGTTGTGAACTGTTTGGTTTGATATTAGGATGGTTGATTGTTAATTTTTAGACAAGAAAATTTTTGGGATAGTCCAAAAATAGGAGAAACTCTGTCCGATTTTCTGTAAAATACTGATGAGGCTTACTTGGGAGCACTTGCTCCTATGCGTCGGTCACGATCCTAAATTGGGCCGTGACAAAGTTGGCATCAGAGCTTAGGCTTTACGTCTCAAGTCATGGAGAAATGTTTAGTAGAATCTTGTTCATGGGTATGTAGGCACCCATACTTATGATCTTAAGGCTACTGAACATCTACGAATGTTTTCCCTTCTTTCATTCTTTGATAGTGCGTTGAGATAATTTGTGATTGACTTTGGAATATTTATTTCGTAGATGGCTAGGACACACACACTGTCATCTGCTGGACGTGGTTCTACCGAGGTGGCGGTCAAGTTGGGATTCATCAAACTAGAAGACAGGCTGCTCCTCAACCTGAAGTTAGGAACATGGGTCAACCCAAATCTGCTATGCCAGATCAAGTGCAAGGGCAGGGAGTTCAAGATGCTCCACCACCAGTGCCAACTGTTGTACCTACTGTTGCCTTACTTGCAGACGCAGTGGCAAGGTTATTGAACATGTTAGAGGTATTGGTGCCTACTCAGTGTGGAAGTTCAGCTCCTTAGGTTACTTTACAGGCACAAGCACCTGCACAGACTCACACTTTCGGGAATAAGGAGGTATCCTTGCAAGAGTTCCTGAAATTGAAATCACTAAAATTTACAGGTTCCGATAATTCAACAAATCCTCAAAGTTTCTTGGATGGGACACTCAAGGCATTATATGCTCTAAGATGTTCTAGTAAGAGAACCGTGGAGCTCGTAGCATACAAACTAGAGGATATCACCAATACATGGTATGAAACTGTGTTGCTAGGAAGGCCAGCAGGAGCAATGCCCCTGACATGGGACGAGTTCACTAAATTTTTCAAGAATTATTTTCTTCCAGATAGCCTGATGCAAAAATATGCTAAAGACTTTAAGAGATTGGTTCAGACTCCAGATATAGATGTGTTAACATATAACACTAAGTTTTGTAAGTTGGCTATATATGCTCCTTACTTAGTGCCTACCGAAGAAGCTCAAGTTCAGAGGTTTGTTGATGGATTGGTTGGTCATCTATACACTGCAGTAGACCCATAGATGAAGACTTTATCCTATTCTGATGCAGTCAACCTTGCCAAAAAGATTGAAATCACGGGACGTGTTGAGCGTGCAGCTAGTGACTTACGTAAGAAGGCCAAGATAGGAGGCGCTTTCAGTGGCGGTTTTAGTGAAAATCGAAGACCAGGAAATCAGGGACAACAATAATAGGGTTCTCAGATAGGGACACACTTGTCTTCACAGTCCACATTACAGACATGGTACTATGGGACCATCAGCATCTGGACATCGTAATTCTGGGTAGATATATGACACTACTCCAATCTGCCAGACCTGTGGTAGATGATATTTGGGCCAATGTCTTGTTCTAACTGGAGAGTTCTTTCGGTGTGTCTAGTTGGGACATCACTTGAGGGATTACCCTCAACCTCTAAGAAATTTCAACTAGGCTTCTATTCAGTCAGTTGCACCAACCCAGACTACTCATAATACTCCAGGTGCTACAGGTACAGAAAATAGAGGTCGAGGTGTTGTAGACCGTGCAACTGTGAATCAAGGACAAGGGAATGCTGGTAGAGGTCAGGCAAGAGTTTTTACATTTACTAGACAGGATGCTCAGGCCTCAATTGCTGTGGTTACATGTATTCTTTCTGTCTGTTCATTTGATGCACTTGCGTTGATTGATCCGGGATCTACTCACTCCTCTATGTCCTCATACTTTTCTTTAAGATTTAATAGACAACCTGAGCTATTGAATGATCCTTTTCTAGTTGTTACTCATGTTGGAGAGTCTCTATTAGCTGAATACGTGTATTGTGCTTGTCAGATTCGGGTTGAGGGTAGAGATACTATAGCTGACCTTATTGTATTTGATATGATTGACTTTGACATGCTGATGGGAATGGATTGGTTATCTTCTTTCTATGTTATGGTCGATTGTCATGCAAATATAGTTAAGTTTGAGATACCAAATAAACCCAGTTTTATTCTAAAAGGGAGTTAGGTTCCAGAGATTTGCAAAGTTGTATCTTTTATGAAAGCTCAACGAATTCTGAAGAAAGGTTGCTTGGGTCTCTTAGCTATTGTAAACGACACAAGAAAGGAAACAATTAGTATAGAAAACGTACCAGTAGTGAGAGAATTTTCTGATGTGTTTCCTGAGGATTTACCAGGACTGCCTTCAGCACGAGAAATAGACTTTGGTATTGATTTGCCACTTGACACACAGCCCATATCAATACCTCTATAACGAATGGCACCAGCAGAGTTGAGGGAGCTAAACTAATAGTTACAAGATTTGCTAGATAAGGGTTTTATGAGACCTAGTGTATCATCAGTGCTGTTCGTAAAGAAGAAAGATGGATCCTTAAGAATGTGCATTAACTACATGCAGTTGAACAAGATGACAATACACAATAAATATCCTTTGCCTCGTATAGATGACATGTTTGATCAGTTACAAGGAGTTTCCTACTTTTCAAAGATTGACCTCCGTTCTGGTTATCATCATCTTAGAATCAAAGATGAAGATATTTCTAAGACTGCTTTCAGAACTCGATACAGGCACTATGAGTTTCTTGTGATGCCTTTCGGACTGACTAATTCTCCAACTGCATTCATGGATTTAATGAATAGGGTGCTCAAGCTGTTTCTAGATAGATTTGTAATAGTATTTATTGATGATATCCTGATATATTCTCGTAGCCAAGAAGAACACGAGGATCATCTCAAGACTGTGTTGTAGACATTGCGAGAACATTGACTTTATTTTAACTTCTCGAAGTATGAATTTTGGCTAGATTCGGTAGTATTTCTGGGGTATGGGGTATCTAAAGATGGAATTATGGTAGATTCTAAGAAGATAGAAGCTGTGAAGAAATGACCTAGGCCTACTTCTCCTATAGAGATTTGCAGTTTTTTAGGCTTAGCAGGCTATTACAGGCATTTTGTGCAATATTTCTTCAGAATAGTAGCGCCACTGACTAAGCTAACACAGAAAAATGCAAAGTTTCAGTGGGCGGAGGAATGTGAACAGAGCTTTCAAAAACTCAAAACATGTTTGACAACTGCACCGATATTAGCCTTACCATTAGGTTCGGGAGGATTTATAGTATTTTGTGACTCCTCGAGGGTGGGATTAGGATGTGTTCTCATGAAAAATAGCCACGTTATAGCTTATGCTTCGAGACAATTGAAAAATCACGAGCAAAACTATCCTACACATGATTTGGAGATGGCTGCAATAGTGTTTGCTCTAAAAATTTGGAGGAATTACCTATATAGCGAAACTTGTGAGATTTATACTGACCATAAAAGTCTGAAGTACATCTTCCAGTAGAGTGTGATGACCCAAAAGGTCATCACTTGTTTTATAAATAAATTCTATGTTTCGAGGCCTTTAGAACCTCTTTTGGCATTACCTCAATTTACGTGCACAGTCCGGGAGCGTAGCCGGAAAGCCATTATGTGAAACACTGTGAAAAATGATGAATTTTGACTTTAAAACGGATTTAAGTAGACTTCGGTCAATGTTTTGGGTAAACGGACCTGGACCTGTGATTTGATAGTCCCGGAGGGTCCGTAGGAAAATATGGGACTTGGGCGTATATCCGAAATCGAATTCTGAGGTCTCAAGCCCGAGAAATGAATTTTTTAAAGAAAATTATTTTATGTAATTTTTATGAGTTTTGGAAATGAAACGTGTTTAAAACTTGATGTTATGGGCCCGTATTTTAGTTCAGGAGCCCGGTATAGGTCTTATATGTGGTTTAAGATGAGTCTGTGAAATTTGGTAAGAAACAAAAGTCGTTTGAGGTGATTCGGACCCGTAGTTGTGAAAATTGATACTTTGAAAGTTTTGAGATTTTTCTTAGATTTCTCTGCTAAATTCGTTGTTTAAGAGGTTATTTTGGCGATTTGATCGCATGGTTAAGTTCATATGATGTTTTTGAGTTAGTATGCATATTTGGTTTGGAGCCCCTCGGGCTCGGGTGAGTTTCGGAAGGTTTTGAACTTTGGAAAAATTGCAGGTTTTTGCTGTCTCACTGCACAGAGGTTTTGTTCTTCGCGTACAAGTGGTACACTCGTGAATGCGTAAGGCAATTTCCTCAAGTGCCAGTTTGCTCTTCACGAACGCGGAGCTTGGGATGCGAACGTGAGGCTGTGGGGCGAGTACCCTTCGTGAACGCGTCCAGGCATTCGCGAACGCATAAGGTTAAAGCCCTGGGGGAGGGGTTTCACAAATGTTCTACGCGAACGTGGCCGTCTGACCGCGAAGGCGGCCGTCTGACCGCGAACGCGAAGGCTCCAGGAGTTGAAGCTCCACAAATGCGAAGGTCAGCTAGGCCTAACCCATCGCGAACACGACAGGCCTATCGCGAACGCTATGAAGGCCTGCCCAGTGATTTTTAAACAGTAACAGAACATACGGGATTTCATAAAAATTTCATAACATCTTCTTCCAAACTCCAAATTGGGCGATTTTTTAAAGAGAACTTCACTACAAATCTATAGGTATGTAATCTTAGACTCATTTTCTTCAATTTCCATTAACACCCATTAGATTTCTAGGCCTAAATCATGTTCTTAGGGGTAGAAAATTAGGATTTGGTTAGAGTTAGGGCTTTTGTATAATTGAGATTTAGACCTCATTTTGGGGTCGGATTTTTGAACTAATTACATATTCTGGCTCGTGGGTGAATGGGTGATCGGGGTTTGGTCCGAACCTCGTGTTTTGACTAAGCGGTCCCGGGGTCGATTTTTGACTTTTTGGGAAGAATGATAGGAAATCTATAATTAAGCCTTGGAATTGAATTGTTTAGAGTTTATTGATGTTATTAAGTTGATTATATCTAGATACAATTGATTTGGAGCCAAATTCTAAAGGAAAAGCGGTGTTTGAGGCTTGAGTTGGCCGTGGAAGTTCGAGGTAAATGTTTGGTTTAACCTTAGCTTGAGGGATTAAGAGTTATATCGTATTTGCTACATGTTACTTGTTGAGTACGATGTATATGCATGGTGACAAGTATCTATACGTTGGTGTCAAGCATGACCGTGATTCTTAAATTGAAATTGTTGTGTTCTTATAAATACTACGAATGCCTAGGCTGTTGATTTTCTGTGTTGAGCTAGGATTATGATTATTCTCGTGGAAATTACTTATGATTGGGTATTGGTACTAGTTGAGGTAGTCAGATGTTGGAACAAGTTTGGTTATAGCTGATTTTCCCTTGCCAGGACATATTTACTTATGTTGTCGATTCCCTTGCCGGGATAGTGTTGTTTCTTTATTGATCCCTTGCCGGGTCTCGTTGTGATTGGTGTAGAACTGTATATGTGGATCGGGTTGTGCGCCATAACAATATTATATCTAGATCGGGTTGCACGCCGCAACAATATTATGTTTGGATCGGATTGCACGCCGCAATAATGACATAATTCGATCGGGTTGCACGCCGTAACAATGACATTATTAGATGGGGTTGCATGCCACAACAATGATATAATTGGATCGGGTTGCACGCCATAACAGTGATAAATGATATGGATTGGGTTGCACGCCACAATAGTGTTATTATGTTTTGGATCGGGTTGCGCGCCGCAATAATAGATAATACAAAGTGCTTAAAGATTGGTTACGAGTTCCTTATTATTTTGCTATAAATTCTAAATTGTTCTTTACGTTTCCTCTTAAATTACTATTGGTAAATGATATTCCCCCACAGCATGTCCCCCTCCCATCTTTATTTGCTTATTTCTGTTTTATTATACGTTGTATACTATGTAACTGTATAGGTTTATTTGGTAGTCTGGTTCTAGCCTCGTCACTACTTCGCCGGGGTTAGGCCAGACACTTACCAATACATGGGGTTGGTTGTGCTGATACTACACTCTGCACTGTGTGCAGATCCTGGAGCGGCAATTTTGGACCATAGCTTTGGGTGGCTGCCTTCAGTCCCATCAGATATCCCGAGGTAGTCCTGCAGGCGTACGCAGGCCTGGTGTTCTCTTCTATCTTTATGTTCTGTTTTCATTTATTTCAGAGATAGATTGTACCTTTCTTTCTAGACATTTGTATGTAGTATTCGTATATGGTCCGTGATATTGTGACATTGGTTCTTGGTAGAGGTGTATGTTGGTATTGTCGTACTTGTTTTGGCTATATTATCAGATTACGTCTTTCGCATATATTTATTTATCGTTAATATTTCACTTTTGATCGCATGTTGATTTAAATAGTTAAAAAGGGCTAAATAAAAGAGTGAATATATAATGCACGGCTTGCCTAGCTTTCACGAGTAGGCACCATCACGACTCCCGATGATGGGAAATTCGGGTCGTGACAAGTTGGTATCAGAGCTCTAGGTTACATAAGTCTCACAATTCACGGACAAGCTTAGTAGAGTCTGAGGGATCGGTACAGAGACTTCTGTATTTATCCCTAGAGGCTACAAAGTTAGGAAAAAACTTCACATTTATTCTTTCCTGTCGTGCGGTTTGGTTACTCAATGCTAATTGAATTTCTACTCTGTTCTTTCGTATTTGGCGAGAACACGCGCTTCCTCATCCACCGATCAACAGCCCGAGCCCCTAGCAGCAGCTCCCACGAGGGGCGGAAGGTGAGGCCGAGGCCGTGATAGAGGCCGAGGTAGGGGCAGAGATCAACCCAGAGTAGCAACACCAGCGGCGGAGCCTCAGGTTGACTTTGATGATGAAGTTCCGGCCCAGTCAGTTCCGGTAGGCCCAGCTCAGGTCCTAGAGGGGTTTATTGCTACCCTAGTACTCCAAGATGCTCTGATACGTCTAGTGGGCCTTATGGAGAGTGTCACCTGGGCAGGCTTGGTTCTTGTAGCACCAACCGTCTCTCAGGCTGGAGGAGGAGGCTAGACTCCTGCTACTCGCACTCCGGAGCAGATGGCTCCCCAGTTTCAGACTCCAGCAACTCAACCAGTTAGAGCAGTTCAGCCAGGTGTGGTATCTCAGACTGATGATGGAGCAGCTATGTCTGCCGATGCTTTATGGAGATTGGACTGGTTCACTAAGCTCTTTACTACTACTTTCAGCGGTGTATCTTCTAAGGATCCCTAGGATTATTTAGACAACTGTCATGAGGTTCTCAGGAACATAGGGATAGCGGAGACCAATGGGGTCGATTTTGCTACTTTTTGCTTGTCTGGATCCGCCAAGACTTGTTGGAGAGATTATTGCTTGGTTAGAACAGCCGGATCATCAGCTTTGACTTGGGAGCAGTTCGCTCAGCTATTTCTGGAGAAGTTTCTCCCCATCACTCAGAGAGAGATCTATCAGAGGCAGTTTGAGCGTCTCTAGCAGGGTTCTATGACTGTTACTCAGTATGAGACATGATTCATCGACTTAGCCCGTCATGCTCTTATCATACTTCCCACCGAGAGAGAGAGGCCGAGGAGGTTCATTGAGGGACTTATTTAGCCGATTCAACTTCTGATGGCTAAGGAAACATGGAGTGAGATTTCTTTCCAGGAGGCAACCAATGTGGCCAGGAGAGTTGAGATGGTTCTGTCGCAGGGGGGTGGTCAGGGGTCAGATAAGAGGCCTCGTCATTCAGGCAGGCTTAGTGGTACCTCGTCTGGAGGCAGGGATTCATATGGTAGAGGCCATCCTCCTAGGCCTTTCCAGTCAGCACTTCAGGTTTCTCACGGCGCTTCAGGTGGTCGTGGTCCTCATATACAGTACTCTGATCAGCAGCCCTATAGTGCAGCACCAGCTCCTATTAGTGCAACGGTGCTCTAGAGTTTTCGGGGTGGTCATTCAGGTCGTCAGGGTCAGTCTCAGTTTCTTCAGCCACAGCACTCAAGTGGATGCTTTGAGTGTGGTGAATATGGTCATATTCGGAGGGCTTGTCCAAGATTGGTGGGTACTTAGTCACAACAGCAGGGTTCTCGTGCTATGGTTCAGGCATCGGGTGTTCCGCCACACACTCCACCAGCTAGGGGTGGCGGTAGAGGTGGAGGTAGAGGTATTATATGTGGAGGTCAGGCAGCTAGAGATGGAGGCCAGCCTAGAGCAGGCCGTCCCAGAGATGTATTTTAGGGTGGTGGGCCCCAGCCCCGATGTTATGCTCTTCCAGCTAGGCCCGAGGCTGAGGCTTCCGATGAAGTTATTACAGGTACTATTCTAGTTTTTAGTAGAGATGCTTCAGTCCTATTTGATCTAGGGTCTACATACTCCTATGTCTCATCTTATTTTGCATCATATCTGTTCATGCCTAGTGATTCCTTGAGTGCCCCTGTATATGTGTCTACACTAGTGGGTGATTCTATTATGGTAGATCGAGTCCATCATTCTTGTATAGTTGTGATTGGGGGTCTTGAGACTCGTGTAGATTTGTTACTTCTGGACGTGGTTGCTTTTGACGTCATACTGGGAATGGACTGGTTATCACCTTACCATGCTATCTTGGACTGTCATGCCAAGACTATGACCTTAGCCTTGCTGGGTTTACCTCGTTTTGAGTGGAGAGGGACTCCTGGTCATTCTACTCGTAGTATCATCTCTTATGTGAAGGCTCGGCGTACGGTCGAGAAATGGTGTTTGGCCTATTTGGCATATGTTCGTGATTCTAGTGCCGAGGTTCCTTCTATTGATTCTGTGCCGGTTGTTCGTGAGTTCCCTGAGGTATTTCCTTCAGACCTGCTGGGTATGCCACCCAACAGGGATATTGACTTTTACATTGATTTGGCTCCGGGGACTCAGCCCATTTCTATTCTGCTATATCGTATGGCCCCGCCTGAGTTGAAAGGGTTGAAGGAGCAGTTGCAAGACTTTCTTGAAAAAGGTTTCATTAGACTAGTGTTTTGCCTTGGGGTGCACCGGTGTTGTTTGTTAATAAGAAGGACGGATCGATGCGAATATGCATAGATTAACGATAGTTGAACAAGGTTACAATCAAGAATAAGTATCCATTGCCGATGATTGATGATTTGTTTGATCAGTTTGAGGGTGCTAAGATATTTTCGAAGATTGACTTGAGATCTGGCTACCATCAGTTGAGGATTAGGGCATCCGATGTCCCTAAGACAGCTTTCCACACTCGATACGGGCAATATGAGTTCTTGGTGATGTCATTCGGGTTGACAAATGCCCCATTAGTTTTTATGGACTTGATGAACCGAATGTTCAGGCTTTACTTGGATTCGTTCGTGATAGTCTTCATTGATGATATTTTGATCTATTCCCACAGCCGAGAGGAGCACGAGCAGCATCTTAAAGTGGTTCTTCAAATTTTGAGGGATAGTCAGTTGTATGCCAAGTTTTCGAAGTGTGAGTTCTGGTTGAGTTCAGTTGCACTCTTGGGTCATGTTGTATCAGCAGAGGGTATTCAGGTTGATCTAAAGAAGATAGAGGCAGTCAAGAACTGGCCTAGACCCGCATCAGCTACAGAGATCCGGAGTTTCCTAGGGTTGGCATGCTATTATCGTCGGTTTGTGAAGGGGTTTTCGTCTATTGTAGCCCCGATGACCCGGTTGACCTAGCAGGGTGCCCAGTTCAGATGGTCAGATGAGTGTGAGGCGAGCTTTTAGAAGCTCAAGACAGCTTTGACTACGGCACCGGTGTTGGTTTTGCCTACAGGTTCGAGGTCTTCTATAGTTTATTGTGATGCATCTCGTATTGGACTTGGTACGGTGTCGATACAAGATGGCAAGGTCATTTCCTATGCTTCTTGACAGTTGAATATTCATGAGAAGAACTATCTGGTTCATGATTTGGAGTTGGCAGCCATTGTTCACGCATTGAAGATTTGGAGGCATTATCTGTATGGCGTGGCATATGAGGTGTTCACGGATCACAAGAGTCTACAGTACTTGTTCAAGCAGAAGGAGTTAAATTTGAGGCAGAGAATGTGGCTGGAGATGTTTAAAGATTATGATATCACCATCTTATATCATCCGCAAAAGGCCAATGTGGTGGCCGATGCTTTGAGTAGGAAGGTAGCCAGTATGGGCAGTCTTGCTTACATTCCGATCAGTGGGAGACGCTTTGGATGTTCAGGCTTTGGCCAATCAGTTCGTGAGGTTGGATGTTTCTAAGCCTAGTCGTGTGTTAGCTTGCGCGGTCGCTCGTTCTTCTTTATTGGAGCGTATCCGTGATCGACAGTATGATGATCCCCATTTGTGTGTCCTTAGAGACATGGTGAAGCATGGAGGTGCCAAGCATGTTACCTTAGGTGATGATGAAGTTTTGAGATTGCAGGGTCGAGTTTGTGTGACTAATGTGGATGGACTCCGAGAGTTGATTTTAGAGGAGGCCTATAGTTCCCTGTACTCTATTCATCCGGGCGTCGCTAGGATGTATCGAGATTTGCGGCAACATTATTGGTGGCGGAGAATGAAGAAGGACATTGTTGCCCATGTGGCTCGGTGTTTAAACTGTTAGCAGGTTAAGTACGAGCATCAGAGGCCCGGTGGTTGTTCCAGAAGATTGAGATTCCTGAGTGGAAGTGGGAGCGTATCACTATGGATTTCATTGTTGGACTCCCACAGACTCGGAAGAAGTTCTATGCAGTGTGGGTTATTGTTTATAGGCTGACCAAGTTAGCACATTTCATTCCTATGGCAGTCTCTTATTCTTTCGAGAGGTTAGTTGAGATCTATATCCGGGAGATTGTTCGCCTTCATGGTGTGCCCATGTCTATCATTTCGGACTAAGGTATGCAGTTTACCTCACGTTTCTAGAGAGCAGTTTAGCGAGAGTTGGACACACAGGTTGAGTTGAGCACAACATTTCATCCTCAGACAGATGGGTAGTTCGAGCGGACCATTCAGATTTTGGAGGATATGCTCCGAGCGTGTGTCATTGACTTTGGAGGCTCATGGGATCAGTTTTTGCCTTTAGTAGAGTTTGCCTACAACAACAACTACCAGTCGAGTATCCGGATGGCTCCTTATGAGGATTTGCATGGTCAGCGGTGTCGGTTTCCGGTTGGATGGTTCGAGCCGGGGGAGGCTTGGTTGTTGGGTACAGATCTAGTGCAAGATGCCTTGGACAAGGTCAGGATTATTTAGGATAGGCTTCGTGCAGCTCATTCCAGGAAAAAGCGTTATGCCGACCGTAAGGTTCGTGATTTGGCTTTCATGGTCGGCGAGTGGGTATTGCTTCGAGTGTCGCCTATGAAGGGCGTGATGAGATTTGGGAAGAAGGGCAAGCTTAGCCCTAGGTTCATTGGCCCATTTGACATTCTTGATCGAGTGGGAGAGGTGGCTTACAGACTTACATTTCCACCGAGCTTATATGACGTGCATCCAGTATTTCATGTGTCCATGCTTCGGGCGTATCACGGTGATCCATCTCACGTGTTAGATTTCAGTACTGTCCAGTTGTACAAGGACTTGTCTTATGAGGAAGAGCCGATAGCTATTCTAGACCGGCAGGTTCGTCAGTTGAGATCGAAGAGTTTCCCTTCTATTCGTGTTCAGTGGACAGGTCAAACTGCTGAGGCATTGACCTGGGAGTCCGAGTACAATATGCGGAGCCGTTATCCCCATCTTTTCCCCTACTCAGGTACTTCCTTCTTATGTCCGTTCGAGGACAAACAGTTATTTTATAGGTGGAGAATGTGGGTCATCACTTGTTTTAGAAATACATTCTATGTTCCGAGGCCTTAAAAACCTCTTTCGGTATCACCTCGATTTGCGTGCATAGTTCGGGCACGTAGCCGTAAAGCCATTATGTGAAAATCTATGAAAAATGATGAATTTTGACTTTAAAATGGATTTAAGTTGACTTCGATCAACATTTTGGGTAAACGGACTCGGACCCGTGACTTGACGGTCCCGAAGGGTCCGTAGGAAAATATGAGACTTGGGCGTATGCCTGGAATCGAATTCCGAGGTCCCAAGCCCGAAAAATGAATTTTTTAAAGAAAATTATTTTCTTGAATTTTTATAAGTTTTGGAAATGAAACATGTTTAAAACATGATGGTATCGGGCCCGTATTTTGGTTTTGGAGCCCGATAAAGGTCTTATATGTGATATAAGATGAGTGTGAAATTTGGTAAGAAACGGAAGTCGTTTGTGGTGATTCGGACCCGTAGTTGTGAAAATTGATACTTTGAAAGTTTTGAGATTTTTCTTAGATTTTTATGCTAAATTCGTTGTTTAAGAGGTTATTTTGGCGATTTAGTCGCACGAATAAGTTCATATGATATTTTTAAGTTAGTATGCATGTTTGGTTTGGAGCCCATCGGGCTCGGGTGAGTTTTGGATGGGTTTCGGAAGGTTTTGAACTTAGGAAAAATTGCATGTTTTTGCTATCTCACTGCACAGAGATTTTGTTCTTCGCGTTTGTGTGGTTCCACTCGCGAACGTGTAAGGCAGTTTCCTCAAGTGCCAATTTGCTCTTCGCGAACGCGGAGCTTGGGACGCGAACGC
Source organism: Nicotiana sylvestris (assembly GCF_000393655.2). NCBI lineage: Eukaryota > Viridiplantae > Streptophyta > Magnoliopsida > Solanales > Solanaceae > Nicotiana > Nicotiana sylvestris. The sequence continues at coordinate 26,272,912 of NC_091067.1, read as the reverse complement.
GAGGCTGTGGGGGGAGTACCCTTCGCGAACGCGTCTAGGCACTCGCGAATGCATAAGATTAAAGGCCTGGGGGAGGGGTTTCACAAATTTTCTACGCGAACTCGGCCCTCTGACCGCGAACGCGAAGGTCAGCTAGGCCTGACCCATCACGAACGCTACAGGCCTATCACGAACGCGATGAAGGCCTGCCCAGTGATTTTTAAATAGTAACAGAACATACAGGATTTCACCAAAATTTCATAACTTCTTCTTCCAAATTCCAAATTGGGCGATTTTTGAAAGAGAACTTCACCACAAATCCATAGGTATGTAATCTTAGACTCATTTTCTTCAATTTCCATTAACACCCATTAGATTTATAGGCATAAATCATGTTCTTAGGGGTAGAAAATTAGGGATTTGGGTAGAGTTAAGACTTTTTGTATAATTGGGATTTAGACCTCATTTTAGGGTCGGATTTTTGAACTAATTACATATTCGGGCTCGTGGGTGAATGGGTAATCGGAGTTTGGTCCGAACCTCGTGTTTTGACCAAGTGGGTCGGGGTCAATTTTTGACTTTTTGGGAAGAATGATAGGAAATATATAATTAAGCCTTGGAATTGAATTGTTTAGCGTTTATTGATGTTATTAAGTCGATTATGTCTAGATACAATTGATTTGGAGCCAAATTCTAATGGAAAATCGGTGTTTGAGGCTTGAGTTGGCTGTGGAAGTTCGAGGTAAGTGTTTGGTCTAACCTTAGCTTGAGGGATTAGGAGTTTTGTCCTATTTGCTACATGTTACTTGTATAGTACGACGTATAGGCATGGTGACGAGTATTTATACGTTGGTGTCAAGCATAACCATGAGTCTTAAATTGAAATTATTGTGTTCTTAATAAATACTACGAATGCCTAGGCAGTTGATTCTCTGTGTTGAGCTAGGATTATGATTATTCTCGTGGAAATTACTTATGATTGAGTATTGGTGCTAGTTGAGGTAGTTAGATGTTGGAACAAGTTTGGTTATAGCTGATTTTTCTTTACCGGGACGTATTTACTTATGCTGTCGATTTCCTTGTCGGGATAGTGTTGTTTTTTTATTGATACCTTGTCGGGACTCTCTTTATGATTTGTGTTGAATTGTATATGTAGATCGGGTAGTGCTCCACAACAATATTATATATGGATCGAGTTGCACGCCGCAACAATTTTATGTTTGGATCGGGTTCACGCTGCAACAATGACATAATTGGATCGGCTTGCACGCCGCAACAATGACATAATTGGATCGGGTTGCACACTACAACAATGATATAATTCGATTGGGTTGCACGCCGCAACAGTGATAAATGATATGGATCGGGTTGCACACCGCAACAGTGTTATTATGTTTTGGATCAGGTTGCGTGCCACAACAATAGATAATACGAAGTGCTTATAGATTGGTGACGATTTCCTTATTGTTTTGCTGTAAATTCTAAATTGTTCTTTACGTTTCCTCTTAAATTATTGTTGGTAAATGATATTCCCCCGCAGCATGTCCCCCTCCCATCTTTACTTGCTTATTTCTGTTTTATTTTCCGCTGTATACTATGTAACTGCACAGGTTTATTTAGTAGTCTGGTCCTAGCCTCGTCACTACTTCATCGGGATTAGGCCAGGCACTTACCAGCACATGGGGTCGGTTGTGTTGATACTACACTGTGCACTGTGTGCAGATCCCGGAGTGGCAGATTTTGGACCATAACTTTGGGTGGCTACCTTTAGTCCAGTTAGAGATCCCGAGGTAGTCCTGTAGGCGTCCGCAGGCCCGGCGTTCTCTTCTATCTTTATGTTCTGTTTTCATTTATTTCAGAGACAAATTGTACCTTTCTTTCCAGACATTTATATGTAGTATTCGTAGATGGTCCGTGATATTGTGACACAGGTTCCGGGTAGAGGTATATGTTGGTATTGTTGTACTTCTTTTGGCTAAGTTATCAGATTACATCTTCCGCATGTATTTATTTATCGTTAATATTTCACTTTTGATCGCATGTTGATTTAAATTGTTAAAAAGGGATAAATAAAAGAGTTAGTGAATCTATAATGCATGACTTACCTAGCTTTCACGAGTGGGCACCATCACGACTCCTGAGGATGGGAAATCCGGGTCGTGACTTAGAGAGATTTGAATCTTTGGCAGCATCGGTGGATGGAACTACTCAAGGACTATGACTGTTCTATTCTGTATCATCCTGGAAAAGCTAATATGGTGGCTGATGCATTGAGCAGACAATCTATGCGGAGTTTGGCACATATAGCTCCTACAAAGAGTTTTTTGGCCAAAGATATTCAGTGACTAGAAGATACAGGTATCAGATTTAGTGTCGGAAATTCAGAGGCATTGTTGGCTTGTCCTCAGGCTAAGTCTTCACTAGTTGAGCGCATTAAGGCCACCCAATATGAGGATGAGCGATTATGCAAATACAGGGATGAAGCCTTAGCTGGTAAAATCAAGGATATGATTGTTGAAAGTGATGGTGTCTTCGAATGGGTGACAGGCTATGTGTAGCAGATGCAGATGGGTTGAGAGCCCACAACTCTAAATACACCATACATTTTGGATCCACAAAAATGTACCATAACCTGAAGCAATTTTATTGGTGGGAAGGTATGAAGAAAGATGTTGCTAACTTTGTTTCTATTTATTTGATTTGTTAGCAGGTCAAGGCTGAGCATCAGCGACCAGCAGGACTACTACAACAAATTGAGATTCCAGAGTGGAAATGAGAAAGAATTACATATGGATTTTTGTCACCGGGCTACCACAAACCCTTAGGGGTTATGAATCTGTATGGGTGATTGTAGATCGATTGATAAAATCGGCACATTTTTTGCCAGTGAAGACTACATATGGAGGAGTGAGGTATTCACATATATTTATGAACAAAATTGTCCAACTTCATGGAGTTCTAGTATCCATCATCTTTGATAGAGGATCACAGTTCACTTCACGTTCTTGGAAATCTTTTCAAGAAGCATTGGGTACACGAGTAGATCTTAGTACTGCATTTCATCCACAGACAGACGGGCAGTCTGGACGTACTATCCAGATATTGGAAGAAATGTTAAGAGCTTGAATTCTTGAATTTGGAGGTAGTTGGGACGCTTATCTACCTTTAGCTAAATTTGCTTACAACAATAGCTTCCAGTCCATTATTCAAATGGCACCGTATGAAGCATTGTATGGTAGAAGATTTCGTTCTCCTATTAGATGGTTTGAAGCTGGTGAGACTAAGTTTTTGGGACCCGACTTAGTTCAAGAAGCTATAGACAAGGTCCAGTTGATCAGAGAGAGATTGCTTACAGCTCAAAACAGACAAAAGTCTTATGCAGATAAAAGAAGAAGAGATTTAGTGTTCACAATTGGGGACAAAGTGTTCCTACGAGTCTCTCCTATGAAAGGTGTAATGTGGTTTGGGAAAAGAGGTAAGTTGAGCCCCAGGTTTATAGGACCGTATGAGATACTAGACCGAGTGGGAGCTGTGGCTTATCATTTCGCGCTTCCTCCTGAGTTGTCCTTTATTCATTCAGTATTTCATGTCTCAATGCTAAGAAAATGTATATCAAACTCATCTGAGGTGCTTGAAGCACCAACTGTACCGCTTGATGAGAGGTTGTCTTACGAGGAGGAGCCGATGACAACTGTTGATAGGCAAGTAAGAAAGCTACCGTCAAAGGAAATTGAGTTCGTAAAAGTCTTATGGTGAAATCATACAGTTGAAGAAGCTACTTGGAAAATAGAAGATGTTATGTCAGTCAAGTACCCCGATTTGTTTCAGTCTACAGGTACGTACTTGAGTTAAATTCGGGGACCAAATTTCATAAGGTAGGAAGGATGTAATACCCTATATTTTTTAATAAGGTGTATTGGTCATTAGCAAAATAATAATAATAATAATAATAATAATAATAATAATAATAATAATAATAATAATAATAATAATAATAAACTAAATCACTTAAAATAAAACAAATAAAAAAATGGATAAAGAATTTAAAACAAAAGGGCGGAAGCCCATAACAAACAACATCTGCCCAACTTTTAAAAGGGTTAGGGGAAGGGGACGAAGCAGAAGCTTCAGAAACGAAACAATAAAAAGCAGAGAAGGAAAGAAAGAGAAAAGAAGAAAATAGAGGAAGAAGAAGAAAGCTTTGGACAAAGGCTTTAAGAAGAACTGGGGGTTGAAATTGAATCTTTCGGCTCAAGAGGTTAACCTTCTCTTATTAGCTGAATTATTTCACTACATTTACGCGATTTCATATAGTACAAAAGAATTCCATATCAGTTTTCTTATAAATAAATAAATAAATAAATAAATAAATAAATACTATGGATAGTAAGGCTATAAAGGTTTGGTTTAAGTACTGATAGGTCTAATTTTGGAGAAATACAGTATACTAAATAGTTTGAAATTTATAGATTTTGGACTAGTTTTATGAGTAAATATAAATTCACAAATTAAGACTCAAATATGAACCCTGATGATTGTGTATTCTAAATTAGTTATGAATTAGCCTAAACAAGAAAATTAACTTGAGATCGATATTATGTAATTATAGATTGATTGAAGGAATTTGTACGAGTTGCTCGAGGTAAAGCATTTGGTATCTCGGCACAAGTACTGTAAGTAGTAATTTTACCACAATTTGTATTTTCATAACCAGCATGGTTTATATATGATTTTGAAAATAAATGTGTTACCGAAGCTTTGAAATTTCATGTAGGACAAGTCCTTTACTTCATAAGGTACCGAACAGTTTACTTGAAATGTTTACCGGTTAACCTAAATATTTTCATTGTTACTAGATATGTTTTACCGTTACTTGAGATGTAACAGTTATTTAAAATGTTCTCACTGTTATTAGACATGTTTTACTGTTACCTGAGACATGATTACCGTTACTGAAATGAAACTACAAGATTTGATAAGCAATTATATGCCCTTTATTATTTTGAAAATGCTTTGTACGAGTATTTACTGTTTACAAGAAAGAATATTAATAGGAGTAGACACTGAAGGATTCTGTAGCTAACGACGGGTTCGTTAGACCTGATGTACCTTGTAATTACCGATTACCGTTATAGCCCTTGCTAGTGGGAATGTAGAACTCGCATACCGTTATCGATTTTCCTCGAGTAGGGACTACCATTATATTTGACTTCTTGCGAAGAAGTCCACAGTTATACCGATTACATGATCCGTTCATTGAAACCTCCCAAATGTGAATATTGATATTATAAAGTGGTTACCGAGCTTATTACTGAAGTGTTAATTGTATTATGCTACAAGAAAAACATGATGAGACTGAAAATTATTTATTATTTCTGAAAGGACATTTTTATGTTATTTTCTATTTGATATACTAGCATGTTTTCTAACTTGTCCCCAATAAAAGCAGTTGTGATTAAGTGCTATTACTCACTGAGCTAGCAACTCACTCCCTGCTAATTTTTTTTACAGAGACAACAGTTGACGCGGGCGAGGATTTCGTTAATTAGAGCGTACAGGTTGATAGTTCTCGGTGAGCCTCGCACTTGTTCGCGTGGGCGAAAATTTTATTTATATTTATGGTCTTTTCTTGAATTCTTAGAGTCGCTCCATAGTCAGTCTTTTAGAGTCTTGAGTATTCTTTTGTTATTATGGACTTATAATGAGTATTACACTTTCTTATCAAAATTAGAGATAAATTAGTATTTCTTGTTGTTACTGGGTTGATTAGTAATGGTGGAGACTTGTTTTGGTTAATTGATAAGTTGTCCACTGTTTGGTTTGATATTAGGATGGTTGATTGTTGATTTTGAGACATGAAATTTTTTGGGATAGTCCAAAAATAAGAAAAATTATGTCTGATTTTCTGTAAAATATCGATGAAGCTTACTTGGGAACATCTGCTCTTTAGCGCCGGTCATGATCCTAAATTGGATCGTGACAGGGCAGGAGAAGAAAAAGAAGAAAAAAGAAAGTTTTGACACATGGCTGAAAAAGTTAAAATTTTGTTAATGGGATCAAAATTTAAATGAGTACATCCTAACAGTGTCCTCATAATAATCCAATTCATTAGACTTTTATGTCTATTTATTTATTTGGCCTTAAAATACCACAACTTACATGGCCATCACATCTGTTAGACTAATATCATCTCTAGGATATGAGACACCAATACCTAGGTATAAGTTATATTATACATTAAAGATAAGAGGATGTGCAGCTACTCCTATCAAACTTGTCGCTCTACTAATTTAGTCCTGCCTATTTTAGTGCTGAACGTCTATAGTGGATATTTTCCGAATTTCAATGACATCTCGGTGAAAATGTAGCGGTCAGTGGCAAATGCTTTTGGGAATAAATCTCCACAATAATAATATTTAAAGTAATAAAAGTGAAATAATAATATAGCGGTGAGATACGTTAATCAACAAGAATAAAAGAGTGACAATGACACCAAGATTTTTACGTGGAAAACTCTTCTGAATAAGGGAAAAAATACAATCCCGAGAGGAGCAACTGATATCACTATAGTAAAAATTTTACACTTTGTAAGCCCGAGTAAAATAATACAAAGACCACTACAACACTTAAAAGAAATAACCCTCTTTTGATATTCCACCTCACTATAATATCGCTCACACTCTCTATTTTCCTCACATACTATTTTCTTATACCCTATCTGTGATGCCTCACTCTTTCTTTCTCTCTTTGTTGTTGTGTTTGAAAGAAGTGAAAGAGCTCTCTTTTTATAGGAGAAAATACGTAGCCTCCAAAAATGCTACAGGAGGAGCTTCAATTCTCCTCTATTCATTTCCAAACTTGGGCCAAAGTAATCATAGGCACATGCATATTACAAATGGGATGGACCCCACAATCTCCCACTCCAGTCCCATTCACCTGAAGGAGGTAACACTGGGGTTTCTAGTTTGAGTGCATGCCGACAAGTTCTTTGCATAGCTCGAACTTGTCTCTTGGTACCACCTTGGTCAACATATCCGAAGGATTCTCACTTGTATGGATCTTCTTTACCTGTATAAATCCATCCTCTAATTTTTCTCGAATCCAATGATATTTCACATCGATATGCTTCGTCCTTGCATGATATATGGTGTTTTTGCTCAAGTCTATTGCACTTTTACTGTCGCAATAGACTATATATACCTTATGGTACAATCCAAGTTCTTGAAGAAACCGTTTTAGCCATACCATTTTCTTGCCAGCTTCAGTAGTGGCAATATACTCTGCATCAGTTGTAGAGAGTGCGACATACTTCTGCAACTTCGACTGCCAGGATATAGCTCCCCTGAAAAAGTAAACATGTATCCAGTAATAGATTTATGATTATCAAGATTACCTGCCATATCAACATTCGTATAGCCCTTCAAGATTGGATCAGATCCTTCAAAACACAAGCAATCTCGAGTAGTATCTCTTAGGTATCTCAGTATCCACTTGACTGCTTCCCAATGTTCTTTTCCAGGATTTTCAAAGAACCTGCTAACAGCACTAACTGCATGAGCAATATCAGGTCTGGTGTATACCATTGCATACATCAAGCTTCCGACTGCTGAAGAATAAGGAACTCTAGCCATGTTCCCTTTCTCCTCCATTGTTGTAGGATACATCTTCTTGCTCAACTTCAAATGACTAGCAAGAGGTGTGCTGACTGGCTTAGCATTCTTCATGTTGAAGCGTTCTAGTACACGTTCAATGCACTTCTCCTGAGACAGCCACAACTTTCTGCTTGTTCTCTCTCAAACAATCTTTATTCCCAGAATTTGTTATGCTGGGCCTAAGTCCTTCATGTCAAAGGACTTAGATAAGTCTCCCTTCAACTTTGCAATCAGCTCTTTATCTTGTCCTACAATCAATATGTCATCCACATACAACAATAATATAATAAAGTTGTTATCAGAAAATCTTTTGAAGTATACACATGGATCATAATAGGTCTTTATGTATCTTTGACTTTTCATAATTGAGTCAAACTTCATGTACATTGGTGCCTGCTTCAATCCATAAAGACTCTTATTCAGTTTGCAAATCATGTGCTTTCTTTCAGCTACTTCAAATCCTTCTGGATGCTCCATATAGATCTCTTCTTTCAAATCTCCGTGAAGAAATGCAGTTTTCACATCCAACTGCTCCACTTCAAGATCTAGGCTAGTTGTTAAGCTCAAGATTGTACGAATAGAAGTCATTTTGATAACATGTGAGAAAATTTCATCAAAATCAATACCTTTCTTTTGTTCGAATCCTTTAACTACCAATCGAGCTTTGTATCTGACCAGTTTGTCATTTCCATCTTTCTTGAGTTTAAAGACCCACTTACATTTGAGTGGTCTTTTACCCTTTGGAAGTTCAACCAGCTTGTACGTGCCATTTTTCTGTAGAGATTCCATCTCTTCTTGCATAACTTTCATCCGCTGGTTCTTTTCTGGATGGGACAATACCCTTTAAGACTTTCTGGTTCCCCCTCATCACTGATGAGGACATATTCCGTGGAAAGGTACCTGCATGACTCTACCCTTGGCCTCTCTGGTCTCCTCAGAGGTTGAGGTTGTTCTTCTTCTTGAGTGGGATACTCCACTTGCTCGATATCATCATCAAGTTGCTCCCCCTGCTCCGTACCCTCACCAGGTTGCTCTCCCTGCTCGGCAACCTTGTCGGTCGTACTTTCTGCAATTGTGGGATAGTTAGAAGAATAAGGAATGGTAACAAGGTTAGGTATTATACCATTCTTTTTCTTCTCTGACTGATCATCTACAACTCCAACTTCACTTTCTCGGAAGATTACATCTCCGCTTCTAATGACCTTCTTCTTTATAGGATCCTACAATTTGTACCCGAACTCTTCATCTCCGTATCCGATGAATATACAGGGAACAGATCTATCATCCAGCTTTGTTCTCTGGTCCTTTGGTACATGTGCAAAAGCTCTGCAACCGAACACCTTTAGATGTGAGTAGGACACCTCCTTGTTAGTCCAAACTCTCTCTGGGATGTCAAACTCTAATGGAACTGATGAACTCCTATTGATCAGGTAACAGGCTGTCTGAACTGCTTCACCCCAAAATGACTTAGGCAGTTTAGCCATTCTGAGCATGCTTCTCACCTTCTCAACAATGGTGGGGTTCATCCTCTCGACGATACCATTATGTTGTGGGGTTCTAGGAACTATCTTTTCATTTTTGATCCCATGACTTGAGTAGTACTCTTCAAATTCCCTTGAAGTATACTGACCTCCATTGTCACATCGGAGACGCATTAGCTTTCGACCTGTCTCCCTTTCCACCAAAGCATGAAACTTCTGGAAAACTTGAAACACCTGATCTTTGGTTTTCAAGATATAAACCCACAATTTATGTGAAACATCATCAATAAAAGTAACAAAATATTTGTAACCGCCCATCGATTCAATTTTCATTTGACCACAAACATCAGAATATACGAAATCAAGCATATTCAATTTTGTTTCACACGATGTCTGAAATGAGACTCTATGTTGCTTACCAAATAATTAGTAGTCACAAGTTTTTACTGTTGTACCTTTGGCAAAAGAAATGAGTGATTTCCTGGCAAGAATCTGCAATCCCTTCTCGCTCATATGACCTATTCTTTTGTGCCACAAATCTGGAGAAATCTCATCTTGTGTCGCGCTCAATTCACCTTGGCATATTTTTGCATTTGTCTTGTACAACGTGTCACGAGCAACTCCCTTTGCTATCACCAATGATCCCTTGGAGAGTCTTCACTTTTGATTTGGAAAATAGTTCTCGTACCCATCTCGGGACAAAGCAATTCCCGAGATCATGTTCATCCGCAAATCAGGTACATGCCGTACGTCCTTTAGAACCAATGTGCATCACGCATTTGTCTTGATACAAATGTCATCAATCCCCGCAATCTTTGAGTAACTTGTGTTACCCATTCTCATATTGCCGAAATCACCTGCTACATATCTGCAAAAAAAACTCTTACTGATGTGGCATGGTAAGATGTCGATGTATCAACCACCCATTCCGACTATGGACCTGCCAAGTGCATGCATTCCTCTTCGTCATTTATGAAGAGAACAACATTATCATTATTTTACACCATTCCGGTTGTGTTGTCATCATTCTACTGGCCACTGCTTTCACCTTTGTCTTTCCTTATATTTGAGTAGTCTCTTATGAAGTGCCCTGGTTGATCACAATTGTAGCAATTTTTGGCTTTTGACTTGGATCAGTTCCTAGACTTCCCATGAGCTACAGATTTACCATAATTGCTTAGACTCCTTTGATAACTCCTGCCTCTACCTTCTGTGATGAGAGCCCGTCCTTGATTTTCAGGCTTCTTTCTTATCTTCTCATTGAGTAGAAGAGCCGATGTGACGTCTTTCAACTCAATGGTAGTCTTACCGTGCAGGATGGTTGTTGCCAAATTATCATACGAAGATGGCAATGAGTTCAACAACAAGATGGATTTATCTTCTTCCTCGATTTTCACTCTGAGGTTGGCAAGCTGTGAGATTAGTCCGTTAAACGCATTTAAACGTGGCAAAAAATTCGTACGTTCACCCATGTGTTGGGCGTATAACTGCTTCTTCAGGTACAATTTGTTTGTCAGCATTTTGGACATGTATAGGCTTTCCAACCTTGTCTAAATACCATATGCGGTGTCTTCATCAATGATGTATTTACCACATCATCTGATAAGTGCAACTTGATTACACTAGCAGCCTTTTCATCTAAGTCAGCCCAATCCTCAGTTTTCATGGTATCAGGCTTTTTGGCATCAGCATCTAGTACCTTATGTAATCCTTGTTGAATGAGCAGATCCCTCATCCTTCTTTGCCATGTTGAGAAACCGCTATCTCCATTGAATGTTTCTACCTAGTACTTTACTCGGACATTTTTTTACCGAGTATAGTACTATCGACAGTGAATAGTATTTCTATGAACGAGCAGAACCTGTGCTCTGATACCAGTTGTTGGGAATAAATTCCCACAGTAATACTATTCACGGTAGTAAAAGCAAAATAGTAATATAGCAGTGAGATACGTTAATCAACAAGAATAAAAGAGTGACAATAACACCAAGATTTTTACATGGAAAATCCTTCTGAATAAGGGAAAAAACCACGACCCCGAGAGGAGCAACTGATATCATTATAGTAATGAATTTTACACTTTGTAGGCCCGAGTAAAATACTACAAAGACCACTACAACACTTAAAAGAAATAACCCTCTTTTGATATTACACCTCACTACAATATCGCTCACACTCTCTATTTTTGTCACAGAATATTTTCTTATACCTTGTCTGTGATGTCTCGCTCTTTATTTCTCTCTTTGTTGGTGTGTTTGAAAGAAGTGAAAGAGCTTTTCTTTTATAGGAGAAAATACGTAGCCTCCAAGAATGCTACAGGAGGAGCTTCAATTCTCCTCCATTCATTTCCAAACTTGGGGCCAAAGTAATCATATGCACATGCCTATTACAAATGGGATGGACCCCACAAATGTGGTGGGAATTAAATATGAATAAGTTAAACTGAAATTATAATGTGAGAATTATTATACGAGAATTAAATAATAACTGGATTATTAGTGGATTTACTTCTATTGGGAGATATTTGATTCATCAAACTAGGATGCATTATACGGGATATAATATAGAATATATGTATAGTTTTACACTAGATAAACTTGCATAAATTTTTATTTTCAAATTTAACCTTGACTTTCCTATATGACTTGATAAAGAACTTTGGAGATGACAAATATCTCATTTTGTTGTTTAATTGTGGGACTAATTATTTCAAAACTGTTATTCCATATTGAGTGTGGTATTAAAATATTGCAGTAACTATAGTATAAATTATTTCGATATGGCTTATACCAAAATTAAAAATTCAACTAAATATGGGATAATTCAACTAAAGAGATATACTAGTGCTAATGGATCAATGCTCTGGTGTCAAATTATCATCTTGTAATAAAGAAACTTACAATTTTTTTTTGGTCGAAAAAATAAGTTATATCATATAAGCTTAAACAAGTACATCACACAAGTTAAGTAGATTTATAAGAGGCATCATTTGTACAAAGCTAGAGTCTGTTACCAGGTCTCTCGTATGGGAACCATGACTAGTACTAGAATTAAAAATAGACAGCACACTACTATTAGAAGACGGCACACTCCTAGATAAAGTACTACTATTATACAAAATATTTGAACCATAGAGTGATTGTGCTGAAGCCCTAGAGTCATTCCTAATTAATCTTCGTTGTAGCGTGCCCTGTTGATCTTGTTGGTAAGAAGGCATAGCAAAAAGTGGTGGTCTTCCAAAAAGTATGCATTTCTCCTTTGCATGCATGGCTTCATATGTAGCTAGGCTATCAGCAACATAATTTTGCTCTCTGTAGATGTTTTGTAGTGGTGGACTATCCAGCTGTAGGAGTAAGAACCTGCAGTCATTAATAATATTAGTGTATTGCATTGTAGATGAGTTAAACATACCTATTACTACATGTGCATCAGCCTCAATGACGTGTGATTTGAGATGTTGCTGTACAACAATTTTGAGTCCCATGAGGAGTGCAAGAAGTTCTGTTTGAACACTTGTTCCTTCTTTTGCAGTTGCTGCAAATTCTATAATCCAGTTCCCTTGTATGTTTCTAAAAACACCACCAATGCCATATTTGATCTTATCCAGGGAACAAGACCCATCAATATTCAGTTTATATGTGGCTTGGTTTGGTGGATGCCATTTTATATCAGAGAACGATGTTTTATTGAAGGATTTATTAAGAAGTAAAACTCAGCAGATGTTTTTATAATAAAAGATATATTAAGAGTGGCTTTTTGGTGTTCTAGTATTTGTTTATTTCTTACTATCCAAAGGTGCCATAGAGCAAATGGAATTAGTGTTGTATAAGAAATATTATGTGAGGTGGGTAGTGAGGGGGTGTGTATAAGTTGGTATAACCAACTTAGATTAGTATGTTGCGACATAGGAGAACTAGTGGTAGTAATTGGGACCCTTAGGGCAGTCCAAAGCTGTCTAACATTAGGACAGTCATGAAATAAATGGAGTATTGTTTCAGGTCCCATATTGCATTGTTGGCATATAGCTGAATTAATGATACCTAGGCGTGCATGATACGCAGCTGTTGGAAGTCTGTCATGGAATAGTTAAGGTCCCTTTTGGCTAAGGAAATTGGTATCCATGCCTGATATTTATGCATTTTGATAGCATTTTCAGGCATAAAATAAACAGATAAAGTGATAAGGGATCTCCCTGTCTAATATCTCATGTGGGTGTAAAATAATAAGTTGAATTACCAATAAGAAGTAGAAGTAGTAGTAATGCAAGATATAATTAATTTAATAATATCTTTGGGGAAATTTAAGGTTACTAATGTGTTATAAATGAAAGACCATTCTAATTTGTCGAATGCTTTTTCAAGATCCAGCTTGAGAAGAATATTTAATTTATGACCCTTCATTTTTTGAAATTTATGAATAATCTCTTGTACAATTATAGCATTATCATCAACTCTTTTATTTTTTGTGAATGCTAGACTGACTAGGATGAATAATGCGTTCCAGTATTGGTTTTAATCTATTCACAATAAATTTTGTAATAATCTTGTAAATAGTATTACAAAGGCTAATAGATCTGTATTGTGATATCGTGGAAACATTATCATTTTTTGGGATTAGACATATGAAAGTTGTGTTAATAGAAGGATGAATATGGTAATCATGAAAAACTTTATAGCAGAAATATTTAACAGAGTCACATATAGTGTCCCAATATTTTTGGTAAAATAATGGGTGAAGACCATCTGGTCCAGGAGCTTTTAGAGGTTGAAAAGATTTTATAGCATTTGTAATTTCATCATCTTGTAAGGGATGTATTAAACAATGCTGATCATCTCTTGTTAGGACATTAAAAAGAAGTACAATATTTTTTGAGTAAGAGACAATTTTTTTTGTAGGGAACATATTCTGATAAAATTGAGTAATATTCTCTTTTATTTGATGAGGATTAGTAATCCAATTTCACCCTTGATCTTGAAGTGCTGTGATTCGATTATATCTTCTACGATTTATAGTAGTTAGGTGGAAAAATATAGTAATTGCGTCACCATTATTTAATCAAGTAATGCGGGATTTTAACTTCCAAAAGTCCTCATCAAGTCATATGATTTGGTTATATTCCATTTGTAAGTGGTGTTCCAGATTTTATAGGAAGGTACTAGTTGGATAATGAATGGAAGATTGAAGACCACCTAAACGAGCAAGTATTTTCCTTTTCCTCTTAAAAATATTACGAAAAGTTGATGAGTTCCATTCTCGTACTATAGTAGTAAATTGGCTTATAGCAGGTAGTAGATGTTAAGTTATCCATCCAGGCTTGTTTAACAACAGAAGGGAAATAAGGGTGCGTAGTCCAAATTGTTTCAAATCGAAAGATTTTTTTACGAGGCAAAGGCCTATATTGTAGTTCAAGTTTAATGGGACAATGGTCTGAGTGGCGTGGGAGGTGTGTCACCATTGCCTCAGGGAAGTGATTAAGCTAGTTATAGTTGGCTACAATACAATCAATAAGTTCAAGTATATTAGCCCCATTATGCCTCCCATTAGTCCATGTATAACGACTTCCTTTATACCCTAAATCTATTAAATGGCAATAGTTGAAACAGTCCAGTAATTTATTTGAACGTGAATTATTAATAGGAAGTCCAACAAATTTATCAGCGATATGAGTTATTTCATTAAATTCTCCCTCTAGGAACCATGGACCTTTGTAATTATCATAAACACACATTATATTTTCCCATAAAGATTGCCTATTTACTAACTCAGTTTTAGCATATATGGGAGTGAATAAAAATTTAAAAGTAAAAGGGTGCACCTGAATATGACAATGTATCTCCTGTGTAGTAGTTGCCACAAGTTCAACATTAAGAACATTTGAAAGCCATAAGATGGCTATTCCCCCAGACTGTCCTATGGCAGCTACCTCTATTAGCCCATTGAAGTTGAAGTCTTCCTTCAAATTTTGATGAGTTTGACAGTGAATTTCCAAAAGAACAACCAAAGAGGGCCTATTGTAATCGAGTAATGAGCGAAAATTTCTTCTAAAGTTAGCTGATTGGGCCCCTCTACAATTCCAAATTATAAAGTTCATATTATTGTTGTCTGAGTCGAGTATGTGTCTGCTCCTTGGATTCCTCCAACTGCTGCTGCTCTCTCCTGGGCGAAGACGAAAGGTGGGAAGTAGGAGCTTGGCATATTTGCCTACGTCTGGATTTGTTGTGGTCCTTATCCAAAAAGATACCTTCATTAGCCTTTGAGTACACCTTATGTATATTTTTGTTTCGTATTCCGCCTTTTGGACAAATACTTTGATCCCATCGAGACATGCATGAACTAGACGTGTTTCTCTGTTGTAGACGATTGCTGCTTCGAGTTCTGCCTGGAAGTTCATGTCTTGTTCGGGTGAATTGGGATGGTGGGGTGGTGACTGGGATGGTGAGGGATTAGGAGTTGGAGGTATTATTGGTTCCAATATTGGGAGATGTGGTTGTGGAAGCATGTATGGTTGAATCCAAGGGGTTATAGGAGTTGGAGAAGGGTAGCATTGCAGTTGGATGCGGTGTGGATAAAGGTGAGTGGGATCTCAATATAGTGTTGGGAGATTGAGAGGGTGATATGGTGCAAGGTGGGGTGCTTGCATCATCGACCAATGGTACCTTCCGTACATATCCGTCCCTAGTTGCATTCCCTCCGCTACTATTTGCGCAAGATCCCTCGGATTGTTGATTAGAATGGTCACTTCTTGGTGGTTGACCTCCATTGTGAGTGTTAATACATGGTTTTGAAGTCCTATCTCGAGCCAAGAGACTGGAGTTGGTGTTGCCGGAGGTGTCTGGGCAGTGTAGATAATTATGTTTGGCTCCATGATCAGGTGTGAGGGAGGAAGGGAGTATGAGGTTGGAGTTTGATTGTGTTGGAGCTGGTGGATATTCTGCCTGGTTGGGTTGGTGGATGGAATTCTTAAGTGATTGAGATTTTGTGGATACATCTTGGAAATTGAGAGGAGTAAGGGAAGGATTGATTGAGTGGATTTGTTCCGGATTTGAACAATGAGTTGTAGAAGCAATAATCTGAGTGGTTGATATGGGCGGTGTGATTGATGGAGTTGGAGAGTGTATGTTTAACGGAGCTGAAGAAATGATAGTGCGAGTATCATGACGGGCTATTTGCATGGGAGCTATAGTAGGGTTTTTGGAGGTCGATAGTGTACTGTTTAGGACGGTTGAATCACTTTTGTTTTTATTGGGTGTAATTTGTTGTAGGTTTTGTGTTGTTGTTGAGATAGTACTATTTGATAAAGGTAGTATTCCTTGCATGTGGGAATTAGCGACGTGGCTCTTTGTATGTGTTTTGATAGGTGTTGTGGTGTGGCATTTTTCTAATTGGGCCGAGTGAGTGATTGGCTGTAGTGATACTTGAGTGGGTGGTGGAGGGGTGAAGTATGGATTGACGATTATGTAATTTGAAAAAGCTTAACAAATTTATTGTTATTAAGAGAGTAAGATGTAGAGGTAGGTTCGTTTTTATTAAGATTAGTACTAGTATTAATGTGATTAATAGATAATTTAGTAAAAGGAAGAGTATTATGAGTAGTTATCAAGTTTAAATCCTTATCATGCATACCTGATTGGCTTGTGGGATTTGATAACAAAACTGGCATTTCTGGAGGTTGATTACCTTTGTAGGAGTTTATTTTCCTAAATTACTTCTTGAAAAATTGCACAGTCTTCCATTCATCAGTAGTTTGTAGTTTGGTGGTAGTAGTATGAGGGTTAGTGTTCATAGCTTGATACATCATAGAGATATCATGATTATTTTCTTTAATTAGATAAGTACAAACTCTTTAATTGTGCCCCATCTGACTATATTTGGTACATAGCAAATTTAATTCTTTGTACAAAATAATTTGCTTGTGATTTCCAATATAAACATGAGTTCGTAATGGTTGGTCCAAAGGTACCTCAACGCATAACCTTGCATATCTTCCACGTGTTGTTGAATAGGTGCATGTATCAACAGTTAATAATTTCCCAATTTTATTTCCCACTTGTTGTAGTATCTGGAAATCATAGAATTCAGTTGGTAGTTTAGGTAAACGCAGCCAAATAGCAGAGTAATTTATCTTTGTTTCAGAGGCCATGAACTTTGGTTCCCATTGGCGAACAGATAGGAAATGGTTTAGTACAAACCAAGGTCCATCCTGTATAGCATGAATCTTGTTCTCCTCTTTCTGGAATTTACGTAGGAAAAAATCAGATCCTAAATCTATAAGTGGTAGATTTTCAGTTGGTTTCCGTAAGGCATAAATTTTTGGCCTAAGGAGTTGATGTCCAATTTTTCGACCATATAATTTTATAATAACTGCATGTTTCCATGGTTTATAGATTCTATCCTTTTCTTCAGTAGATAAGGGAATGAAAATGGTTGGGTCAGTGGGAGCTTCCATTTCATCATTAAATACCATAGGGTGGTGTAGCGGAGCATTTAGGGTAGATGTTGAAGGTGTAATATTATTGGAAAGCAAAATAGAGAGGTATAATTTATTGGCAGCTTGGGTTGGAGTTCCCAACTTATCAGTTGTGTCAATATTCATATCGTTCTCTGAGTTGATGGAGGAAGAGTTTTGAAGTGTATTGGATTATATGTTGGGGCTGAATTCATGTGGATGACAGGTGATTTGGATGGAATGGGAGATGAAGAAGCATAGGTAAAGATGGTCTCATAATATAAAAATATTAGCATGATGAATATCAGTTAAGCTCCCAAGAAATACTAGAGCTTCTAGTCTAAGTCTAGAGGGGAGCCCCAGTAGTGTAGTTGGTAAGCTACCTTAACTTTGACCATATCAACGAGGGTTCGATTCCTCACCATATAATTTCTTTCACATTTTCCCGCTCCTTCCCCAATCTTTTTAAAGAGAAACTAGTATCAGTACCCGTGCGATGCACGAATAAATCATTTCAAATTGCGGTGTAGGTTATTTAAATCATGTACAAATAACCTTAAAATATAAACTTCTCAGATAAAAATTATATAACATGAGAATTTAATTATGAAACATGATATGAAATTATTGTTCAAATCTCGTAGTGAACAACCAATCTTTTTAATATATAATTGTAGCAACTTAACCCCTTGATTTTGGTACTTGTATTTCATTCCATTATCGATACTAAAGAATGCTAAATATGTCATATTGTGATCTATCTTGTTCGAGCACATTAGATCATATTATCTTAACAAAATTCTTATTATCACTTTATTTTTATCTCGAAGTCAAATATATCTTATTCATCACATCACTTTTACATAAATTCTTTTTTTTTCTTTTCTTATAGTTATTGTATTATTTAATATTTAATATTATTATACTATCATATAATTTTTTATTAGCTTATAATTAAATTAATGTCTTGCTTTTTATCCTTCTAATAGTATTTAATAAAAACAAATATTTTATTCTTGAAATTTGGTATATTTTTATGCTTTTATCCTCTTATTCATAATATTTTAATCATTTAAATTTATCAGTAATATTTTTAAATATAATTTTATTATTTTATTTATCTATTTTTTAATTAATTTAAAGTATAAGTATCCTCACACTACCTCTATTTTTTTTTATGTACATTCTCTTCCCTACTACAAATGTTAATTAGCTTTTTTGTTAATGTTTTACCTAGAGCCAAAATAATGGCATATTTTGTTTTAAATTGTAACTTTTAATTAGTCTAAAATATTAATACATAAGTTATTTGATTTTCATTTTTCAAATGTATTGAATTCTCTTATAATTAATTTTTTATTAGATGCAGTTAAGTTTTCTTTCTTTTTTAGCTATAAGATACAATTTAATTTTTAATTTTCATTAGTAAGATTACCAATATTAGAAATTTATTTTGTATTTTTAAAATTTATTTAATCATAGAAAAAAATTTCTTAATTGTTTGAATACATTATTTTTAAATATTGTAGTAATATTTTTACTGTCATTTTAGTTCTTTACATAATATTTAAAAAAACAAAAATCTCATCTCAAATTCAAATAATTCTTATCATTCTATTTTCTAAAATGGACCGCATTTTTAAAAAATTATGCTATGCATTCAAACTCAAACTAACACACTCGATTCAAATATTAATCATAGAAAAATATTTTCTTAATTATTTGAACATATTATATCTTTGTATAATATTTTCACTGTTATTTTATTTCTTTACATAATTTTCTTTCTTTTTTAGTTTTAAGATGCAAATTTAATTTTTGTAAAATTACCTATATTAGAAATTTATTTTGTAATTAAATTTTTTTATTTTTGTTATTGTTTTATTTTTCATAAGTAAGACTTCAATTTCGTGGTATTATCCATAATTTGAGCATTCACGTCATAGTTTTTAGAACTTTCTAATCTCAAATTCAAATAGTCTTTTCTTTTAATTTCTAATAGTAAATTTCTAATAATTTTACATAATTTTGCTATTTTTTAATCTAATATATAGTCTTATTACATTTTATGTGACTTTTCATTAACTTTTAAATTTATTTAATATCATTATCAACTACTTTTCTTTAATAATATAAGATAAATATATAATTTTTTTAATTATGAAATAAATATTTATTTTATTTTAAAAACATTGCTCGAAAAAATTAAATTATTTAAAATTGAATAATATTTTTAAGTATTGTATATTTATTTTATTTTATTTTCTAAACTTATGATTTATAAATGTCCTTACATTATCTCTAATTTATTTTTTATTGTTCAATTTTTTAGTTATTGATTTTAACTGTTAGACTTGCGTTATGTGGACTTATATTATGACTTTTCTTAGTATAATATAAAAAACTTTCTCATCTCAAATTTAAATAAGTTTTACCCTTTTTCCTATGATAAAAAATCTGAATTTTTATTTTTTTCTCTATTTATTCTTTATTTTTTTACTTTATATTATTCGATACCTAATATTATTACACTATCATGTGAATTTTTATTAGCCTGTTTGAATTTAATATCTATTTTTACCACACTCATTATAATATAATATAGATAAAAATTTTAAAACTTTCTCATCTCAAATTCAAATAATTTTTATCATTCTATTTTCTTAATTAGACCATATTTTCAAAAAATTATGTTATGCTTTCAAATGTAAACTAACTGAACTTAATTCAAATATAATCATAGAAAAATATTTTCTTAATTGTTCGAACACATTATATCTAAATGTTGTAGTAATATTTACGTATAAAATATTCGTTTGCACGATTTATCAATATTAATATGAATTTATTATTCTTGTTATTAAAATATCTTTTGTTGATTATTTAATTTTTCTCTTACCTTATAAATAATTTGTATACTTTATGTAAGATCTTATGTTGCTTGCTTGAAATTATTTAATTTTTAAACTCAATAAATTCTTAATATCTTAAGTAAATTTTAGTTTTATTTTATATTTTAACTTACTCCAAAGTATAAATAGTTATAGGTTATCTCAATTTACGTCTTTATATATTTTTAGTTTTTTCTATTATAGTTTTTAATTATTTTTTCACCTCCATATTTCTAGCTAATATAGAAACAAATCTATGAGTAGATCAATATATAAATATAAATATAGATATAGATATAGATACAAATATACATATAAATTTAATTATAGATATATAGATTAGATTTGTCTAAAATCTATTTAGATTATGTATAAGATTCATTAAACTACTTCCATTAATTATGTTTCTATATATAATTTCTAATTATTAATGTTGTCCTAAAATTGCCAAGTGGCTTCATTTTAGCTTATCACTTGGCTTAATCACAATGCATACTACTCTCCTTTTAATATAATATAGATATAGATATATAAATGATGGGGAGCCAAGTATCAAGATTAATCAATGAACTTCCTTTTTTCTTTTTCCCTCCAATTACCATTTGAAAATTAATTCCTATTAGGCACAACGAAAAATTCGATCATCATTTTTAACAGTTAAACTTTTATTTGACGAAGCAGTTATCACAATTGAAATTGCATAAGAGCAGGCAAGTGCTCAGTACAAGTCTTGCGTAAGGGACTGCATCGAATAAATGAAAACCTAAATTAAATTACAAAAAAAAAAAATGTATCTTATCTCTAGTATCAATCTAAACTATTATAAGTCGCTGTACATACAATTCGCCGACCAGAGAATTTGCCAGTTAATCTTTTTCCTTAACAAAGCTATATATAAGATTGTCCTTCAATATATGAGCAGTTTCCTGTGTTATTGCATTGCGAGATATACGGCCAGATTCCAAATATTGCCTTTAACGTATAATAATCGCATGCTTTGATTCTTTTATTTGATTAACAATGCAATTTTAATTATTTTTGTAATTGTGATTGCATTTATAGGTGAAGAGAAGACGCATCTTGTTTATTTTTCACCTATTCTTTCGCTTATAGAATAAGGAAGCTTCCTTCATTAATGCTTCACTTATCTTGTCATATGGATATTCGGCTAGATCCAAAATTTCCGGAATATATTTTCATTTTTTCCTTCTATCTCTTAGTATTCTATAATTATTTTCATTCTTCTAATAATTCAAACCTTGGCTGTAATACCAAAATAAAGTCGTTAATTATTCCTGACGAGGAAGAGTTGAAGGCTATAGCATGTATGTGGCAAAGCTGGCTTTTAGGTAAATTGGGGCCTTGGAGTTTATTTGTGTAAAAAATATTGCATATTTTCTTTGTATATATTCTCTTCATTCCAAATAGAAAGAATTTCTTTCGCTTAATATGGCTATTGATGGAAAACAAAAAGAATAAATCATTCATTACTTGTGGAGAGAGCATGTCAGGTCATATATTGATGAGCGATCACAAGGACCACAATCTAAGGGTATAATGTGGGTCTTAGAGTGAATACGTCTTTAAATAACCGAATAGGAAAAAAAAATATCTTAAGCTAAAAGCTCATACTATATCAAGATACGCCGACCATGTAAAATATATTTACAAAATTATGTTATTCTAAGGTTATTGGAGGTATATCTCTATGATAAACTTTAAATTATAATCTGAAAAAAATTATAACTGACCTGCTAAAATATCTTTCAAATTTAGTAATGGTGTAAAACATATCGGCATAGTCCGTACATATGACAAAAATTGAAAACAAATAAAGAAAAAAGAGAACCAGAAAATCATGTGTCTTCCTTAGCTAATGGCCACGCTACTCAATGTGATCATCCTGCTGGCAATAAACCGCTCATAATTGAAGCCAATTTAGTATACTTACGTGCAGAGAGTTGATCAATAAACAAACAGAAGAGGTACATTTTGAAATGAAACAGTTATCTTAAAATATTGCAACTAGGATTCCTCGACATCACTATAAAAACAAACTTATATGCTATGTTTACATCTGCCTTAATCTATTTGCTATCTCTATTCTAATACTCCAATCTCCTTTATTAGAAAGAAAATAGAAAGAGCTATAGCTTAGTGAAAATGGCCATTTCTGCTATTAAACTTGTGTACATTTTCTTCATTTTGAGTATTGTTGTGCCAAGCTTTGCCAAAGAGTACGTGGTTGGAGGCAGAAAGGGTTGGAGTCCAGGCGTTGATTATCATCATTGGGCTTATGGGAAAAGCTTTCGCATTGGAGATGTTCTCCGTGAGTATTGCTTAACAGCTATTTTCTCGGATGCTATTTCTTTTTTAGTCTGTTATAGAATGAATAACACATATTTATTTTAATAATTCTTTAGTTTTAAATGTTTCATTTTATCATCGACGAAAGATAATAATTTCAGGATAAAATACATGATTATTTTATCTCGCGTTTAGTTATGGGTGTTAATTAGTCCCCGTAAACTATTTTATATGAAAATAATGAGATTAGCTAATCCCACAGTATATCCTAACCCATGGCATACTCTCTTTTATGGGTTGTTTGGTTGAGGGGATAAGGGCTAACAATTTCGGGATAAATGCAAGATTATTTTATTCCGTATTTGATTATAGGTATTAATTAGGCACGAGAAACATCTAATACTAAAATGATGAAATTAGTTATCCCATATAGAAGGTGCAATAGCTAATTAATCCCATGAGATGTCCTTATCTATTTCATCCGGGTAATCAAATGATCCCTTATAGTTATAAAAATATTATAGGATTTATTTTTAAAATCACAAGTTCTAATAGTACTTTCAAAAATCTTTCTTTTCAAAATTCTATATCCAATTAAACACTATCGTAACAACTATTGTCTCTATTTTCATTTCACAATTAATATGCTTTAAAGTCTGTCGCTAATCTTAAGAAGAGAGTTGTTGAAAGTACGTTAATACACTGGTATATATATGAATTTAACTATTACTAGTATTTTCTAACATTGTCATGAAATTTTCTATTACTACAACTTAATTTAAACTATTATAAAAGATTACTTGACTTAATTTCACGTTACTTTATTTACAAAGGAAAGAATGAAATTAACAGCTTCTGAAATGATGACAGGTTTCATCTACCACCCAAAACTGACAGATGTGGCTTCAGTAGATATTTCAAGCTATGCTCTTTGTGATGGTGTCAAAACTTACACAAAGGATAACAGTGGGCGTACATCAATTACTCTTGACAATTCTGGGGCTTATTACTTCATCTCTACAAACCAGACACGCTGCTCTTCTGGTCTCAAGCTAGAATTGCACGTTGTTTGAGAAGCACATTGTAATATTGTTTGAGAAGTAATTGTTGCATTCTTTTTCTTATAAAAATTGTCAATTTGTATTCTTTTATTTATGCACTTGTAAGGTTCTGTTTATATTTACGTGAATATTCTAGTCATTTGCTAGAGCTTTCTCTTTGATGAACTCTATATTATTGGTGTACCTCTCATAAGAAGTTAATTTTATTAGTTAATTTTGAATATAATTCCATTTGTTTCCTTGAT
The DNA here is from genome assembly GCF_000393655.2 of Nicotiana sylvestris. Classification (NCBI taxonomy): domain Eukaryota; kingdom Viridiplantae; phylum Streptophyta; class Magnoliopsida; order Solanales; family Solanaceae; genus Nicotiana; species Nicotiana sylvestris. The sequence goes on along the minus strand of NC_091067.1, from coordinate 26,248,850 downwards.
TCTTATTTTCGGATTGTTCTCTGTAATTCGAGGACTGGAGCAAAGTATTTCTCAAATGTAGGATGATGTCGACCTCCTAAGAATGTATTCGACATAAAATTGGACAATACGTTTCTCTTGATCTCTCCTTCTTGATTCTTCTATCGAGGGCCAAAACAGCGTATCTCGAGAGAAGGAATTGTGTGGATCTTCTTGAAGTATTTGACTGTCAAGAAGCGTCTCGCCACATTTCCAATTGAGCTCGAGGAAGAACATCTCTTGCTCCCTTTAATTTTGAGAAATACATATTATTCGATGTTTTGATCTCTTTGTTAATGTAACTCATGGGATTTTTGATATTCTTCTTCAATAGAATATGTAATTTAGGGTAGGGTAGACAAATCTTTAGTGGTTTTTGGGCTTCAAGACCATATATTGTACTTATCTTGTAGATGTACGTTTACAACAAGGGCAACTAAGGTTACACACAAGCGGAATATAAATAACAAATCGAGCAATGAAAATATCAAGAAAGAAATCTAATATAAATCTCAAGCCCTAATTGCGTATAACGTAACAATTGATATATAAAATCAATCACTCCAAAGAACGATTAGAAATAAGCAAAGATATGAAGATCATTTCTGGCTTGAAAGTAATTCTTGAAGTTCAATATAAACAAATTAGTTTCCAACACCTCAGAGATGTTTGTCAATATCAAAGTCAAAATTATATTTCGACCAAGCTAATTAAAAACAAGTCTTAAGGCTTCAATTTACACTATGGCTTAGAATTGGGCAAAAGAATACAAAATCAAACAAATAAAATGCTAGAACTTATAGTCTTTTATTGGGTGTCCGAACAAAGTCTCACTTTGGTAGTTGAAAAGATTGGGAACCTACATATAAGGTATATGAATCTCTTAATAGTGTGAGGCTTTTTAAAGGAACCGTGCGGGCTTGACCCAAAGTGGACAATATCACACTATGTAAAGAGTAGCTTTGGTCTGGTTGAGCCTAACAAATGGTATCAGAGCCCAGGTTCGGTGGGATGAGTATAGAGATGACAAAATGATGGTGTGGTGCAGCGCACACACAAGAAGAAGCTAGTTCCGGGCTTCGGTTGCCATAATACTCTAACAATATGGGTGGCACGGTGTGAATCTCGGAAAAAGACCCGTGAATCATGGTAGTGAGCCACGTGGAACTTCGTTCGAGTGGGGATTGTTGGGTGTGTGAATAAAGTCTCACATTGGTAGCTGAAAAGATTAGGAGCCTATATATAAAGTGTAGAAATTTCTTAATGATGTGAGACCTTTTGGAGAAAACCGTACGAACTTGGCCCAAAGCAAATAATATCACACTATATTAAGTATATCTTTGGGCTGATTGAGCCCAACATCTTCTACACCGGGGCACTGGTAGAATGGGCATAACTTTATGGAGAGTCAAATTAAAATGACGATTTATTTAGACCTCTAGAAATTAGACTTCTATGATCTATAATAATAGTACAGAAAGAATGACCAAGTATCTCATTGATTGAGAACTATTATATACTCTGATGAAATGAAGAAAGAGAGTTCCAAAGAAACCTTAATTTTATTTGAGAAGAAAATTCATCAAGCATAGATATCTTAATAGAAAAGAAACCACAAAATTTTATTAAAGTAAAACATGCATTATAATAAATCCATAAAAAAAAAAAGAACGGAAATATATTTGTAATGAATCATTTAAATTCCATCTTTCATATTTCTCTTTTTATGTGGAAATTAAGCTAAGCATATTTACAGACTCTTCATCTAAAAATATTTTTAAGTACTAAAACTAATTATATAAATAAGTAATTACGTGTTTGAATAGAAGTCTAAAAATGATAATAAGTAATTAATGTATTTGATAGAAAAGTCATGATAAGTATTTTTTTTTGTTAATATAACTTAGATATCCTTAAAATTATTTACAAATTATAAAATAAAAAGTATATTTACAATAAGGAGGACCGACAACTATGGCTAAGAAAGAGGAAGGGGGTTTTATCCTGGAAATAGTATTTTGAGAATTAAAAAGGAACAATTACACTGTATATCACCCGACCCAGTGCTATAACCAAAAAGAGCCCATATTTTACGATTTTATCCGTTGGGGCCAATATTGTATATATCTTGAAATAAAAGTTTCACTGTTTAACCCAAACAATCTTCACTCGTCTCTTCTACGTCTTCTCCTCTTCATCACTCCACTCTAGTGGCCACCTCCTCTAAGCTTTTTATGAAGTGAAGATTTTGATTTCCAAACAAAAAATTAGGTTGAGGAAGTTAGAAGCTTTCTAGATCTGAAAATGTATAAAAGAATTATGCCCAAATTTGCGCCTATGCTATTGAAATTAACTAATAATAGTCCAAGAAGTTTCAATCTGGAGATTTAGTTCAGTTGGAATAGTTTGCGACTCTTTGAGAACGAATTTGGTAAGGTAAAATTGGGAAAACCCGAACTAGGTTCTTGATTTTAGTTGAAATTTGTTCAAGATTGAAGCTCGGGACTAAGATTTTGAGCCTATTCCATTTTAAGAGTTTTTTTACAGACCTTTCATGACCCGAAATCTCTACCATGGGGTGTTGATGGCGCCTAACATCCATATGCTAGGAAGCTTACATCAACCATAGAATTAACGAACTTTATCAATTTAAAACAAAATAACCATAATTAACGATTGATAAAATCTGAAATACATATGATAAAACCATAAAAAACACAGTCTATACTAATCTCAGAAATTCGGAGTCACAAGTACATGAGCAACTAGAATACTACAAATATGGTCTAAAGGAATTACAACTATTTGAAACAAAGTAAACATTAAGAAAAAATATATATAATAGAAATTGACTTCAAGGACTGCGAACGCCGTGCAACTCTACCTCAAATCTCCTGAGCTAGTGAATCCGGAAAAACTCCTCTACGTGCCACCGAGACAAATACCAAAGTTTGCACAAGAAGTGCAGACGTGTAGTATGAGTACTATTGACCCCATGTACTTTGTAAGTGTCGCGCCTAACCTTGACGAAGTAGTGACGAGGCTATGGCAAGACATTAACTTTAAACGCGTACGAATAAAAATAATAAAAGACAACAGAAATATAGATAAAGCGGTAAACTCATAAGTACGAGATCCAAATGTCAACTAACAGACGGTCCCGGAATAACATCATCTCGCTGTTGATACCCAATTTTTTCCTATATATTTTAAATATGCAAAATAGCATATATATATATATATATATGAATATACAAGCATGCACAAGGTTTTCATTATTTTTTCCATAATTTTAAGGGGTTAAATTGATTTATTTTCTCCCTTTTTATCCATAAAATCTCCTTTTCAAAATTATTGTTTTAATAACTCATTTATTATATTTCTATATTTATGCCAAAATATGGCTAATGTAATTTTTATGTATTTTAACAATTACATTTAGTATTTTTAAAGCTAAATTGCATATAATTGCAATGTTAGCCCATTTTAAGATATAATTATATTTTATATGCATAAAACTGGTACCCATATTTTTAAAATGTCAATTATGTATTCTAAAACATTTTGGAACATTAAATTATTTCTCAGAAATTACTTATTATTTATTAAAATTAAAATAGGGAAAAACTAACTATTTAAATAATAGCCAAATTTGGCTTTCAATTATAGCCAAATCGGACCCCAATTACCAGCCCAATTTTACAATCAATAACCCAACCCATACCTATTTACCCTTACCCAAACCCGAAGCCCACCTACCCATTAGAGATCAACGGTCCAAATAATTTCCTTCCCTTTTAATTCTAACCAACCCCCTAAACCCTAATCATTTCTTCAATCCGCCGCCTTCAGATGCTCTCGTCACCACTCTTCTCTCAAACCTAACCCTAGACTCCTCCACTCACCTCCTTCTCTGGTCATCTCTGGCTACTATCTTTCAAACCCCAAGCCTCCAATGGTCACTCCATCGCCTTGCTCATCATCTCTAAGGCCCTTAAGAGTCCTGGGCCATGTCGATTTGGACCTAGGGTTTTTAATTCTGTTGTTCAAGGCTTCTTTGGTGTGATTTTGGGCAAAATCACACGTGTGTGTTGCAATTTGTGAAGTTACAACAAGTTCTTTCAATTTCTACTTAGGTTTCCTTTTGAAATCCTAACTCTCTTCTCGATCTCTCAGATCTATGTTATTTTCATGCTTTAAGCTTGTTTTCTTCTATGATTTGCTTATTCACGAGCTTTCTTCTGAAATATCTTCTACTCTAAACAGTTTTTACTTTCTTTGAAAACTAGGGTTTCTCGGAGTTCTTTCTATACCTATTTCGACCGATTTCTTTATGATTAAACCTTCTTCCCTTGTTTATTTTGACCGATTCTATGTTCCTACTACTTTTTAACTCAACTCTTTTAAAAACCCTAATTTTTAAAGCTTTTTCTTTACTTGTTTTTGTGTGTTAGCATGATTTTCTTTACCAGTTTCTGTTTGTTAGCATGATTTTCTTTACTTATTTCTGTGTGTTAGCATGATTTCCTCTACTTTATTTCTATGTGTGTTAGCATGATTTTCTCTAATTTGTTTCTATGTGTGGTAGCATGATTCTCTTCACTTCGTTTCTGTGTTAGCCTGTTTACCTGGTTCTTGTTAATCTCTCATGGTCACCATGCTTCAAATATATTCTACTGAATCTTTAGCCTACTTATATCACCTATATATGATTGTTTTTGCTCATCTCTTGTATCTTTTTGCCTATATAATTGACCTTGTTTGATTGCTACTTCTGTTCATTCGTCTCTAATTATATGTTGAAGTATGCAGAATCATGACTCCCCATGATTGATTCTGATTTTCCTTAAATGTTGGTAACTGAAAGATTTTCTTTCGAAGCCCTAGAATTCTACTCGTCTGTTTGAATTAATTGATTTTATTACCTTATTTACTGTGTTACTTTGTTTTACTTAGTCTTTCCTTAGTTAGGTTTTTCTGAATTTGGTCCTAATTGACTACATTATGCCTACTAAACCCTGACTCCTTCCTTATTTAATTATGCATTGATTCCTCTTCCTCCCTTATATGGTACTAACTCTCCCCGTTTGACCTTGATTCCCTTAACTTAAGGAAGTACTTCCTTGATTCTCTAATTTATTGATTCCGAGTTCTTAAATTAGTGTACTATTATGATTTTTACCTTATTCCACTACCTACTTTCAACTATAAATACTCTAAGTCTTCCACAAACAAGACAAGGACACTTGGCTTTCAAAAAATCCTCTCTTATTTAAAATCTCTGTTCTCCCTTCTTCCTTGTGTTATTTGGCTACTATTAGCCGGCTGCAAGCCAAGGCTAATCATCTGAGCTCTTTGGTTCCTTCATTCTGCTTACTTCTACCTTCACTGGTATGTCTTAGTTTAAATTAAAGCCTTAACAACAACAACATGTTTCTCTTCCTATTTCAGTTTATTTTATTTCTAGCCTGCTTTTACTTGTGGTTCTATTGTGAAGTTTGCAGTTAGGCATGCTAGTATGACTCCCCTCTCTTTAAATTCATGTGTTCCCTTGTGTGATTCAAGCTAGACAATTATTTTTAATCTACTTTGTGCTTACCATTCTTATGAGTCCCAAATCCCTATTCCCCCTATGTGTTTATATTATCCCTGATTATTTTGTGATGATGTCAGTTCCAACTATTACTGGGCATGTCCAAACCAGTCCAAATACCTTTGCCAGGGTTATATGTTTGCAGTCAAATGCATGTGTATCCCCAAGCCTTTTGACCCCTTGTGTGACTATTAAATCCATTTGGATTCTGTGTGTGATCCTATCCTGAGTTCCTGATTTGGTTTATCACTCTAAACTTTTCAAACAATCTCCACTACTTTACTAATTGCTTTCAAAACAATCTTTTAAGTCCAGTCCTTAATAAACTTCTTCCAATATGGGTCCTGCACTTTCACTTTACTCTTAGTTAATAAGTTCTACCCTTTCTAGTATGTATACTACCTTGGGATCCTCTTGAGAACCCTCTGAACTCTGGCATACAGAGTCTGGCCTTTCCACACTGCACTGGTTCAATGCTTGGCTACTAAGTCTAGGTATAAGTATTGCCCGGGGTCCTTGAGACCCTTAAGGAACTTTGACGCACCTAGACTTTGATTTGTCTATGGAAAGGAGGTTTGAAAGACCATTGGAGGCTTTGAGAAACTTGGTATTGATTGCAGGCTCTCTATAAAATAGCTTCTTGATTTTCTATTTCACTTATGTAATTCATTTATTGTCCTGTAACAATTTGTAAACAGATATTTGAGGTATTTAGTAAAAGGGTGGGTAGATTTATACTTTATGGTGTAACATGGATACAAATCCTGCTCTTAGGATTTATTTTCAAATCTGCCTGCTTCACTCACTAGAAAACATGTCCATAGTGTTTTATTTCTTGTTGAATCTGGTTGCTTTTGCATAAAAGAGAATCATGCCTATAGGATTCCACTTCTAATTTCCTCTGCATCAAAAAGAAATCATGCCTATAAGGACTTCATTTTTAACATCGTTTCCATCAGATTGAAACCATGTTCATAAATTCTGCATTTGTCATGTTAGAAACCATGCTTCTAGCCATCATGTTTTAAATTAATTCAGGTATAGATACCATACCTATAAGACATAATTATAATTCAATAAGTCTTTCATATGTTACTGCAAATTGACTAAAACTAGTAATACGCCTAGATACCATGCCTATAGGTATTTCCATTTGTAATTACTTCTGAAAAACCTAATTAGTCTAATAAGTCGATTTTAGTTCACCTAGTTTACTTCTTAAAAATGGCCTTATTAAGCAATGATATTTCCTGAAACTAGTTCCTTCAAAATGGTTTAATCTCATTAGATATCCTGCATATAGGTATTAAAAGGGTCTATTTTGAAAACTTGTTTGTTGCTGCATTAACATAGACAGTACTGCATATAGGAAAGCTTTAGGGCATTTTCAAAACTTGCATTTCCCAGAAACTACTTTGTCAATATTTCTGTTCCTAATAAGCTTTTAAAGAAGAGGCCCTAGACAACTAATAGGTTATGACTTCTGTATCTGAAAGTAGTTTATTCTGCATAATCACTTAGAAATCTTGCCTTAGGACTTTGATTAACAAAGACCTTACTTGTGTCTGAGTCGTGCAGCCTGTATGTTTGTTTGAGGAGGAACTATGAGCCTTTACTTGCTCCCATTATGTGAAGTCCTAGATGTTTTTTGACTAACGCCTTAGATTTTCTGCCTTTAAAACCTTAAGAGGTATGTCTAGAACCACCTATAGGGTCCTAACTCCCTCCAGGACTATTTAGAAGGGACGGGTTGGAACACGCAATAGGAATCAGTGACTGTCACACCTCCTTTTTTCGCCCCCGCGGGGGTACAAGGAGTTTTTCCAATTAAAGGACAATCGAAACGAGATTTGTTTATTTATTTCAGAGTCGCCACTTGGGAGATTTAGGGTGTCCCAAGTCACCAATTTTAATCCCGAATCGAGGAAAAGCATGACTCTGTATTACAGTCCGCGAACCAGAAATCCGGATAAGGAATTTTGTTGACCCGAGGGAAGGTGTTAGGCACCCCCGAATCCCGTGGTTCTAGCATGGTCGCTTAAAGTGTTGTAATGGCTAGGTATCTGATTTTAATACATATTATAATTTATGTGCTTTTATCAACTTTAAACCGTTATTATTATTATTTTTAATAGAATTGCAACGTCGTGAAAATGTGTTTTGAACAACGTCACAATCAATGCACCCGTGGTTGTTGACACATTTTGACTCCGTTGAGATTTGGATTTGGGTCGCATAAACGCGCACCCGAGTTTAGGGATGTAATATTATTAAAATCATGCCTAAAGAGTCTAGCGCTTTATTACTTTGGGGAAGGCCGTAAAATTTGCTAAACGGCCCATCCCGAAGTCTAAGTATTTAATTAAATATTTATCGAGGGCCCCGCAATTTGTGCGTTTTATTGGGCGAGGCTCATCCCATTTATTTTAAAAGGATAATCCTAAAGTGCCTACATCTTATCCTATTAAATTTGTCTATAAAAAATATGAAAATGAAGAAAGTCCTAATTTATTTACATGCTGAAATTAACCAATAGTATCTAGCTAAACAATATTCCTACAAGTTCCGAAACGGTTTATTCGATGAATTAACGTGCTTTTTGAGACATGGTAATCATCCAACAATAGAGAATTAACTAGACGAAGTTACTACACCATTTATTTATTTTTTAAGCAATATATAGATAGTTCGTCCGTTAAGCTATCATCCGATGTTTCACTACATGTATTAAACAGCTACACGATTCTGATTAGAGTAAGCTAAACAATTTATATATACAAATAAAATTTAGAATATAATTAAAATAAATCTGGAACTTCAACTCTTCATTTTCGTATTCATGCTACATGTTTCAGTTTACAATAACCAGCGTGTCAGTTGTGTACCTGATATTGGAAGCAAAAGAAAATTAAGATGAGAATCAGCAGCAGTAATAACAATACAATACAGCAACAACAGTCCAGCAACAGTAACAGCCCATGAACAGAGTTTGCAAACCGATGGAGTAATAATCCCAAAACAAAAACTTCAAGTTTTGATGAAACAACAACAATCAATGCTGATTTCAAAACAATGAAAGAAAGCAGACGATTGTTTTTAATTTTTTTTTATTTGAAAGTTTTAATATTTTTTCGGAATTTTTCTCTCTCTTAAATATTCAGCCTTTTTTTTTCTCTCTGTCCGTTTTTTTTCTTTCTGTTATTCTCTCTCTTTCTCTGTGTTCTTTTTTCTTATTCTTATTCTCCTCCTCTTCTTATTCTTTCTGTTATTCTCTCTTTTTTATTCTCGTTCTCTCTTCTCTTTCTTCTTCTCCTTTAAAATCTGATTCAAGACTTCTATATATATCACATCCCCCAAACCCTTAAATCAATTAATAAATCAACATTTTCTCCTACCAAACCCATTATCTTCCCACTCATCCCCATTACATTAAATAAGTATATCAACCCCACCCCATTATATTTTGTCCCCCATGCCTACCATAAACAATTACCATATTCCCCTCCACTATATTTTATCTTGTCCCCCATTTATATTAAACAACTATATCACCTACACCCCATTATTTTTTTGTCCCCCATGCTTAACATAAAAAATTACAAAATATACAATTCCTAAACTACCCCTCCGACCTTATTGCAATTACTATTTTTCCCCAGACGTACTACAATTTACCAAACTACCCTCATCAGCTATAGCCAATCAATTAATCAAACTCAACCAAAATATAACCAATATGACCAATTTCTACACAAATTCAAACAACAAATCACATGAACATGATTTCTTCAACATTTCAACAACAAATCACATGAACACAAATTGAACAATAAAGAACAACTAAAATTTGATTAAACAATATTTTTAGCAACAAACAAACCTATTTTCAGATTCAACAACAACAACAACAAACAAGTATATTCAGATTTCTAAATTCAATAATATTGAACTTAAAATCAACTCTAATAACATTACAACCAACAATTCCTATATTAAACTTAAACGAGATCATGAGACAAACTCAAGAAATAATCATAAATGATAAACAATAAACAAGAAAATCAAACTTATACTAATTTCGTATTCAAGAACAATCAAACAAAGTATGGACATGAATTAAATCTAAAAATAAAAACGACGGATTCAAATGATTAAACCAACATACTTCCCTATTACCACTAAATTCTTTTAGGCAAATAACAAAACAAAACTTAAGAAGAAACAATTATGAATTTAAACTTGAACTTAACAATATTAACAATTTTTCTAAAAAAAATACATAGAACACATGAAACAAATTAATTAAACTTCAATTTGTATCTAACCAACATTAAACTAACAACTTTTTAACTAAACAATAAACAAGAACGATAAAACAAACATGAAACAAACTGAAAAATTCACAAAATAATGAACGAAACAAACATTTACCGATTTTAGATTCGAGAAATATCAAAACGAAATACGGACAAAAATAAAACTTAAAAACCAACTAACCGGAAATGAAACAATAACAACAAAGAACGAAGGAAAACTCGGACAGAAAACTTGACGTACCGGACCTCGACTCAACGAAAAACCCTCGAACTTTGACGAAACGAAGAAGACGAAGCAACAGCAGAAACAGCAACGTGCGCAGCAATCTAGCTGTGTCCATGGCAACGAAAGAGCCGAAGCATGGCCATGGCAGTCGTTGAAGCAGCAGACAAGTCAACAGCGGCAACGGGCTGGCAGCGTTGCGGCAACGGAGGAGCTGGTCAACGGACTATGGTGAAGCAGTAGCATCTCGTCGAACTCAAACTCGATGAAGAAAAATGAAGCAGGCAGCTATGGGGTTCGTTTGGATGCAGCGAGGGGGAAAATGAAGCAGAAACAGTCAATAATTTCTTTGAACGCGCGGGGGCTGCTGGAGGTCGACGAGCCATTTGTCGTCGATGAATGGATGTAGCAGCTGGTCGTTTGGACTTGAGGTTGAAGATGGAAGCAGAAGGGCCTCCATGGATGATGAAGGAACAGCAGTAGCAGCTGCAACGACTGGAAGAAAACACAGCAACAGTAGCGGACGTGAGGCTGCTCCAGTGGTCGTTTGGTTTTGACAATGGGAAACGGGGGGAAAGCAGCCATGGCTGCTCGTGTTGGGGTCGATGGGACGATGGATAATGTCGTGTGTGTGTGTGTGTGTTGAGGTGGTGGAGGCGTGAGGAAGGGCAGCCATGGGAGGTGGGGCTTGGAGGTTGGAGAAGATGAAGATAGGAGGGGGGGGGGCGGATGCTTAGCTCTTTTTTTTAGGGTTTTCTCTTGTTTGTTTTGTAAAAATGCAAGATAATAGGCGTGTTGGGTCTTTGGGTTTGGATTGGGTCGACCCAGTTCGAAATGGACTGGGTCGTTTTGGAAGATTGGGTATTTTTTGGGCTTGAGACTTGAATTTGAAGAAGAGGCCCAATTCCGACTTTCTTTATATTTTTGCTCTCTTTTCTTCTTTTATTTTTCTAAAACTAAATTATAAAAATATTTAAACTATTATTAAGAACTAAATTAAGTTATAAAAGCGCAACTTAACTCCCAATAACAATTAACGCACAATTAAATAATAATTAAGCATAAAATTGTATATTTGGACATTAAATGCTAAAAATACAAACGATGCCTATTTTTGTAATTTTTTTTTTGTAAAACAAACTTAATTATTAATAATTGTAGAATTAAATCCTACATGCAAAATGCGACATATTTTTGTATTTTTAGTAATTTAACAAATAAACGTGCACAGACAAATGAAAATAATTATTCAAAAAATATCACACAATTGCACAACAAGAAAAATCATTTTATTTGAATTTTTGGGAGTAATTCTCATATAGGGCAAAAATCACGTGCTTACAGCTGCCCTCTTTGCCCGAAGACACGAAGGGTTTTCGTGCAAAGATAAAGCGAGCGATTTTTGCCCATCCGAGTACTCCGTGTGAAGCATTTTTTTTTGTTTTGAAAAGACTTGACCGAACCTTTGCTTCAAAGGTTTCCTACATATCCTAGGCTAAATAGGAATCAAGTCAATATAGTTCGGGAAGTTTTGGTAGCTGGGACTACCGTGGGACTGCAATGTTACTGTTGTTGCATGCTATTACCACTGCATACCGATCTCCTTGTTACACCGTGCTTAAAAGAAAACAAGAAGCTAGGCTAGACTGCAATTTGTTCTTGTTGCCTTGCTTTCTTGTCTGCTTGCATTTCTTCCGGTGCTTTTCTTCTTTTTGACACATGCACTTGAGTTTGTGCTGGGACCTCTTGTTGCAACCTTCTGCTTCCCGGTGCTGGGGATTTTTATTGTTTCCTGCTGGGGATTCCTATTGTAACCTTCTGTTTTATTGTCCTCTGACTTGATCTTGAAATGTATTCCTCTGCTGTATGGGCGGGCTCCCAACTTCAATGCTTGAAATGAAAAGACTGAAATGTATGCCTCTGTTTTATGGGCGGGCTCCCAACTTCAACACTTGAAATGAAAAGACTGAAATGTATGCCTCTGTTCTATGGGCGGGCTCCCAACTTCAACACTTGAAATGAAAAGACTGAAATGTATGCCTCTGTTCTATGGGCGGGCTCCCAACTTCAACACTTGAAATGAAAAGACTGAAATGTATGCCTATGTTCTATGGGCGGGCTCCCAACTTCAACACTTGAAATGTAAAGACTGAAATGTATGCCTCTGTTCTATGGGCGGGCTCCCAACTTCAACACTTGAAATGAAAAGACTGAAACGTATGCCTCTGTTCTATGGGTGGGCTCCCAACTTCAACACTTTAAATTGTGCATGCATCATGGTCAAACCTAGTTGGATTAGTTATGATGTTCACATAATGATCCTTTAAGATAAGCCTTATCCAAAGTCCATCGGGGTTTTCATAATCCCAACGGATGCAATCACGTTTTGTGCATTAATGTGGAGGACTAAATGCCGATATACTGATCATAAATGTATAAATAGTCGATTCCGGTGGGGGGGGGGGGTGTGTGTGTGTAAGGCCTAACCCTTTTATTTTGCAGAAAATGAGGCACAAAGTCCCCAGATTCGGTATGGTTAGCAATATCCCTCCATTGTTGTTAAATTGGTGGGAAGATCTTTCCTCAAATGACAAGAAGCATGTAAAGAAGTACCTGGGTAACCTGCATTCCCTGCTAGACATTGAACCAAACAAGAAACTGATCGAGGCTGCTACCCTATTCTGGGATAGTGAAAGAGTCGTGTTCCGTTTTGGCGACATGGAAATGGCACCACTCCTAGAGGAAATAAGAGGACTTACAGGGTTGACTTGGGACAGTCCCGGGCTTTTGGTACCAGAAGACTGCACAGGAAGGGGATTTTTGAAAATGATGGGGCTGAAAAAGAATGTTAACCTAGTCTGCCTGAAGGACTCCTACATACCTTTCGAATATCTCTATGAGAGGTATGGCCACAATAAGTTTTTTCGCACTTATCATGATGAGATTGCCCTCACTTCACTGGGTCACATCCACTGCAGGGTGTTTGCCTTCATCGTGTGCTTTCTAGGAATGATAGTGTTCCCAATGAAAAAGGGAAGAATCCACACCAAGTTGGCCATGGTCACCAAAACTCTGATGGAGGGGATTAATGGACAGACATATACCATAGTCCCCATGATCATAGCTGATATCTATAGGCCCCCGGAACGCTGTCAAAGAGGGGTCCAACATTTTGAGGGCTGCAATTTATTATTGCAATTATGGTTGTTGGAGCATCTCCAAAAGGGTTGCTACCGCCAAGAATTTCCGCAAAGGGCTTGGAACGACCACATTGCTTTCCATCACCCTAAGCAGATGACCTACATTCCAGACAGATTTGCTTAGCCGGAAAGTGCCAGCGAATGGGTAGAGTTCTTCGACAATCTAACCGAGGAACATGTGCAGTGGATGGTTGAATGGTTTCCAACGAATGAGTTCATTATCAGGTCCAAGGATGCTCCGCATTTGGTGTTGATCGGGTTGAGAGGGATATATCCATATGTCCCTATGCGAGTTATGAGGCAAGCAGGTAGAAAGCAGGATGTACCAAGGGTCGTCAAGATGAGTCATTTTAGGGAAGATTACCAAGACGATGACATACCTTACAAGTTCCAAGCTCAGCACATGTGGTACTACAAAATTATTGTGGAGAAAAGCACTATTGAGCCAGACAGATATCACGCGGGGTGCGAGCCTCTCTACCCTGTATGGTTGGAGTAAAATCTGAAAGGAATGGTGACACCAGGGACTGGTCGAGGGAATAGAATCATAGACGAGGAAGCTGAAGCCCAAGTCAAATACAACAGGCTGCGCAAGAGAGTCCACGACTCTGAGAATCAGCATCGGGAGATACATGAGAGAAATGCGAGGTTGATCGAGGAATGGAAAGAGATGGTAGTCACTTCCAACATAAAACTGAAATACCTGGAGGGAGGAATGGTGGAGCTAGAGGACAAAGTCATAAAAAGATTGAAAACTGTCAGAACGCTAAAGGGACCGAGGGAGGACATCTGGCCCAAGCCGAGTTGCTGCTGGGACTGCGCGAGCTGGGTGATCTGTTTGATGGAGTCTGGAAGATTGAATCTGGGGAAGGTTCTTCTGAGACCAAATAGATTAGATTTACTTGCTTTCCTTAAAATGTAATAAGGCCAAGTGCAAGTAGTGACTTGTTTTTTTTTTGGACAAGAGGGGTTGCTCTGATGGTAAGCAACCTCCACTTCCAACCAAGAGGTTGTGAGTTCGAGTCTCCCCAAGAGCAAGGTGGGATGTTCTTGGAGAGAAAGATGTCGTGGGTCTAATTGGAAACAGCCTCTCTACCCCAGGGTAGGGGTAAGGTCTGCGTACATACTACCCTTCTCAGACCCCACTAAGTGGGATTATACTGGGTTGTTATTGTTGTTGTTGTTGTTGTTGTTGTTGTTGTTGTTGTTAGTGTCATTTTTGGATTCATCTGCTTTTATATTATGAGAGGAAGCATTTATTGGCATTTGAAGTTCTCCAAATTTGTTTGTCGCTAGGCCTACCTCAGGCACAACGAGGCTCCCAAATTAGGATACGAGTTTATATCTCGCACTATGTGTTTAAATAGTACAAACATTTTAGGATCCCCACTAACTTGTTACCTTTTGTTTTGTTTACTTTTATTATTATTATTCCTATCCCCATAGGTTGGTTCATCCATACTGACCTCGTCAGCATATCATACCAGATCTAGAGGCCCTCTACCTCCTCCTCCTCCAAGCAACACAAAAAGTAGAGGGAAATCAAAGATGGACGACTTAAGTGGAATTCGAAAGAAAAAAATTGAGAACGCAGAGACCTTCGATGGCCGTAGTACTCCGGCCCCGAATGACCTGGTTTTGAGACTTGAGCAAAAGATACTAGAACTTCAAGAAGAGCTTGAGCAGGTCCGCAATTTGGCAAACTTGTCACTCACCCTTATTGTCCCTGATATCCACCGACAGAATGCAAAGAACCCAACACCTCCTCAAAACACACAAAACCAACAACCACAAAATACTACCATACCAAATCAATACGCAACTCTACCTCAAAATATCAATCCATTACCGGTACCAACTCCCCCACAGCAACATCATCAACCAATTCCATACCCACCAACCACCACTTGCCACACTCCCCAAAATACACCACTACTCATTCCCGATCCACAAAACTCTACCAATGACCATCACTATACCCAAGTCCCTGGCATCCATCAGAGCAATCCCATATACATGGAAACTATACCACATTCTACCCAGCCCATCTCCTATGCACCAGAATCCTCTAAAAAGGACCTGATCATTAAGAACATGGCCGAAGAACTCAAAAAGCTGACAAACCGAGTTCAAGGTGTTGAAGGCGATAGAGGAATAGAATATTTGAACTACGAATATTTGTGCATACAACCCGATGTTGAACTGCTAGAGGGGGTACAAACCTTCCAAGTTCGAAATGTTCGGTGGTACAGGTGATCCCAGGGTTCACCTAAGGACTTACTGTGATAAGCTTTTCGGGGTTGGAAAGGATGAAAAGATTCGAATGAAGCTCTTTATGAGGAGCCTTACTGGAGATGCATTGTCTTGATATATCAGCCAGAATCCTAAGAAATGGTCAAATTGGGTAAGCATGGCGTAAGATTTCATGGACTGATTCAGGTTCAACAAAGAGAATGCACCAGATGTCTTCTATATTCAGAATCTCAAAAAGAAACCTACTAAAACTTTTCGCGAGTATGCTACTCGTTGGAGGTCTAAAGCCGCCAAGGTCAGGCCCGCTTTGGATGAGGAATAGATGAACAAATTATTTGTTAGAGCACAGGATCCACAATACTATGAGAGACTGATGGTCATCAAAAATCACAAATTCTCTGATATCATCAAGCTCGGGGAAAGAATCGAAGAAGGAATCAAGAGCAGAATGGTAATAAATTTCGAGGCACTACAGGCCACGAACAAGGCACTCCAATCAGGTAGCATATCAAAGAAAAAAGAGGTTGGGGTAGTAATGGTGGCCCAAGGCCCAAAAACTCCACTCACATACCAAACACCCGTACCCACATACCAAGCATCTCCACCTACATACCAAGTATCTACACCTACATACCAAGCACCTCCACCTGCGCATCAACCTTCATCCTCCAGATATTCCCAGCCAACCACTGTCCATCATACCTACAATTCCCAACCATCCCACTTCCAATTACCCCTGAATTGACAAAATTATCCAAGACCAAGACCCAATTTTGACCGCAAGCCACCCAGACAATACACCGCCATTGCTGAGCCCATCCACCAATTGTATGAAGGGTCAAAGGTCGTAGGTTACGTCACTCCTATTCTTGCTGTGGCACTAGAAAATCCATCCCAATGGGTCAATCCGAACAAAACATACGCATACCACTCCGGTATGAAAGGGCACACCACTGCTGAGTGCCGAATATTGAAGGATAAGATCTAGACACTCATTGACAACAAGGTCATACAAGCGAAGGAAGCCACACCTAATGTCTGCAACAATCCCCTCCTTAATCATAAAGGTGATGGTGTACATGTTATAGAAATAAATGAGGAATGGGACCTTGAGGGGTCAATCGAGCTTATCCGAGAAGGCGATGACTTCAAGGTGATAGTTACACTTAATCCTATTATGGTTCAGACTCAGGCACATATTGATGTTGAGGTCACTACATTAGCTCCATTCGAGGTGGAAGTAACTCCGCCCGCAGCCACCTCTGCTCCATTTGAAGTAGAAGTGATCACACCTTTTAATGTGACGGTTTCAACCACACCCTCATTCAACTCAAAAGTGATACCCTAGGATTATGTCGCCGAGGCTCGACGAAAAAGGAAGACTAAGATAGAGGAATCTGATGCCGCACAAGGGATGACCAGAACTGGAAGAGTCTACACACCTGAACACCTGGGAGGTTCAAGTAAGGATGCCACTGCTAGGCAGCCTGTCATTGAGACAGGACCGGATGACTGGTGGAGAAATGGCCAACATGGTCGGACAGGTGCTGGAGAGCCATAAGATTATCTTTCACAGAGATGAGCTGCCGCCCGAGGGTTTGAATCATAATCGTGCATTGCACATTATGGTACAATTTGAAGACAAGTTCATTACCAGGGTCCTGGTTGATGGAGGGTCTAGTCTGAATATTCGTCCACTAGATACCCTGAAAAGGTAGGACAAAGGTTTCCATGAAATACGGACCGGAAGTATGTATGTGAAGGCTTTCGATGGGTCCTAGAGGTCCACGATTGGGGAAATCAACCTTTGCTTGCAGATGGGACCAACTTGGTTCGATGTTGAATTCCAAGTGCTTGACATACAACCTCATATAATTTTTTGTTGGGCCGCCTATGGATCTATGATGCTGGAGCAATCCCCTCCACACTACATTCAGTCGTAAAGTTCGAATGGAACCGTTAGGAAGTAATCATTCATGGAGATGGGAGTAACCCTATCTACACCAGTCAAACACTTCCAGCCATCGGACATAGAAGGAGGCTAGGAGGATAAACCTACCATCACATTGAACGGGTCAATGCCGTCGAGAAGGATAAGTGATGGATTAACAAAATAGAAAGCATACTAGCATGGTCCGGATATGAACCCGACAAAGGGTTGGGAAAGAACCTCAAGGGTATCACCAAGCCGGTACGGCTGAAAAATCATGGTACCACCGTTGGGCCCGGATATAGTATACATGGCAGGAGTACAAGGAATGGTCACCCCCATGGCGTGGACCATATTACCCTCTTGAGCTAACGATACCCCGTTTGGAACAGGCTTTCCATCAGGCAGACAAAATATGGGGAACTGCTGAAGAAGAAGCACTAGCTGGGCTGAAGGATCTGTTCTTGAAAGATGAGGATATGGACTGCAGTGCCGTAATTGAGGAGGAGGAGGAAGAAGGCCTCTCTATTCAGACCGTGGCAAAGGGAGCCATTCTCAGAAACCGGACCATCACACCATCACGAGCCCGCCGAGTCCCTGGGTAGCTTGGCAGAATTTATAGACATTCTATGCATTTAAAATTTCCATCAATTTGTTTTAAGATTTCTTTGTTCCTAAATAAACGCTCGATTCACCGAGCCCAGCTTTGTTTGAACAATTTTCTCAGTTTTAATCAAATGTATTTATCTTTTATCATTATTCATTACTATATTTTATCCTTTTCCCTTCTACAGTGTTATTATTACTTTTCCTAATAAACCAGTGACTGTGACATGTAATGAGGCAACACAACAGGAGAATAGTGGCTCAGAGGAAGAAGATGAGATACCCGAGTAAATTGTCAAGGAATTTGAGAATTTTGAGAACAAGCCTAAATCCAACTTGGACGAAACAGAAGCAGTAAATTTGGGAGACACCGAGACCGTCAAAGAGACCCACATCAACATTCATTTGTCGCCAACAGAGAAGGAAGAATACATCTATTTTCTAAAGGAATAAGAGGACATCTTTGCATGATCGTATGACGATATGACCGGTCTGAGCATATCTATAGTGGATCACAAGTTGCCTACCAATCACCTATGCCCGCCAGTCAAGCAGAAACTCAGAAAAGTCAAACCAGACATAAGTTTGAAAATCAAGGAGGAAGTTACCAAGCAAATCAAAGCCAAAGTTCTCAAGGTGGTCAAGTACCCAATTTGGTTAGCTAATATTGTGCCAGTTCCAAAAAAAATGTGAAAGTCAGGGTATGTGTCGATTATCGGGATTTAAACAGAGCAAGTCCCAAAGACGACTTCCCACTGCCAAACATACACATCCTGATCGATAACTGCGCCAAGCATAAGCTCCAATTCTTTGTAGATTGCTTTGCAGGTTATCACCAGATTTGGATGGATGAAGAAGATGCAGAGAAGACAACTTTTATTATGCCTTGGGGAGTATACTGTTACAAGATGATGCCATTCGGTTTGAAGAATGCTGGGGCCACTTACACGAGAGCCATGACAACCATCTTCCATGATATGATACACAAGGAAATACTAGTGTACGTGGACGATGTCATTATCAAAACCAAAAGGGCCACAGATCACATAGCAGACTTGAGGAAGTTCTTTGACAGGCTTAGGAGGTACAATTTGAAGTTGTACCCCGTAAAGTGTGCATTCGGGGTTCCGACAGGAAAGCTACTGGGATTTATTGTCAGTCGCTGAGGGATCGAGCTAGATCCTACTAAAGTCAAGGCTATTTAGGAGTTACCATCACCCAAAGCAAAAAGGATGTGATGAGCTTCCTGGGGCGGCTAAACTACATCAGCCGATTTATAGCACAGTCCACAGTAATATGTGAGCCCATATTCAAGATGTTGAGGAAAGATGCCGAGACAAGATCGAGGATTATCAGAAAGCTTTTGACAAGATCAAGGAATACCTGTCCACACTGCCAATTCTGGTCCTGCCAGAACCAGGACGACCTTTGCTACTTTATCTATCCGTGTTAGATGGAGCCTTTGGATGTGTTTTGGGACAACATGATGGGACAGGAAGAAGGGAGCAAGCCATATATTACCCGAGTAAGAAATTCACACCTTATGAAACATGGTATTCTCTGCTTGAACGCACTTGCTGTGCTTTGACCTGGACAACATAGAAATTGAGGCATTACTTTTGTGCCTACACTACATACCTCATATCTAGGATGGATCCTCTGAAGTACATATTTCAGAAGCCCATGCCTACGGGGAAGTTGGCTAAATGGAAGATACTACTGAGTGAGTTTGACATCATCTACGTAACTCAAAAGGAGGTCAAGGGACAAGCATTGGCAGATCACCTCACTGAAAATCCGGTGGGAGGAGAATACAAACCCTTGAAAACGTATTTTCCTGATGAACAAGTATCATTCGTAGGAGAAGACATTACGGAAGCATATGATAGTTGAAGAATGTTCTTCGACGGAGCCGCAAATTTCTAAGGACTAGGCATTGGAGTAGTCTTGGTATCAGAAACGGGTCAACATTATCCTGTATTTGCTAAACTCAGATTTCCCTACACCAACAATATGGCGGAGTATGAAGCCTGCATACTAGGGCTCAACATAGCAGTCAACATGGACATCCAGGAGTTATTGGTGATCGGCGATTCAGATTTACTTGTGCACCAGGTACAAGGAGAATGGGCTACCAGGAATTCCAAGATCTTGCCATATCTTCACCATGTGCAGGAATTGAAAAGGAGATTCACGAAGATAGAATTCCGACATATGCCCAGAATTCAGAATGAGTTCGCTGACGCATTAGCCACTTTGTCATCAATGATACATCATCCAGATAAGAACTATATTGATCCCATTCCGGTGAGGATCTATAATCAGTCGGCATATTGTGCTCATGTTGAGGAAGAAGCCGATGGAAATCCTTCATACCATGACATCAAGGAGTACCTATTAAAAGGAGAATACCCAAAGCATGCAAATCACATTAAAAAATGCACACTCTGGAGATTGTCAAATCACTTCTTTCACAGTGGGAGGAACTTGTACAGAAGAACTCCGGATTCGGGTTTGCTAAGGTGTGTCGATGCAAAGGAAGCTTCTAAGCTACTTGAGGATGCGCATGCTGGGACATGTGGCCCGCATATGAATGGTTTCGCTCTGGCCAAGAAGATAATCAGGGCAGGTTACTTTTGGATGACCATGGAGACAGATTGTATTCAGTATATTCGCAAATGCTTTTAATGTCAAGTGCATGCCGACATGATAAAAGTTCCACCAAATGAGTTCAATGCAACAAGATCACCTTGGACATTCACCGCCTGGGGAATGGATGTTATTGGTCCGATTGAGCCCACGGCTTCAAACGGACATCGGTTTATTCTGGTAGCCATTAAGTACTTCACAAAATGGGTAGAAGCTGTATCTTACAAAGCTGTAACCAAGAAGGTCGTCATAGATTTTGTCAAAGATCATATTTTCTACCGATTCGAAGTTCCTGAGTCCATTAACACTGACAACGCTGCCAACCTCAATAGTAATCTAATGAAAGCTATATGTGAAACCTTCAAAATCAAGCACAAGAATTCAACTATCTACAGACCTCAGATGAACGGAGCCGTAGAAGCGGCCAACAAGAACATTAAGAAGATACAAAGGAAAATGGTAGAGAATCACAAGCAGTGGCATAAAAAGTTACCCTTTGCTCTATTAGGGTACCACACCACAGTTCGCACGTCAACCTTGCAACCCCCTACATTCTGGTGTATGGAATCGAGGCTGTTATCCCAGCCAAGGTGGAAATTCCTTCTTTAAGAATCATACAGGAATCTGAACTCAACGATGCGAAATGGGTAAGAAGCCGCTATGATCAGTTGGCCCTTATTGATGGGAAAAGAATGAATGCAGTATATCACGGCCAATTATATCATAACAGAATGACCAGAGCTTTCAAATAAAGGGTCAAACCAAGTCAGTTTACACCAGGGCAGCTGCTATTGAAGAAGATTTTCCCATACCAAGATGAAGCCAAAGGGAAATTCTCTCCCAACTGGCAAGGTCTGCATATGGTTAACGAGTAGTAATAGGAGGAGAACTCATACTTGCAGAGATGGATGGAGAGATATGGCCAAAACCAATCAATTCTGATGTAGTCAAAAGATACTATGCCTAGAATAATTTCAAATTTCCTTTCTGATATAATTGAACTACGCTTGACCTAATTCGCATTTAAGAGGGGATACGTAGGCAGCCTTATGGGTTCGGTCATATCATAATAAAATTTTTATTTCCCCCCAAAACCAGAACTGGGGCAGAATTTTGAGGAGGGTCCTCAAAATTTCGGAGCAAGTCCAACCAACGGTCACATGTCAGAAAGCCAGTAATCAATCAAGAACTGGGGCAGAATTTTGAGAAGGATTCTCAAAATTCCGAAGAAGATTCAGCAAGGTCCGCCATCCGCAAATAGTTAAAAATCATCTACCAAACTAGGGCAGAATTTTGAGGAGGACCCTCAAAATTCCAACATAAGAAAGCTGCAATGCCTTAGAAATGTGTCACAGTCGCTAGCTCATTAAAAGTTACTTGATATACCCATACACTTCCAAAACAATTTTGTTTTTTTATTATCAATGAACACATATTTTTTCGAAAATTCTATTTTTTATAACAGTCAGGTGCTACCTAGGGGAACTCGAAGGGGGCTTCTAGAGCGGAGCAAAGCAAGGCCGACAGACAAAGCAAGAACCAACCTCACCTCATGAAACTTATGATTTTCCTTTGAATGCAGGCACATTTGACGATGGCATTCGTACACAAAGCAAATTCACCATCCATCCAACGGTCAGACGCTGAACCTATCCTAGCTAAGATACTCTACCCATATCTACTATTTTCTCTTCGCATGAGTCTAATGCTTGACTCCATATTTACATGAGTCTAATCTCTGACTCCACATTTGCATGAGTCTAATCCTTAACTCCGTTTTTGCATGAGGCTAAGCCCTGCCTCCATATTTGCATAAGGCTAAGCACTGCCTTCCATTTGCATGGGACTAAGCCCTGTCCCGTATCTTGCATGAGTCTAATCCTTGACTCCATACTTACATGAGTCTAGTCCTTGACTCCATATTTGCATGAGTCTAATCTTTGACTCCACATTTGCTTGAGTCTAATCCTTGACTCCATATTTGTATGAGTCTAATCTCTGACTCCATATCTGCATAAGGCTAAGCTCTGCCTTCCATTTGCATGGGACTAAGCCCTGTCCCGAATCTTGCATGAGGCTAAGCCCTGCCTCCAGTTTGCATAAGGCTAAGCACCGCCTTTTGTTTACATAAGACTAAGCTCTATCTCCAAATCTTGCATGAGTCAAATCCTTGACTCCATATTTGCATGAGTCTAATATCTGACTCCATATCTCCATAAGGCTAAGCTCTGCCTTCCATTTGCATGGGACTAAGCCCTGTCCCGAGTCTTGCATGAGGTTAAGCTCTACCTCCATGTTTGCATAAGGCTAAGCACTGCCTTCTCTTTGCATGAAACTAAGCTCTGTCTCCAATCTTGCACTGATCCCTGAATCCATACCTGCATGAGTTTAAGCCTTGACTCCATATTTGCATGAGTCTAATCTCGGACTCCATATTTGCATAAGGCTAAGCATTGCCTTCTCCCTTCATGCGTTTAAGCCCTGACTCCATACTTGCATGAGGCTAATCCTTGCCTACCCATTTGTATAAGGCTAATCCTTTCCTCCCCACTTGCATGAGACTAAGCACTATCGCTCTTTGCAACAATATTGCTTTATTTTTCTATAGCTATCTATCTACTTTTCAATCAGGCTAAGCTCTGCTCTCTACTTCGCAAGACTAAACCTTGTCTTGTTACATCATGTTATTGCATCTCATGGGCTAAAATATCTCCAATCTGTCCAAAGGCGTCATAGTCTATAGGCACCATCCTCATAGCCTAAAGACACCATGCCATGGCCTGAGGATCTCTCAAATTTGCTTATCATTATTCAAAGGCGTCATGGTTTGGAGGCACCATTTTCATGGCCTACAAATCTCTCATTAAATAATTCATGGCCCAGGACGTCATGGTCCAAGGACATCATCTTTTACCGTTCGAAGACAACCTTCATTGTCCAAAGAGAATTTGCATCATGTTTAAATTTTTGCAAATACATTTGTAGCATCTTTTATCTACAGGTAACCAGTAAGCAACTGCTATCCTAGAAGGAGTGATCTCACTTCAGTCCCTCTGACCATCCTCATCATAACCGCTTCCACATCTCGACTCCGTTCTTGCAATAATTTCATCGGCATACTCCGCAGGTGAATATAGAACTACACATAGTCTGATTCCTGTAAAACCAGGGGTATGTAGGCAACTAAAAAACTGGAGATCGGCCTCTGTCTTTCAAAACATCTAATCCAGTCAAAATTGGCCATCATTTTTTTACCCGAAAATTCTTTCATCCTTCCCGAGTAAAGAGGGGCAGCTGCTGATCCCAAATTTTTCCCTATATATTTTAAATATGCAAAATAGCATATATAATCATGCACAAGGCTTTCATTATTTTACATAATTTTAAGGGTTTAAATTGATTTATTTTCTCCCTTTTTCTCCATAAAATCCCCAATAATTATTTCCAAAATTATTGTTTTGATAATTCATTTATTAGATTTCTATATTTATACCAAAATATTGCTAATGTAATTTTTATGTATTTTTACAATTACCTTTAGTATTTTTAAAGCTAAATTTCATATAATTGCGATGTTAGCCCATTTTAAGATATAATTATATTTTATATGCATAAAACTGGTCCCCATATTTTTAATTCTTACCAACCCCTCTAACCCTAATCATTTCTTCAATCCTCCGCCTTCAGATGATCTCTCATCTCCACTCTTCTCTCAAACCTAACCCTAGACTCCTCCACTCACCTCCTTCTCCGGTCATCTCCGACGACTATCTCTCAAACCCCAAGCCTCCAATGGTCACTCCACCGCCCTGCTCATCATCTCTAAGGCCCTTAAGGGTCCTGGGCCATGTTGATTTGGACCTAGGGTTTCTGATTCTGTTGTTCGAGGCTTCTTTCGTGTGATTTTGGACAAAAGCACACCATGTGTGTTACAATTTGTGAAGTTACAACAGGTTCTTTTGATTTCTACTTAGGTTTCCTTTTGAAGCCCTAACTCTCTTCTGGATCTCTCAGATCTATGTTATTTTTATGCTTTAAGCCTGTTTCCTTCTATAATTTGCTTATTCACGAGCTTTCTTCTGAAAGATCTTCTACTCTAAACCGTTTTTACTTTTTTTTTGAAAACTAGGGTTTCTTGGAGTTCTTTCTATACCTATTTCGACCTATTTCTTTATGATTAAACTTTCTTCCCTTGTTTATTTTGAGGGATTCTATGTTCATACTGCTTTTTAACTCAACTCTGTTAAAAGCCCTAATTTTTAAAGATTTTTCTTTACTTGTTTCTGTGTGTTAGCATGATTTTCTTTATCTGTTTCTGTGTGTTAGCATGATTTTTTTTTACTTGTTTCTGTGTGTTAGCATGATTTCCACTACTTTGTTTCTATGTGTGTTAGCATGATTTTCTCTACTTTGTTTCTATGTGTGTTAGCATAATTCTCTTCACTTCATTTCTGTGTTAGCCTGTTTATCTGGTTCTTGTTAATCTCTTATGGTCACCATGCTTCGAATATGTTCTGCTAAATCTTTAGCCTACTTATATCGCCTCTATATGATTGTGTTTGCTCATCTCTTATTTCTTTCTTCCTATATAATTGACCTTGTTTGTTTGCTACTTTTGTTCATTCGTCTCTATTTATATGTTGAAGTACGTAGAATCATGACTCCCCATGATTGATTATGATTTTCCTTAACTGTTGGTAATTGAAAGATTTTCTTTCAAAGCCCTAGAATTCTACTCGTCTGTTTGAATTAATTGATTTTATTACCTTATTTACTGTGGTACTTTGTTTTACTTTGTCTTTCCTTAGTTAGGTATTTCTGAATTTGGTCCTAATTGACTACTTTATGCCTAATGAACCCTAGCTTCTTCCTTATTTAATTATGCACTGATTCCTCTTCCTTCCTTATATGGTACTAAATCTCCCCATTTGACCCTGATTCCCTTAACTTAAGGAAGTACTTCCTTGATTCTCTAATTGATTGATTCTGAGTTCTTAAATTAGTATACTATTATGATTTTTACCTTATTCCACTACCTACTTTCAACTATAAATACTCTAAGTCTTTCACAAACAAGACAAGGACACTTGGCTTTCAAAAACTCCTCTCTTATTTAAAATCTCTGTTCTCCCTTCTTCTTTGTGTTATTTGGCTACTATTAGCCGGCTGCAAGCCAAAGCTAATCATCTGTTCTCTTTGGTTCCTTCATTATGCTCACTTCTACCTTCACTGGTATGTCCTACTTTAAATTAAAGCCTCAACAACAACATATTTCTCTTCTTGTTTTAGTTTTTTTTTATTTCTAGCCTGCTTTTACTTGTGGTTCTATTGTAAGTTTGCAGTTAGGAATGCTAGTATGACTCCTCTCCCTTTAAATTCATGTGTTCCCTTGTGTGATTCAAGCATGCCTGGACAATTATTTTTTAATCTACCGTGTGCTTACTATTCTTATGAGTCCCAAATCCCTATCCCCCTATGTGTTTATATTATCCCTGATTAGTTTGTGATGATGACAGTTCCAATTATTACTGGGCATGTCCAAACCAGTCCAAATACCCTTGCCAGGGTTATATGTTTGCAGTCAAATGCTTGTGTATCCACAAGCCTTTTGACCCCTTGTGTGACTATTGAATCCATTTGGATTATGTGTGTGATCATATCCTGAGTTCCTGATTTGGTTTATCACTCCAACATTTTCAAACAATCTCCATTACTTTACTAATTGCTTTCAAAACAAACTTTTAAGTCCAGTCCTTAATAAACTTCTTTCAACATGGGTCCTGCACTTTCACTTTACTCTTAGTTAATAAGTTCTTCCCCCTCTATTATGTGTACTGCCTTGGGATCCTCTTGAGAACCCTTTGAACTCTGGCATACTGAGACTGGCCTTTCCACACTGCACTGGTTCAATGCTTGGCTACTAAGTCTAGGTGTAAGCATTGCCCGGGGGTCCTTGAGACCCTTAGGGAACTTAGATGCACCTAGACTCCGATTTGTCTATGGAAATGAGGTTTGAAAGACCATTGGAGGCTTTGGGAAACTTGGGCTTGATTGCAGGCTCTCTATAGAATAGCTTCTTGATTTTATATTTCAGTTATGTAATTCATTTATTGGCCGGTAATATTTGTAAACAAATATTTGGGGTATTTAGTAAAGGGTTGGTAGATGTATACTTTGTGGGAAAACATGGATAGAAATCCTGCTCTTAGGATTTATTTTCAAATCTGCCTGCTTCACTCACTAGAAAACATGTCCATAGGGTTTTATTTCTTGTTGAATCCGGTTGCTTTTGCATAATAAAGAATCATGCCTATAGGATTCCACTTCTAATTTCCTATGCATCAAATAGAAATCATGCCTATAAGGACTTCATTTTTAACATCGTTTGCATCAGATAGAAACCATGTTCATAAATTCTGCATTTGTCATGTTAGAAACCATGCTTCTAGCCATCATGTTTTAAATCAATTCTGGTATAGATACCATGCCTACAGGACATAATTCTGATTCAGTAAGTCTTTCATATGTTACTGCAAATTGACTAAAACCAGTAATATGCCTAGATACCATGCCTATACAGATTTCCATTTATAATTACCTCTGAAAGACCTAATTAGCCTAATAAGTCGATTTTAGTCCACCTAGTTTACTTCTTAAAAATGGCCTTATTAAGCGATGACATTTCCGGAAACTAGTTCCTTCAAAATGGCTTAATCTCATTAGATATCCTACCTATAGGTATTAAAAGGGCCTATTTCGAAAACGTGTTTGTTGCTGCATTAACATAGACAAAGTACTGCATATAGGCAAGTCTTAGGACATTTTCAAAACTTGCATTTCCCTAAAACTATTTTGTCAACGCTTCTGATCCTAATAAGCTTTTAAAGAAGAGGCCTTAGGCAACTAATAGGTTATGACTTATGTATCTGAAAGTGGTTTATTTCTGCATAATCACTTAGAAATCTTGCCTTAGGACTTTGATTAACAAAGACCTTACTTTTGTCTGCGTCGTGCTCCTGTATGTTTGTTTGAGGAGGAACTATGAGCCTTTACTTGCTCCCATTATGTGAAGTTCTAGATGTTTTTTGACTGTCGCCTTAAATTTTCTGCCTTTAAAACCTTATGGGGTACGTCTAGAACCACTTATAGGTGGAGGTCCTAACTCCCTCTGGGACTATTAAAAAGGGATGGGTAGCAGCACACAATAGGAATGAATGACCAAACACGCGCTTTGCATGACCAATAAGGGGACGAGAAGGGTAGACATGGGATATAATGACTACGCGTTAATGTCACGTGTAGCCCCTCATTGCGGAGTGTTTACCGATCATTGCGTGGGGTGATCCTATAGGATAAACAACCTAGGAGCCCTCCTTACCCTAGATCCTCCCCTTATTTAAAACTTTGTTTTATATAATTTGTTCAAACCTTTATTTCACTACTTGACTTGATCAATGAGCTTTACCACTTATTTGATTCAACTATTTGTGTGGACTAATTTGTAAATATAATTTCGGTCGGGACCCACAGTTGTGGACCAAGAGGGGTGACTAACACCTTCCCCTCGAGGTTATCTCTAGCTCTTACCCTAATTTCTGGTAAAACAAACCAACTCAAGAGTTAATCGCTCTAGGTGCTCTAACGCACTATAATCTGTTAAGTGGCGACTCTTCAAATACCCAATTCCCAAAAGAAAACGAGTTGTTCCCACATGAATGTCGAAACCCAGGCTTCCTCCCCGCGGAGGTAAAAAGGGGGCGCGACACTCGTAGCCTCATATCATAGTACAAAAATAGAGTAATACAACTACCAACAGTTATAACACCTCTTACTCCATTGCGATACGCAACCCAATCCCACATAATTACAAAATCTGTTGCGGTGTGCTGTCCAATCCTAATATATTTTATTATATGTTGCTACGTGTAACCTGATCCAAATATTAATTCATTTCAATACTGTTGTCGCGCGCAACCCCTTTTCAATATCAACTCATAAACATAAACAACTTAACACAACCAATAACGTAACCTCAACCCAAAAAGGGAATAAAGCGTATAGAACATCAAGGAACTACCAGTACAAACAGAGAATAAACACTATCTCATAATTATAAACCTCGACAATTCAATAATTGCAGAATAACTAAATGACTCATGCAATCAAATATAACATGATAAATTGCAATGAGTAACGTAAGGAAATAAAGGAAAGTAAAGACATGAGACAATGAAGATATACAACTAATACATGTAGGAACATATAATAGGTAAGCAAATAATGAACGAGGAAAGAACAAATAAAAACAGGTAACAACTAAATGACAGATAACAAGTAAGATCATGTAGCAATCAAAGCATGTAACAAGAGACAACATGGAATAAGTGATGACATAAAGGTAAGTAGCCCAACCAACATGCTATAACCCTTGACTGCATATATACAATCGTGACCTCATATATACGCCAGCCCCACACATAATTCATGCAGCAAATAGACCAACAAGTTCTAATTCTCTCAAGTCAAATTTAAACATGACACTTATCTCTTTCCGCAATTAAATCAATAATTGACCACAAATTTTCCTTAAACTTCCAAACCAACTGAATCTAGCGAAATATCATTCAAACAATCCAAAATAAGCTTTTGTAACTTCCTAAGAGTGAAAAAAGTTCAATTTTTAGCTAAATTTAAAAGTCAATCCCGGATTCGCTTGGTCAAAATCCGAGATTCAGACCAAAACTCAAAAAACCATTTACCCCTGAGTCCAAATATGTGATTTTTTTCGAAATCCGACCTCAAATCGAGGTCTAATTACATTTTAAAAAAATCTCTAAATTCTACCCAAAATGTTTTATTTCTACCATGAAATTCAATGATTTGATGTTAAAAACTCATGAAAAGTAATCAAAATTGATTGAAAAGTAATTAGAGATTCTTACCAATAATTTTGGGAAGAAAAAGTTCCACAAAATCACCTTTAGCAAGCTTGGGGTTGAAAAGTGGTGTAAAATGAGCTACATCCCGATTTTTCCTTCCTTTAACCACCTGCAGGTGTTGCATTTGCAAACACTTATATGCAAATGTGATCAGTGCATCAGGCCTAGTAAAATCGCAAATGCGGAATGCCCTCCATCGCAAATGCGCTCCAATGCTTCGCAAATGCAAAACTGACATATGCTACCAGTGTTCGCAAAAGCGGAGGATTATTTTCAAATGCGGACCACACCCATTCGCAAATGCGATGCCCAGCCCTAGTGTTGCATCCCGTACTTTAATATTAGGATAAGTCATAGTAATCCATATGAGCTTGAAGGGAGTAAGTAGATTATTCCGCTTTTGGCTACTACTTTATCTCGGGAGGCAAAGATGAGAATTTGTTTTCTACATTACACCAAGATGATGAGAATTGGGTAAGCGAGTCCTTACAATGAAGAGTGAGTCGGAAATAAAATTTGAAGTACATCGCTGTTTTAATAGGCGACCTACTATTAATTTGTTCTCAAATCTAATTTCACATCATGACTCAGTCAAGGAAATTTGGTAGTATCAAAATGCAAACAAAATACAAACTCTTTTCCTGTTTGCACATGATAAAATATTGTAGAATTTCTCATACCCCACGTAGGGAAATCGAAGAATAAAAATCCTTGAAGCTGAATGATCATTATTATCTGCAAAATTTGAAAATTAAGTAAAGTTCTAAGTCAATTTTACGAGGTTGTAGAGGCTTAAGACATTATTATTATGAGACCCTGTAAGTTTACAGCCTTGATGCCGTTAGATATTATGTTAATGTGGTATTTTCTTTAAAGTGTGTATTATAATAAAAGTTTTATAAGTATAATTTTGGATAATTACCATTATTACTATTTTCAAATATGTTAAATTATACACATAATATGAGAAAGTTTATAAATGAGATTTTCTTTATTTTAAATATAGAAATTATTTTCCCACAAGAAAAGAAGGTTATCTTTATACTATTTTAAGAATTAAGCGTACGAAAATTTATATTCTTTATATGAGATTAGGAACATCAGAAGTTGAAAAAATATATGTATTTTTACATGAATATTTTAATGAAATAATAGTGTATGTATTAATTTTATATGATACCATAGTTTATTAATATTCAAGTAATATAGGGACAAGGAATTAATTATCAATTGTTGTATTGGGAGGGAGTGTGTCTAATTAGATAGAGATTTGTCTTATGTTCATATAAGACCTACTTAAAAGACTAGGTGATGATTCATAGTATGTTCCTAACGTGGAAATGCTAGCATAGTCACTAAGTGACTAATATGTGTTAGAAAGTGACATCTATACCACATGTCTTGATTTTTTAAAATGGTGGCACATGAGGCGGACCCCACTATCCACTAATTACAAATATTTCATTCACTTTTTACTGGATACACTTACGACATATATATCCCATCCAACGTTTTAGCAAGATAATGTTGTGCCAGATAGTACTAAAATCAGGCTCATACTTCTTTTTTCCTTTTTGGCTCGCAAGTTTTAGTCCTTCCTACTATTTTATATCAAAAGTAGTTTAGGAAGAGAAAAACAACTACCTTAAGTAGCAATTGCATCTGCCTAACTCCATTTCATCTAAGCTATCTTGGCCGATTGAACATGATTTAAACACCAAGAAATTAATTAAGTACAATTGATAATTTGGACTATGAACAGTAGGAATCGTTTAAATTTTCTATATATTTTGTAAATCAGAAGAAGAGAGGATATCCTCAGACATCCTCATACTCACCTTCTCTCTCTTATCTTCTCTCAATAAAATATCTGATTATATACAAACTTCTGAAAGCTATGGAGCATTCAAACGAGTTACAAAACCAGATAAGTTTATTCATAATCATGTTTAACTAAACTCTTATATTCCTTATAATCTCTTGAATATCATAATTGTTTATCATGTTATAGTACTGTTATAAAGAACATCTTGTGAAAGTTTGCCTGTCTAATAATGCTGAGAGTAGTTAAGCCCAGACTATGCCATCCTAGAAATGTATGATTGAGAAGAAATTATAGGTTCAATAATCCCTTTCTTTTGGTAAGTATTATTACCTCGTCGTCTAAGGGAGTACGGTACAATCTTTCTCAAGAATATCGTAAGGATTTTTTTCCTACTTTGATCCGATGTTACGTGTTCTTCGCAAAAGACGTTGAGGGATTGTTAAGGGAACCGACTCAGGTATGTTAAGGCTATCCTTTCTTTCTTTTGGCATGATCTATACGACAAATGAAACAAGCAAATACACAATTTTCATAAATGACTTTATTCATAAAAGTACTAGAGATGCTTATGTTCTTGATTCCCCATGTGTCAAATTACTCTATCATCTGTTTATGGGTCTCAAAAAATACGTAAGTTAAAAAAGTTTACTTCAGAATATTTATCGAAGGCATAATGGTCTTATGACATTACGAGAGATTTTATTAACGTACTTCTCATGCATTGCATTCATTTACATGTACATTGACCCATGACCAGATGACGTTATATACGCGTATATATGTATCTATATATATGTCTATGGGATATGGAAAAAAGTTACAGCATTATATATGCACCACCACCTAATCAGCTGGTATACATTGATGATTTACCCATAGTGGCCGAGATGATAAGATGGGATGCCCTCAGAGGCTTGATGATGTTATGTACGTACAGATGTATGCATTGCATGACATTTATATGCATATGCATGACATTATAAATATTTCATGATTTACATAGCTATCCAGACTTACAGGTTGTGTCCTTTACTCCATGTTTCTTACATGTCCTTTATATACTAATTTACATGCCTTACATACTCAGTACATTATTCGTACTGACGTCCTTTTATTGGGGACGCTGCATTCATGCCTGCAGGTATAGATAATCAGTTTGACGAGCTTTCATAGTAGACGAGAATGGTTTTAGCGAAGGATCGGTAATACTCCACCTCATTCGGAGTGCAGCTGAGTCTTTGGGTTATCGTGTCAGAAGTTTTCTACAGACTTATGGGTAGGCCGATACCCTGTCTCATTTGATGTCAAATAATCTTAGAGGCTTTGTAGACACATGTTTATTATGTACAGTATGTCAGAGGCCTTGACGACCCATATTATTCATATTTTATGAATGCTGGTTCATTGATATAATATTTGCCCACTTACAATTGTACATTACGAGTTGTGGCCATGTTGGCCCATGATAGTTACAAAAAGAATGTATGAGTTACAAAATGGTTCGCTAGGGCCAGTGAGGCACCGGATGCCAGCCACGCCTCCCAAGGTTGGGGCGTGACACCTAGTTCTCATTTTGCAAATGTGATCATTTGACCGCAAAAGTGAGGCTCACAAATGAGAGCCAGACCTCGCAAATGCGAAATCTACAAGCTTGCACCAGCAAAATCCTAAAATCATCCAAGCTCATCCGATACTCACCCGAAACTCACCCGAGCTCCTCCGGTTCCAAATCGAACATGCACACAAGCGTAATAATATCGTAAAAACTTGCTCGCTATCTCAAATCATCAAAATAAAATCAAATAATAAGAATCGATCCTCAAAACTCAAGATGTCACCTTGAAAACTTAATTTTCACAATGTTTCACATAATGTGCCAAAATACTCTCGGGTGACTCCAGACTCCAACCAAAGATGCGTACAAGCTAAAGATATCATACAAACCTACCAAAATCGTCAAAACATCGATTCGAGGTCATTTACCAAGAATGTTGACCGTGGTCAACCCAATTCTCATTTTAGGCCAAAAATCATATTTTCTTCAAAGGTTTACATAAAAATTTTCCAGAAAATGACACGGACCATGAATGCAAATCGATAAACATCAAATAAAGTTATAAGAGGTCTCGAAACATTAAAATTAATGCTAGTACTCAAAAATGACCTATCGGTCGTCACATTCTCTATATCGAAAAGAAACATTCGTCTTCGAACGGATATAGAAAAGTACCTGGACTGGTAAAATGTAGGGTTATCTAATCCGCATATCGGACCCAGACTTCCACGTAACCTCCTCAATTGGCTGACCTCTCCATTGCAGTTTGACAAAAAGAAAACTCTTATATCTAAACTTGCGAACCTGCCAGTCTAGAATCGCTACCGGCTGTTCCTCCGAGGTCAGATTTTCATCAAGCTGTGCCGTGCGATGTCCAAAATATGTGATCTATCCTCTTTGTACTTCCGAAGCATGGATAAGTGAAATACTGGATGTACCCCTACCAGGCTAGTAGGCAATCCAAGTCTATAAGCAACCTCCCCAATTTTCTCCAAGATCTCTAATGGGCCAATAAACCTCGGGCTCAACATACCCTTCTTCCTAAATCGCATCAAGCCCTTCATAGGTGACACTCAGAGAAGAACCTTCTCACCCACCACATAAGCCACATCTCGAACCTTCCGGTCTACATAACTCTTCTACCTAGACCGAGCTGTACGAAGTCACTCCTGAATTACCTTAACCTTTTCAATAGTATCACGCACCAAATTAGTGCCCAAAAATCTATCCTCTCCGAACTCAAACCAACCAATCGGCGAACGACACCGTCTCCCATATAAGGCCTCATACAAGGCCATCTGGATGCTCGGCTGATAGCTATTGTTGTAGGAGAAGTCTATGAGCAGTAGAAATGTCTGAAATCAATAACAAATGAATGTAACAAGTCCTCCAAGATCTGAATAGTGTGCTCAGACTGTCCGTCCATCTGAGGATAAAATGTGGTACTCAGCTCGACTCGTGTGCCCAACTTACGCTGCACGATTCTCCAAAAAATACAATGTGAAATGTGTGCCTTGATCATAAATGATTGAAATAGGCATGTCGTACATGCGAATAATCTACCGGATGTAAATCTTAGCCAATTGCTATGAAGTATAGGAATTCATCACTAGAATAAAGTGTATGGACTTAGTCAACCGATCCACAATAACCCAGACTATGTCCCACTTCCTTAAGGTCCATGGTATACCACAAAATCCATAGTGGTGCGCTCCCACTTACACTCTGATATATCCAATTTCTGAGTCAATCCACCCGGTTTCTGATGCTTATACTTCACCTGTAGACAATTCAAACAACGAGAGACATAAGAAAAAGTATCTTTCTTTATCCTTCGCCACCAATAGTGTTGTTTCAAGTCAGGGTACATCTTCGTGACACCTGGGTGAATGGGATAGCGTGAACAATGAGCCTTCTCAAAGATCAACTCCCTCAACCCATCAACATTTGGAATACAAATCCGGCCTTGAAGCCGCATAACACCGTCATCTCCAATCACAACCTCCTTAGCTCCATCCCGTTGCACCGTGTCTTTAAACACCAACAAGTAAGGGTCATCAAACTAGTGAGCCTTGATAGACTCTAACAACGAAGACTGTGCCACAACACAAGCAAGAACCCGACTAGGCTCCGAAACATCCAATCATACAAATGATTGGCC
Organism: Nicotiana sylvestris; assembly: GCF_000393655.2. Lineage (NCBI taxonomy): Eukaryota > Viridiplantae > Streptophyta > Magnoliopsida > Solanales > Solanaceae > Nicotiana > Nicotiana sylvestris. Next base: position 26,213,582 of record NC_091067.1, on the reverse strand, counting down.
AATGCTTGAACATCCATAGCTAGTGGCCTCTCCATTACACGTAAATATATAAAACTACCCTTGCTCTTAGCCTTCCAATTCAACGCATTGGCCACTAAACTGGCCTTTCTCGGATGATATAATATGGTGATATCGTATTTTTTCAGCAATTCCAACCATCTCCGCTGCTACAAATTAAGGTCCTTCTGTTTGAATAAGTGTTGGAGACTTTGCTGGTCAATATAGACCTCACACAGAATGTTGTATAGATAGTGCTTGCAGATCTTCAGCACGTGAACAATGGCCGCCAACTCTAAGTCATGTACAGGGTAATTCTTTTCATGAACCTTCAATTGCCGATATGCGTAGGCAATCACCCTACCGTCCTTCATCAATACCATGTCGATCCCAATAGCAATGCATTATAATACACGATAGAAGATGTCGAATCTATAGGAAATACCAACACTGGGGCTGTAGTCAATGTAGTCTTGAGCTTGTGAAAACTAAACTCACACTCGTCAGACCATCTAAAAAGAGCACCCTTCTAGGTTAACTTGGTCAACAAGGCTGAGATAGATGAAAACTCCTCCATGAACAGACAATAGTAACCCCCCAAACCTAAGAATCCTCAAATATTTGTAGCCAAAGAAGGTCTAGGCCAATTCTAAACTAACTCAATCTTCTTAGGATGCACCTTAATGCCCTCGGAAGATACAACATGGCCTAAAAAGACAACCGAGTCCAACCAAAACTCACACTTCAAAAACATGGCATATAACTGACGATATCTCAAGGTCTGAAGTACAATCCACAAATATTGCTCATGCTCCTCTCGACTATAGGAGTAAACCAAAATACATTAATGAAAACGATCACAAAAAATCCAGATAAGGCTTGAAAACCCGGTTCATCAAATCCATAAAGGCTGCTGGGGAATTAGTTAAGCTAAATGACATCACTAAGAACTCGTAGTGACCATACCAAGTTTGAAAAGCGGTCATAGAGACATTTGATGCTATAATCTTTTACTAATGATAGCTTGATCTTAAATCAATCTTCATAAACACATTGGCACCCTGAAGCTGGTCATATAAGCCATCGATGCTCTGTAATGGATATTTGGTCTTGATAGTGACCTTGTATGCTAGACACCCCTTCTCGACCATATGCCGAGCCTTCACATATGAAAAGATCCTACTAGTTGAATAACCAGGCGTCCCTCTTCACTCTAATCGAGGAAACCTTGGTATGGCTAATGTCACAGTCTTGGCATGATAATCGATAATATCATGATAAGGTGACAACCAACCCATTCCCAAGATTACATCAAAATCTACCATATCAAGTAATAGAAGGTCAACCCTAGTCTCATAACTCCCGATGGTGACCAAAAAAGCACAATGCCTGGTCTACCTTAATAGAATCCCCAACAGGAATAATCATATAAAAAAGAGCACTCAAATAATCACGAGACATATCCAAATATGACGTAAAATAGGATGACACATATGAATGACTGGAGCCCATATCAAATAGAACTAATGAATTTCTATGGCAAACTGGAACATACTTGTGATAACTGCATCCGATGACTCTGCCTCAGGTCTAGCTGGGAATGCTTAGAAACGGGGTTGAGCCCCACCACTTTGGCCACTACCTCTTGGACAACCTTTAGTTGGCTGAGCAGGCGGTGGAACAACTGGTTCTAGAATTATGGCACGAGTACCTTGCCGTGGTTTGCTGTTCCTCAATCTAGGATAGTACATCTTGATATGACCTACATCCCCGCACTCAAAGCAACCCCGCATCTGGCATATCTGATAAGTCTGACTTGATCCTTAATGACTTGAATTACCACCAGAGCAACTTTGTAGCGGTGGTGAACTGATAGGAGCTGAAGGTGTAGTGAAAACTAGCTACTCTAAATGAGACCCATATGCGCTATTACTACTTAAAGAACCATAAAACACCTGAAGTGTTGACTAAATGGTCCAGATGGGATGGACTCTACAAAATGAACCTCTACCTCAAGATGAGGCACCACTGAGACCATTGGAATCACGAGGCCTCTTCTCAAATACTGCCTCTTTGCCCTGGCTATGAATCATCTCGATTCGTCTAAAAATCTCTACAACCTGGTTGAAAGAAATATCATCATTTGTCTCTCTGTCCATCTACTACCTAATATCATAAGTAAGGCCATATATAAATCTCCTCATCTTATCCCTTTCAGTAGGGATCAAGACAGCTCTACAATGGGATAGATCCCAAAAGCTGGTCTCGTACTGTGTAACGGTCATACTACCCTACTAGAGGTGCTCTAACTGGATTCGTAGATCCTCTCTCTGTGTGAAAGACATGAACTTATCCAAAAATAGATGTGAAAATTGATCCCAAGTGAGTGGAGGTGAACCTGCTTGTCTACCTTGAGCATACTCCTTCCACTATCGCTTGGCAGAACCAATCATCTAAAACATTACAAAGTCAACTTCATTGGACTCCATTATACCCATGTTGTGCAACACCTTATAGAAAAGGTCCAAGTAATCATGTGGGTCCTTAGAAGTTGTACCACCAAAATAGGAAATAGCATGGTGAACTTGTCCAACCTCTCACTCCTTCTATCGACATAGCAGGAATCTCCCGGACTGTGTAACAATAACGGGATGACCTACTCTAAGTGCTAAAATCATGAGAGTCTAATATCCGTGAGCGATATGCTCTAGGGGTATGAGTAGCGAGAGTTTGGGCTCCTCCCCAGCCGGAGAGATGACTAGTGTTACAGGAAATACACCTGCCTGGTCCATACTCTCCATAAGTCCCACTAAGTAGAATACAATATCTTGAAGTATGGGGGTGGCAATAAATCCCTTTGGGACCTGAGTTGGTCACACTGGTGTGGTCGGAGCATGTATCTCATCCTTCTGCTTGATTTAAGGCTCTGCAATGAGTATTGTTGCATGGCTCTAGGCTGAGCTCTACCTATGCCTCTACCTCGGCCTCTACCCCTGGTAGTGGATGCAACCTAGGGATCTGGCTCCTGCTCAGTTGTGGATGTTGTGTGTGTCCTCACCATATGTGAGATAATAAGAATAGAATGATTCAGACTTCAGAGATAGAATAAAGTCTCACGATAAAGAAACAAAGAAGTGACATTTCCTAAAGTTATATAGCCTCTAGAAGATAAGTACAGAAGTCTCTGTACCAATCCTCCAAACTCTATTAAACTTACTTATGACTCGTGAGACCTAGACAACCTAGTTCTCTAAAACCAACTTAGCATGATCAAAATCCCAACCACAGGGCCGTGATGACGCCTAACATCCACTTGCTAGGAAACCCGATGTCAACCATAAAATTAACTACCTTTATCAATTTACAACAGAATAACCATAATTAATGATTTATAAAATCTAAAATATGTATGATAAATTCATAAATAACACAGTCTATACTAATCCTAGAAATTCGGAGTTAGAAGTACATGAGCAACTCGAATACTACAAATATGGTCTGAATAAATTACAATTCTTCAAAATAATGTAAATAGTAAAAAACATAATAGATGGGGACTTTAGGGACTGCGAATGCTGTGTAGATCTACCTCAAGTCTCCTGAGCTAGTGGATTCGGGATAACTCCTATATGCGTTGTTAGGACCAACACCAAACTTTGCATAAGAAATGCAAAAGTGTAGTATCAGTACAACTGACCCCATGTACTTTGTAAGTGTTGAGCCTCACTTTGACGATGTATTGACGAGGCTATGGTAGGACATTCACTATAAACATGTATGAATAATAATAATAAAAGAAAATAAAAATATAGATAAAGCGGTAAACTCATAAGTACAGAACCAAAGGTCAAGTAATAGAGAGTCCTAGATTAACATCATCTCGTAACCTCATATCCTAGTACATAAATAGATTACGACATCTACCAACAGTTATAACACCTCTTACTCTGTTACGGTGCACAACCCCATCCAACATAAACATAATATATGTTGCAGCGTGCAATCTGATCCCATTATCATATCATTATCTGTTGCAGCGTGCAACCCGACAAAGTGTTCCCAATATCAACTCATTAACATAAACAACTCAACACAATTGATAACACAATATCAACCCAAAATAAGAATAAAGCGTACAAAACATCAAGGAACTACTAGTACAAATGGAGAATAACTAATATCTTAAAATCATAAACCTCGACAATTCATTAATTCCAGAACAGCTAAATGACTCACAAAATCAAATATAACATGATAAAGTTCAACGAGTAACATAAGGCAATAAAGTCAAGTAAAGACATGAGACAATGAAGATATACAACTAATACATGTAGGAACACATAGTAGGTAAGAAGATATTGAGCGAGGAATGAATAAATTAAAATAGGTAATAACTAAATGATAGATAACAAGTAAGGCATGGATAAAAGGTAAGATCATGTAGCAATCAAAGCTTGTAACAAGAGACAACATGAAATAATTGATGACATAAAGGTAAGTAGCACAACTAACATGCTATAACCCTTGACAGCATATACAGACTCGTCATCTCATATATACATCGTCCCCACACTTAATACACCTAGCAAATAGACCAACAAGTCCTAATTTCCTTAAGTCTAAGTTAAACATGACACTTACAACTTCCGAAATCAAATCAATAATCCACCATGGCTTTTACTTTAGAAAAAACCTCCAATCCAACCAAATCTAGCCAAATATCATTCAAACAATCCAAAATAAGCTTTAGAAACTACTCATGAGTGAAAAAGGTTCAATCTTTAGCTAAATTAAAAAATCAACCCCAGGTTTGCTTGGTCAAAATTCGAGATTCGGACAAAAACTCAAATAACCCATTTACCCATGAGCTCGGATATGTGATTTGTTTCGAAATCAGACCTCAATTTGAGGTCAAAATTACAATTTTAAAAAATCTCTAAATTCTACCCATAAGTCCTAATTTCTACCATGAATTTGAAGATTTGATGTTAAAAACTCGTAAAAAGTAATTTAAATTGATTGAAAAGTAATTATAGATACTTAAACCATGAATTTGGGAAGAAAAGGTTCTTCAAAAATTTGCTTTAGATAGCGTGCAGTTGAAAAATGGTGTAAAATAAGTTAAGCCCTGATTTTTCCTTCTTTACCTAACTGCAAATGCTGACTGTTGTTAACTATATCCTCAATTTAAGTCAAAAATCATATTTTGTTCAAAATTTTATGTAAATGCTTTTTGTAAAATGATCCGCACCACACACAAGAATCAATAAATATCAAATAAATTTATGAGAGGTCTCGGAGCACCAAAATATTGGCTAGTACTCAAAACAACCTATCGTTTTATCACAAAACCTAAGGAAGATGTATCTTGGTGGAAAAAAATCAAATTGATGTTGATGAATACTGGTGAAATTACTTGGGTGAAGTTAAAATATTGAAAAAGCTTGTAGTAACTTGAATCTAGAGTAGTGGGTAGATTGACTGTGACGACCCGATAGGTCGTTTTGAGTGCCAGCCTTAATTTATGTGATCCAAGATTTCCATCCTTAAGTTATGTGATCCAAGATTTCCCAAAGCTTCATTTATTGTTTATTGATTTATGTTTGTAGTCCGTGTCATTTTTCAGAAAGATTTTATGTGAAATTTTGAAGAAAAGGAATTTTTGACTAGAAATAAGGTTAGTGTTGACCACGATCATCATTTTTGATAAACGACCTTGGATTGGTATTCTGATAATTCTAGTAGGTTCGTATGATATTTTTGGACTTGTACATATGATTGGTTGGGTACTAGGGTGACCCTAGCGCATTTTGGCGCATTATGTGAAGGATTGTGAAAAATTGAATTTTAAAGTTGAAATCTTGGGTTTTGACGATTAATTCTAGTTATTTGGTGTTATTATGATTATTTGAGGTAGCGAAAAAGTATTAAGGATATTATTACACTTTTAAGCATGTTCGGTTTGGAGCCCGAGAGTCTTGGGTGAGATTCAGAAGCATTGAGGAGTGGTTTTTGGACTATTAGTGCAAGACTGTGTTGGTGCAAGCCTTCAGACTTCGCATTTGCGAGGCGCTTTTGCGGTCAAATGATCACATTTGCGAAAATGAGCTGGGTTCTAGCACTTCGCTTTTGAAAAATAATTCACTTTTACGAACTAAGCTGAGACCGCATTTGATCTCAGTGTTGCATTTGCAACACAGTGCCTGGTTGGAACAACTTCGTATTTGCGATGGCTAGGGACTTCGCAAATGCGAGGTATTTATCACTTTAGCGAATTTTGGGGACATGATTCACTGATCGAATTAGTGTTTTCCATTAGAGGACATCATAATTGCGAACAAGAGTTTGCAGATGCGACATCTGTAGCTAGATTAAAGATTAGGAGAATCCGGACATAGCTCATTTTACACAATTTTTCAATCCTAAGCTCTCTAGAGGCGATTTTTGGAGAGATTTTTATTCCCAAATTCATTAGTAACCATCTCTAACTACTTTTCAATCAATTTCAATAACCTTCATGAATTTTTAACATTAAATATAAGAATTTCATCATAGAAATTAGGGGTTTTAGGTAGAATTTAAGGATTTTGTAAAATTGAGATTTAGACCTCAAATTGTAGTCAGGTTTCAAAACAAATCACATATTTGGCCATGAGAGTAAATGGGTAATCGGGGTTTGGCCCTAATCTAGGATTTCAACCAAGCGATCCCGGGGTTAACTTTTGTTGTCTTTATAAAAAACAATCAAAATTGAACCTTTTTCATTTATGGGTAGTTTCATAATCTTATATTGGATTATTTGATTGATAACTATACATATTGGGTTGGTTTGGTGGCTTGTTCGAAAGGAAAAACCATGATTGATTGTTGATTTGGTTGCGGGGAGAGGTAAGTGTCATGGTTAACCTTGAATTGAGGGAATTTCGACTTGTTTGGTCTATTTGCTACATGAACTATGTGTGGGACGACGTATATGTAAGGTGATGATCATATAAAGGTTGTCATAGGTTAAAGCATGCAGGTGGAATTTGTCTTGCTTGTACCATGTTGATTCATCTACTATGCCTTCCATGACATAGCTAGATTGTTTATTCTTTATTTGCTTTCATGTTCATCACTCAAGATGAGGTTTTTGTGATATTGAAAGTTGAATTTGCTTAATCTAGCACCATGGTTGAAGTTGAAATTTGCATCCCACCTTGCTTGATGCTTTGGTTTGTTATTATTGCATGGTGAGGAAAGTTGAAATTTGCATCCCACCTTGTTTGATGCTTTGGTTTGTTATTATTGCATGGTGTCTCACTTAATTAATAATTAGGAATTGGAGTTCTAACCTAGAATACACCGACGAACTCTGTCGACCAACTCTGGTGAAGGACGGTAATTTCCGGTGAAGAACGACCATTATCGGCTAACATACCATAATCTCTAAGGAATTCTCGGAGTATTGGAGACAAGTTGGGCGCACGAGCACTGGCAAAGGAGAGCAACCTGGGCGAGTGTCAGCAAAGGGCAGTAGGAAGTGGTGCGTGAGCGCACAACTGCATCGAGTACAACAAATCAGCCACAGGTTTTGTTATCAGGAGTTGGTACCTCCTGTTTTACTATTTCCCTTTGGTGTTAGCTAAATTACTGTTACTTTACTTCGCAATAGTTAAAACTTTCAACTAGGATACTAGTTACCACTTGTTTCCTTCTTGTTCGATTTGCGTACGTTGTGCACTAGCGAGTCTTCTCTAGATAGTTGTAGGTGTAGTGGCTGCAGTCTGGGATGATAGAATAAGGGCATGTCCTCAGGTGGGGCTGAGTGGGGGGCTGAGGTTAGGGGGTGGGTCGGGTATCAAGGGAGGTAGAGGGGGCAAGGGAGCTTATAGGTTGAGAATCGGATCATGGAACATAGGTTCACTAACTAGTAAATCCATAGAGTTGGCGAAAATCCTGCAGAAGAGGAAGATTAATGTAGCGTGTGTCCAGGAGACTAGGTGGGTCGGATCGAGGGCGAAAAACGTGGATGGGTATAAGTTGTGGTACTCTGGTATCCTGAGGGGTAAGAATGGAGTGGGTATCCTGGTAGATAGTCATCTTAGAGAGTCCGTGGTAGAGGTCAGGCGGGTGAATGATAGACTAATGACTATTAAGTTGGTGGTAGGTGAGGGTACTTTAAATGTCGTTAGCGCGTACGCACCGCAAGCAGGCTTAGATGAGGATATTAAGAGGTGCTTTTAGGAGGGGTTGGATGAGATTGTTCGTAGTATACCGCCTTCTGAGATGTTATTCATAGGAGGAGATTTCAATGGTCATATTGGGTCATCTGCAGGTGGGTACACTGAGGTGCATGGCGGCTTTGGTTACGGAGAGCGGAACGGAGGGGGCATTGCGCTGTTGGACTTTGCCAAGGCTTTCGATCTAGTCATTGCGAACTCGAGTTTTACGAAATGGGATGAACATTTGGTTACTTACCAAAGTTCGGTGGCGAAGACTCAGATTGACTATCTCCTCCTCAGGAGATGCGACAGAAGGTTGTGCGAGGACTGCAAGGTTATCCCCGGTGAGACCCTATCAACACAGCATAGACTTTTGGTGATGGACATTTGTATTAGGATAAGGAGGAAGAAGAGGTCAGTACAAGGACGCCCTAGGATTAGGTGGGGCGCCTTAACTAAGGATAAAGCTAAGGAGTTAGAAGGAAGGTTATCGACAATGGGAGCTTGGAGAAGTGGTGGGGACGCAAACACAATGTGGTCGACGACGGCGGACTGTATAAGAAAGGCGGCGAGAGAGGTGTTAGGGATATCTACAGGCCGCAATGGTGGCCATAAAGGAGATTGGTGGTGGAATGCAGCTGTCCAAGGTAAAGTGGAAGCGAAGAAGGCGGCTTACCTGCGGTTAGTAGGGAGCACTAACGAGGAGGAGAAGAGAGAGAACAGTCAGAGGTATAAGGTAGCTAAGAAGGAGGCAAAGATAGCAGTGACGGAGGCTAAGACGACAGATTTTGCTCGTCTGTATGAGGAACTAAGGAACAAAGGCGGGGAGAAGAAGTTATTCCGACTCGCTAAGGCGAGAGAGAGGATAACTCGAGATCTAGACCAGGTGAGGTGCATAAAAGATGACGACGGCAAAGTTTTGATGGGAGATGACCAGATTAAGAGAAGGTGGCAGACCTACTTTCATAAACTTCTAAGTGAAGAAGGAGATCAAGATATTAGACCTGGGGAATCGAGGAATGCCGACAGTCACCATGAATTAAGTAATTGTAGGGACATTGAGATCGATGAAGTCATGGAGGCAATGCGTAAGATGAGAAGGGGCAGAGCTACCGGGCCAGACGAAATCCCGGTTGAACTGTGGAGGTGTGTGGGTAGAGCAGGCTTGGAATGGCTTACTGCATTGTTTAGTGTTATATTCAAGACTAATAGGATGCCTGAAGAGTGGAGGTGGAGTACAATGGTCCCGTTGTATAAGAACAAAGGTGATGTCCAGAGCTGTAACAACTATAGGGGCATCAAATTACTAAGTCATACCATGAAAGTTTGGGAGAGAGTGGTAGAAATGAGAGTGCGAAGGACGGTGTCTATTTCAGACAACCAGTTCGGGTTCATGCCGGGACGATGGTGGAACAGTACAGGGATAGGAAGAAGGATCTTCACATGGTGTTTATTGATTTGGAGAAAGCGTACGATAAGGTTCCTAGGGAGGTCTTATGGAGATGCTTAGAGGATAAAGGGGTCCCGATTGACTATATTAGGGTGATTAAAGACATGTATGATGGAGCTAAGACTCGGGTTAGGACAGTAGGAGGCGACTCTGAACATTTTCTAGTTATTACGGGGTTGCATCAAGGGTCTGCGCTCAGCCCATTCCTATTTGCCCTGGTGATGGATGCACTGACTCATCATATTCAAGGGGAGGTGCCATGGTGCATGCTATTTGCTGATGACATTATTCTAATTGACGAGACACGAGGCGGCGTCAACGAGAGGCTAGAGATTTGGAGACATGCTCTTGAGTCTAAAGGTTTCAAGTTGAGCAGGACGAAGACGGAATACCTCGAGTGCAAATTTGGAGTTGAGCCGACGGAAGCGGGAGTTGAAGTGAGGCTTGACTCTCAAGTCATTCCCAAAAGGGGTAGTTTCAAGTACCTTGGATCGGTTATTCAGGGGATCGGGAAGATTGACGAGGATGTCACACACCGTATAGGGGTGGGGTGGATGAAGTGGAGGTTAGCGTCGGGAGTCTTGTGTGATAAGAAAGTGCCACCGTTACTAAAAGGTAAGTTTTATAGAGCAGTGGTTAGGCCTGCCATGTTATATGGAACTGAATGTTGGCCGGTAAAGAACTCACACGTCCAGAAGATGAAAGTAGCGGAGATGAGGATGTTGAGGTGGATGTGCGGGCATACAAGAATGGATAAGATTAGGAATGAAGATATTCGAGAGAAGGTGGGCGTGGCCCCCATAGAGGACAAGATGCGGGAAGCAAGACTCAGATGGTTCGGACATATTCAGAGGAGGAGCACTGATGCACCGGTGAGGAGATGTGAGCGACTGGCTGTAGTGGACATGCGGAGAGGTAGAGGACGACCTAAGAAGTATTGGGGAGAGGTGATCAGACAGGACATGGCGCGACTTCGGATTACTGAGGACATGGCCCTTAACAGGGAATTATGGAGGTCGAGTATTAATGTTGTAGGTTAGGAGAGAGTTGTGAATATTTCTACATCACAATAGAGTGAGACTAGCCAGTTAGGAGTTAGACTAAGAATGTCATTGGTCATTTATTGATGCAGGGCTTTACCTGCTAGTCTTACTATACCAGTCATCTTTTTCGTATGTCGTATTCTGTATTTCATATTTATTGTATTGCTATTATTGTATTGCTGTTATTTTATTATGCATTTTTATGGTACTAATATATCGGTTTCGGTTGCTTTTTGAGTCGAGGGTCTCCTGGAAACAGCCTCTCTACCCTTCGGGGTAGGGGTAAGGTCTGCGTACATATTACCCTCCCCAGACCCCACGTGTGGGATTATACTGGGTTGTTGTTGTTGTTGTTGTTGTTGTTGGTGAGGAAAGTGAAAAGAACAAAGGGTGTTGACGTGCCATATTTACATATTGTTATCATTGATTGGGTGACTGTGAGGGTTAAAGCATGAAGGGTGATGTCGTGCACTTGATTTACTCATCCATATTAAATAGTGAGGATGAGAGTAAAAGAATGAAAAGTGATGCCATGTAATTGTATTTATATTATATGGTGAGGATGAGGATAAAAGCGCGAAGGGTGGTGTCGTGCAATTTGATGATTTATTATTTTTACTTGATATTTGGGTTGTGGATATTACTTGGCGGTTCCGTTGATTATTTCGGAAAGAGACTTACTTGGTGATTCTGTAATTTATAATATTCCGATTGTTGCTCCCTTTTATATGCCCCCACCACTGATATTACACCTAATGATTTACTTGTTACTTCCGTTGCTTTATATATATCTGCACGAATTTTTAGTAGGTTTCTTGTTTTAGCCTCGTCACTACCTCGTTGGGTTAGGCTCAACATACTTTTAATACTTAGTACATTGGGACAGTGGTACTCAGACTTACTTTTGCACATCTTGTGCAGCTTTTAACGTTAGTACCAGTGGAGTCCCGAGAGTCACTTAGCAGATATGAGTCAGTAATTCGAGGTTGAGTTACATTCTGTTCGCAGGCCTTAGAGTCACTTCCTATTTCTTTTACTGTTTCCATTTTATTTTGTATAGTGATGTATTTCTTTCAACACTTGTATTTTGGTGGATTTAGACCCTCATGTACTAGTGACACCAAAATCTTGGGATGGTTTATGTTATGTCTTTGATAAGTTATCGGATATATCTATTTCATTTTCTTTTTATATTATCTGTTTATGTTGGCTTGCCTGGCATTCGTGTTGGGCGTCATCACCATCTCACAGTTAGATTTCGAGTCATGACAAGTTGAAATCAGATCACTAGGTTGCCTTGGTCTCACGAGCAAACTTAGTAGAGTCTAGAGGATCGAAATAGAGACATCTGTAATTTATTGTAGAGGCTAAAAGGCTTTAGGAAATTTCACTTCATTCTTACTCCGTCATGTGACTTTATTATATTGCTGAATTTTGAATCATTCTACTGTTTTTCTCTCACAAATGGTGAGGACACACACAATATCCACAACTGATCAGTAGCCGGATCCCCAAGTTTCTACCACTGCCAGGGTTAGGGGCCAAGGCTGAGGTAGAGCTACAGGTAGAGGCAGTGCTCAGCCTAGAGCACATACAATAACACCTATCGCAGATCCTCAGATCGAGTAAGAGGAGGAGATCCATGTTCTAGTAGTGCCCATGGTCCAACTCATGTCCTAGAGACGTTTATTGCTATTTTAGTACTTTAGGACGCCCTAGTCTTCTTAGTGGGCCTTATGGAGAGTGTGGCCTAGGTCGGTGTACTTCTTGTAGCACCAACTCTCAGGATAGGGAAGGAGCCTAGACTCCCCCTAGTAACACAACAGAGCCAATCCAAAGTGAGTGGAGGTGGACCTACTGTTCTTCCCCAAACATACTTTTGCCACCACCTCTTGGCAAAGCCATGCATCAGAAACATTGTGAAGTCAACTCCATTGGACTCCACATTGCCCATGTTGCGAAATACCTCGTGCCAATAGTCCAAGACATATTATGGGTCCTCATATGGTGTACCACCAAAATAAATAGGAAATAACTTGGTGAACCTGTACAACCTATATAACCCTACAAACGACATCGCGGGTCCCTCCCCGAACACTATAGTAATGACAGACTGAACTACTCTAACTGTCAAAGTTTGAACTCAGAGATAGGTTTGACGCAGCTAGTTTGAGTGCCTACTATAGGGTAGCATGATAGTTACCTTGTATGAGACCAGATTTGTGGATCCATCATGCCATGGGTCTATCCTGATCCCTACTGAGAGGGAGAGAGTGAGGAGGTTTATAAATGGCCTTACTTATGGCATCAGGCTACAGATGGCCATAGACACTTAGGATGATATTTCCTTCACTGGAGTTGTAAATATTGCTAGGCAGATCGAGAGGATTTGTAGTTAGGTACAGATGCAGCATCTGACAAGAGGCCTCATCATTGGTAGTTTCACTGGTGCCTCATTTGGAGGCAGGGGTTCATGTGGTAGAGGCCACCCCCTACGCCGATTCACTCAACGCTCCAGGTATCTCACGGTACTACGGGTTTTGTGGTTCTTATGGGTCCTATCCTAAGCAGCTAGCATACAATGCACCTTTAGCTCCAGTCGGTGCACTTGTGATTCAGAGCTATCAAGGTGGTTATTCAGGTCAATAGGGTTAATTCTAGGGTCAGTAGTTGCATCACCCAAGGGTTTGTTACACTTGTGGAGATCTGAGGCACATCGCGAGGTTTTCCCCCAGATCATAGTGCAATATGCCACATTAGAGTACTTATGCCATAATTATGGCACCGGTTGCTCCACCACCCACTTAACTAGCTAGAGGCGGGGGTCAGGCACCCATAGGTGGTGGTTAGGGCATTAGAGGTAGAGGCCAGCCAAGGAGAGGCCGTTCGATAGATGAAGGCCATACTGGTGGGGCTCAGCACCGTTGTTATGCATTCCTAGCTAGACCAGACAAAGAGTAATCTGATGCGTTCACCACAAGTATTCTTCTGGTTTGTCATAGAGATGCATCCGTTTTATTTGATTCGGGCTCCAATTATTCATATGTATCATCCTATTTTTCTTCATATTTAGGTATGTATCATGATTATTTAAATGCTCCTATTTTTGTGTCTATGTTTGTTAGGGATTCTATTGTGCAGAACCAGGTCTATCGTTCTTATTCGGTCACTATCGGGGGCTATAAGACTAGGGTGGACCTTGTATTACTTGATATGGTAGATTTTGACATGATTTCGGGCATGGATTGGTTGTCGCTTTATCATGCTATTTTGGATTGTCATTCCAAGACTATGATGTTAGCCATGCAGGGGTTGCCTTGATTGAATTGGAGAGGGACTCCTGGTCATTTCACTAGTAGGGTCATTTCATATGTGGAAGCTTGGCGTATGGTCGATAAGGGGTGTCTGGCGTATTTGTCATATATTCGTGATACTCATTTCGAGTGCCTCCCATGGATTCAGTTGCGGTTATGAGAGAGTTCCCAGAGGGGTTTCCTACAGACTTGTCGGGCATGCCAACCGACAGAGATATCGACATTTGCATTGACTTGGTTTCGAGCACTCAACCCATTTCTATTCAACCATACCATATGGCCCCAGTTGAGTTGAAAGAATTGAAGGATCAGTTGTAGGATTTTCTTGACAAGGGATTCATTAAACTTAGTGTCTCGCCTTGGGATGGACCGGTGCTATTTTTGAAGAAGAAAGACGATGTTATGAGGATATGTATTGACAATAATCAGCTAAACAAAGTCACCATAAAAAACAAGTAGGGTTGGATCATGCTCTTCCCTTAAGTTATTAATATTAAACACATCCATAAGTTTTAGACACTAGGGTTGGATCACAACCCTAGATAAAATCTAGCTACTTATAGCAATGGACATAGAAAATAAAAAAATGAAGAAATTAAAGACATGAAAATAAATTAAAATAAAAAGTAATTGATCATCTCTAATTGTAGCTCAAACTTTTCCCAAATAGCTAAGAAAAACTGCCAGCTGCTGCTACAATGCAAAAAGATACCCCAAAAAGTGTTTCCCGTCTATTTATATTGCTTCGAAATTCCTGACAAAATACCCTTCGGAAGGTTCTGCAGCCGTACCTTAACATTAGCAGTGTTCACTTTGCTGGGTTGTTGATGCGAGTGCTTTCAGTTGGAGGAGTTCTACAGCCGCGCATGTCACGATCCAACTCCCACCGGAATGGAAACGACGCCTAACACTACTTGCCAAGCTATCTAACAGTCACATAATAACTATGGATTTGAATAAAGATGGTTTAATAAACTTAACAACAGAAATATCATAATTATCTAATAAAAACAATAACAATACTGCTACAACCATCCCATAATCTGGTATCAATGAGTACTTGAGCACTACTGAGTATCAAAATACAAACCAAATCCTCAATACAATTGTCTGGACAATAGAACAACAATAAGGGAAATAAAGGAAAAAGACCAAGTTCTGCGGATGGCATAACAGCTACCTCGAAATCTATCGAATACTGGTACCAACACGGCTCTAGCAATCACCACGTCCAAATGTACCTGAATTTGCACACGAAGTGCAGAGTATACTATGAGTACAACCGACCACATACACTCAATGTGTAACAAAACTAACATTGGGATGAAAGCATGGATGAGCTCACAATAAGATAGTCAAAAACTAATATTAAGGGCAACTGAGATATACTGATGATAGTAACAGTAAGTAACTCAAAGGAATTCTCATAATCAGTTCACACATATTACATAAATTTAGACATGCTTCCAAGTATAACAATTTAAGCCCAGCACAAATAAGAACATTTCATTTACCATCTAGCATGAGGAATGATACATCTTTATGGCAACATGTCAAATATGGATGTAACATGAATGATTTAACGGTAGTGCTCTCATTCTCAGCATACTCAAGTTCCTATCTCAAATGCCCACTTCATCATACACACGCAATCACTCAGTACGAGTGCCTTACATCAATGCCCCTCGCTAAAGCACGTGTATATATATTATTGTGTTTGCGCTTACTACTGGTATGTCAGATTCTAGAGGGGTGGGTCCCGTCCAAGCTCTAATCAAATACCAATATGACCTACTGCAGCATGCAACTCGATCCAAATAATAATATAGTAAATAAGACATGTTGTGTGATCGCGTCCAACCCTACACCACTACAGAATGGCAAGAGCGGTCGATGCAGCTTTTACCCGAGAAGGTCGGGATCAATTCACAAGGGAGCTAATACAATGTTTGGAGTTGGATTCCTATCTAATCTAGCAGTGTGTAGTGCTATTGATTACACTTTCACTCATTCTTGTTTATTTGTTACTTCTAATTTTTATACTAATGATGTACGAAATTAAGCTAAGTAGATATTTTTGTAGGGTTTTCTAAATGGGTAAAGAGGCACTAGGGAAGTGACTTACTCCTAGGTGAGTATCTAACGGGATCTAGAACTTAGGTAAATAATGTTATAGTTGGGATCGTGATATAGCCAATGCACGAAGCTACTCACTCTACACCTCTTGGTAGTAAGAGTGACTTTGCGCTAATTGGCTTTCTCAAGCCCAATTGGGTGTTCAATTTGTGCAAGCAATGTTGGCTCAAGTCGGGTATTACTATCTCTAGGTTTAACCCTTTAATTGGGGCTATCAATCTCTTGAATACACCCCAATTCCTTGTTGGCATGAATTTCCTAGACTTAAGCTCTTTTTCTTAAGAAGAGCCTAAGTCAAAAAGGCACAAATTAGTGTTTGCAACCACTAATTCAATATAGAAAGCATAAATAAGGCCAAATATCAACCACTCATAAACATCTAATCCCTAAAATAAAAGACCCATTAAATACCCGCACTAGAGTTGAGCCACAACCCTAGATAATGGGTTTAGCTACTCATAATTGAAGAAGAAATCATAGATTAAGATGAAGAATAATCCATAAATTGTAATTACAAGATAAGAGTCTAAGATTAATTGCTAAGTAAGCTACAAAATTACTCAAAATAGACAAACGTCACCGTTCACGTGCTCAACTAACATAAGTTGACCTAAAAATTTGAAAAATAGTATTTATACATAACTAAATTTTTGGGACAAAAATTCCCCTGACGGAGGTACCACTGATAGTGGAAAATGGATAGCTACATCAGTGAGGCTACCGCGGCCGCGTAAAATCAATCGCGCACCGCGGTCTTCAAGTTTTAGCTTCAATCTTTGGCTCTCTGAATCTCTTCTCCGCGGACCGTGGTAAAAGGACCACGGTCACATAAAATCACCATGGACCGTGGCGACTTGGAAAGCCTCAGATATCATCTCTCTAAATCTTACCACCATGGACCGCGGGAAAAGGACCGCGGTCGCGGTGGGTCTTCTGCGTCTGCAGTGGATTTTCCGCTGTAGTGCTGCTTGACTTGGCTCTGAACTTGTGCAAGTTTCACTTCTTTTTGAGCTGGTTATAACATCCTTATCTCTTCTTGACCAAACACTGCAAACAAGCACAACAAGTTAGCTTTTGAGAATACTCGTACACATTTTCAATCCAAAACACAAGCAAAAAAAGAGCATAAAATAGACTAGAATCCCTAGTTATCAACTCCCCCAAACTTAAGCTTTTACTTGTCCTCAAGGAAATAAAGTAATTCCAACCTCTTCAAGATAAAAGAAAGGGTCCTAAAGTAACCTCATTAAGAATCAATTGGGACTAACAATTACCCTCAACTCAAATGCATTATCAACAATACACAACCTTTTAGCACCATGGCTATACTGCGACACAAAAGCATTAAGAGTTCACTCAACTCATCAAGGAAACTCTTTTTGTTACATTGGTCGTTGTGGAACCCAAACACATACTCCTCAACTCTCCATAAGCAAACCTCACTTTTAGATTGTAGCACTCAGAATAAGGACTGTAGGAAACACACTCATCTCTCTCAAAGGAAGGTCACAAGTCCGTCTCTAAGTACCATAAGCTTGTCCCTTATGTGAGTCACCACTAATGTAAGCTCACCCAACTCAAGATCATATATGGCTTTTGTGGAAATGTAATTAAGGCTTTTGGTTCAAGGTAGGATATATTGGTCTAAGAAGGTTTCATCTTCCCTTAAGCACTTCATTTGCTTCATTTTGGCACATATTTTCTTGACTGTTTGAGTCATTTACTTCTTCTTTAGGGGCTAGAGAGACACACTGTCACTCTTTGTTGTTCATTTCAATCCTTTTTCTCCTTTCTAATCTTTTCATGCCTTTCATCTTTTGCTTTTATTGAATTCCTTCATTTCCTCTACATTGTTTACTTTCTTTTTGACTTTTTGGCTTTTCTTTAATTTTCTTTTTGCCTTTCCTTTTCTTCCTTTTTTACCTTTTATCACTTTTGCATTCCTCGTCTCTCCCCCTGCCCCCTAAACTTATGATTTTACCTTGTCCTAAGGAAAGATAGGGTGCCAAGAGAGGATCATTTCAGAACGGATAAAGGTTTGTATCATGGTTATTGAAAGAATAAGGGCTATGGCTCAATGAGGTTGACTAGGGATATCATCATTGGTAGGCTATGGATGTTTTCAAGTCTAAATTAGGATCAAGGAGAGCCTATAATCACTTCTCAAGTCAAGCTTCGCTTAGGATCTTGCCTAGACAAATATTCAGGGCAAGTTCTAGACTCATTGGTGTGAGCACGTGATTTTTGCATTACGAAAAATTGCTCCAGAATAAATCAAAATAAATTTCTTTTACTGTGTAATTTGTGAATTTGCGTGGTGTTAAATATTTGTATTATGTCCGTAAATGTTTATATTTGTCATAATAAAATAAAAATAAAATAAAATACATATTGCATGCATATAGGATTTAATTATGCATTTAAGAGATAATTTAAATAAAATCATAAAAATATGCATTTTGTTCTATTTTTAATGTTCCACTGTGTGATTAATGTTGTCTATGTGTTAATAGTTGTTAAAAAGGTAATTAATATCTTTGTAATGGTAATTTTGTTTTTATAATTTTTAATTAAGATTTTTGTTAATTAATAATGAAATTAGAAAATAATGAAAAAAAAAGATAAAATAGCACAAGTTATACAAAATTGGACCTGGATTAAAATCCAGGCCCAAAACGTTAAATCCCCCCCAGCCCAATCCAAACAGCCAAGTCTGACCCAGTCCCAAGCTGATACCAAACGACGTCGTTTGGTCACCCTTATCAAGGGCCGTTGGATTAAATACAACCAACGGCCAAGATCTCATCACCCTAACCCAAGACCCTTACCCGACCCACTACCCCGGTTCAACCCGTCCCCCTAACTTAAACCAAACGACACCGTTTGGTTAAGTGAATAGATCCTAGCCCTCCATTCTAATTGATCCAACGGACGATACCAATCCACCCTACCCCTATATAAATCCCAAACCTTACCCAGCCCCTAACTGAACACCCCCCCTCTCCGCTCCTGTTCATCATCGTTCTAAACAGACCCCTAACCCTAGCCGCCCCTATTCCCCTTCGCCTGAAACCCGGCGGCATCAACGCCGCCGATCACCAACTTAACACCCTAGGACCTCCTGAACCTCCCCTACACAAATCCAACCTTAGTTTCCTTCGAATCAGGCCACAACTCTTCGAATCTTAAATCGAAGGTTGGCCTGAAAACTTGATCTAAACCAATCAGCCCCAAATTAACACCATGGCTTCCCCTAGTCATCCTGAGTATGGATCTGTTGGTTGTTAGGTTCGAATCCGTTCGGAACTTCTCGAATCTTCTTTTGAAAATTCGGACCAAACAAAAATTTACCCAGATCTGTTTCAAACTCACACCAGTTACCCTCCTGGCCTCCCTCGTGCCTAGAATATCTTTGGTTCTTCTCGAATCTGACCAGAAATGGTTAAATTCCAAATCATGCTTTTAAGAACCCTAAAAATACCAAACTTCCGGATTCTGTGCCTATTAAATGAAGATTGAGGTTTAATCGACCTTAGTCGAAGTATTTTCAGTGGAAAATACTTCGACTAAGGTCAGTTTGATTTCAAACAAAAAGGTCCAAATCCAAGTTGAGTTCGAGTGAAGATTCAGAGGTATTTTTTCTATTTCTTTTGTGTATTCTACGTGTATTGTTGTCTGTTTTAATAGCTTTTTAATTTTTCATATTCGTTTTGATCAATTCTGTCATTTCTGTCTCCTACCTATTTACTTGATCCGAATGTGAATAGTTTCTATTGTTTGTAATTGTTTACAATGTGTGTAATCGACTCGATTAAGTTCGTCGATTAGTTATATTACGAATTTTTCGTTTCTGAAAATGTTGACTGAAACAGTCTGATTCTATTGTTTGGACTAATTATTGACAAATGTTGTAAATAGTCAATTGATTAATGCTCGTTAATTAAATCATGATTGTCTGTGAATCAATAAATTCAAATGTATGTTGTATATGTTATTGTCTGAACATTAAAGTTTCAGGACATTGTCAGTATTGACAATGATCCTGTGTGTGTTTGATTCTAGTTCAGTATTAAGTCCAGTCTGAATTGTTTTGATAATTGCAGTAATATGTTGTTAGTTCTGAATTCAGTATAATATTGCTGTAATGTCCAGTTTGAATTCAAGTTTGCAAAAGTTGGTCAAATGCAATTGTGTTAGGAAGTTAATAGGATTGGTTATAGCTGTAAATCAGGAGATAACTAAGTTTGTACAGATTTTAGAATCTGTTTTGTTATAGGTTCTGATTTTTCAGTAATAGCATCAAGATTTCAGGGGCATTTCTGGGAATGAGCAGTAAAAAACAGGGTGTTAGTACTAGTATATTATAATGTAATGTTAGTGGCTATTAGTTAATGATACTAATGGGGAACAAGGGATAATGGGCTGCTGAAAATCAGGGAAAAGGTTTTACATAATGGGATTTTCTGTTTTTTTTAAAGAAGAAGGGGGTCCAAGAAACACTTAAATTGCCTAGGACCAGCCCTGTATAAATACAGGAGCTGGACAGACAGTTCAGACAGAGAATTTTAACAGAATTTTGAGTGAGAAAGAGAGAATTTTAAGAGAGAAAAACAGAATTTTGAAAAAAAAAACAGAATTTTCATAGAGAATTTCTAAAGGCAGAATTTTTCAGAAGGAAGATTCTAAGAAAGAAAAAGAAAGGCAGAGAGAATTTTTAAGAGATAATCTTTAAGAGATTTTGAGGGCTGAGATTTTAAAGAAAGGAAACCGAAAATAGAACACTCACATATACACTCACACACAGATACAGCATCAGAAACAGAAAAATCAGAAACAAACTGAATTTGTAACTGAAGAAAAGCTGAAATCTGAAATATTGTTCTTGTGATGAATCTGTTCAACTTTGTGTGATTCCACTGTTCAGTTAAAATCTGAAGTGTTCTTTCAAAGTATCTTACTGTGCATCTGGGCTCTTCGAATCCTATTCTTGATCAGATTTACTGTGTTATCAGTATATTCTACTGAATTTGTTACTGCTGTAACTGCTGAAACTTACTTCTTCTACCTCCATTTTCAGGTATATGTCTTTTAAATTTTAAGTTGGAAAGAGATTTCAGCATGACCCGTCAATGAAGCTTGAATTGAAATGTTATTTTCCAATTGTCCAAGTTCATTAGTTCTAATTTCATTTTTATGTTAGTTAACTAATAGTGAATTCAATTTGATAGCTATGAGTTAAATTGTCTTATTTTGAAATTCATATAAAGTTTTGTAATAATGTTAGCTATTCCGAAATCTCATTGGTATAGATATACATGAATTGTCAAGACAGGGAATAAGGCATAAAAATGGACCATTGATTGCATCCCTTAACACTATTAACTAAATGCAAAGATAAAGAAGTTACATTAGTAGAATATTTTGTAATGAGTATGATTTTGTTTAGATTGGTATAAGTTATTATATGGTATGATGACAGGTATAATCATATGAGTAAAGTAAGTTGGTATAGCTCGTCATGATGACAGAACGTTATGAATGCTTACGCCAAATAGTCGGGTTGCATGTAATGTAACTTTGTTAAATTAACTTGCATAATAATTCCCTTTCTACAAATTCGATGCTTATCTACTTTCATAAAACAAAGTGAACAAGTAATTAGGCCTATTAGATTAAAAGTGAGTGTATGAGAATGAAAAGAGATGTACAAGCATAGATTGCCACATTTTACATCTTTGATAATTAGAAATAGAATTTGTATTAAGTAAACAATGAAAATTCTCGAAAATATTTCCTTCCCTTTATGAATTATTTATTTTTAGTTCCATATGCCATTTATTCTTCGGCATGTATATATATATATATACGTCACATATTTTTTTTTAAAAAAGATAGTATTAATCATATTTTTATTATGTCCTTTGAATTTGAACAGTTGGAATAAATTATTTATATTCGGAAAATATAATCAACGGTCAACATTTAATATTGTAAGTTCTTTGAAACCTTAAATGGGAATTTGTCATGAGTTTCATATAAAAATGTATGAATAATTTGTGGAAAAATCCTTAATATCATTGCAAATATTTTTGCGCAATTAGGGATACGTTCGCGTACCTTGATTATATTTTAGAAGCAAAAATTCGGATTATGCGTACGCGCAATTTCGAACAAATATTTAGTAAAAGGATTTATCCAAAGACGTTAAATCAATTTCATAAAAACCCGAGATGTACGGTTCACTATTCAATAAAAATAAATATTCTTGATTCAACACAATCTCGGAAAAATGATTGCTTAAAATATTATCAAAAAATTATTGTGTACACGTACGCGTGACACAATTCCGCATTTTTAAATTTGTAACACGAATATACGTACGCGTAATTCGATTCGAAGAAGGGTCCTTAATCACGATAAGTATAAGCGGTAGTAAAATCAGATAACATCAATATATTTAATAAAATCAAGATGATTAAGCCAATAATAAAAACAGTTAAGCGACCGTGCTAGAACCACGGAATTCGGGAATGCCTAACACCTTCTTCCGGATTAACAGAATTCCTTACTCAGGATTTTTGGTTCGCAGAAAAATAAACAGAGTCATATTCTCCTCGATTCAGGGATTATAATTGGTGACTTGGGACGCCTCAAAATTCCCAGGTGGCGACTCTGAAACAAATAAACAAATCCCGTTTCGACTGTCCTTTAATTGGAGAAAACTCCCCACGCGCCCCGCGGGCGCGGGAAAAAGGAGGTGCGACAGCTCTGGCGACTCTGCTGGGGAACGAACCCAGAACCACTGGTTCAGGGTTTAAAGAATATCTGTGTTAATTGGCTTTATTTACTATATGATTTTCAACTGTTTATATGCTAATATGCTAAATGTTTTTTTTACCGCTTTAATATTATTTGAATTGTGAATATATACAACTGCTACGAAACCCCCTTCTTTCTGAGTCTTCTGAATTTATGGTGTACACGTGCGCGTGACCCACCTTTCTGTTAAAGTCATACCAAATAAGACGGAGTTGGGACAAGTAACTAGGCCGGGCAGACTTTCGTGCTCCCGGTACATTACCCCCGCTTCGGCTCAAACTGTCCGTTTGGGTAAGCCAGGTTTAGAACAATCAACCTAAGGTTTTACACTTAGAATAACTCAGCCATGTACCAGATCCCTAGTAGGAACGAATATTTGCATCATATGCATTTGGCCTTGGAGACTCAACACAGGGGTTGGGTCTGTCTAGGACAGGTGAACCAAAAATTAAAAGACCATCATGATGCATCCTACTTGTTATTTGTGCATTCATTCGCCTCGAACATGCTTGTTGACCAGCTTAAATAAAATCATGGTGAGAAGCAAGGAATAAAATGGGTTGCTTTAAAATTTCGAAAAAATATAGTTTTAAATTTTTTTTTAAAATAAAGAAAAAAATTCGAAAATAATTTTTAGTATAAATTTTCCCAAAATAAATTTTGACTTTATTAAAATTAAATTTCAGATACAAAATGAGCACCACACAAAGCCCCTCATCCACAAGTACGGAGGAATTTCTATGTCAGCTTCAAATGTGGTGGTATGATTTGGGCGAAGACGGTCAAAAATGGGTCGTCAAGCATTTGGGAAATCTCACGGACATTATGAAAGTTGAGCCTCGGGATGATCTGATTACGGCATTAGTAACTTTCTGGGACCCTGTACACAATGTTTTTCGTTTCTCTGACTTTGAGCTTACTCCTACATTAGAGGAGGTAGCTGGCTATGTTGGTTTTGACGGAAGTTTAAGAAATCAAAGCTTGATATTCACAAAGGCTCCTTCAATACATCGATTCTTCGGTCTTCTGAACATCAGCAGTCAAATCAGGAAAAACAATGTCATCAATGGATGTTGTTCCTTCAACTTTTTGTATTCCAGATTTGGAAAGTCAGATGGGTTCGAAATTCATGAGAAAGGCCTTACTAATAAGCAAAACAAAGACACTTGGCAGATGCACCGACGATTTGCTTTCATGGTGGCTTTTCTAGGAGTCATGGTCTTCCCAAATAAAGAGCGAACAATTGATATTCGCACCGCAAAAATTGTGCAAATCCTCACCACTAAAGAAAATCACACCCTTGTCCCCATCATTCTGTCAGATATTTATCGGGCTTTGACTTTATGCAAATCAGGGGCGAAGGTTTTCGAAGGATGCAAAATTTTGTTGCAAATGTGGGTGATTGAACATCTCCAACAACAATCCAAGATCATACAGTATGGGTCGAACAAAGCTAATTGCATCGAGAGCTATGAGGAAAGAACAAAAAATTACCAAGCTCCAGAAGGGATAGAAGCATGGGTATCTCATCTAAAGGCTTTAACGGCAAATCAAATTGAATGGACTCTGGGATGGCTCCCGATGAGAGAAGTAATACATATGTCAACCTCAAATAGTTATCTACTACTATTGGGATTGAGAAGCATTCAGCCATATGCACCACTAAGAGTCCTAAGGCAACTAGGGAGATATCAAATAGTTCCTGATGAGGAAGATTTGAGTATGCAAGTAATCGAATTACACCCAGAAGCCACTATTCCCGAAGCTCTACTTCAGCAGATGTGGAATGGGTGCCGATACTTGAAAAGTGATACTCAAGTCCTAGACGCTACCAAGGGTGAGATAAATCCTGGATATGCAAGGTGGTTCGAAAAGCGGTCCCGCCTGGATGATGTACCGGAACCTGAGCTAAAAAGGCCAACAAAAAGACCCCATGTTCAAAATTTCAATGATAAAATCCAAGAGCGGTTAATCTGGGGAGAAAAAGAAAAAGGGTACAAAGCCACTATCCATGCCCTAAAAGAAAATCTAAGAAGCCTCAGTTTGGAGAAAGATTTGCAAGAACAAGAAGCCAAAGGCGAGAAAAAGAGTCTAGCTTGTGAGAATGAAAATCTTCATGCTCGATTCCAAAAAATGAAAAGAGTCTCTGAAACGCCAAAGAGAAGCTGGAAAGATCAAAAAACCATCGCCAATCTCTTCGAAAAAATGCAAGATTTTGACTCCATTCTTGCAGAAAACGAAAGGGCATTGAGCAAAGCAAAAGAAAGGATCCAACAATTAAATGAAGAAGCCAGATCTAACAAGGAACGCCAGGATAGGCAATCCGAAAAAGACAAGGCTCAATTCAAGAAGGAAAAAGACTATTGGATGCGATCAGAAGACCAGCTTCGTGCACAACTAGAAGAGGCAAGAAGATGCAATAGAGAATACCAACAAGCAGACCTCGACAGGGAAAGATCACAAGCAAGATTAGAGCAGGCCAGACTCCGAGCTCTATTAGAATCAGCTTTAGATCGTGAAAACCGTGTCAGAGACATAGCCACCACTCGTCAGCAGCAATTGCAAGACCAAGACCAACGTCTCCAAGGTTTCAGGGCACAAGTCCACGACTTGGCAGTCTTCACATCTCAAAGTTATGTAAACTGCCAAGGAATGGATTATGAAAGGTTTACAGAGCATGCGCCCACTTTTGCTCGTCATCTAGCAATAGAGTTGGAAAGGATGTATCGTACGCTGGGAGGCCATCCAGGTCAAGCCCCACATTGAGCAGATAATCCAATATTAGAGAACAAAAGTGGAAAGTGGGGCATTTTGTGAGATGTTATGAATTGTATCTTTTATTCTGATTTAAGTGTGTGTGTTTCAAGCTATTTTCTTAAAGTTTTCGAATGTAATTCCATCTTTGTGTAATAAATAAACATGATTGACTTTGGTCCGAACTACGCAAGGTCTGATTCATGTTTGACATAATACATAGGCAATCTCTAAGAGTCGACCACCACGATAAAGATATCTATAGTAAATAAAAGCGAATGACAATTTTTCAATTTCAATAAAGCTGGGACGATACAAGCAACCGAGCGAATGCATAATAGAAAGGGATTATTTGTCTAGGAGCATTGCATCTCAACGTGTGATTATATATGTGTTAAACTCTCAAAACTAACAAGTTTGTCCATTTTCAGAATTCAACCAGTTAGTTTCTCTAAAGAGTATACTGGCATATTATCACTATCACACAAGATCAAAAGGACCAATACCCGAAAGTATGTCTATCCCAGATGTTGACACAAGTATGGAGATAGAAGAGATGGATGTCGGGAAAATGAAAGAAGAAATGCTTAAGCTCAAGCAGCAAATGGCAGAAATGTACCAAGCTTGGTCTACAGGACAGTTGCCCCCATCTTACCCAAATAACCCTGCTCCATCAATAATCCAAACTCAGGATAATATCACCACTGAATTATCCCCGAGTTTCCCCATTTATCAGCACTACCGAGGCACCACCTCTCAGACACCACAGTCTCCACCTCCAAAACCAGTTTCCGTACCTTCCTCCACCTATGACTCCTGTTTTTGTAGCACCTCCCCCTGCTACATTTCACAAATCTCCTAGTGAGCCTACATTTCAGGCCCAAGACAACCAATATTACCCCCCGGAGCCCACCTTCAAAGCCTCCGAAATCAATTCACCTGCTCCTCGGTTTGATCTCCCAACCGAAATTGACAAGCCAGCCAAAAATGCTGAACAAGAAGAGATGTTCAGGAAGGTCAAAAGTCTAGAACAGTCGTTCCGAGACATGCGAGGATTAGGTGGGCAAGTCAGTGTAGCCTACAAAGATTTATGCTTATTCCCTAATGTACAATTGCCATTTGGCTTCAAGATGCCCAAATTTGACCTATACAGCGGGCACGGCGACCCAGTAGCCCACTTAAGGGGTTTCTGTAGCAAGATGCGAGGAGCTGGGGGAAAGGATGAATTATTGATGGCTTACTTCAGTCAAAGTCTAAGCGGATCAGCTTTGGAGTGGTATACACGCCAAGACCATGGAAGATGGTACACCTGGGATGACCTGGCACAGGCATTCGCATACCATTTCCAATACAATCTGGAAATCATCCCAGATCGATTATCTTTGACCAAATTTGAGAAGAAACACAATGAAAGTTTCAGAGAGTATGGTTTTCGGTGGAGAGAACAGGCGGCAAGAGTGGATCCTCCTATGAAGGAGAGCGAAATGGTAGACTACTTCCTCCAAGCCTTGGAACCAACTTACTACGCCCACTTGGTTTCAGCGGTTGGAAAATCATTCAACGAGGTAGTGAAGATGGGAGGTATGGTGGAAGAAGGCCTCAAGACAAACAAAATCATGAGCTATTCAGCAATTAAGGCAACTACTCAAGCTATTCAAGGCGGGGTAGGAGGAATCGGAAGAAAGAAGAGGGAGGAAGCAACCGTAGTTGATTCAGGAATTTGGCCAGGACCCAGGGGTTCACCGCTTTACTATAATCAGCAACGACCTCGCCAATCAGCTTACCACCATGATTCATCCCAACATTACTATCACCCTTCAGAGCCTCATTTCGCCATTAACCACGCTCAAGCATACAATCAGCCACCTGTTCACACCAATTGGCGTGCTCCTGTCACACCAAATACCTACCCCCGAGCTTATCCCGGACCAGGTTTCAGGCCTAGACCAGCATTCAGGGGAGAAAGGGAACAGAAAAAGAAAACTTACACTCCATTGGGAGAGTCTTACACTAGTCTGTTCCACAGGCTGAGACAGTTAGACATGTTGAGACCAATACAATCCAAGCTACCCAATCCTCCACCAAAGAATCTGGATTACACCATTAGCTGTGAATATTGCTCCGGTACACCAGGCCATGATACGGAGAAATGTTGGCATTTGAAAAATGCAATACAAGAGCTGATTGATACTAATAAAATCGAGGTTCAAACCCCTGAAGCTCCAAATATCAATAGAAATCCAATGCCAGCCCATCAAGAGGCTAATATGATAGAAATCATACAAGCTGATGGGGAGACAAAGAAGCCGTCACAAACTGTCATGATGATCAAGTCTCATGAAACCAAGCCAGATAAGTAGTTAATGGAGGAGAAGCCGGTGTCTAAGCATAACAAGAATGGTGGTGAACCGTCTATGATAGTCGATGAGGGATCATCGAACAAAGTTGCCGCAAAACAAGAGAGGACAAAGGTGATAGTACCAGGGGTTGCTAACAAACCCGTCGTAATTGTGGAAGGAGCACGTACAGATCGAGTTATTATTGCACCTGTAATTCAGCTGCCAATCATCAACAACAAAGCCATCCCATGGAACTATGAACGGGTGACCGTAATGTACAAAGGCAAAGAAATCAAGGAAGAAGTGTGTGAGGTACAAGGCTTGACTCGTTCGGGAAGATGTTTTACTCCCGAAGAGCTGAGAAAAACTAAAAACAATCCAATGCCCACGAAGAAAGCTGTGACGGAAGAAGAGGCGGAGGAGTTTTTAAGAAAAATGAAGCTCCATGATTATTCTGTTGTGGATCAATTAAAGAAGACCCCCGCTCAAATTTCATTGTTGTCATTACTGATCCATTCAGAGGAACACCGTCTGGCATTGATGAAAATCCTGAATGAAGCTCATGTTCCTGAAAAGATCTCTGTAAATCATTTGGGCAAAATAGCCAACAGAATCTTTGAGACGAACAGGATTACATTTGCTGATGATGAATTACCTGTGGAAGGTACCGAGCACAACAGAGCTCTTTACCTCACCGTGAAATGTGAAAACTCCGTAGTAACCCGGGTATTGGTCGACAATGGGTCCAGTGCAAACATATGCCCTCTCTCCACTTTAAACAAATTAAAAATTAAAGAGGAGAGGATTCAAAAGAACAGTATCTGCGTACGAGGATTTGACGGTGGAAGTAGAGATTCATTTGGCGACATAGTGTTGGAACTAACTATAGGGCCAGTTGAATTCACCATGGAATTCCAAGTTTTGGACATGACTGTTTCTTACAACTTGTTGTTGGGTCGACCATGGATCCATGCTGCTAAAGCAGTCCCGTCAACATTACATCAGGTTGTCAAGTTTGAATGGGACCATCAAGAAATAGTCGTGCATGGAGAAGAAAATTTAAATGCTCACAACAGCACCATTGTACCAGTCGAGGGAGCAGAAATTGACCAAGGACCATGGGTATACCAAGTATCAGACACAGTGTCGGTAGAGAAAATTCCAGAAGGAAAATACCTTGCGAATCCAAAGGTATCCTCTACATCAGTCATGGTAGCTTATGAAATGCTGAAGAATGGCTTTATACCCGGCAAAGGTCTGGGCTTATCTTTGCAAGGAATTGTACAACCAGTATCTCTCCCCGAGAACTGGGGAACATTCGGTTTAGGGTTCACACCTACCACCAATGACGTGATAAAGGCCAGGAAGTTGAAACACCAAGCATGGGTTCTTCCAAAACCAGTACCACAGCTGTCGAAGTCTTTTGTCAATACCGGCGCTAAAAATCGCCCGGTAACAACAATTCCTAAATCCCGGATCAATCCTGAGGAGGAATTAATTGAAAGGTTCGAGAAATTGTTTGGTGATGTGAATATGTTGGAAAGCAGAGAAGAGTGTAGCAATGCAGAAGTTCAATTCGTTGGACCGAAAACAAAGCTCAATAATTGGGAAGCCACTCCTATCCCAATTCGAAAGGAGTCTTGGTAGTTTATTTTGATTTTCTTTCAGTTTGTTTGGGTTATTTCAAGGTTGTAATCCCAAAGTTTATCTTACAGTCGGTTTGAAGTGTGCAAAACCTTGTTATCTTTCATTATCCAATAAAAAGCAGTTTCCTTTTTATTATCATTCCTAATAGCTTTCTTTTCTTTTTCTTCTTTTTTGTACAGTTCTTTTTATGCTGGCTCTAGTGATATGGCATGCATGAGGAATCTTCAGCCCAGTCTTAAAAATCAATTCTGATTCCGAAATATTAATTCAAGAAACATATTGTGATTATGAATCAGAATATGATGAAGATGAGGTTTTTGAAGAGATTAGTAAAGAGTTAATTCACTTTGAGGAAAAAATCAAACCTAACTTGAATGATACCGAGGATGTCAATATAGGGGACACGAGTAATGTCCGAGAAACTAAAATAAGTGTCCACCTCGAGCCAAAAATCCGAGAGGATTTAATTAAAGCACTCATAGAATTCAAAGATGTTTTTGCATGGTCATATGACGATATGCCGGGCTTGAGCACTGATTTAGTGGTCCACAAATTGCCCACCGATCCAATGGTGCCTCCTGTCAAGCAGAGGCTGAGAAAATTCAAGCCTGATATGAGTGTGAGAATTAAAGAAGAAATCACCAAACAATTGGAAGCAAAGGTCATTCGAGTCACTCGATATCCTGTTTGGTTAGCTAATATCGTTCCTGTGCCAAAGAAAGACGGCAAAATTAGAGTATGCGTCGACTATCGCAATCTCAACAAAGCAAGTCCAAAGGATAATTTCCCATTACCCAATATCCATATCTTGATCGACAATTGTGCCAAGCATGATATAGGATCTTTCGTGGACTGTTATGCCGGATATCATCAAATTCTAATGGATGAAGAAGATGCAGAAAAGACGGCATTCATCACACCATGGGGAACTTATTGCTACAGGGTAATGCCATTCGGTTTGAAGAACGCCGGAGCAACCTATATGAGAGCAATGACCACAGTGTTTCATGATATGATACACAAGGAAATTGAGGTATACGTGGATGATGTAATCATAAAATCAAAGCATCAGACCAACCACGTTGGGGATTTGAGGAAGTTCTTCTTAAGACTTCGCAGGTACAACCTCAAGCTTAACCCTGCCAAGTGCGCATTCGGAGTTCCATCTGGAAAATTGCTGGGATTCATAGTCAGTCGACGAGGCATCGAGCTAGACCCATCAAAGATCAAAGCCATCCAAGAACTGCCACCCCCAAGAAACAAAACTGAAGTAATGAGTTTGTTGGGAAGGTTAAATTATATCAGTAGGTTTATTGCTCAGCTCACAACAACCTGCGAGCCAATTTTCAAATTGTTAAAAAAGGATGCTGCAGTCAAATGGACCGATGAGTGTCAGGAAGCGTTCGATAAAATAAAAGGGTACTTATCAAACCCACCCGTGTTGGTCCCGCCAGAGCCAGGAAGACCTTTGATTCTTTACTTGACGGTTTTGGAAAATTCATTTGGTTGTGTATTGGGGCAGCATGACCTCACTGGCAGAAAAGAACAGGCCATCTACTACCTTAGCAAGAAGTTCACAGCTTATGAGGTTAAGTATACTCATCTGGAAAAGACATGTTGCGCCCTAACATGGGTAGCTCAAAAATTGAAACACTATTTGTCATCCTACACTACTTACCTCATTTCTCGTTTGGATCCCTTGAAATACATTTTTCAAAAGCCTATGCCAACGGGAAGACTTGCAAAGTGGCAGATATTGCTCACGGAATTCGACATCATCTATGTGACTAGAACTGCAATGAAGGCTCAAGCACTGGCCGATCATTTAGCCGAAAACCCGGTCGATGAGGAATATGAGCCGTTGAAGACTTATTTTCCTGATGAAGAAACAATGCATATCGACGAGGTGGAACAAATCGAAAAACCTGGCTGGAAACTTTTCTTTGATGGAGCCGCCAACATGAAAGGAGTAGGAATAGGAGCTGTAATCATTTCTGAAACAGGGCATCACTATCCTGTTACGGCTCAATTGCGATTTTATTGCACCAATAATATGGCTGAATATGAAGCTTGCATTTTGGGGTTAAGGCTAGCTGCAGACATGGGTATCCGAGAAATCTTAGTCATGGGAGATTCGGATCTTTTGGTACATCAAATTCAAGGAGAATGGGAAACCCGAGATTTGAAGCTCATACCATACCGACAATGTCTGCATGATCTTTGTCAGCGGTTTCAATCAGTGGAATTCCAACATATTCCAAGAATCCATAATGAAGTTGCCGATGCATTGGCTACCCTAGCATCAATGTTGCACCATCCAGACAAAGCTTATGTGGATCCAATACATATTCAAATCCACAATCAGCACGCTTATTGCAATATGGTTGAAGAAGAATTTGATGGAGAACCATGGTTCCACGACATCAAGGAATATATCAGGATGGGCATATATCCCGCACAAGCCACAGGAGATCAAAAGAGGACCATCAGGCGATTAGCAAATGGATTCTTCTTAAGCGGAGGAGTTCTGTATAAAAGAACACCAGATCTTGGATTATTAAAGATGCATAGATGCCAGACAAGCTACAACTGTCATGGCTGAAATACATTCAGGAGTTTGCGGACCCCACATGAGTGGATATGTGTTGGCAAAGAAGATCCTACGGGCTGGTTACTATTGGCTTACCATGGAGAGAGATTGTATCAGTTTTGTACGCAAATGTCATCAATGCCAAATACACGGAGATTTGATTCATTCTCCACCATCCGAGTTGCACACAATGTCGGCACCATGGCCTTTCGTTGCTTGGGGCATGGATGTGATTGGACCAATTGAACCGGCAGCATCCAATGGACACAGATTCATTCTGGTAGCTATTGATTATTTTACCAAATGGGTTGAGGCCAAGACATTCAAATCAGTGACCAAGAAAGCTGTGGTCGATTTTGTCCACTCAAATATCATATGTCGATTCGGAATCCCGAAGGTGATCATCACAGATAACGGTGCTAATCTTAACAGCAACTTAATGAAAGAAGTATGTCAACAGTTTAAGATTACACATCGTAACTCTACCCCATATCGGCCCAAGGCGAATGGAGCAGTAGAAGCAGCCAACAAAAACATAAAGAAGATACTGCGGAAAATGGTAGAAGGTTCAAAACAATGGCATGAAAAATTACCCTTTGCATTATTGGGATACCGCACTACTGTTCGCACTTCAGTAGGAGCAACTCCTTATTTGTTGGTATACGGCACCGAAGCAGTAATTCCTGCAGAAATTGAGATTCCTTCCCTTCGGATCATTGCCGAAGCAAAGATTGATGATGATGAATGGGTCAAAACCCGTCTAGAACAGTTAAATTTGATTGATGAAAAACGATTGACCGCAGTATGCCATGGTCAATTATATCAAAGAAGAATAGAAAGAGCATACAACAAAAAGGTGCGTCCCCGGAAGTTCGAAGTAGGTCAGCATGTGCTGAAACGCATTCTTCCACATCAGGTTGAAGCAAAAGGCAAATTTGCTCCGAATTGGCAAGGACCATTCATTGTGACCAGAGTATTATCGAATGGTGCACTATGTTTAACAGATATTGAAGGCAAATGCATAGATATGGCGATCAATTCTGACGCGGTAAAGAGATATTATGCATAACTTTTGAATGTTTGTATTTAGCACTATTTCAAAGATTGAAATGACAAAGGCAATTTATTCTGCTGTCCAAACACTATACCATTTGCTTCCCCTTTGAGCCATACTTGTTTCTTTCCTAACCTCTCTTGGAATCAAAAAAAAAAAAAAAAAAGAGAGAGAGAGATCAAAATCTTCACTATTATGTAGTGAACTACGTTTGACCTGATTCCTCAAAGAAGGATACGTAGGCGCCTCACGGCTCGGTCATAGGGTGCACAACATGCACAATGTGCACGGAAAAGAAATATCAAGAGACCCCAATCAAGAGACTGGGGCAGGAATTGTATTGGAAATAAGAAAAGATTCCAAGAGTTGTAATTTTAAACCCATACCACAGCTATTTAGCTTTTAATACCTTTTCCATTCCTAACCTTATACCAAAAAGACCTTTCGATCAATCTTAGAAAAATGCTGATGCAAGCAAATGAAGTGGTACAAACAAGGAAAGAAAGTAAAAATGAGAGAGTCTTATAGGTGAAAACCCACACGGGCACCATAAGGCGACGGAAGTTGAGAGAAAAGTAAAATGAGAGAGTCTTATTGGTGAAAACCTTCGCAGGCACCATAAGGCGAAAGGGAAGTGGAGAAGTGAAAAATGAGGAAAATTGATCAATGAAAACTCCTTGAGACAATTGAAAGGAGATTGATTAAAAGACTGGGTTGATTAATCCGAAATGCATACCCTGATCATTGGTGCCAGTAATTCCAATCAGATAAGTCTTTTATTCCTTTTCCAACAGTCATCCAAAAATTGGATTTTTCTTTTCATTCTATAATTGTCGAAATCAGCGTATTTCGCTACTAATAATCTTACTTTCTCCAAGCTTTGAGATAAATTTTATTCTAAACAAATAAGAAAGAATGTCAAGGTATACTACCAAGATTCAAGGTTACAAAATACAGCCACGAAAGGTGGGAGATAAAAGTACGGGTGTAAGAAAGATGAAATCAAAAGAGGATCAGCAAAGTCAAAAGAAGCACATGATTACAGTTGAAAGATTTTGAAGGAAAACACACAGAGGGAAATCCTATAGTCAAGGATCAATTACAAAGACAAAACAGTCTTTTCAATCATTCCAAGGCAATAAAGAAAGACGAAGAGAAACATCACCATCGGCAAGAATACCACAACCAGCCACCCTGCTTTAAACTAACGAAGTTTTCTTTGATTTAAAACAGGGGCAAATACAATATTTGTGTCTGGAAATACCTGGTAAAGAAGAAGAAGTCAGGCGTCCACCTGGAGAATGAGGATGAGAAAAGAAGAAGTCAGGCGTCCACCTGGAGAATAAGGACAAAGAATTGAAGAAGTCAGGCGTCCACCTGGAGAATGAGGACAAAGAAAAGAAGAAATCAGGAGTCCACCTGGAGAATGAGGATGAGAAAAGAAGGAGTCAGGCATCCACCTGGAGAATAAGGACAAAGGATTGAAGAAATCAGGCGTCCACCTGGAGAACGAGGATAAAGAAAAAGAAGAAGTCAGGCGTCCACCTGGAGAATGAGGACAAAGAATTGAAGAAGTCAGGCGTCCACCTGGAGAATGAGGATGAGAAAAGAAGAAGTCAGGCGTCCACCTGGAGAATGAGGACAAAGAATTGAAGAAGTCAGGCGTCCACCTGGAGAATGAGGATGAGAAAAGAAGAAGTCAGGCGTCCACCTGGAGAATAAGGACAAAGGATTGAAGAAATCAGGCGTCCACCTGGAGAACGAGGATAAAGAAAAAGAAGAAGTCAGGCGTCCACCTGGAGAATGAGGACAAAGAATTGAAGAAGTCAGGCGTCCACCTGGAGAATGAGGATGAGAAAAAGAAGAAGTCAGGCGTCCACCTGGAGAATGAGGACAAAGAAAAGAAGAAATCAGGCGTCCACCTGGAGAATGAGGATAAAGAAAAAGAAGAAATCAGGCGTCCACCTGGAGAATGAGGATGAAAATTAAAAGAAGTCAGGCGTCCACCTGGAGAATGAGGATGAGAAAAGAAGAAGTCAGGCGTCCACCTGGAAAATGAGGATGAAGAAAGAAAAGAAGCAGTCAAGGCACCCACCTGAAGAACGATGGAATGCAATTGAAGTGTTGAAACCAAAAGCCCACTCATGTGAGAAAGGAGCACACTTAGAATCAATAAAGCAGAGGAGTCCAACAGAATCCCCAGCAAGAAACAACAAAGAGTTCCAAGAGGAATACGGAATAAGCCAAATGCCCAAGATTCACCAAGATATCAAGACAACAAGAAACAAGGGCATGATCTAGATAAGATTTTTATAATTCCTGTACCATAATCTAGCTTAATTTTGTATTTCCTTTAAAGTAAGGTGTAATAAGGAGGTCAGTAAGCAGTAAAAACAGCACGAAACAGCAGTAACATCACAGTCCCACGGTAGTCCCAGCTACCAAAAATTCCCGAACTACATTGACCTGATTCCTTTATAGCCAAGGATATGTAGGAAACCTTTGAAGCAGAGGTTCGGTCAAATCTTTCTAAAAATGCTTCCCACGGAGTATTCGAACGGGCAAAAATCGCTCGTATCCGCTCACTTTATCTTTGCACGAAAACTCTTCGAGTTTCCGCACAAAGAGGGGCAGCTGTGAGCACGTGATTTTTGCATTACGAAAAATTGCTCCAAAATAAATCAAAATAAATTTCTTTTACTGTGTAATTTGTGAATTTGCGTGGTGTTAAATATTTGTATTATGTCCGTAAATGTTTATATTTGTCATAATAAAATAAAAATAAAATAAAATACATATTGCATGCATATAGGATTTAATTATGCATTTAAGAGATAATTTAAATAAAATCATAAAAATATGCATTTTGTTCTATTTTTAATGTTCCACTGTGTGATTAATGTTGTCTATGTGTTAATAGTTGTTAAAAAGGTAATTAATATCTTTGTAATGGTAATTTTGTTTTTATAATTTTTAATTAAGATTTTTGTTAATTAATAATGAAATTAGAAAATAATGAAAAAAAAAGAAGATAAAATAGCACAAGTTATACAAAATTGGACCTGGATTAAAATCCAGGCCCAAAACGTTAAATCCCCCCCAGCCCAATCCAAACAGCCAAGTCTGACCCAGTCCCAAGCTGATACCAAACGACGTCGTTTGGTCACCCTTATCAAGGGCCGTTGGATTAAATAAAACCAACGGCCAAGATCTCATCACCCTAACCCAAGACCCTTACCCGACCCACTGCCCCGGTTCAACCCGTCCCCCTAACTTAAACCAAACGACACCGTTTGGTTAAGTGAATAGATCCTAGCCCTCCATTCTAATTGATCCAACGGACGATACCAATCCACCCTACCCCTATATAAATCCCAAACCTTACCCAGCCCCTAACTGAACACCCCCCCTCTCCGCTCCTGTTCATCATCGTTCTAAACAGACCCCTAACCCTAGCCGCCCCTATTCCCCTTCGCCTGAAACCCGGCGGCATCAACGCCGCCGGTCACCAACTTAACACCCTAGGACCTCCTGAACCTCCCCTACACAAATCCAACCTTAGTTTCCTTCGAATCAGGCCACAACTCTTCGAATCTTAAATCGAAGGTTGGCCTGAAAACTTGATCTAAACCAATCAGCCCCAAATTAACACCATGGCTTCCCCTAGTCATCCTGAGTATGGATCTGTTGGTTGTTAGGTTCGAATCCGTTCGGAACTTCTCGAATCTTCTTTTGAAAATTCGGACCAAACAAAAATTTACCCAGATCTGTTTCAAACTCACACCAGTTACCCTCCTGGCCTCCCTCGTGCCTAGAATATCTTTGGTTCTTCTCGAATCTGACCAGAAATGGTTAAATTCCAAATCGTGTTTTTAAGAACCCTAAAAATACCAAACTTCCGGATTCTGTGCCTATTAAATGAAGATTGAGGTTTAATCGACCTTAGTCGAAGTATTTTCAGTGGAAAATACTTCGACTAAGGTCAGTTTGATTTCAAACAAAAAGGTCCAAATCCAAGTTGAGTTCGAGTGAAGATTCAGAGGTATTTTTTCTATTTCTTTTGTGTATTCTACGTGTATTGTTGTCTGTTTTAATAGCTTTTTAATTTTTCATATTCGTTTTGATCAATTCTGTCATTTCTGTCTCCTACCTATTTACTTGATCCGAATGTGAATAGTTTCTATTGTTTGTAATTGTTTACAATGTGTGTAATCGACTCGATTAAGTTCGTCGATTAGTTATATTACGAATTTTTCGTTTCTGAAAATGTTGACTGAAACAGTCTGATTCTATTGTTTGGACTAATTATTGACAAATGTTGTAAATAGTCAATTGATTAATGCTCGTCAATTAAATCATGATTGTCTGTGAATCAATAAATTCAAATGTATGTTGTATATGTTATTGTCTGAACATTAAAGTTTCAGGACATTGTCAGTATTGACAATGATCCTGTGTGTGTTTGATTCTAGTTCAGTATTAAGTCCAGTCTGAATTGTTTTGATAATTGCAGTAATATGTTGTTAGTTCTGAATTCAGTATAATATTGCTGTAATGTCCAGTTTGAATTCAAGTTTGCAAAAGTTGGTCAAATGCAATTGTGTTAGGAAGTTAATAGGATTGGTTATAGCTGTAAATCAGGAGATAACTAAGTTTGTACAGATTTTAGAATCTGTTTTGTTATAGGTTCTGATTTTTCAGTAATAGCATCAAGATTTCAGGGGCATTTCTGGGAATGAGCAGTAAAAAACAGGGTGTTAGTACTAGTATATTATAATGTAATGTTAGTGGCTATTAGTTAATGATACTAATGGGGAACAAGGGATAATGGGCTGCTGAAAATCAGGGAAAAGGTTTTACATAATGGGATTTTCTGTTTTTTTAAAGAATAAGGGGGTCCAAGAAACACTTAAATTGCCTAGGACCAGCCCTGTATAAATACAGGAGCTGGACAGACAGTTCAGACAGAGAATTTTAACAGAATTTTGAGTGAGAAAGAGAGAATTTTAAGAGAGAAAAACAGAATTTTGAAAAAAAAAACAGAATTTTCATAGAGAATTTCTAAAGGCAGAATTTTTCAGAAGGAAGATTCTAAGAAAGAAAAAGAAAGGCAGAGAGAATTTTTAAGAGATAATCTTTAAGAGATTTTGAGGGCTGAGATTTTAAAGAAAGGAAACCGAAAATAGAACACTCACATATACACTCACACACAGATACAACATCAGAAACAGAAAAATCAGAAACAAACTGAATTTGTAACTGAAGAAAAGCTGAAATCTGAAATATTGTTCTTGTGATGAATCTGTTCAACTTTGTGTGATTCCACTGTTCAGTTAAAATCTGAAGTGTCTTTCAAAGTATCTTACTGTGCATCTGGGCTCTTCGAATCCTATTCTTGATCAGATTTACTGTGTTATCAGTATATTCTACTGAATTTGTTACTGCTGTAACTGCTGAAACTTACTTCTTCTACCTCCATTTTCAGGTATATGTCTTTTAAATTTTAAGTTGGAAAGAGATTTCAGCATGACCCGTCAATGAAGCTTGAATTGAAATGTTATTTTCCAATTGTCCAAGTTCATTAGTTCTAATTTCATTTTTATGTTAGTTAACTAATAGTGAATTCAATTTGATAGCTATGAGTTAAATTGTCTTATTTTGAAATTCATATAAAGTTTTGTAATAATGTTAGCTATTCCGAAATCTCATTGGTATAGATATACATGAATTGTCAAGACAGGGAATAAGGCATAAAAATGGACCATTGATTGCATCCCTTAACACTATTAAGCTAAATGCAAAGATAAAGAAGTTACATTAGTAGAATATTTTGTAATGAGTATGATTTTGTTTAGATTGGTATAAGTTATTATATGGTATGATGACAGGTATAATCATATGAGTAAAGTAAGTTGGTATAGCTCGTCATGATGACAGAACGTTATGAATGCTTACGCCAAATAGTCGGGTTGCATGTAA
Source organism: Nicotiana sylvestris (assembly GCF_000393655.2). Lineage (NCBI taxonomy): Eukaryota > Viridiplantae > Streptophyta > Magnoliopsida > Solanales > Solanaceae > Nicotiana > Nicotiana sylvestris. The sequence continues at coordinate 26,174,256 of NC_091067.1, read as the reverse complement.
TGTAACTTTGTTAAATTAACTTGCATAATAATTCCCTTTCTACAAATTCGATGCTTATCTACTTTCATAAAACAAAGTGAACAAGTAATTAGGCCTATTAGATTAAAAGTGAGTGTATGAGAATGAAAAGAGATGTACAAGCATAGATTGCCACATTTTACATCTTTGATAATTAGAAATAGAATTTGTATTAAGTAAACAATGAAAATTCTCGAAAATATTTCCTTCCCTTTATGAATTATTTTTTTTTAGTTCCATATGCCATTTATTCTTCGGCATGTATATATATATATATACGTCACATATTTTTTTTAAAAAAAGATAGTATTAATCATATTTTTATTATGTCCTTTGAATTTGAACAGTTGGAATAAATTATTTATATTCGGAAAATATAATCAACGGTCAACATTTAATATTGTAAGTTCTTTGAAACCTTAAATGGGAATTTGTCATGAGTTTCATATAAAAATGTATGAATAATTTGTGGAAAAATCCTTAATATCATTGCAAATATTTTTGCGCAATTAGGGATACGTTCGCGTACCTTGATTATATTTTAGAAGCAAAAATTCGGATTATGCGTACGCGCAATTTCGAACAAATATTTAGTAAAAGGATTTATCCAAAGACGTTAAATCAATTTCATAAAAACCCGAGATGTACGGTTCACTATTCAATAAAAATAAATATTCTTGATTCAACACAATCTCGGAAAAATGATTGCTTAAAATATTATCAAAAAATTATTGTGTACACGTACGCGTGACACAATTCCGCATTTTTAAATTTGTAACACGAATATACGTACGCGTAATTCGATTCGAAGAAGGGTCCTTAATCACGATAAGTATAAGCGGTAGTAAAATCAGATAACATCAATATATTTAATAAAATCAAGATGATTAAGCCAATAATAAAAACAGTTAAGCGACCGTGCTAGAACCACGGAATTCGGGAATGCCTAACACCTTCTTCCGGATTAACAGAATTCCTTACTCAGGATTTTTGGTTCGCAGAAAAATAAACAGAGTCATATTCTCCTCGATTCAGGGATTATAATTGGTGACTTGGGACGCCTCAAAATTCCCAGGTGGCGACTTTGAAACAAATAAACAAATCCCGTTTCGACTGTCCTTTAATTGGAGAAAACTCCCCTCGCGCCCCGCGGGCGCGGGAAAAAGGAGGTGCGACAATTGGTACGGGACATGGACTTGCAAATCAATACCTCACCACACAAGCTATAGGATTGCTAAAGAAACAGAGTTGGGGTCCCACAACAACCTTAGCTAAGATTTGAGCAACACAAATGGTTTTGAGAAATGACTTGATGATTGTTTAGCCAACACAAGAGTCTCAAAGTCACAACTATCACCATCCTATACATACAAATTTATTTTTAACCATAAGGTCAAAAGTAATTGTGTTAGGCCCAAGTGAGTTTTGCCTGAGGCACCATTGCTCACTAACTACTATTTACACAAAAACGAAAAGAAAAATAGATGCAAATCCTTATGAAGGTTGTCATGCCATTCATCATCAGGAAGAGCTACCCGGTTCATACAAACTCCACCTTTGGAAAGAACCGTGACATTAAGAAAACCAAAGGCTTATTGATCACACAAAATTGTAAAATAAGAAGCTACGAACCTAAAAAGAAGCTATTAAATGAAAAGAATCTATACTATGAAGGGAAATTGCAAAAGAAGCTATGAAGTAAAATGCGGAAAGTAAACTGAATATGTACACAAGGGGGTTTAGATGAATATACATAAGACGGAATGAATATATACTTGAGAAAGTAACTTTATATACAGACCAGGATAGAAAAATAACGAAAAGTGAATTAAAGGATAAAGTTATATACATATTAAAAGTGAATAAAATAAGCATAAAGAAAGAAATAGTGTCATATTTACAAACCAACTACCAAATCAAAGTAGGGCCACCCCCTCAAATGAAAGCTAGCATTGTCCTCAATGCTAACTAACCAAAAACAAGCTAAAAAAGAAAGATAGAGAGTGAAGAATACTCCCTATAAATCCTCTGTCTTTATAGGGTCCTGTGGCTGGGCACCTGGATCATCTATCTCGGGGGCCTGTGGCTGGCTAGAAGCAACACCCTCCATCTCCTCAAGCTCAATCTCCACATCATTATCCACCCGAGGAATCATTCTCCTCATCTTTGGAGCTCTCTCAATCTCCTGCTCCGAAACCTGCTTTGTCTGAGCTGTTGGAGGCTGATTATGCAATAGTAGCTCCAAAGGCAAGTGGTCAGCTGCCTTTATCTTCTCCTCTTCTCCCTTCAATTCCTTAACCGACTCCTTCGAGGCCCGCCTGTTCTTCAACTTCTTTGTGTACTTGCTCAGTTCCTTAAGTATTTTCCCTTGATCAACAAGAGCATCCATTATCAGCTTTGGGTTATCAAGAAACTTCTTCTGGTTGTCTAGAAGCTCCTTGAGAGTCTCCTCTACCGAAGCTAACACCTATGTCTACGGGGGTATTGACTGGGCTGCCAATGAACTAGATAGTACAGACAGCTTAGAAGTTGCTGCCTACATCCAGTTGTTGATACCAGAGAGTGTTTGGCTAAATCTATGGGGAATCAATGGGTATGCTGGGAAGGATGGAATATCTGGAGGAGTGGAAGTTGATGGTCCGGAGGCAGGCTCTGGTATGGAAGCGGGAGGCTGAAAAGAGGTGACTACTAATACGGGCTCTTCAAACTGGCCAATAGAAGTAGTGGGGTTGTCCTCAACCTTGAGGCTGTACCATGAAAAGGGCATCTTGGGTTTCACCTTCACGTTAAAGTTTCTTTTCTCCACCTCTTGATCTTCGAAATAAATTGTAAGGAAGTTTGGGAAGGGGTACGACCTATCACCGTCATTTACCACCCTGGTGATCACCCTAGACATAACATTCCCGACATTAATCGGGAACCCCACCATAATAGCTGCCACTAATATCACTCGGGAGAACGACATGGTGTTTTCATGGGTAGTGGGGTCTATCTTGCTGCATACAAAAGTTTCCCACCACTTCGCCTCAAAGTTTAGGGTTATCATCAAGATAGAAACCCCTGTTGTCAACCATTTTGGGGTGGTGCCTGATCGAGGCCAACCCTGCACTACTATTGAGTAGAGAGAGAGGGTCGAAGCAGCTTTTACCTGATTAAGGTTGGGATCGATTTCCACAGAGAGCTAGAAGTTGGAGTTGGGTGTCTATCTAATCGAGAGTTGTGTATGTGTTCCAAATTGCACTTCTAAACATTTTTGGGTTTTGATTTACTTCTAATTATATAAACTACAATGCGCAATTAAACTATAATAAGTTAAGAGTAAACTATTGCGAGTTGTTCAAATGGTTAAAAGGCACTAGGGTAGTGACTTTTGCCTAGGTGGTAAATTTGACGGGTACTTTAGTCTAAGGCATGATCAACACATTTGAGGATTATGATATAACCCTTGCACGATTCTACCCACTCTACACCTCTCGGTGGTTCGAGTGATTTTTGCCCGAATTGACTTTCTCAAGACCAATTAGGTATGCAATTTGCACAAACAATCATGGTTCAGGTCGGGTATTGCAATTTCTAGTTTAACACTTTAATTGGGGCTATCAATCTCTTGAGTACGCCCCAATTCCTTGTTGGACCAATTTCAAAGACTTAGGCTCTCTTTCTCAAGAAGAGACAAAGTCAACTAACATAAATTAGTGTTTGAAACCACAATTAAGCAATTAAACATGATATTGACCCAAATATCGAACACCCATAGTCAATCCAGCCCTAAAACACTAGAACCATCAATTACCCACACTAGGGTTGAGCCACAACCCTAGTTTATGGGTCTAGCTACTCATAATTTAAGAAGAAAACAAGGAAATAGATGAGGAAAAATACATATTAATTAATTGCTAAGATAAACTAGAAGATTCAATGTTGAAATGAAGCTAATATTGCTCAAAATTGCTAAAACTATCGAAGTCACGAGCGTAGCTCAATACAAAATCTATCTGATGACCTAAAAATGGGAAAATAAGCTATTTATACTAAGCTAAAAAATCTGGACAAAAATACCCTGCGGGGTTAGTGCGGACCGCACAAAATCACGTGCGGCCGCACTAGGGCTTTGAACTTGAAAATCCAACTCTGTGAACTCGGGCAATGCGGTCCGCACAGAATCGAGTGCGGCCATCGTGGCTTATGGCTTCAATCTCCAAACTGTCACTTCTCTGATACTTGGTTCTGCGGACCGCACTAAATCGAGTACGGCCGTAGTGACTCCAATGCGGACTGCATTAAATCTCATGCGGCCGCACTACCTGTTGGCCTGGAAATCAACCTCTCTGAACCTTACTTGTGTAGACCGCACAGAATAGTGTGCGGCTGCATTGGGCGTGTTTTGCCTGAGCTTTGTCTTGTCTTGGTACTTGTGCAAGTTTCACTCCTTTTTGAGCTGATCTTTGATATCTTGTCACTTTGTTGATCAAACCTGCAGTCAAGCACAACTTGTGAGCCTTTTGGGACTATTTTGTACAAATTTCTAATCAAAACATAGGCAAGAAGGAGTATAAAATGTATCAAAATCCCTAGTTATCAACTCCCCCAAACTTAAGCTTTTGCTTGTCCTCAAGTAAACAAAATAAGACCCACCCCTTAAGGAAAATTCCAAGAAAATTCAGTTGTCCTAAAGTGCCCTCATCTAGCATCAATTGGGACTACAATTGCCCTCAATACAAATGAATCATTAAAAACATTTACTCTTTGAAACACCATGGATTAAGTGCGACACAACAACATCAAGAGTTGACTCAACACATCAAAGAGCTCTTTCTATTACTTTGGTCATTGTGGAACACAAACTCACACATCCTCAACTCTTCCTAAGCAAACCTCACCTTTAGAATAGTAGCACTCAAAATGAGGTTAATGTAAAATAACTCATCTCTCTCAAGGAAAAGTCACAATTCTAGCTCTAAGTACCATATGATTGCCCCTTATGTGAGTCACCACTAATTTAAGTTTCATTCAACTAGAGATCATATAGGGCTTTTGTGGAGGCATAGTGAAGGCTTTTGATTCTGGGTAGGCAATGTTTGGTCTAAGTAGGTTCCATCTTCCCTTAAGCACTTCTTTTGTTTCATTTTGGCTCAAATTCATTTAACTTTTTGAGTCTTTTCACTTCTTTCTAAGGGGTTAGAGAGACACACTGTCACTCTTTCTTATACATTTCAAATCTTTTCTCCTTTCTCTACTTTTCACACCTTTCATTCTTTGCTTTTCTTGAATCCCTTTTTATTCAATTCTACTTTGAGCATTCTTTTTTCTTTTTGCTTTTCTTTCATTTTTATTGCCTTTCATTTTCTTCATTTTGTACCTTTTTACCACTTTGTTTCCATCCTCGTCTCTCCCCCCAAACTTATACTTTTGCCATGTGCTAAAGGAAAGATCGGGTGCCAAGAAAGGGTATCTTTTAGAATGGGTAAAGGCTTATATCATGATTCTTGAAGGAAAAAGTTCTAAGGCTCAAAAGGGTTGACTTGGGTTCTTATAATTGGTAGGTTATGGAAGTATTCAAGCTATCATTAGACCAAGGAGAGCCTATAATCATGTCTCAAGTAAAATTTCACGTAGGATTTTGCCTCAACAAATATTCAGGGCAAGTTCTAGACCAATGGCTCGGGACTTGGACTTGCAATGCAATTTCTCACCACACAAGCTATGGGATCACTAAAGACGTAGCGTCGGGGGCCCACAATGACCTTAGATAAGATTGGAGCATACAATGGTACCGAAAAACCTTTTGATGATTATCGGTCAACACAAGAGTCTCAAGGTCACGACTTTCACCATTCTAAACACAACAATTTGTTTTTGACCATAAGTTCAAAGGCAAAGGTGCTAGGCCCAAGTGAAGCTTTGCTTTAGGTACCCTCACCACTATTTACTAAAAAGCAAAAATAAAAATGGACTTAAACACTTAAGAAGGTTGTCACATCATCCATCATTGGGATGAGCCACCTGGTTCACACAAACTCCACCTTTGGCAATAACCGTGGCATTAATAAAACCAAAAACTTATTTCAAACTTTCAAAACAACAAGCTACAAACATAAATAAGAAGCTAAGAAAGAAACATTGCAAAAAATAAAATGAATATATACAAGAAGGGATTTAATCGAATATACAATAGATGGGATGAATATGTACAATGTAACATAATTTTATATACATACCCAAAGTAAAATAAAAGTACGAGGAATGTAATGAAATGTTAAAATTATATACAAACCAAAGATGAAAAATAAAGAAAGCATAAAAACTTTCAAATATATACAATAATCCAAATCCATATAAGTAGGGTCTATCCCCTCAAATGAAAGCTGGCATTGTCCCCAATGCCAACCAAACCAAATAAGCACAAAAAATAAAAGGGAAAATGATATAGAGACTCACTATGTACCGTCTATCTGCATAGGATCCTGAGTGGTCCCTGGGTCCTCAATATGCTTGGGAACCTCAGACTGGTTCCCTATGGCCTGCTGCTCTGCTGCTGGGACCTGGGCCTGGACCCGGACAAGCTCCTGAGGTGCATCCTATGGCTGACTGGAGGAGGTCTCCAGTGGGTCCGCCAACTGGATGACTGCATTGTCTGCTCGGGGAATCATCCTCTTCCTCTTGGGAGGCCTCTAGGACTGCTCAGGCTGGGGAGAGCTGCTGGTACCGGGTCCTGTAGCAATAAGTTCAAAGGTAGATGATCTGCGTTCCTCCTGTCAACCTCAGCCCTCAGCTCCTTTACAGACTCCTTGGAAGCCCGCATCTTCCTCAACTTCTTGTGCTCCTTAGCAAGCTCCTTGAGGGCATTGCTGTGTGAATCAACAACATTCATGAGCACTTTCTGGTTTTCAAGGATTTTCTTCTGGTTGGCTAGAATCTCCTTGAGGGCTTCGTCAATAGACTGTGAGACCTACGGAGGCTGAGATGCCGACTGAGCTTCCACTGTAGTAGTGAGGATAGACAACTTAGATGAAGCTGTATGCATCTAGTTGTTGATGCCGAGAAGACCTTGGCTCATTCAGTGTGCAGTGATTGGGTAGGATCGGGAAGAGGGTATATCGGGATCTGCTGAAGTGGATGGACCAAGATGAATATCTGTGGAGGTGGAGGCAGGCTAAGTAGGAGCCACTACCACAACTGGCTCTTCAGACTGGCCAGTTGGAGCAGTAGCTGTTCCCTTGAAGTTCTTACTCTTTGGGTAGTCATCACCTTGCATACTGTACCATGAAAACAGGGCCTTCGCTTTTATCTTTATATCAAATGGCCCTTTACAACTTTGAGGCCCCTGAAGTACATGGTTAAGAAGCTGGGGAAGGGGTAGTTCTGTCACCCTCACTAACTACCTACGTAATTACCTGAGACATTACCTTCCCGACATTAATCAGGTACCCCACCATGATCGATGCCACCAAAACTCCCCGGTAAGGAGGGAGGGAGTTGTCATGTGTAGTGCAGTCCAATATGCTGCATACAAATGTTTCCCACCCCTTGTTCTGGAAGTTCAAACTTCTTCTCAAAATCTTTACGCCCCCATTCAACCAATTGGGGGTGGTACCTGGGATTGCTAGATACTGTGCCAACCAGGGACGAACCTCCTCACCTAATTCCATCTTCACCAAATACAACGACCCATCCTCCTCATCAAAGCCCAAGTAGTCATTATGGTTTTCCCATCGAACAACACTTTCAAATTGCGCACCTTGGTCACTTTGGTGCCCTTCTTGATGTGGTCAACATTGGTGTAGAATTCCTTGACCAGGTGCTCGTTTGCATCCTCACAGTTGTTTAATAAATACTCCCAGCCCACTCTCTCTCTAAACTGCCTTCTCACATTGGAGTTGTGAGGCAAAATGTCTCTATCTACAAAACTTCTCTCCGGAATTAATTTCCTCACATGCCACCATTCTCTGAATTTATGGTAGGCCACCTCACTCACAAAGCGGTCTTGCCGCACCTCCGGGTTTCTAGTTTGTTCTACCCCGCCAACCTGGGGCTCACCCCCTTCTCCTACTACAACTTATTCTCCTACTACACCCTCTCCGGATAATGAAGCTGTGGGAGAGGTGGAGTATTCATCCCCACTGCCTTCAACTGAGCCTTTAGACGACCCAGAAGATACATTTACTAGCGCTTGGGCAGCAGGGGAAGGTGTAAGAGTGTCTCTTAGTCTGTTTCTCTCCGACCAGTCCGTGATGTACTCTGTGATTGAGTCTGAAGATATATACCGGGAGGGCTCGTATTCACTCCTAGATTGGTCAATGGCCCTATCAGCAACTTTAATCATCTTCCTCATATTTGTAATGTTTTGCCGGGCTTGAAGAGTCAGTCTTATCATTTTCTGTTTCACTCCCTGGGAGGATTCTCCTCTGCCTCGTTGTTTAGAACCCTTGCCTCTTTGTTTCACCATTGTTTGCAAACAATATCCATTGTGCTTGTTAGTATAAGTAAAACAATTAAGATTAGAGTTGCAGAAAAGAAAAAGTTGTAGATAGTTGCAGAGGTGACACAGTGCGGACCGCACAAAATGGAGTGAGGCCGCATAGAGGCCAATGCGGACCGCACAAAATGGCAATGCGGTCCGCGCAGAGGTGGGGTTCAGACTACCCACTCTCTATATCCAGGCAATACAGACTGCACAAAATGTCGTGCGGCAGCACAGGGACTAACGCGGAACGCACAAAATGTAGTGCGGCCGCAATCCCCAAAGATCAGATTACAGGCACTCATTAATGCGCTCCGCACAAAATGACATTGTGCGGACCGCAATAAGGCACCGCGGACAATACAGAATCGACTGCGGTCCGCACTGAGTTCCCAGAAGCAACACTAACTTAGGGTTCAATGTATTTTGATTTTAAGTCCAATTTTACACCTAAGAAAGGTTCCTATGTGTTTTCCTGGTGTTTCTAACTACCTAATTCTACTTTAATCAAGAAATTAACTAACCTAATTTTACCAAATCAAAAGAAGTACGGGATGAATAGAGGGGAAGTAAGAAAAACAAAAATTATGAGAAATTAACAAAATCAAACAATTAAAAAGAATTTAATGGTGCCAGATGTGAGATGAACTGAAGGTAAACGAGTCCAAGCAGTTAGTTACAAGCAAAAGGAAAGATGAACAGTGCTTTTATGAGTTCTGAGAGCAAAGGGCCGAAAAGTGTAAAAGGAGGACCTCAGGCCCTATTTATAGAAAATGGACCTGGGACCTAGCGTACCAACCCAATGCGGACCGCACAAAATGTACTGCGGTCCGCACCACATAACATTTTTTCAAGTTTGAGAAGGCAACACACTATGGTCCGCACAAAATGTCGTGCGGCCGTAGTGGTCCACTGCGGACCGCACAAAATGTAATGCGGCCGCGATGGCAAACTTCAGAGAGCTGGACTTTTCGTCCTTCACCAGTGCGGTCCACACTAAATGTAATGCGTCCGCATTGAAAACTTCAGAGACCTGAACACTTTTTCCACTATGTCCTACACTGCATCAACACAATCCTGTAGCATCTCACAACCAGTTAGTCCGAAAATAAATCCTATACTACAATGAAAATCAAATAAAAACAAGAAGAAAAACACATGGGTTTCCTCCCAAGAAGCGCTTGATTTAACGTCATGGCATGATGCAGGTTACCATCAAATCATTTGAGATGAAGAAGTGCCACCACGTGGTTGTCATCAACTTTTCCCAAGTAGTGCTTGACCCTATGCCCATTCACTCTGAAAACTTCCCCATTTTTGTTCTTTAAATCAAGTGCACCAAACGGGGTCACACACACGACTTCAAAAGGTCCACTCCATTTTAACTTAAGGTTTCCCGGAAACAGACGTAACTGAGAGTTGAACAAGAGAACCAAATCACTTACTTTGAACTCCTTGCTACGAAAATATTTATTATGAAGGTACTTCATCTTGTCCTTGTACAAGGACAAACTGGAGTAGGCATGGAATCTTAATTCATCAAATTCATTGAGCTGCTCCACACGAAGATTGGCTACAACATCCCATTCAAGATTTAGCTTCCTCAAAGCCCACATGGCCTTGTGCTGCAACTCGACCGGTAGATGGAAAGCTTTCTCAAACACCAACCTATACGATGACATACCAATCGGAGTCTTGTAAGCAGTCCTATAAGCCCATAGAGCATCATCCAACTTCTTTGACCAGTCGGTCCTATTTGCATTGACCGTCTTTGACAATATGTTTTTGATTTCCCTGTTGAAGACTTCAACTTGACCACTTTCTTGAGGATGATATGGAGTAGAAACTTTGTGATTGACACCATACTTTGCAAGAGTCGAAAGCTCTATTGCAAAAATGAGACCCCCCATCACTTATGCTTGCACGAGGAGTACCAAACCTTATAAAAATGCTCTTTTTGAGAAATGAACAACACTCCGGGCCTCACTGTTGGGCAAAGCCACGGTTTAAACCCACTTTGAAACATAATTCACCGCCAAAAGAATGTATGTGTTCCCATACGAGCTAAGAAACGGGCCCATAAAATCAATGCCCCATTCATAAAAAATATCAACCTCAAGAATGGTATTGATAGGCATCTCATCTTTTTTCGAAATTCCACCCGATCTTTGGCATTCATCGCATCTCTTCACAAAATCACCCGCATCTTTGAACAAAGTTGTCCAATAAAACCCACAACTATGAACTTTGTAAGCCATCCTCGCCTCGCTATGATGGTCACCATAGGGAGATGAATGACAAGTCTCCAATATACTCAATTGTTCTTCCTACGGGACACACCTTCTGATCACACCATCTGTGCAAATCTTGAACAAGTACGGCTCATACCAATAGAAATCCAAACTATCCCGCTTGAGCTTCTTTCTTTGGTTAGAAGAGAGCTCACACGGGATTATACCAGTCATAAGGAAATTAGCAACATCGGCAAACCATAGCATATAATTCATCAACACCGAAAGGAGTTGTTCATCGAGAAATGAATCATTGATCTCTAGGCCGTCACGAGGCCTCCCCTCCTCCTCCAAGTAGGACAAGTGGTCCACCACTTGGTTCTCACTATCCTTCTAGTCCACAATCTCCAAATCAAACTCTTGAAGTAACAAGGCCTATCGCATCCGTCTAGCTTTGGAATCCTTCTTCGTCATCAAGTACCGGAGTGCGGCATGGTCGGTATGAATAATAACCTTAGCACCCATAAGATACGGTCAGAATTTTTCCATTGCGAACACAATAGCCGAAAGTTCTTTCTCGGTCACCGTGTAGTTCACTTGAGCATCATTCATTGTCTTGCTTGCATAGTACACTGGATGAAAAATTTTGTTATCTTTTTGACCCAAAATCGCCCAACCGCAACATCGCTCGCATAACACATGAGCTCAAAGGGCAAGCTCCAATTAGGTGCGGTAATGATAGGAGTGGTGGTCAACTTATGCTTGAGAAGTTCAAAGGCTTGCATACATTTTTCATCAAATACGAACTTAGCATCTTTTTCCAACAACTTGCACAAGGAATTCACTACCTTAAAAAAGTCTTTGATAAATCTCCGGTAGAACCCCGCATACCCAAGAAAACTTTGAACTCCCTTGACAGATGTAGGGGGAGGGAGCTTGAAATCACATCAATTTTTTCTTTGTCTACCTAAATACCATGCTTTGAAATTTTATGCCCAATAACTATCCCCTCTTCCACCATAAAGTGACATTTCTCCCAATTGAGACCAAGATTGGTTTCTTCACAACGGGCCAAGACCCTATCAAGATTTTTCAAGCACTCATCAAATGAATCCCCCACAACACGAAAGTCGTCTATGAACACCTCCAAAATGTCTTCCACCATATCGGTGAAAATGGATATCATACACCGCTGAAATGTAGCCGGTGCATTACACAACCCAAAAGTCATCCTCGAAAAAGGCAAAGGTGCCACATGGACAAGTGAATGCGGTCTTCTCCTAATCTTCCAGAGCAATCAAGATTTGGTTGTACCCAGAATACCCATCCAACAAACAGTAGAAGGCACGCCCAGCAAGTCGATCTAACATCTGATCAAGAAAAGGCAAAGGAAAATGATCCTTGCGGGTCACTTTATTCAACTTGCGGTAGTCCATGCATACCCTCCAACCAGTGACGGTTCTTGTAGGAATCAACTCATTTTGTGAATTTGTAACCACGGTCATGCCACCCTTCTTCGATACACATTGCACCGGTGAAGTCCAAGAGCTATCAGAGATGGGGTACACAACCCCAAAATCCAACCATTTGATCACCTCCTTTTTCACCACTTCTTGCATTGACTCGTTCAACCTCCTTGATTCTCCAAGGAGGGCTTTTCATCATCTTCCAGAATAATATTGTGCATACAGAATGGGGGGTTTATCCCCCGAATATCAACTAAAGTCCATCCAATTGCCTTTTTCCGCTTTTAAAGCACCGCCAATGTGGCATCAACCTGCATGTTAGTAAGACAAGAGGAAAGAATAACTAGCAAAGTAGAATTTGGGCCTAAGAACTCATAACTGAGGTGTGGAGACAGTGGTTTCAACTCCAACACTGGAGGCTCCTCAATTGAAGGTTTTATTGGTGGATTCTTCCTATTTTCAAGGTCCAAAGATAATTTCCTAGGCTCATAAGAGCAAGAGCCCATTCCATGTAAAGCATTCACGGACTCCACTCGGCCCTCATCACCATTGACATTAAGATTCAGCAATACGGCCTCCAATGGATCCTCCACATTAATCATTGCACAGCTGTCATCAACTATCACTACTCTGACGAGGTCCACAAAAGAGCACACCTCGGTACTGTTGGGCTGCTTTATTGATTTGTAAACATGAAAGACCACTTTTTCATCATTCACTTGGAAGGTGAGTTCCCCTGCTTCCATATCAACTAAGGCCTTCCCCGTAGCAAGGAAAGGTCTCCCTAATATGATAGGAACTTCATAATCCACCTCAGAATCCAAGATCACAAAGTCAACTGGCAAGATAATTTTGTCCACCCAGACAAGTACATCATCAATAATACCAAATGGTCTCTTCATCGTTCTATCCGCCATTTGTAATCTCATGGAAGTAGGGGTGTGCATTAGATTTATCAATTCAATTTTGACCCTTATCGATAGTTACTTATCGATTATCGATTTGTACATATGCTTATCATTATCGTTTCAATAAGGTTTCAATTTTTTCGATTTCGGTTTATCGATTGTTGGGGCTTATCGATTCGGTTATCGATTACACCAATAAGAAAATTTGCGGAATTCCACGGAAAGTATATCGCTATAAACACGCCTAACTAATATGGACAAAAAAAAGCTAAAATAAGACGAACACTGTTTATAACATAAAAATTGTGTCAACAAGCACATGCAACGAAACTAAAGTAAGGGATCAAATGTATGCCACCAACACTCCAACCGTATATAAAAAAAACATCATCACGGCTAATTCTATTTTCCATTAATTTGAACTTCATTCCCTTGAGCTTTAAATATGATCATTCCTTAAATGTGGTAGATGAAAAAATAGGGTTAGAGACTTAGGGTAAAGGAAAGGGTATTATAGAATAAGGTTAAAAAAATAGTATATCTTACCGGTTTATCGATAAACCGATAATCGAAGAGGACAAAATCGAAATCAAAATCGATAACTCGATAAGGAAAATTTCAAAATCGAAATTGAAATCGATAAAATGATAAACTAATAATAAATAATTGATTCTATTTATCGATAAACCGATTCGAATACACACCCCTACATGGAAGTCGGCCTAGGTTTCCCGATACCCAAGGTTTTGAAAACTGAGTAAGGCATCAAATTGATACTAGCCCCAAATCACATAGAGGATTAGCAAAATCTGCACTCCTAATGGTGCAAGGAATGGTGAAGGCACCGAGATCTTCAAGCTTCAGGTCCATTGAATGCACTATAGCACTAACCTGGTGAGTCATCTTTATAGTTTCACAATTCATAGAACGCTTCTTTGTAACCAAGTCCTTCATGAATTTAGCATAGCCCGACATCTATTCAAGAGCCTCCACCAAAGGCACATTAATGGATAAGCTCTTCATCATGTCAATGAACTTTTTAAACTGATTCTTATTTTTCTGCTTTGCGAGCCTTTGAGGATAAGGTGGAGGTGGACTTGGCAAGGGAGCCTTGGCTTTAGGCACAACCGGCTCCGACATGTCTATTATGTGTTCCCTAGACGGGTTCGCATCATTTTGAGTTTCCACCTCGACATCTTGAATATCAATCCTCACTTCTTCATTCACATTTTCATCAATCACATTTTCAACCACCAAAGGAACTTCATCTTCTTGCAACTCAACATCATCACTCAAAATTGTCTTTTGTTTGGAGGCATTCACATCACCGCCTCTCTCACTTCTTGTTGTTACCGCCATAACATGATTGTTCCCACCCTTCGGGTTCACTACCGTATCACTTGGTAGAGCACCCTTAGGGCGTGTATTTAAAGATTGAGAGATTTGGCGTAACTGAACCTCCAAATTTCTGATTGAGGTATTGTGGGAAGCCAACTGTGCATCAGAATCCGCATTCTTCATCATCATCTGTTCGAACATCATTTCAATTCTACCCATATCATTGCTAGAATAACTAAGACCTTGAGATGGAAATGGGGGTGGATTGTTCGGTTGTTGGTACATTGGGGGCCTTTGAAAGCCTTGCCCCCGGTTCCTTGGTTTCTATTGTTCCATCCACTTTGGTTATTATTACCACCCCAATTGTTGTTATTACCATTCCAATTTTCTTGGTTGTTTTGATTGTTGTTCTAATTGCCCCAGTTGTTGTTTTGGTTGTTGTTCCCCCAATTACCATTGCCTTGTTGTTGATTGCTCCAATTGTCCTGGGGTCGCCATTGTTGTTGATTAGAAGAGTTTCCCCTTTGGCCTTGATAATTATTCACATATTGTACCTCTTCGTTTTGTTCATGATAACCATCACTTTGAAATCCACCACAGTCATTATCAAATTGCTAAGAATTCCCTTGGTTTTGTTTCCCTCTTTGTCTTCTTTTGTTGACAAGCATGTTAACACCCTCCATGACATGCACTTGGCGAGGATTTTGAACTTGTTGTAACTGTGCCTTTGCTAGTTGGTTCATTTTAGTTGTCAACTCAACTATAGCCTTCCCATGATCATGTAATTCCTTGTGCAAATGAATAACTGTGGGGTTACCTTGGGGCACATTGGCTCTACTTTGCCAAGCGGAAGAAGTGTCAGCCATCTTGTCAAGAATTTCATAAGCCTCATCATAAGATAGCTTCATGAAGTTGCCTCCAGCAAGTTGGTTCACTATGCACTGGTTTGTGGTGTTAATACCCCGGTAGAAAGTCTGTTGGATCATCACCTCGGTCATATCATTGTTGGGGCAGTCCTTCACCATTGTTCTATAACGCTCCCAAATCTCATGCAAAGGTTCCGTGGGCTTTTCTTGAACGCCAAGATCTCATCTCTCAATGTAGCCATATGCCCCGGTGAGAAAATTTTTGCAATGAACTTATCCGCCAACTCATCCCAAGTAGTGATGGAATGGTTGGGAAGTCACTCAAGCCAATCAAGTGCTTTCCCTCAAAGTGAATGGGAAGAGTCTCAACCGGAGAGCATCCTCGGACGCGTTAGTTTGCTTACTCCCTCAACATGTATCCACGAACCCCTTAAGATGTTTGTAAGCATTTTGATTTGCAGCGCCCGTGAAATACCCACACTGCTCTAGTAAGGCCAACACCACATTGGTTATTTGAAAAATGCCCGCCCGGATTCGGGGTGGGACAATAGCACTTACATAGCCTTGGTTTGGAAACACTCTAGGATCCACTCTTGGAGGTGGCGGTGGTGGGTCTAGAATATTGTCATTTGCATTAGCATTGGCTTGGCGGCCTCTAAGTTGTCCTTGAGGTACAAGAGGCACCTCATCATCTCCGACGTCATCTACCTCCTCCCCCGCAATCACATTTCCAAGAGGGTCATTGGCGTTGTTTTCTGCCATTTGGTACCTAAAGTTGTGACACACACAAATTAGTAACAAAGAAGGAAAGAAGAACAATACACAAAACTAGTTAGATAGATAGCAAAAACCATTAGCTTCCCGACAACGGCTCCAAAAAGTTAATCGAGGCCAACCCTGCACTACTATTGAGTAGCGATAGAGGGTCGAAGCAGCTTTTACCCGATTAAGGTCGGGATCGATTTCCACAGGGAGCTAG
The DNA here is from genome assembly GCF_000393655.2 of Nicotiana sylvestris. Lineage (NCBI taxonomy): Eukaryota > Viridiplantae > Streptophyta > Magnoliopsida > Solanales > Solanaceae > Nicotiana > Nicotiana sylvestris. The sequence continues at coordinate 26,157,989 of NC_091067.1, read as the reverse complement.
AAGTTGGAGTCGTGTGTTTATCTAATCGAGAGTTGTATATGTATTCCAAATTGCACTTCTAAACATTTTTGGGTTTTGATTTACTTCTAATTATATAAACTACAATGTGCAATTAAACTAGAATAAGCTAAGAGTAAACTATTGCAAGATGTTCAAATGGTTAAAAGACACTAGGGTAGTGACTTTCGCCTAGGTGGTCAATTTCACGGGTACTTGAGTCTAAAGCATTATTGACACATTTGTGGAGTATGATATAACCGTTGCCCATTCTATCCACTCTACACCTCTCGGTGATTCGAGTGATTTTTGCCCGAATTGACTTTCTCAAGACCAATTGGGTATGCAAATTTGCACAAGCAATCAAGGTTCAAGTGACGTATTGCTATCTCTAGGTTTAACCCTTTAATTGGGGCTATCAATCTCTTGAATATGCCCCAATTCCTTGTTGGACCAATTTCGGAGACTTAGGCTCTCTTTCTCAAGAAGAGCCAAAGTCAACTAAGCACAAATTAGTGTTTGCAACTACCAATTAAACAATTAAACATGAAATTGACCTAAATATCAAGCACCCATAGTCAATCTAGCAATAAAACACAAGACCCATAAATTACTCACACTAGGGTTGAGCCACAACCCTAGCTTATGGGTCTAGCTACTCATAATTGAAGAAGAAACCAAAGAAATAGATGAAGAAAAACTCATATTAATTAATTACTAAGACAAACTAGAAGATTCAATGTTGAAATGAAGCTAAAATTGCTCAAAATAGCTAAAACTATCGAAGTCACGAGTGCAGCTCAGTACAAAATCTATCTGATGACCTAAAATGGTAAAAAACAGCTATTTATACTAAGCTGAAAAATCTGGACAAAAATACCCCAGCGGGGTTAGTGCGGACCGCACGTGCGGCCGTACTAGGGCTTTGAACTTGAAAATCCAACTCTGTTAACTCGGGCAATGCGGTCCGCACAGAATCGAGTGCGGCCACCGTGGCGTCTGGCTTCAATCTCCAAACTGGCACTTCTCTAATCCTTGGTTCTGCGGACCGCACTAAATCGAGTGCGGCCGCAGTGACTCCTATGTGGACCGAATTAAATATCATGCGGCCGCATTTCCTGTTGGCCTAGAAATTAACCTCTCTAAACCTCACTTGTGCTGACTGCACAGAATGGTGTGCGACCGTATTGGGCCTGGTTTGCCTGAGCTTTGTCTTGTCTTGGTACTTGTGCAAGTTTCACTCCTTTTTGAGCTGATCTTTGACATCTTGTCACTTTGTTGATCAAACCTGCAATCAAGCACAACTTGTGAGCCTTTTGGGACTATTTTGTACAAATTTCTAATCAAAACATAAGTAAGAAGGAGTATAAAATGTATCAAAATCCCTAGTTATCAGTGCCCGGGATAGCCAGATATGATGCCAACCACGGGCGGGCTGCCTCATCAAGTGCCACCTTCTCCAAGTACAATGTTTCATCTTCCTCATTAAAGCCTAGGTATTCATTTGTTGTCTTCCCATCAAACTTCACTTTCAAGTTCCGCACTTTAGTCACTTTGGTATCCTTCTTGATGTGGGAGGCATTGGGTAGAACTCCTTGACTAAGTGCTCATTTGCATCTGACACCCTGCTAGTGAAGTAATCCTACCCTACTCCTTCATTGAATTGCTATTTCACGTTGGGGTTGTCGGCAGGAGATTCCTCTCTATGAACTGGAACTCATGAATAAGCGACCTTAGAGGCCACCACTCACGGAACTTGTGATAAGCCAGCTCACTAACGAACAGATTTTTCCACACCTCAGGGTTTCTAGTTCTTTCCACACCCCCAGGTTGGGGCACACCCCCTTATTCTTCATCAGGTACCCCAATATCTACATCCTGTCCAGGTGATGAAGTTGTAGGTAAGGTTGAAGCTGAACCATCACTGCTCTCTACTGAGCCCTCAGACGACTTAGAAGAAATATGAACTGAAGCATGAGCAGTAGGAGAGTCTGGAGGTATAGGTACATCTCCCAACCTGTGTCTCTCCGAGAAGTCGGGTACATATTCTGGCACTGAATTGGACCCTGATGCCTGTCAGGAGGGCACATACTCACTTCCCTCAGAATGGGAAGCAACTCTATTTGCAACTTTTATGCTCTTTCTCATCTCCCCAATTAATTTCCGAACTGCTGAGGTCAATTTAATCATGCCTCGTCCCATACCGCGGGAGGGATCTGCTCTACCCTTTTGTTTGTCACCGTCTCTTCTAGATTTAACCATTGTCTACAAGTACAATCAGCTAAAATTAGTTAGTGCAAATACTATAAGAAGTTGTGTAGAATATCAGTTGACAGTGAAAGAACAAAGCAGCAGACCGCGGATCGCAGAAAATGCATCGCGACCGCGAAGGCTGCACCGCGGACCGCAGAAAATCCACCACGACTGCGGAGGTGTGGGACTTAGACTACTCACTCTCTGATTCAATAGCACCGTGGACCATAAAAAAATGAGCGCGGTCGCAATAAGTGCATCGTGGATCGCAAAAATCAACTGCGGCTGCGGACCCATGTTTAGACCTCTCTGAACTTTAGCACTGCTGAATGCGAAAAAAGAATCGTGGCCGCAGAGAGTTACCGTGGTCAGCAGAAAATGCCACCGGGAACTACGGTTATCAGGACTTTAAAATCTCATAAAACACACATGACCACGGACCGCGGAAAATCAACTGCGGTTGTAGTAGTCTAATTAGGGCTCAACACCTAGGGTTTTTAATTTTTCAAGCATTTTAGCATGAACAACCCATTATCAATCTCACTAGGTAGTTAATAATCATTTCTAACTAATTTAAACTTAATTTTAAGTAACACTATAGAACCCTAAGTCTAAATTAAAAGAAAAAGGAAGAAGAAGAAGTAAGAATTATCAATTTAAAAGAAAACAAGAACAAAAATAAAGACTATGGATTGATTGGATTTACGTGATGTGAAATGTGAGACAACTGAAGTTCAGTTCTTGTGTTTGTGCAAGCTAGGGCGTGAGTGAACAGTAGTCTATGTTGTTTGAGAATGCAATGACCGAAAAGTGTAAAAGGGGGCCCTGAGGTTCTATTTATAGATAGGCCCTGGGACCCACATAGTCTTACCTACCGCGGCCGCGGTAAATCACGACAGACCACTGTTGTGATGTTTAGAAGAGCTATTGTTTTGAGACCATCACGGACCGCAAAATATGCTCCACGATAGCGGTAAGCTACCGCTGACCGCGAAAAATGTACTACGACTGTGGTTGAAACTTCAGAGAATCTCCATTTTGGACCTTTTAGGACCACTGACCGCGATCAATTTCCGCCTCTGCGGTAAGGCCATCGCGACCTCGAAAAATGGAGGGCGGCAGTGGTCCAAACTTCAAAGAGTGCCAATTTTTTCCATATTAGTCCTGCATTGTATTCAACATCCCTATACACATCTCAAAACTCGCTAGTACAAAAATAAATCCTACACTAAAAAGAAAATCAAAGAAAAAAAAGAAAAAAAACACATGGGTTGCCTCCTAGGAAGCGCCTGATTTAGCGTCGCGGCACGATGCAGGTTACCATCAATCACATGAGATGGATCATTTCCACCACGTGGCTATCATCAAACCTTCCAAGATAGTGCTTGGCTATATGCCCATTAACTCTGAAGATCGCACCATTTTTTATTTTCAAATCAAGAGCACCAAATGGAGTCACAATCACCACCTCAAAAGGTCCACTACATTTTAATTTAAGCTTTCTTGGAAACAGTCGTAACCGAGAATTGAACAAGAGAACCAAATCACCCACATTGAACTCCATGCCGTGAGTATACTTGTCATGAAGGTACTTCATCTTGTCCTTATACAAGGACGAACTGGAGCAGTCATAAAACCGAAACTCATCAAGCACATTAAGCTGCTCCACCCGAAGATTTGCTGCCACAACCCATTCAAGATTTAACTTCCTCAAAGCCCACATGGCTTTGTGCTCTAACTCAACCGGTAGATGGCAAGCTTTCCCAAAATACCAATCGGTACGGAGACATACCAATCAGAGTCTTGTAAGTAGTTCTATATGCCAACAGAGCATCATACAATTTCTTTGAACAATCGGTCCTATTTGCATTGACCATCTTTGACAATATGCTCTTGATCTCCCTGTTGGAGACCTCAACTTGCCCACTAGCTTGAGGATGGTAAGGGGTAAAAAGCTTGTGATTAACACCATACTTTGCAAGCAAAGTGTCGAATGCCTTATTGCAAAAATGAGACCCTCCAGCACTAATGATTGCTCTAGGAGTGCCAAACCATGTAAAGATACTATTCTTGAGAAAAGCCACAACACTCCGAGCCTCATTGTTGGGTAAAGCCACGACCTCAACCCACTTTGAATCATAATCAACGGCTACCAGAATGTACGTGTTTCCACAAGAACTTACAAACGGACCCATGAAATCAATTCCCCATATATCAAATATGTCAACCTCAAGAATGGTGGTGAGAGTCATCTCATCCTTCTTTGAAATTCCTCCTGCTCTTTGACACTCATCACACTTCTTCACAAGTTCACTTGCATCCTTATAAAATGTAGGCCAATAAAAGCCACAACAAAGCACCTTTGAAGCTGTCCTCGCCCCACCACGATGACCACCGTAGGGAGAGGAATGACAAGCATCCAGAATACTTAATTGCTCCTCCTCCGAAACACATCTCCGGATCAGACCATCATTACAGATTTTGAACAAGTACGGCTCATCCCAGTAGTAGTCCAAGCTATCCTATTTAAGCTTTTTCCTTTGGTTATAATAGAGCTCACACGGAACAAAATCGGTCACAAGGAAATTGGCAACATCCACAAACCAAGGCATGCTATACACAAACACATAAAGGAGTTGCTTATCAGGGAATGAATCATTAATTTTGAGGCCATCATGGGGCCTCCCCTCCTCCTCCAAACGGGACAAGTCGCCACTTGGTTTCACACCCTTTTCGGTTCACAATCTCAAGATCAAACTCTTGAAGCAATAAGACCCATCTCATCAACCGAGCCTTGGAATCCTTCTTCGTCATCAAGAAGCGGACTGCGGCATGGTCAGTATGAACTATCACCTTGGCACCCATTAGATAAGGCCTAAACTTCTCCATTGCGAACACAATTGCCAACAACTCCTTTTCCATCACCGTGTAATTCACTTAGCATCATTCATTGTTATTCTTGCATAATACACTGGGCGAAACATCTTATTCACTCTTTGACCCAAGATCGCTCCTATCGCAACATTGCTTGCGTCACACATGAGCTTAAAAGGTAATCTCTAATTGGGTGCGGTAATAGTGGGAGTGGTTGTAAATTTGTACTTTAGGAGTTCAAAATATTTCATACATTCTTCACTGAAAACGAACTTGGCATCCTTTTCCAATATCTTGCACAAAGGATTCACTACCTTAGAAAAATCTTTGATGAATCTTCGGTGGAATCCCGCATGCCCAAGAAAACTCCTAACTCCCTTTACTGAAGTAGGAGGAGGAAGCTTTGAGATCAATTGAATTTTAGCCTTGTCCACCTCTATACCATGCTTCAAGATCTTATGGCTGAGGACAATGCCCTCCTCGACCATAAAGTGGCATTTTTCCCAGTTAAGCACAAGATTGGTCTCTTTACACCGGGCCAACATCTTGTCAAGATTCCTCAAACATTCATCAAAGGAGTCACCCGTAACACTGAAGTCGTCCATGAACACTTCCAAAATGTCCTCCACCATGTCGGTAAATATGGCGATCATACACTGCTGGAATATAGCCGGTGTATTACGCAATCCAAATGGCATCCTAAAAAAGGAAAAGGTGCCATACAGACATGTGAAGGTAGTTTTCTCCTGATCTTCTAGAGCAATCAAAATCTGATTGTACCCAGAGTACCCATCCAAGAAATAGTAGAAGGCACGCCCAGCAAGTTTATATAGCATCTGGTCAAGAAAGGGCAATGGAAAGTGATCCTTGTGGGTCACTTTATTTAGCTTGCAGTAGTCCATGCACACCCTCCATCCGGTGACAGTCCTGGTGGGAATCAACTCATTTTGCGCATTGGTAACCAAAGTCATACCACCCTTATTCGACACACATTGCACCGGCGAAGTCCAAGTACTATCTGAGATGGTGGTACATAACCCCTACATCCAATCACTTGATCACCTCCTTTTTGACAACCTCTTGCATAGCCTAATTCAACCTCCTTTGATGTTTTACGGAGGGCTTGGCATCATCTTCAATAATAATATTGTGCATGCAAAAGGCGGGCTTATCCCCCGGATATCAGCTAGAGACCATCCAATTACCTTCTTCCGATTTTGGAGCGCCGCCAATGTGGCATCTACCTGCATGTTAGTAAGACAAGAGGAAAGAATAACTGTCAAAGTTGAACTAGGGACTAAGAATTCATACCAGAGGTGTGGAGGCAAAGGCTTCAACTCCAACATGGGAGGTTCCTCGATTGAGGGCTTTATTGGTGGAGTTTTTCTATTCTCAAGATCCAAAAAGTGCTTTCGAGGCTCATAAGAGTAAGGGCCCATTCCATGCAAGGCATTGACACACTCCACTCAGCTTTCATTCTCATTGACATCATGGTTCAACAATACCGCTTCTAGAGGGTCCTCCACATTGATCATTGCACTAGTATCATCAACTCTCACTTCCGTGGCAAGATCCACAAAAGAGCACACTTCAGTACTATTGGGCTGCTTTATTGATTTGTACACATGAAAGACCACTTTTTCATCACCCACCCGGAATGTGAGCTACCATACTTCCACATCAACTAAGGCCTTCCCAGTTGCAAGAAAATGTCTTCCCAATATGATCGAAACCTCATAATCAACCTCGAAGTCCAAGATCACAAAGTCAGCAGGCAAAATGAACTTGTCCACCCGAACAAGAACATCATCGATAATACCAAGCTGCCTCTTCATAGTTCTATCCGCTATTTGCAACCTCATAGAAGTAGCCCTCGGTTGACCTATACCCAAAGTTTTGAACATGGAGTAAGGCATCAAATTGATACTTACACCCATATCGCACAATGCCTTAGCAAAATCGGCACTCCCAATAGTTCACAGAATGGTGAAAGCGCCGGGATCTTCAAGCTTTGGAGCCACCGAGTGCACAAATTCAATTACTTGGTGAGTCATTTTGATGGTCTCACAACCCATGGATCTCTTTTTAGTCACCAAGTCTTTCATGAACTTGGCGTAACCTGCATTTGCTCAAGAGCTTCCACCAAAGGAACATTGATTGATAAGATCTTCATCATAATAAACTTTCTAAATTGGTTCTCATTCTTTTGCTTCGGAATCATTTGAGGGTAAGTTGGAGGAGGCCTTGGAAGGGAGCCTTCGCCTTGGGCACTACCATTTCCGGTATGTATTTTATGTGTTCCCTAGATGGGTTCACGTCATCTTTGATCTCCACCTCATCATCATGAACATAAATCCTCACTTCTGCATTCACATTCCCTTTTCTCACTTGCTCATCAACTAAAGCAATATCATCATCTTGCACTTGAATCTTATCACTCACAATTTCCTTTTGCTTGGAGGTATTTACATAACAACTTCGACCGCTTCTAGTAATCAACGCCATTGCATGCCCAGTGTTGTTCACACCTTTCAGGTTTACTACCATATCACTAGGTAGAGCCCCCTTAGGGAGAGTATTCAAAGTCTGTGAAATCTGGTCATGTTGAACCTCCAAATTCCGGATTGAAGTATTGGGGGATGCCAACTGGGCATCAGAGTCGGCGTTCTTCTTCATTATTTGTTCGAACATCATCTCAATCCTTCCCATCTCATTGTTTGATGAGCTAGGACCTTGGGATGGAAATGGAGGTGGGTTGTTTGGTTGTTGATACATCGGAGGCCTTTGAAAACCTTGCCTCTGATTCCATTGATTGCCATTGTTCCAACCCCCTTGGCTGTTGTTTCCTCCCCAATTGTTGTTATTGCCACTCTAGTTGCCCTGATTGTATTGATTGCCCCAATTTTGATTGTTGTTCCCCCAGTTGTTATTGCCTTATTGGTTTTGATTTCCCCAATTTCCTTGGGATCTCATTGTTGTTGTTGGTTAGGGGCATTTCCCCTTTGTCCTTAGTAATTATTCACGTACTGCACTTCTTCATTTTGCTCATCATAGCCCTCATCTAAATGGAAACCACCACTACCTTGGTCATATTGATCCGGAATACCTTGACCTATAGGTGTTAAACGGGCCGGGTTGACCCGGTTCCGAACCGACCCAAACCGATTAAACCCGGAACCGACCCGGACCGGTTAAAGGGGGATGGGCTGGGCTAGGTAGGAGGGGTAGAGGGGGTTGGTCCGTTTAGAATTTTAAAAGGGGTAACTCGACCAGTTGAACCCGGTCCAATGAATAGTTACCCTTACCGGGTTAACCAATCCTGACCGGCCCGGTACAACGACTAGAATTTTAGTTTTTTTAATTTTTGAAATAGGTGGGCCCCACTGACCGTTGGCAACGGTCAGACCTTGAATTGGTCCGTTGGCCAACGGAAAAATTGCACAAATAGCCTTTTTTTAATTTTTAACCCTTTTTCAATTTACAAAACTAACCTTCTCTAAAACTATAAATAAACCCCCTCCCCCCTCTTCTTCATTTCTTCACTCAGTACTCATTTCTCAATCTCAATTTCTCTCATTCTCTCATTCTCCAATTTGCAAGACTTCAAGTCTTCAATTCATCTTCTAATTTTATTTGGCTCTCTTTTCTTGAATTTAATTTATCGTGTTTTATCATTCGGAATTTGAAGTTTGAACAATTGAATTTCAAAATTGAAATACTTGCTTGACATTTGTTCGTGGTAACATCGGAATTGCGTAATCAAGTGCTCAATTTATTGTCAAATTCGGTGCACTCCCTCCAACTCTTTCTCTTATTTACTATTTTAATTGCATATTTAATTTTAGTTTATACATTAATTTTTACAATATGTTTAATGCTACTAAAAGAGCGTGTTAAAGTGTTACTTGTAGGGGAAATAAAAAAAGAGGTAGTCCTTCAGCATCTGGTAGTAATAGTAATAACCCATTATCATTTTCACATGTTCCGAAACATCGCCTAATGATAATATAGATATAGATTATGAACAATTACAAGAAGATTTTGGAATAGAAGATAATGAAATAGGAATGGAAGATGAGATACCAGCTACACCTACTAGTGCTGGAGCTGGTAGTGTTGGAGTTGCTACAAGGAGTGGTGGTCGTGCCACTAGTAGTAGACCATCTGTGACTCCGACTACTAATCGTAGAAAAAGAAGTAAGGTTTGGAATTTTTTTGAAATAATAGAAGGTACTGATAAAGTTGAATGTAAAATTTGTAAATGTGATTTTAAACATTTGACTGGAGGAAATTTAGGGGAGACTGGGACGCTTAGTAGACATATGAGAACTGAGCATCCCATATAATGGGGTGCTGATGGTGATGGAAATCAAACAACTATTAACTCTACTACTGGAGGTCTAGTGAAATATGATAAAATGAAGGATCGTGAGGAGTTAGCAAAAATGATTGCTTTGGGTTGTCTACCTTTTTCTCTTTCTTCTTCATCATATCTTATTATGTATATTCAAAGGATTTACAATCCTTTATTTAAATATATCCCTAGAAGTACTTGTAGAGCTGATATCTTTAGACTTCATGGACAATATCAAACATACATACGTTATTTATTTAGCCACCTTCCTTGTAGAGATTAATGGAAATGATTATTTGACAATTACATGTCATTGGATAGATGATACTACTTGTATGCAAAAACGTATTATCGCTTTTAGATATGATGAAGACCAGAGTCATACTGTTGCGTTTATAAGTAGTACTATTTGTGAAGTTGTTGAATTTTATTATCTAAAGCAAAAAGTATTGTGTATGTCTTTTGATAATGCTTCTAACAATAATGCCGCAATTTCAATATTAAAACTGCATTTGCAACCACCTCTTGATGAAATTTTTCATGTTAGGTGTGCATGTCATGTTTATAATTTAATTGTTATAAGTGGCCTTAATTTATTTTCAACTAAGATTACGCATGTTAGAAGAGCATTTGGTGTTATTCAAGGAAATAATAGACAATCTAGAATAAAGGAATTTAAGAATAAGTATGTCCAGTATAACCTTAAACCCAGATTCATGCCAGACGAAATTGTTACTAGATGGAATTATACATATATATTTTTAAATTTTTTCTACAAATATAGATTCCCAATAACTGAAGTTGCTAATGCGCATTGTACTGATACAAACCGTATGTTAACAACTAGTACTTGGGAGGTCATTAGTGATGTTGTTAAATTTTTACATAAATTTTATACAGCTACGATTGAGTTTTCTGGAGCATATTACCCTACTGTTACCTTAGTTTTAGTACATATAACTGAAATTTCTTTTCTACTCTCTGAATTTAAGAAGAAAGAAAAACATAAGGACGTTGTTGAAAAAATGCAAGCAAAATTCAAAAAATATTTCTTTCCAATTCCTCCGATTTACTTAATTGGTGCAGTTTTAAATCCTTCTATTAAGATGTCTGATTGTCACCAATTAATGAATGCTTTATATACTTATATGGAGATTGGACCAACTGAAACCCCAGATTTATATGTCTCTATGAACAAGCTAAATGATTATTTACAACAATTATATAATTATTATGCAAATGTAATTGATGATGCTGCTCATGCTGTAGACAATGTTAATCCCAATATGCACTGTACCACTTCTGCTACTGTGGATGATGAAGAAGGCCTTGATAGTTTTAATATTTTTTCTACATTTTCTAACACACAAACCAGTAGCAGGAACATTGATGAACTTCAATTCTACTTGAAGAAGCAAAAAGAGCCTCGCATAAAGGAATTTTCACCGTTGGGATGGTGGCATGAGAATGGAAAGCAATTTCCTATTCTTTTCGCTATGGCTCGAGACATGCTGAATGTGCCAATTTCTAATGTTGCATCGGAGAGTGCATTTAGCCAAGAAAGACAACAACTTGGAGACACCCGTCACTCATTGGGAAGCAATGCTTTGGAAGTTTTAGTATGTTTCAGAGATTGGATTAGATAGGAACGAAGAAATCAAGGACGTGAAGATGTTGATAGCCCAGAAGACGAGGAACTTGGAGATATATTAACACATGGTAACCCATCCGAATTTAACACTCCAGAAGAAGGTCAATCAGTTTATATTGATTATGAAGAAATTACTAAGGCAATGTAAAACCTTTAAATTTACTTGTTGTTAAAAATGTAAATCTTTCAATTTGTAAGTTTTAATTATGAAATAAATGTAGAACTTGCAACAAGTTCATTTTTTCCCATCTTCTTTGTATTCTTTATGTTAATACTTTATACTAATATAACCTACAATAGTTATAAAAAATTCCAAAAAAATAAAAATAAAAATACACTAAACCCGGCCTGGCCCGGCCCCCTCAACCCGTAACCCTTACAGTTCAATTTTTACCCGAATGAAACCAAACCCGTTAAGAACCAACCCGGAACCGGCCCGGACCGTAACCCGTACGGGTCCAAAAAATAGTGGCCCAACCCGGCTCACCCGTTTAACACCTTTACCTTGACCTTGTTGACCTCTTTGGCTTCTCTTGTTGACCAACATATTGACGCCTTCCATAGCATTTACTTGTCTAGGAGCTTGAATTTATTGTAATTGAGTTTTTTCCAACTGGTTCATTATGGTAGTTAACTTTTCTATTGCCTGGCCATGATCATGGATCTCTTTGTGCAAGTGGATGACAGTGGTGCCATAGGAGGTCACACTGTGGCACATTGACTCGACTTTGCCAAGCTGAGGAAGTATCTGTCATCTCATCCAATATCTCACATGCCTGATCATAAGGTGTGTTCACAAAGTTCCCCCCTGCTAGCTGGTTCACTACACACTGATTGGTCGTGTTAATGCCAATGTAGCATGTTTGATGAATCATTGCTTTGGTCATGTCATTGTTCGGACATTCTTTCACCAGTGTCCGATATCTCTCCCAGATATCATGAAGTGGTTCATTAGGTTCCTATTTGAAGGCCAAAATCTCATCTCTCAAAGTCGCCATATGCCCCAGCAAGAAAAACTTGGCTATAAACTAATTCGCCAACCCATCCCACGTAGTGATGGAATGGTTGGGAAGCTTTTCAAGCCAGTCCAAAGCTTTCCTTCTAAGTGAGAAAGGGAATAATCTCAACCGAAGTTCATCCTCTGACACATTTGTTTGCTTGCTTCTCCAATAGGTATCCACAAAGACTTTAAGATGTTTATAAGAAATCGGATGGGGAGTGCCTGTGAAATACCCTCGCTGCTCCAATAATGTCAACATCACATTTGTAATTTCGAAATTTCCCACCCGGATCAGGGGTGGGACAATTGCACTAGCATATCCTTGGATTTGAAGCACCCGGGGAGCTACTCTTGGAGGTGGCGGGGACAAAGCTACTTAGATCGATAGCCAAAACTGTTAGCTCCGCGACAACGGTGGCAAAAACTGATTGCGTCCAACCCTACACCACTACAGAGTGGCAAGAGCGGTCGATGCAGCTTTTACCCGAGAAGGTCAGGATCGAATGACAAGGGAGCTAATACAATGTTTGGAGTTGGATTCCTATCTAATCTAGCAGTGTGTAGTGCTCTTGATTACACTTCCACTCACTCTTGTTTGTTTGTTACTTCTAATTTTTGTACTAATGATGCAAAAGTTTAAGCTAAGTAGATATTTTTTAGGGTTTTCTAAATGGTTAAAGAGGTACTAGAGAAGTTACTTAATCCTAGGTGAGTATCTAACGAGATCTAGAACATCGGGAAATAATGTTATTGTTGGGATTGTGATATAGCCAATGCACGAAGCTACTCACTCTACACCTCTCGGTAGTAAGAGTGACTTTGCCCTAATTGGCTTTCTCAAGCCCAATTGGGTGTTCAATTTGTGCAAGCAAAGTTGGCTCAAGTCGGGTATTACTATCTCTAGGTTTAACCCTTTAATTGGGTCTATCAATATCTTGAATACACCCCAATTCCTTGTTGGCCTGAATTTTCTAGACTTAAGCTCTCTTTCTCAAGAAGAGCCTAAGTCAAAAAGACACAATTTAGTGTTTGCAACCACTAATGCAACATAGAAAGTATAAATCAGATCAAATATCAACCACCCATAAACATCTAAGCCCCTAAATATAAAACCCATTAAATACCAACACTCGTGTTGAGCCACAACCCTAGCTAATGGGTTTAGCTCATAATTGAAGAAGAAATCATGGATTGAGATGAAGATAATCCATAAATTGTAATTACAAGATAAGAGTCTAAGATTAATTGATAAGTAAGCTATAAAATTACTCAAAATAGACAAAAGTCTCCGCTCACGTGCTTAGCTAACATAAGATGACCTAAAAATCTGAAAAAGTAGTATTTATACACAGCTAATTTTTTCGGACAAAAATACCCCTGACGGAGGTACCGTTAACATTAAAAAATGGACCACTACAGGGGTGAGGCTACCGCAACCATGTAAAATCAACCACGGACCGCGATCTTCAGGTTTTAGCTCCAATCTTTGTCTCTCTGAATCTCTTCTCCGTGGACCACGGTAAAAGGACCGTTGTCGCGGTAGAGGTGCCGCGGTCTCATAAAATCACCGCAGACCGCAGTCACTTGGAAAACCTTCGATATCATCTTTCTGAATCTTGCCACCGCGGACCGCAATAAAAGAACCGCAGTCGTAGTGGGTCTTTTGTGTTCGCGGTGAATTTTCCGCAGTAGCGCTGCTTTGACTTGGCTGAACTTGTGCAGGTTTCACTCCTTTTTGAGCTAGTTATGATATCCTTGTCTCTTTTTGACCAAACACTGCAAACAAGCACAACAAGTTAGCTTTTGGGAATACTTCTACATATTTTTAATCCAAAACTCAAGCAATAAAGAGCATAAAATAGACTAGAACACACTCTCAACACGGCTCTAAGGCCAACCTCAGTCATCAACCTCTCAAGTCTCAAGGTCTCACAATCTTATCACTCAGTCCAAGTGGTATCAAATATGGTAAAACAACAACAACATGTAATGCAACAATGGATAGTGTACAGAGACTGATATAATATGCAAATAAAGAATCATGGCCGGGCGTATAACAACAGTTAAGTCAGATAGACTAGAACAATAGAAATTCATCAGGTCTCAACCAATAAATCACATAGCCTAAATATGATTTATAACATGAATCATAGCTCAAATAATCAAACAAGCAGGGAGATCACAAATATAATAAGATATAACAGCAAAACACGTCTGGTAATAGTCTAAAAGAAACCTCCGATCATGATTACCTTAGTGCACGACCACACCCTCATCACATAGCATGTGCGTCACCTTGACACATCACAAATAACATGGTATCTAATGATAATTTACCCTAAAATCCGAGTTTAGAAATATTACTTACCTCAAAGCGCGCAAATCAATACTCCAAAAAGACCTTCGTAAGCGAATCGACTTCCGAACAACTCGAATCTAGTCACAAACAACTTAATATTATCAAATAATTCCTTAGGAAACAACTTCCAACAATAAAGCTTAGATCTTTATTAAAATAAAAAAGTCAGCCAAAAAAGTCAACCAATAACAATTACGAGTTCAATAATAACAATTTTCGAACACCATTCAATTACAAGTTCAATAATAACAATTTCATCCAATTCCGACCTCAAATCATCCTTCAAATACTAAATTTTCACTTTAGAAAAGTTTTACTCAAATCCCCAATTTCATCACTTTAGTTCACTAATGAAACGCTAAAAACAAATACGGAATCATGAAAAATGAACAAATTTGAGTCTAAAATACTTACCCCAATCCAAATCATGAAAATCCCCTTCAAGACCACCAAAATAGAGCTCTATAATACAAAATATGATATAATAACTATAACTCTCGAAATAGAGCTTTAAAACAATCTTCCCAGGCATTAACCTTCCTGATCGTGAAAAGATCTTCGCGATCACAAAGAACGAAATACTCCAGCTACCAAAACCTCTAACATGAACGTGATGACCAGAAGACCCATACCTTTATGAATGCATAACGACACACGCGAACGTGATGCACAAACTTGTGTCATCCCCTGCCAAACCTTCCTTTTACGTGAATGTAGCTCCCTGCTCGCGATCGCAATGTACAACATCTCTAATGCTTCACAAACACGTCGCTCTCATCGCGACTGTGAGGAAACAAAAGCACATGCCACCAAATAACACTTCGCGATTGCGTCTTCCTCTTCGCGATCGCGAAGAAGAAGCAGAACCTCAGCATCAGTCCAAAACTGATGGAAATAGTCTGAAACCCATCTAAATCACACTCGAGGCCCCTGGGATACCATCCAGTCACACCAATCAATCCTAAAATACAACACAAACCTACTCAAGGCCACAAATCATACAAAACAATATCAAAACCATGAATCACACCCCAATTCGAGCCTAATGAACCAATAAACTTCCAACTTCCAAAACGCATGCCGAAACATATCAAACCAACCTGGAATAACCCCAATTTTTGTATGCAAGTCCCAAATGACACACCGAACCTATTCCAACTCCTGCAACAATAATCCAGCCCAATGTCAACAAAGTCAACTCTCAATCAAACCTATCAACCTTCCAATCCTTCAACTTTCTAACCTTCGCTAAATTCACCAAACCAACCTACAGAGCTCCAAATCAAAATCAAGACATACTCCTAAGTCCAAAATTACCATATGAAGCTATTGGAACCATCAACACTCTATTCTGGAAACTTCCACATAAAAGTCAAACTCTGGTCAACTATTTCAACTTTAACTTCTAACCTTAGGACTAAGTGTCCCAATTCACTCCAACACTTCTCTGAAACCAAACCAACCACCCCGAAAGGTCACATAACAACAAATGAACATAGAAGATGCAATAAATAGAGGAACGAGGCTACAATACACAAAATGATCAACCAAGTCGTTACATCACATTAGATTCTGTAGACACACTGAATTGCTGCAGGCCGCACTTTGAGGTGGCTTCAGACTTTGTTCAATTGCATATTTTATGATCTTTCAGGCTTACCAATGCGAACCTATTTTTTGGGCCAAGTGCGACCACACTTTTTTTGTTTTCAGACCGTACTTCTGCAAAAATTTCCTAAAGCTCCAATTCCTCTTTTGTGGTCGTATGTTATCTTCTGCAGGTTGCATTTGCTTTTGCGGCCGCATATAGAATTCTGCGGACCACAGAATTCTTCATATTTTTCCTCTTTGATGATCTTAACTGGAACATCTCATCTTGAGTTATATTTCTTCATTGAGCTCACATTTTTTAGCACACTTCAATTCACCCATTTTTAGTAGATTTAGAGACAAAAATCTTTACTTTCAGACTAAAAACTAAAGCAATAAGGTACTAATAAATGGTTAAATTTACACGTTTAAACTCCCCTATACTTAAGTCTTTCCTTGTTCCCAAGAAACTAGATTAGTTCCTCTCTCCCTCGTTGTATTATCATTTGAAGGTGTTACTTACAAGTCATATATACTCAGTTAGGACCAATAATTACCTACAAAACATATGCATTCTAATGAAGGTGTCAATTTTTTCAAAAAGGTACAACTTGCTCAACTTATGTAATTCTAGTGACATTTGAGCCTCAAGAGTTTACTTCATTCATCAAATTTTTTTGTTCTTTCATGTAAATCATAGTGGACTCCATTATCTTTCTATTATACCTTCCATTTGCAATGTTTACTTCAAGTTTCAACACTCAATTTCTACAGCAACAAAGGTTTCACTCTTCTCTTACAAAAGTATATCACAAGTTAAGCTTCAAGTACCATAGGCTTGCTCTCATGTAAATCTCCACAAATGTAAGCATGTTCGGTTCGATATCAAATAGGACTTCTTTCGGGTTGTAATGAAGACTTTTGGTCCCGGGTAGGAAACCATATGGGATATAAGTAGTTACACACTTCCTTAAGCAGTTCACATATTTTTTGGCTCATATTTGTCAAACTCTTAGAGGCATTTATTCTTCTTGGGGGCTAGAGATATTTACCATCACTCTTTATTGACAATTTTAATCTTTTTCTCCCTTGATTTTTTTGCTAGAGGTACTTGCCTCACTAAATTCCATCAATCTCCCTTTTCCCTTTTTTTTTTGACTTCTTTCGTTCTCACCAATTTCTTTTCTTACTTTTTATTTTATGGAGATCATTTATTTTCGCTCTTTTAAATGCCTTGATACGTTTTTTAGATTTCTCAATTCCACCCCCCCCCCCAAACTTAGGCTTTGAGCCACTTACTACATATGAGTGCTTAGGAGGGCTCATGTGCCAAGAGAGGATTATGTTCAAAATGAGTTAAGGCTTGTAGCATGGTTATCAACAAAGAAAGGTTAAAGGCTCAAAGGAGTTGACTTGGTATCATAGGGTGCTAATTGAAAGCTCAAACGGTCCAAGGAAAACCTACAATCATCTTTCAAACCAAGAAAACTTAAAAAATTCGCCTTGAAGCATATTCAGGGCAAGTTCAAGACTATTCACTGAAGTACATGGACTAGCAAAAAAATATCATCTCACTTCTCATGAAACTAGATCGTAAAAGAAGATAGAGTCTAAAACCCACAACAATCATAATCAAGTTAAATATATCTATGGTCCACTCAACCACCTAATTATTATCAAAGACAAATCAAGAGCCTCAGTCACATTTACTATAGTTACTTCTTTAAAAAATTGATTCACAACAACCTAGTCTCAAACTATAAGCATGCAATTAAGTATTTTAATACCATATGAAGAATAAATAACTCGTTTGCATAGACTAACTTGATTACAAATTTTATTCATTACTACTTAATCCTACTATTACCTAAACATGAAACAAACTCATTCCCTTAAGAAAGTTGTCACACTATCCATCGTCGGGAAGAGTCACCCAGTTCACACAAGAAACCAACTTTGGAAAGAACCGTGACATTAAGAAAACCAAAGGCTTGTTATAAACAAAAGTAGGAAAATCATAATTGTCACACCTCCTTTTTCCGCACCCGAAGGGCGCAAGGGAGTTTTTTTCAATTAAAGGACAATCGAAACGGGATTTGTTTAATTATTTCAGAGTCGCCACTTGGGATATTTAGGGTGTCCCAAGTCACCAATTTTAATCCCGAATCGAGGAAAAGAATGACTCCATATTACAGTCTGCGTACCAGAAATCCGGATAAGGAATTATGTTAACCCGGGAGAAGGTGTTAGGCATTCCCGAGTTCCGTGGTTCTAGCACGGTCGCTCAACTGTTATATTCGGCTTGATTATCTGATTTTATACAAGTGTGAACTTATGTGCAAAATTTGACTTTTAACCGCTTTTTATCATTTATTTTAAGGAATGTGAACATCGCTTAAAACATGTCTTTGGACTGCGTCACATGAAATGCACCCGCAATCCGGAACATATTTTATTTGACGTTTTGGGATTTGGATTTGGGTCGCATGAAATGCACACCCAAGTTTAAGAAAGTAGATTATTAAACACGCGCCTAAAGAGACTATCGTGTTATTATTTTGGGAAGGCCACGAAATTCGCTAAGCGGCCCTCCTGAATTCTAAGTAAATTTAAAACAAGTATTTACTGAGGGCCCCGCAAGTTGCATTTTTTTTGTTTGTCGAGGCTCGTCCCATTTATTATTTTAAAAATGAATTTGCAACGTCATGAAAATGCATCTCAGACCACGTCACAGTCAATGTACCCGTGATTAGAGACACATTTCGATTTCGTTGAGATTTGGATTTGGGTCACATAAATGTGCACCCGAGTTTAGGGAGATAACATTATTAAGGCGCGCCTAAAGCAACTAGCGCATTATTATTTTTTGGTAGGGCCGTGAAATTTGCTAAACGGCCTGTCCCGAGTTCTAAGCATTTAATACATATATTTTGTGAGGGCTCCGCAATCTGTACATTTTTATTTTTGGCGAAGCTAGTCTCGTTTTTTATTTATTTATTTTTTCTTTTTTTTTTTTAGAAAAAAGGACAAGGCTAAAATGACTACATTTCTTTGCTACTTCGCGAGGTCATGGATCGTAGATTAAACTTATTTGATGAAACGAGTATTTTTTTTCCGCGGGATTAAATTACTACTATGATTTTAACATTACTATTACATGTACAAACAACTATTAAGACAAACATTGAGATAACAATAATCTGAGCATGAAGAAACAAAATGCCGAATAACTACTTAACATGACGAAACAAAGGAAATACATTCACGAACAAATTTCAATATCATACGGAGTTAATTATCAAGAAATAGCAACTTACAAACATCATATGAATATGTCTCGCTCATTTGCATACTATTCGCATGAACTAGGATTGTATTTCAACGAACACATGTACATGTTACTAAACAACGAATATGAAGGACACGGACAGAGATGACCTACTTGATATTATCGTCCGATGCGTTGGACCCGCGACGAAACCTCGGACAACAACCTCGACATACCGGACCTCGACGAACCAAAGACGACCTCAACGACCTCACCCCGGACAGAACTTCTGGGCTACTTTTCGAATGTTTTCGGTTAAGATTCAACTGGCGTGTGCGTGTGTTTTTTTTCCCGGTCAGTCATGGCAAGGAGGGAGGGGTCGTTTGGGCAATGGTGACGGGTAGGTTTTTTCTGGTTCTTGGATGTGAGGGCGGTGGTGTTTGACGACGGGTTGGGCAGCAGGTTATGGTCAGTGACGGGTTTACTGTGTTGTGGTGGAAGGGTCTGTTTTGGTTTTGGTGTTTGGTGATGGCGGGGAGCTGGTTATTCGACGACAAGGGGGGGAGCTGTTGGTCGTTGTGCTGGTTGGAAGCCGGTAGCAATGGCGGACAGCGGGAGGCAGAAACAGTGATGGGTCTCGACGGGGCTCCGGTGGTTATGGTCGTTTGAACAGTTGACGGAGGTGGAGGGAGCTGGTAGCGGCGAGGGGTTGTGACGAAGCTGGTGGTTTGCTGGAGGGGTCGTGACTGAGAGGGATCAACTGGGGAGGGTTTGGAGGTGGAACGAGGGTGGTCGTTTTGTGGTGGCGACGAGCAGTGGTTGGCGCGTCGATGGAGGTGGTCGTTCGGTCGTTGGTTGGACGTGGACGCAGGTGGTTTCAGGCGTTGGTGAAGGTGACGGAGGGAATGGTGGTTTGTCGAAGGTGGTTTCACTGGTTTTTCGTGGGACAGTAGGGTTTTTCTTTGCTTCTTCTTTCAAAGAGAAAGAAGAAGATGCACAGTAACCCCAAAATTCAAAAGTCCCCCCTTTTTTCCAAGTCCTTTGTCCGTGTTTTGTAATGGGTTTGCCAGAAAAATGAGCCCCACGCATGGTGGGGTTCGAGACTTATGTCCCCCACGCGTGGTGGGGTTCCCCATGTGTCCTGGACTAGGTTTATTATGGGCTAGGTCCGAAAATTAGGCCTAAAACCGGGTAGTTTGAACCTGAATATTATTCTTTTGCCCGGACCCGAGAAATAAGAACACGTTGCTTAACTAGTCCTATGTAAGCAAAATAACTACCAAAAATAAGACTAGTATTTAAACAAAACTATATCTTTTTAAATATTTTCCAAGATTTAAAATAGCAACAAAATATTAATAAAACTATTTTTTTGTAATTTTCGTTTTTTAAATATTAAGATAAAATATGAGGTAATATTTTTTTGTATTTTTCAAAGTTAAAATGACTATAAAACCTTAATAGAACTATATTTTTTTTGTAATTTTCGAAATTATATAAAGTACAAAAATAAAGTGCAATTTTTGTATTTTTCAAGTTTATGAGAGATACATAAACTAAAATTTATATATATATTTTTTGAAATTTTTCTTTTTGCAACGAAATAAAGTAAAAATAGTTAAAATAGCTATACTAGACCCAATTTCACATATTCACGCTAAAAATGTGAAAATTCTCGGGGAGGGTCAAAAATCACGTGCTTACAGCTGCCCCTCTTTGACTGGAAACACGAAGAGTTTTCCGACAAAGAACGACTAGACGTGTTTTTGACCCGACCATTACTTGGACGGACTACACTTAAGGAAAGGGAGGGAATGTGACCGAGCCCTGGTATCTGAGCTGCCTACATATCCTTGGTTATACAGGAATCAGGCCACGTGTAGTTCGGAAATGAGAGAGATAGTGAAGTGTACCGAGGTGAAGAGCCGATCGAGGTGCCGTTCCGTTGAGGTTCCGGTCCGCGGTCCTGTCGTTACAACAAAAATGAAAACTGAAAAAGACTAACTAAGCCTATCAGCTACTAGTTACAAGGATTCCTATCTCTTAAGTCTTCTGAAACTTGGTCTTGAGTCTTGAATGGTGCTTCATACAGACTTTGGATTTGAACCTTGATACTTGCTAGTTGTAGGTGTTAGTTCTTGAGCAGACCACATCTGTTCTCCACTTCCGTACCTTGGGTTCTTTTCCCCTCTTTTCTCCTCTTGTTTTCTTGTTGTCTTTTTTTTGACCAGCCTTTTGTGAATGCTGGGGATTTTTATTGCTTCCTGCTGGGGATTCCTGTTGTATTCCTCTACTTTATTGATTCTAAGTGTGCTCCTTTCTCATATGAGCGGGCTTTTGACTTCAATACTTCAATTGTATTTCCTTATTCTCCAGGTGGGTGCCTGATTTCTATTTCTTTTATCCTTGTTCTCCATGTGGATGCCTGATTTCTTCCTTCCTTTGTCCTTATTCTTCCGGTGGACGCCTGATTATTTCTTTTCTTTGTCATTTTTCTCCAGGTGGACGCCTGATTTCTATTTTTCTTTGTCCTTGTTCTCCAGGTGGACGCCTGATTACTTCTTTTCTTTGTCCTTGTTCTCCAGGTGGATGCCTGATTTCTTCTTTTCTTCGACATACAACAAACTCCGTTCTACAGGCGGGTCTCCTATTGGTAAGATTAAACTTAGGAAGTGCGTCTCCTATGGTGAAACTAAACTGAGGAAGTGCGTCTCCTATTGGTAATGTCATGCCTACATTCATACTTGTGGGCGACCTAGAATATGGAATGAATAGACAAAATGTATTCCCGCATTATACTGGTGGGCGACCTAGAACTTAAATGTATTCCCGCATTTTACTGGTGGGCGACCTAGAACTTAAAAGTATTCTCGCATTATACTGGTGGGCGACCTAGAACTTAAATGTATTCCCGCATTATACTGGTGGGCGACCTAGAACTTAAATATATTCCCGCATTTTACTGGTGGGCGACCTAGAACTTAAATGTATTCCCGCATTATACTGGTGGGCGACCTAGAACTTAAATGTATTCCCGCATTTTACTGGTGGGCGACCTAGAACTTAAAAGTATTCCCGCATTATACTGGTGGGCGACCTAGAACTTAAATGTATTCCCGCATTATACTGGTGGGCGACCTAGAACTTAAATGTATTCCCGCATTTTACTGGTGGGCGACCTAGAACTTAAATGTATTCCCGCATTATACTGGTGGGCGACCTAGAACTTAAATGTATTCCCGCATTTTACTGGTGGGCGACCTAGAACTTAAATGTATTCCCGCATTTTACTGGTGGGCGACCTAGAACTTAAATGTATTCCCGCATTATACTGGTGGGCGACCTAGAACTTAAATGTATTCCCGCATTATACTGGTGGGCGACCTAGAACTTAAATGTATTCCCGCATTATACTGGTGGGCGACCTAGAACTTAAATGTATTCCCGCATTTTACTGGTGGGCGACCTAGAACTTAAATGTATTCCCGCATTTTACTGGTGGGCGACCTAGAACTTAAATGTATTCCCGCATTATACTGGTGGGCGACCTAGAACTTAAATGTATTCCCGCATTTTACTGGTGGGCGACCTAGAACTTAAATGTATTCCCGCATTTTACTGGTGGGCGACCTAGAACTTAAATGTATTCCCGCATTATACTGGTGGGCGACCTAGAACTTAAATGTATTCCCGCATTTTACTGGTGGGCGACCTAGAACTTAAATGTATTCCCGCATTATACTGGTGGGCGACCTAGAACTTAAATGTATTCCCGTATTTTACTGGTGGGCGACCTAGAACTTAAATGTATTCCCGCATTTTACTGGTGGGTGACCTAGAACTTAAATGTATTCCCGCATTATACTGGTGGGCGACCTAGAACTTAAATGTATTCCCGCATTTTACTGGTGGGCGACCTAGAACTTAAATGTATTCCCGCATTTTACTGGTGGGCGACCTAGAACTTAAATGTATTCCCGCATTATACTGGTGGGCGACCTAGAACTTAAAAAGTATTCCCGCATTTTACTGGTGGGCGACCTAGAACTTAAATGTATTCCCGCATTATACTGGTGGGCGACCTAGAACTTAAATGTATTCCCGCATTTTACTGGTGGGCGACCTAGAACTTAAATGTATTCCCGCATTTTACTGGTGGGCGACCTAGAACTTAAATGTATTCCCGCATTATACTGGTGGGCGACCTAGAACTTAAATGTATTCCCGCATTTTACTGGTGGGCGACCTAGAACTTAAATGTATTCCCGCATTATACTGGTGGGCGACCTAGAACTTAAAAAGTATTCCCGCATTTTACTGGTGGGCGACCTAGAACTTAAATGTATTCCCGCATTATACTGGTGGGCGACCTAGAACTTAAATGTATTCCCGCATTTTACTGGTGGGCGACCTAGAACTTAAAAGTATTCCCGTATTATACTGGTGGGCGACCTAGAACTTAAAAAGTATTCCCGCATTTTACTGGTGGGCGACCTAGAACTTAAATGTATTCCCGCATTTTACTGGTGGGCGACCTAGAACTTAAATGTATTCCCGCATTATACTGGTGGGCGACCTAGAACTTAAATGTATTCCCGCATTTTACTGGTGGGCGACCTAGAACTTAAAAGTATTCCCGCATTTTACTGGTGGGCGACCTAGAACTTAAATGTATTCCCGCATTATACTGGTGGGCGACCTAGAACTTAAAAAGTATTCCCGCATTTTACTGGTGGGCGACCTAGAACTTAAATGTATTCCCGCATTATACTGGTGGGCGACCTAGAACTTAAATGTATTCCCGCATTTTACTGGTGGGCGACCTAGAACTTAAAAGTATTCCCGTATTATACTGGTGGGCGACCTAGAACTTAAAAAGTATTCCCGCATTTTACTGGTGGGCGACCTAGAACTTAAATGTATTCCCGCATTTTACTGGTGGGCGACCTAGAACTTAAATGTATTCCCGCATTATACTGGTGGGCGACCTAGAACTTAAATGTATTCCCGCATTTTACTGGTGGGCGACCTAGAACTTAAAAGTATTCCCGCATTTTACTGGTGGGCGACCTAGAACTTAAATGTATTCCCGCATTATACTGGTGGGCGACCTAGAACTTAAAAAGTATTCCCGCATTTTACTGGTGGGCGACCTAGAACTTAAATGTATTCCCGCATTTTACTGGTGGGCGACCTAGAACTTAAATGTATTCCCGCATTATACTGGTGGGCGACCTAGAACTTAAAAATTATTCCCGCATTTTACTGGTGGGCGACCTAGAACATAAATGTATTCCCGCATTTTACTGGTGGGCGACCTAGAACTTAAATGTATTCCCGCATTATACTGGTGGGCGACCTAGAACTTAAATGTATTCCCGCATTTTACTGGTGGGCGACCTAGAACTTAAAAGTATTCCCGCATTTTACTGGTGGGCGACCTAGAACTTAAATGTATTCCCTCATTTTACTGGTGGGCGACCTAGAACTTAAATGTATTCCCGCATTTTACTGGTGGGCGACCTAGAACTTAAAAGTATTCCCGCATTTTACTGGTGGGCGACCTAGAACTTAAATGTATTCCCGCATTTTACTGGTGGGCGACCTAGAACTTAAAAGTATTCCCGCATTTTACTGGTGGGCGACCTAGAACTTAAATGTATTCCCGCATTTTACTGGTGGGCGACCTAGAACTTAAATGTATTCCCGCATTTTACTGGTGGGCGACCTAGAACTTAAAAGTATTCCCGCATTTTACTGGTGGGCGACCTAGAACTTAAAAGTATTTGAAATTGTTTCCCCGTTCTTCCGAGAAAATTTTGACAATCGGTAGAAAATTTTCTGCCCCGGTTTTTGGTGACTTCCCTGGCGTTGCCTCTCGCTGCCATCATCAATCCTTTGTTTTCCTGCAGCAGACAAAAGGATTTAATTAGTTTTAATCGTGGTGGTAGAGGGTGCCTTTCCGGCGGATGATTTTTCCTCTCTTCCCCTTTTCTTGCTCTATGTCCCCATAATTGGTTAGTGGACAAAATTGCCTGCTGGGGGTCTCTAGCCTGCTGGGGCTGGTTTTCAATTTGTTCCCTTTTCTGCTTTTCTTTAAGCACATACTGTGGGAATCTGCTTTTACTCCTGAAACCATTCCCTTTGGAGCTTACTTCCTCCAAAACTGCGAGGCACGATTATTGCATTGCCTAGGGCCGGCTTTTAAGACTGTTTGTGTTATCCTGCATTGGATGAACTCCCCTTCGGTCTCTGGTAGTAAGCTTTGAAAAATCCTTTTCAAGACAAATTTTTAGGAAGAGAAAATAAAAGATAGAAAGGGAGAAAATCTTTCTGAACCAATAGTTGGTGGGAGAAGAAACTCAGAAGAACTTATCTAGAGAACATGACTGGTCCCCGTGATCATGACATGCACCATAGATTCCCGACCCAGTCTAGTCGTATCAATCGATTTGCCCGATGGTCTGTCTTGCTGGGGATGATAAATGAGTGTCCATTCCGTTGCGAATGTGGTCGCTTTTTGTTGATCCGTCTTGTCGCCTCATAGTGCCCTTCGAGGGGTTTTCACTAATGAGACTCTCTCTTTTCTCTCATCTCCCGGCGCCTTATGGTGCCTGTGAAGGTTTTCACCAATAAGACTCTCTCATTTTATATCTCTCATCTTACGTCGCCTTTCGGTGCCTGTGAGGGTTTTCACCGATAAGACTCTCTCATTTTATTTTTTTATCGAGGAATCGGGGTGTTGTCGATACGACCCTCTATTCTGGAGATTCCTTTGACCATCAATTTATTCCCAGTCTTACGATCCTCTTCTTTGCTGGGGATCGGTGTATTATTCTCGGTCTTATTTGCCTGACTTGGCATCTCTTGGACATTGATCGGTAGGTCTTTTGGACGTTGATGTTGGTTTTGGTGTGGGGGTTAAAGAAAGGCTATAAAAATGAAAATAATTTGATGGGTGATGTGCTACAACTTTTGAAATCAAACCTTTGTTGGAACTTAAAACATAACCTCTGCCCCAGTTTTCTTGCTTGGGAAATTTATTTTTTACACTTATGTTGCGCTATGTGCGTTACGCACACTGTGCCTATTATGCACACTATGTACATTATGCATCCTATATTCACTATGATACATACTATGACCGAGTCGTGAGGCGCCTACGTATCCTCTTTGAGGAATCAGGTCAAACGTAGTTCCCACGGTTTTGCATTTCTTATGATTTTATCTTCTTTTTCTTTTTCCTTCTTTTCATCATTTTTTTTCATTAGTGATTCCAAAAGAGGGGTATGAAAGAATAACTTAAGGCTCAAAGGGGGAAGCAAGGGTTAAAAAGTGTTTGGATAGAAGAAAGAATTGCCTTCGTCATCCCATTATCCAATAAATGCCAAATACAAACAAACGAACCAATAATTGGTATAATTAAAGAAATTACGCATAATATCTCTTGACTGCATCAGAATTGATAGCCATGTCGACACATCTCCCCTCGACATCTGTCAAACACAAAGCACCGTTGGACAATACTCTGGTCACGATATAAGGCCCTTGCCAATTTGGGGCGAATTTGCCTTTTGCCTCGACCTGATGTGGGAGGATCTTCTTCAATACCTGCTGCCCTACTTCAAACTTCCTGGGGCGCACCTTCTTATTATATGTTCTTGCCATTCTCTTCTGGTACAGCTGACCATGGCACACTGCTGCCAATCTTTTCTCATCTATCAGGCTCAACTGTTCCAATCGAGCTTTGACCCATTCATCATCATTAATCCCGGCTTCAGCGACAATTCGGAGGGACGGAATTTCGACTTCCGCTGGTATTACGGCCTCAGTTCCGTACACCAACAAATAAGGAGTTGTGCCTATGGAAGTTCGGACGGTAGTGCGGTAACCCAACAAAGCAAAGGGTAATCTCTCGTGCCATTGTCTGGACCCTTCCACCATTTTTCGCAGTATCTTCTTGATATTCTTATTGGCTGCTTCGACTGCTCCATTCGCCTTGGGACGATATGGGGTGGAATTGCGGTGTGTAATCTTGAATTGTTGGCATACCTCTCTCATCAAGCTGCTATTAAGATTCGCACCGTTATCCGTGATGATCACTTTTGGGATCCCAAATCTGCAGATGATATGGGAATGAACAAAGTCCACCACTGCCTTTTTGGTTACCGATTTGAAGGTTTTAGCCTCAACCCATTTGGTGAAGTAATCAATGGTCACTAGAATGAATCTATGGCCATTGGATGCTGCTGGTTCGATAGGTCCAATGACATCCATGCCCCATGCTACAAACGGCCAGGGTGCTGACATCGTATGTAACTTTGTTGGCGGAGAATGAATCAGATCTCCATGTATCTGGCACTGATGGCATTTCCTCACGCAAGTGATACAGTCGTGTTCCATGGTGAGCCCATAACACCCTGTTCGAAGGAACTTTCTTGCCAATACATATCCGCTCATGTGTGGCCCACAAACTCCAGCATGTACCTCTGCATAACCGTCGTTGCTTGACTGGCATCTATGCATCTCAACAATCCCAAATCCGGGGTTCTTTTGTACAATACTCCTCCACTGAGGAAGAAACCATTCGACAAATGCCGAAGGGCTCTTTTTTGGTCTCCAGAGGCATGTTCTGGATATATCCCCATTCTGAGGTATTCCTTGATATCATGAAACCAGGGTTCGCCATCTGCTTCTTCTTCTATGGCATTGCAGTAGGCGTGCTGATCACGGACCTGGATGTGTAGAGGATCAACATACATTTTGTCAGGGTGGTGCAGCATTGATGCTAAGGTGGCTAAGGCATCCGCAACCTCATTGTGAACTCTCGGGATGTGTTTGAACTTCACCGATCGAAATTGCTTGCTCAGATCATGCAAGCATTGTCGGTATGGTATGAGTTTTAGATCTCGCATTTCCCATTCACCCTGAATTTGATGTACCAAGAGGTCCGAGTCTCCCAAGACCAAGACGTCTTGGACATCCATGTCAGCAGCCAAGCGCAGACCCAGAATGCAAGCCTCATACTCGGCCATATTGTTGGTGCAATAGAAGCGTAGTTGAGCCGTAACAGGATAATGCCGTCCTGTTTCAGAAATGAGTACTGCTCCTATTCCAACCCCTTTCGCGTTTGCAGCTCCATCGAAGAAAAGCTTCCAACCCGGTTCCTCAGGCAATTCCAACTCATTTGTATGCATTACCTCTTCGTCAGGAAAATACGTTCTTAAGGGCTCGTATTTTTCATCAACGGGATTCTCTGCCAAATGGTCTGCCAGCGCCTGGGCTTTCATGGCCGTCCTCGTTACATAGACGATATCAAACTCTGTGAGCAGAATTTGCCATTTTGCCAACCTTCCCGTGGGCATAGGTTTCTGAAAGATATACTTCAATGGGTCCAAGCGGGATATGAGATAAGTAGTATACGAAGACAGGTAGTGTTTCAACTTCTGAGCTACCCAAGTTAGGGCGCAACATGTTTTCTCGAGTTGAGTGTACTTGACCTCATGTACTGTGAATTTCTTGCTAAGATAGTAGATGGCTTGCTCCTTCCTTCCTGTGTCATCATGTTGCCCCAACACACAACCAAATGAATTTTCCAAGACCGTCAGGTAAAGAATTAGGGGCTTCCCGGGCTTAGGCGGGACCAATACGGGTGGATTAGACAGATACCCTTTGATTTGGTCGAAAGCCTCCTGACACTCTGCCGTCCAACCTACCGCAGCATCCTTTCTCAGCAGCCGAAATATGGGCTCACAAGTTGCTGTGAGTTGAGCGATGAACCTGCTGATGTAATTGAGTCTACCCAGCAAACTCATTACCTCTGTTTTGTTCCTTGGCGGTGGCAAATCTCGGATGGATTCAATTTTGGATGGGTCTAACTCAATCCCCCGTCGACTGACGATGAATCCTAGCAACTTTCCTGATGGAACCCCGAATGCGCATTTGGCCGGGTTAAGCTTGATATCATACCTTCGGAGTCTTTGGAAAAATCTCCTTAGGTCTGCCACATGGTCCTCCCGATGCCAAGATTTGATGATCACATCATCGACGTACACCTCGATTTCTTTGTGTATCATGTCATGAAACACGACAGTCATTGCTCGAATGTACGTTGCCCCGGCGTTCTTTAACCCGAACGGCATTACCCGATAGCAGTAGGTTCCCCATGGCGTAATAAACGCTGTCTTCTCAGCATCCTCCTCGTCCATTAGGATCTGATGATAACCCGCATAGCAATCCACAAAGGATCCGATCTCGCGCCCAGCGCAATTATCGATCAGGATATGAATGTTGGGTAACGGAAAATTGTCCTTGGGACTTGCTTTGTTGAGGTTGCGGTAGTCGACGCACACCCTGATTTTTCCATCCTTCTTTGGGACTGGTACCACATTGGCCAACCACTCGGGATATCGAGTGACCCGAATGACCTTTGCCTGCAACTGCTTAATCACCTCTTCTTTGATTTTTACACTCATTTCTGTTTTAAATTTCCTTAGTTTTTGCTTGACCGGAGGGTATGCCGGGTCAGTGGGCAATTTGTGAACCACTAAATTTGTGCTTAATCCAGGCATATCGTCATAGGACCATGCAAAAACATCTTTGAATTCCATGAGGGTTCTGATCAATTCTTCCCTGACATTCGGCTCAATGTGGATGCTGATTTTGGTTTCTTGGACGTTATCAGCGTCTCCTAGGTTTACAGCCTCAGTGTCATTTAGGTTAGGCTTGGGTTTTTCTTCAAATTGGCATAATTCTCGGTTTATCTCTTCGAAGGCTTCACCTTCATCACATTCAGATTCATCATCACAAACGACCTCTTGCATCATTGAGTCAGATTCAGATTGATTTATTAGACTAGGTCAAAGATCCGCTGTGCATGCCATGTCATTAGAACTAGTAAAAAGAGAACTGTTCAGAAAGACAAAAGAACGAAACAAAATTAAAATGGGCAAAAGAAGAGAATTTTATTAAACTTGCGGGATAAAAGGGTTCACACTTTTACAAAAACGAAAGTAAAATTTGGATTACACCCTGGGATAATCCGAACAAAACAAAACACACAAAACGTAAATCAAAGCCTACTACCAAGACTCCCCTCGTACAGGAAGAGGAGTAACTGTCCAATTGTTGGTCTTGGCCTCATGTCCCACAAACTGTATCTCTGTTCTGCTGGAACCTTCCCCAGCTTCTACCACGCTGACATCAGCGAAGAGCCTCTCAAAACTATGATTCAGGTCCTCATTTATACCGATCAATAGTCTTAGAATCTTCGGGACCGGTGACCCCCTGGCACTTGCTTTGACAAAAGACCGTGAGAGACGCGGTACTGGTTTAGGCAAAACCCAAACCCTCTTCTTCATTTTTCGCGCTCGCTTCCTATCTGCTGCGGTTGGTTTGAACCCCAATCCGAAATTTTCCAGATTTTTAGGAAGGGAGACAGGTTGGACAATCCCTTGAAGCTCGACTCCCAGGGCTTTTCCTGGTACAAATCCATTACCCAGCATTTCTGAGACCATCATGACCGTTGCGGCCGCTACCCTAGGGTGTGGGATGATCTCTCCTTTAGAGATTTTGTTGGCCGACCCTGTATCGAAGATCTGGTAGACCCAAGGACCTTTGTCGTCAGTGGTCTCTATGAAAGGTACAATGGCGCCACCCATGGTGCACGCCGGGTCCTCGCCATGTAACACGACCTCTTGCCTTTCCCACTCGAACTTCACCATCTGATGTAGGGTGGAGGGCACCGCTTTGGCGGCATAAATCCATGGTCGTCCTAACAGCAGGTTATAAGAAACTGTGGCATCTAACACCTGGAATTCCATGGTAAACAGGACTGGACCAATGGTCAGTTCAAGTACAACATCCCCTACAGTGGCTGTTCCATTTCCGTCAAACCCTCGGACACAGATGTTATTCTTGCGGATTCTTCCGCGGTCGATATTTAACTGGTCCAGAGTGGATAATGGACAAATATTGGCGCTTGAGCCGTTATCCACCAATACTCGAGTTACCATCGAGTCTTCACATTTGACGGCTAGGTATAGAGCTTTATTGTGCTCCGTACCTTCCATCGGCAGGTCATCGTCTGAAAATGTTACCCTGTTCACCTCGAAAATCTTGTTGGCAATGGTTTCCAGGTGGTTTACAGAAATCTCACTGGGTACATGAGCTTCGTTCAATATCTTCAACAGGGCCCGACGATGCTCCTCAGAATGGATCAGTAATGACAACAGTGAGATCTGGGCCGGTGTTTTTCTCAGCTGTTCGACCACAGAATAGTCTTGTACTTTCATCTTCCTCAGGAACTCTTCAGCCTCTTCTTCGGACACAGGTTTCTTGGTTGCAACTGGGTTGGTTCTTCTTAGCTCCACCGGAGCAAAACATCGACCTGATCGAGTCAGCCCTTGCGCTTCACAACTGACTTCTTCCACCTGTTTTCCTTTGTACATCACCACCGCCTTTTCATATTTCCAAGGCACAGCCCTGCTGTCAATCATCGGCAGCTGGACCACAGGCTTTATGGTCACCAGTTCTCTACATACCCCTTTTAACACGACTGCCGGTGTGGGCGGGATTCCTGATATTACCAACTTGCTTGGCTCGGGTTTGCTTGTTATGGCGGACGGGCTCTTTCCCAATATCACTACCGGCTTGACGCCTTCTCCCTGCGACTGTACACTCGTCCCTCCACTGGTCGAGACTTCTTTCGGGGCGGCTTGGATCATCATCACTGTTTGTGAGGGTTTTCTCAACTCTCCTCCCTCACACACCAACTCAATCATGTGAGTTTCGTGGTGCGCTGGCAGTGGGTTTTGGTTGATGTTAGGAGCTTCTGGTGTCTGGACCTCGATCTTATTGGTGTCGATAAGATCCTGTATGGCATGCCTTAACTTCCAACACTTCTCGGTGTCATGCCCGAGCATTCCCTGAGCAGTATTCACAACTTATTGATCGATCCAAATTCTGAGGTGGGGGATTTGGTTCTCGAGTCTGGACAGGACTAACCAAACCCAATTGCCTCAACTTGTGGAACAAAGCGGTGTAGGTTTCTCCCAACTCCGTGAAAGTTCTCTGCTTCCGCAACCTGTCATTCCTAGCATCTGGATTTCCTCGGAAGCCTGCCCCTGAAGGGTTTCTATACGCCCTCGGTGGAGGATAGGTGTTTTGTGGTGGTGCATATATGTTCTAGGGAGCCGGCGCGCGCCATTGTGGGCGATCCGGAGGCTGAGTGTATGCTTGGGCCTGGTGTACGGAACAATGTGGTTCTCGAGGTGGATAAAAATTTTGTGGTGGGTTGAATGGGTAGTTTGACCTGTGAGGTCTGGGTTGTTTTAGTGTGGCCTACCAGCCCTAGACCAACTGCCTGCCTCGATCGTGGCAACCTCTTCTTTCTTTCTTCTCAGCGCACCTCCCATGCCGCTTTGAATAGCCTGGGTTGTGGCTTTGAGTGCCGAATAGTTCAAGATTTTGTCAGACCTCAGACCCTCTTCTATCATGACCCCTATCTTGACCACCTCGTTGAAAGATTTTCCAACTGTTGTCACCAAGTGACCAAAGTAGGTTGGATCCAGTGTCTGCAAGAAATAGTCCACCATCTCTCCCTCTCTCATGGGAGGATCGACTCTAGCTGCTTGTTCTCTCCAGCGGAACCCGAACTCGCGAAAACTTTCCCCGGGTTTCTTCCCAGTTCTCAATAATGTGAGACGGTCAGGGACTATCTCGAGATTGTACTGGAAATGACCTGCAAAAGCCTGCGCCAGATCATCCCACGTGTACCACCTGCTGGAATCCTGCCTGGTATACCATTCTAGTGCAGATCCGCTCAGACTTTGGCCGAAATAAGCTATCAGCAGCTCATCCTTGCCGCCTGCCCCTCTCATTTTGCTACAGAATCCCCGCAAATGTGCCATGGGATCACCGTGCCCTTCATATAAATCAAACTTAGGCATCTTGAACCCAGCCGGGAGTTGGACGTCTGGGAAAGGGCACAGATCTTTGTATGCTACGCTGACTTGATTGCCCAGCCCGTGCAAGTTCCTGAAGGACTGCTCCAGGCTTTTGAACTTTCTCAATACTTCATCCTGTTCAGGGGCCTTAGCCGGCTTCTCAATCTCTGCCGGCACTTCCAAATGTGGATTGTAAGCCTGTGGTTCGGGGGCATGAAACGTAGGCTCGGGGGGGTAGTATTGTGTATCGTGAGCCTGAAACAATGGCTCACTGGTCGTTCTTTGCAAAGGGGCTGATGTTGGTCCCACAAAAATGGGAATATTGGGTGTTGGGAGAGGTTGATGGGGTGGTGGAGCTTGGGAATCATGAGGGCTTCTTTCTTGATGATAAAGGGGATTTGGGCGGCTTGTGGAAGGGCCAGAGTGAGGGTATTCCGGCATGTGCCCCAGTGTTTCAGGGCTCTTTTGTGTTTTGGCTATGGCTAGCTGCATTGCATTCATCTCTAGTCCCATCCTTTCAATCTTTTCCATCGCTTCTTTTAGCAACTGGCTCATCGGCCTCTCTTCCTCATTACTATTCTCTGAAGTAGTCATGCTTGTTGCTATCGGTCCTTTGGATCTGGTTTGATAGGAGTGTGTTGCCAGAGTTCTTTAACAACTAACTTGTCTGGATCAGACAACAACAAACTTTGTTAGCGTTAGAGTTTAACAGATTTGATCATAACACATAGAGGATGCAATGCACCTAGGCAGTTAATCGTTTCTACATGCTTTGCTTCAAACAACATGCGTCATCCCGGTTTGCTCATTCGTCCCCTTTTAAAGTACTTTGGGAAACCCTGTGTTTTATTTTATTTTGTATTTTCTTTTCTTTCTTTATTAAAAGCGGTCGAATCTTATGGGGATTGCCTACGTATCACGTCCCCGCGTGAATCAGACCAGGCGTAGTTCTGCCTCAAAGTAAAGACACATAGAAATTCTACTGGAGTCACTTAATTTCATTATCAAAATTTGCTATTACACATTGTTTCAAACAAAAATAGCAACAGCACAGACTCCACGGTTTTAAACTTGGTTTGAAGAAAAGAAAACAACATATGGGAAAACAACAAAAGCCAAATAAACAGGACTTGACCAAAAACTAATTTTCCAACTTAAGGGCCCGCGAGGCATCATTCGGCCTCTCCGCGGCTCTAGGTGTGAGGTCTCTTTGCAGGCTCTTCAACTCGTTCATAATCCGGTGGACGCAGCCCATGATGGAAACAAGGAGGGTCTTCCGAGGTGTTCGCTCACATGCCAGGCATTTCATGTAGATGTAATGCCCGATTTCGTCAATCCTTGCTCGAATGTTATCCCTTTCGTTGAACAACTGCCTGATTTGTCGGTTCTTTAACCCCAGTGCCTGAGCATTGTCGGCAAGTCGATCCTGGAACAACTCCATTTTTCTTTCCATGCAGGCCATTGCATCGTAGCACTGTCTTCTGTCGGCCTAGGTGTCTCGTGCTTGTTTGACGATCCGATCATGTAGAGTGGAGTTCGTCTCCCTTAATATTCCGACGCTCATTTCATAATCCCTTATGACATGTTGCAAACGCTCCTTCCGGGCCATTGTGTACTTTGCCCATCTGACCTTCATCCTTGCTATGCAAGCTTCTGATTGTTCTAATTCTTCTTGGCTCTGGATGACCTGACTTCTCAAACTTGCTATCAATCTTTCGTCAGAGCGACGCTTCTGTCGGTCAACGTTACTCTTACTGGCTTGGCGAAGGCGGGCCTTCAAGGTTTGGTTTTCTTGGGCTAGCTTGTTTCTTTCAGCCTGCTCCGAGGCGACTTGCACATTGTTCTCAAATACAAGCCTTTCGACTTGTTGCTTTAGCTTCCCGATTTCAACCCGGTAACCTTCCTCCCTTTTTAACCATCCCCATTGCTCTTGTGAATCATCTGTGAAGTGTTGGACGTGTGCCCTTTTAGCAGGTCTTTGCCGAATCTGAAACCTTCTTTCGAACCAAGCATCGTACTTTGGGTCTACCTCACCTTTAGCTAGTTCTCGCACCATGGTCTTGGGCTCCAAGAATCTACATTCATGCCACAGTTTTCTAATCTTCCCCTCGGGGAATATGACTCCCGGGCTTAATTCCAAGGCATGCTTGCTCAGATCTTCATCAGTAGGGACTACTTGAAACCTGCCCAGTTGTCGTAATACCCGATGAGGGGCATATGGCTGGATGCTGCGAAGCCCCATTAAGAGAACATGACATTCTTCAGCCGACATGTAGATCACCTCAGTATCAGTCAACCAACCGAATGCCCATTCAATTTGGTCAGCTGTTGTTGACCTTAACCGTGTAAACCATGCTTCGACACCTTCAGGAAATCTGGCGCCTGTCATGCGCTTCTTGAATCCGCTGATACAATTCCTCTCGGTCAACCCGTGGTTCATGTATCCTACTCGGTGATGGAGATGTTCCTGCATCCATAGCTGAAGTAACAGGTTGCAACCTTGGAAGAACTTGCCTCCTTCTCGGCATATAGTCAGAGCCCGGTAGATTTCGGACAAAATCAAAGGAACCACAGTACTATTGGTTCTTTTGATTGCAACGTCGGCCATACCTACCAGACCTATCTCTATCTTTTTATCCTTCCTTGGACAGACCATGACTCCCAAGAATGCTGTAATGAAAGCCAAAGTACGTCTTGCTTCCCATTTGTTTCTGTTCCCGCCGTGAGTTAGCCCAAGGTTCGGTTCCTCGAAACCCTGTGGGGCTCCATACCACTGATACAAGAAATGGAGATCACAACATCCTCTCGATAAATCGTCACGTTGTATCTTCCGACTGATGCTTAGTAGATCCAGAAACGCATGCAGAGACACTGGCCTTGGCGAAAGCAAATATTGCCCTCTTAACCTCTCATTCAATCCCGCATATCCGGCGACTTCCTCAAGTATTGGTGAAATTTCAAAGTCAACAAAACGGAATACAATGCGGGTTGGGTCCCAAAATGGTATTAGAGCTTCAAGAATATCTGTCCTTGGCCTAACACCCAACAAATTTACAAAACCTCCCAATATTCTTCCTACTACCCCTTTGCTATTGGCTTCCAAATCATTCCACCACATGTGGAGTTGTAGGGGGACCTCGCTGAGGGCCGAGAATGGTTCATTTTGCTCTGTGCTCATCCTGCACATTTATTAAGGTGACCTTTTAGGCGAAAACAGAAACCTTTATTTTGACTCTAAACAAAAATCTTGGAACACAAAAACAAACAATACATGTATTTATATATTTGTGTATATATATATACATATATGCTTTATGGTATATCATTTTTGGTAAAATGAAAAAGGGAGTTGGACCCGATGAGGGTTGCCTACGTATCTCACATCCGGTGAGAATCAAACCGACGTAGTTCGGGTTATAAACTAACTAGTTTATTATTTTATTTTATTTAATTTTTTTCTTTTTCTCTTTTTTTTTGAAAATAAAGTAAAATAAAATAAAAACTCATTCCTCATTCCCAGCTTGCCATTTTTCTCTTTTCTCTTTTCTCTTTTCCTTTTTTTTCCTTTCTTATTTTTTCATTCTTTTTTCATTCTCTTTTTCGTTTTTTTTTTTTTTTGCTTTTCTTTTTGTTGTGGTCGAATCTTATGGAGATTGACTACGTATCATGACTCCGCATGAATCAGACCTTGCGTAGTTCGGACCAATAAGAGATAAACAATAATAAACATTTTTTCAATTTTCATATTAAAACAGACCGGGTTTCAAAGGTTTGAAGATGACCTACAAACTCGAAAATCAAACACCCGCATATTCTAATCAAAAGATTTACAAACGGCCAGTTTCTTTCCCCGTTTGACAAATGCAACCAAACGGCTATTTTTGCAAATGTGGCCCCTTCCAAATTTCACATGAATTTTGAGGCCGGGGAGGATTATTTTATGACACCTTACAAACTTGTCCGTTCTTTTACGAAAATAACCTTTCGACAACTGAAAGATACTCTAAGGCTATTTCGGCAAGAACGGTTTAAGACGCGGCCGAGGCTGGCTCGGCTTATTATGACAAAATTCCAACGGTATTTTTTCTTTTCAAATTATAATAAAACCTGGTGTTGCAAACACGGACCTTCAGCGCCTCGGGGACGAAGATTTTTAAGGCTGTGTGGGTCCATATCTCAAAATGACCCAAAAGCGGCTGTTTATGCCAAATCAGCCTTCCGGCGTCCCTTTCGGGAACATTTGGCTATTTATGACAAAACAGCATCACCTGACTTATTTATAACTCTTTTTTATCGTTTTTCAAATTAGAAAAGTCAATATTGCAAACACGGCCTTTCAACGTCTCGGGGACGAAGATTTTTAGGCTGTGGGGGTCAACTGGACCAAGTCTTAAAAAATGACCCAAAGGTGGCTGTTTATGCAAAGTCAGCCTTCCGGCGTCCCTTTCGGGAACATTCGGCTATGTCTTGATGAAACAGCGTCACCCAACTTCTTTATGACAAAATTAAAGTTTGACATATATTTTTGTTTATTATTATTAATTTGTTTTGGCTTTTTAGCAAAAGGTGGGGTTGGACCCGATGAGGGTTGCCTACGTATCTCACATCCGGTGAGAATCAAACCCGCGTAGTTCGGGCAAATAAACTATTTTGGAGAAGACCCTTTTCCATTTTCTATTTTTTATTATATTTTTTTCACAACAATCAAATAGACTATTATTTTTCATTCATAACAAACAAACAATTAACAAAAAAACATACAAAAAATATAAAACATTCCTTCTTTTTCCTTTGTTTTTCTTATTCTAAAGAAAAAGAAATTTTTTTTTGGAATTTTTACCTTGCTTAAAAAATATTTTTTGAATTTTGGATTCTAAAGAAGAATCAAAATGTTTTCGGATTTTTTTTTAATTTTGAATTTTCTTTTGAATTTTTTTTTGATTATATATATATTTATTTTGGAACAGATAATAAAATCACGTTAACGCCCGACTCTTTTTATTTTTATTTGGCATTTTCATAGACAACCAAAATAAGATTAAAAAAACATTTTTTTTAAAAAAAAAACCAGACTTTTTTTTGATTTTTATTTAATGGCACAACAAACTATTTTCTTTTTTGGAAAAAAAAAACAAGACAGAACAATGATGATTTTCCTTCTATTTTTCCTTTGCTTTTAATATAACAAACTAATAAGACATTTTTTTTTATTTTCTCAAAATTTCGGCAGAGTTTCGATACTACTTGGACATTGCTTTTTTCTAAAAATAAGTAGTTATATCCCTACACTGTTATTTTCTCCTCTTTTTTCACGATTTTCTAATTTATGGAAAATGATGACAACATACAAAATCTTTTGAATTTTCATGCTCTTTTATATATATATATATATATATATATTTTATATTTATTGTATTTTTTTTCAAAAATGTGGCATGGGGGACATAGGGAATTCCAAGACTTCTTGGATTCCGCAAATGTTCCCCATGTGCTTTTCCCAAAAATGAAGCATGGGGGACATAGGGAATTCCAAGACTTCTTGGATTCCACAAAGGTTCCCCATGTGCTTTTTCCCAAAATGTAAATCATGCTGGAAAAACGTGCGGCCTTCTTATTAAACGTGATCAACATAACAATTCACCCTTGAATAAGTACAACATGTAGCACATAGGATGCCAAAAGATGGTCTATTATTTTCAGGTTGCTTGTCCTAGACGGACCCAACCCCTGTGTTGAGTCCCCTAAGTCAAATGCACATGATGCAAATAAACGTTCCTACTAGGGATCCGACATGTGGCTTTGTTATACTAAGTTCAGAACCTGGGTGTTTGTTCTAGACCTGGCTTACCCGAGCGGACAGCTCGAGCCGAGGGGGCAGCGTACCGGGAATACAGAAGCTTCACCGGCTTAGCAACTTGTCCGAACCTCGATCTAAATTGGGATTTGACACTATACAGAAAAGAAGTCGTACGAAGTACACCCTTCTTCATGATTTAGAAGACTCAGAAAGGATATGGGTTTCGGCACAGTTTATATACAGTTCACGTAATATCAAAGCGGTAAAAGACAACCAATTAGCACATTAAGCACAGATCATGTAACAAAATCTGATAAAACCAAATATAACAATTTATCTAAGCTCGAATTTCTAACCCTGAACCAGTGGTTCTGGGCCAGTTCCCCAGCAGAGTCGCCAGAGCTGTCACACCTCCTTTTTCCACACCCGAAGGGCGCAAGGGAGTTTTTTTCAATTAAAGGACAATCGAAACAGGATATGTTTAATTATTTCAGAGTCGCCACTTGGGAGATTTAGGGTGTCCCAAGTCACCAATTTTAATCCCGAATCGAGGAAAAGAATGACTCCATATTACAGTCTACGTACCAGAAATACGGATATGGAATTCTGTTAACCCGGGAGAAGGTGTTAGGCATTCCCGAGTTCCGTGGTTCTAGCACGGTCGCTCAACTGTTATATTCGGCTTGATTATCTGATTTTATACAAGTGTGAACTTATGTGCAAAATTTGACTTTTAACCGCTTTTTATCATTTATTTTAAGGAATGTGAACATCGCTTAAAACATGTCTTTGGACTGCGTCACATGAAATGCACCCGCAATCCGGAACATATTTTATTTGACGTTTTGGGATTTGGATTTGGGTCGCATGAAATTCACACCCAAGTTTAAGAAAGTAGATTATTAAATACGCGCCTAAAGAGACTATCGTGTTATTATTTTGGGAAGGCCACGAAGTTCGCTAAGCGGCCCTCCTGAATTCTGAGTAAATTTAAAACAAGTATTTACTGAGGGCCCCGCAAGTTGCATTTTTTTTTGTTTGTCGAGGCTCGTCCCATTTATTATTTTAAAAATGAATTTGCAACTTCATGAAAATGCATCTCAGACCACGTCACAGTCAATGTACCCGTGATTAGAGAAACATTTCGATTTCGTTGAGATTTGGATTTGGGTCACATAAATGTGCACCCGAGTTTAGGGAGATAACATTATTAAGGCGCGCCTAAAGCAACTAGCGCATTATTATTTTTTGGTAGGACCGTGAAATTTGCTAAACGGCCTGTCCCGAGTTCTAAGCATTTAATACATATATTTTGTGAGGGCTCCGCAATCTGTACATTTTTATTTTTGGCGAAGCTAGTCTCGTTTTTTATTTATTTTTTTTTCTTTTTTTTTCTTTTTTTTTTTAGAAAAAAGGACAAGGCTAAAATGACTACATTTCTTTGCTACTTCGCGAGGTCATGGATCGTAGATTAAACTTATTTGATGAAACGAGTATTTTTTTTCCGCGGGATTAAATTACTACTATGATTTTAACATTACTACTACATGTACAAACAACTATTAAGACAAACATTGAGATAACAATAGTCTGAGCATGAAGAAACAAAATGCCGAATAACTACTTAACATGACGAAACAAAGGAAATACATTCACGAACAAATTTCAATATCATACGGAGTTAATTATCAAGAAATAGCAACTTACAAATATCATATGAATATGTCTCGCTCATTTGCATACTATTCGCATGAACTAGGATTGTATTTCAACGAACACATGTACATGTTACTAAACAACGAATATGAAGGACACAGACAGAGATGACCTACTTGATATTATCGTCCGATGCGTTGGACCCGCGACGAAACCTCGGACAACAACCTCGACGTACCAGACCTCGACGAACCAAAGACGACCTCAACGACCTCACCCCGGACAGAACTTTTGGGCTACTTTTCAAATGTTTTCGGTTAAGATTCAACTGGCGTGTGCGTGTGTTTTTTTTCCCGGTCTGTCGTGGCAAGGAGGGAGGGGTCGTTTGGGCAATGGTGACGGGTAGGTTTTTTCTGGTTCTTGGACGTGAGGGCGGTGGTGTTTGACGACGGGTTGGGCAGCAGGTTATGGTCAGTGACGGGTTTACTGTGTTGTGGTGGAAGGGTCTGTTTTGGTTTTGGTGTTTGGTGATGGCGGGGAGCTGGTTATTCGACGACAAGGGGGGGAGCTGTTGGTCGTGGTGCTGGTTGGAAGCTGGTAGCGATGGCGGACAGCGGGAGGCAGAAACAGTGATGGGTCTCGACGGGGCT
Source organism: Nicotiana sylvestris (assembly GCF_000393655.2). NCBI lineage: Eukaryota > Viridiplantae > Streptophyta > Magnoliopsida > Solanales > Solanaceae > Nicotiana > Nicotiana sylvestris. The sequence goes on along the minus strand of NC_091067.1, from coordinate 26,116,594 downwards.
CCGGTGGTTATGGTCGTTTGAACAGTTGACGGAGGTGGAGGAAGCTGGTAGCGGCGAGGGGTTGTGACGAAGCTGGTGGTTTGCTGGAGGGGTCGTGACTAAGAGGGATCAGCTGGGGAGGGTTTGGAGGTGGAACGAGGGTGGTCGTTTTGTGGTGGCGACGAGCAGTGGTTGGCGCGTCGATGGAGGTGGTCGTTCGGTCGTTGGTTGGACGTGGACGCAGGTGGTTTCAGGCGTTGGTGAAGGTGACGGAGGGAATGGTGGTTTGTCGAAGGTGGTTTCACTGGTTTTTCGTGGGACAATAGGGTTTTTCTTTGCTTCTTCTTTCAAAGAGAAAGAAGAAGATGCACAGTAACCCCAAAATTCAAAAGTCCCCCCTTTTTTCCAAGTCCTTTGTCCGTGTTTTGTAATGAGTTTGCCCAGAAAAATGAGCCCCACGCGTGGTGGGGTTCGAGACTTATGTCCCCCACGCGTGGTGGGGTTCCCCATGTGTCCTGGACTCGGTTTATTATGGGCTAGGTCCGAAAATTAGGCCTAAAACCGGGTAGTTTGAACCCGAATATTATTCTTTTGCCCGGACCCGAGAAATAGGAACACGTTGCTTAACTAGTCCTATGTAAGCAAAATAACTACCAAAAATAAGACTAGTATTTAAACAAAACTATATCTTTTTAAATATTTTCCAAGATTTAAAATAGCTACAAAATATTAATAAAACTATTTTTTTGTAATTTTCGTTTTTTAAATTTTAAGATAAAATATGAGGTAATATTTTTTTTTGTATTTTTCAAAGTTAAAATGACTATAAAACCTTAATAGAACTATATTTTTTTTTGTAATTTTCGAAATTATATAAAGTACAAAAATAAAGTGCAATTTTTGTATTTTTCAAGTTTATGAGAGATACATAAACTAAAATTTATATATATATTTTTTGAAATTTTTCTTTTTGCAACGAAATAAAGTAAAAATAGTTAAAATAGCTATACTAGACCCAATTTCACATATTCACGCTAAAAATGTGAAAATTCTCGGGGAGGGTCAAAAATCACGTGCTTACAATAATATTTACACTACTAGAACACCAAAAATTATAGATTACTACCAAATGTATCAAACTATTAAAGATAAACAAAATCAATCATTTAATTATTACATCCCAGTGTCATCAAATGTGTAAATCATCAAATATCAAATTCTCCATACCCCCTCCTCCAAATAAAAGTAAGCATTTTCTCCAATGCTTATAAAAATAATATTAAAGAACAAAAACGGGTGAAGATACTCCCAAAGGGTCCTCAGTCATTAGGGTATCACCAGCAGGATGAGTCCGGTCGGCTCAGCCAACTGAATTTTGTCATCATCTTCTATTAGAGCTACCTGATAAATGAACATATCATGCACTGCGACAATAGTGCTGGATGCAAGGAAAGTCTCCTCAGCCTGAGCAGTTGGATCGTTATGAGAAGGCTAGGCTGGGTGAGGTAGGGTAGGGTCCATTAGCATGTCAAACGACATGTTGTCGGCCTCAACTATCCTTTTCACCTCAGCACAGAGTGAGTCAACTGAGTTCTTGTTGGCCTGTGTCTTCCGCATCTTCTTCACTTGCTTGGTCAATCGCTCCATCACTACACCATGCTATATAAGTGTTTCCATAATCGCCTTCTGGTTGTCCAAAACAATGGTGAGCTTCATGTCAATGTCATAAGGGTCTGGATGTGTAGAGGTCTGCCCTACAACTACATTAGATATCTCGAAAAGCGTTGATATAGCTATCTGCATCCAGTCATTAAGACCCATCAGCTTCTAAGAAACCCGTAAAATATGTAGTGGGCCCTTAGGTAAAGGAACCGGCTCAGAGCTTGTGCAGGCAATGAAGATGAGGCTGATGGTGGCTTTTGGAACAATAGCTCTAGCCTTGGTAGAAGGCTCAGTAGAAGTGGAAAGGATCTTAGAGGGACCAAGAGCTACTACCATTGGATCATCAGACTGGTTAGTAGTAGTTAAAGTTTAACTGCTATTCTTCGGGCTCCTAGAGACTTGTACCTTTTACAGATCAAAGGGGCCAGTTGGTTTAATCTTCGTATCAAATAGCCTGGACACCACCTTGGAATATGTCAAGTACTATGTGTTGGTGCTGGGATAGGGGTAGGAGATGTTACCATGATGTGCTACCAAAGTGATATTGGCCGATGTTAGAGCACCCACATTGATTAGGTACCCGACCATGATAGAAGCTACTAGAACTGCTCTTTCCAAAGGAAAGTTATTCTCGTTCAGGCATGGATCAAGTCTTGTACGTACAAAAGTCTGCCACCCCTTTGCCTCGAAACTCAAAGTCTGGCGGAGGATCAACACTTCGGCATCTTTCTAATGGGGAGTATACCTAGTTCTAAGAATCTCTGCAAGGCCTGGTCTAACCTCATCTGTCTCATCCAACTTAGACAAGTACTACTTTGGTTCCACATCCTCTAGTCTGAGGTAGGCAGTCAAGGTGCGTTGATCAAATTCCACTTTCAGGTTATGCACTTTCATAACCTTGGTCCCTTTTACAATATGCGACGTGTTGGCAAAGAATTATTGGAAAAGGAATTCCTTGACATCTTCTAGATCCTCAGTGAACTGCATCAAACCTTTCCTTTTTGTGAACTGCTCCTGGACTACGAGATTGTACTTTTCTATGTTCTTGGTAAAGAATTGTCTTTCATGAGTAAGGGACTTTTCCTTCCACCACATTCGGATGTCTGAATGAGCATTGAGGTTCAAAAATCGGACTTCCATAACCACCTTTTTCATTTTTCTTCCTATGTCATCTTTCACATACGTTCCCCCTTTTCCGTCATCAGGGGCATCATCAGAATCAAAGTGTTGAGCAGCTGTATTTGACTCAGGACTAGGACTAGTTGTGCTCTGGGAGGTGCTTTGTGATGTAGAAGGTATAGCTTCGGGGTCAGACTGCCCCTATGGCCGAGACTGCTCCTCATAGTGCTATTCAGATAGGGACACAAACTTCCTTCGATGGCTTCCCCAGATGAGATAAAAGAATCTAACTCTGAAAGGCTTCTACCTCTTCCACGGCCTGCAGTTGTTTTCTTTGTGATTGCCTTTTTTGCACTTGGGTCCATGGCACCTCTGCCTCTACCTTTCTCTTGGGCACCCTTTCCTTTGGATGACTCTCATTTTCCTCTTGATCGCACCACTATATGCGTATGCACAAAGACAACTGTTAGTTAATATACAAGTTGCAAAGCAGTTGAGATTCATATTAACAATAGAGGACAACTTAGAAGCAGTGGGATGTGCAATGTGTAACATGCATAATATAGATTTAAAATGCATTCTGCACAATTTCAAGTGTTGTCCATACAGAGGAAGTGTGGTCTACAAAGAAAAAGTGTTGTCCGCATAAATCCAAGTGCAATCTCACTCCCACGATGATTTTTCAAGTCCTCAGAGAGAAATATCTGAATAACAGTGTGTATCTGCATCTGCGGCCGCAGAAATCCAACTGGAGTCTACATAAATGTTTATGCGGTCCGCACTCGAGTAAAAGTAGTCAGGCACCATAGAAGAAGTTCTCTGAAGAACAGTGTAAACCTCTCTTTGCGGCCACAAAATTTCAAGTGTGGTCGGCACAAATAAAATGTGGCCGCACAATTAGGGTCATCAACCAAATTACCAAAATCAGATATTTGCGGACTGTAAAATTTCAAGTGCGGACTGCACAGTCAAAAATAATGGCGGATTAAAGTCATTTCTACATAGGTTACGTAACTACGGGTTCAATCCTAGCTGGGTAACATAGTTAAGGCATGGTAATAAAAAACCCAACCATATCTAAGAATGATTTCGTAATTACACAATGCTAAACTACCCCCACATAGACATAAAGAAATGATGTAATCATAGATGTCCTAAAGGGAATTTAAAAGGAAAAGATAAATTCAAAAAGAAAAATAATAGATTGAAGTGATGCATACTAGATTGTGCTAGTGTGATAAGAACAATTGGATTGTGGGTGGTTGTTTGTGATTAAAAGTGCAAGCAACTAGTTCCTTCGCAGGTTCTCACTCGGAGGTCAAAATGGCGAATTGTGTAAAGGTGAAAGAGGGTGAGTATGGCCGCAAAATTCAAAATAATACCTGCACTCTATTACTTGGTCAGTGGAGAGCATGTATTTGTGTGTTCCGTGCTTTCTCAAGTGAGGCCGCACTTCTATCAACCTAGTTTTAGTTACTTCTCTGAGATTCCTCTCCTGCGACTGCAAAATTTGTGTTAGTCTACAAAGTTAGATCCGCACTTGTGAACACGTGATTTTTGCCTCGCATGAATTATTTCTACAGAATTCCCAGAGTTAGGATTTTTCTTTTAATTATTTGATTTTAGGAATTATTGCATGATTTTGTGTTTGTTTGCATTTTTGTGTGCATGTTTAATTTATTTAATGCATAAAAATACAAAATATGTTGCATTTGCATTTAGGGTGCTATTTTATATTTTTAGGTTAATTAGTTAATTAATGTTACAAAAATGAAATAAAACAACAAAAATAGTTCATTTTTGCATTTTTACTATTTAATTTTCGAATTGTTATAGTTTTTTCTTAATTTAGGACTTAATTAATTTTTAAAAATACTATGAAGGATAATTAGCTTATTTTGGTAAATTAATTTAGTTTTAAGATTTAATTTTGGTTTACATTAATTTGAAAAAGAAAATGAAAATTGGGAAATAAAAAAGAAAAGAAAAGAAAATAAGCAAGGCTGTTTTCTTTTGGCCAAATTGCCAAGCCCCAAACCCTTGCACCCGTCCAAACCCCCAAAAACCGGCCCAGAACCAGTCCATTACCCGGCTCCCATTTCCCATTAAACCAAAACGACCCTGTTTAGGTCAAACGTAATCAGGGCCATCGAGGTTTCTCAATCAAACGGCTGAGAACTCGGGAACCTTTGGTATAAGATTGTCCGAAGGTGCCCCCCTCGTCTCTCATCTTCCCCAGTCCAGAGACAGCTTCACCAAACACTAATAGTCGCCACCCTTTTCCACCGTCCTCCGGTGGCGGCACCACCTCTTTTCACCCCCAAAATCACACTACTGAATCTCCTCCTCCTCCTAATCCCAAATCCCCAATCCATTCAACTCGAATCCCTTCGGAACTCCTCAGATTTTAGATCGAAATTCAAAACCCTAGCGCCGCCCAACTTCCTCCGATAGCGGCGCCACCACCAACCACCACAAAATTTACACCATATGACCTCTTCACCCCCCTCTTTCCAAATCCTTAGTCCTTTTCCTTCGAATCCCCCGTGAACTGCTCAAATATTGAATCAAAGAGTTGAGCCCTAAAAGCCTAAGATCGAAACTACACATGCAAGGTCAATAGTCTAGTCTTATGAGTTTTTTTAGGGCCACTTTTATCGCGAAATAATGTTATTCGCCTGTTCTTGACAAAGAACAAATGATTGACATTATATCGTGGTTTAAATTGGAAGGACAGTCAAGTTTGAGTTTGAATCGGTAAGTTTTCTTCATCTTTTCTGTCTATTTTCGTTGTTTCACCATTTGTTCCCTTTCTCTTTCTTCTACTTTTCTTCAATTAGTTTCTTCTGATGAATTTGGGAATATTTTAATTTCTGAATCTAGTTTTTTTTTCTTTCATTGGTTGTTTAATATTCATGTTGTTCCGTTGCTTTCCAGTGTTCTCTTTTAATTGTGTTTGGTTTGCTCATTTGCAATGTTTGGTTTTATTTAAGTCATGTTAAGCTTCGGATTTTCGTCTAGTGCTCATGTTTAATTTTGAATCTCTTTTTCCCCTTGTTCTGGTTTCATTTCAAATCCGTTTAGTTTGTAACCCTTTTTTGGTTTGAATTTTTGTGGGCTTGTGATGGATTGGATTTGGTTTCCGTTGAATCAAAAGACCAGAGAAAAAATGGGGTTCATTCTAGTTGGAAAGCCCAGGTTTGGGGCTGGACCTTGGGTCAATTCAACCCATAACTCATTTGGTCCGGCAAGGTAATTTTCAGGGGTATGGGGGGTAACTTAGGTAGTTTACTCAGGGAATCTTTTAATAAAAACCTTAGGAAGCTTCTTAGAAGCTGAAAAACAGACTTGCTTGGCAAACAAGTCAAAAAATGAGGGACTAAGCTGCAAAATTAAAAATTGAGAAAGGTCTAATGGGCAAAACTCATCCTATATCTGCTGCCCTAGTAGCTTGCCTATAAAGGCATTGCTAAGAAGTGCTAGGATCAGATTTTTTGGGGGGGGGGATCCAGAAAAATCGAAAAAAAAACAGTCAAGATTTTGGGAGAAAACTACTCTTCCATTAAACTTTGGCCTTGAATCTGAAGGTTTTCATTTTTCTGAAATAATTTTCTGCTTAATTGGGGTCGAAATGGTTTGAGGTCGAGTCATTCAATCTTGGTTTGATATTTGCTGGTGTGTTATTTGCTTGAAACTGATTCCTGGACTACTTGATATCATTTCTTGGGCTTGAAATTGGCCTTAAACTGCTGCTGACTGTTGTTTGTTGTTGCTGACTTCTTACCTCATCTTCTTTGTTCTCTCAATACTAGGTATGCCTTGATCTATTGTCATGAGGAATGCACGCATGAATATTTGTAATACAAATTGAAGGAATGTTTAATACTAGTTTCATGCGATTTGTTCTGTACCGAATCTGGTCTTGTTTTAGTTCTTCATAGTATAGTTCTTTCGTATATTTCATTCTTCTTTCGAGGTTTAAACTTAAACTTATAGAGACTGCAACTGATTCGAGAAACATTTGGACCTTATAGCATGTGTTAAGTATGGACTGTGACCTGCAATTTAACAAGTTGAAATGTTTGGTTTCCAATCCATTATGATGGATTTTAAATACATGTTGATATAGATTATGAGTTTGGTTTGGCTTATTCATACTAGGTTGCCCTTTTGAAAAGTTTGTTTGATAAGTTTTTTTTGAAAAGCTTCATTTTAAATAAAGGCTGAGTCAGTTCTGATATGTTTAAAGGTTTAAGTTGCGCTAAATGTCAAATAATGGTTGTGAAGTTATTCTAGTTTATTTTTGAAATTGTCTTTGGAAATTCCCTTTTCAAATTAGTACGAAAATGTATAATATTGTCTTTTGAAGCCAGTTTTAAAAAAAAATCAAAATCCAACATGGTTGTAGGATAATCACTTAGTTCTGAGTTTCCTTTTACAAGTGTTTATCTGTTCATCCCGTCTTAGAACAACTTGGAAACTAAAAAGGGCATCATGGTCAGTTTGTTTGAAATTGAATTGGGGTTATTGAACCCCCTTGCTGGTATGCTGATCATGCTGCTGCAGGGATTCGACTTTGAATCCCTGCCTTGCCTTCGTACCACGTCGCTGTATTGGGATTTCTTCTGGGGCCTAGCTCAAGTCATTCAAAATCGTTGAGTTGGTAGCATTTTGCAACATGATATTGGGATCCTTTTGAGCCCAGATTTGAGATAGAAATTGGAATGTACATAATTCTAATATTTTGCATCACGTTTGAATTGGGCCTTCTCTTGAGATTTGGTATAGATCCTTTGGTTAAAATTGATGGTCCACTAGTAATTGAAAATACAGTAGGCTGTCGGGCATAAGATTTAAAAGAAAAAAGGGCGTTTGTTTAATTATTGCGTTTTTTTAGTTTGAACTTTGATAAAATGCCTTGTGAATTCTCAGGTTTTCCTTTCCTCAACGAAGCTTCCTTAAAATATTGAGGTGAGCCATATTACAATACAAGTAGCTTATGGCCCTCATGAATTAGTTTAGAAACCCTTAAATTAGTATAATTCGAGGCGCGCTGCGCCAAATAAAATCCCAAATGCGTGGCCCTCGTTTAATTATTTTTATAATACTTAGAATTCGAGGCGTGCCATTTAGGAAATTTCTATGGCCCTCGCAAAGTTAGCAACACGTAGTTGCTTTAGGTGCGTTATTTTAATAATATTACCTTCCTAAACTCGGGTGTGCATTTCATGTGATCCAAATCTCAACAACATTGAATAAAATATGTTTTGGATTGCGGGTGCACTTCATGTGGCACGATCCAAACATATGTTTTAGACGACGTTAAATCTTCTTTAAAATTAATTAAAAGCTATTAATAAATCTAAAATTATACTATAGGCTAAAGGTGTATTAAAATCAGATAATAAGCCAATTATGATAGTTTAAGCGACGGTGCTAGAACCACGGAATCTAGGGATGCCTAACACTTTCCCTCGGGTTAACGGAATTTCTTATTCAAAATTTCTGGTTTGTAGACTTCAAAAGGAAAGTCAAAACTTCCTCGATTTGGGATAAACAGGTGACTTGGGACACCAAATAAACTATCCCAAGTGGTGACTCTGAAAATCAAATAAATAATCCCATTTCGAATAATGTCACTTAAATTGGAAAAACTCCCTTATACCCCTCGGGTGCGTAAAAAGGAGGTGTGACAGCTCTGGCGACTCTGCTGGGTATCGAACCCAGAATCTCTAGTTCATGGTTCAAGAATTCGCGCTTAGAATAGCTGTTATGATTGGCTTTATCTGTTATCTGATTTTCCTACATGTTTGAGCCTAATATGCTAAATGCTTTTACCGCTTTGATGTTCTGTGAACTGTATATAAATTGCTACGAAACCCTTCCTCTCTCTGAGTCTTCTAAATCATGGAGAATGGTGCACTTCGTGTGACTTTGCTTCTGTCTAGAGTCTTATCCCATTTTAGAATGAGGTTTGGACAAGTTGCTAAGCCGGTGAAGCTTCTGTATTCCCGGTACGCTGCCCCCCTCGGTTCGAGTTGTCCGCTCAGGTAAGCCAAGCCTAGAACAATAAACCCAAATTTTAAACCTAGTATAACAAAGCCTCATGCCGGATCCCTGGTAGGAACGTTTGTTCGCATCACGTGCATTTGACTTAGGAGGCTCAACACAGGGGTTGGGTCTGTCTAGGACATGTGTACCTAAAATGAAAAGACCATCCTGATGCATTCTACTTGCTAGTTGTGCATTTATTTGCTTCGGATTTGCATGTTGACCGGCTTGTGGATAATAGAAGAAATTGGGAAAAGAAAATAACAGTGTGAAGGCTTAGAGAGATAGTTACTTGTTTTGAAAAATCAGTGTCCAAAATATACTGAAACTCTGCCAAAATTTTGAAAAAAAAGAAAGAAAAGAAAAAAAAAGTTTTGTCTTCAGAATTAGCTGGTTTTCATATTTGTCAAATCTGCCCGAACTACGCCAGTTTGATTCTCATCAGATGTGGGATACCTAGGCAACCCCTATCGGGTCCAACTTCCCTTTTGCAAAAATAGCCCAAAAACAACAAAATTTTATTTTTGTCACAAATAAGCAAGGTGATGCCATTCTTGTTTAAAATAAGCCGAATGTTCCCAAAAGGGCGCCAGAAGGCTGTTTTTACAAGAATATCCACCTTTGGTTATTTTTTTATTTTTCGATCGGTTAGCAGACACAGCCTTAAAATCTTCTTCCCGAAGTGCTGAAAGGTCGTATTTGCAAAACCGAGTTTTATTTTTTTTTAAGTAAAATTTTAAAAAACTGGTGTTATTCTTTTGGGTCAAAATGAGTTAATAAATCACCTTAATAAATGTGCAGGATGAGCACAAATGAAATTGAACCCTTCACAGCCCTTAAAGAGATCCCCTTACAGCTCCATATGTGGTGGAATGATCTAGGAAAAGGCAGTAGAGAAACCGTGGTAAAGGTTATGGGAGGTCTCGTCAGACTATTGAACATCAAGCCAAGGTTGGACATAATTGAAGCTTTAGTACCTTTTTGGGACCCAACTCGCAATGTGTTCCGTTTCTCTGACTTTGAGCTCACACCCACGCTGGAGGAAGTTGCGGGTTATGCGAGCCTTAATGGAAGCCTTAGAAGTCGATATCTAGTGTCACCAAGACCGGTATCTCCCCATAGTTTTCTGGATATGCTGAGTATTAGTCGGGATATCCAGGATGGAAATTTATCTGAAGATTATTGCACTCTCCAGTTCTTGTATCAATGCTATGGTAACCCCCGAGGTTTTGAAGAGTCGAACACTGGTCTGACCCATACCGGGAATAAAGACAAATGGGAGGCAAGGCGGGGTTTGGCTTTTACAGTAGCATTCTTGGGTGTTGTGGTCTGCCCGCGAAAAGATGGTAATATAGAGGTAGGTCTGGTAGGAATGATCGATGTTGCAATCAAGAAAGCCAACGGCACTGTGGTTTCCCTTATCTTATCTGAAATCTACCGAGCCTTGACTATCTGTCGGGAAGTGGGAAAGTTCTTGCAAGGCTACAATCTGTTACTACAATTATGGATGCAGGAACATATCTGCCACCAGGTTGGGTATATGATTGACGGTATGATCGGTTTGAGTTGCATTGAAGAATTTGAAAGTCGAGTAGTGGGTATTGAATTCCCCGAGGGTCTCTAAAGCTTGGCTTGCACATTTGAGCTCCTTGACCGCCGATAAAATTGAGTGGGTATTCGGATGGCTTCCTGTCACCGAAGCAGTATACATGTCAGCTAAAGTGTGTTATCTCCTCCTGATGGGCATCCGGAGCATCCAGCCGTATGCTCCCCACAGGGTTTTGCACCAATTAGGAAGATTTCAAACCGTCCCCCATGATGAAGATTTGAGTAAACATGTCATTGAATTGGGTCCAAAAGCCATATTTTCAGAAGGGAGAATTCACCAGGTATGGAATGAATGTAGATTTCTTGAACCTAAGACTATGGTGTGGGATCTAGCTAGAGGTGAAGTAGACCCCAAGTACATTATTTGGTTCGGTAAAAGGTTCCAGATTTCGGAGAGACCTGCTAAGAGAGCTCATGTTCAGCAATTCACCAACGACTTGCAAGAGTAATGGGTCTAGTAGGCAAAAGAATAAAGCTATAGGGCCAAAATAAGTAAATTAGAGGGACAAATCAGGGATCTCATGTTTGGCAACAGTATCCAGGCTGCCGCAGATGAAGGGGAAAAGAAAAAGCTAACTCAGGAAAACGAAGCCCTCAAAGCTCAAATCCGGAAGATGAAAATAGCTGCTAGAAACCTGAAAAGAAGCCGAGCGGATGAAAGGCTTATAAGTAGTCTGAGAAAGAAAGCAATTAAGTGTCAAGATGACCTAGAAAAGTCTGAAGCCAGTCTAGCAAAAGCCCGGGCTCAATTAGCGTAAAATGCAAAAGGTCGGACACAGTTGGTGCAACAAATGAAGAGAAAGTATGAAGGGACAATCACCAACCTGAGAAGAAAGGTAACTACTCTTGAGAATGAAGCAGCCAAGCAGGCTAAAGACTTCAAAGCTGACAGGGAACACTGTTATGATTTGATGGCTTAGATGGAGGAAGGAATACAACAATTGCAAAATCAACACCTTCACGACTCTCAAGTGTTGGAAGCCCGGAATTAGCAGATAGGGCGATTGCTTAAGGAAAAGGGCAGAATCCGAGAGAGGATCAGAGCCATTGCTGACTACATTACCGTGAAGTGCCAACCGTGCGAGGACATGACTCGTACCACCTTCTTCGCTGCAGTGATAACTTTCGTTCGCCAGATAATGAGTTATTTGGAGCGGCTGCAAGGGGATCTCGCATATAGGCCCGCGACGAGACCGAATGATGTCCCGAGGGCCCCAGGAGCATTAATGTATTCCTTATTTTCACTTGACTCTGTTTTTATTGGAGTCTGTCAGTTTATTTTCGAGTCTGTATTTTCTTTCTGTCAGATTCTGTAAGTCGGTTCTTGAGTCTGTATTGTCATATTTCTATTAGAGTCTATTGATTTCCTTTTCAAGTCTGGTAGTTTTGAGTCATTATAATCAAAGCATTTTCTTTTTATAATAATTTAAAAATCCCAAAATATTTTGATATTTCATCCAGAACTACGCTCGGTCTGATTCATGCGGGGTCATGATATGTAGGCAATCTCTATAGGATTCGACCATAACCAAAAGAAAGAAAAGGGAAACAAGGAAAGAAAAAAGAAGAGAGAAAAACAAAGAAAAAGAAAAGAAAAGAAAGAAAATAAGAAACCGCGAGGATGAAACAATGGCACAAAAAAAAGAGAGAGAGAAATGAAAAGGAAAGAGTGGAAGTGGAAAGAAGAAAATGGAAGGAATAAGTAAAGCCGGGATGAAGCATGCAGCCGTTGCAAAACATGTAGAAACACTTTTAACGGTTTAGGTGCATCACACCCCAACATGCGATTACCTATCTGTTATTTGTTTCAAACTAATCGTTTGCTGCTGTTACTTCCAGTTCAGGTTTTTATAGAACGGTGGTTGGTTTTTGTGGTAATCTGGCTTCGCACCCATACTTTATGAGATCAAAGGGGAGCGTCGAAATGTATTCATAAATGACTTTGCCAACATTTCCCATCATGGATGATAGTCCAATCTCAGGTATCCCGACCTCAGAATCGGCAGCTGCCAAAGAAAATAGAATCCTACGTCTTCGAGTTATGGAAATCTGGGACACTTGGGCAAATGGAAGAGAGCCACCAAGAACAATCCTAGGATTCCCCGAACCCTTTCCTATAGCAAGTGGTACCTCCATTGTCCCAATCAGTCACCCAAAAACACCACTAGGACACCCAACTATCTCGGCTCATTTTGTGGGAACACCTTCTGAGGTTCGCCCCCAGGTATCTTTACCGCTCCACCTTGCTCGGCCACAGCATAGCCTACACTACCCAGGCCTGGTTTTGACCCCTCAGCTTTTACCTTCCAAACACCCACATTCCCAGTGGAACCTCCTCAGTTTCCCACTTATACTTACCCTCAACCACCCCGTTATGAATTCATTATGGGGCAAGAAAAGATCACCAAAACTCCTGAGCAAGAAGAGATTGCGAAGAAGATAAGGAGTATGGATTAGAGTCTCAAAAGCATACAAGGATTGAGTGGATAGAAAAATGTATCATATGCCGACTTATGTATGTTCCCTCATGTGCATCTGCCATTAGGATTCAAAACCCCAAAATTTGAGAAGTATGATGGACACGGTGATCCTATTGCTCATCTCAAGAGATATTGCAACCAGCTGCGAGGAGCCGGTGGGAAGAAAGAACTCCTCATGACCTATTTCAGAGAAATTCTGGTCGGCATCGCATCTGAGTGGTACATGGACCAAGATATATCCCGCTGGAACATCTGGGATGACCTGTCTAAAGATTTAATCAGGCAGTTCCAGTACAACATTGATATTGCTCCAGATAGGAACTCATTGACAAACTTGAAGAAGAAATCCTCGGAAAGCTTCCGAGAGTACGCAATTAAATGACGTGAACAGGCCTCCAGGGTAAAGCCTCTGATGGATGATATTGAAATGGTCACAGTATTCCTTTAAGCTCAGGAGGCTGACTACTTCCAAAATATGATGTCCGCAATGGGTAAACCATTCACTGAAGCCATCAAGATTGGTGAAATGGTTGAAAATGGGTTGAAAACGGGTCGAATTCTAAGTCAATCCACCATCAGAGCTACCTCCCAAGCCATTCAGGGTGGGTCTACAGGAGTAGCAAAGGGCAAGAAAAAGGAAGAAATATCCATGGCAGTGTAGGGTGTAAGAAAATACCGTACTCCCGAATCTTTTTTCTCAGAAAGGACCCCACAACACTACTACCCCCACCAAGATGTAGCCTATGCTCCTCAGCCATACCCAGTCAAGAATGCTCAACCTTATGTCCAGCCACAACAACAAGCCAACCGGAACCAATCTCCATTTTTTAGAAACCAACCACCTTACCAAAACCACTATAACCCCCGACCTCCACAAAACAATTTCCACCCTCGTGAACTACCCAAGAGGCCAAATTTTTCACCAATTGGCGAATCCTACTCTTGCCTGTTACCAAAGCTTGTTCAAATGGGTCTACTACAGTCTGTTCCTCAAACCAGGCAAAACCCAGCATCACCCGCTTATAGAGCCGGTACCCGATGCGCATATCACTCAGGGGCAGAAGGGAACGACACAGATGACTGTTGGACTCTGAAAAGAGCCGTGGAAAACATGATAGAACAAAGGAATATAATGCTAAGGGATAAAGATATTCCTAATGTGACTAACAACCCACTGTCGGCCCACAACAATTGGCCGATAATAGGAATGATTTGTGAGGACAAGGAATTTGACCCAGCATTGAAGGCCATCATTGCCATCGCTGATGTAGAAAAGAAACCAAAAGCTGCACCAAAGAAAGATAAAGGGTAGAAAAAGAACAAAACCACCCCTCCAAAGTCAGAAGAGAAAGTTGAAGTGGAAATTGGGGCAATGCCTCCCAAAGATGTTGTTCTCTATGTCCCTCAAGGCCGCAAAGAAAAGTAGATGGTTTTGAGTCCTCCCAGGAGATTCGAGCTAAATAAGACAACCCAAATGTACCCAATGAAGTTTATGTGATGCGGGGGCCAATTAATCCACTAAGGCTGAGTGAGCCCGTGGTTATTGGCCGTGCACCACAAAAGCCCATGACGGATCCTACTGCTGTACCCTGGAACTACATCAAATCAGTGGTGACTTACAAAGGCAAATAAATCTCGGGAGAAGTTCAAGAGAATAAAGGGTAGAAAAAGAACAAAACCACCCCTCCAAAGTCAGAAGAGAAAGTTGAAGTGGAAATTGGGGCAATGCCTCCCAAAGATGTTGTTCTCTATGTCCCTCAAGGCCGTAAAGAAAAGTAGATGGTTTTGAGTCCTCCCAGGAGATTCGAGCTAAATAAGACAACCCAAATGTACCCAATGAAGTTTATGTGATGTGGGGGCCAATTAATCCACTAAGGCTGAGTGAGCCCGTGGTTATTGGCCGTGCACCACAAAAGCCCATGACGGATCCTACTGCTGTACCCTGGAACTACATCAAATCAGTGGTGACTTACAAAGGCAAATAAATCTCGGGAGAAGTTCAAGAGAATAACCCGGCTGAAAAGTATTTCAATTTGGAAGAGGTGAACAATGCCACTAGAAAGCGCTTCCCATCTAAGAAGCCCGTGAGTGCCGAAGAAGCGAATGCCTTCTTTCAAAATAAAAAAATGGCGGATTATGAGGTGATCGACCAGCTTCGACAATCTCCCACGCAAGTCTCCTTGCTTTGTTGATGAACTCTACCGAACATCAAAAGGTATTGATTAGAACCCTTAACGAAGAATATGTGCCTGCTGAGACTTCTGTAGAGCAGTTGGAGAGAATGGCAGAGAGATTTTTTGCAATTAACCAGATCTCCTTCAGCAAAAATGACTTGCCCCCAAAAGGGGCCGCATATAACAAAGCCCTGCACCTGACAGTCAAATGCGAAGGGTACTACGTGAAAAGGGTTATGTTGGACGGAGTCTCTGGTGTGGACATTTGCCCACTCTCAGCTTTGCAGCGTATGGAAATTGGTACCGAGAGAATGTGACCTAACAACCTCTGTGTACGTGCCTTAGATGGTATCAAAAGGGGCACAATTGGAGAGATTGATCTGATTCTGACCATAGGCCCAGTAGACTTTGAAGTAACCTTCCAGGTTCTGGACATGGACACGTCCTGCAATTTTCTCTTGGGAAGGTCATGGATTCACGCAGCGGGGGTTGTGCCTTCTACTCTCCACCAGATGGTGAAGTTCGAACATGAGGATCAGGAGATTGTGTTTCACGGGGAAGATGAGCAATTGATTTATCGGGACCTGTCAGTTCCATGTCTTGAAGCAAGAGAAGGAAGTGAGCACATAGTCTATCAGGCCTTTGAAATCGGGAT
Organism: Nicotiana sylvestris; assembly: GCF_000393655.2. Classification (NCBI taxonomy): domain Eukaryota; kingdom Viridiplantae; phylum Streptophyta; class Magnoliopsida; order Solanales; family Solanaceae; genus Nicotiana; species Nicotiana sylvestris. The sequence continues at coordinate 26,100,866 of NC_091067.1, read as the reverse complement.
CGCTGATCAGTGCGAAGAATGAAAACCTTATCTTCAACCCTTCCTTTCTAATGCATCAATTATGATGGCTAAAGAAATGATCAGGCACGACTACAAATATGGGAAAGGGCTTGGGAAATCGTTGCAGGGAATAACTAAACCTATCACCCTGACCGCCAGTGAAAAGTTCTTTAGGGTAGGCTTGCGACCTACTCCTGCTGATGTAAGATGGGCAGATGATAGAAAGAATGATGGTTGGGTCTTTCCTCAGCCGGTGCCGCATCTATACATAATATTTTTCAAGACGAAATACAATGAGGAAGAGGAGGATACGGCCTTTACGACCGAAGAAATGGAAGAAATATGTGGGGCCATGAGGAAGATACTGTATGAAGCCCACATGGTTCAACCAGGGGAAGGCTCAAGCACCGCTGAGGTACTGTATATGGGACCTAATGCCAAACTGCAGAATTAGAAGGCTACGCTATTCCCAATCAGGCGGGAGTCCCGGTAGACATGTCCTGCCACTTTTTCTGTATCACAAGTTATTCCAGGGTGTAACTCAGATGTTTTCTTTAGTTTCCTGTCTTTTAATTTCCAATGTAAACCCTGTTATCTTCAAATTCAATGAAATAAAATCAATATTTCATCATCCATTTCTCTTTATTCTTTCTGATTTGGTTATTTTTCTCTTTTATTTCTTCTTTTAGTTCTAATAATGCGGCTTTAAATAACATGACCTGCTTGCGGACTTCATGCCCAGATCCAAACACGCTGTCTAACTATGAAATAATGAACCAAGAACCGGAATATGATGAAAAGAGGCTTTTAGGGAAATAAATTGGGAATTGGAACAGTTTGAGAATAAACCTAAGCCAAACTTGAATGATACTGAGCCAGTTAATTTGGGTAGTTCTGAAGAAGTCAGGGAAACCAAGATAAGCATTCACACAGATGAGAAAACCCGGGACGCATTGATCCAACTTTTGCTTGAGTTCAAAGATGTGTTTGCTTGGTTATACGATGACATGCCAGGACTAAGTGTTGATTTGGTGGTTCATAAGTTGCCAACTCACCCCCATTGTCCCCTTGTCTAGCAAAATCAAAGAAAGTTTAAAACCGATATCAGTGACAAGATTAAAGAAGAGGTCACAAAATAGTTGAAAGCGGGGGTGATCCGAGTGGTTCGATAAATCACATGGTTAGCCAATATAGTTCCAGTGCCAAAGAAGGACGGGAAAATTTGAGTGTGTGTGGATTATAGAGATTTAAACAAGGCAAGTCCCAAAGATAACTTCCCTTTACCGAACATCCACATCCTTGTTGATAACTACGCCAAACATGAGATACAGTCTTTCGTGGATTGTTACGCAAGATATCACCAGGTGTTGATGGATTAAGAAGATGTAGAAAAGATAGCTTTCCCATACGTTGGGGTACATACTGTTACAGAGTCATGCCATTTGGTTTGAAGAATGCCGGGGCAACCTACGTGAGAGCCATGACTGCCATTTTTCATGATATGATGCACCAAGAGATAGAGGTGTATGTGGACGATGTAATCATCAAATCCAAAACCCAAGATAACCACGTTCGGTACTTGAGAAAATTTTTTGAGCGGTTGAACAAATATGACTTGAAGCTGAACCCAACCAAATGTGCATTTGGGGTACCATCCGACAAACTTTTGGAATTCATAGTCAGTCAGAGGGGCATCGAGTTGGACCCAACAAAGATAAAGTCTATTCGAGATTTGCCTCCTCCAAGAACCAAGAAAGATGTTATGAGTTTGTTGGGAAGATTGAACTATATCAGCCGATTCATTACTCAGTTGACATCCACGTGTGAACCCATATTCAAATTGCTGAAGAAAGATGTGACAATCAAATGGACAAATGAGTGCCAAGAGGCTTTTGATAAAATCAAAGAATATCTGTCGAATCCGCCGATATTGGTCCCACCTGAGCCAGGGAGACCTTTGTTCTTGTATCTGACAGTCTTGGAAAATTCTTTCGGCTGTGTCCTCGGGCAATATGATGTTTACCGGAAAGAAAGAGCATGTCATTTACTATCCGAGCAAGAAGTTCACCAGTTATGAAGCCAAGTACACTTTATTTGAGAGAACTTGTTGCGCTTTAACTTGGGTCGCTCAGAAGCCGAGGCATTATTTGAAAGCTTACACCACTTACCTCATAACCAGGTTGGATCCTTTAAAATACATATTTCAGAAACCAATGCCCACTGGGAGATTAGCAAAGTAGCAGATCTTGCTCACAGAGTTTGACATAGTCTATGTCACTCGCACGACAATGAAAGCCTAGGCGTTAGCAGATCATTTGGCTGAGAACCCGATTGATGATGAACACCAACCTTTGAGTGCTTACTTCCCAGATGAAGAGGTAAATTCAGTTGAGGCAATATCTGAAGACACCCATGCTTGGAAAATGTTCTTTGATGGGGCGGTGAACGCAAAAGGTGTTTGAATTGGGGCAATCTTGATCTCACCCACCGGCCAACATTATCCAGCCACATCCCGACTTTGGTTTTTCTGCACAAACAATACCGCCGAGTATGAAGCCTGCATTATGGGTATGAACATGGCAATCGACCAAGATGTCAAAGAATTGTTAATCATGGGAGACTCAGATTTAATTATCCGACAAGCTCAAGGAGAATGGGAAACACGAGATATCAAGCTTATTCCTTATAGACAACATGTGGAAGATCTTGGCAAGCAATTCAAGTCAATAGAAATCAGGTACATCCCTCGCTGTCACAATGAATTAGCTGATGCACTTGCTATTTTGGCCTCGATACTGCCATACCCAGGCAATGCTCGCATTGATCCATTGCAAATCCAAATCCGGGAAAGGCATGGTTACTACAATATGGTTGAGGCAGAACAAAATATTCAGCCATGGTATCATGACATCAAGAGATTTCTGAAAACTAAAGAATACCCTGAGCAAGCCAGCGGAGACCAAAAGAGAACCATTAGACGACATGCAAATGGTTTCTTTTTGAGTGGTGATGTCTTGTACAAAAGGACCCCGGACCTTACCTTGTCAAGATGTGTTGATGCCGAAGAAGCTAGAAGAATCATGTACGAAGTGCACGCAAGAGTTTGCGGACCCCACATGAATGGGTATGTTTTGGCAAAGAAAATCCTTCGAGTAGGTTATTACTGGATGACCATGGAAAAAGACTACTTCAGTTTTGTTTGGAAATGTCATCAGTGTCAGGTGCACAGGGATTTGATTCATGCACCACCCACAGAACTGCATCCCATGTCAGCACCTTGACCATTCGTTGCTTGGGGCATGGACGTCATTGGGCCAATCGAGCCAAAAGCCTCAAATGGGCATAGATTCATACTGGTTGCCATTTACTATTTTACTAAATAGGTTGAAGCAATCACTCTCAAATCCGTCACCAAGAAAGTTATGGTAGATTTTGTGCACTCCAATCTTATCTGTCGTTTCGGTATCCCTGCAACTATTATCACAGACAATGCTACAAAACTTGTATAGTCATTTGATGGGGAAGATATGTGAACGATTCAAGATAACGCATCGGAATTCTACTCCCTATCACCTTAAAGCCAATTGTGCCATCGAAGTAGCAAACAAGAACATCAAAATGATTTTGAGAAAGATGATCCAAAGTTCCAGGTAGTGGCATGAAAAGTTTCCTTTTGCATTGTTGGGATATCGCACTACGATGCGCACATCGATCAGAGCAACCTCGTATCTTTTGGTTAATGGCACTGAAGCCGTAATACCCGCGGAGGTCGAAATCCCTTCTCTCTAGATCATTGTGGAAGCTGAAATTGAAGACAGTGAGTGAGTCAAAACCCGCCTGGAGTAGTTAACCTTGATTGATGAGAAGCGAATGGCCGCAGTCTGCCACGGGTAGTTATACCAACAAAGAATGGCCCGTGCTTACAACAAGAAAGTGCGGCCTAGAAATTTTGAAGTGGGGCAACTCGTTCTAAGGCGTATTCTTCCCCATCATCAGGAAGCAAAAGGGAAGTTTGCTCCCAATTGGAAGGCACATACATCATCAGAAAGATATTGCCCAGAGGAGCATTGTACTTGGGAGATATCGAAGGAAATGATCCTGCGGTAGCTGTGAACGCAGACGCGGTCAAAAGGTACTATGTCTAGTCTTTCTGTAGCAATAGCACTATCCGATTGTGATGACGAAAGCTTTCATTCTCGCTACCCAAAACACTCCAATCCTTTTGCTAACCTTTTGAGCGGGTTACTTTTCTTTCATTACCCTCTTTGGAACTCGAAAATAAATAAATAAATAAATAAATAACAACAACAACAAAAGCAAAATGTTTTCCTGAACTACGTTCGACTTAATTCCGAAAGGATACGAAGGCAGCCTCTCTCTGGGGTTCAGTCACACCAAAATAAAAATCCAATTTCCCCCAAAAGTGAAACTGGGGCAGATGTCATAATGGTTCGCCAATGAGCCTACCGGAACGGTTCCAAAGTTATAATTCCATCCAGATTCTCTTTACCCAAACCTTGTTCAAAGTCCTTTCGATCAATCGGTGAAAGGTTTTCAAAAAAATAAAGAATGTAGTTGTTTGGATTCGATGCAATCAAAATGAGATAAATAAAATGAGAGAGTCTTATTGGTGAAAACCTATGGGCACCGTAAGGCGATGGTGAGTAGAGAAATTGAAAATGAGAGAGTCTTGTTAGTGAAAACTCGTAAAAGAGCACTATAAGGTGATGATAAGAAAAGAAATGAGAGAGGTCGATTGGCAAAAACCCGCAACGGACGCCGTTGATCAAAAAGAAGAAACCCCTCACCACCATTGGTATTAAAAGAGTCCTGGCAAGGTTCCTCGGTTCTGAAACATGGGTCGCAATGGGTTTATGAGAAGTTTGGATAGTTGTGCGGATCAGGCATCCAGTCCAAGAAGCATGTCATGTCTATTGAAGTCTGCATGCACCCCAGATAAGTCCGTCCTTCCTCCTCAAAAGGGACATTTCTCCTTAAACTCATTTTCTTGTCCTTTGTTTACTTTTCCTTGAATCCCTTTCGGTCTAACTCTGTTTTTGAAACTAATACAAAGAAAAGGTGGCAAGATTGGCTTTACAGGGTTCTGCCTAAAGCTAAAGAAAAGTACCCAACCTCAGCGGGTGTATCAAGTCGATCCCGACTGGCCATAATGTCTGATGCTCTGAATCAAAGTTATTGAAAAGGAAAAGAAAGCCAAAGGCAAAAGCCAAAAGGCGAAATAAAGTGAAAGGTCGAAGCCCCACGTGGGTAAGCCGTCATGAAATTTTAAAGTTGAGTCCCTCGGTTTGAAAAATAGAGCAATCTTCAGAAAACCACCAAGCAGCAGAGGTTCTCAACAAAGGTTCAGGCCGAGATCGAGGGATTGAGACAATCAAGGCCACAAAAACCAACCACCGTTTCAAACTAAAAATTGTTCTTTATTTGAAAAATTAAAATAGGTGCAATCCAAAGCAACCGTGCAAGAAGTAGGTGCAACCAAAAGGAAAAAGATGTGCAAGAGCTAGAAACAGCTTTGCAGCAATGATCAACCCAAAAAGGCAGTTTCCTCCAAATTCTTTCTTGCATTTTTACTAAAAAAAATGAAATGAAAAATAAATTGAACTGAAGAAAAAAAAGAGATAAGAAGAAAATTTTAAAAAAATGATAGCTTAGGATTCCCAATCTCAATCTTTTGCACCTTTTTCCAACGTTAGGGTTCCAATCTCTAAGTTGAGATTTTTAGACATAGGGCCTCCATTCCCTAGTCGCCTTTTGCCAACATTAGGGCTCCAATCCCTAACTTGAGATTTTTAGACATATGACCTCCATTCCCTAGTCGCATTTTGCCAATATTATGGCTCCAATCCCCGAGTTGAGATTTTTAGACATAGGGTCCCCATTCCCTAGTCGCCTTTTGTCAACATTAGGGCTCTAATCCCTGAGTTGAGAATTTTAGACATAGGGCCTCCATTCCCTAGTCGCATTTTGCCAACATTAGGGCTCCAATCCCTGATTTGAGATGTTTAGACATAAGGCCTCGATTCCTTAGTCACCTTTTGCCAACATTAGGGCGCTAATCCCTGAGTTGAGATTTTTAGACATAGGGCCTCCATTCCCTAGTCGCCTTTTGCCAACATTAGTGATCCAATCCCTAAGTTGAGATTTTAGACATAGGGTCCCCATTCCCTAGTCGCCTTTTGCCAACATTAGGGCTCCAATCCCTGAGTTGAGAATTTTAGACATAGAGCCTCCATTCCCTAGTCTCTTTTTTGCCAACATTAGGGCTCCAATCCCTGAGTTGAGATTTTTAGACATAGGTCCTCTATTCCCTAGTCGCCTTTTGCTAACATTAGGGCTCCAATCCCTAAGTCGAGATTTTTATACATAGGGTCCCCATTCCCTAGTCACCTTTTTACCAACATTTGGGCTCCAATCTCTGAATTGAGATTTTTTTAGATATAGGGCTCTATTCCCTAATCTCTTCCTCCTGAAGGCACACAATCCTTACGTTATCGTTTTCCAAAAAAAAGAATTAGTTACAAATAACTCACGAAATTTTCTTAGTGTAAATTGGGGCAGAAAATTTCATTCGTCTATTTATTTTGGTGTTTGATCAGGTTTTACCTCGAGGCACGGGGTTCTAGATGACCAAAAGAATGATTCTCAATCGATAACAAAGAAAAAAACAAAAAAAAACAAAAAATAAAGAAGTGAACTCAGGTTGAAACGGAGAAGGATGCGGACTGCTCAAGATATGATTGAAGTCACAAGACTCGCATGTCCCGCCTTGATCCAGAGCTGAAGAAAGAACCAGCACCTACAGCTGACGAGCATCAAGATTCAGATCGGAGTCCACAGCGAAAACCAGCCAAGATTCAAGATCAAGCTTTGAAAAATTTATAGATAGGAATTTTGTAACTCATAGTTGATAGGCTTAGCTAGTTTAGCTTTTTACTTTCCGTTTTGGTGTAATAAGGAGTTCAGCAAGCAGTAGCAGCAGCAGCAACAGTGATATCACAGCTTCCCGGTTGTCCCAGCTACCAAAACTTCCAGAACTACACTGACCCGATTCCTTTATAGCCAAGGAAATGTACGCAACCTTTGAAGCAAGGTTCGGTTAGATTCTTTTCAAAAGGCTTCTCATGGAGTGTCAAACGGGCAAAAATCTCTCATAATTGCTCATTTTACCTTTGCCCGAAAATCCTTCGTGTCTCCGAGCAAAGAGGGGCAACTGTGAGCACATGATTTTTGCCTCGCATGAATTATTCCTACAGAATTCCCATAATTAGGATTTTTCTTTTAATTATTTGATTTTAGGAATTATTGCATTATTTTGTGTTTGTTTGCATTTTTGTGTGCATGTTTAATTTATTTAATGCATAAAAAAACAAAATATGTTGCATTTTCATTTAGGGTCCTATTTTATATTTTTAGGCTAATTAGTTAATTAATGTTATAAAAAATGAAATAAAACACCAAAAATAGTTCATTTTTGCATTTTTACTCTTTAATTTTCGAATTGTTATAGTTTTCTCTTAATTTAGGACATAATTAATTTTTAAAAATACTATGAAGGATAATTAGCTTGCTTTGGTAAATTAATTTAGTTTTAAGATTTTATTTTATTTTGAAAAAGAAAAGGAAAATTGGAAAATAAAAAAGAAAAGAAAAGAAAATAAGCAAGGCTGTTTTCTTTGGGCCAAATTGCCAAGCCCCAAGCCCTGGCACCTGTCCAAACCCCCAAAAATCGGCCCAGAACTAGTCCATAACCCAGCTCCCATTTCCCTTTAAACCAAAACGACCCCGTTTAGGTCAAACGTAATCAGGGCCGTCAAGGCTTCTCAATCAAACGGCTGAGAACTCGGGAGACTTTGGTATAAGACTGTCCGAAGGTGCCCCCCCTTATCTCTTATCTTCCCCAGTCCAGAGACAACTTCACCAAACCCTAACAGCCGCCACCCTTTTCCACCATCCTCCGGTGGCGGCACTACCTCTTTTCACCCCCAAAGTCACACCCCTGAATCTCCTCCACCTCCTAATCCCAAATCCCCAATCCATTCAACTCGAATCCCTTCGGAACTCCTTGGATTTTAGATCGAATTTCGAAACCCCTAGCAACGCCCAACTTCGTCCAGTGGCGGCGCCACCAACAACCACCACCAAATTTACACCATATGACCTCTTCACCCCCTCTTTCCAAATCCGTAGAATTTTTCCTTCGAATCCCCCCTGAACTGCTCAAATATTAAATCAAAGAGTTGAGCCGTAAAAGGCTAAGATCGAAACTACACATGCAAGGTCAATGGTCCAGTCTTATGAGTTTTTTTAGGGTCAATTTTATCGCGAAATAATGTTATTCGCCTGTTCTTGACAAAGAACAAATGATTGACATTATCTCGCGGTTTAAATTGGAAGGACAGTCAAGTTCGAGTTTGAATCAATTAGTTTTATTCATCTTTTCTGTCTATTTTCGTTGTTTCATCATTTGTTCCCTTTCTCTTTCTTCTTCTTTTCTTCAATTAGTTTCTTCTGATGAATTTGGGAAGATTTTAATTTCTAAATCTAGGTTTTTTTTCTTTCATTGGTTGTTTAATAATCATGTTGTTCCGTTGTTTTCCAGTGTTCTCTTTTGATTGTGTTTGGTTTGCTCATTTGCAATGTTTGGTTTTATTTAAGTTATGTTAAGCTTCAGATTTTCGTCTAGTGCTCATGTTTAATTTTGAATCTCTTTTTTTCCCCTTGTTCTGGTATCATTTCGAATCCGGTTAGTTTGTAACCCCTTTTTGGTATAAATTTTTGTGGGCTTATGATGGATTGGATTTGGTTGTTGTTGAATCAAAAGACCAGAGAAAAATGGGGTTCATTATAGCTGGAAAGCCCAGGTTGGGGCTCGACCTTGTGTCAATTCGACCCATAACTCATTTGGTTTGACAAGGTAATTTTCAGGGGTATGGGGGGTAACATAGGTAGTTTACTCAGGAGATATTTTAATAAAAACATTATGAAGCTTCTTAGAAGTTGAAAAATAGACTTGCTTAGCAAACAAGTCAAAAAATGAGGGACTAAGCTGCAAAATTGAAAATTGAGAAAGGTCCAATGGGAAAAACTCATCCTATTTCTACTTCCCTAGTAGCTTGCCTATAAAGGCATTGATAAGAAGAGTTAGGATCAGATTTGGGGGGGGTGGGGAGGGAGAAAAATCCAGAAAAAATCGAAAAAGAAAACAGCTAAGGTTTTGGGAGAAAACTACTGTTCCATTAAACTTTGGCCTTGAATCTGAAGGTTTTCATTTTTCTGAAATAATTTTCTGCTTATTTGGGGTCGAAATGGTTTGAGGCCGAGTCATTCAAGCTTGGTTTGATGTTTGCTGGTGTGTTATTTGCTTGAAACTGATTCCTGGACTACTTGATATCATTTCCTAGGCTTGAAATTGGCCTTAAACTGTTGCTGACTGCTGTTTGTTGTTGCTGACTTCTTACCTCATCTTCTTTGTTCTCTTAATACCAGGTATGCCTTGATTTATTGTCATGAGGAATGCACGCATGAACATTTGTAATACAAATTGAAGGAATGTTTAATACCAACTTCATGTTATTTGTTCGGTACCGAATCTGGTCTTGTTTTAGTTCTTTCGTATATTTCATTCTTGTTCCAAGGTTTAAACTTAAACTTATAGAGACTGCAACTGATTCGAGAAATATTTGGACCTTATAGCATGTGTTAAGTATGGACTGTGACCTACAGTTTAACTAGTTGAAATGTTTGGTTTTCAATCCATAATGATGGATTTTAAATACAGCTTGATGCAGATTATGAGTTTGGTTTGGCTTATTCATACTAAGTTGCCCTTTTGAAAGTTTTTTTGATAAGTTTTTTTTGAAAAACTTCATTTTGAATAAAGATCGAGACAGTTCTAATCTGTTTAATGGTTTAAGTTGCGCTCAATGTCAAATAATGGTTGTGAAGTTATACTAGTTTATTTTTGAAATAGTCTTTGGAAATTCCCTTTTCAAATTAGTTCGAAATTGTATAAAATTGTCTTTTGAAGCCATTTTTAAAAAAAATCAGAATCCAGCATGGTTGTAGGATAATGACTAATTTTGAGTTTCCTTTTACAAGTGTTTATCTGTTCATCCCATCTTAGAACAACTTGGAAACTAAAAAAGGCATAATGGTCGTTTGAATCAGATCTAGAGAACTTCAGTTTGTTTGAAATCGATTTGGGGTTATTGAACCCCCTTGCTGGTATGCTGATCGTGCTGCTGCAGGGATTTGACTTTGAATCCCTGCCTAGCCTTCGTACCACGTAGCTGAATTCGGCTTTCTTCTGGGGCCTAGCTCAGGTCATTCAAAATCGTTGAGTTGGTAGCATTTTGCAACATGATATTGGGCTCCTTTTGAGTCCAGATTTGAGATAGAAATTGGACTCACATTAATACTGTAAATTATTCTGATATTTTGCATCACGTTTGAATTGGGCCTTCTCTTGAGATTTGGTATAGATCCCTTGTTAAAATTGATGATCCACTAGCAATTGAAAATACAGTAGGCTATCGGGCATAAGATTTAAAACAAAAAAGGGCGTTTGGTTAATTATTGCATTTTTTTAGTTTGAACTTTGATAAAATGCCTTGTGAATTCTCAGGTTTTTCTTTCCTCAACGAAGCTTCTTTAAAAAATTGAGGTGAGCCATATTACAATACAAGTAGCTTATGGCCCTCATGAATTAGTTTAGAAACCCTTAAATTAGAATAATTCGAGGCGCGGAATAAAATCCCAAATGCGTGGCCCTCGTTTAATTATTTTTAAAATCCTTAGAATTTGAGGCGTGCCATTTAGTAAATTTATATGGCCCTCGCAAAGTTAACAACGCGTAGTTGCTTTAGGCGCGTTATTTTAATAATATTACCTTCCTAAACTAGGGTGTGCATTTCATGTGATCAAAATCCAAATCTAAACAACATTAAATAAAATGTGTTTCGGATTTTGGGTGCATTTCATGTGGCACAATCCAAAGACATGTTTTAGACGATGTTAAATATTCTTTAAAATTACTTAAAAGCGGTTAATAAATCTAAAATTATACTATAGGCTAAACGTGTATTAAAATCAGATAATAGGCCAATTATGATAGTTTAAGCGACCGTGCTAGAACCATGGAATCCGGGGGTGTCTAACACCTTCCCCCGGGTTAACAAAATTCCTTATTCAGAAATTCTAGTTCACAGACTTCAAAAGGAAAGTCGAAACATCCTCGATTTGGGATAAACCGGTGACTTGGGACACCAAATAAACTATCCCAAGTGGCGACTCTGAAAATCAAATAAATAATCCCATTTCGAATAATGTCACTTAAATTAGAAAAACTCCTTTATACCCCCTCGGGTACGTAAAAAGCAGGTGTGACAACACTGTTGTGAGAAAAGTTCAGAGGACCCTTAATTTAGAACCTGAGCAACTTCTTGCAAATGCAGTCCGCATGTAAAATCAATGACCGTGAGCAATTTTCTGCTGTCCGCATATCCCCTTCTACGACTGCACTAATAAAAGTTCGGTCCACATTTTCCACGCAGGGCACAACTCCAGCCATCATCTCAATACGTAACACTGATCACTGCAGTACCCTTCAAGTCTAGTAAAAAAATCAAGAAACAACATCTAACTAAAAGAGAAAAAGGCAAAGAATTTGGGTTTCCTCCCAAGAAGCGCCTTATTTAATATCGTGGCACGCAATATCATAGCATCCTCAATTGAAGGAAAGTACCCCCACCACGTGGTTTTCACAACCTTTCCCCAAGTAGTGCTTCACTCGGTGACCATTGACTCGAAATTATTCAAGTCCAAAGCACCAAGGGCATCACACCAATAATTTTAAATGGACCGCTCCACTTTGACTTGAGCTTCCCGGGAAATATTCTCAACCTTGAGTTCAACAATAACACTAGATCATAGGCCTTGAACTCCTTATTCTAAATATACTTGTCTGAATCAAGATTAATATATGAGGCACTATACGGGAGGAGATGTAGATCACCAGTTGGATGGTTCAAAGTCAGTGAAAAAAAATTATATGGGCCAGATTTGATTCACCAAGCTATTAAGAAGGTGAAAGTGATACAGGAGCGATTGAGGACAGCATAAAGCAGGCAAAAATCTTATTCCGATGTCCGACGTCGTGATATGGAGTTTGAGGTTGGTGATTAGGTTTTCCTGAGGATCTCACGAATAAAGGGTGTTATGCGTTTTGGGAAGAAAGGTAAACTGAGTCCAAGGTATATTGGGTCGTATAAAATGCTTCGACGAATTGGACAGGTTGCTTATGAGTTAGAATTGCCATTCGAATTGGAATTTGTCCGCCCGATATTCCATGTATCTATGCTGAGGAAATGTATTGGAGACCATTCTCGAGTTTTCCCTATCAAAGATGTACAAGTTACAAATGACCTATCATATGAAGAAGTGCCAGTAGCTATATTAGATCGACAAGTCCTCAAGCTGAGAACAAAAGATGTAGCTTCCGTCAAAGTATTGTGGAGGAACAAGAATATGGAAGAAATGACATGGGAAGCAGAAGAGGAGATGAAGTATAAATACCCGTACCTATTCCAGAATGAAGATAACAAGGATGCTGGTGGAACACATGATACATTGGAAGGTGAAAGGGCTCTATGTGTTAAGCAATAACTTGAGAATACTCTTCCTTAATACAAAATGGTGATATGCAGATAATGTAAATATCCATAATGCTTTGTGTAGCGTTGTGAGGCCATATGTTGGGCTTAACTACTTGCAAGTTTTTCTAGTGACCATTTTATAGGGGAAAATTAATCGGGAATTATCGTTGGAATCCACGATGATTTGGACTCCCCACAGACCCTTACATTCGAGGACGAATGTTCCTAAGGGGGGGGGAGGGTGTTACAACCCATATTCACATATGTTAGCTCATGCCATAAGGTAGTAAACGTAAATCCATGAAGAGATTATCTTTACGATGATAAGAAGTTAATCCTATTGGTCTTAAATGATAAAAAGGTGTATAAGGGTGGTTAACAAGTATTAGAAGTTAAACGAATCAAGGATGTTGTCAGCCGTATTTTCGGATAAACCAAGAGGTTCATAATACACTCAAGAGATAGTGTTCTAAGGTATTTGAATCATATAATATCCGTATTATATGTCTTGAAGTCAAACGAGTTATGAGACAAAAAGTCGACAAAAGTTGTCACAACTTAGGTTCATAATTTTACTTAAACATTATGTCAAATGTTACTAAGCTTTTATCCCAGTTTACTTAGAATTATGAGCTAATCTACCAACCAAATTGAATATCTATGAGTCTAATTTCCAACGCATTAAACCGTTCATCAATACGATCTCGGAGTAGAGAGATATTCGCGTTTTCGTGAGACCGCGCCAAGCACCTCTCTATGGGGCCCACTTAGGCGGTTTAAGACATTTGGGTATATATATGATGCCTACAACCCGTTTTAAGTTATTTTTTCCTGATATTGAGACCTTAGAACCCTAAGAAAACCCTCTCAAGGTTCTCTCAAGATTCAAGACCCAAACAAAGGGCAAACAACACAAATCAAGTATCGGGAATTCCATGGCGCTAGTAAGTTTTTTTTCTTCTTGTTGTTGCTCATAATTGTGTTGTTCTAGATAGTGTGGGAGGTTATTTTAAAAGGTTTATGTTCTGTAAATACTCCCTCAAGTTCTTAATATCAACCCTAGGAGATTTCAAGCCTTCTAAAGTGATTTTAGTGCCGAAAAACACTAATTGATTGCTAGTTTCGCTTTCTTGTTGTTGTGGCAGCATTGGAGGGATATTTCATGGAATATTAAGGTCAAATTGGAGTTGTTATTACTGTATAAAGGTAAGGAATCTCTTAATCTACATGTATTTAATATTATCCAAGTTGCGGCTAAGTCATTAAAGCTAGAACTTGTGGAATATATATCGAAAGGCTTGGTAGTAATATTATCGGTTGGTTGACTGTTTTAGGAGGTTAAATATGATTAACATTGATGTTGTTTTGGATGTATGGTGATTGTTTTAACTTGTGGAAGTCATATAAATAAGGGAGGTGTTGTCCGTTTCATCATAAAATAGGTTGTGGTCGGTACATAATAGTTACGATGCTTAAACGTTAACGATAGTATCATTTCTCCTATTGTGGACTAAAGAGTCTTGACATTTGAATAGCTTGAGGTTGGGCAGTATATACAAGGTATGTGAGGCTATCCCTTTCCTTCTTTTGCACGACTCCGATTATACATAATGTAATGAACGAGCTTCCAAAGATACTCTACTCTTAGAAGCTAGCAGTACTTACATTGTTTCCCCTCTCATGGAATGATTAATGTTGATGTTGCTTCTCTTATTTTTATATTATAAATGTTGTTGGTACTTCCTAATTCTTTTAAGGTTCATAGTGAAGAGTTAGTCCTAATAACGTGTACAGAGGATACCGACCTTACGTCACTCCGAAAGGTTTAGAACATGATTCCATTAGTCGAGCATGTGGTATATATGTGTATCTATTTTACTCTACCGAGTCATGCTATAGTCGGCCGGGTACGACACCTATTTTGAAACCACTGATCAGTTGGGTTTTACCGAGCTCCACGTGGCCGGGTACGATTCTACCGAGCCTTATGATGGCCGGGTACATTTTTACCGAGCCTATTATGGCCGGGTATTATATGATGATTATAATTCCCACAGAGGTGTATGTTTCAAAAGTTTATGCATATATGCATATGTATCATGCATTGCATGTCAGTAGCCCTTAGAGGTACCCAGACGTTACAGGTTGTATATTCTTTATCCCTGCTAATATTACTGTTCGTACTTATGGTTCCTTGCCTTACATACTCAGTACTTTATTCGTACTGACATCCTTTTATTTGTGGACGCTGCATGTTGTGCTGGAGGTCCTAATAGACAGCCAGGTGCAGCTCCCCACCACAGTTGGCAGTCCAATTCAGCGGTGATTGGCGAGATCCCTTCTTCAGACTTGCTATGGTCTTGGTATACATTTTTGTTATAGACATTATGGGTTTGTCGGGGCCCTGTTCCGGCAATGTTGCAGCACTTATGTTCCTTTAGAGGCTCATAGATAGGTGTCAACTCATGTATACTTTGGTATAATTTGTCGGTTGATTTTTTTGTATAGTCTTTCATGGTAGCGTGGTAGCTTGTACCTTATATAAAGTTTCTTGATTGTCTGGTCATCCCATGTTATGTATGTTCATGTCATCATCTTTTGTTGTTAGTTGTCCATGATCCATGTCTACCAATTATATTGATCTCGTCGGCCCTAAAAGATAATAAAGAATGTTAGATAAAATGTACGTTGGTGCTCAGCAAGTATGGTCGGGTGCTAGTCATGGCCCTGCAGTTTGGGTTGTGACAAACTTGGTATCAGAGAAAGTGTGTCCTAGGGGTTGTCTATAAGCTGTGTCTAGTAGAGTCTTGATTATGGATGTGTAGCGCGCCTCATTTATAATCAGGAGGGTACATGATATCTAGGGTTGTTACCTTCTTCCTAAATCTAGATCGTGCATAGAGTTGAGTCGTTAGTGTTCGTCTCTAATATTCACCTTGTTTTCTTTCAGTGATGCCTTCGACTAGGAAGTAAACAATTAGTAGAAGGCTTGATATAACAGCAAGAGAGGGTACCAGTCAGGTGCCCCAAGACAGAGCAGGACAAAGTGAGGCTCTGAGTGAGATGCCCTCTCATACCTCATCTACTCCGTCTCCTCCAAAGGATATTAAGAGGCACCCAACACCTCCAGTTCCTCCGTCTGGCACTACAGACCAGGATATGCGGAGTGCTTTGCAGTTGTTGACTAGCTTGGTAGCTGCTCAGGCTTAGAGGAAGAATACAGGTCCTGCTGATAAACTAGTTAGTACGAGAGTTCGTGATTTTATTAATTTAGACCCTCCAGTGTTTACCAGATCATACCCCAAGGATGACCCGCATACTTTTATTGACTAGGTTCATCGTACATTGCGGGTTATCCATGCTAGTGATACATAGGCAGTAGAGTTGGCTTCTTATCGGTTACGGGATTTAGCGGTTGTCTGGTATGATAGTTGGGAGAGATCCAGGGGTCCGAACGCTCCTCCAGCTGTGTGGAAGGAATTTTCTGAGGCCTTTCTTCGTCACTACTTGCCAGTTGAGCTACGACGAGCTAGAGCTGATAAGTTCTTGAACCTTCGATAAGGTAATATAAGTGTGTAAGAGTATAGTATGCAGTTTGATTCTTTGGCAAGGTATGCTCCCCATATGGTGGGCGAGATGAGTGATAGGGTGCATCTGTTCGTGAACGGGGTAGGACCACATCTGATAAATGAGGGTATGATAGCCTCCTTGGTATAGAGCATGGATATTTCCCGTATTCAGGCTTATGCCCAGACCCTAGAGGATCGTAAGCGCTAGCAGAGGGATGATAGTGAGCAGGATAGGGGCCAGCAGAAGAGGGCGAGATTTGCAGGTTATTCTGATGACTTCAGAGGCAGTGTTAGGCCCCAATCTTCGAGGAGTTTGGTGCCACCTGTTGCTAGTGCTCCTCCACAGTTTCAGAGGCCTTGATATGATCAATTTACCTATTTTGTTCCGGGTCAGAGTTCGCGGGCATCAGGCTCGCAACATCACATGGTTACTAGTCAGACGAAACCCCCAACACCACGTTATTACCGTGGAGGTTCTGATGCGTGTTATTCTTGCGGACAGCCTGGCCATATGATGCGGGATTGTCTTAATAGAGGAGGTGATGGTATGGCTCAGCCGACTGGATCTGTGTCTGGTTCTTCCTCATTAGTTCGACCTCCAGCACGAGGTTTTTAGTAGTAGACAAGTCGTGGTAGATGTAGAGGTGCAGTTCCAAGTTCGAGTGGTGCTCAAAATCGAACCTATGCTCTAGTAGGTCGACAGGATCTCAAGTCATCTCCAGATGTTATTACAGGTATATTGTCTGTGTTTTCTTATGATGTATACGCGCTGATTGATCTGGGATCTACATTATCATATGTTACACCCTTTGTGGCTAATAAGTTTGGCATTGAATCTGAATTGATAAGTAAACCCCTTGCGGTATCTACTCCGATAGGAGATTCTGTGATTGTTAGAAGGGTATATAGAGGTTTCACTATAATGATTTATAGTCATCAAACCTCGACAAATTTTTTTGCGTTAGAAATGGTTGATTTTGGTGTGATAATGGGAATGGACCGGTAGGCCTTATGCTATGCAAATGTTGACTGTCGTACGAAGATGGTTAGGTTTCAATTTCCTGGTGAACCCGTCATTGAATGGAAGGGGAACATTGCTACACCGAAAGGTAGGTTTATTTCCTATCTTAAGGCAAGGAAAATAATCTCAAAAGGTTACATTTATCATCTCGTTCGCGTTAGGGATGCGGATGCGAAGCCGCCTACTCTACAATCAATCCCCGTGGTCAATGAATTTCTAGATGTTTTCCCATATGAACTCCCAGGCCTTCCTCTTGAAAGGGAGAATGAGTTTAGCATTGATGGGTTGCCTGACACTCAACCGATCTCTATTCCTCCATACAGAATGGCCTCAGCAGAGTTGCGAGAGTTGAAGGTGCAGTTGAAGGACTTGCTGGATAAGGGCTTCATTAGGCCTAGCACTTCACCTTGGGATGAACCAGTCCTATTCGTGCGGAAGAAAGACGGGTCGTTACGGATGTGTATCGACTATTGACAGTTTAATAAGTTTACTATAAAGAAAAAGTATCCACATCCATGAATTGACGACCTGTTTGACCAACTCCAGGGAGCCAAGTAATTCTCCAAGATTGATTTACGTTCAGGGTATCATCAGGTGAGGGTTTAGGAGAAGGATATTCCAAAAATGGCCTTCCGGACAAGATATGGGCACTTTGAGTTCTTGGTGATGTTGTTCGGGCTAACAAATGCCCTAGCAGCTTTTATGAATCTTATCAATACTGTATTTAGGCCCTATCTTGATGTGTTCATGATTGTATTCATTGATGACATTCTAGTGTATTCTCATTCAGAGGCGGAACATGCGGGCCACTTGCGGATAGTATTACAGATGTTTAAGAATATTAAGTTATATGCTAAGCTCTGTGAGCACGTAATTTTTTCCCTATATGTATTACTCCAACAAATTCAAAACAAAATAATTTCTTTCAGTGTTTGCAATTTTGTTGGATTTCGTGGCATTTTCTGTTAATTATTTGCATTTGTCTGTACATATTTATTTCAGTTAATTCATGAAAAATACAAAAATATGTTGCATCTGCATTTAGGATTTAATTTTATATTTTTAGATTAATTAACAAATTAGTTTGTTTTATAAAAATGAAAATCACAAAAATAATTCATTTGGCATTTTTACATTTTTAATTTTGAATTGTGTAATTGTTCTTTAAATTTAGGATTTAATTAATTATTAAAAAACACTATTGGGTAGGATAATTTAGTTTAAAAATAATTATTAATTAATTTAGGATTTATTTTAATTTTGGAAAAAGAAAAGAATTGTGAATTGAAAAGGAAAAAGAAGGAAATAAAGAAGGTTTAAATTTGGGCTCAAACCCAATCCAACCGTCCCAGGCCAAACGGAAACCACCCAATACCCGGCCCAACCCACGCCTGACCCAGTCCGGATCTACCCCCAAACAAAACGACGTAGTTTCGATCAATATTGATCTGAGCCGTTGATCTCCCATTGATCGAACGGCTCGGAACTGAAGCCTTGGGAATATTTAAGTGTCCAAATGTGTCCCCCCTCCTCTTCAGAACCCTTCTGCTCAATACCCCATCAGAACACCCCAAAACCCTAGTTGAGCCGCCCATAAATTCACCACCGTCCGGTGGTGGCGCCACCTCCAAACGCCACCAAAATCACACCACTGAACCACTCTGACCCCCTCGTTCCGAATCCCCACTCCGTTTCCCTCGAATGTTGCCCCAGCCCCTCGAATCTTAGATCAGAAACGAGCCCAGAAATCCCAAGTCGAGATTTGGCAAAATTTCGTGCCGAATCTGAGTTTATTCGTGTGTTCTTCGTAAGAGCACACGATTAACCTCATATTGGCCAGGAAATCCAAGGATCTGAAGACCCAGGCTTCCCTTCTATGTTTTGAATTTTTCTCAGGTATTTATTTCCTTCTATCTTTTGATTTAATTTGTCCCTCATTTATTTTCAGATTTTCTATTTCTTCTCCTCATCTCGAATCATTCTCATTTGGTTCCGAAATCTATTCATTCATGCATGAGTAGTCGGAGTCCTGTTAGGTTAGTTGTCAAAATTCTTAGTTAATGAACCATTTAGTCTGAAGTTTAATCGTTATGTGTTATTTGGTAGTAAGAGAATTGCTAATTGGGCCGTCTAAGTTTCAATTTGGGTTGCCTTCTCTTTAAGTTTGTTTCGGATTGGGTTGGGGGTTTGGTCAGTTGCAACTTATTGAGTGAAGGCCCAAATTTGGAAGCCTGCCCGTTGGACAAGATTGGGTCTAGGTCTTTGTTCATTTGACCCTATTTGGTCCAAGGTAAATTTCAGGGCACTTAGGGGTAATTAGGGCAATACACTGAAAGAATCTCTCAAGTAACCACCTAAGAAGATTCCTAGAAAGCTGAAAATAGCCTGGGTTGGATACCAAGTCAGAAAATAAGGGACTAATTAGCAAAAACAAAAATTAGAAAAGGACTAAAATAAAAAGTTGAACCCTTAAGGCCGCCCTGTTTTCTTGCATATAAAGGCATCATTTCTTGCCTTTCAAGGCATCATTTCTTGCCTTTCAAGGCAAGACCTAAGAGCTGAAATTCAGAAAAGGCACAACGGCTGAAAATTAGAGTAAAAATTATTGTTTCATTGAAATTCACTCTGTAATTCCTTCAGTTTTCAAATCCTGAAAAGAGTTTCTGATTGATATAGTCTTAAAATAGACTGAGATTGGGTGTTCGAGGTTTAATTTTGAAGTTGTTTTGGGTATTGTTCGAGTGGGATTGTCTTCATTTTGTTTTCAAGTTCATCTTGGTTGAGCTGGTATTGCTGGTATTGGCCTGCTACTGTTCTGTTGCTGACTCTCCATTTTCTGCTTTTATTTTCGAATTCCAGGTACACGTTCTGGACATTCATGATGTAAGGCTTGATTCAAGGATGAAATGGAAGCACCATTATGCTTTAGTTCTTTGTTTCTTTGCTTGATGTTTATATTTCTTCATTTATTCATAGTATGGTCATAGTTAAATTCTCTTTAAGTAATCAAACTCTCATGCTATAATTAGTTATGAACTGTGGAGACTATGATATATTTGGATCTTGCTGTTTGTTCAGTTTTAATGTTATAGGTCAATTTTGCAATACTTGTTATCTGTGTGTAGAAGTGTAAGCTTGAAATTCATATAGCAATTTGGACGAGCCTTAATAATTGAGCTATGTTGTTCACAAAGTATGGAAGTCATCAGTGGTTTGATTTATAAGGGTATTGTTTCCGGTCAAGTGTTTTCAAGGTTGCTTCACGTTTAAATGTTAGTTTAGGTTTAAAAGTTTGAAATATTATGTGAGCATGAAAGTGATCAATGTGTGTTTGGTACAAGTATCAACCCTGTGGTGAATGAATGCTTCAGTAGTCAGTTGCCATAGCTTTAGTTTTGTGGTCATTCGATTCGAGTGTGGAAATCTGCAGATTTTTAAAGTTCAGTCGTTCATGCGTTTCTTTAGTTTGAAAACTTTCCTCTTGTGGCTGTCTGGACTCGATCCTCTGATCTCTTCCTCATTCGACTTGGGCATGCTTTTGTTCTAATTGGGCCAGCCTCAAGCCCAATATCACTGGCCTGGCGTGCTAAGGCCTGACTGTCTTCAGCTATTAGGGGGTCTCTATCTTGTACGCATCTTATGGACTGGGCACCTTTGGGTTTATGAATTGAATTAGTAACTGGTCCACTAATGATTAAATATAGTAGGCTTTGGACTTTTATAAAAATAGATATTTGCATTTTAATAAGGTGTTTTAGATTACTGTTAGGTCTTTCATTTCTTTAATCAAGTTCAAATAAATTGAGGCGTGCCATTTAGAGAATTTTCCATGGTCCTCGTAAAGTTAAAGCGCGTAGTTGCTTTAGGCACACTATTTTAATAATTTTACTTTCATAAACTCGGGTGCGCATTTCATGTGACCAAAATCAAATCTTGAAACGTTGAATAAAATATGTTTAGGATTGTGGGTGCATTTCATGTGGTGCGATCCAAAGACGTATTTTAAACGACGTTCCATCTTCTTTAAAAACAATTAAAAGCGGCCAAAAGGTTAAATTTGCACATAGGTTCAAAATATCCTAAAATCAGATTATTAAGACAAATATAACAGTTGAGCGACCGTTTTATAACCACGGAACTCGAGAATGCCTAACACCTTCTCCCGGGTTAACAGAATTCCTTACTCGAATTTCTGGTTCGCGGACTGTTAAACAGAGTCATATTTTCCTCGATTCGGGATTTAACCGGTGACTTGGGACACCCTAAATCTCCCAAGTGGCGACTCTAAATATTTTAAATAAATCCCATTTCAATTGTCCTTTAATTGGAAAAACTCCTTTACACCCTTCCGGGGGTGTAAGTGAAAAAAGAAGGTGTGACAGCTCTGACGACTCTGTTGGGGATCGAACCCAGAATCTCTGGTTCAGGGTTCAAGAATTGGAGCTTAGAATAATTGTTATAGTTGGTTTTATCCATTGTCTGATTTTGTTACATGATTTGGGCCTGATGTACTAATTGATTGCTTTTATCGCTTTGATATTCCGTGAACTGTATATAAACTGTTGCGAAATCCCTTTTCTCTTTGAGTCTTCTGAATCATGAAGAAGTGTGCACTTCGTGTGAATTCTTTTCTATTAGAGTCATATTCCAAATTTATAATGAGGTTCAGACAAGTTGCAAAGCCGGCAAAGCTTCTGTATTCCCGGTACACTGCCCCCCTCGGCTCGAGCTGTCCGCTCGGGTAAGCCAAGTCTAGAACAAATAAACCCAGGTTTAAACTTAGTATAACAATACCTCATGCTGGATCCCTAGTAGGAACGTTTGTTTGCATCATGTGCATTTTGACTTTGGAGACTCAACACAGGGGTTGGGTCTGTCTAGGACAGGTGCACCCGAAATAAAAAAGACCATCCTGATGCATCTTACTTGCTACTTGTGCATTTATTTACTTCGGACTTGCATGCCGACCAGCTTATGAATATTGGGAAAAGTTGAGGAATGAGAAATAGTAGTATGAGAGTTGATCGCCTGTTCTGAAAAAAAACCAATGTCCAAATAGTGTGGAAACTCTGCCGAATTTTTGAGAAAATAAAAACAAAAAAAGAGGAAAAACAAAAGTTGGTGTTTTCAAAAAAACAGTTTTATTTGCCAATGAAATGAAAAAGAAGAAGAAAGTCTTGTTTTCAAATAAAAAATAGTTTGTTTTATTTGCCCGAACTACGCTAGTTTGATTCTCACAGGGTGTGAGATACGTAGGCAATCCCCATCGGGTCCAACTTTCTTTTTGCAAAAATAGCCCAAAATCCCAAAAATATTTACTTTAATTTGAAAATAATTAGGGTGATGCTTTGTCAGAAATAGCCGAATGTCCCTAAAAGGGCGCCGGAAGGCTGTTTTTGCAAGAACAACCACTTTTTTCCACTTTTAAAGGTTTCGGCTAGTTAGCTGACACAGCCTTAAAATCTTCGTTTTTGATGTACTGAAAAACCGTGTTGGAAAGGCCGGATATTTTGTGGAAATTTTGAAAAACGGTCATTTCTCTTAAGTCAAAATGAGTCATAGTTTTCTTTTAATCACCTTAATAAATGTGTAGGATGAGCAGAAAACAAAATGAACCTTTCTCAGTCAGTGAAGAGATCCCTTTGGAGCTACATATGTGGTGGCATGATTTGGGAGACGACAGCAAAAAAGTTGTAACAAAAGCACTGGGCAGTCTTATTGAGCTTTTGAAGGTCAAGCCCAGAAAAGACGTGATTGAGGCCTTGATACCGTTTTGGGACCCAGCACATAAAGTGTTCCACTTTGCGGATTTCGAGTTAACTCCTACGCTAGAAGAGATAGCAGGCTATGCCGGTTTCGAAGGGAATTTCAGAAGTCAATACCCGGTAGCACCAAGAATAGTGTCCCTCCACAAATTTTTGGACTTGTTAAGCATCAATCGGGATGTCCGAGATGGAAATTTGGCCAAAGGATTTTGAACCTTCTACTTTCTGTACCGACGATATGGGAATCCACGTGGCTTCGAAACACTAGATACTGGTCTTACTCACGCTGGGAATCAAGACAAATGGGAAGCTCGGAGAGGATTAGCTTTCATAGTGGCGTTCCTGGGTATTTTGGTTTGCCCGAGACAAGATGGGAACATAGAGATGGGTTTAGTAGGGATAGCTGACTTTATGGTGAGAAAGGCAAATGGGACTATAACGCCGTTGATCTTGCCAGAAATTTACCGAGCTCTTACTCGTTGTCGAGAAGGAGCAAAGTTCTTTGAAAGATGCAATATGTTATTACAAATATGGATGAATGAACACCTTTGCCACCATCCCGGATACTTGAATTGCGGTATGACTGGCCTCGAGTGCATTGAAAAACATGAAAAATGAGTAGAGGGTTATGAGTTTCTAGATGGTACGGAAGCATGGCATGCTCATTTGAGATATTTGACCGCAAATAAGATCGAATGGACATTCGGATGGCTCTCGATCAACGAACTAATCTATATGGCTCTCAAGTGCATAGGTGTGTTTTTTGCTGTTGATGGGTCTGCGGAGTATCCAGCCTTATGCCCCACACAGAGTCTTGCATCAGTTGGGCCGATACCAGACCATCCCACACAATGAAGATTTGAGTCAGCAAGTCATTGAGTTAGATCCAAAAGCTGCCTTCCCAGAAGAAAAAGTGTGTCAGGTTTGGCATCAGTGCAGATTCTTAGGGCCTAACACGCAAGTACGAGGCCTATCCAGAGGCGAGGTGGAGCCCAGTTATGTTGCTTGGTATGGTAAAAGATCCTGAGTTCAACATGAGCCTTACAGGCCCGCAAAGAGACCCCATGTCCAACAATTCACTGACGGAGCTCAGGTACAATGGGATTGGCTGACCAAAGAAAACGAATACAGGGCTACCATAAGCAAGTTGGAAAAGCAAGAAAAAGAACATCAATTCGAGAATAGCTTGCAAGTGGCGGCGGACGAAGGAGAAAAGAAAAAGCTAGCCAAAGAAAATGAGGCCCTTCGAGCTCAAATTCAGAAATTGGAAGTAGCGACAGAAAATTCAGTCCGAAGTGACAGAGATGAAAAGCTCATAGCTAACCTGCGGCAGAAAGCAAATGACTATTGTTTTGATTTGAATAAAGTAGAAAGTGAACTAGCCAAGGCTCAAAAGTTATGACGATGAGGTCGTAGGGTTAAAGAAAAGGGTCATCGCCATAGAAAACAAAATGATCAAACAGGCAAAAGACTTCAAAATTGAAAGGAAACATTGTTATACAACATTGGTGCAATTAGAAATAAATTTTCAAAAACTTCAGCAGCAAAATCATGCAGCTGAGCAAACTTTGGAAGCCAGGGCCCAGCAGATTGGGCGTTTGTTACAAGAAAAGGGCGCCATAAAAGAGATAATTAGAAGAATTGCCGACTACATCGTTATGAAGTTCCATATTTGTGAGGATATGACTCGCACTACCTTCTTTGTAGCAGTAAAGACATTTGTTAAACAGATAATGAATGACTTGGATCGACTTCAAAAGGAGCTTGCATATAGGCCCGCGGTGAGACCGAATGATGTCCCGCGGGCACTAGAAGCATTGATTTATTCATGATGTATTCGTTTGAGTCTGCATTTCCTTTTTGTTAAGCGTCTGTCAGTCATGTTGAGTTTTCTTTCTACTAGAGTCCGTCCAATTGTTTTCGAGTCTGTATTTTCTTCTGTTAGAATATAATATCTATTTTTGGAGTCTGTATTTCTTCTTTGAATCGAAGTCTGTTAGTCTTTTGGAATTTGTTAGTTTCGAGTTTGTAATGGAAGCATTTGTTGTTTTATTTAATGAAAACTGAAAATCCCAAAAATGTTTTATTTCGCACTTATCTACAAGAACTACGCTTGGTCTGATTCATGAGGGGTCATGATACGTAGGCAATCTCCATAGGATTCGACCGCAACCAAATAAAAAAGAGAGAGAGAGAGTAAAAGAAGGAAAGAAAATAAGAGGAAAACCAAGAGGAAAGAGCGGAAAAACAGGAAAGAAAAAGAGAAAATAAGAGAGAGTAAAAACAAAGAGAGAACAGAGGCCAGAATGAGAGGAAAGGAAAGAAAAGAAAAGAAAAGGGGATGTTTGCAATTAAAAGAAAGAAAAGGCCGGGATGACGCATACAACCAATCAAATACATAATAGAGACGGTTAATTGTTTAGGTGCATTCACGCCCAATGTGTGGTTACCAATCTATTAAAGCCTAATCGCTAACAAGGTTGTTTGTGTGATGTATTAAGTCCAGGTAGGTGGTTAGTTGACTGGCATTCTGGCAACTCACTCCTACAACACCTGATCGAAAGACAGGCTGAATATGGTCAACCAGGAACCGGAAACAAGTATTATCGACCCATCGAACGAGGTGAAAGAAATGGATGTTAATGCAATGAGGGAAGAAATGTATAAGCTGAAACAACAGATGGTTAAAATGTACCAAGCTTGGGCGAAGGGGCATCCACCACCGGTTTATCCCGCCAATCCTGCTTATATCCCACCATCAGCCCAACCTCCGGAGCCTCCCACTGTGAATTCATCTCCAACCTTTCCCCTCTACCAACAATGTCATGGTGCCACTTCCCATACTTCTCAAGTTCCACCACCCAAACAAGTCTCATACCATCCTCCACCAATTACACCTGTTTTTGTGGCACCTCCACCTGCTATATTATACCGATCTTCTAGTGAACCCCTGTTCCAAACTCACGACAATCAGTACTATCCCCCTGAACACACCTTCAAAGGTCCAGAACCATATCCTTACACTCCTCATCTTGATATCCCGGTAGAGACCAAAAAACCGCCCAAAAATCCCGAGCATGAAGAGATGGTCAGGAAGGTCAAAAGCTTAGAACAGTCGTTCCGAGATATGAGGGGACTGGGAGGTCAAGTAAGCGTGGCCTATAAGGATTTATGTCTGTTCCCAGATGTTCAATTGCCAGTGGGGTTCAAAATGCCCAAGTTTGATTTGTACGATGGGCATGGTGACCCAGTAGCACACTTAAGAGGATTTTGTAGCAAAATGAGAGGAGTAGGTGGAAGAGATGAATTGCTGATGGCGTATTTCAGCCAAAGTTTGAGCGGGTCGGCGTTAGAATGGTACACCAGACAAGATCATAGCAGGTGGTACACATGGGACGATTTGGCCTAAGCCTTCGTTTGTCATTTTCAGTATAATCTTGAAATCATCCCAGACCATCTGTCATTGACGAAGATCGAGAAGAAGCCCGGTGAGAGCTCGGGAATATGGGTTCCGTTGGAGAGAGCAAGCAGCGAGGGTTGACCGCCCGATGAAAGAGAGTGAGATGATTGATTATTTCTTGTAGGCTTTGGAGCCCACCTATTTTGGTCATTTGGTGTCAGCAGTGGGCAAGTCCTTTAATGAAGTTGTGAAAATGGGAGGCATGGTTGAGGAGGGACTCAAGTCCAATAAGATCATGAGTTACTCAACAATCAAAGCAACCACCTAGGCTACTCAAAATGGTACTAGGGGTGTACTCGGAAAGAAGAAGAAAGAGGATGTTGCAACAATCGAGTCGGCAGCTTGGGCCGGATCCAGGAACCTTCCCCGTTACTACAACCAGCCTCAACCCTGTCCCCAAACTTACCCCCACACACCACAACACTATTACCCACCGCCAAATCCCCATTTTTCTGTCCATCACGCACAAACCTATACCCAACCCCCCGCTCATGCACAATAGCGTGCGCCAGCTCCACAGAGTCCCTACCAAGCTCCGCAAGATACCCATCCACCCCCAAAAGCCTACAAAAATCCTCCTAGAACAGGTTTTCGGCCCAATCAAGCTTTTAAGAATGAGAGGTTGCAGAAGTAGAAGACTTTTACTCCATTAGGAGAATCCTATACTAGTCTATTCCACAGGCTGAGACAGTTGGGCATGTTGAACCCGATCGAAGCCAAACTGCCGAATCCCCTTCCCAGAAATCTTGATCGCTCGGTGAGTTGTGAGTATTGTTCAGGGGCCCTGGGCCATGACACAGAGAAATGCTGGAAACTAAAAATAGTTGTACAAGAGCTCATTTGTACTCATCGGATCGAGGTTCAGGCCCAACACCAAATATTAACCAGAATCTGCTACCAGCTCACCATGAGACCCATATGATTGAGTTGATACACAAGGGAGGGGAGGCTAAGAAACCCTCGCAGACAATGATGATGATCCGCTCCAGTGAAACTAGTTCAAAGGAAAAGGTAACCAGTGGGAAATCAATGGTCCAGTTGAAAGGGGTAGACAATAAGCCAGCTGTGGTAGCCGAGAAAGGGTCTTCAAGCACTGTTGCAGTGAAACCAGAGAAAGCTAAAGTGGTGGTATTAGGGGTTACAAGTAAACCTGTTGTGGTCGTGAAAGGTTCTCGCACAGAGCCTGTTATTATAAAACCACTAACTTAGCTTCCAGTGATCAACAGCAAGGCGGTCCCGTGGAATCATGATCGAATGACAGTAACTTACCAGGGTCAAGAGGTTAAAGAAGAAGTGTGTGAGACTCATGGTTTGACTCGATCGGGGAGATGCTTTGCCCCCGAAGAGTTGAGAAAAGCTAAGACCTCAAAAGGTAATCCAGTGTTGGTGAAGAAGGCAGTGACTGAGGAAGAAGCAGAAGAATTTCTGAGAAAGATGAAAGCACAAGACTATTCCATAATGGAATAGTTAAGGAAAACACCAGCTCAGATCTCGCTCTTGTCATTATTGATCCATTCAGATGAGCACTGTCGAGCTTTGATGAAAATCTTTAACAAAGCCCACGTTCCTGATAAAATTTCAGTAAACCACTTGGAAAAGATAGCTAACAAGATATTTGAGGTAAACCGAGTAACTTTTTCTGATGATGAGTTACCCGTGGAGGGTACCGAGCACAATAGAGCCCTCTATCTGACGGTGAAATGCAAAGATTTCGTGGTTACTCGGGTACTGGTTGACAACGGGTCTAGCACAAACATCTGTCCTCTCTCCACATTGAACAAGCTGCAAGTGGAAGATGAAAGAATTCATAAGAATAGTATTTGCGTTCGGGGATTCGATGGTGGAGGGAAGGATTTAGTCGGGGACATAGTGCTTGAGCTCACAATAGGGCCAGTTGAATTTACTATGGAATTCCAGGTGCTCGATATGGCTGTTTCATACAATCTGTTGTTGGGACGATCCTAGATCCATACTGCCAAAGCCGTCCCATCTACTCTGCATCAAATGGTCAAGTTTGAATGGGATCGACAGGAAATTGTTGTACATGGCGAAGATAATTTGTGTGTGCCCAATGGTGCCATTTTTTCGTTCATAGAGGTTGACAATGGCAAGGGACCATGGGTTTATCAGGTTTTTGACACAGTATCGGTAGAGAAAATTCCGGAAGGAAAGCTACTCCTCTTCCTACCCGGAGGGAGTCTTGGTAGTGGATTTTGATTTTCTTTAGTTGTCCGAATTATTCCAGGGTCTGTAATTCTGATATTATGTTCCCTCCAGTTAGATGTGTTAAAACCCTGTTATCTTTATATTCAATGAAATGCAATTGTTCCCTTTCCTTCATTTTTCTAATTTTATTTTGTTTTCTTCTTTTGTACAGTTCTTTTTATGCTAATATCAATGACATGACATGCGTGAGGAATCTTCGGCCCAGTTTTAAAAGCCAATCTAACTCTGAAATAATAATACAAGAAATTGAGTGTGATGACGAGTTGGAATTTGAGGATGATGAGGCCTATGAAGAAATTAGCAAGGAACTAAGTCATTTTGAGGAAAAGCCCAAACCTAATTTGAATGACATAGAAGCAATTAATCTAGGGGACCAAGAAAATGTTCGTGAAACTAAAATAAGTGTACATATGGAACCTCAACTCAGGGAGGAGATAATTTAAGCACTACTCGAATACAAATATGTTTTTGCATGGTCCTATAACGACATGACGGGTCTGAGCACTGATTTAGTGGTTCACAAGTTGCCCACTGACCCGACATTCCCTACTATAAAACAAAATCTAAGGAAGTTCAAAATGGATATGAGTGTAAAGATCAAGGAAGAGGTCACCAAGCAGTTCGATGCCAAAGTCATTCGGGTCACCCGGTATCCCACCTGGTTAGCCAATGTTGTGCCTGTACCGAAGAAGGATGGCAAGACCAGGGTGTGTGTTGACTATCGGGATCTCAACAAGGCGAGTCCAAAAGACAATTTCTTGTTGCCGAACATCCATATCTTGATTAATAATTGCGCCAAACATGAGATTGGTTCTTTTGTGGATTGTTACGTGGGTTATCATCAGATCTTAATGGATGAGGAAGATGCAGAAAAGACGGTATTCATCACGCTGTGGGGAACGTACTGCTATCTGGTCATGCCATTTGGTTTGAGAAATGTTGGGGAAACCTACTTGAGGGTAATGACAACAATATTCCATGATATGATACACCAGGAAATCGAGGTGAATGTGGAAGATGTGATCGTGAAGTCTAGAAAGCAGCCTGACCATGTTAGGGATCTAAAGAAGTTCTTCTAAAGCTTCGCAAGTACAATCTCAAGCTTAATCCTACAAAGTGTGTTTTTGGGGTGCCGTCTGAAAAGTTGTTGGGGTTCGTAGTCAGCCGTCGGGGCATTGAATTGGACCTATCAACAATCAAGGCCATCCAGGAATTGCCACCTCCGAAAAACAAGACCGAGGTGATGAGTTTGTTGTGGAGATTGAATTATATCAGCAGGTTCATCGCTCAGCTCACGACAACTTGCGAGCCAATCTTAAAATTGTTAAAAAAGGATGTTGCGGTCAAGTGGAAAGATGAATGTCAGGAGGCATTTGATAAAATAAAGGGGTATCTGTCAAATCTACCCGTGTTGGTCCCGCCAGAACCAGGGCGACCTTTGATTCTATATTTGACGGTATTGGACAATTCATTTGGCTGTGTATTGGGTCAACATGATATCACTGGCAGAAAGGAGCATGCCATATATTATCTTAGCAAGAAATTCACACTGTACGAGGTCAAGTACACTCAGCTCGAGAGGACCTGTTGCGCTCTAACCTGGGTAGCACAGAAGCTGAAACATTATTTGTCATCTTACACTACCTATCTCATATCTCGCTTGGATCCATTGAAGTATATCTTTCAGAAGCCTATGCCCACAAGGAGGCTTGCAAAGTGGCAGATCCTGCTCATAGAGTTTGACATCGTCTACGTGACTCGAACTGCAATGAAAGCACAGGCCTTGGTGGACCATTTGGCCGAGAACCCGGTTGATGAAGATTATGAACCTTTGAAAACTTATTTCCTTGATGAAGAGGTGATGCACATTGATGAGTTAGAACAAGTTGAGAAGCCTGGATGGAAACTTTTCTTTGATGGAGCCGCAAACATGAAGGGCGTGGGGATAGGAGCAGTACTTATTTCTGAAACAGGGCAACACTACCCTGTTACAGCTCAGCTTCATTTTTACTGTATCAACAACATGGCTGAGTACGAGGCATGTATTTTGGGTTTGAGGTTAGCTGTAGATATGGTTGCCCAGGAAGTCTTGGTCTTGGGTGACTCGGACCTCCTAGTGCATCAAATTCAAGAAGAATGGGAAACACGGGATTTGAAACTCATACTATACAGACAATGTTTGCATGATCTTTGTCAACGTTTTCAGTCGATAGAATTCAGGCATATCCCAAGGATCCATAATGAAGTCGACGATGCTTTGGCTACTCTTGCATCAATGTTACATCATCTAGATAAGGCTTATGTGGACCCTTTGCAGATTCAGGTACGTGATAAGCATGCTTACTGTAATATGGTAGAAGAAGAACTTAATGGGGAGCCATGGTTTCATGATATCAAAGAATACCTCCAGATGGGGGTATATCCGGTACAGGCCACTGGTGATCATAAAACAACAATTCAACGATTGGAAAGCAGATTTTTCTTCAGTGGATGGATGTTATACAAAAGAACTCCAGACCTTGGATTGCTAAGATGCATAGATACCAGACATGCCAAAGTTATCATGACTGAGGTCCACTCCAGAGTTTATGGACCGCATATTAGTGGGTACGTTCTAGCAAAGAAGATTCTCCGAGCAGGTTATTACTGGCTTACTGTGGAACGGGATTGCATCGGTTTTGTGCGTAAATGTCATCAGTGCCAGGTGCATGGAGATTTGATTCATTCTCCACCATCTGAATTACATATAATGTTTGCACCATGGCCTTTTGTTGCTTGGGGCATGAATTTCATTGGGCCAATCGAGCCAGCAGCCTCAAACTGACACAAGTTTATTCTAATAGCCATTGAATATTTCATCAAGTGGGTTGAAGCGAAAACTTTCAAATCTGTGACCAAGAAAGCGGTAGTCGATTTTGTGCATTCAAATATCATCTGTCGGTTTGGGATTCCAAAGGTAATCATCACAGACAATGGTGCTAATCTCAACAGTCATCTGATGGCGGAGACCTGTCAGTAGTTTAAGATTGTACATCACAATTCCACCCCATATCGCCCTAAAGCGAATGGAGCAGTCGAGGCAGCCAACAAGAATATAAAGAAGATACTTCGAAAAATGGTTGAAGGTTCTAGATAGTGGCATGAAAAGTTGTCGTTTGCATTGATGGGTTATCGCACTACTGTCCGTACTTCAGTAGGAGCCACTCCTTATTTGTTGGTGTATGGCACGGAGGTGGTGATACCCGCAGAAATTGAAATCCCATCCCTTCAGATTGTCGCTGAGGCGGAAATTGATGACGTTGAATGGGTCAAAACCCGCTTGGAACAATCAATTCTGATTGATGAAAAGAGATTGTCAACAGTGTGTCACGGCTAATTGTACCAACAGAGAATGGCGAGGGCATATAACAAGAAGGTACGTCCACGGAAGTTTGAAGTGGGTCAGTTAGTGTTGAGACATATTTGCCTCATCAGGCTGAAGCAAAAGGAAAATTCGCCCCAAACTGGCAGGGGCCATTTGTTGTATCTAGAGTATTATCCAATGGCGCGTTGTATTTGACAGATGTAGAAGGGAAATGTGTAGAAATGACTATCAATTCCGATGCAGTCAAAAGATACTATGTATGATTTCTTCCTTTGATTGTACTTGTTTGTATTTGGCATATTTTGAACATTGAAATGGCGAAGACATTTTGTTCTGCTATCTAAACACTTTATCCAATGTTACCCCCTTTTGAGCCTTATTTATTTTCTTTTATACCCCTCTTTGGGGATCAACATCACAATTCAGAACGCAAGTGCGAAGGATAAGTAAGTGAAAAGAAAAGAAAGAATGAACAAGAAAGGAAAAGGGAAAAGAAAAATGAAAAGAGAGAAGAAAGAGAAAAAAAGAAAAGAAGAAAAAAGAAGAAGAAGAAGAAGAAGAAGAAGAAGAGAAAAAAAGGGAAAAAGAAGAAAGAAAAGACAACAAAACAACCAAAAGAGAAAAGGAAGAAAGAAAAGAAAAGAAAAGAGAAAGAGAAAAGAAAATCACAACGATAGAGCAATTCCTATGTTATGAAATACGTTCGACCTGATTCCTTTTAAGGATACGTAGGTAGCCTCGTGGTTCGGTCCCATCAAACAAAATCCAAAAGTCCCCATGCAAGAAACGGGGCAGAAGTTGTGGTTGTTGTGAGAAATTTGATTCCGAAAGTTGTAATTTTAACCCAGTTGAATTATTTTGAGCCTTTTATACCCTTTCTTCCTAACCTTGTCGAAAAGCCTGCATTATGGTCCAAAGAAAAACCTTTTGATCAGTCTTTGAGAAATGCCAAGTCGAGCAGGTAAAGTGTAATTCATGTCAGGGGAAACACTCTGGTTCAAGCAGGAAAAATAAAATGAGAGAGTCTTATTGGTGAAAACCTTCATAGGCACCGTAAGGCGACGGGAGTTGAGAGAAATAATAATGAGAGAGTCTTATTGGTGAAAACCTTCACAGGCACCATAAGGCGACGGGAGTTGAGAGAAAAATGAGAGAGTCTTATTGGTGAAAACCCTCACGGGCACTGTAAGGTGAAAGTGAGTTGAGAGATGAACGAATGAAAGAGGTCTACTGGGGAAAACCTTTCAAGGCATCGTAGGATGGACAAGGTCAAGTTTTGGGTAAAGTAATCAGGTCATGGAAATTCGAGGGCAACGAAGTACGACAACTGAAAGTTTATTGGTTGGATATATTGGGCCGACTAATCCGAAATGCATGTCATGATCATTGGTACCAGCTGTTCCACTCAGATAAGTTTCTTTTTCTTTTTCCTTTTGTAGCAGTCATCTGGTTTTGGATTCTTCTTATCCTTAACCCCCAAAGTCATTGCATTTCATTTTCTTTTGGGTAATTATCTAAAGATGTTTCAATGTCAGCCTTGTCAAAATCAAGTGAAAAGGATTTCAAAGCTCATTACCGACTTCCAAAATTGCAAAGCACAGAGTGGTCAAAGCACACTAAGGATAACATGATGTAAGAGAGGGGTACAAGGAATCACCCGAAGTTTCATCGGTGGAATGGATTGGTAATGTCATGGGAGATGCAAAGGTTCAGATAAAAAGGTCAGAGGTAGAACAACAGCATGGGTATAGAACACTCGGTTCATCAAAGGTCATGGGGTTTGAAAGTTGGTCAGAAAGACAAAGCGGTTCAGGGCCAGTTTCGGGAAGCCAGTCAGAACGAAACAATGCAGTGGAAAGATCTTCAGCAAGAATGCCATCAGCTAACCGCCATTTTAAACTGACAAATTTTCTTTGCTTAAAACAGGGGCAGAAAAGTTCATTTGTTTCAGAGGAACTCTCCATGGAGAAAGGCAGTCAACAAACAGGTTTGATTTTTGATTTTCAGGACCCTCCTGGAAAATGGGACCTAGTTTAAATGTTTAGAAGTAGCATAATCTAGCATAAATGCATCCCAAAGGAATATAAGTTGGCTTAGAAGTTTGCATGTTCGAGATAGGATTCAATTAGGAGTTTCCAGGACCCTCCTGAATAATTGGACTTAGCTTTAAGATTTTGATTAGATAACAACATTTAGCATAAACACTGCTGTAGGGTAGTATAATTCAGACATGAAAGTTGTCACCCTTAAGATAAAATTTGACCTTTGATTTTCAGGACCCTTCTGGATAATGGGGAGTAGTTTAAAGATCCTCTTAGATAGTAAGATTTAGCAAAAGTCACACCTGTAGAAGATATAACTTAGATTTTAAATTGTCGTTTAGTTAAGAGTTGTCAGGACCCCCCTGAATAATGGGACCTAGCTTTCAAATCCTTAGTAACACTTGGTAATATGATTTATTTTTACAATCACATATGTCCCCAGCCTC
The DNA here is from genome assembly GCF_000393655.2 of Nicotiana sylvestris. Classification (NCBI taxonomy): domain Eukaryota; kingdom Viridiplantae; phylum Streptophyta; class Magnoliopsida; order Solanales; family Solanaceae; genus Nicotiana; species Nicotiana sylvestris. The sequence goes on along the minus strand of NC_091067.1, from coordinate 26,066,299 downwards.
CAAACTGGAGCAGAAAATTTTCTTTGTTTTTGTCTGTTTTGTTGAAGTCAGGAGCCCGCCTGGAGAGCAGGGAATATATTTCAAGTTGAAGTCAGGAGCCCGCCTGGAGAGTAGGGAATACTTTCAAGTTAGCAGTCAGGAGCCTGCCGGGAGAACAAGGGAGTACAATTTAAGTTTTAGTTTTCAAATTCTTTGCTTTGTTCATTTTGAAGTCAGGAGCCCGCCTGGAGAACAAAGGAATACATTTAAAGTTGAAGTCAGGAGCCCGCCTGGAGAGTATGGAATACATTCAAATGCAACAGTCAGGAGCCTGCCTGGAGAGCAGGGAATACTTTCAAGCGCAACAGTCAGGAGCCCGCCTGGAGAACAAGGGAGTACAATTTAAATTTAGCTTTCAAATTCTTTGCTTTGTCTATGTTGAAGTCAGGATCCCGCCTGAAAAGCAGGGAATACATTTCAAATGCAGTAGTCAGGATCCCACTTGGAGAACAGGGAATACTTTTAAGCCAACAATCAGGATCCCGCCTGGAGAACAATGGAGTACAATTCAAGTTTTAGCTTTCAAGTTCTTATCGATATTTGGTAATGTGGTACATTTTACACTTACATCTGTGCCCAGCCACCAAACTGGGGCATAAAAATTTTCTTTGTTTTGTCTATGGTGAAGTCAGGAGCCCGCCTGGAGAGCAGGGAATACATTTCAAGTTAGCAGTCAGGAGCCTGCCTGGAGAGCAGAGAATACATATCAAGTTCAGCAGTCAGGCACCCACCTGAAGAAGGGGAAAACATCTCAGTTTACAATTCAAGATGACAACAAACGAATGTTTCAGAGAGAGTGGAGGATAACAAGGCAACAAGAAATGCAAGAGCAAGCTTGAAGATATAGATAGGACTTTTGTAATCCATAGATCATAGTCTAGTCTAGCTTCTTTTATTTTATCATGGTGTAATAAGGGGGTTTAGTAAGCAGTAGCAGCAGTGGAAGCCCGACTTCGTGGTAGTCCCAGCTACCAAAACTTCCCAAACTACACTGACCTGATTCCTTTTTAGCCAAGGACATGTAGGCAACATCAGAAGCAGGGTGCGGCCAAATCTTTCAAAAATGCTTCACGCGGAGTATTCAAACGGGCAAAAATCACTCGTATCCGCTCACTTATCTTTGCACGAAAACTCTTCATGTTTCCGAGCAAAGAAGGGCACCTGTGAGCACGTGATTTTTGCCCTATATGTATTACTCCAACAAATTCAAAACAAAATAATTTCTTTCAGTGTTTGCAATTTTGTTGGATTTCGTGTCATTTTCTATTAATTATTTACATTTGTCTGTGCACGTTTATTTCAGTTAATTCATGAAAAATACAAAAATATGTTGCATCTGCATTTAGGATTTAATTTAATATTTTTAGATTAATTAACAAATTAATTTGTTTTATAAAAATGAAAATCACAAAAATAATTCATTTGGCATTTTTACATTTTTAATTTTGAATTGTGTAATTGTTCTTTAAATTTAGGATTTAATTAATTAATAAAAAACACTATTGGGTAGGATAATATAGTTTAAAAATAATTATTAATTAATTTAGGATTTATTTTAATTTTGAAAAAAGAAAAGAATTGTGAATTGAAAAGGAAAAAGAAGGAAATAAAGAAGGTTTAAATTTGGTCTCAAACCCATTCCAACCGTCCCAGCCCAAACGGAAACCACCCAATACCCAACCCAACCCATGCCTGACCTGGTCCGGATTCCCCCCCCCCCAAACGAAAAGACGTCGTTTCGATCAATATTGATCTGAGCCGTTGATCTCCCCTTGATCGAACGGCTCAGAATTGAAGCCTTGGGAATATTTAAGTGTCCAAATCTGTTCCCCCCCCCCTTCAGAACCCTTCTACTCAATACCCCATCAGAACACCCCAAAACCCTAGCTGAGCCGCCCCTAAATACACCACCGTCCGGTGGCGGCGACACCTCCAAACGTCACCAAAATCATACCACTGAACCACCCTGACTCCCTCGTTCCGAATCCCCACTCCATTTCCCTAGAATGTTGCCCCATCCTCTCGAATCTTAGATCAGAAACGAGCCCAGAAATCCCAAGTCGAGATTTGGCAAAATTTCGTGCCGAATATGAGTTTATTGGTGTGTTCTTCGTAAGAGCGCACGATTAACCTCAGATTTGGCCGGAAAATCCAAGGATCTGAAGACCCAGGCTTCCCTTCTATTTTTTGAATTTTTCTCAGGTATTTATTTCTTTCTTTCTTTTGATTTAATCTGTCCCTCATTTATTTTTTGATTTTCTGTTTCTTCTCCTCGTCTCGAATCATTCTCATTTGGTTCCGGAATCTATTCATTCATGCATGAGTAGTCAGAGTCCTGTTAGATTAGTTGTCAAAATTCTTATTTAATGAACCATTTAGTCTGAAGTTTAATCGTTATGTGTTATTTGGTAGTCAGATAATTGCTAATTGGATCGTCTCAATTTTGATTTGGGTTGCCTTCTCTTTAAGTTTGTTTCGGATTGAGTTTGGGGTTTGGTCAGTTGCAACTCATTGAGTGAAGGCCCAAATTTTGAAGCCTGCCCGTTGGACAAGATTGGGTCTAGGTCTTTGTTCATTTGACCCTATTTGGTCCAAGGTAAATTTCAGGGCACTTAGGGATAATTGGGGCAATACACTGAGAGAATCTCTCAAGTAACCACCCAAGATGCTTCCTAGAAAGCTGAAAATAACCTGGCTTGGATACCAAGTCTGAAAATAAGGGACTAATTAGCAAAAACAAAAATAAGAAAAGGACTAAAATAAAAAGCTGAACACTTAAGGCTGCCCTATTTTCTTGCCTATAAAGGCATCATTTCTTGCCTTTCAAGGCAAGACCTAAGAGCTGAAATTTAGAAAAGGCACAACGGCTGAAAATTAGAGTAAAAATTAATGTTTCATTGAAATTCACTCTGTAATTCCTTCAGTTTTCAAATCCTGAAAAGAGTTTCTGATTGATATAGTCTTAAAATGGACTGAGATTGGGTGTTTGAGGTTTAATTTTGATGTTGTTTTGGGTATTGTTCGAGTGGGATTATCTTCATTTTGTTTTCAAGTTCATCTTGGTTGAGTTGGTGTTGCTGGTATTGGCCTGCTACTGTTCTGTTGCTGACTCTCCATTTTCTGCTTTTATTTTCGAATTCCAGGTACAAGTTCTGGACATTCATGATGTAAGGCTTGATTCAAGGATGAAATGGAAGCACCATTATGCTTTAGTTCTTTGTTTCTTTGCTTGATGTTTATATTTCTTCATTTATTCATAGTATAGTCATAGTTAAATTCTCTTTAAGTAATCAAACTCTCATGCTATAATTAGTTGTGAACTGTGGAGACTATGACATATTTGGATCTTGTTGTTTATTCAGTTTTAGTGTTATAAGTCAATTTTGCAATCCTTGTTATCTGTGTGTAGAAGTGTAAGCTTGAAATTCATATAGCAATTTGGACGAGCCTTAATAATTGGGCTATGTTGTTCACAAAGTATGGAAGTCATCAGTGGTTTAATTTATAAGGGTATTGTTTCCGGTCAAGTGTTTTCAAGGTTGCTTCACGTTTAAATGTTAGTTTAGGTTTAAAAGTTTGAAATATTATGTGAGCATGAAAGTGATCAATGTGTGTTTGGTACAAGTACCAACCCTGTGGTGAATGAATGCTTCAGTAGTCAGTTGCCATAACTTCAGTTTTGTGGTCATTCGATTCGAGTGTGGAAATCTGCAGATTTTTAAAGTTCAGTCGTTCATGCGTTTCTTTAGTTTGAAAACTTTCCTCTTGCGGCTGTCTGGACTCGATCCTTTGATCTCTTTCTCATTCGACTTGGGCATGCTTTTGTTTTAATTGGGCCTGCCTCAAGCCCAAAATCAATTCCGGCCTGGCGTGCTAAGGCGTGACCGTCTTCAGCTATTAGGGGGCCTCTATCTTGTATGCATCTTATGGACTGGGCTCCTTTGGGTTTATGAATTGAATTAGTAACTGGTTCATTAATGATTAAATATTGTAGGCTTTGGGCTTTTCTAAAAATAGATATTAGGATTTCAATAAGGTGTTTTAGATTACTGTTAGGTCTTTCATTTCTTTAATCAAGTTCAAATAAATCGAGGCGTGCCATTTAGCGAATTTTTCATGGCCCTCGTAAAGTTAAAGCACGTAGTTGCTTTAGGCACGCTATTTTAATAATTTTACTCTCATAAACTCGGGTGCACATTTCATGTGACCCAAATCAAATCTTGAAACGTTGAATAAAATATGTTTTTTATTGTGGGTGCATTTCATGAGGCGCGATCCAAAGACGTGTTTTAAACGACGTTCCATCTTCTTTAAAAATAATTAAAAGCGGCCAAAAGGTTAATTTTGCACATAGGTTCAAAATATCCTAAAATCAGATTATTAAGCCGAATATAACAGTTGAGCGACCGTGCTAGAACCACGGAACTCGGGAATGCCTAACACCTTCTCCCGGGTTAACAAAATTCCTTACTCGGATTTCTGGTTTGCGGACTGTTAAACAGAGTCATATTTTCCTCGATTTGGGATTCAACCGATGAATTGGGACACCCTAAATCTCCCAAGTGGTGACTTTGAATCTTTTATATAAATCCCGTTTCGATTGTCCTTTTATTGGAAAAACTCTTTTACACCCTTCCGGGGGTGTAAGTGAAAAAAGGAGGTGAGACAATCTCTCCAAATGTGAATTTTGGTTGAACTCAGTAGCGTTCCTTGGCCATGTGATATCTGACGAGGGTATTAGTGTTGACACTCAGAAGATCGATGCAGTAAAGAATTGGCCGAGACCTACAACACCATCAGAGGTCCGCAGCTTCCTGGGGCTAGCAGGATATTATAGGCGGTTTGTAGAAGGGTTTTACTCTATATCAGCACCATTGACTAAGTTAACATAGAAAGCTACCAAGTTCCAGTGGTCTGACACTTGTGAACGTAGTTTTCAGGAGCTGAAGAATCGATTGACTTTCGCACCAGTGCTCACTCTTCCTAAAGGAACAGAAGGTTATGTGGTATATTGTGATGCCTCAGGTATAGGTTTGGGGTGTGTATTGATTCAGCGTGGGAAGGTGATTGCTTATGCATCAAGACAATTGAAGAAGCATGAAAAGAATTATCCAACCCATGATCTGGAATTGGCTGCAGTAATATATGCTTTGAAGATATGGCGGCACTACTTATACGGTATCCATGTTGACATCTACACAGATCACAAGAGTTTACAATACTTTTGCAAGCAGAAAGAGTTGAATTTGAGGCAGCATAGGTGGCTTGAATTACTAAAATATGATGATGTCGAGATATTGTATCATCCCGGTAAAGCCAATGTTGTGGCAGACGCTCTCAGCTGTAAGTCAATGGGTAGCTTACTACATATTGAGACAGGTAGATGGTGTTTTTTTTTAAAAAGATTCATCAGCTAGCCAATATGAGAATTAGATTGTTAGACTCTGATGATGGAGGTGTTACTGTACAGAATACATCAGAATCATCTTTGGTAGCTGAGGTAAAACCACGACAATATGAATATCCTATCTTAGTACGATTAAGAGAGAGCATTCAGCAGTGTAAAAGTATGGCTTTTGAGATCGAAAGATATGGGTCACTGAGATTCCAGGGCCGATTATGTGCCTAATGTGGCAGGGTTGCGAGAGAAGATTATGAATGAGATTCATCAATCCCGGTATTACATCCATCCCGGCTCAACAAAGATGGATCATGATGTTAAGGAGCAGTATTGGTGGGATAACATGAAGAAGTCTATTGCATAATTTTTAGCCCAGTGTCTCAATTGTCAACAAGTAAAGATAGAACATCAGAAACCCGGTGGATTGCTTTAGAATATAGATATTCTGACCTGGAAGTAGGAGGTGATTAATATGGACTTCATTATTGGATTACCTCGCGCTTATCATAAGTTTGACTCCATCTGGGTGATAATTGATCGACTTACAAAATGTGCCCATTTTCTCCTAGTTAAGACAACTTACACGGCTGAAGATTATGCAAAGTTGTATATCAAGGAGATTGTTAACCTTCATGGTGTGCCGGTATCTATTATATCAGACCAAGGAGCTCAATTTACGGCTAACTTTTGGAGGTCTTTTCAAAAGGGTTTAGGCACACAAGTGAATCTCAGCACTGCATTTCATCCGCAGACTGACGGACAGGTTGAACGTACCATTCAGACACTTGAAGATATGCTACGAGCATATGTTCTAGATTTTAAAGGTAATTGGGATGATCATCTTCCACTCATAGAATTTGCCTATAATAATAGCAATCATTCCAGTATTAAAATGGCCCTATACGAGGCACTATACGGGAGGAGATGTAGATCACCAGTTGGATGGTTCGAAGTCAGTGAAACAAAATTATATGGGCCAGATTTGATTCACCAACTATTGAGAAGGTGAAAGTGATACAAGAGCGATTGAGGACGACACAAAGCAGGAAAAAATCTTATTCTGATGTCCGACGTCATGATCTGGAGTTTGAGGTTGGTGATTAGGTTTTCCTGAGGATCTCACCAATGAAGGATGTTATGCGTTTTGGGAAGAAAGGTAAACTGAGTCCAAGGTATATCGGGTCGTATAAAATTCTTCGACGAATTGGACAGGTTGCTTATAAGTTAGAATTGCCATCCGAATTGGAATTTGTCCGCCCGGTATTCCATGTATCTATGTTGAGGAAATGTATTGGAGACCATTCTCGAGTTGTCCCTATCAAAGATGTACAAGTTACAGATAACCTATCATATGAAGAAGTGCTAGTGGCTATATTAGATCAACAAGTCCGCAAGTTGAGAACAAAAGATGTAGCTTCCGTCAAAATATTGTGGAGGAACAAGAATATGGAAGAAATGACATGGGAAGCAGAAGAGGAGATGAAGTCTAAATACCCGTACCTATTCCAGAATGAAGATAACAAGGATGATGGTTGAACACATGATACATTGGAAGGTGAAATGGCTCTATGAGGTAAGCAATAAATTGAGAATACTCTTCCTTAATACAAAATGGTGATATGCAGATAATGTAAATATCCATAATGCTTTGTATAGCCTTGTGAGGTCATATGTTGGGCTTAACTGCTTGCAAGTTTTTCTAGTGACCATTTTATAGGGGAAAATTAATCGGGAATTTCCATTGGAATCCACGATGATTTGGACTCCCCATAGACCCTTACATTCGAGGACGAATGTTCCTAAGGGGGGGAGGGTGTTACAACCCATATTCACATATGTTAGCACATGCCATAAGGTAGTCAACGTAAATACATGAAGATATTATCTTTAAGATGATAAGAAGTTAATCCTATTGCTCTTAAATGATACAAAGGTGTATAAGGGTGGTTAACAAGTATTAGAAGTTAAACGAATCAAGGATGTTGTCAGCCGTATTTTCGGATAAATCTAGAGGTGCTTAATACACTCAAGAATTAGTGTTTTAAGGTATTTGAATCATATAATATCCGTATTATAAGTCTTGAAGTCAAATAAGTTATGAGACAAAAGTCGACAAACGTTGTCACAACTTAGGTTCATAATTTTACTTAAATATTAGGTCAAATGTTACTAAGCTTTTCTCCCAATTTACTTAGAATTATGGGGTAATATACCAACAAAATTGAAGATCTATGAGTCTAGTTTCCAACGCATTAAACCGTTCATCGATACGATCTCGAAGTAGAGATATATTCATGTTTTTGTGAGACTGTTCCAAGCACCTCTCTATGGGGCCCACTTAGGCGGTTTAAGAGATTTAGGTATATATATGATGCCTCCAACCCGTTTTAATTCATTTATTTCACGATATTCAGACCTTAGAACCCTAGGAACACCCTCTCAAGGTTCTCTCAAGATTCAAGACCCAAACAAAGGGCAAACAACACAAATCAAGTGTGGGGAATCCCGTGGCACTAGTAAGTTTCTTTTTCTTCTTGTTGTTGCTCATTTTTGTGTTGTTCCAGCTTGTGTAGGAGGTATTTTTAAAAGGTTTATGTTCTGTAAATACTCCCTCGAGTTCTTAATATCAACCGTAGGTGATTTCAAGCCTTCTAAAGTTATTTTAGTGCCGAAACGTACTAATTGATTGCTAGTTTCGCTTTTTTGTTGTTGTGGCAGCATTAGAGGGATATTTCATGGAAAATTAAGGTCAAATTGGAGTTGTTCTTTTTGTATAAAGGTAAGGAACCTCTTACTCTATATGTATTTAAGATTATCCAAGTTGCGGCTAAGTCATTGCAGCTTGAACTTGTGGAATATATATCGAAAGGCTTGGTAGTAATGATATCGGTTGGTGGACTTTTTTGGGAGGTTCAATATGATTAACATTGATGTTGTTTGGCCTGTTTGGTGATTTTTTTCACTTGTGGAAGTCATATAAATAGAGGAGGTGTTGTCCGTTTTATCATAAAATAGGTTGTGGTCGGTACATAATAGTTACGACGCTTAAACGTTAACGATAGTGTCATTTCTCCTATTGTAGACTAAGGAGTCTTGACATTTGCATAGCTTGAGGTTGGGCTGTATATACAAGGTATGTGAGGCTATCCCTTTCCTTCTTTTGCATGACTCCGATTATACATAATGTATTGAACGAGCTTCCAAAGATACTCTACTCTTAGAAGCTAGCAGTACTTACATTGTTTCCCTCTTATGGAACGATTAATGTTGATGTTGCTTCTCTTATTCTTATATTATAAATGCTGTTGGTACTTCCTAATTCTTATAAGGTTCATAGTGAAGAGTTAATCCTAATAACGTGTATAGAGGATACCGACCTTACATCACTCCGAAAGGTTTAGAACGTGATTCCATGAGTCGAGCATGCAGTATATATATATATATATCTATTTTACTCAACCGAGCCATGCTATAGTCGACCGAGTACGACACCTATTGTGAAACCACTGATCAGTTGGGTTTTACCGAGCTCCACGTGGCCGGGTACAATTATACCGAGTCTCATGATGGTCGAGTATGTTTTTACCGAGCCAATTATGGCCGGGTATGATATGATGATGATGATGCCCATGGAGGCGTATGTTTTAAAAGTTTATGCATATATACATATGTATCATGCATTGCATGTCAGTAGCCCTCAGAGGTACCCACACGTTACAGGTTGTATATTCTCTATCCCTGCTTATATTACTGTTCGTACTTATGGTTCCCTGCCTTACATACTCAGTACTTTATTCGTACTGACGTCCTTTTATTTGTGGAAGCTGCATGTCGTGCTGCAGGTCCTGATAGACAGCCAGGCGCAGCTCCTCCACCACAGTAGCTGGTCCAATTCAGCAGTGATTGGCGAGATCCCTTCTTCGAACTTGCCGTGGTCTTGGTATGAATTTTTGTTATAGACATTATGGGTATGTCGGGGCCCTATTCCGGCAATGTTGCAGCACTTATGTTCCCTTGGAGGATCATAGACAGGTGTCGACTCATGTATAGTTTGGTATGCTTTGTTGGTTGATTCTTGTTGTATAGTCTTTCATGGTAGTGTGGTAGCTCGTACCTTATATATAGTTTCTTGATTGTCTGGTCATCCTATGTTATGTACGTTCATGTCATCATCTTTTGTTGTTAGTTTTTCATGATCCATGTCTACCAATTATATTGATCTCGTCGGCCCTAAAAGATAATAAAGAAGGTTAGATAAAATGTACGTTGGTGCTCGGCAAGTATGGCCGGGTGCTAGTCATGGCCCTCAAGTTTGGGTCGTGACAATTATTGGGTAAAGAAATGACTTCAACCCATTTAGACACTCAAACAAAATGTAGGTGTTTCCACAAGAACTCACAAAGATCCCATGAAGTCAATGCCCCAAACATCAAAGATATCAATATCCAAGATGGTTGTAAGGGGCTTCTCATGTTTCTTTGAAATTTCACCAGCCCGTTGACATTCATCACATCTTCTCACCAACTCATTTGCATATCTGTAGAGAGCAAGCTAATAGAAACCACAACTTAAGACTTCAACCGCAGTTCCTACTCCACCATGATGATCGACATAGAGAGAAGAATGACAAGCCCCAAGAATATAACTTTGTTCATCCTCCGGTACACATATTCTAATTACCCATCCGTGTATATCCCAAAAAGGTATGGTTCATCCCAATAGTAGTTTTACAATCCCTCCTGATCTTCTTCCTTTATTTTGAAGTGCAATCTTGTGGAATGATACCACTCGGAAGGAAATTTTCCAAATCCAATAACCATGGTACCTCTTTCATTGAAAGTGCCAAGAGTTGCTCATAAGGGAAAGAATCATTGATTTCAAGGCCATCATGTGGCCTCCCCTCCTCCTCCAAACGAGACAAGTGGTCCGCCACTTGATTTTCACTTCCCTTATTTTATTGGATATCAATATCAAACTCTTTTAACAAAAGCACTCATATCATCAAATAAGCTTTAGATTCCTTTTTTCTCATAAAATAGTGAAGCGCCGCATGATCCATGTAAACAATAACTTTGGCACCCATCAATTATGGGTAGAACTTCTCAATTGCAAACACAATAGCAAGAAGCTCCTTCTCTGAAGCGGTATAGTTGACTTGGGCACTTTTTATGGTCTTACTAGCACAATCGATCGTGTAAAAAACTTTGTTGATACATTGAACCAAACAGCCCCAACCGCTACATCACTTTCATCACACATGAGCTCGAACGGGCAAACTCCAATTTGGAATGTAATGATACTTGAGCTTCAATTGTCCAAAAGCTCTCATATCATCATTATTGAAATATAATTTGGAATCTTTCTTGAGGAGTTTTCACAAATGGTTCACCACTTTAAAGAAATCTTTGATAAATCGCCGGTAGAATCATGCAAGGCCCAAGAAACTCCTCACACCCTTCACCAAAAGGGGGGTGGAAGCTTAGAAATAACTTTAATCTTCACCTTATCTTCTTCGATATCGTTCTTTGAAATCTTGTGGCCAAGGAAGATGCCTTTCTCAATGATACAATGAAATTTCTCCCAATTAAATACTAAATTTGTTTCCTCACATCTATCCAAAAACATTATCCAAATTAGCAAAAAATCATCGAATGAATCCCCAAATGCCGAAATTCATCCATGAATATCTCAAGGTAGTCTTCTACCATGTCCGTGAAGATAGACATCATACACCGTTGAAAAGTTGACGGCGCATTGCACAATCCAAATGGCATCCATTTGAAAGCAAAAGTACCGCATAGATACGTAAAGGTATTTTCTCTTAGTCTTCCGGTGCAATAAGATTTTGGTTGTATCCCAAGTAACCATCAAGAAAGCAATAGGAGGCACGTCCGGCCAACCTATCAAGTATTTGATCCATGAAAGGGGGAGTAAAGTGATCCTTTCCTTTTGACTTAATTGAGGTTACGATAATACATACAAACTTTCCAACTAGTGGGCAATCTTGTAGGAATGAACTCGTTCTAATCTTTGATAACAACCATCATGACCCCCTTCTTTGGGACACATTGGACTAGAGAAGTCCATGAACTGTCGGAAATGGGGAAGACAACCCTGGCATTTAACGATTTGATAATATCTCTTTTGACCACCTTCTGCATAGCTTCATTAAGTCTTCTTTGATGTTCAATGGACGTTTTAGCACCATCCTAAACTTGATATTATGCATACAAAATGCGGGGCTTATTTCCCCAATATACGCTAAAGTCAGCCCAATAGATTTCTTCCTCCTTTGAAATACCGCCAATGTAGAATATACCTGCATGTTAGTCAAACAAGAAGAAAGAATAATCAGTAAAGTAGAACATGGACAAGAAATTCATACCGAAGTTGAGGTGGCAATGGATTCAACTCCAAGGTTGGTGGTTCTTCAATTGAAGGATTTGTAGGAGGAATCATCCTATTCTCAAGATCCAATGACATTTGGGGTGCATAATTGTAAGACCCCATTCCGTGTAACAAATTCACACACTCCATGAAACTAGCCATATCATCATTAATAAAGTTGAGCAAAACGGCATCCAATATGTCACCAACATTGATTGTAGCACTAGCATCAATAAGAATGACGTCGGTCACCAAATCTACAAAAGAGCACACCTCATTGCTATTTGGTTGAAGCATGGACTTGCACACATGAAATACCTCTTGTTCATCACCAACCTAGAAGGTGAGTTCTACGGCTTCAACATCATAAAGGTCTTACCCATAGCAAGGAAAGTCCTCCAAAGAATGATAAGCACTTCATAATCAACCTCACAATCTAGAATCACAACGTTCGCCGGAAGAATGAATTTATCAACTCGGACCAAAACATCCTTAATTACTCCCAACGGTATTTTCATTGTACGATTGGCCATTTGCAACCTTATAGATATGGGTCTTGGTTTCCCGATCTCTAAAGTTTTGAACACCGAATAAGGCATGGAATTGATACTCGCCCCATGATCACAAAGAGCTTTAGCAAAATTGGCACTTCCAATAGTATAAGAAATTGTGAAAGCACCGGGATCCTTCAGCTTTGAAGCCATGGAATGAATAATTGTGCTCACTTGATGGGTAAGCTTGATTGTTTCTAAGTTCATCAACCTCTTTTTGGTCACAAGATCTTTCACAAACTTTGTATAACTTGTCATTTGTTCCAAAGCTTCTACCAATGGAACATTAATAGAGAGACCTTTCATCATTTTAAATGAACTTCTTGAATTTATTCTCGCCATTTTTCTTAGCAAGACTTTGAGGGTAAGGAGGTGGAGGATTTGGCAATGGTGCCTTAGCATTTTGCACTACCGAATGGGTTTTCGCCTCTTCTCGGGTATCCTCCACACTATAATCAATATCAATCCGAACATCATCATATACTTAAGACATCAATTTATGGGACTTTATCCTTTTGGATCACTTGATCATCATCCACAAGTTGCTTTGCATTTGAGTGTAATGCCCGGCCGGTTGTTTTAAGTATTTTAGCCCTGGTCCCCTATTATGGCCTCCTCTATGTCGTATTGTGGTTATGTGACTTGCTGGGGGTGTTTGGTTTTGGTTCAGCTAAGTGTCGAAGTGAAATTGGACACATAGTCCCTAAGTTGGAGGCATAAGTTGAAAGAGTTAATCGCAATTTGACCATTGAGTAGACAACTCCAGAATGGAGTTTTGATAGTTCCAATAGCTCCGTATGGTGATTTTAGACTTTGGAGCGTGTCTATATGTTGATTTGGAGGTCCGCATGTAATTTCGGCTTGAAGTTGAAAGTTTGGAAGGCTGAGAAGTTTGACCGGGAGTTGACTTTATTGATATCGAGGTCAGATAACTATTACAAAAGTTGTAATAGGTCCTTCATGTCATTTATGAATTATGTGCAAAATATGAGGTCAATCAGAGTTGTTTTGTTATGGTTTAGCATTAGTTTTGGAAGTCGGATGCTCATAGTTTCAATAGGCTTGAATTGGGTTGTGATTCATTGAATCGATGTTGTTTGACGTGAATTTTGGCCTTGAGTAGGTTTATTATATGTTTTGGAACTTGTTGATATATTCGGACAGGGTCCCAGGTGCCCAGGGTGTAATTCGGATTGAATCCAGAACCAATTTGGACTTAATCTTTATGGCTGAAGCTTAAGACATTCTGGTGTCATCGCATATTTTGGTGCGAGTGGTGAACCATATAAGTGGAGAAGGCTAGCCAAGCCTAGGGTCGCAGAAGCAGAGATTCTTCTACATGCGCAAGAGCGCAGATGCACCCAGGTTCCGCAGGAGCGGACGCACAAATGCGCAATTTGGTCTGTAGAAGTAGAATTAGCTGAGTATTGGGTTGAACCGCACCTGCGATGGATATTTAGCAGGTGCAGTGTCGAAGTTGCGATCCTTTGACCGCAGATTCGAAATCGCTGGGCAAAAAAGGGGTCTTCGGGTTTTTTTTTTCATTTTCATCTTTTAGACCAAGAGAGCTCAGTTTTTGGTGATATTTCGAGGTATTTTCAAGGAAATCATCCTGGTAGGTGATTCTAAGGTCCGACGAGATCTATCACGACCCTAAACCCAAGCCCAGTCGTGATGGCGCCTCTCTTGAAGACAAGGTCAGCCGACATATTCCAATTTGTTTTTAAGCAATTAAGAAAATAAGCAATTTGCCTAAAATATGATAAAATCCAAAAGTAAGCAGTGAACAATACAATTTGCGGAATACAAACCCAACATAGCCTGATACCGTGGTGTCACTAGTCTTGAGCATCTATCAATACACTACAATTCTGAAATGTCTACAAAGTTATTACAAAATAACTGAAAGAAAAGGAAATGAGATAAAGGCGGAGAAGCACGGGACTGTGGACGCCAAACAGCTACCTCGTGAACTCCAAAATCTGTCAAAAGCTCTCAACCCTCGCTAGCAGGGTCAGCAACACCTGAATCTGCACACGGGGTGTAGGGAGTAAAGTAAGTACTCCAACGCAGTGAGTAATAATCATAAATAAAGACCTAAAGCAAGAAATCACGTAAGGCACATTATGGGCTATAAGGAAGCAGTAAAAATCCAGTAAAAACGGTGAAGTAGTAAAGATGTATGAAATCACTTAGTTCAGTTTAAACCTCATAAAATGCCTTTTTAAACAATTAAGAAAGTAAATGACAGGCAAATAGGAAAGATAAACACATAAAGGATCGCCCCTCAGGCACAATGTCAACAAATCCGCCCCTCAAGCAATATCTCAGAAACAATACCAGCCCATCGGGCTATAACTCACATCACAATGAGTTCCTGCGCTCACTGGGGGTGTGCAAACTCCTGGAGGGGCCCCTTATGGCCCAAGCGCAATATCATGCCATCTCGTGGCGTCATCACTAGGCTTTCAGCCTCATATCAACAAGCCACCTCGTGGCGTACAAATCTCATGCCCTTAACCTCACAATCATAATCAGGTGTTTCCTCACAACGTAGGCCCTCGGCCGTACTCAGTCAAATTCCTCACAAGCCACTCGGGCAATAGTAAAACATGATTTCCCAGCCCAAAATATCATTTAAAGATCATTTAAGTGTTAAAAACAGAATAGACATGGATGAGTTATGAAAATAGTAGAATATAACATGACTGAGTACAAGTATAAAGTCAAACAGTGAGGAAATATCAGTAAAAATCTCCTGAGTATTCAAATAGTTGGAACGAGGCCCAAATATGACATTCAGCCCAAAACATGATGATAACAAATAGATTTCAGTCAATTACGCAGTAAAATAGTCATTCGGGACGGATTAAATCATAATTCCCAATAGTGCACGATCTCGCGCTCGTCATCTAGTGTGTGTGTCACCTCAATATAGCACAACGATGTGCAATCCGGGGTTTCATACCCTCAGGACATCATTTACAATCATTACTCACCTAAATCCGGACCAACTTCTAGCCCGTGACTCCTTTTCCCCTGGAATCGGCCTCCACTCGCATCGAATCTATCCAAAATTTGAATCATGACGGCAAAATATGCTAAGGGAACGAAGCCCAAGAGAAAATAATCAATATACAACACAAATCCCGAAATTACCAAAACCCGAACCTCAAGCCCACGACTTGGATTCCGACAAAATTTACATCAATAGGTTCCTTATCTCCCCACGAGTTCATACATATCAAAAGCACCAAAATCCGACAAAAAATGGTTCTGTCTAGGTCTCCAATACCAAGTCCTAGTTTCCCCAATTTAAACCCTTAAATTCCATTAATTATAGCTCTAATCCGCGAAATAATATCATAGGAACGAGTTTTATGTGCAAAATCCTTACCTCAATGAAGTCTCCTTGAATTCTCTCTTCAAAATTGCCCAAAACTCCAAAATTCGTGTTTAAAAATAGTGAAACCCTCTCAAAAATCAAGAAGGAAGAAATATATACATTCTAACCCAGGCATTTTCGCACATGTGGTCAATCCACCACTTCTGCGGTGCCGCTTTTGTGGTCCAAGAGCCGCTTCTGCGGTTTTTCACTTATTGCCAATTTTCTGCATCTGCGATGCTAACTCCGCACCTGCGCCATCGCAGGTGTGGTTACCCAACCACTTCTGTGGTCATAGCCTCCCTTACCTTTTTCCGCTTCTACGGCCTTCTTCCTCGCATCTGCGGCATCGCACCTGCGGTCCCCAATCCGCCGGTGCGGAAACAATAGAAGCAGAAAATCTGCAACTTCACCAAAATTCCAAACTTCTCCGCCAACCATCCGAAATCACCCCGAGGCCCCCGGGACCTCAACCAAAAATACAAACACAACCCATAACCTTATTCAAACTTGTACCAATCTTCAAAACATCTCAAACAATATTAAACACCAAGATCATATCAAATTCAAGCCTAAGATTCCAAAAATCTTCCGAATTCCGCTTTTGATAAAAAACCCAACCAAACCATGTCTGAAATTTTGCGCACACATCCCAAATGACACCACAGAACTACTGCAACTCTTGGAATTCCATTCCGACCCCTATATCACAATCTCACCTATCAACCGGAAATCATCAAAATTCCAATTTCGCCAATTCAAGTCAAAATCTATTCCAAACCTCCAAAACACATTCTGATCATGCTCCTAAGCCCCAAATCACCTACCGAAGCTATCTGAACCATCGAAACTCACATCCGAGCCCTCTAACACATAAGTCAACATCCAGTTGATTTTTCTAACATAAGCTTCCTCAAAAGAGACTAAGTGTCTCAAGCCTTACCAAATCCTTTCTGAACCCGAACCAACCAACCCGATCACATATATAACTGATAGACAAATCAATAAGAAGTAGAAATGGGGGAAACAGAGTGGTAACTCATGAGACGACTGGTCGGGTCGTCACATCCTCCCCCTTTTAAACAAACGTTCGTCCTCGAACGAGTCAAGAAACATACATGAAGCCTCAAACAGGTGAGGATATCTGCTCCCATCTCCTGCTCGGTCTCCCAGATAGCCACCTCCACAGGCCGACCTCTCCACTGCACTTTCACTAAAGCCATATCCTTTGACCTCAACTTTCAAACCTGACGACCGAAAATAGCTATCGGCTCCACATCATAGGTCAAATCATCATCTAACTGAACCGTGCTGAAATCCAGAACATGAGATAGATCCCTAATATACTTCAGGAGCATAGAAACATGAAATACCGGATGCACACTCGACACGTTGGGTGGCAAAGCAAGCTCATAAGCCACCTCCCCAAACCTCCGTAGTACCTCAAAAGGCCCAATGAACCGAGGCCTCAATTTACCTTTCTTCCCAAATCTCACAACACCCTTCATGGGCAAAACCTTCAACAGAACCTTCTCACCAAACATGTAGGACACATCCCGAATATTCGTGTCAGCATAACTCTTTTACCTTGACTGTGCTATACAAATCCTCTCCTGAATCACCTTCACCTTTTTAAAGAATCTTGCACCAAGTCTGTCCCCAATAGCCTCACCGGGCTCGAACCAACCAACTGGAGACCTACATCGCCTCTCATACAAAGCCTCATATGGAGCCATTTGAATACTTGACTAGTAGCTGTTGTTATAAGCAAACTCTACAAGCGGTAGAAACTAATCCCATGACCCTCCGAAATCAATGAAAGAAGCACGCAACATGTCCTCCAATATCTGAATAGTGCACTCGGACTGCCCGTCCGTCTGAGGGTGAAACGTTGTGCTCAACTCAACCTGAGTACCCAACTCTCACTGCACAGACCTCCAAAACTGTGAAGTAAACTGAGTGCCCCTATCTGAAATGATGGAAACTAGGAGACCATGCAAACGAATAATCACCCGGATATACATCTCAGCCAACCGCTCTGAAGATTAGGTAGTACACACAGGAATGAAGTGCGCGGACTTGGTCAGCCGATCCACAATCACCCAGATAGCATCAAACTTCTTCAAAGTCTATAGAAATCTAACAACAAAGTCCATAGTGATCCGCTCCCACTTCCACTCTAGAATATCCATCCACTGAAGCAAGCCACCCGGTTTCTGATGCTCATATTTCACCTGTTGACAATTGAGATACCGAGCTACAAATCCCACAATGTTTTTCTTCATTCTCCTTTACCAATAATGCTGCCTCAAATCCTGATACATCTTCGCAGCACCCGGATGAATGGAATACCGCAAGCTATGGGCCTCATCTAGAATCAACTCCTGAAGCCCATCTACATTGGGCACACATATTCGGCCATGTATCCTTAACACCCCATCATCACCAATGGTCACATCTCTGGCATCATCATGCTAAACTCTATCCTTGAGGACAAGCAAATGACGGTCATCATATTGGCGCTCTCTGATGCGATCATATAAGGAAGACCGAGAAACCACAAAAGCCAGTACTCGACTGGGCTCCGAAATATCTAACCTCACGAACCGATTGGCCAAGGCCTGAACATAAACTACAAGAGGTCTATCCCCAACTGGAATATATGCCAAACTCCCCATACTCAATGCTTTTAGGCTCAAAGCATCGGCCACCACATTGGCCTTCCCCGGATGGTATATAGTGATATATAATCCTTAAGCAACTCCAAACATCTCCACTACCTCAAATTGAGATCCTTCTATTTGAACAAGTGCTGGAGGCTATGATGATCAGTAAACACCTCACAAGACACACCATACAAGTAATGCCTCCAAATATTCAACGCATGAACTATGGAAACCAACTCCAAATCATAAATGGGGTAATTCTTCTCATAGGGCTTCAACTGACGAGAAGCATAAGCAATAACTCTACCCTCCTGCATTAATACACAACCGATACCAGCTCCCGAAGGATCACAATACATAGTATATGAACCTGAAGCTGATGACAAAACTAATACTAGAGTTGTGGTCAAGGCTATCTTGAGCTTCTGAAAGCGCTCCTCATAGTCATCCGACCATACAAATGAAGCACCCTTCTGTGTCAACTTGGTCAAGGGCGACGCAATAAATGAGAATCCCTGAACAAACCGGCAATAATAGCCTGCTAAACCAAGAAAGCTGCGAATCTCTGTGGCTGAGGACGGTCTGCGCTAACTCTGAACTACCTCTATCTTCTTCGAATCAACCTGAATACCCTCACTGGACACCACGTGCCCCAAGAAAGCCACTAAACTGAGCGAAAACTCACACTTGGAGAATTTTGCATAAAGTTTCTCCTCCCTCAATAACTGCAACACAACTCTCAAATGCTCTGTGTGCTCCTCCTGACTACGTGAATATACCGGAATATCATCAATAAAGATTATGACAAACGAGTCGAGATAAGGCCGGAACACGCTGTTCATCAAATGCATGAACGCTACTGGGGCATTGGTCAACCCAAAAGACATCACCAAGAACTCATAATGACTATATCGGGTCCTGAAAGCTGTCTTAAGAATATCCGAGTCCTTTATCTTTAACTGGTGATAACCTGAAGGAAGATCAATCTTGGAGAACACTCTCGCTCCCTGAAGCTGGTTGAATAAATCATCATTGCGAGGCAAATGATACTTGTTCTTAACTGTTACTTTGTTTAACTGCCTATAATCAATGCACATCCTCATAGTGCCATCCTTCTTCTTCTTCAGAAATAGAATCGGCACATCCCAAGATGACACACTAGGCCGAGTGAACCCTTTATCAAGGAGTTCCTAAAGCTGCTCCTTTAACTCCTTCAACTCCGCTGGTGCCATACAATAGGACGGAATAGAAATAGGTTGAGTGCTCGGCACCAGGTCAATATCCAAATCAATATCCTTGTCGGGTGGCATGCCCGGCAGGTCTGCAGGAAACACATCGGAAAAATCCCTCACAATTGGAGTAGAATCAATATTGGGAGTCTCGTCACCGACATCCCTCACAAAGTCTAGATACAAAAGACAACCCTTCCTAACCATATGCTGGGCTTTCAAGAATGAGATCATTCTACTGGGAACATAATCAGTCAAACCTCGCCACTCAATCCATGGAACACCAGGTATAGGTAATGTGGTTGTCTTGGCATGATAGTCTAAAATAGCATGATACAGAGATAGCCTATCCATGCCCAAAATGACATCGAAATCCACAATACACAATAATAAAAGATCCACTCGGGTCTCCAAACCCCAAATAGTCACCACACACGACTAGTACACACGGTCTACAACAACAGTATCGCCCACCGGGGTAGATACATGAACATGTGAAGTAGAGGACTCACAGGGCGTACCCAAATAACGAGAAAAGTATGATAACACATAAGAAAAGGTGGAACCGGGATCAAATAATACAGAGGTATCTCTGTGGCAGACTAAACCAATACCTGTAATGATAGCATCGGAAGCAATAACATCGGGTCTAGTTGGAAGTGCATAGAAATGGGCCTGCCTGCCACTTGATCGACCTCCCCCTCTAGGGCGACCCCTAGTTGACTGACCTCTACCCCTAGCTGGCTGGGCGGGTGGTGGTGAAGTAACTGGCATTGAAGCCGATGACTGACCCCTTTACTGAGATAAACCTGTAAGGCGACGAGGACACTGCCTCCACATATGACCCATCTCTCCACACTCATAACAACTCCCAAGTGTTGTATAAGGGGCCTGAATAGAATCGCTAGCACCGGAATGACTAGTTGATGCACCTGGCATAGAAGAGCCCTGAACTAATGGAGCACAGGACGAACTCTGAGCTTGAAGGGCACTAAGTGATGACTGGCCCTGCTGAGAACTGGGAGAACCATATCCCGATGACGCCTCATGATAACCTGGGCGAGCTGGCTAAGCATGCCTAAAAGGACGACCTCTGCCTACCAGATCCTTGAGGCCTCTTGGCCTCCTTCTCCTCTTGCTCCTGGCGACGAACATACTCAATCTAACGAGTAATGTCTACAACCTCATCGAAAGGTAACACTAGTCAACCTCTCCCTGGTCATAAGAATACGAAGCTGATAAGTGAGGCCATCAACAAACCTCCTAATCCTCTCTTTATCTGTCGGAACCAACCAAATAGCATGACGAGCTAACTCGGAGAATGTCATCTCATACTGCATCCTAGTCATCTCTTCCTGACGCAACTACTCAAACTGCATGCGCAGCTCCTCTCTGCGAGACTGCAGAACATACTTCTCCAATAAGAGAATAGAGAATTGCTTCCAGGTAAGGAGTGTTGCACCAATATGCCTACGTCTCTCAAAAGCCTCCCACCAAGTGAAGGCAGCTTTAGAAAACTGATAAGTAGTGAAACCGACCCGCTGGTCTCCAGAATATTCGTTGAACGAAGCATCCTATGACACTAGGCATCCTCGCCATCTACACCACTGAAGGTCGGAGGCTGAAGTCTACCAAACCTCTCGAACCTACGGTTATCGTCCTCTGGCAGAGCAGGAATTACATAGTCCTAAGCAGTTGCAACCGGCTGGGTTGGATGCACCCCCTGTGTCTAAAGTCCTTACATGAACTGCTCAGATGTGCGAGTGGCGGGAGTCTGAGTGCCTCCCCTGGACTGAGAAGTAGTTGCGGCTGTAGTAATTGAGACCGCCTGAGCTAGGCCGGTGCAAACTGATAGAATCAGAGCCAAGGCCTCCTGAAGACCCGAAATCACAATGGGCGCAACTGGTGCCTGAGCTGGTGCTGCTGGAGCACCCATAACTGGGACTTTATCCTGAACTAGGGCAGCTGGTGGATCTGCAGGTGCTGCCCTAGCTGCTGTGCGGGCCACACCCTTGCCCCTACTGTGACCACGACCGCACCCTCGGCCTCTATTGGCCACAGCTTGTGGTACTATGGTCGTCCATCTTGACCGGTAGCACGTGTCCTCACCATCTGTGAGAGAATAGAATAACAGAAGTTTAGTACTCGGATTAACAAATTCGCACGGTAAGAATTCCAAGAATATGAAGTTTTTCCTAAAGGTTCTGCAGCCTCTCAAGGATAAATACAGACGTCTCCGTACCGATCCGCGAGACTCTACTAAACCTGCTCATGACTCGTGAGACCTATATAACCTAGGCTCTTATACCAACTTGTCATGACCCTAAACCCACACCCGGTCGTGATGGCGCCTCTCGTGAAGACAAGGCCAGCCAACATATTTCCAGTTCGTTTTTAAGCAATTAAGAAAATAAGATTTAGCCTTAAACATGATAAAAATCCAAAAGTAAGCAGTGAAAAATACAATTTGCGGAATACAAACCGAACACAGCCCGATACCGGGGTGTCACTAGTCTTGAGCATCTATCTATACACTACAAGTTTGAAATGTCTACAAAGCTATTATAGAATAACTAAAAGAGAAGTAAATGAGATAAAGGCGGAGAAGCACGGGACTGCGGACGCCAAGCAGCTGCCTCGTGATCTCCAAAATCTATCGGGAGATTTCAACCCTCGCTAGCAGGGTCAGTAATGCCTGAATCTGTACACGGAGTGCAAGGAGTAAAGTGAGTACTCCAACTCAGTGAGTAATAATCATAAATAAAGACTGAAAGCAAGAAATCATGTAAGGCACATTATGGGCTATAAAGAAGCATTAAAAATCTAGTAAAAATAGTGAAGTAGTAAAGATGTATAAAATCACTAAGTTCAGTTTAAACCTCATAAAATGCCTTTTTAAACAATTAAGCAAGTAAATGACATGCAAATAGGAAAGATAAACACATAAAGGATCGTCCCTCGGGTACAATGTCAACAAATCCGCCCCTCGGGCAATATCTCAGAAGTAATAACAGCCCCTCGGGCTATAACTCACATCACAATGGGTACCCGCGCTCGCTGGGGATGTGCAGACTCTAGGAAGGGCCCCTTACAGCCCAAGCGCAATATCAAACCATCTCGTGGCGTCATCACTAGGCTCTCGGC
This sequence comes from Nicotiana sylvestris, assembly GCF_000393655.2. NCBI lineage: Eukaryota > Viridiplantae > Streptophyta > Magnoliopsida > Solanales > Solanaceae > Nicotiana > Nicotiana sylvestris. The sequence goes on along the minus strand of NC_091067.1, from coordinate 26,043,497 downwards.
CTCATATCAACAAGCCACCTCGTAGCGTACAAATCTCAGGCCCTCGGCCTCATAATCATATCAAGTGTTTCCTCATAACGTAGGCCCTCGGCCTTACTCAGTCAAAATCCTCACAAGCTACTCGAGCAATAGTAAAACAAGATTTCTCAGCCCAAAATATCATTTAAAGATCATATAAATTTTAAAAATAGAATAGACATGGCTGAGTTAATAAAACAATAGAATATAGCATGACTAAGTACAAGTATAAAGTCAAACAGAGAAGAAATATCATTAAAAATCCCCTAAGGGTGCAAATAGTTGGCACGAGGCCCGAATATGACATTCATCCCAAAACATGATGATAACAAATATATTTCAGTCAATTACGCGGTAAAATAGTCATTCGGGACGGACTAAGTCACAATCCCCAATAGTGCATGACCTCACACTCGTCATCTAGCGTGTGCATCACCTTAATATAGCACAACGATGTGCAATCCAGGGTTTCGTACCTTCAGTACATCATTTACAATCATTACTCACCTCAATCTGGTCCAAACTCTAACCCGCGACTCTTTTGCCCTCGAATCGGCCTCCACTCGCATCGAATATATCCAAAATCATAATCTCGACATCAAAATATGCTAAGGGAATGAAGCCCAAGCGAAAATAATCAATATACAACAAATACTCCAAAATTACCATAACCCGACCCCTGACCCCACATCTCGGATTCTGACAAAATTCACATCAATAGGTTCCTTATCTCCCCACGAGTTCATATATATAAAAAGTACCAAAATCTTATCACAAATGGTCCCTCAAAATCTCAAGTCTAGGTCTCAAATACCAAGCCTTAGTTTCCCTAATTTTAACCCTTAAATTCTATTAACTATAGCTCTAATCTGCGAAATAATACCATAGGAATGAGTTTTATGTCCAAAATCCTTACCTCAATGAAGTCTCCTTGAATTCCCTCTTCAAAATTGCCCAAAACTCCAGAATTCGCATTTAACAATGGTGAAACCCTCTGAAAATCGCGAAGGAAGAAATATATACATTCTAACCCAGGCATTTTCGCACCTCTAGTCAATCCACCGCATCTGCGGTGCCGCTTTTGCGGTCCAACAGCCGCCTCTATGGTTTTTTCACATATTCCCAATTTTTCGCATCTGCGATGCTAACTCCGCACCTGCGCCATCGCGGGTGCGGTTAACCAACTGCTTCTGCGATCATTGCCTCCCTCACCTTCTTCCGCTTCTGTGGCCTTCTTTCTCGTATCTGCGGCATTGCACCTGCGGTCCCCAATCCGTAAGTGCGGAAACAACAGAAGCAGAAAATCTACAGCTTTACCAAAATTCCAAACTTCTGCGCCAACCATCCGAAATAACCCCGAGGCCCCCGGGACCTCAACCAAAAACACAAACACAACCCATAACCTTATTCAAATGTTCACGAATATTCAAAAAACCTCAAACAACATTAAAACATCAAGATCATATCAAATTCAAGCCTAAGATTCCAAAAATCTTCTGAATTCCGCTTTTGATCAAAAACCCAACCAAACCATGTCCGAATGACTTGAAATTTTGCACACACATCCCAAATGACACCACAGAACTACTACAACTCTCGAAATTCCATTCCAAACCCTATATCAAATTCTCACCGATCACCCGGACCAAGATCATATCAAATTCAAGCATATGATTCCAAAAATCTTCTGAATTCCGCTTTTGATCAAAAACCCAACCAAACCACGTCCGAATGACTTGAAATTTTGCACACACATCCCAAATGACACCACAGAACTACTGCAACTCTCGAAATTCCATTCCAACCCCTATATCAAATTCTCACCTATCACCCGGAAATCATCAAAATTCCAATTTCGCCAATTCAAGCCTAAATCTACTCCGAACCTCCAAAACACATTTCAATCACGCTTCTAATCCCAAATCACTTCCCTATGCTATCCAAACCATCGGAACTCACATATGAGCCCTCTAACACATAAGTCAACATCTAGTTGACTTTTTCAACTTAAGTTTTCTCAAAAGAGACTAAGTGTCTCAAACCTTACCAAAACATCTCAAAACCCGAGCCAACCAACCCGATAACACAAAATACAGCTGAACAAAGAAATAAGAAGCAAAAATGGGGGAAACGGAGCGACAACTCATGAGACGATTGGTCGGGACGTCATAAGATCTATCTAAATGGGAGACATGGATCATGAACGACCAACAATAAAAGATAATGGCATGAACATACATAAAATGGGATGACCAGACAGTCAAGAAACTATATATAAGGTACGAGCTACTACGCTGCCATGAAAGACTATACAACAAAAATCAGCCGACAATGCAAACCAATCTATACATTAGACGACACCTGTCTATGAGCCTCTAAAGGAAAATAAGTGTTGCAACATTACCGAAACATGGCCCCAACAAGCCCATAATATCAATAACAAAAACGCATACCAAGACCACGGCAAGTCCGGAGAAGGGATCTCGCCAATAACCGCTGAACTGGGAAGTTTATTATAGTAGGGGAGCTGCGTCTACCCGTCTATCAGGACCTACAACACGACATGCAGCATTCACAAATAAAGAGGATGTCAGTACGAATAAAGTATTGAGTATGTAACGCAGGAAAGCATAAGAATGTACAATAATGTAAATAGGGATAGAAAATATACAACTTGTAACATCTAAGTACATTTGAGGGCTACTGACATGAAATGCATGATGCAGACATATTTATGTGAGCACGTGATTTTTGTTTCGCACGATAATCGCTCCAAAAGAAATAAAAAATAATAATAATCGGCCCTGCTGTACAAATTTTGGATTTTTACATGGCACTTTGTTGGTTATTTACGATTTTTGCCTATTTTTACTTTATTAAAACAAAACACAAAAAATGTGTGTGTCATGCATAATTCGAACCGTAATCCGGTCGTTAAATAGAAAATCATAAATAGGCATCTTCGTCCGTGATTTTGTTTTGTTTAATTTTACCTATTTTGAATTATTTTAATGTGTGTGCAAATAATTGTATTAGGTGTTTATTTTAATTTGATTTTACTTAGTTTTGTATTTTTATAATAAAAAAAAAAGGCCCTTCCTTTCCGGACTTGGGCCAATTTGTTAAAATTGGCCCAAACAAACAGCCCAAAACCAAGCCTGCCCGGTCCAACACCAGCTGATACCCAGGGTATCCAAACGACGCCGTTTTGGTCCAAACTGATCTGGGCCGTTGATCTCAGATTGATCAACGGCCAAGATCACCTCCCCATAACCCACTAATGGCCCCGACCCGTTTTCACCCGGACCAACCCAAACCCTTTACCCTCAAAACGACACCGTTCCACTTAAGCCCTCAGATCCAGACCGTAGATCTAGATTGATCTAACGGTTGAGATCCTCCCACCCACTAACTATATAAACCCTTTACCATACCCTGCCCCCCTAGCCAACACCCCTGCCTTCGTCTTCACCAAACCCGTCCCCTTCAAACCCTAGCTTTCCCTGTATCCTTCACCATGAAAGCCGGCGGCACGAACGCCGGTGACCTTGCCCTTAACACCATAGAACCCCCTTGCTGTCCTAAACCCAAATCTATCAACCACACACCTCGAATCCTATCCCACCTTCTCGAATCTTCATTTGAAGATTCGAGTCGGAACCTAATCTACACCGATCTGCCCTAAATTCATACCAGACACTCCCCAGACCCCCTCGTGACCAAACCATACTTGGTTTGGTCCGAATCTGACCAGGGAAGCACGAATCCCAGATCTGAGTTTTGAAACCATAAGGTTCCTCGTCACTGGTTCATACCCGTTCGAGACAAGGAAATTAAGGTCTAATGGACCTTAATCGAAGTGTTTCTCATCTGAGAAACACTTCGATTAAAGTCCGTTCACCCTTAAGAAAGGTCTGTCCAATTCCGAGTCAAAGTTTTTGATCTTTCAAGATTTGAGGTGAGTCTTGCTTTCTTTTCTTTGTTTTGTTTCGTCCATGTGAGTGATTAAATGCCTGTTCATGTTTTGTTTCAATATGTGTCTTTGAATTTTTACCAACTTCTGTTTGTCCATTTTGCCCGAACTACTGTGTTTGTTTGAATCCCTCCTTTGTTCTGATAATGCGTGTGATGTGCGAATAATTGAGCTCCAAATTTGTACTGATCAACTGATTCCTCGAAGTACAATTCTGTTTAATCAGTATAAGTCGAGTCATGTGTCTTATACTTTTGAATGTCTGATTTTTTGGCTACGATTGTATGAGTTATGATTAATATAGTCGAGTCGACATGTGTCGTCAATTAATTTCAGCTGTCCGAACAATAACAAATCGACTTACTTCTGCTAAGCATTTGTTGAATCAATTAAGAACCAGTTTTGTTTTACTTATAGTTGTTGATTTGGATCAGTAATGTAAAAGGGATGTTTGGTTTAAGTTCTGAATTGGAAGGCATGTGCACTTGTGCACAGCATGTGCATTGGTGCACCTCATGTGCTTTGTGCACAACCTGTGGCCTGCATTAAAGGTTTTTGTTAAGTTTAAATAATTCGACAGCATATGCTGTCAGATACATTCTGCTGCCCATACTCTACTTTAACCTCAAAAATAATAAACATTACTTAAAGTGAGTCTGCCAGGGAATATCATGGGTTTGTTCATACTTAATTAGCTAATTGGAATCTGAAAATGAAGGGCACGTGGGAGGGGTATTGTGATATTCTAAACAGTTTGTTTAAAAGGGGTAATGAAAGGCTTATAAAAGGAGACCTAAGAGAGATCAGTAAGAGGAGAGACATCTAGAAGGACAGACACAGGGACATCTGATAGAGGGGGATATACATAGATACACAGAAGAGGAGAGGAGGAGGATATAAGAGAGAACTGGGAAGGGAATTAAGGAGAGGGAAGATATAGATACACATTGAGAGATATACACACACACACATAGAAACAGACATTGACAAGAACAGAGTAATTTGAGAGGAGACACTTTCAGGAGAGTGAAGTTCTGGAAACAGAAAACTGGAAAAGAATTTTGTTTGATAACTCAGACAGACAAAACTAGAAATTGCATTCTTTCCTGTTGTTTTTATTTCACTAAATCTGGACCTGTTTGTGCAACACTGATTTCTCCCAAATCCCAACTGAGTCTGCTTGGTTGTTGTTTGTTCTACTCGAGAACTTGGTCTAGTTGGGGTGTTGATCCCACTCCAATTGTTTTGTGAGTTGTTGCTGCTGTTATTCTGTTTTCCTGTTGCTGCTGCATTTCTGTCCTGCTGCTACTGCTAGTCCTGTTTCTTGCTGCTGCTGATTTCCCTACCTTCTTCTCCTTCTCCTTTGCATTTCAGTATTTCCAGTATTTCCAGGTACACATTTCAAGTCCCCATATTGGTGTAACCGAAACAGTTTGAAAGCATGAAATGAAAAAGGTTGAAGAAGTTCAAGTATTTGTTATAATATTCATAGTACATTAACGGGCCTGTAAAAATTGATTAGTTTATAATTCAACAGTTCGAAAGCATGTACTGATATTCGACTGAGTTTACCCCTTTTGTATTTTAGCTCGGTAGTTGTTTGTTAGTATGGGGTATGTATACTCCGACCTTATACAATGTTGTTTCTGTTTCATTTAGTCTTTTTTTTTGGGGTCCCGTTAGGCAGTACCTAGGGTCACATTCAAAGTCTCATTAGTAACAATATCTAGTAGCTAAATCCTTTAATCTAGTCCAAATAAGTTTAGTTAAGTTCAACTCAAGAATTGTTCGGATTAAGTGTTGTAATTCGTTAGCTCGTACATGATTCCTTGTCAAATCAAAGCATTTTTCATTAAAGTATAATGTTTTCTTAACGTCGTAGATAATTAATCGTAAGAATCCGGATCAGGCCAAAGCATATAATTAAATTATCATGTACCTCTTCTTCTAGTTTTAGGGACAAATGCATTAAAAATGTAGCCACTTTAGGATATCCTTTCTAAAATAGAGACGAGCCTCGCCAAATAAAAATGCAAAATTGCGGGGCCCTCGATAAATAATCATAATAAATATTTAGAATTCAGGCTAGGCCGTTTAGTGAATCTCATGGCCTTCTCAAAAAAAATAATAACGCGTTAGACTCTTTAGGCGCGGCTTAATTAAATCATATTCTTAAATTCGGGTGCACATTGATGTGACCCAAATCCAAATCTCAACGAAGTCAAAATGTGTTGACGATCACGGGCGCATTGATTGTGACGTGGTTCGAGATGCATTTTCACGACGTTGCAATTCTATAAAAATAAGTGATAATGATAAAAGCGGTTTTAAGTTTAATAAAAGCACGTAAGTCATAACATGTATTTAAATCAGATATTTAGCCATTATAACAATTTAAGCGACCGTGCTAGAACCACGGGATTCGAGGGTGCCTAACACCTTCCCTCGGGTCAACAGAATTCCTTACTTAGAATTTCTGGTTCGCAGACTTCATTCGGAAAAGTCGAAAATTTCCTCGATATGGGATTCAAGATAAACCGGTGACTTGGGACACCAAAAGCCAAACCTTTCCCAAGTGGCGACTCTGAATTAAATAAATAATCTCATTTCGAATATTGTCACTTAAATTGGAAAAACTCCACCCGCGCATTTAACCCTTCGGGACCGGGCGCGCAAAAAGGAGGTGTGACAGCTCTGGCGACTCTGCTGGGGATTTGAACCCAGAACCACTGGTTCAGGGTTCAAGAATTCGAGCTTAGAATAATTGTTATATTTGGCTTTATTATCTGATATTTATTACATGTTTTGATATAACGTGTTGAATGTTGTCTTTTACCGCTTTGATATTATCTGAATTGTATATAAACTGTGCCGAAACCCTTCTCTTCTTACCTCCGGGGAGAAGCTCGCTGGTCGAGACTCCCTATTCTGTTAGTGTCAATACCTGAAATAAGAAAGAGGTCGGACAAGTTACAAAGCCGGACGATCTCGCGGGTCCCCGGTACGTAGCCCCCTCCTCGACTCGAGTTGTCCGCTCGGGTACACAGTCTAGAACAAATACCCAGGTTACGAACCTAGAATAACTTGACTTCATGCCGGATCCCTAGTAGGAACGCTTATTTGCATCATGTTGCATTTGACTTAGGGGACTCAACACAGGGGTTGGGTCCGTCTAGGACTAGCAACCTGAAATGAAAAGACCATCCTGTTGCATCCTATTTGTTTCCGTGCATTTATTTGTCTCGGACATGCATGCTGCCTGACTTTGGAGTATTTGAAAAATATAAACAAAAAAAAATAAAAAAAAATATAAAAAAATAACAGTGTATAGGACTAATTTTCTACTTTGAAAAATAGCAATGCCCAATTACTGTCAAAACTCTGCCGAAATTTTTGCGATAATAAAAAGGGAAAATGTTTTTCCTTCAATAATTTGCTTTACTAAGAAAAAAAAACGAAAAGATAGAAAAATAGTCTTTTATTTTTGGAAAGTTGTTTGTTGAAAAGGAAAGAATTTTGTTCTAAAATAATTCGGTTAATTTGACCGAACTACGCGGGTCTGATTCTCACCGGATGTGAGATACGTAGGCAAACCTCATCGGTTCCGGCCCCAATTTTCAAAATCCAAAAAAAAAAATATTTCCCTTAGTTCTTTCTTTATAAATTTTTCCTTAGAAAATATAAAAAAAAATAATATAGAAGTTTTCTTAAACTCAAATAAAAAAAATAGTCTCTTTCTTTCTGAAGTCTTTCATGTGAAATAATGTAATAAGAATTAAAAACCAGCAATAAAAATCCAAAAAAAATACTCTTTGCTTTTAGTCTCTCTTTTGTAAAATGTTTTTTTTTAAAAATAAAAATATATATATATTTGAAAAAATTGAATTTCGAAATATTAGGATTTTTCTTTAGAAGTGATTTTGTAAATAAATAAAACTCAGAATTTCACATCATTTTCTTAAAAGTCCCTCTTTCAAAATTTAAGGGGAAACATCATATACATTCTTTCTTCCGTAGAAAAGGTAAAACAAAACGAAAAAAAATCAACCAAACATATTTTCTTTTCTTAATAAATTTCCAGAATTCAAGTCAAAAGCAAATAAATTTTAGAAGTCTTTCTTTTAAAAAAAAAAACAAAAATCAAATAAACAAAATTTTCTTTCTTCCTTTAAAGTATTTCTTTCAAAAATTCCAAAAAAAATAAAATAAAAAAAATAAACAAAGAATAGTCAAATCTTTTGAGCCCTATGCTAAATGAGCACTTGCTTCTTTATTTTTATACTTGTTAGTTCGAACTACGTAATGATCTGATTCACGTAGGCATCGTGATACGTAGGCAATCCTCATCGGATCCGGTCACATTTCTTTTACTGCAAAATAAAAAAAAAAATAAAAACAAAAAAAAAGAGGGGGAAAACTAATAAAAGGAAAAATGCCGGAATGACGCATGCTCTCGTAGCAACATATAGTAATCCACTTAACTGTATAGGTGCATCATGCCCAACGTGAGATTAACTATCTGTTATTTGCTGCAAATTAACCGTGCGTTTGTCATTGAGTATATCCAAGGTTTTTGAAAAGACGGTTGGTTTGGTGAAAGTCTGGCCTCGCACTCATACTTCACGAGGTCAAGGAGAAGTGTTCAACTACCTGTTGTTAGGATCAGAAGCAGTACCCACACTTACTTCACCATGTCAAAAGGAAGTGTGGAAATGTCTTCAGAAATTCCATTGCAAACAATCCCTCTTTCTGAGGAAAGCTCAATCTCAGCCGTCCTCACACCTGAATCTGCAACTGCGGAGGAAAATAGAATCCTACGACTCCACATGTTGGAAATGCTGGACGACTGGAATAATGGGAAAGAGCCGCCAAGTGTCGTCCCCGGATTCCCTGAATTATTCTCCAGGTCAAGTGGGACGTCTAATGTCCCCATAAATTATCCTGCTACCCCATTCGGGTGCCCAGCCACCTCAGCCTTCTCTGCTGGATCGCCTTCTGACCCTCATCCCCGAATGTCAGCCACCGATGCAAGCATGAACATTTGTACTGCATCGCCTTGCCCGATTACGGCACAGCCTGCCACGTACAAGCCAAGCTTTGACTCATCCTCTTTTACATTCCAAGCTCCATCGTTCTCAATGGAACCAACTAGGTTCGCTACCAGCACTAATCCTCTACCGCCTCAGTGCGAGCTTGCACCCGGGCAGGATCAGAACCCCAGAATTGCAGAACAAAATGAGATTGCCAAGAGAATGAGAAGCCTTGAACAAAGTTTGAAAAATATGCAAGGATTGAGCGGACAGAAGAGCGTCTCTTACGCCGACCTATGCATGTTCCCTCACGTGCACCTGCCAGCAGGTTTCAAGACCCCAAAGTTCGAGAAATACGATGGGCACGGTGACCCCATTGCACATCTTAAAAAATACTGCAATCAATTGCGGGGAGCCGGCGGAAAAGAAGAACTGCTAATGGCATATTTTGGAGAAAGTTTGGTGGGAGTCGCTTCGGAATGGTATATGGACCAGGACATATCTCGCTGGCATATATGGGATGATCTTGCCAGAGACTTCGTAGGGCAGTTTCAATATAATATTGACATCGCACCAGACAGAAATGCTTTGTCAAACTTAAAGAAGAAACCCTCGGAAAGTTTCAGAGAATACGCCATCAAATGGCGTGAGCAAGCGTCAAGGGTAAAACCTTCCATGGACGAGATAGAGATGGTCACTACTTTTCTCCAGGCTCAAGAGTCCGACTATTTCCAAAACATGATGTCGGCAATAGGAAAGCCTTTCGCAGAAGCGATTAAAATTGGAGAGATGGTGGAGAACGGTTTGAAAACAGGAAGAATTTTGAGTCAGGCAGCCATAAGGGCAACCTCCCAAGCCGTCCAAAGCTGGTCTGGAGGAATGGCAAGAGGGGAGAAAAAAGAGGAAACATCCATGGCAGTGTCAGAGGTGGGAGAATATCATAAACCCGGGCTTTGTTCTTCGGAAAGAACCTCGCAACATTATTTCCCCCACCAAAATGCGACCTACGTTCCTCAGCCTTACATGGTCATGAGCACCCAACATTATATCCAGCGGACACAACCAGTCAATCGGGGACAGGCCCCACATCCTAGGAATCAGCCTCCTCACCGAAACCAGTACAATCCTCGACCTCCTCAAAATAATTTATGTCCTCGGGAACCACCCAGGAGACCCAACTACACACCAATCGGTGAACCCTATTCCACCCTATTCCCTAAGCTTGTCCAAATGAATTTGTTGCAGCCCATACCACCGAACGGGCAGAACCCGGGATCACCATCATATCAGCGGGGTGTCAGATGTGCATACCATTCAGGGGTAGAAGGGCACGACACCAACGACTGTTGGACATTGAAACAAGCTGTGGAGAATCTGTTAGACCAAGGGAAGATTGTGTTGAGAGACGAGGATATCCCAAATGTGACCAATAATCCGTTGCCCGCCCACAACAACGGGCCGATAGTTGGGATGATTTGTAAAGATGAGGAAGTTGATCCAGCACTTAAAGCCATAATTGCTATTGCTGATACAGAAAAAGGACCCAAGGTAACTTGGGAGCAAGAAAAAGGAATAAGCGATGTATTCAAGCAGGCCTCCATGGTATGGGGGACGATCAAACCACCTTGGCCGAACGAGCCAGTGTTTGTCGGACGCATACCACAGGAGCCGAAATACAATAAAGAGGGAGATGATAAGGTGTCCCCGCTCGACGAGAGTGAGGAAATATGTGAGGTGACAAGGGAAAAGCTATGCGAAATACACATGGTCCAGCCAGGAGAGGGCACTAGCACCGTTGAAGTATCGTACATGGGACCAAGCGCCAAGCTTCAAAACTAGAAGGCTACGCCATTCTTGATCAAACGGAAGTCCTAATGAACCTGTCTTGCCACTTTCTCTGCATCACGAGTAACCCCAGAGGGTGACTCAGATGTTTTTCTTCAGTTTCATGTTTTTAATTTCCTGAATGTCAACTTTTTCCTTATCTTCCCCAAAATGCCAAGAAATGAAATCATGCTTGATTACTCACTTTCTTCTTCTATGTTTTCTTTTGTGTTCTCTTCCATTCTGATAAATGCAGCTTTAAATAACATGACATGTTTGCGGACTTCATGCCCGGATCATGAGAACTCCGATCAGACTTCAAATAATGAGTCAAAATTTGAGATATAAAGAATTTGAAAAGCAGGAACAACTAAAGAAAATTGGTTCATGGTTTATAAAATGTCCATCACTGAAGCAGAGTTTGAGAGCAGTAAATGTGTTTAGACCCGTACAGAATGATAACCTTAATAACTGCGGTTTGTCACGAGCAATTGTACCAAGAAAGAATGGTCCATACGTCATTGAAAAACGTTACCAAATGGAGCATTTGTATCTGGGCGACGTCGGAAGAAACGACGTCAGCCTTGCTTGGAAAGCAGGTGCAGTGATATGTCTAAACCACTCTGGCGATATCTTTGCACAGTTTGAGATGACGAAGGCTTTCATTCTTGCTACCCAAACACTATCAACCCTTCGTAAACCCATTTGAGCTGGTTACTCTTCTTTGATTACCCTCTTTGGAACCTGAAAATATTATTGAAAATAAAATGAAAAAAAAATTGAAATGAAAAGAAAAATGAAAAAAAAAAGAAGAAGAAAGAATTGGAAAAGTAAGAAAATATATATACAAAAAAGCAAATCAGAAAAAAAAAATCCAAAAACAAAAGTTGTATGAACTACGTCTGACTTGATTCCGAAAGGATACGTAGGCAACCTCTCCTTAGGGGTTCAGTCACACCAACAATAAAATCCAGGAATTCCCCCCGAAAGTAAAACTGGGGCAGAAGTTATAACAATTCAGCAATAATCCCACCCAAAAGGTTCCAAAGTTGTAATTCAATCCAAATTCTTTTCACCCCAAACCTTTTTCAAGTCCTTCTGATCAATCAACGAAGCATTCCAAAATAGGAAGACGGAATTATTTGGGTCCGATACAACAAATGAGGAGAATAAAGACAAGAGAGTCTTGTCGGTGAAAACCTTTGGGCACCGTGAGGCGATGCGAGAAGAGAAATTGAAAATGAGAGAGCTTGTTTAGTAAAAACTCGCAAAGAGTACTAGCAGGCGACAGTAAGAAGAGAAATGAGAGAGGTCGACTAGCGAAAACCCGCAAAGGGCGTTGTCGGCCAAAAAGATGATTCCACCTCAGAAAATCCTGGCAAGGTTCCCGGGTTTTTGAAAAAAAAAAATATAGATCTGTTTTGATTCATGAGGAAATGCAAGTTCTCGGAGGTCAGGCATCCAGTCCAAAAGGCATGTCATGTCAGTTTGAAACTGGCATACACTCCAGATAAGTCCTTCTTTTCTCCCCGAAAGGGGCGTTTCTCTTTAAACTCATATGTTTTCCTTTACATAATTTTCTTTGAGTTCTTTTTGATCTAACTTTTAATTCCGTAATAATCGCAAAGAAAGGTGGCAGGACCGGTTTTACAGGGCTCCGTTTGGCAAGAGTCAAATAAATGTATGACCTCAGTGGCGCGTCAGTCCCATCCCGACTGGCCATGGTAGTTGATTTGCTTCCAAAACCGACAAATCCCCACAGGGTATCCCTTGTTACAAATCCCCCATGGAGTCTTCCCTTGTATACAATTCCCCAAAGAAGTCCACCCCAGCACATCCCCAGCAAGTGTATACATATAAAAAAAAAAAGAGAAAGAGAGAACCAAAGGAAGGAAATAAGACAAGGAATAAAAAATGAACATCTCAAAAGAAAATCCCCACCAAAATTTCACACGGAGTTTCTCTTGTACAAATCCCCACCGAGTCTCCTTAATAAAATCCCCACCAAAATCACCAAGCAGAACGGGACGGAAAAACCAAAGCCTTATAAGGCAAATCATCACAAAATCTGGAAACGCAAGTCTGAGTAGTCCAAAGGGTTTCACATGTAAATCTAATCAATGGCAGAGTTTTTCAACAAGAATTAGGCTAAGACAAAGCAATTGGAACGATCAAGGCCCCCAAAACCAACCGCCATTTTCAAACTGACAATGTTTTCTTTGTCTAGGAAATTGAGACAGGTGCGACCCGAAGCAGCCATGCACGAAGCTGGTGTAGCTCAAAAGAAATGGAGCACACAAGCATTGAAACAGCCTTGCAGTGGGAAAACGACCAATGGTAAGTTCCCCCATAATTCTTTCGTGCATTTCTGATAAAAAAAAATAGAGAGAAAGAGAGAACCAAATGAAGGAAAGAAGACAAGGAATAAAAAATGAACATCTCAAAAGAAAAACAAATCATTGTAGCATAGGACCTCGTTCCTCAACTATCCCGGTATAAACCCCGGATCTCCCTGGCATAACCCAAGGAACTTTTCCTATCCAAATTCTCGGCATAACCCGAGGACTCTTTTCCTTTCCGGCATAACTCGAATCCTCCCGGCATAACCCGATGAATCCCCTCGGCATAGCCCGATGAATCTTTTCGGCATAATCCGATAAATCTTCCCGGCATAACCCGATGAATCCCCCCGGCATAACCCGATGAATCTTCCCGGCATAACCCGATGAAAATTTTCGGCATAATCCGATAAATCTTCCCGGCATAACCCGATGAACCCCCTCGGCATAGCCCGATGAATCTTTTCGGCATAATCCGATAAATCTTCCCGGCATAACCCGATGAATCCCCCCGGCATAACCCGATGAATCTTCCCGGCATAACCCGATGAATCTTTTCGGCATAATCCGATAAATCTTCCCGCCATAACCCGATGAACCCCCTCGGCATAGCCCGATGAATCTTTTCGGCATAATCCGATAAATCTTCCCGGCATAACACGATGAATCCCCCCGGCATAACCCGATGAATCTTCCCGGCATAACCCGATGAATCTTTTCGGCATAATTCGATGAATCTTCCTGGCATAACCCGATGAATCCTCCCGACATAACCCGATGAATCCTCCCGGCATAACCCGATGAATCTTCCCGGCGTAACCCGATGAATCCTCCCGGCATAACCCGATGAATCTTCCCGGCATAACCCGATGAATCCTCCCGGCATAACCCGATGAATCCTCCCGGCATAACCCGATGAATCCTCCCGGCATAACCCGATAAATCCTCCCGGCATAACCCGATGAATCTTCCCGGCATAACCCGATGAATCCCCTTGGCATTACCCGATGAATCTTTTTGGCATAATCCGATAAATCTTCTCGGCATAACCCGATAAATCCTCCCAGCATGACTCGATGAATCTTTTCGGCATAACCCGAGAACTCCTTTCCATGCAATCAGCATTAGGGTTTTAAAACCCTAAACTAAATTTTCCTTTTAGTCAGCATTAGGGTTTTAAACCCTAAACTGAACTTTTTCCTTTCAGCCAGCATTAGGGTTTTAAACCCTAAACTGAGCTTTTCCATGCAATCAGCATTAGGGTTTTAAACCCTAAACTGAATTTTCCTTTTAGTCAGCATTAGGGTTTTAAACCCTAAACTGAACTTTTTCCTTTCAGCCAGCATTAGGGTTTTAAACCCTAAACTGAGCTTTTCCATGCAATCAGCATTAGGGTTTTAAACCCTAAACTGAATTTTCCTTTTAGTCAGCATTAGGGTTTTAAACCCTAAACTGAACTTTTCCCTTTCAGCCAGCACTAGGGTTTTAAACCCTAAACTGAGCTTTTCCATACAATCAGCATTAGGGTTTTAAACCCTAAACTGAATTTTCCTTTTAGTCAGCATTAGGGTTTTAAACCCTAAACTGAACTTTTTCCGTTCAGCCAGCATTAGGGTTTTAAACCCTAAACTGAGCTTTTCCATGCAATCAGCATTAGGGTTTTAAACCCTAAACTGAATTTTCCTTTTAGTCAGCATTAGGGTTTTAAACCCTAAACTGAACTTTTCCCTTTCAGCCAGCACTAGGGTTTTAAACCCTAAACTGAGCTTTTCCATGCAATCAGCATTAGGGTTTTAAACCCTAAACTGAATTTTCCTTTTAGTCAGCATTAGGGTTTTAAACCCTAAACTGAACTTTTTCCTTTCAGCCAGCACTAGGGTTTTAAACCCTAAACTGAGCTTTTCCATACAATCAGCATTAGGGTTTTAAACCCTAAACTGAATTTTCCTTTTAGTCAGCATTAGGGTTTTAAACCCTAAACTGAACTTTTTCCTTTCAGCCAGCATTAGGGTTTTAAACCCTAAACTGAGCTTTTCCATGCAATCAGCATTAGGGTTTTAAAACCCTAAACTGAATTTTCCTTTTAGTCAGCATTAGGGTTTTAAACCCTAAACTGAACTTTTTCCTTTCAGCCAGCATTAGGGTTTTAAACCCTAAACTGAGCTTTTCCATGCAATCAGCATTAGGGTTTTAAACCCTAAACTGAATTTTCCTTTAAGTCAGCATTAGCGTTTTAAACCCTAAACTGAACTTTTCCTTTTAGTCAGCATTAGGGTTTTAAACCTTAAACTGAACTTTTTCCTTTCAGCCAGCATTAGGGTTTTAAACCCTAAACTGAGCTTTTCCTTTAGTCAGCTTTAGGGTTTTAAATCCTGAACTGAATTCTTCCTTTGTTCGGCGTTAGGGTTTTAAACCCTAAACTGAACCTTTCCCCAGCTAGTCAGTGTTAAGGCTCCAACCCTGAACTGAGCATGCATATCCTCTTTCATCAATTTTATGAACTTCCTGGCGAATAATTAGCGAAATTTTCCTAGTGAAATTGGGGTAGAAAATTTCGTTCGTTTGTTTTCTCCCGCAGGTCTGACCTCGAGCCACATGGATCGAAATGACCCACAAGATGAGTCCCAGTTCGGAATCAAAGAAGAAAGAAGAAAAAAGAAGACGTCCCGAGATATCGGAGTAAATGGAAGGCGGATTGACCCCAACATTTGATTAAGGTCCTGAACCCTGCCAATCGCGTCTCACTCAATATCCCAGAGATTAAACAGGTCGCCGCAACTCGCAAGCATCAAGATTCAGATCAGAGTCTACAAGCAGAATCAGCTAAGACCCAAGATCAAGTCGTAAAAGAATCATAGATAGGAATCTTGCAACTAGCAGTTGACATGCATATAAGTAGTTAGTTCAGTTTCCAATTTTCGTTTGGTTGTAATAAGGCGGTCAGTGACGCAGCAGTGACAACAGCAACAGCAGTAGCAGCAAGCATTGCAATCCCATGGTAGTCCCAGCTACCAAAACTTCCCGAACTACATTGACCTGATTCCTGTTTAGCCCAGGATATGTAGGAAATCTTTGAAGCAAGATTCGGTCAGATCTTTCAAAAAAAAAACATGCTTCATACAGAGTGGTCCATAGGCAAAAATCGCTCATACACGCTCACTTTATCTTTGCACGAAAACTCTTCGTGTTTTCGAACAAAGAGGGGCAGCTGTGAGCACGTGATTTTTGTTTCGCACGATAATCGCTCCAAAAGAAATAAAAAATAATAATAATTGGCCCTGCTGTACAAATTTTGGATTTTTACATGGCACTTTGTTGGTTATTTACGATTTTTGCCCATTTTTACTTTATTAAAACAAAACACAAAAAATGTGTGTGTCATGCATAATTCGAACCGTAATCCGGTCGTTAAATAGAAAATCATAAATAGGCATCTTCGTCCGTGATTTTGTTTTGTTTAATTTTACCTATTTTGAATTATTTTAATGTGTGTGCAAATAATTGTATTAGGTGTTTATTTTAATTTGATTTTACTTAGTTTTGTATTTTTATAATAAAAGAAAAAAAGAAAAAAAAGAAAAGGCCCTTCCTTTCCGGACTTGGGCCAATTAACAAATTGGCCCAAACAAACAGCCCAAAACCAAGCCTACCCGGTCCAACACCAGCTGATACCCAGGGTATCCAAACGACGCTGTTTTGGTCCAAACTGATCTGAGTCGTTGATCTCAGATTGATCAACGGCCAAGATCACCTCCCCATAACCCACTAATGGCCCCGACCCGTTTTCACCCGGACCAACCCAAACCCTTTACCCTCAAAACAACACCGTTCCACTTAAGCCCTCAGATCCAGACCGTAGATCTAGATTGATCTAACGGTTGAGATCCGCCCACCCACTAAATATATAAACCCTTTACCATACCCTGCCCCCCTAGCCAACACCCCTGCCTTCGTCTTCACCAAACCCGTCCCCTTCAAACCCTAGCCGCCCCTGTATCCTTCACCATGAAAGCCGGCGGCACGAACGCCGGTGACCTTGCCCTTAACACCATAGAACCCCCTTGCCGTCCTAAACCCAAATCTATCAACCACACACCTCGAATCCTATCCCACCTTCTCGAATCTTCAAATTCTACACCGATCTGCCCTAAATTCATACCAGACACTCCCCAGACCCCCTCGTGACCAAACCATACTTGGTTTGGTCCGAATCTGACCAGGGAAGCACGAATCCCAGATCTGAGTTTTGAAACCATAAGGTTCCTCGTCACTGGTTCATACCCGTTCGAGCCAAGGAAATTAAGGTCTAATGTACCTTAATCGAAGTGTTTCTCATCTGAGAAACACTTCGATTAAAGTCCGTTCACCCTTAAGAAAGGTCTGTCCAATTCCGAGTCAAAGTTTTTGATCTTTCAAGATTTGAGGTGAGTCTTGCTTTCTTTTCTTTGTTCTGTTTGGTCCATGTGAGTGATTAAATGCCTGTTCATGTTTTGTTTCAATTTGTGTCTTTGAATTTTTACCAACTTCTGTTTGTCCACTTTGCCCGAACCACTGTGTTTGTTTGAATCCCTCCTTTGTTCTGATAATGCGTGTGATGTGCGAATAATTGAGCTCCAAATTTGTACTGATCAACTGATTCCTCGAAGTACAATTCTGTTTAATCAGTATAAGTCGAGTCATGTGTCTTATACTTTTGAATGTCTGATTTTTTGGCTACGATTGTATGAATTATGATTAATATAGTCGAGTCGACATGTGTCGTCAATTAATTTCAGTTGTCCGAACAATAACAAATCGACTTACTTCTGCTAAGCATTTGTTGAATCAATTAAGAACCAGTTTTATTTTACTTATAGTTGTTGATTTGGATCAGTAATGTAAAAGGGATGTTTGGTTTAAGTTCTGAATTGGAAGGCATGTGCACTTGTGCACAGCATGTGCATTGGTGCACCTCATGTGCTTTGTGCACAACCTGTGGCCTGCATTAAAGGTTTTTGTTAAGTTTAAATAATTTGACAGCATATGCTGTCAGATACATTCTGCTGCCCATACTCTACTTTAACCTCAAAAATAATAAACATTACTTAAAGTGAGTCTGCCAGGGAATATCATGGGTTTGTTCATACTTAATTAGCCAATTGGAATCTGAAAATGAAGGGCACGTGGGAGGGGTATTGTGATATTCTAAACAGTTTGTTTAAAAGGGGTAATGAACGGCTTATAAAAGGAGACCTAAGAGAGATCAGTAAGAGGAGAGACATCTAGAAGGACAGACACAGGGACATCTGATAGAGGGGGATATACATAGATACACAGAAGAGGAGAGGAAGAGGATATAAGAGAGAACTGGGAAGGGAATTAAGGAGGGGGAAGATATAGATACACATTGAGAGATATACACACACACACATAGAAACAGACATTGACAAGAACAGAGTAATTTGAGAGGAGACACTTTCAGGAGAGTGAAGTTCTGGAAATAGAAAACTGGAAAAGAATTTTGTTTGATAACTCAGACAGACAAAACTAGAAATTGCATTCTTTCCTGTTGTTTTGATTTCACTAAATCTGGACCTGTTTGTGCAACACTGATTTCTCCCAAATCCAAACCGAGTCTGCTTGGTTGTTGTTTGTTCTACTCGAGAACTTGGTCTAGTTGGGGTGTTGATCCCACTCCAATTGTTTTGTGAGTTCTTGCTGCTGTTATTCTGTTTTCATGTTGCTGCTGCATTTCTGTCCTGCTGCTACTGCTAGTCCTGTTTCTTGCTGCTGCTGATTTCCCTACCTTCTTCTCCTTCTCCTTTGCATTTCAGTATTTCCAGTATTTCCAGGTACACATTTCATGTCCCCATATTGGTGTAACCGAAACAGTTTGAAAGCATGAAATGGAAAAGGTTGAAGAAGTTCAAGTATTTGTTATAATATTCATAGTACATTAACGGGCCTGTAAAAATTGCTTAGTTTATAATTCAACAGTTCGAAAGCATGTACTGATATTCCACTGAGTTTACCCTTTTTGTATTTTAGCTCGGTAGTTGTTTGTTAGTATGGGGTATGTATACTCCGACCTTATACAATGTTGTTTCTGTTTCATTTAGTGTTTTTTATTGGGGTCCCGTTAGGTAGTACCTAGGGTCACATTCAAAGTCTCATTAGTAACAATATCTAGTAGCTAAATCCTTTAATTTAGTCCAAATAAGTTTAGTTAAGTTCAACTCAAGAATTGTTCGGATTAAGTGTTGTAATTCGTTAGCTCGTACATGATTCCTTGTCAAATCAAAGCATTTTTCATTAAAGTATAATGTTTTCTTAACGTCGTAGATAATTAATCGTAAGAATCCGGATCAGGCCAAAGCATATAATTAAATTATCATGTACCTCTTCTTCTAGTTTTAGGGACAAATGCATTAAAAATGTAGCCACTTTAGGATATCCTTTCTAAAATAGAGACGAGCCTCGCCAAATAAAAATGCAAAATTGCGGGGCCCTCGATAAATAATCATAATAAATATTTAGAATTCAGGCTAGGCCGTTTAGTGAATCTCATGGCCTTCTCAAAAAAAATAATAACGCGCTAGACTCTTTAGGCGCGGCTTAATTAAATCATATTCTTAAATTCGGGTGCACATTGATGTGACCCAAATCCAAATCTCAACGAAGTCAAAATGTGTTGACGATCACGGGCGCATTGATTGTGACGTGGTTCGAGATGCATTTTCACGACGTTGCAATTCTATAAAAATAAGTGATAATGATAAAAGCGGTTTTAAGTTTAATAAAAGCACGTAAGTCATAACATGTATTTAAATCAGATATTTAGCCATTATAACAATTTAAGCGACCGTGCTAGAACCACGGGATTCGAGGATGCCTAACACCTTCCCTCGGGTCAACAGAATTCCTTACTTAGAATTTCTGGTTCGCAGACTTCATTTGGAAAAAGTCGAAAATTTCCTCGATATGGGATTCAAGATAAACCGGTGACTTGGGACACCAAAAGCCAAACCTTTCCCAAGTGGCGACTCTGAATTAAATAAATAATCCCATTTCGAATATTGTCACTTAAATTGGAAAAACTCCAAACCCGCGCATTTTTACCCTTCGGGGCCGGGCACGCAAAAAGGAGGTGTGACAATTTATACATACACTTTTAAAACATACACCTCTGTAGGCATCATCATCATCATATCATACCAGGCCATGATAGGCTCGATAAAAACGTACTCGGCCATCATAAGGATCGGTAGAATCGTACCCGGCCACGTGGAGCTCGGTAAACCCAATTGATCAGTGGTTGAACAATAGGTGCCATACCCGGCCTTCTATAGAGCGGCTTGGTAGAGTAAAATAGATATATATATATATATAATGAATGTTGGACTCATTGGAATAATATTCTGGACCTTTTGGAGTGACGTAAGGTCGGTATATTCTGTACACATTATTAAGACTAACTCTTCATCATGAATCTTATAAGAATTAGGAAGTATCAACAACATTGATAACATAAGAATAAGAGAAGCGACATCAACATCAATTGCTCCATAAGAAGGGAAACAATGTAAGTACTGGTAGCTTCTAAGAGATGAGTATTTTTGGAAGCTCGTCTATTAAGTTATGTACAATTGGAGTCGTGCAAAAGAAGGAAAGGGATAACCTCACATACCTTGTATATACTGCCTAATAAGAGAAATGATACTATCGTTATCGTTTAAGCGTCGTAGCTATTATGTATCACTGCAACCTATTTTACGATGAAACGGACAACACATTCTCTATTTATATGACTTACCACAAGTCAAAACAATCACCAAACAGCCCGAATAACATCAATAATAATTATATTGAGCCTCTAAAAATAGTCCACCAACCAACAACATTACTACCAAACCTTTCGATATATATTTCACAAGTTCTATCTTCAATGACTTAGCCGCAACTTGGATAATCTTAAACATACATGTAGAGTAAGAGGTTACTTACCTTTAAACAGAAAGAACAACTCCAATTTTACCTTAATTGTCCACGAAATATCCCTCCAATGCTGCCACAAGAACAAGGAAGTGAGACTAGCAATCAGTTAGGATTTTTCGGCAGTAGAATCAGTTTAGAAGACTTGAAATCACCTAGGGTTGATACTAAAAACTTGAGGGAGAATTTACAGAAAATAAACCAGTTAAAAAAAACCTCCCACACGAGCTGGAATAACACATAAATGAGAAAAAACAAGAAGAACAAGAAACTTACTAGCGTCGCGGGATTCCCAACACTTGATTTGTGTTGTTTACCCTTTTTTGGATTTTGGATCATGATAAAAAATTGAGAGAATATTTTTAGGTTTACAAGGTTTGAATATACTGAAAATATGGATTAAAACCGGTTGATACATTTTATATATATACCCATATGTCTTAAACCGCACATGTGGGCCCCATAGAGAGTTTCTTGGCGCAGTCTCGCGAAAATGTGAATATCTCTCTACTCCGATATCGTATTGATGAACAGTTTAATGAATTAGAAAATAGACTCATATATATTAAATTTAGTTGGTACATCACCCTGTAATTCTAAGCAAATTGGGAGAGAAGCTTAGTAACATTTGACCTAAAGTTTAAGTAAAATTATGATCCTAAGTTGCGACGACTTTTGACGACTTTTGTTTCATAACTCGTTTGACTTCAAGACTTACAATATGGATATTATATGATTCAAATACCTTAAAACAAGACCTCTTGAGTATATTAAGAACCTCTAGGTTTTCTCGAAAATACAAGTTATAACATCCTTGATTCGTTTAACTTCTAATACTCGTTAACGACCCTTATACACCCTTGTATTATTTAAGACCAACAGACTTAACTTCTTATCATCTCAAAGATAATCTCTTCTAGGATATACGTTGCCTAACTTATGGCATGAGCTAACGTACTTGAATATGGGTTGTAACAAATCCATTATTATTTTCATCATTTAATTAGTCATTTGAGATGGAAATTTGGGAAAATTTTTGTAAAACTTCTTAGACTAAATTTTGGGGATTAGGAAGGTGATTTGAAGTCTGATTTGAGTAATGCATGTATTGTCGGACTCATTATTGAATGGGTGCTCGGAATTGTAATTTTGGTCGAGTTTTGATATGCGGGCCCAGCGTTGACTTTTTGAGTTGACTTTTAGTTTCTCTTTAAAGATTGCAACTTTATTGTTCGGCATAGTTTCCTATAGTTTTATTTATGGTATGAAGTTTTGTTGGCTGGATTCGAGCCGTTCGGAGTTGGATAATTGAGGAAAAGGCTTACTAGTAGATTGGGTTAGCATGTTTTGAGGTAAGTGTCTTGCCCAACTTTGTGTGAAAGAAATTCCCCTTATGATTGGTGTTGTTTATGGTATGTAAAAGCCGTGTACATATGGTGACGAGTGTGTACATGGTCTAAATGTGGTAATTGACCACTTATAGCTATGTAGATTCCTTTTATGCCTTTAATTGAGTTACCATGATATGTTATATTAATCATCAATAGTCTACCTTCACATGCTTTACTCATCTTATCTCTTACTTGTTAATGGACTTTGCATGTTTAGTTGAAGTTATTGGTTTCTCTATTCGTTATTCATTACTTAACCGTTGAGTTCCTTACTTGAAGTTGTTATTTTTTGGAATATCTTATTGTTGAAATTGATATTGAGTTACAAAGGTTGTGATTCACATTGAGCCAAAGTTCTAAAGTTGTGAAATATCATTCTAGTTGAGTTATTCACTTTTTGTTGTTATTGTTGAGACTCTTGTGTATATTGTGGTTAAGCCATGAGCTATTTATTGTGAAAACACTATTATTGTTGACTTCCTTGGAAAGTTGTGCTATTGGGCACTTGAGGTGAGATTCGTAATACATTATGATACTGATACGCTTGCAGTGGTATAAAGATTTGGGGTTGAAGTGCATGCAGTGAGATAATGTGGGCTTGATGTGTGAGTTTCTAGTAGGGGAAATATTTGAAGCCACGCGGTGTGATAAGGTAGGCTAAACCATAGGAATCTATTTCGGGAAAAATGATTTTCAAAACTAAATATAAGGTTCCCGCGGTGATATAAGGAGAGATTAGGAATTGTTTTGTCATATGAGACTACGAGGCAATACCTCAATATTGATTCTTATTGATACATTTCTATTACTTAACTTGTGTTTTGGTTGTTTTGCTTCCTTGGCATATCATTTCTTGTTTTTCTTCCGTGATGTCTTATTTGTCTTAGTTGAGTGTAGCTATTATTGGTATATTTCTTCATTGTTTCACAACTAAGTCAAATAGTAGCCACTAATATCCCACTTGCATCAACCACATTTTTTAGGCTGGGGGAGGAGGATAAACTCCCGCAGCCCGTACCGCAGAGCAGAGAGTCCATGTTGACTAGGTCCTAGAGGTCATACTAGTGCAGCCAGTTGTCCTAGTTCAGCCTGAGGGTAGGGCAACATCATCAGAAGAGGAGCAGCTCAGACTTGAGAGGTACAAGAAGTACCACCCTCCTACTTTGAACGGCTTAGCTTCAGAGAATGTACATGGTTTTCTTGAGGAGTGCCACCGTATCCTCCGAACTATAGGTATTTGTAATGACCCGACCGGTCGTTTTGAGATTTTTCATTTTTGCTCACTAGTTCTCGAGCATAACTAGCTCTGTGTGATGTATTATTACTTATGCAAATCGTTGGTTTTGGTTTCAGGGAAATCAGAATGTATTTGGAAGAACAGTTTTTAGTTTGAAGCTTAAAATCTGAAAGGTTTGACCAAATTTTGACTTGTTAGTATATAATCTCGAATTGGAATTTTTATGCTTTGGTTAGCTCTGTTAGGTTATTTGGGACTTAGGAGCATGATCAGAATGTATTTTGGATGTCCGTGGAAGGTTTAGGCTTGAATTTGCGAAAATGGGATTTTGGGGTTTTTTCGGTTGATAGGTGAGATTCTGATATAGGGGTCGGAATGGAATTCTGGAAGTTGGAGTAGCTCCGTTATGTCATTTTTGACATGTGTGCAAAATTTCAGGTCATTCGAACGAGGTTTGATAGACTTTTTGATCGAAAGCTGAATTTGGAAGTTTTTAGAATTCTTAGGCTTGAATCCGATGTGATTTGGTGTTTTGATGTTGGTTTGAGTGTCACGAAGGTTGGAACAAGTTTGAATGATGTTTTGGGATACGTTGGCATGTTAGGTTGAGGTACCGAGTGTCACACCTCCTTTTTACTACCCCCAGAAGAGGTATAAGGGAGTTTTTTCCAATTTAAGTGACAATCGAAATGAGATTATTTAAATTAAAATCAGAGTCGCCACTTGGGATAATTTATGGTGTCCCAAGTCACCGGTTAAAATCCCGAATTAAGGAAGTTGACTCTGTTTACGGTCTGTGAACACATAAATCCGGGTAAGAAATTCTGTTAACCCAGGAGAAGGTGTTAGGCATTCCCGAGTTCTGTGGTTCTAGCACGGTCGCTTTGATCATAATCGGATTATTAAAATTGTCTAATTACTTATTTTAGAACCTATGTGCATTTGGCTCTTTTAATTAAGAAATTATCTTTAAACAGGTCATGCGTACGTCTACCCACTTGTTTGGTGCGTCAAAATCATGTCACACGAACGTGTCCATAATTAATAACGCTTTATTATTTTTAAGAATATTTGGTCAAAGTTGCGCGAACGCATACTTCGATTCCGTTTTTAAAATCGTAATTATGTCACGCGAATGTGTACACAACCACGATGGTGGATTAAGTTGCGCCTACAACAAAGTATGACGTATATTAATTTATTCACCTCTTAAAACCCAAACCCAAATAATATCTTTTTCAAGCGTTGGAGTACAATTAGCAAACTTGACCAAAAGGAACTAAATATAGAATTATGATTTTTTTATCATTCAAAACAGCAAAACAAGTAGAATCTACTAATGACAGAATTAACTAAGTTTAGACCTACTAATCGATGGGCTAAACGTAAAGGAACCAACATATGAGTTCACCTCTTTAAACAACTAAGATCGAATCATATTTTATTATCGTTGACCCCATGAAGTGATTATTAATTGACCACTCTTAACAAAGTTATCAGCCAACAAACTCAAACAAATACACCATTTTGAACAGATTATAGATTGATAGTGAGATAAGCAAAACAATCTCATATCAACCATGATCATCCAAGCCTTTAGCAAGAACACACAAATGAAGCGTAAGAGGATGATGAAGTGAGAAATAGACTTTTATTTGTAGCTTTTCAATAGCAAAATTTCTGTAAGAAACAGCTATACACTCAAAATGTAACGAACCGCAGACGGAATTCGAACCAGAAACTGGTAGACAATACCTCGACGCATGACTGAAATGGACTCCGTGCACAACAACCTCTAGCGACCTCGAATAGAGCTTTGATGGTGAACCTCGAGCAGACCCCAGACTTCGCAACAAAAACTCCTAACTTTATTGCTCGAACCGGCAAAACTCGATGGAACTCAAACGTAAAAAAAATTGCTGCCAAAACGAACTAATGGTGAAATGTGTTTGGCTTTGCTCGATAATAGACTTAGAGATGGAAGAAACAATAAGTTCTTTGGGAGCTCAAATCATGACTTTTACCGGAAAAATGAGACGTAACAGTAAAAGCAAAAGGCATGTTCTTCAGAAGTCCAGATCTGTCGCTTTCGTAAGCAAAATATACCTCCACATGGTTGCTTCAAATTGATGGATTCTTCTTTAGAAGCGTTATTTTAATGTGCTCTGTTTTGGATTCAACTATCGATTTGGAACACAAGGTCTAAGAGAAGTACTTTATCTCTCTTGGGGCTGCATGGAGTTCGGTCTTATTTCAAGTTTAATGTGCTAATGCTTCTCTTTGTATTGTGTGTTCAAGCTTCCATGGAGATGGCTGCTTCTCCTCTCACCAAGGAGATCAGTTGCTCGGGGTGGGGAGTTGTTTATGGGTGTTCAGCGACGCTCCTCAGGTCTTAGGCATCTAGGTCTATTTTTTGTACAATTTTAGCTAACTGTAGAGTGTGGGATATAGGTTTTGTAGGGTATTTTAGGTTAAGGGGTATGAACCTAGAAATTATGGTCTTGGGAATTATGGTTTAGATCCGAAAATTAGGCCTAAAAATGGGTCGTCTGAGCCCAAATTTTATTCTTTTCCCCCGAACAAGACAAAAAAACAACCTCATTTACCAATTAATCCTACTTAGGTAAAATAACTACTAAAATAATACTGACCGTTAAAAAAATACTATTTTCTTTGTATTTTTCAAGATTAAAAATGACTACAAAACATTAATGAAACTATTTTTGTAATTTTCATTTTCTTTTAATAAACTAAAGTAAAAGAGTGAAAATTAGTTGAAATAGCGATATTAGGCTTAAATTAAATATTTACATGCTAAAATAAAAAAAATCTTAGGGAGGGTCAAAAATCACATGTCTATAGCTGCCCCTCTTTGACGGGAACACGAAGAGTTTTCAGACAAAGAATGACTAGACAAGTTTTTTGACCCAACCCTTATTTAAAGAGACCAAAAGTTAAAAGAAAGGAGAATGTGACCGACCCCTGGCGTCTGAGTTGCCTACATATCCTTTGCTATAAAGGAATCAGTCCACGTGTAGTTCAAAAGTGAGTGATATGGTGGAGTATGCCGAGGTGGAGAGCCGATCGAGGTGCCATTCCGTCGAGGTTCCGGTTCATGGTCCTGTTATTACATCAAAATCAAAAAGTAAAAAAAAAACTAACTAAGCTTGTCAACTATGAGTTAAAAGATTCCTATCTATAAGTCTTCTGAAGCTTGATCTTGAGTCTTGAATGGTTCTTCATGCAGACTTTGGATTTGAACATTGATACTTGCTAGCAAGTGCTAGTTTATTCTTCTTCTGCTTTTCAGATCAAAACCGGACATACCATGCTTGTGACTTCAGTCATGTCTTGAGCAGCTCACATCTTTCATCAACTTCTGCATTTGGATTTACTTCTTGCATTTCTTTTTTTTATTCTGGATTGTGACTAACTTCCGTTGATGATCTCGGACTGTTGACTTGCATTCTTGCCGCGAGCTTCTTCTACTTCTAACTTGAATGGAATTCTGAAATGACTCCCCTTATTTTCCAAGTGGACGCCTGATTGCTGAACTCAAACTGTCTTCCTCGCAAAACTTGGACTGCCTTCCTTCGAAACTTGAGCTGCTTTCCTCGAAACATGAACTGTTTTCCCTCAATACTTGAACTATTTTCCCTCGAAACTTGAATTGTTTTACCTTGTTCTCCAGGTGGGTGCCTGATTCCCAACACTTGAGCATGTTTTTCCTTGACACTTGAACTGCTTCTCCTTGTTCTCCATGTGGGTGCCTGATTTCCAACACTTGCACATGTTTTTCCTTGAGACTAGAACTGTTTCTCCTTGTTCTCCAGGTGGGCGCCTGATTTTCAACACTTGCACTGTTTTTCCTTGAGACTTGAACTGCTTCTCCTTGTTCTCCCGGTGGGTGCCTGATTTCCAACACATGCACTGCTTTTCCCTGAGACTTGAACTGCTTCTCCTTGTTCTCCAGGTGGGTGCCTGATTGCCAAAACTTGAATTGTATTCCCCTGCTCTCTAGGTGGGTGCCTCATTGCCAAAACTTTTAACTGTATTCCCTTGCTCTCCAGGTGGGTGCCTGATTGCCGATACTTTCAACTGTATTCCCTTGCTCTGCAGGTGGGTGCCTGATTGCCAAAACATGAACTGTATTCCCTTTCTCTCCAGGTGGGCGCTTGATTGCCAAAACTTGAATTGTATTCCCTTGCTCTCCAGGTGGGCGCCTGATTGCCAGAACTTCAACTTTATTCCCTTGCTCTCCATGTGGGCTCCTGATTGCCAAAACTTGAACTGTATTCCCTTGATCTCCAGGTGGGCGCCTGATTGCCAAAACTTCAACTGTATTCCCTTTCTCTTCAGATGGGCGCCATATTAAAAAAACTTCAACTATATTCCCTTGCTCTCTAGGTGGGCGCCTGATTGCCAAAACTTCAACTGTATTCCCTTGCTCTCCAAGTGGGTGCCTGATTGCCGATATTTTTAACTGTATTCCCTTGCTCTCCACGTGGGCGCCTAATTGTCAAAACTTTAACTATATTCCCTTGCTCTCTAGGTGGGTGCCTGATTACCAAAACTTTAATTGCATTCCCTTGCTCTCCATGTGGAGCCTGATTTCCACAACTTTAACTGCATTCCCTTGCTCTCCAGGTGGACGCCTGATTGTTGAACTCG
Organism: Nicotiana sylvestris; assembly: GCF_000393655.2. Classification (NCBI taxonomy): domain Eukaryota; kingdom Viridiplantae; phylum Streptophyta; class Magnoliopsida; order Solanales; family Solanaceae; genus Nicotiana; species Nicotiana sylvestris. The sequence continues at coordinate 26,015,043 of NC_091067.1, read as the reverse complement.
CACCGTTCTCCTTTGAAACTTGAGTTGTTCTACCTTGTTCTCCAAGTGGGCTATTGATTGCTGAGCTTGACCCGCTTTCCTTTGAACTTTTGTCGTCTTCCCTTATTCTCCAGGTGGGCGCCTGATTGCTGAACTTGAATTGTCCTCTTCTTGAAACTGCTGTCCTTTGAACTTCTGTCGTCTTACCTTGTTTCTCCAGGTGGGTGCCTGATTGCTGAACCTGATTTGTCTTCTTCTTGAAACTGCTTTTCTTTGAACTGCTTTCCTTTGTTTCTCCAGGTGGGTGCCTGATTACAGAACTTGATTTGTCCTCTTCTTGAAACTGCTTTTCTTTGAACTATCTTTCCTTGTTTCTCCAGGTGGGTGCCTGATTGTTGAACCTAAATTGTCCTCTTCTTGAAACTGCTTTTCTTTGAACTGTCTTCCCTTGTTTCTCCAGGTGGTTGCCTGATTTCAACAAAACAGACAAAACAAAAGAAATTTTTCTGCCCCAGTTTTATATTGGGAACATCTGTGAGTGTTAACCGGTTCTTATTATCAAAACAAATTCTAAACTAAATTCCTTTATCCTGAAAATTTCCAACCAAGCCTCATCTCAAAAGTGAAAAACTTAAATGTTAAATTATACTTCCCAAAAATAAACTCTCGTCAGACCTTGTCATTTGCGAGGGTCTCAAAACTTACTAAATCCCGTTATCCAGGAGGGTACTGTAACTTACTGCCGAACTTGTCTGGCGCCTGCTTTCCTCACAGAGGGTTTCTCCGGAACAAACGAAATTTCCTGACCTTGTTTCAATCAAAGAAAAATTGTGAGTTTAAACATGGTGGTTGGTTTGTGGCCTTGACTTTAAGGGCGATTGCTCCTTCACTTCCCATGATAACTTCGATTGCAACTCGAAAGACCTTACTTCTTTATTGACTAACCACTTTCTCTATCACCCTTATCACAGATAATACCTCTAATTCGTTCAAACCCAAGCCCTCTATCTATTGCATTGTGCTCATAAATTGACATACACCGACCCTGATTATATCACATGAATCCCAAAGCATGCCAATTGCCACCCACTCAGTTCGCATGTTGTTTTTTCCTGACTTAAACCACTGTCCTTGGCCTTGAGGTCTATTGCTCCTTCACTTGCCATGATAACTTTGATTCATGCTTGGAAGACCTTGCTTGTCATTGGTTAACCACTTTCTCTGTCAATCTTATCACAGAAAATACCTTTGATCCGTTTACCTAACATCCTCTATTTGTTGCATTGTTCATGAATTGACATATTTCAAACCTTTGTATTTCATATGAATCCCAAAGCACGTTGATTGCTACCAACTCAGTGCGCATGTTGTTCTTTATTGACTTATAACACTTTGATACACTAGCCAGACTCCGCTTTGTGCAATCGGAAAGCTGGTAGCATAATTTGAAGTCATTTCTCACTTGTTTTGACCAAACTAACTCATAAGAGGAGGTAAACAAGACAAAAGGAACAGAGTAAAGGACAATAGAAAGAGATGATTCCTAATAATAAAACTACAAAGTAGAAACTTATCAGATGTGGATACCAACTCTAATGACCATGACATGCACATTTGGATTAAGTGGCCTAATCTGTCAAGCAAGCCTAATGTTCAACTCTTATTATATCTCTAAACCGTGAAACTGGGCTTCAATGCTCCGATTATCCAATCTGATTCACGATCCTTATTCGACTTGTAGTGCTGAAGGGTTTTCACCATCAATCCTCTCTCATTTTGTTCTTTCTCTCAACTCACCATCGCCTTATGGTGCTTGTGAAGGTTTTCACTAATAAGACTCTCTCATTTTACTCTTTTCTTCTTATTTCCTCTGATTCTGCAGATGACAAGGCATTAACCATGGTAAAAACATCATATACTTTTGGCATGTCTAAACTCAGCACTCTCAAAGATTATCTAGGAGATCTTTTTTGGACTGTAATGTGGCTTTTGAACAGGGTTAGAAAGAAAGGATATCATAAAAGCTCAAAATAACTAAGACAACGGGGTTAATTTATTTATAACTTTTGGAATCCATTCTAAAAACTTTGCCCCAATTTCGAAAACTAGGGAATTTGATTCTTTTTTTTCTTTTACTTTTGATAAAGTTACTAAGAAAGACTGTCCCACTTTAGATTTCGTGGGGTTATGAAATATTTTATTTGGTGCGACCGAATACTAAGGCTGCCTATGTATCTTGTGGTAACAAGAATCAGGTCAAATGTAGTTCACAAAGATATATTTTGTTGTTGCTATTTTTTTTGTTTTTCCCTTTTTTCTCTTTTTTTTCTTTGTTTCTTTTTTTCTTTATCATTCTTCTTTTCTTTTCTTTTCTCTCTCTTTTTCACTCTTTTCCCTTCTTTTTTTCTTTTATTTTCTCTCTCTATTTTTTCACTCTTTTCCCTTCTTTTCTTTCTCTTTTGAATTTCTATTTTGGAATAAACTTTCTTAAATGAACCTATGGGGACATGAACTCTTCTTTTTTTTCCTTTTTTTCGTATGACTCTAACTTGACTCCAAAAGAGGGAAAGTCAAAGAAATCAGTACATGCTCAAAAGGGGATCGAAGGGTATAAGTGTTGGGTAGTTGAAAAAGGGCCTGTCAATCCTTGAAAATGCCAAGTACAACACATGCAACTTGAAAAATGAAAAATGAAGATCATGCATAGCATTTCTTTTGCAGCATCGGCATTGGCACCACAGATATGTCTTCCACCTTTCTTTAGTGCCTTGTCAAATACATAGCTCTTATTGGGTGATTTCGTCTTTAAAATGGATGTGCTCCGTCAATTCGGAGTAAACTCCCTTGGATTTATCTTGTTACCTGATGTACACTTGAACTCAAAACTACTTGCTTCAAATTGTCTGGGATGCACTCTCCTTTAACGAATTCTTGTCACCCTGTTAACTTCAAAAATTATCTGCCCCAGTTTCACACAGTCCGGGCTTCAAATGATCTCAAAATCCCTTTACTTACTTCCCTCAAATGTCCCTATCATCTTAAAATGGTTTTATTGCTTCATGATTTGACTAACTTTTAAGACCAGGCCTAGAAGTATGCGTGCATGTCATGTCACTAGAGCCAGCATGAGAAAAAAACTATAAAAGGAGAAGAGAACTAAACAAAAAATGACCAGAAATAACAAAAAACAGAAAATTGCATTAGACAGACGGTGAAAGGGTTTGAACAACAAGACAAGCAAAATAAACTAGGGTACAACCCTAGAACAAAACCAGACAGCACTAAATGAGTTGCTACGACTAAACAAACTAGGCAAAATAAAAGGATAGAAGAGTTTGAGACACACGGCAATATCCAGATTACAACCCTGAAATAACCTGAACAACAGAAATGACAACAAAATGAACCACCAAGACTCCTCCCTGGCTAGCCAAGAAAGGAGCGTCTTTCCAATTACCAAGCTCGGCATCTTAGCCAATGAGTTCCACATCAATATTGCTAAGACAACTACCAATTTTATTATTATTAACTTCAAGAAGTAGCTCATTGGCTCCTTTGACGAAACCTTCGCCATTGCAAACTATCCCAACAATCTGTATATTGTCATGTACCCGTAGAGGATTATGTGTGACACTTGGGGTATTACTGCCTTGGACCACAATTATTCCTTCTTGAATCATTCTTTCTATTTCCCTCTTCAAAGCACAATAATCTTCAACATTGTTGCCCTGGGCATTGGAATGGTATTCACACCTTTTAGTAGGGTCAAAGCTTCTTGCACGTGGGTCTATGTAATTTATAGGAATAGGTGTAATCATGTCTCAAGGCTTTAATATCTCAAACAAGCTTGCATAGGACTCTCCTATTGGTGTAAAATTATCTTTCAGCCTTTGTTCCCTTCTAAACCCTTGCATTGAATATGGGTTATAGGGCACTTGAAAATTTTGTGGGGGCTGATGGGGATTCTGCTGTGCTCGTGCTCACCTTTTGGAGAGACCCAGTGGTTGGATAGATGGCCGGACGTTGTTCGGTGGATAGTACTGGGGTGGATTATGTGGATATCGGGGATATTCATGGGGTCGTCATTGAGGCTGAAAGCGTTTAGCAGGAATGCCCACTGGATCCTATCATTGGCGGGGCTCAGCAACATCTTTTCTATCAATGGGAGGACTGTCCCGAGTAACTTGTTCGTTCCATCTGAACCAAAATTCCCTAAAACTTTCCTTGGGTTTCTTTTCTATCTAGGATAGGGAGGAGCGGTCTGGGACAATGTCTATATTGTATTGAAAGTGTCGCACACAATCTTGAGTCATGTCATACCATGTATGCCACTTACCGACATCTTGACCAGTATGCCATTCTAAGCTTCCCCAGTCAGGCTCTCGCTAAAATATGTCATCAGCAACTCGTCTTTCCCGCCAACACTTCTCATTTCACTGCAATAACCCCTCAAATGGGCTACTGGATTTCCACGCCCATCATACAATTTAAACTTTGGCAACTTAAACCCTTTCAGCTTTCTGGATATCTAATATTGCTCCACTGTCTTAGCAAGCTTTGCAATCTCACCGAGAGGTTCAAAATAAGGAGCATAAGAGTATGGACCCGAGACCTTGAAAATTGGTTCTGGAGCATAGTATTGGGCATCGGGAATTTTGAGCACAGTCTCTCTAGAGGATCGAGGAAAGGTAGTAGGTGGGTGAGCTACAAAAACACGAGTGGTCAAAAGAGCAGGATATGAGGTGGTTCTGGGGGTGGAGTGTGAAAAGGTTGTGGGGAGATATCCTGGACTTGTGACAGTGGCGGAATGGTGACAAGGCTTTCAGTGTAGTAAGTGGGAACTGATTGTGGAGGACGCCCACTAATCCAGGCTTGGTATATTTCGGCCATCTATCTTTTCAACCTTAATACCTCTTCTTTCAACTCAGATTCTTATTCAACAATTCCCTTAGACGAGTCAATAGTCTCTGTGTCCAAGTCTTTGCTAGCCATGGCTACCTTGCTCTTTGACCTTGTGTTGTATGGATGAGTTACTTAAGAACCACAAACCAACCACCCTTCTGCTCAATGAAGATAACAAAAGGAACAAAATGGGGTCATCCAGTTAGCATTAGGGCATTTAACAGCTAAAAAATATCACATTGCGTGCAATGCACCTAGCAACTATTAACAGTTCTAGAATGACTTCGAGGGTCACAAGGTCACTTGGCATCATCCTAATTTTGTTCATTTCAATCTTCTTTTTTCTTTTTTTTCTAGCACTTTTTGGCTTGCTCATTTTCCTTCCTCTTTTTTCTTCTAATGATCACTCTTTTCTTTCCTCGCATTTCTGACATCCCATAATTTCACCCCCTTTTTTATTCTTTTTTTTCTTTTTCTTTTAATAAAATAAAATTAATGATTCGATCGAACCCCATGTAGGTTGCTTATGTATCATAATGTCGTATGAATCAGATCTTTGCGTAGTTCGGAAAGATCAGGAATAAAGTAAACAAACTAACGTTCTTTTTTTTTTTTATCTTAATGACTACTTTCATGAGAAAAGAGAAATAAAAGAATCAAATCCTTTTGTTTTTGAATTTTTAAGACTTAATGTTCTATAACCTATTCCAAACTCAAGCTTAACGAGCATATATTTTTCTCCTTTTTTTTTTTGAAACAAATGCTCTATGGGAATTTATTAAGAAAAACAAAACCTAGAAGAGAAAAATATTTTTTCATTCTTTTTTTAGGAAGGAAATCTAAAGAATAAACCAAAGAAAAATATTTTGAATTTTCGTTTGATATCCCTGAAGAAAGATTTCGAAACGAGAAATGAACAAGATAAAAAATATTTTTAGATTTTAGTTTTTGATTACCTAAGGAAGAAACTTTAAAGATAAACAAAAGATAAAATGTCATTTTTTTCTTTTATGTACAATATCCTAAAGTTCTAGTGAAAATAAAAAGATTTTTTTTCTATTCATTTTTCATTAATTTTCCAAAGAAGAACCTCAAAAAAAATCTCTTTGGATTTTTGAATTAATATCTCAAAGAAAACTTTTAAAGAGGTACTAATAGAAAATTCTCTTCTTTTTTTTTTGAAATTTTAGTCCTAATATACTAAAGGAAATATAAAAATAATTTTTTATTTGAGTTCTAGATATTAATTTCCTAAGGAAAACCATAAAAGATTTTTTTGAACTTCTAGAGTTAGTATTCTAAAGAAAACTTTTAACAGAAATAAAAAACGCAAAATCTCTTTTTTTGGATTTTTGATTTATAACACATTTTTTTTTCAAATACAAAATAGAAAGTACAATAACAAATGATTCGACATTATTGTACAAAACTAGAAAGTAAAAGACAACATAAAATGAAAAACAAACTCAAAACATATAAAATAAAAAACAATCTCCTTAAACAACTCCTGAATGAGAGATCTTGACTGGATGGTCCTAAGGCGTCTGTCATACCCAAACTCCGGTAAGTAGATCCACACCTGTATGAGAAAACTTTAAACAACACTATGTGAGACAATAACACTCCCTATTAGACACATACACGACATGATTGAGGCTATTTTTGCAAAAATAACCTATGTGGCTAAAAGTGAGTAGAAATGCTAGATTTTGCTAAGACCCCGCGAATCCAAGAACCTAAGACTCACTAGGAAGACCGGACCCTATGTGAGCTGCCTACGTATCACGCCTCGAAAGACAAGAATCAGGTATGCGTAGTTCGGGCAGATTGAATACGGCCGAAAATAAAAAAATAACTAATTTAGAGAAAAGATATTTTTGTCTTTTTTTTTTTTTTGAAAAATGATGAAACATGTATACTCTTTTTGGATTTTGTTTTCCCCTTTCTTTTGATTTTCAAAAAATGATGAAAAAGTGCAAAAACTTTTTTTTTTTTTCATTTTTCACGTGTTTTTCTCTTTTTCTTAACAAAAATGTGACAGAAAAACACAACTGGGTCCTATTTGCTTTATTTTCACACTTCACCCTCTCTTTTTTCTTGTTTTTTTTTTCTTTTTCATTTGCCCTCAGTTATCATTGGTCTACCAAATGACCCTTTTACCCTTGAAGATTGCAACATGTAGCACGTATGATACATCAAGATGGTTTTTTATTTTTGGGTACACCTATCCTAGACGGATCCAACCCCTGTGTTAATTCCCCTAAGTCAAATGCACATGATGAAAACAAACATTTCTACTAGGGATCCGGCATGAGGCTGTATTTTTCTAGATTTAAATCATGGGGTTGTGTTCTAGACCTGGCTTACCCAAGCGGACAACTCGAGCCGAAGAGGGGGCAACATACCGGGAGCACTGAAGTTTACCCGGTCTTGTTGCTGGCCCAGCCCCGTTCTTATTTGGTATAACTTTTACAGAAAAAGCGGGCCACACGAACGTGCGCACCATTTTTAAAAGACTTAGAGGGATGGCGTAAGAAGACAGTTATATACAATTCAAATAATATCAAAGCGGTAAATAGACAGCAATTAGCACAAAAGGTTCACAAAATACAGTAACATCAACAAATAAATAAAGCCAAGTAAAAATCATATTAACAAGCTCGAATTCTTGAACCCTGAACCAGAGATTCTGGGGGTATAAGAGAGTTTTTTCCAATTAAAGTGACAATCGAAATAGGATTATTTAAATTAAAATTAGAGTCACCACTTAGGATAATTTATAGTGTCCAAAGTCACGGGTTAAAATCCCGAATCGAGGAAGTTGACTCTATTTACGGTCTACGAACACAGAAATCTGGGTAAGGAATTTTGTTAACCCGGGAGAAGGTTTTAGGCATTCCCGAGTTCCGTGGTTCTAGTACAGTCGCTTTGATCATACTTGGCTTATTAAAATTGTCTAATCACTTATTTTAGAACCTATGTGCATTTGCCTCTTTTAATTAAGAATTATCTTTAAACAGGTCATGCGCACGTGTACCTATTTGTTTGGTGCGTCAAAATCATGTCACGCGAATGTGTCCATAATTAATAACGCTTTATTAATATTAAAAATATTTGGTCAAAGTTGCACGAACTCATACTATGATTCTGTTTTTAAAATCGTAATTATGTCATGCGAACGTGTACACAACCATAATGGTGGATTAAGTTGCGCGTAAAACAAACTTCGATGTATATTAATTTATTCACCTCTTAAAACCCAAACCCAACTAATATCTTGTTCTAGCATTGGAGTACAATTAGCAAACTTGACAAAAAGGAACTAAAATAAAGAATTGTGATTTTTTATCATTCAAAACAGCAAAACAAGTAGAATCTACTTATGACAGAATTAACTAAGTTTAGACCTACTAATCGATGGGCTAAATGTAAAGGAATCAACATATGAATTCACCTCTTTAAACAACTAAGATAATCATATTTTTTTTATCGTTGACCCCATGAAGTGATTACTAATTGACCACTCTTAATAAAGTTATCAGCCAACAAACTAAAACAAATACACCATTTTGAACATATTATAAATTGATAGTGACACAAGCAAAACAATCTTATATCAACCATGATCATCCAAACCTTTAGCAAGAACACGCAGATGAAGCTTAAGAGGATGATGAAGTGAGAAATAGACCTTTAAGAAACAGCTTTACACTCGCGAATGGAATTCGAACCAGAAATCGATAGATAGTACCTCGACGCACGACTGAAATGGACTCCGTGCACAACGACCTCGAATAGAGCTTTGATGGTGAACCTCGAGCAGACCCCAAACTTTGCAACAAAAACTCCTAACCTCGAGCAGACCCCAGATCTGTCGCTTTCGTAAGCAAAATAGACCTCCACATGGTTGCTTCAAATTGATGGATTCTTCTTTAGAAGTGTTATTTTAATGTGCTATGTTTTGGATTCAACTATCGATTTGGAATAGAAGGTCTAAGGGAACTACTTTATCTCTCTTGGGGCTGCATGGAGTTCGGTCTTATTTCAAGTTTATTGTGTTGATGCTTCTCTTTGTATTGTGTGTTCAAGCTTCCATGGAAATGTCTGCTTCTCCTCTCACCAAGGAGATCGGTTGCTCGGGGGTGGGGGTCGTTTTTGGGTGTTCAGCGGCGCTCCTCACGTCTTAGGCATCTAGGTCTATTTTTTGTACTGTTTTGGATGATTGTAGAGTGTAGGGATATAGGTTTTTGTACGGTTTTTAGGTTAAGGGGTATGAGGCTAGGAATTATGGGCTAGATCCAAAAATTAGGCCTAAAAACGAGTCGTTTGAGCCCAAATTTTATTCCTTTTTCCCGTGAACAAGACTAAAAATATGACCTCATTTACCAATTAATCCTTCTTAGATAAAATAACTATTAAAATAAGATTGACCATTAAAACAAAACTATTTTTTGTATTTTTCAAGATTAAAAATGACGACAAAACGTTAATGAAACTATTTTTGTAATTTTCATTTTCTTGTAATAAACTAAAGTAAAAGAGTCAAAATTAGTTGAAAAAGCAATATTAGGCTTAAATTAAATATTTACATGCTAAAATATAAAAAATCATGGGGAGGGTCAAAAATCACATGTCTACACCGAGGGCCTCAGGTGAATTTCGGGTGGTTAACGGACCAATTCTTGATTTTTGAGAGTTGCAGATTTTTATTCTGTTCTGTTGCAGAGATTTGTTATTTGTGTTCGTGAGAGGGTCTCACATTCGTGAAGGGTTGTTGAGAGGGGCAGCTGGTTGTTCTTCGCATTCGCGATGAAATTCCGGCGTTCGCGAAGGTTCTTGAGTTAAGGCTATGTGTCCGCGATGAGTGTTCTGCGTTTGCGTAGGGTCGGCTATTTGGTCTTCTCATTCGTGGTTGGGCCCTCGCGTTCGCGATGTAAGGAATTATGGTCAGTGAAGCTTGGTGCTTCGCGAATGCAAGGGTGCTGTCGCGTTCGCGATGAAGAAATACCTGGACAGTCAGTTTATATTTTTAAAATCGAGGGTTTTAGTTCAATATCACAAAAACCATTGGAGATCTCGGGAGAAGGTTAAATTTGAGGAGATTTTTAGTGGAGAATTGGGGTAAGTATTCTTCACTCATATTTGGTTTAATTCCATGATTTAGTCTTAAATTTCATCATTTAATTTGAGAAATTAAAGTGAAAATTGGGAAAAATGGAAGAAAAATTTCAGAATTCTTTTGGGGATTTGAATGGGCATTTGATGTCGGATTTTAATGATTTTGGCATTTATAGACTCGTGAGAGTGTATGGATTCTATTGATGTGATTTTTATTAGATTTTGAGATGTGGGCTCGGGGGTCGTGGTTGGCCGAATTCGGAATTTTTGATGTAAACTAGTTATTTTCGAGTGGGCTTTGTCCCCTTAGCATATCTTGATTGTATTGTCACACCTCTTTTTCACCATCCCCGGAAGGGGTAGAAGGGAGTTTTTCCAACTAAAGTGACAATAATCGAAACGGGATTATTTATATTAAAATCAGAGTCGCCACCTGGGATAATTTATGGTGTCCCAAGTCACCGGTTTAAAATCCCGAATCAAGGAAGTTTAACTCTTATTTATGGTCTGCGAATACAGAAATCTGGTTAAGGAATTCTGTTTACCCGGGAGAAGGTGTTAGGCATTTCCGGGTTCCGTGATTTGAGCACGGTCGCTCAACTATTATTATTGGCTTAATTATCTTATTAATTACATTTTTTACCTATTATGCATTTTTAGCTTTTCATCGCTTTTTAATTATTTATGGAATTATTTCGGAATAAGTTACGATTATCGTACACTTGTTTATTTGGTACACATTGCGGATCATGTCACGGAAACCATACCCACGATTTACAACATGTTTATATTATTAACAATATTAGTTGTTGTGGCCGGGTCACATAAATGTACCACCAGATTTTAGAAATTAAGTATCACAACTACGTCACGAGAACCGCACCCGTAGATATAAAAATTTATTTAATTAACGCACCTAATGCAAACTACAAAAGTTCAAGGCATTTTCTACATTAGTTAAGATGATTAATATGAGGGCCATAGATTATATGATTCAAATGTATGAATGGCACGCCTCAGTTTTGTTAAAGGAAAAGTATTCAACTAAATGAACTACGTATATTCATATTTAAACGAATTTGAGATTAAGTATCACAACCACGCCATGGAAACCATAGTCGTAGTTGTGATGATATAGTTACGTGCCTAAAGCAAGCTACGAGATTCATGAACTTTTAAAATTAACTCTAACATTAATGACCGGCTACGGATTATGATTGAACACTCAACATTAATACATGCTTTTGATCTTCTGAATTGTTGGGCCCAAATAAAGAGCCAATCACGCCACTTAAAATACCAACGCTGAAAAAATTGTTGGGCTCGCAATCAGAACAAATCAGTATACATCTTGACACAAAAACTAAATCTGAGTTCTAAAATTCACGTGTTTACAATGATTGCCTTTATACTCTAACACAAGTCTACTGATATATTACACAGAACAAATGACTAGTAGAGGAAAAGATAGATACTAAAAAACGAGTGCAAACATATCAGCCTTGATACAGGTACCATCATATTCATTTCCATTTCAGGGATTCAAAGGTGTACCTGGATATAGCAAACAAAAGAAACAAAATATACTTGAAGTCATCTTAGGGCATCAACACATTAACTGATTCAACACCAAGGAACAACAATGAAAATCAATCTAAACAGCTTTAAACCAGCCTCATTTCAGCTTAGAAGTTGAGAGAAGTTCCCAGTAAATACCATTTCCAAAAATTTCAAAGAGGAGAAATCCAACTCAAGCTATAATGAAAGAAAAATTTCTGCCGTTTTTTTATCTTTGATGTTCTCGTTTTCTCCCCTAGAATTCAGGGAAATGAGACTCTTTATAGAGGAGTATTAGGGCAGTAGAGATTGATTTTTTCTTTTACTATTACCCCTCCCCCATTTCTCTTTTTGTTCAATTCAGACCCTATATTCAAGCCTGTTTGTTAATCCACCAAGTTTCCACCTTCCTACAACCTTCCTACATGGTTAGGAAAGATTCTTTCTATTCAATTCTCCTAATTACCCATTAAAAGGTTTGATAATTACTTTAACCTACCATGCATTTGAACCAATATGCCCCAGATGTCTTTGGGCTTCTGCATCAACAAGCCTCAACAATCTCTTTGGGCTTCTTGCACTAGCCAGCCCACTTTCAAATCTAAGCGAAAAAATTCACAAGAAATCAAAACTAACCAAGTTCTAAACCTTACCAACATCAGACCTTCTAACGAAGCAGAAACAAAAGAAAAAGAGTAAAATGAGAGAAATAAATTAACAAGTACTAACAAAGAGATTAACTGTACTTCTTAACCTATTATTACCAAATTAATCAACTGAAAACTCATGTTTTCTAAACCTAACTGATATAAAGAGGAAGATAAGCACCCCGACCAGATTGATGGCTCAAAGATGACATCCGGCGAGAAAACCTCAACCCATGGTGTGAACTGTAACATAAGCATTGGCCGAAATTTCTTCAATGGCTTGTGCTCTTTGTCACAGTCCTCAACACAAGTCAAGAACGAAGAAGAAACACAAGCTTGAAGTAGAGACACATCAGAGATTGTTATCCCAGAATTTGGCTGTCATGCATAAATCGAAACTTCAACCAATTGGATCCTCCCATAGAAACTAATTGTTTTGCACATGTTCAACATCAAGAAGAGGACATATTGGGAGGAAATTACACAAAAAGGGATGAAAAGGACTTTATTGTTGTTTCAGATTTCTTTTTTAAGGAAGCTGAATAATTTTTGGAAATAAATAGCAATGGATTGGGAATGAAGGGATGATGAGGGTTATATGCTCAAGATTTGAGGGGTTTTGGAGACCAACCGCCGCCACTGGCGATTTTCGATGGGCGGCGGACGGCGGTGAGATACAAAGGGTTAAGGAGAAGATGGCAACAGTCTTAGGTTATTCTGAGGATGTTTGGACATCTTTAAACGAGTGGGATGAGGCTTTACTGGCCATTGGATGAGAGAAAATGAAGGGTCGGGATTAACTTTTGCTTGTTTTAACTCAAAACGACGTAGTCTCGTACTCATACTATGTCGTTTCAGACGTCTCAGGGACTGAAGGGTTTGAAATGGGTAAATGTGCCGGACCGGATATATTTGGATAGTGGGCCTGGGTTTGGAAGGATTTGTGCGAAATTGGCCCAAATTCAAAGTTAAACTAAACCTTTTCCTAATTCCTTTTTTTTCTTTTTGTTTTCTTTTTCTTTCTTTAATTTATTAAAAATATAGATTACATCCTAAATTAATCTAACCTGCAAAATTAAGCTAATTATCTATTTAAAATAGTTATAAAAAATCGTTGCTCCTAGATTAAAAGAGAAAATTACTAATCTAAAATTGAAAGCTAAAAATGTAAAAGTGAACCAATTTTTTGTGATTTTTATCTTAATAAATAATTAATTAACTAATTATCCTAAAAATATTAAACAAAACCTCAATGCAATGCATGGTATTTTTGGTATTTTTCATGATTTTAATAAAAGTAAACATGCACAGAAATGCAAACAATTAACAAAAAAATCCTACAAAATCGTATAAAATTGCAAACAATTGGAAAAAATCTATTTCTTTAATTTGAAGGAGTATTTCACCAAGGGTAAAAATAACGTGCTCACAGCTGTCCCTCTTTGCTCGAAAACACGAAGAGTTTTTGGGCAAAGATAAAGTGAGCGGATACGAGCGATTTTTGCCCGTTTGAATATCTGTGGGAAGTCCTTGGCTATAAAGGAATTAGGTCAATGTAGTTTGGGAAGTTTTGGTAACTAGGACTACCGAAAAGCTGTGACTTCACTGTTGCTGCAGCTGCTATTACTTGCTGAACCCCTTATTACACCGAGGCAAAATAATAATAAAAAACTAAGCTAAACTATGATCTATCAATTACAAGAATCCTATCTACCATCTTCAAACTTGGTCTTGCTGCTTCTACAGTTCTGTTGTGCATCTTGAACTATTGACATGTACACTCGAGGCAAATTTCTGTTGTTGCAAATGCGAATTGAATTCTGAAATGGGTTCCCTTATTTTTCAGGTGGGTGCCTGATCGCCAAAACTTGAACTGTATTCCCTTGTCCTCCAGGTGGGCGTCTGATTACCAAAACTTGAACTGTATTCCCTTGTTCTCAATGTAGGTCCCTGATTTCCAAAACTTGAACTGTATTCCCTTGTTCTCCAGGTGGGCGCCAAATTGCTAAAACTTGAATTGTATTCCCTTGTTCTCCAGGTGGGCGCCGGATTGCCAAAACTTGAACTGTATTCCCTTGTTCTCCAGGTGGGCGCGTGATTTCCAAAACTTAAATTGTATTCCCTTGTTATCCAAGTGAGTGCTTAATTTCCAAAACTTGAACTGTATTCCCTTGTTCTCCAGGTGGGCGCCCGTTTACCAAAAACTTAAAATGTATTCCCTTGTTCTCCAGGTGGGCACCTGATTGCCAAAACATGAAATGTATTCCCTTATTCTCCAGGTGGGCGCCTGATTGCCAAAATATAAACTGCATTCCCTTATTCTCCAGGTGGGCTCCTGATTACAAAAAACTTGAAATGTATTCCCTTGTTCTCCAGGTGGGCGCCTAATTGCCAAAACTTGAACTGTATTCCCTTGTTCTCCAGGTGGGCGCCTGATTCCCAAAACTTGAAATGTATTCCCTTGTTCTCCTGGTAGATGCCTGATTGCCAAAACTCGAACTGTATTCCCTTGTTCTCTAGGTGGGCGCCTGATTACCAAAAACTTGAAATGTATTCCCTTGTTCTCCGGTGGATGCCTGATTGCCAAAACTCGAACTGTATTCCCTTGTTCTCCAGGTGGGCGCCTGATTACCAAAAACTTAAAATGTATTCCCTTGTTCTCCAGGTGGGCACCTGATTAGAAAAACTTGAACTGTATTCCGTTGTTCTCCATGTGGGCACCTAATTGTAAAAACTTGAACTGTATTCCCTTGTTCTCCAGGTGGGCTCTTGATTACAAAAAACTTGAAATATATTGCCTTGTTCTCCAGTTGGGCGCTTGATTGACAAAACTTGAACTGTATTCCCTTGTTCTCCAGGTGGGCGCCTAATTACCAAAAACTTGAAATGTATTCCCTTGTTCTCCAGGTGGGCGCCTAGTTGCCAAAACTTGAACTGTATTCCCTTGTTCTCCAGGTGGGCGCCTGATTGCCAAAACCTTGAAATGTATTCCCTTGTTCTCCTGGTGGATGCCTGATTGCCAAAACTCGAATTGTATTCCCTTGTTCTCCAGGTGGGCTCTTGATTACAAAAAACATGAAATATATTGCCTTGTTCTCCAGGTGGGCACCTGATTGCCCAAACTCGAACTGTATTCCCTTGTTCTCCAGGTGGGCACCTGATTACAAAAAACTTGAAATGTATTTCCTTGTTCTCCAGGTGGGCGCCTAATGGCCAAAACTTGAACTGTATTCCCTTATTCTCCGGGTGGGCGCCTGATTGCCAAAACATGAACTCTATTCCCTTGTTCTCTAGGTGGGCGCCTTATTACAAAAATCTTTGAATGTATTCCCTTGATCTCCAGGTGGGTGTCTGTTTGCCAAAACTCGAACTGTATTCCTTTGTTCTCCAGATGGGCATCTGATTACCAAAAACTTGAATTGTATTCCCTTGTTCTACAGGTGGGCACCTGATTACAACCAAACAGACAAAACAAAAGAATGCTTTCTGCCCCAGTTTGTTATCAGGGCACATCGATGAGTGTTAATCAAATCATGTTACCCCATAGCCCTAAGAATTTAAAAACTAAAGCCCACTATCCAGGAGGGCTCTGGCAATTGAAATTAAATCCCTTCTTAAAAGTGAAAACCTCAAAGCCAACTTATATTTCCTAAAGGTAGAGCTTATGCTAAATCTTGTTATCTATGAAGGTATTGGAATTCAACTAAGTCCCATTATCCAGGAGGGTCCTGAGAACCTTTAAAAATTTAATCCCATTATGCAGGAGGGCCCTGAAAATTTTAAATTAAGCCCCATTATCCAGGAAGGTCCTGAAGTTTTACGGTCGAACCTGTCTGGTACATGCTTTCCTCATGGAGGGTTCCTCTGGAACAAACGAAATTTCCTGCCCTTATTTCAATCAAAGAAAATTTTATCAGATTTAAAATGTGGTGGTTAATTTGTGGCATTCTTACTGAAGGTAGCCTTTCCACTGCCGTGCTTTGTTCTGAATGGCTACCTTGGACTGGCAAATAATTATTTGACTTTCTGACTGAATCTCACCTACAGGACCCTGAATGACCTGAGTGACCTACACTCAACCCGCTGTTTTACATTTCTATCCTTCCAATTTGAACCTCTGCATCTTCCTCAAAATTTACAAACCACTCGACCACTTGAACTTTCATTAACACCTTATTTTCCATTTTTGCATTGTGCTATTTCTGGTATGTTTTGGACGTACTTTGCTTTGTGCAATTTGGAAGATGGTAGTAAGCTTTGAAATCTTTCCTTACTTGCTTAATCAAGGTTTACATTGGAAAAGCCTTAGAGAAATAAACCCAAAAGAAATGAAATGCAATAACTTTGAGAATTAGGAATAAAGAAGAAAATTTGAAACAGAATGACTGTTTGAGGGAGAAAAGGAAAAGAGACTTATCTGAGTGAGGAGAGACTTATCTGAGTGAGGATCTGACACCAATGATCATGACATGCATTTCGGATTAATCACCCCAGCCTGTTCAACCAATCACCTTTTAGTTGTCATACTTTATGCCCCTGGATTTCCATATTCCAATCTCTTTGCAAAGTCACCAACAAACCTCTCTCATTTGTTCATTTCTCAATTCACTATCGCCTTACGGTACCTGTGAAGGTTTTCACCGATAAGACTCTCTCATTTTGATTTCTCTTATCTTTCCATCGACCTACGGTGCCCGGGAGGGTTTTCACCAATAGGACTCTCTCATTTTCTCATTTGACTTGTGCAGAACGGAGTGTTGCTCCTGATGCGAATCTTACCTCTATCTCGCTTGACTTGACATTCTCAAATATTGGTAAGAAGGTCTTTCTTTGGACTGCAATGTGGGCTTTTCGATGGGGTTAGAAAGAAAGGATATCATAAAGGCTCAAAACAACTTGAATGAGTTCAAAATTACAACTTTTGGAATCAGATCTTTTACAAAACCACAACTTCTGTCCCAATTTCTTTGCTTGGGGACTTTTGAATTTTTATTTTGATGGGACTAAACTGTGAGGCTACCTACTATCCTTAAAAGGAATCAGGTCGAACGTAGTTCATGTCATAGGAATTGCTTTGTTGTTGTTACTTTTCTCTTTTCTTTTTCTTTCTCTTTTTTTTCTTTTCTTTTCTTCTTTTTTTTTCTTTTCCATTCTTTTCTTTCTCTTTTTCTCTTCTCATTTCCTCTTTTTCTTCTTTATTTACCTTTTGTGTCCGTGTTTTTAAACTATGCTACTAATTCCATAAGAGGGGTATGAAAGAAAATAAATAAGGCTCAAAGGAGTAATAAAGGATAAGGTATTTAGATAGCAGAATAAAATGCCTTCGTCATTCCAATCTTCGAAACATGCCAAGTACAAAAAACAATTAGACAAACCAAAGAAATCATACATAATATATTTTGACTGCATCAGAATTGATGGTCATATCTACACATTTGCCTTCTATATCTGTTAAATATAAAGCACCATTGGACAACACTCTTGTTACAATGAACGGCCCCTGCCAATTTGAGGCGAACTTGGCTTTCGCTTCAGCTTGATGTGGAAGGATGCGTTTTAATACATGCTGACCCACTTCAAATTTCCGTGGACTCACCTTCTTGTTGTATGCTCTTGCCATTCTCTTTTGATACAAGTGGCCATGACACACTGCTGCCAATCGTTTCTCGTCAATCAAACTCAATTGCTCCAAACGGGTTTTGACCTAGTCATCATCATCAATTTTGGCTTCAGCAACAATCTGAAGGGATGAAATTTTAACTTTCATGGGTATTACTGCTTCAGTGCTATATACCAACAAATAAGGAGTTGCACCTACTGAAGTGCGAATAGTAGTGTGATAACCCAGCAAAGCAAAGGACAACTTTTCATGCCATTGCCTGGAACCTTGCACCATTTTCCGAAGTATCTTTTTTATGTTCTTGTTGTCTGCCTCGACTGCTCCATTCGCCTTGAGGCGATAAGGGGTGGAATATCGATGCGTAATATTAAACCGTTGACATACTTTTTTCATCAAATGACTATTAAGATTAGCACCATTATCTGTGATAATCACTTTTGGGACTCCGAATCGACAAATGATATTTGAATGAACAAAGTCGACCACTGCCTTCTTGGTCACAGATTTGAAAGTCTTAGCTTCAACCCACTTAGTGAAATAATCGATGGCCACCAGAATGAACCTGTGACTATTTGATGCCGGGTGCTCAATTGGTCCAATAACATCCATGCCCCAAGCAACAAAGGGCCATGGTGCAGACATTGTATGCAACTCAGATGGCGGAGAATAAATCAAGTCTCTGTGTACCTAGCATTGATGACATTTGCACACAAAGCTAATGCAATCTCGCTCCATAGTGAGCCAATAATACCCTACTTGAAGAATTTTCTTTGCCAGAACATATCCATTCATATGTGGCCCGCAAACCCCGGAATGCACTTCTGCCATGATAGTCGTGGCTTGTTTAGCATCTATGCACCTCAATAGCCCAAGATCTGGAGTTCTTTTGTACAAAATTCCCCCGCTCAAGAAAAATCCATTAGCCAAATGCCAAATTGTTCTCTTTTGATCATCTGTGAATTGTACCGGATATACCCCCATCCTGATGTATTCCCTGATATCATGGAACCACGGTTCACTATCAAGTTCTTTCTCAACCATATTATAATAGGCATGCTGATCACGAACTTGAATATGCAAAGGGTCGACATTAGCTTTGTCCGAATGGTGCAGCATTGACGCCAAGGTAGCGAAAGCATCAGCGACCTCAATATGAATCCTTGGAATATGCCTGAATTCTATTAATCGAAATTGTTGACAAAGATCATGCAAACATTGTCGATACGGTATGAGCTTTAAATCTCGAGTCTCCCATTCTCCTTGAATCTAGTGCACCAAAATATTCGAGTTTCCTAAGACCAAGACTTCTTGGACTCCCATATCTATAGCTAACCTCAATCCCAAAATGCATGCCTCATACTCAGCCATGTTGTTGGTATAATAGAAACGAAGCTGGGCTGTAATAGGGTAGGGATGCCCTATTTCAGAAATGAGCACAACCCATATTCCAACACCTTTTATGTTAGCGACTCCATCAAAGAAAAGTTTACAACCTTGTTTTTCAACCTGCTCCACCTTGTCAATATGCATCACCTCTTCATCGGGAAAATAAGTTCTCAATGGTTCATACTCTTCATTTACTAGATTCTAGGCCAAATGATCAGCCAATGCTTGGGCTTTCATCGCGGTCTGAGTCACATAGATGATGTAAAACTCTGTGAGCAAAATCTGTCAGTTTGCAAGTCTTCCTATGGGCATAGGCTTCTGAAAGATATACTTTAGAGGATCCAGGTGAGAAATGAGGTATGTAGTGTATGACGACAGATAGTGCTTCAACTTTTGTGCCACCCATGTCAGGGCGCAACATCTCCTTTCAAGGGGAGTATACTTAACCTCATATGATGTGAACTTCTTGCTGAGATAATAGATGGCTTTCTACTTTCTTACGATGATGTCATGTTGACCAGTACGCAACCGAACGAATTGTCCAGGACTATCAAATAAAGAATCAAAGGCCTCCCGGGTTTCGATGTGACCAACACAGGTGGGTTTGGCAAAGTACTCCTTGATCTTATCAAATGCCTCCTGGCACTCACCAGTCCATTTGAACACAACATCCTTCTTCAACAACTTAAATATTGTCTCACAAGTTATTGTGATTTGAGCAATAAACCTGCTGATGTAGTTCAATTGCCCGAGCAAAAAAATCACCTCAGTCTTGTTCCTTGGAGGTGGCAATTCTTGGATAGCTTTGATTTTGATGGGTCCAACTCAATGCCTCAACGACTAACTATGAATCTCAACAGTTTTCTAGATGGAACGCCAAATGCACACTTAGCAGGGCTGAACATAAGATTGTACCTATGCAGCCTTTGGAAAAACTTCCTCAAATCTCCGACATGGTCGGCCTGTTGCTTTGACCTTACGATCACATCATCCACATAAACCTCAATCTCCTTGTGTATCATGTCATGGAACACGGTAGTCATCGCCCTCATGTAAGTTGCCCCACCATTTTTCAAATCAAATGGCATTACCCGGTAGCAATAAGTTCCCCATGGTGTGATGAATGTTGTCTTTTCTGCATCCTCGTCGTCCATCAAGATCTGATGGTATCCCGCATAGCAATCCAAAAAAGACATGATCTCATGCTTGGAATAGTTTTCAATAAAAATGTGAATATTTGGAAATGAAAAATTATCCTTTGGACTTGTTATTTTGAGATCGCGGTAATCAATGCACACCCTGGTCTTGTCGTCCTTCTTTGGCACTAGCACAATATTAGCTAACCAAGTGGGGTATCGCATGACTCGAATGACCTTTGTGCCCAACTGCTTTGTGATTTCTTCCTTGATCTTCACACTCATGTCAGTTTTAAACTTTCTTAACATCTGCTTGATGGGATGGAATGCTGGGTAAGTGGGCAATTTGTGAACCACCAAGTCAGTACTCAGACCCGGTATGTCGTCATATGACCATGCAAAAATATCTTTATATTCAGACAATGCTTTGATTATTTCTTCCCTGATTTGTGGTTCTAAGTGTACACTTATCTTGGTTTCCCTGATATTATCTGGATCCCCTAAATTGATTGCCTCAGTTTAATTCAAATTAGGCTTGGGTTTCTCTTCAAAGTGACTTAGCTCTTTACTAATTTCTTCAAATTCTTCATCTTCATCATATTCTATCTCATCATCACACTCTATTTCTTGGATTATTATTTCAGAGTTAGATTGACTTTTAAGACTCGACTGAAGATTTCTCATGCATGTTATGTCATTGAAACCAGCATAAAAATAACTGTACAAAGAAAGAAAAGAAAATGACACTATCAGGAGTAATGAAAAAGGGAAATTGCATTTCATTAAAAATAAAGCATAGAAGGGTTTGTACATCAGAATAGACAGAAAATAAAATCTGAATTACAACCCTAGAATAATTCAGATAAACTGAAAGGAAAACAAAGCAAACTACCAAAACTCCTTCCAGGTAGGGAGATTAGTGGCATCCCAATTGTTAATCTTCACTTTTGGCCCAACAAACTGCACATCCGCTTTTCTGGAACCTTCCCCAGTTTCTACCATGTTCAGTTCATCAAACAGACTCTGGAAATTTTTAACTAATTCCTCATCAAAATCAACCACAGGCCTTGGAACTATTGTCACTGGACGCTTTACAACCCCTGCCTTGATGAAAGATCTGGAGAGACGTGGGACTGGCTTAAGGAGCGACCATGCCTACTTTTTCAGCTTTCGAGCCTTCTTCACATCATCCCCTGTAGGTTTGAACCCTAGACCAAATGTGCCCAGATTTTCACGCAAGGATACTGGTTGCACGATACCTTGTAGAGATGCACCCAGACCCTTGCCCGGCATAAAACCATTTTTTAACATCTCGGTTGCTACCATGACGATTGTAGAAGCTAACTTTGGACCCAGGATGTATTCCCCTTCCGGAACCTTTTCAATTGACACTGCTTCGGACGCTTGATAGACCCACAACCCCTTATCCTCTTCTGCTTCAATAAACGGCACAGAGGTATCATTGAAAGGACATAAATTCTCATCGCCATGTACGACGATTTCTTGTCTATCCCATTCAAACTTCACCATCTGATGTAAAGAGGACGGAACTGCCCTGGAAACATGTATCCAAGGCCTACCCAACAACAAATTGTAAGAAACAGCCTCATCTAGTATCTGGAACTCCATAATGAATTCAACCGGTCCTATTATCAACTTGAGCATGATGTCGCCGACAGAGTCTTTTCCCCCTCTGTCAAAACCTCGGACGCATATGATGTTCTTGTGAATCCTCTCATCATCAACTTTTTACTTGTTCAGAGTATAGAGAGGGCAAATGTTTGCACTGGAACCATTGTCCACTAACACCCTTGTGAACACAGACTCTTCGCATTTCAATGTGAGATAGAGGGCTCGATTGTGTTCCGTACCCTCCAGAGGCAAATCATCATCAGAGAATGTGATCCGGTTAGACTCAAATATCTTATTGGAAATCTTTTTTTTAGCAATCCACTAGGCATAGCCTAAGGCTAGTTTTTGAATATATAAAAATAAAAAACAAAACACAATGTCAGGAGGTCTTACACGATGAAAGTAATAAACTTTGACGCTTACATAATTCCTATTATCAATGTTGAGAAAAGCACACAACATTGAAATCACATTATGCAAACTAATAAAGCACATTAAATGATATTTAAAAGCTAGCCATGGGATATCTTCAAGTTTGACTTTAAGAAATTGCGCTCTGCCAAATTTTTGATTATGCTTCAACTGATGTGTGACCTGTGATTCTGCATCTGCGTCAATGAGTTCGTGTGATCTCCATCATACTTGTTCGATATCCAGTGCATTGAGACATTGTTCTGATGTATTAATTTTGACCATTTGCTTTTTGCTACCATACTTGTTTCCATTATTTGTACTCTTTGCATTGATTTGTGAGTAATGGTGCATGTATACATAAAATTTCCTCGTCCAGCATTGTAGTTGTTGCTCCATGTCTGTCTAGCAGTCCATTGTCCGGTTTTATATCCCTCTATTCCATTGCTCCTTCTTTCGCAAATTGTACATCCTTGATGTTCCATTGTTGGTTTGTTGCTCTAGCTTCCCAACATGATTGTTGCTAACTTGATCCATCCAATTCTATTGTGTCGATGAACCCTCACGATGTCTATTACCTGTACCTTTCAAAAGTGTCATGGCTCCAAATGAACATTCCTGCGTCCTCCAACTGTGCAGCAAATGTCTCATGTGCTCAAATATTTGCTCAGGTGCCCAGATTTTGCATGATGCCACTAAATGGAAAGTCTTCAAATAGGTAATATCATGATACTTCAACAGCAACTGCATTTTGCACACCATGCACAAATAGCCTCCTGTAAGAACTGTTACTGCCCACTTGCACGCACAACCACTTTGTTTGTATTTGCGATGCACTTGCATTTCCACTTGGTTGGCCACTGCCCAAAACCAAAGTTTAGTTCCCTGTGCTTTTAATTCCTTATTACTGAGGATCTTTGATATGAATTGAACAGGCAGTATGTGATATATTTTCCTCCTTGTGTCCACTTTTGTCCATGCTTCCATGCTTATGCTCATCTTCGATATTCCTCATTGGGAATGAACACATAGTGTTAATACCACCCATAGGAGTTCAACCAAAGAATGAGGCATGAGTATAGTATATTTTCCTACAAACAAAGAAACCATCCTTAGTAAAAAATTGATCCCCAACCTCTCCTCCTATAGGATTTGAAGTTGTTGATCCATCATGCTGTCCAGATTGTTCTTCCCTTTGGTTAAGTGCATCTTCTCCATTTCTAATTCCTTCCTACCTTGACTCTCAAGTAGGGACATTGTAGTTTATCAACATTAACCAGCCTTCTCCCATGTGTGTCAAGATGATGAAATTTATAACATTCTATATTGCCATTGTCAAGAGCATAGTTTCCCAAATAGTCCGCCAATTTGTTTCCTTCTCTATAAATATGTGAGATCTTCCCATTGCACATCCTTGGAAACCTTTTAATTTCCTCTACTTCTTCCTCAATAACCCAAGGTGGTTTCTGTTTAACCAAAAATCTGAGTCTTTGGTCAAAACTAAAAAGAAATTCGGATTACTGATAATCAGGAGACGAAAATAAAATAATTTTGAGAATGATGGTAAAACAGTAAATAGTTTTGTATTTCAGTAAGATCTCAATAGTATTTCGTGTCCTTACAGATGGTGAGTTCTTCTCCTTTTATAGCTAATTCTAGGAGAAGATGTAATGCCTTTGTCTTAATGAGGCAATTATGAGCAATAAATGACATTAAAAGAAACGTTACACAATCATTTCTTTTTAAATCAAATATTCTAACGTATTTGATATTCAATGCTGTATTTAGACTCTTTTACGTCATCAGATTCGTATCTTCAACTTCTTCCGATCTTTGGTCTTGGATAGGTACGAGACTCGTACCTATTTTAGTAACGGTCCGCACCTATGTTGCTTTCTTTTTCCCTTATCTGTTGTTGCCCATGCCTCTTGGCTATTTACTGTGTTTTGACCGTTTGACCAGTCCACGTGTCATGCCACGTCTCCTACAATGTAAATTCAGTTTTTTTCCAATACATATAGTCCCCCCACTTTCCATTTATTTATCAAGTAAATAATTGGGAAGTGGATTTTCATAAAAAGGGAATTTTTGCCGTAATTAATATTATGACAAATACTGACACTTCAATTGTCCCTTCCATTTAATGCTTTACATACGTGTCACCTTATGATTGATTCTGCAATTCTACCCCCTTTTTTTTAGACTTCTTCATTCACACTATTCACGAAATGATAGTTGCCTTTATTATAGGCTTTCCTTCATTACACTTCTAAGTTTGACGGTTGTCATTATAAGCATTTTTAACCCTCTTTCGTTTATCTTCTTCTTCATAGATCTTCAACAAGCAATTTTTTACTTGTATTTTCTCTCCCTTTTAGTACATCCTTCTTCAACAATGTCATCTCCAAACCCTAACCCTAGAAAAGTTCCAATTCTTAATCACTTCCCCAATGCCCCTACAAGACATAGGAGAGGCAGAGGAGGTAGGCTTCGGAACTTGGGCCTAGGGTCCGCTCGTGATGGTTTATCTGGTCCTGCTTCTGCTTCTCCTAGTATCGGGAGTTCTATTCCGAAGACCCCTTCTTCTAAAGGTAAAGAAATCCTTGATTCTTCTAAAGAACCTTTAGTCGATGAAATTGTTCCCAGTGATTTGTCTTTTGGGAGTGATAGAACATCTCTTCAAAGGCAAATTGCAAATTTAGAAAAAGCTGACACTTATCCTTCATTAGTAACCGAGCTTACAATCCCTACCATCAGAAGGGACTATAACTGGAGCAATAGTCTACGAATGTCAATTCCTTCCCCAAATCAAAGAATTTCTTCCTTTAGAAATGGTTATTCTTTCGTTTATACTTACCCATTTACTTTGGGTTTTAATCCTCCGGTTGACCCAGTCATTATAAACTTTTGCCGTTTCTTTAAAATCTATTTGGCCCAAGTCGGTCCCCTAGTGTGGAGAGCAATGTCTTGTCTGAGATACTTATCTGCCAAAGCCAATGTCGACTTCACCCTTTCTCACCTTATTCATTTATACCATCCCAATTTAATGCGCCATGGGGTTTTTACCTTAACTGCAAGAAGTAAAAAGGTTTTGGTAAACCCTGAAGATGACAGGGATCGTGGATGGTACACCTGTTACGTTGTTGTACGTACGGTGGACTTGCTTGGTGAAACAAATATTCCCTTCCCTGAGAAGTGGAATTTTGCACGTAAGTTTCCTTTTATTTACCGCACCTATTTTTGAGAATTCTGATTCTTTTTCTCACTTTGTCTCTTTTTGGTTTTTTGTAGCAACCATGGGAGATGTGGAACTTATTCATGACTTCCGTGGTTGGGTAGATTCAATTTTGCAGATTGCTCCTAAGGATCAAAGAACTTGGAAATCGATTTCTTCTTTACATAGCTGGAAGGTGAAAACACATGGTATGTCCCTTTTTACACGTTTTTTTACATGCCAAGCACCTTTTTCTCAACGTTGATTATGTTTCTTTATTTTGATCAGGATCTGGTGTTAGAGGAATGGCAGCTGAAGTAGCTATGGCCATTCGCATGTCTACTAATGCTGCACTTGATTTGAACAAGGCTCGAGCTTCGCTTCCCAAAAGGAAAGCTATAGGAGAAAGTTCTGAGAATGAGGAAGAGGAAGATACCTCTTTAATTGCCAGGCCAAGAGTTAGGAGACGAGTCATTAATAGTGATGAAATTGAGGATACCCCTGCTCAAACTTCGTCCACCGAGCCTGTTTTGATTCATTCTGACGAGGACATCGTGCCAAAAGATACTAATGAATTAACTCAGCGTCTTTTTGATAGTGGTTTTGAGAGTGTCTAGCTCGGCCCTGTTTTTGATGAAGCTCCTCTCTCCTCATTCGTTCCTATTTCCTCCATTCCTTTGCCAGTTTCAACTGCACCTGCTTCTGTTCCTGTGTCGGTTTCTTCATCTTCTCCTTCCATCCCTTCTTTGACTCCTATGGCTCCTGCTGCTGTGTTTTCCTTTTCTACTACTCCTCCTTCCATGGCTCCTCCTCCCTTCGTTCAGCATACAGAGGCGGGTTCTAGCAGTAGAACCATGGCTATGAGAAGTGTTACTCTTGAAGTTCCTGTCAACCATAGCCTTTTGAGAAAGATTGGTAGAGCTGATGTTTGGCTCGAGCCTCTAATCGGTGATATTGAGAAGAAGAAGATGGAGAGCCACAACTGCCTGACTCTGGTGAATGACATAGTTCATTCTACTTTGAAGGTATTTTTCCTTTACCAACAAGTTTTTTGTTTTTGATCTACAAATACTCATTTCTTTGAGTTGTCTCTGTAGGCTAACCTTATTGGTACCGAATTGATGGGAAGAATTTCCCTTCTGGAAAGAAAAACTTGTGAGTCTGAAAAATCCATCCATGAGGCCGAGGAAATAGCCAGGGGAGCCCAACTTGAAGCAGCTAATTGGAAAGAACAATTTGAGAATGCTCAGGGGACCATAGAGGAGTTGCAAGAAAGTAGAAATCTCCTGGAGCAGCAAAAGCGTGGTTTGACTTCTTAACTAGCGACTGCCAAGGCTTTTTCAAGCCAATTTAAAAGAGATAAAGAGATTTTGGAGTGCTCAATGTCAGAACAATTATCAAAGGCTAGTGAAGAAGTCAGGGAGCTTAAGGCACTTTTAGCCAAGAAAGAAGAGTATGCAGGAGAATTAGTGCAAAGCTTGACTCAAGCTCAAGCTGACTTACAGACCTCCTCTGACGAGATTCGAGCTTTGAAGAGTTCTCATGCCTCCCTCGAAGCTTCCCTTGATTCCCATTTAGCTGAACATCAAATATTGAAGAATGATATTGCTATGTGGGAAAGGGAGTATGGAATTCTGGAGGAGAACTTCAACATAGAGGTAAGTTGGGCTTTCCTGAAATCTCGCCGTGATGTTTTGATGGAAGCTGCTCAGGAAAGCTTCGATTCGCAATCTGAATTAGCCAAAGTCTTAGACACTATCGAGAAAAGTCAACAACCTGCTGATACTCCTTCTCCTGCACTTAAAGCTCCTGGAACGGAAGAGCTTTTAAATGAAGAAGTGGCTACTGCAGCAATTGGAGTTGCAATTCCTGCTCCCGAGGGTGAAACTTCTATGACACAGTCCATAGAAGTTGAAGCTCCTGTGACTCTTGCTTCCCTCGGTGATTTCAACATTCCAAGCCCAATTAAAATTGCTCCTGAAAATGAAATTGCAACTTCTGATGTTCCAACCCCTTCAGTGACTAGCTAAAAATGAAATTGTTGTTTTTGTTTTTATTAATTAGTGGTGTTATCCCTTGGCAACTTTAAGGGATTTTTTGACGAAATCCCCAGCTATCATAATGGGGCATTTGCAAAAACAAATATTTTGCTGACTAAGTTTGTACTTAGTCTTTTATACTAAGAAGTTTTTATTGGTACTTCTGTATATTTTATTCTTGCCCATTTATCTAGGGCTTATAGAATAGCTTAGCATTTTTATCCTTTTAAAATGATTTATGATTCTTCTCATGGATTATCAACATGAAGCTTATAAAAGAGGACCCTTTTATTTTATCGATACTTAATAAAGAAGACGTCTCATCTTCATAATGGTGTTATAATATGTTGAAAGAAATAGGAATACACACGTTTTGTGTGAAACAACTTTGGCAAGTTTTTATTCATGAACTTTAGAAGTGTTTGACTATTACATGTATTACAATACATCTACAACTTTCTCGTAACTATTTTTCTTGTAACAGATTTGTACATAACATAGAATAAACAGGTTTTTCTTCATAACTTGTTTCAGTACATAGTCATGACCCTATCTTTATATATTAAGAAGGGTTTGAGAGGTGACTTTGTTTATGAGTTTGAGAGATGACTCTGTTGTTCTCATGAATGTTGAAGACTTCGTAACTTTTTCTCAACACTTGACTCTTTGTGGACGACTTTTGTTCGATACTCGTATCTGTTTCTCTACACATATCTGTGTATAATATGTAGTCCCCCAAGTGTTTGAGCGGTGAAGTATGAAGCCTCGAGCACTTGTTTATTTGTTTTACTTTGGCCCTTTTCCTGAAACAAAAAGATATACGGGACTCAGAGGTGCGATTATAGATGAAGACTGCCTAACTCGTGTGTATTTTCATCAGATTAATTGTAACATTGGGCTAGGAAATTAAGAATACTCCATTTTGCCTTGCAGGTTGTGACTCATCATTTGGCACGAGTTAGGGTGTTTGCCTAGAATCTAAAATCGTTAGTAAAACATTAATAATTCAAGAGAGAAATTTTAACATGGTGATACCTGACCGTGGATACTTTCTCAGAAGTAATATCTTTTTAAATGGACGACATTCCAATGTGAGGGTAAAACTTTGCCGTTCATTGTCTCCAACTCGTATGCTCCTTTTCCCGCAATGTCACAGACTTTGTATGGTCCTTCCCACATTGGACTTAGCTTTCCTGAATTAGAAGCCTTTGCCGATTGGAATACCTTTTTAAGCACGAAGTCCCCAATTTTGAAAAATCTGAGGCGTGCTTTCCTATTGTAATATCGTTCAATTACTTGCTTTTGTGCTGCCATTCTTATCAATGCAACTTCTCTTCTTCCTTCAAGCAAATCAAGGTTGACCCGTATCTCTTCATCATTAGATTCCTCCGTTGCCCGATCGTACCCTGTGCTTAGCTCTCCTATTTCAACTGGAATTAAGGCTTCTGCACCATAAACCATTGAAAATGGTGTTTCTCCAGTGCTTGTTTTCGTCGTTGTACGATAAGCCCATAATACTCCAGGTAACACCTCAGGCCAATTACCTTTTGAATCCTGTAACCTCTTCTTCAAGTTGTTGATAATGACTTTGTTAGTGGATTCCACTTGTCCATTACCCACTGGATGATATGGCGTAGACGTTATCCTTTTAATCTGCCAACTTCGAAGAAATTCTGTGATTTGAGCTCCAATGAATTGTGGTCCATTGTCACACACGATCTCATTAGGTGCTCCAAAGCGGCATATTATATTTCTCCATATGAAGTCTTTAACTTCCTTCTCTCATACCTGTTTAAATGCCCCTGCTTCTACCCATTTAGTGAAATAATTTGTAAGTACAAGTATAAACTTTACCTGACCTTTTGCTTGTGGAAGTGGACCTACTATATCCATTCCCCATTTCATAAAGGGCCACGGGGCTATAACAGGATGTAGTAACTCAGCTGGTCTGTGCATATTATTGCCGTATCTTTGACATTTATCACATTTGGACACGAAGCTGGTTGCCTCTTCTTCCATCTTAGGCCAATAATATCCTGCGTGAATTAACGTTCTTACCAGTTACCTCCCCCCCTGCGTGATTTCCACAATGTCCTTCGTGCAATTCTCTCATCATATATTCTGTTTGAGAGGGTCCGAGACACCTTGCTAGTGGTCCACCTAACATCTTTCGATAAAGATTTCTTTGATATAAACAATATCGAGCAGCTTTTTTGCGAAGCGCGTGAGCCTCGTTTTTATCAGGTTCGAGAACGGAATGAAATAAATGTATGACTGAAGCATTTGTATCGTTTTCTATGTCTGCTGCAGATGCGAGATTAGCTAAAGCATCTGCCTCTACATTCTCATCTCTTGGTATCTGCACTACTTTCCAAGTTTGGAATTGCTTTATTAACTCCCGTACCTTTGCGAGGTATTCTTACATTCGCGTCTCCCTGGCTATATAAGTCCCCAGCATTTGATTGACCACGAGTTGAGAATCACTCTTGATTATAATCTGTGTTATGCCGAGTTCTCGTGCCAATTCTAGACCTGCAATTACAGCCTCATACTCTGCTTCATTGTTAGTTATAGAGTGACATTTTATAGCCTGTCTAATAGTCTCACCCATAGGTGGTACGAGGACTATCCCTAGGCCTGCCCCTTTTACATTACATGAACCATCAGTGAATAAAACCCAAGTCCCCGGGTTTGCACCATTAAAAACTAGTAATTCTTTTTCTGCTTCTAAATGCATCCCCTGACTAAAATCAGCCACGAAATTAGCTAATACTTGAGATTTTATAGCGGTCCTGGGTTGATAAATGATTTCGTATTCACTTAGTTATATAGCCCATTTTGCTAATCTTCCTGAAAGTTCGTGTTTATGCAAAATATTTCGAAGCGGAAAAGCAGTAACTCCAATAATGGGATGACATTGAAAATAAGGTCTTAATTTTCTAGATGCCATGATCAAAGCTAATGCTAACTTTTCTAGTTGTGGGTATCGTGTCTCAGCATCCAATAAGGACTCACTTACATAATAAATAGGAGATTGTTTACCTTGGTCCTCACGGACTAAAACAGCACTAACTGCGTCTTCAGATACAGCCAGATAGATGAGTAGCTTTCCCCCCACCTTTGGTTTTGCCAATAACGGTGGTTTTGACAAATAAGCTTTCAAATTTCTAAGGGCTTGTTGACAATCTTCATTCCATTCAAAATGATCTTGCTTTTTGAGTGTAGAGAAAAACTTAAAACACTTTTCTGAGGATTTGGAAATAAATCTCCCCAAAGCTGCAATTCTTCCCGTTAATCTTTGGACTTCCTTTTTATTAGTAAGGATATCCGGGATTTCTTCTATTGCTTTGATCTGAGAAGGATTTACTTCAATACCACGGTTAGAAACAAGAAAACCCAAAAACTTACCTGATGCAACTCCAAATGCACATTTTTCTGGGTTGAGTTTCATATTAAATTTTCGCAAAATTTCAAATGTAACAGATAGATGAGAAATATGATCATGAGACTGCTGGGTTTTGACGAGCATATCGTCTATATATACCTCCATTGTTTTCCCTAAATGTTCTTGGAACATTTTGGTGACCAACCTTTGATAGGTTGCCCCAGCATTTTTGAGACCAAAGGGCATTACTTTATAACAGTAAGTCCCCCTGTCTATGATGAAAGAAGTTTTTTCTTCATCACCAAGATCCATTTTAATTTGATTATATCCCGAATATGCATCTAAAAAGCTTAAAAGTTCATGACCTGCGGTTGCATCAATTAGTTGGTCTATATGCGGTAAAGGAAAAGAATCTTTTGGACAGGCTTTGTTTAGATCGGTATAATCCACACAAACGCGCCACTTACCATTTTTCTTAGGTACGACCACCGTGTTAGCTAGCCAATTAGGATACTTTACCTCATGGATCGATCCGATTTTTAATAATTTTTGGACCTCATCATGAATCACCTGGTTCTTGAAAGCACCTTGCTTTCTTTTCTTTTGCTTTATTGGTGTGAAAGAAGGGTCCTCATTAAGTTTGTGAGTCATCACATCCGGTGGTATCCCTGTCATATCAGCATGGGACCAAGCAAAGCAGTTTATGTTAGCTTTTAAAAATTCAATTATCATACCTCGCATGTCTGAGCTTAAATTGGCTCCGACATAAACCTTCCGTTCAGGCCATTGCTCAAATAATATCACTGCCTCGAGCTCTTCAATTGTTGTTTTGATGCTTTCATTTTCTTTAGGTTCCTGAATTGTATTAGGCCTCGAGTCCAAATCTGTCTTTTCTTGTTCAGCTGAAGTTTGATTTCTTGCACGTTCAACTGTTTCATGTAATTGCTATTTTTCTTTATTTACGGTGCTCGTACCTGTTACAGCGTTGACACTTCTAGCCGTCTGCTGATCCCCACGAATTTGGCAAATTCCCCATGGTGATGGGAATTTAATAACTTGATGTAGAGTTGATCGGACAGCATCCATATCGTGTATCCATGGTCTCCCCATGATCATATTGTAGGCCATTTCCATATAAACTACCTGAAATTTAGTTTCTTTAACAACACCCGTAGCAAAAGTTGTTAGAATTACCTCTCCTTTTGTTACCACACTTGAATTGTCGAAGCCTGACAAGGTGTGCGCCTTGGGTATCACTTTGTCTTCAGCTTGCATTTCACGTAATACCCTTAGTAGTATAATATTTACGGAACTCCCTTAGAAACCTTGTTGGAGGCTGTGTATGTTATGCCGTGAATATCTTCTCCCTCACTTATCACATTCACTGTCCTCTTTGGTAAATGAGGCTTTGGTGGCTCTTGCCTATTTTTCATATAGGCTTGTTTTACTTTTTCACTAAATAACTCAGTGAGGTACCCTTGCTTCAATAGATGATCCACTTCACTCTGCAAGAATCTACATTCTGAAGTTTTGTGCCCGTGATCGTTGTGAAATTCACACCAATGATCCGGATTGCGTCTATTTGGATTTGACCGCATCTCTTTTGGCCACCGTACCTTATCTCCCATGCTTCTTAAAATAGCCACGAGCTCGGAGGTAGAGACATTAAAATTATATCCACCGAATCGTGCCTTTAAACTTCTGTCATCATCTTGTGATTCTTGTCTGTTCTGATCATTCCTGAATTTCGAAGAAGAACCAGAGTCCCTGTTCCTCGATTTTTGATCATATTGCTGGCTATCTTGTTTTGACCGTGGGTCTTTTCCGGCAAGTCCCATATATGGATCGTACCTGTTTTTACCTGATCTTTTTTCGGTTTCTGATCTTCGGGGACCACCCCTTTCTTCATGATGAAACTTAGGTACAGTATCTTCTTCAATTCGCAGCTTGGTACTATACCTGTTGTAAACATCATTCCACGTGGTTGCAGGAAATTCTCGAAGGCTTTCTTTGAGTCGTCTCGTGGCTTCAGAACTTTTGTTATTTAAATTACTTGCAAAGGCTATTGCAGCCCAGTTGTCAGGCATACGGGGTAGAGTCATTCTTTCACGCTGGAATCTATCAACAAAATCTCTAAGCAACTCCGAATCCCCTTGTTTGATTTTGAAAATATCTTCCATTCTTTTTTCAACCTTTTGTGCTCCCGAATGTGCTTTAATAAAAGAATCTGCAAGCTCATCAAAAGAATTTATAGAATTTTCAGATAAAAGAGAATACCAAGTTAATGCACCCTTGGTGAGTGTTTCTCCAAATTTCTTGACCAGTACTGATTCAATTTCTTGTTTGGTCAAGTCGTTGCCTTTCAAGCCTGTTGTAAAGGCAGTTACATGGTCACGTGGGTCTGTAGTACCATCATATTTCGGGATGTCAGGCATTTTGAACTTTTTCGGAATTGGAAGGGGAGCATCATTTGGCTTCCAAGGTTGTTGTGAGTATTTGTCCATGTCTACTCCTTTTATTACAGGCGGAACTCCAGGGATTTGCTCAATATACTCATTTTTTTCCTTAATTTGTTTCTGCAAGGTTAGTACTAAATTTTGCAAATATGAATTATTTGAATTACCTGGTCCCCCTTCCTGTGGTTCACTGGTGGTTGCTCCATTTCCAGAATTAACAAGACCAGAACGAGGATTCTCCAATGTATTATTATTAGGAGTTGGTGTGGGTGGTGCAGCAGGCAATCGACTAACTAGAGCCTGAAGAGCTTTTCCGACCTGAGCATCAATTAGCTTTTGTAAAGCTTCATTTATTTCTCCTTGAAAGTGTTCAGATTGGTCTTGTTGATCAGCACGGGATTCAGTAATAGGAGTGCCTTCACGAGATTGACGTGGTGAATCTGGATGGGAGGGAACCACGCCGCCTTGATTTTGATGGATTTGATTTTCATGGTTTCCCAATGTGTTATTACTGTTATTGTCGGTGTTGTTGTTTGACATGGTGATAATAATGGACAAGATATAGCTTAAAATAAAAGATTATCATTTTCCCGGTAACGGAACCAATTTGTTTAACCAAAAATCTGAGTCTTTGATCAAAACTAAAAAGAAATTCGGGTTACTGATAATCAGGAGACGAAAATAAAATAATTTTGAGAATGATGGTAAAGCAATAAATAGTTTTGTATTTCAGTAAGATCTCAATAGTATTTCGTGTCCTTACAGATGGTGAGTTCTTCTCCTTTTATAGCTAATTCTAGGAGAAGATGTAATGCCTTTGTCTTAATGAGGCAATTATGAGCAATAAATGACATTAAAAGAAACGTTACACAATCATTTCTTTTTAAATCAAATATTCTAACGTATTTGATATTCAATGCTGTATTTAGACTCTTTTACGTCATCAGATTCGTATCTTCAACTTCTTCCGATCTTTGGTCTTGGATAGGTATGAGACTCGTACCTATTTTAGTAACGGTCCGCAACTATGTTGCTTTCTTTTTCCCTTATTTGTTGTTGCCCGTGCCTCTTGGCTATTTACTGTGTTTTGACCGTTTGACCAGTCCACGTGTCATGCCATGTCACCTACAATGTAAATTCAGTTTTTTCCCAATACAATTTCCAGATCCCCTCCACCACATTTTTGAGCATTAATGAATCTGTTTTCAACCAAACCTGCGATATGTCATGGTTAATACAATAACGTACTGCCTCCACCATTGCCCTTGCCTCTGCTTGTGTGTTTGTCATCTCCTGAATCTCTTTCCCCCTTGAATATATGAGGTCTCCTTGTTCATTTCTCAAGCAAAAGCCAACAGAGCTTCTGCCCAGATTACCCATTGAGGCAATTGATCTTTATCCATCCAGCTATAGGGAACTCCCACATAACTTTATTTACCTTCAATCTAGGCTTGTATCTCTCCATCATGTATAGCATATCTGGCCATCTTTGAGGTACACGACTGATCCCTGGTTTTCTCACCTTTATTAAGGACTAGATTGTATTGCCACCACCCTATTAATCGAGACTGCTTCCCCATATTTATAATTATTCCTCTGTTTCCATAATTCCCAAACATTGATACATAGTAAAGCTAGGAATATTACTTTAAGTCTTGGTATTACCTCCACAGTCCAGCATTTCACAATGGCATGGTGTAAACTTAGTCCCTCTAATGATAACCCTGCAAACGAGAAGAAGTAGGCCCATACTTTTCTTGTGGCAAATGACTTAAAAAATATGTGATCCGTTGTTTTCTCGTCCGGGTTAACACAACACCAACACCTAGAAGGCATAAAATATCCCATTCTCTGAATAGCATCATCTAATGGAAGTCTTCCTTTCCATAATTTCCACATGTGAAAGTAGATTTTGAAAGGTAATCCTTTCACCCATATATTTTTATATGAAATAGCATAATCTTTTCTCCTACTTAGATAATCCTAAGCTGTTCTTACAGAGAAGTTCCCTTTTGTTTCCAATTTCCAGCATGGTTTATCTAGAACATCATGAGCACACGGTGGAGGGATATTTTGCAGAATGTGCATTGCTAGGTCTTCAGGCAATATTTCACGCAACTTTTCCTCATCCCACCCCTGTTCATGAACAACATCATAAATGTTATGAATTGATTCATTACAATAAAAATCCCGTGGGGTGACAAAGTATAAAGTTCCCAACCCTATCTAATTATCAAACCAAAATAGTGATGACCCCATTTTAGGTTGCCATACAATTTGATGTTCCACACTATCTCTACATTCTAACATTTTTTTCCAGACATGTGACCCATGTTTCCATGGAACTATCAATGAATTTAATTTCTTGCAATATTTTTGGCTCATGAACGAAATTCATAATGATGGCTTGGTTCTAAAATTCCATCAAAGCTTACAAAACAAATCTTTGGACATATCATGTAATGACCTAAACACCACACCTCCTTCATCGTAAGGTAAACATAACGTGTGCCATAAGGCCCAATGTCTAGCCTTTCCATCTACTGAACTGCTCCAAAAAAATCTCGCAAACAGTTTATGCATTTTGTTGATAACATATGTTGGTGGGTTCACTGCAGGTAATAAATGGATGGGCATACTTTGCAAGACATGTGAAATCAATACAACTCTCCCTCCAATAGACAACAACTTACCTTTCCAAGATTGAAGTTTGTCCAAAATTTTATTGATGAGTCCTTCATAATAATCCATCTTTCTTCTAGTGTAGAAGATTGGACATCAAAGGTAGATGAAAGGGAAGTCATTCCTTCCAATCCCTGTGATATGCTCAACCTTTGTAATCACTGCCTCCTCAGTAGAGTGATGGACATATACAGCTGATTTGGATTTGTTAGCCAACTGTCCAGAAGCCCTCTCATATGCGTTTAGTACTTCCATAATTAATTGAAGAGACGTAGCATCCAAGGAAGAAAATAATATCGTATCATCCGCATATGCTAAATGATTAATTTTAGGGCTCCACTTAGGTAATCCAAACCCACAAAAATATAGGTTTAGATGTAGAGAATTCAAACCTCTTGCCAAAGCCTCAGCTTCCAGAATGAGTAAAGTAGGAGATAAGGGATCTCCTTGCTTCACTCCCCTCGTTGATTTGAAAAACCCATGTGGCTGCCCATTTATCAACATTGAGTACCAATTGTTGGAAATTATCCCAAAAACGAATCCAATAAATCTTTCAGAAAAGCCCATCTTCCTCAGCACCTTGGTCAGGAATAGCCAAGATAATCGATCATATACTTTTGTCATGTCAAGCTTGATAACCACATTAGGTCCTGCCTTTGTTCTCAATCTCATGTCAGTTATTATTTCTTGTGTTAGCAGCACATTTTCAACAATACTCCTTCCTTTTACAAAACCTGCCTGTTCATCAGATATTAGATTAGGAAGAAAGCCCACCAATCTTTTATGAATAACCCTAAAAAAAACCTTGTTTATGAAGTTGCTAAGACTATTTGGCCTCATATCTGAAAAAGTTATGACTTCCTTCTTCTTTGGTAATAATACCAAATTTGTATGAGTAACAGATTTAGGTAGTTCGTGCCCATTGAATAAAGCCTTCACCATTTCCACGACATCATCACCTATAGTCTCCCAACATGCATGGAAAAAACTTCCATTGAAACCATCCGGTCCTCCAGCACACTGCCCATTTAATCTATATACAACTTGTTTTACTTCTTCTCTCGTTGGTTGTCTGATCAAATCTTGGTTCTCTGCTTCATTAAGCATATTAGGCACATGATCAATGATCTCAAAAGATGTAGGGATAGTGTCTTCATGGAATTGAGCCGTAAAAAATTTCACGGTCTCTTCTGCCATTTCATCATCTTTCTCAAACCAGTTGCCCTCACTTGATTGAATTATTTTCAGTTGTAATTGCTTTCTCCTTCCTCTAACATGTGCATGAAAAAATTTAGTATTTCTATCTCCATCTTAAAACCATGACGTATTCGCCTTCTGCCTCCAAAATTCTTCCTCTAGCGCCATGTATTTGAAAAGTTCCGCTTGAACTTGTTGCAGTCGTTCTCTATTCGCCAAAGTTGGTCTCAGTTCAAACTGTGCCTCATGGACTTTCACAACTTCCTGAAGACTTGCAAGTTTCTGAAAAATGTCTCCATAAGTAGCTTTGCTCCATCTTGATAATGCCTTCTTAAGCTTCTTCAATTTGTAATTGAATAATGTGAATGGATTAGCTTGGAAATCAACATTCCAATTATCATGAACAACTGCCTGGAATGATTCATGTTGAGTCCAAAAATTTATAAATCTAAAAGGCTTATTTACTGGAGTAACTTGAGCATCGAGTTTTATCAACAATGGGTAGTGATCTGACCCAGTTTTTGGCAGATGTTCTACCTCTAATCCAGGCCATAATTGTTGAAATTCCATGTTACCCAAACAACTGTCCAATCGTTTTAAAATGCAAGCCTCTTCTGCACTTCCATTCCACCAAGTATAGATACTCCCTTTAAAACCAAGATCAAATAGATTACATGTATTCACACAATGTCGAAAATCATCTACTTTATTGATATGCACCGGTAAACCACCAATTTTTTCTTCCTCATCCCAAATGACATTAAAGTCTCCACCTACAAGCCATGGTAGAGTCATATTATTAGCCAATGCATATAAAAAATCTCATAATTCAATTCTTTCTATAGCATCGCATTTTGCATACACCAATGTCAACATAAATTCTCATTGATCCTCAGAATCAAATATCTTCAATGTCAGCTGCTGTACCATATCCATTACCACCATAATTTCAAACCTATCATCAAAGAATGCCCATATTTTATTTAATACATTTTTGATGGCCTGTGGAAAATCAATGCTCCTCAGATATTTGTCCAGATTTTTTCCTTGTTGCTTTGGTTCCATCAATCATATGAATTGAAATTTATGCTGTCTATGCATTGTGATGAGCCTCTCACAAGCTCTTTTTGTTTTCACTGATTGTATATTCCAGATTATAGTATTCATATCTAAATAATGGATTTGGAATTAGCTCTCCTTGTTTGAACTCCAGGTATTTGCACACTAGGGGTCTCCTTCGCCTGCCTCTTTCTCCCACGACCTGCTGATTTAACGTTTTCCATTTGACGTGGAGAAATATCCCCAAGCCTTGCAACATGCATAAAGTTCTGGGCAGTAGATTCAGCATCCATGTCCTTTCCTTTGCCTGTCCGTTTTTCCTCATCTTCAATGTGTTCCCTCTGTACCATCAGTTGGTCTATAGTAGCCTTAGGTATTAATTTTTTGCTCACATTCTCTTTTGCATTATTTCCATCTAGTTCACTCCTTGTTTGAGCTGTGATTCTCTTATTTGCAGATCCTTCTTCCCTATTGTTAGGAAACTTAGGATCTATATTGTCCTCACCTCCCTTGCCTAGTTCCAGCTGACTACATTTGAGATTATCAACATGTGGCTGTTTCCTTATCACAATGTCACCTGGATCAATGGGCTCCCCATTCTCATTGGGAACAACTACATTCTCATTAAGGTCATTGGCACGGATTACTGTTGATACTTGTAAACCTTTGCAAGGCTTATGGATTGCAACGACTGTTCCATATGCTAGGCATTCGACTCTATCTTGCTCCTCCATATTCTTTGATTGGCCATCTCCTTGTTGTAATAATAATTTACCATTGTTACCATTAACACTTTGTTCTTCTTCCCCTTAACCATCTTCCAATTGGTCTTTTTTTCTTCATTATTATAAACAAACTCTCGTTCTTCTGAAACTGAATCTTTCTCCCTCTGATTACACCACAATTTCCCACCTGGGAATAGCACTCGATTTTCTAAATTCTCATATTCTTAAAGCATTTCAGTGTCCAGAGTTTGTGATGGGATTTCCTGACAAGATTGATTAGTGGTAACCATATTCAGATTTGTTCCTTGGATAAACATCGGAGCCTTAGGATTAAGGACTTTATCAGCTGAATTAGGCAAACTTCTCCTATTTGAAATAGGAGAAGTCATATTCTGGATATTCTTCTGCAGTATCACCCCATCATTAGCATCTTCAAATTGTTTCTGCTCTCTACTTGTATTTTCATCCCCAATTTCCTCAACTTGTAGAATTGCAAATTTATTTCCCATAAGTGCCTGCTTCCCTTCATCATGATCAACTGGAACTATTTCTTTTCCAGTTCTTCTTTGATTCTCCTTCTGGTTGGTGACATTTTTAGCACGATTATCCCTCACTTCTTTCCATATCATTTGAGGAAAAGTATCATTCCCAGTAGATAGTATCATTTGACTGCCTTTCTCATTTTCTGTTGCCTCGACATTGGCTTATTCTTGTTGGATATCATTATTGTCAGCTGCCATCAATGCACTAGGAATTCTTCTTTGTTCATCAATACCTTCGACAGCCATTCCCCATTGTTTAGTCATTATGGCATTCAAAACCTCCCTCACATCACCTTTGTTGTCACGACCCAAACTGGAGGGCCATGACTAGCACCCGACCATACTTGCCGAGCACTAACGTACATTTTATCTAACCTTCTTTATTATCTTTTTCGGCTGACGAGATGAATATAAATGGTAGACATGGATCATGGACAACCAACAATAAAATATGACGGCATGAACATACATAGCAGGGGATGACCAGACAATCAAGAAACTACATATAAGGTATGAGCTACCACGCTACCATGAAAGACTATATAACAAAAACCAGCCGACAAGGCATACCAAACTATACATGAGTCGACACTTGTCTATGAGCCTCTAAATGAACATAAGTGCTGCAACATAGCCGGAACAGGGCCCCGACATACCCATAATGTCTATAACAAAAATGCATACCAAGACCAAGGCAAGTCCGGAGAAGGGATCTCGCCAATCACCGCTGAACTGGACAGCCTACTGTGGTGGGGGAGCTGCACCTGCCTGTCTATCAGGACCTGCAGCACGACATGCAGCGTCCACAAATAAAAGGACGTCAGTACGAATAAAGTACTGAGTATGTAAGGCAGGGAACCATAAATACGATCAGTAATGTAAGCAAGGATAGAGAATATACAACCTGTAACATCTTAGTACCTCTGAGGGCTACTGACATGAAATGCATGATACATATGTATAAATACATAAACCTTTAAAACATTCGCCTCTGTGGGCATCATCATCATCATATCGTACGTGGGCATCATCATCATCATATCGTACCCGGCCATAATAGGCTCGGTAGAATCGTACCCGGCCACGTGGAGCTCGGTAAAACCCAACTGATCAGTGGTTGCACAATAGGTGCCGTACCCGGCCAACTATAGTGTGGCTCGGTAGAGTAAAATAGATACATATATATAATGCATGCTCGACTCATGGAATCACATTCTAAACCTTTCGGAGTGACGTAAGGTCGGTATCCTCTGTACACGTTATTAGGACTAACTCTTTACTATGAACCTTATAAGAATCAGGAAGTACCAACAACATTGATAACATAAGAATAAGAGAAGCAACATTAACATCAATTGTTTCATAAGAGGGAAAGCAATGGAAGTACTGCTAGCTTCTAAGAGTAGAGTATCTTTGGAAGCTCGTTCATTACATTATGTACAATCGAAGTCGTGTAAAAGAAGAAAAGGGATAGACTCACATACCTTGTATATATTGCCCAAATCTCAAGCTATGCAATTGTCACAACTCCTTAGTCTACAATAAGAGAAATGATACTATCGTTATCATTTAAGCGTCATAACTATTATGTATCGACCACAAACTATTTTACGATGAAACTGACAGCACCTCCCCTATATATATGACTTCACACCATTCAAAACAATCACCAAACAGCCCAAATAACATCAATAATAAATATATTGAGCTTCCCAAAATAGTCCACGCACAGCCTAATCACTTCATACATACAACGACCACCGTAGTCGTGTCAAACGACCCAGAAATGTGATGAATAACTATCAGCCCACAACCCTACATATATATGATGTTTATCCACACCCTTCCTCCTCCAAAACTCCACAAGATAGTAGTAAAATACGCAGCCCAACAGCAACGCAAAACAGTCCACCAAACAATAACATTACTACCAAGCCTTTCGATATATATTTCACAAGTTCTAGCTTCAATGGCTTAGCCGCAACTTGAATAATCTTAAATACATATAGAGTAAGAGGTTCCTTACCTTTATACAGAAAGAAAAACTCCAATTTGACCTTAAATTTCCATGAAATATCCCTCCAATGCTGCCACAACAACAAAAAAGCAAAACTAGCGATCAATTAGTGTTTTTTGGCACTAGAATCACTTTAGAAGGCTTGAAATCACCTAGGATTGATATTAAGAACATGAGGGAGTATTTACATAACATAAACCCTTTAAAAAAACCTCCCACATGAGCTGTAATGACACAAAAATGAGCAACAACAAGAAGAACAAGAGACTTACTAGCGCCACGGAATTCCCGACACTTGATTTGTGTTGTTTGCTCTTTTTGGGTCTTGAATCTTGAGAGAACCTTGAGAGGATGTTCCTAGGGTTCTAAGGTCTGAAAATAGTGAAAATAAATGACTTAAAGCGGGTTGGAGGCATCCTATATAGGTCCAAATATCTTAAACCGACTTAGTGGGCCCCATAGAGAGGTGCTTGGCGCAGTCTCGCGAAAACGCGAATATCTCTCTACTCCGAGATCGTATCGATGAACGGTTTAATGCGTTGGAAACTAGACTCATAGATATTTAATTTGGTGGGTAGATCACCCCGTAATTCCTTGTAAATTATGAGAAAAGATTAGAAACATTTGACCTAATGTTTAAGTAAAATTATGAACCTAAGTTGCGACAACTTTTGTCGACTTTTGTTTCATAACTCGTTTGACTTCAAGACTTATGATACGGATATTATATGATTAAAATACCTTAATACATGACCTCTTGAGTGTATTAAGCACCGCTAGATTTACCTGAAAATATGAGTTACAACATCCTTGATTCATTTAACTTCTAATACTTGTTAATCACCCTTATACACTCTTGTATCACTTAAGACCAATAGGATTGACTTCTTATCATATCAAAGATAATTCCTTCTTGGATTTATGTTAACTAATATATGGCATGAACTAACACATGTGGATATGGGTTGTAACATTTGTATTTTCCAATATCAGTACATTGAGTTTCTACTGCTGCTTGTGAATTAGCCCTGTTTTCTGCATTACCATCATTTATCACAGTGGATCTCTTTTCTATTAGCTCGGGAAGCAATCGCCAACATTCGATTTCA
Organism: Nicotiana sylvestris; assembly: GCF_000393655.2. Classification (NCBI taxonomy): domain Eukaryota; kingdom Viridiplantae; phylum Streptophyta; class Magnoliopsida; order Solanales; family Solanaceae; genus Nicotiana; species Nicotiana sylvestris. The sequence continues at coordinate 25,972,230 of NC_091067.1, read as the reverse complement.
TTGTGGCCTTGAAGCTTACACTCTTTGCAATACTTCGGCAACATATCGTATTGAACTTTGACCCACTTTGTCCTTGTTCCTCCACCAATTTCTTCATCGATGTCCATTCGAATTTTCTTTGGTAACTCAGCCAATAAATCTACAAGAACCTTTACCCTCGCACAACTTGGTCTTGTTTTATTTATTGTAGCTGCGTCTAGAGACAACGGTCTTAGCACAGCTGTAGCCAAAGAAAATAGTGTTTCCTTAACATAAAAAGTAGGCAGTAGTCCAGGAAAAGAGATCCATGCCATCGCCATCGGAGTTTCTTCACCCGCTTTAAACTTTTCATCCTAAATAAGAATACGCAACTGATATTCGTATCCATCCTTAGATTTGATATAATACGTACTCTTCGAAGTGAAATCGAGGAAGTCTTGCCATAGATTTAATCGAATTAACACATGACGATCTCTAAGAAATCCAATATTGCACTCACCTTTAATTCCACATTGAAGCGAAATAATTCGACGAAGTTCATAAATCTCCGGAGATCCATAAGATAATTTCACGACCACTGCATATTGAAGATCTTCGATAACATTCATCTTCTGATCTTCTGTTTCTGTGAATTTCACAATTGGTTGGCCATTTAAGAAAGTAGCTCGTCGTATCGGAATTGGTTGGATCGCTGCTGCAGTAGCTGTCATAGCTTGTATGTTTAGAGTAGTGGGTTTCAATATTTTTGAGTGATCTAAGGGTTGAGGATTGATGTTTGTAGCTGTGTTTGTTTGTGCCATGCTTGAGAAGGCATACCATCCTCAAAAGATGGCTGGTCGCCGGCCATCGCGGCCTTAAAAGCTCAGATCACCAGTTTTTCTTGCAATAGACAGTGCTTCGAAGTCACTGTTTGGCACTGTTCACGTAACTATTTGACATTGTTGACGTTACTAATTGGCACTGTAGCACCGGATCTCTAGAGAGAAAAAAGATCGGCAATCATCTCCAGATGGTTCACAGTGATTTTTTCGGGGACATGAGTTTCATTCAGAATCTTCATCTGGGAAATCTGTGCATGAGTCTTTCTCAATTGTTTTATGATGGAGTAATCTTGTACCTTCATTTTTCTCAAAAACTCCTCCGTCTCTTCTTCAGTGACCGGTTTCTTCACTAGAACTGGATTGTCCTTGAGTGTATTAGCTTTCCTTAACTCTTCCGGGACAAAGCATCTCCCCGAACGAGTTAATCCATGGGCCTCGTTAACTTCCTCTTTCACTTCCTTCCCCTTATAGGTCACTATCACTCGTTCATAGTTCCATGGGACAATCTTCGTGTTAGCTACCGGCAGCTGGGTCACAGGTTTGATAATGATAGGGTCCGTGCGAACACCCTCCACAATTATGACTAGTTTACTTGTGACCCCCTGCATGTTCACCTTTGTCTTTTCTTGCTTTGCTACAACATCACTTGGGGACCTCTTTTCAACTACCACAGCTGGCTTATCATTTGCATGCTCAACTTGTCCGCCAATCTTTCATCTATCAAAGAGATTGCTTTGGTGACAACCGGGTCCTTGACCGACTTACTTTCACTAGACCGGATCATCATGACAGATTGTGAAGGCCTCTTGGGCTTCCCATCTTTGTGCACTATCTCAATTATATGTGTTTTAGCATGGGCCGACAATGGGTTCTGATTGATGTTGGGTGCTTCTAGACTATAGACCACAATCTAGTTCATATCAATGAGCTCTTGGATGGTGTTCTTCAAGTACCAACACTTTTCTGTGTCATGCCCAGGAGTATCAGAACAGTACGCACATCTGAGAGAATAATCTAGGTTTTTTGGAGGGGGTTTGGTAGTTTTGACTCAATTGGCCTCAGAACATCCACCTGCCTCAACCTTTGAAATAGGCTGGTATAAGATTCCCCAAGTGGGGTGAATGTTTTCTTCCGCTGCAACCTTTCATTCCTGAATTCTGGCTTGGCTCAATAATTTGGACCATTAGGATTTCGGTAAGCTTTTGGTGGTGGGTAAGGGTTTCGTGGAGCTAGTGCACGCCATTGTGCTTGAGGAGGGGGTTGAGCATACGACTGTGCATGATGGACATGATATTGGAGTGTCCTAACTGAGTATTGAGGCTCTGGTGGCGGGAAGTAGTGTTGGTATAGATTATATAGAGTTGGGGTATAGGTTTGAAGCTGGGGTCGAGGTTGGGTGTAGTGGGTAGGTGAACCCCCTGGTCCATGCCACGATCCTGAAACGATCATAGTGATGTCCTCTTTCTTCTTTTTCCCAAGCACGCCTCCGATGCCATTCTGGATTGCATGCGTAGTTGTTTTTATGGTAGAGTATCTCATGATGTTGCTTGATTTGAGCCACTCCTCTACCATTCCCCCCATATTTACTACTTCATTGAAAGACTTACCTATGGCCGAGATCAGATGACCAAAGTAAGTAGGCTCCAAGGCCTGAAGAAAGTATTCCACCATTTCGTTCTCCTCCATTGTAGGGTTAACCCTTGTTGCATGTTCTCTCCAGCCGAAACCATATTCCATGAAACTTTCACTAGGCTTCTTCTCAATCTTTGTCAAAGACAAATGATCCGGAACAATCTCAATGTTGTATTGGAAATGATGAGCGAATGCTTGGGCCAAATCATCCTAGGTATACCATCTGCTGTGATCCTGACGAGTGTACCACTCCAATGCCGTGCCACTTAGACTCTAGCTGAAGTATGCCATTAACAACTCATCTTTCCCACCAGCTCCTCAAATTTTCCTACAGAATCCCCTTAATTGGGGCACGGGATCTCCTTGCCCGTCATACAAGTCAAATTTGGGCATTTTGAACCCAACAAGTAGTTGTATGTCATGGAACAAACACAGTTCTTTGTAGACTACACTTACTTGACCTCCTAACCCTTGCATGTTTCTAAGCGATTATTCTAGGCTTCTCACCTTCCTAAACATCTCCTCTTGTTCCGGGTTTTTAGGTGGTTTCTCAGTCTCAACAGGGAGGTCAAAACGATGAGTATAGAAGTAATTATCCGGGTCCTCGAAAGTAGGCTCTGGGGGATAGTACTGATTATCTTGGGTCTGGAATAATGGCTCAAAGATCGATGGAGTGTGGCTGGTGGAGATGCTACAAAAATAGGGGTAGCTGGTGGAGGGGGTTATGGGGTTGTTTTGGCTGGTGGAGCTTGTATGGTTTAGGAAATAGTTCCATGATAGTGGTGGTAAGGGGTGAAGTGTGGTGCATATTGTGGGGATGAATCTGTAGTGGGAGGTTCTTGGGACTGAGCTAGCGGTAGGATGAAAGAAGGGTTGGCGGGGTACGATGGTGGGGGATGCCCTTTCATCCATGCCTGGTACATCTCTACCATTTGGTGTTTCAACTTATGTAACTCCTTTTTCAGACCAACCTCAAACTCCTCACCTCTCTCGGTGGATCAATAATAATTGCATCCAGTTCTTGGCCAGCCATGATCAACTTGTTTTTAGACCCGATGTTGTACGGATGGGTTGCCAGAATGCCAAAAAAACTGACCACCGTCATGTACTCAATGACAATAGCGAACTAGTCAGCGTTAAAGATTTAATAGATAGGCAACCGCACATTTGGGATGCAATGCACCTAGACAATTAAAGCTTCTATCGTTTATTTGAACGGTTGCATGCTTCATCCCGGCTTTTAACTAACTCTTCATATTTTGCGCTTTCTCTTCTCTCTCTTTTCTCTTTTTACTCCAAACCCTCTTTAATCACTATTGCCCTTTTCCACTTGTTTTTGTTGGCTCCTTTTTATTTTGCACTCGTTTTTTCTCTCTTGTTTTTCCATTATTTCTTTCAACTCAATTTTCTTTATTTTTCTCTCTTTCTTCTTTTTCCTCTTTTTTTCTTTTTCATTTTATGGTTATGATCGAATCCTATGAGGATTGCCTACGTATCACAGCGCCGCATGAATCAGATCATTGCGTAGTTCAGGAGATAATTGTGAAATAAAAGAAAGAAACTTTTTGGGTTTTCAAATTTTTCATAAAATAAAATAAAATAAAAACATCTTGATTACAATGACTCCCCCTACATACTTAAACATAAAAGCTAACAGACTAAACAGAAACCACAATACAGACTCGAAAGTGGGCTAACAAACTCCAAAGGAAACTGAAAATACAGACTTGACAGTGGACTAACAAGCTCCAAAAGAAACTGAAAATACAGAGTCGAAAAATAAAATCAGAAATACATGATTGCCTCAACTGCTGCTCCAGGGGCCTGCAGGACATCAGTCGGTCTCGCCGCGAGCCTATGCGCCATATCTTCTTGGATGTGAAATAGGTCATCCATGACATACCGGACAAAAATCAAAACTGAAGCGAAGAACATGGACATAGTCATATCCTCACATTCGTCGCATTTCATCACAATGTAGTCCACAATTCTCTTAACCCTTTCCCTGATAATACCCTTCTCTTGTAGCAACCGTCCGATCTGCTGAGATCTGGCCCCCAAAATATTTTTGGCTGTCTGATTTTGCTCTTGAAGCTGCTGCAGGTTCTCTAGTTGTGACATCAGGGCATAGTAGTGTTCTCTTTCTGCTTTGAAATCTCTTGCCTGGTTGGTCATTTCGTTCTCAAGTACATTGACCCTTTTCTTCAGACCCACGATTCCTTTATTGTACTTTTCCTTCAGCTGTCGAACGAAATTTGCTCGTCCCTCTGCTTTCTTAGCTAACTTTGCTCAAGCTTGTGCTAGTTCAGCTTCAGCCTTTTCCAAGTCAAATCCATAGTCACCTACCTTCTACCTAAGGTTGTCTACAAGTTTCTTATCATTCTCACTCCTGGCGGGGTTCTCAGCGGCTATCTTCATCTCCTGGATTTGGCCTTGGAAGGTGTCATTTTCTTTGGCTAGCCTTTTCTTTTCACCCTCATATTGTAATGCCCAGGAAAATCTTGCTAAGTAATTTAAGATTTCGTGGTGCCAAAGTAGGCTAATTATTTTATCTCGCGCGCAAATGAGGATTCATGATATGATGGATAACAATTGGATATGTTAATAAGCGTATAAGTTATATTATAAGATATTTGGGGTCTAAGGAGAGGCCTAAGTCTAAGTCAAGTTGTAAAATTTCATAATGGACTAAAGTTGTGAATGAGTATGCATAAGACCTCACTTTGGACAATCATATATCCAATTATATAAGGTTTTGTGCAATGAACAACCTATCAAATTAAAGTTATTTGAGTCTAGTTTCCAACTCATCAAACTGTTTCTCATTTGGAGGTGCATACAGAAAGTTATGACCATTTTACCGGACCTATGTCAGATGCGCGTCCGCGGCGCGACCCCGGGAAAACTAATAATTTCTGCCACCGAGCGCGGCCAGACCGCGGTAAGAGCATGGCCACCGCGTCCCGGGCATGGTTTGACCACGGTTGCACACCTGGCAGCCCTACAAATATCCCAAGACCGGGTATGGAGAGTCTCTAAGTCATTGTTTTGAGCTAGGTCTTGCTCTATCAAGGGGAATCCGTCCCATACTTTCCTCCTATGATCCAAGGTAATGTTTTTGGAGTATTTTGAGTTGATTACTACTCCTAAACACTTATATTAACAAGGATTGATCTTGAAAATACATAACTTCCCATTTAAATCCCTAAATTGATCAAGAACACTACAAGTGGGGATTCTCAAGATTCTTACTACAAGAGGTATGTCTATCATCTCTAACTACTCTATGGTGATTATTTATGTATGATATATACATTAGAACTCATGGGATGGTGATTGGAAGCCATAAGTGACTAACCTAGGTTGTGTTGGTGTTGTAGAGATTGTGAGATTATTGAGATATGATTCTTGGGTGTAATAGTATTATGTATACATGCATGTACAAATTAGGTTTGTGGGAAGAGTGTTGGACATAAATAAGTAAAGATTGGGTTGGGGAATGAAGGAAATCTTGTAAAAGTGATTTGAAATCAAGATGCTCATCTAGTATTTGATAAAATGCTCAAATGAGATAAAACCATGAATACCTTCCTAATTTGTGTTCAATTTTGTTATGTCTCAAAGTAGATTGGGATTGCTAGAATTTCCGGAACGTCGTAGTAACTTGAGGAAAGCTTAAACAAGGTATGTAGGCTAAACTTTCTCTCTCGAAAGTGAATTCCATATTGTTTTTGTAAGTCTAAGTGTGGTTTGCCTACCAAGATTGTATAGCCTTGAGTCACATTTTATATGAAGGTTAGTATACTAATTGGGTGAGAAGAATTCGATCTGTTTAAATGCTCCTAGTTGCTCTTATGTGTACTAAATGCCTTGACTGAATGTGTCTATTTGTTGATAATCTATAAAGATGATTGAAAATGCATTAAACTAATTGGGGAAAATGAATGTGGATAACATGCTAAGGACTTGAGTTATATTTGTGCCTAGTGATGCCTATGAATGACAACATGTGAAACAAATTATGAAATGAGCCTCGACTCAACTATTTTAAAATGACTTCTAAACCAGAATTGCCTAAAAGCTTTTGGTACTCAATTCATGCCAATAAGTTGTTGTTTAAACTAATGCCTTGTCTTATAATGTATTCACTGTGATTTGAGTTCTTACTTACTTCAGTTTTGAAACAGCACATTGTTGTGATTGGGAAAGAGTAATTCAAGGATAATTGAGGTGATTGCTTGCTTATAACTTTAATGCATATTTCAATTGTTGGTTGACATGACCCTCATTTGGGAAGAATCCTTTATGCTTGATGATTCTATTACTGTTGACTCGAAAATATATGATTCCGGGAATATTTGGTACATTGATATTGGTTGGTGATCCTTAGAAATAAAAGGATAAAATTGTGGAAAAACCAAATACGTCCTTCGTGCCATGAAAAAGATGAATCTTGTGAAAGGCCCAAAGGGCCAAAGAGATACTGTTATCGGTAGAGATTCAGAACATTAATAAAAAGACTATAAAATGTGAAAGGTATTAAGGTAAGTACGGTTCCATTTATGCTATATTTGTATACTTTTATTTATACTACAATTGTGTGCAATATTAAATCGAATCAAAAATATTTTTGGTAGTATCATTAGCAATACCGAGGAAGGGTGGGTCATAAGGCCCACACCTAAAACTACACATGCCGGTGTAGGAGTAGAGTATGACTTTGGATGAAATTGAAATATTGGTGAACTTGTGACTATTCCCCCAAAGTGGGATGAAACCAATACCTGTGAATTTTAAAGGAAAAAGCCAACCCACACGGCATATGTGGGAAGGCGGCCTAGCTGATCAGGTGGAGATCAGACTCCATGTTGCGCACATGGTGGTACTATTCTTGTGACAACTTTCTTTCCCATCACAATGTCAACCCACATTGTTCCGTGGGGAGATGTCTTAGCCTATCGGGCGTGATCGGACTCCGTGATAACAAAGACGGTGGCAATATCGGTGCTAGTGATATCCCAACCAAATATATATACATACATACTATTTTCTTACTTAAAAATCGTTATGTTTCAATTAGTTATTTGGATATTGTTGACTGTGACTTGCTGCTTCTATGTCTCGTTTCTACTTATATGGACATTATATTTTGAAAGAGGACTTTTAGCCTTACATACTAGTGCTATTCGACGGTGCTAATGTCCTTTTTGTCGGGGGTGCTGTATCGTTTCATGATACAGGTAGTTCCACAGCGAGCGACATCGGCCAGTGATAGCGGTACTTCCTTCCCAACAGACTTGGTGAGCCCCACTCCATCTCTGGGTCATGTCATATACCTTTTGTTTACTGTCTCATCATGTTTTGAGGTATAGCCGGAGCCTTGTTACCGACATTTCTCTATTAATCTTCTCTTGTATTTAGAGGCTCCGTAGACTGTTTGTGGGTGGTGGTTGATGTTGGAAGTCCGAACTAGAAACGTTTGTACTTGATAAATATGTTTTTCATTAAACTTGTAAACTTGTAATATTTTGTAAACTATGAATGAAGTCATTAACGGAAATGAAATAGATGTCGCTAATGGAAGATTGCTTAGTGTTTTGATAAGATAGGATAACATTCCCTCTTTATTCATGAACTAGTTTGGGTAGAATGAAATCTAACAGGCTTACTCAGTCGGGTATATTCGGTTGAACGCCGGTACCGCTCCTCGGATTTTGGGGTGTGACACATCTGCAGCGGCTTGCAAACCATTCTCAAATTGAAGATCTCTGACTTGCTTTTCTAGCTTGCTAATGGTGGCCCTATACTAATTTCCTTTGGCCAGCCAATCCCATTGTCCCTGTGATGCTTCGACAAATTCTTGAAGATGGGGTCTTTTGGCTGGTCATCCAAACTCAACATTTCTTTTATACCAAGCAAGGTAACCAGACGAGACTTCACCCTTGGATAGATCACGTACTCGAGTGTTTGCTGTCAAGTACTGGCATTCACTCCAGATCTGGCGAACCGTCGCTTCACGAATTTGGCCACATAATGGATCTCGACTGCATGAGTGCTAAAGTCTTCGACTTTTGGAACTACTTGGCATCTTCCCAGCTATCTCAAAACCCGATACGGGGCATAAGGCTAGATACTTCTGAGACCCACCAAGAGGAAGTGAGGACCGGTCGCAGGCATGTATATAATTTCATTAACAGGAAGCCAACCCAATGTCTACTCTATTTTATCAGCAGTAATGGAACGGAGGTAGGATATCCAATCTGCGACCCCTTCCGGCACCTTGAATCTGTCGACCCTTAAATGAAACTCCTCTATGCAACTTTTCCCTATCGACCCATAGCTCATGTACCGAGAGCGATGACATAAATGCTCAATCATCAATATTTGTAGCAACATTTCAGACGCTATCATAGGTCCGAGAGTGCTTTTAGCATTAGTAATCAAAGTGTTGACGACTCCGGCTACCCGCAGATTAATATTCTCGTCCTTCCTGGGAAACACTAGAAGACCCAAAAATGCTACCATGAAGGCGAAACATCTATGCTCTTCCCATTTTGTCGATTCCCTTTACTGCAGATTCTGTTTTCCGGATTTTCAAACCCTCCTACATGTCTGTACTGTTGGTATATGAAACGTTAAGTGGAAAACCCCGCCGCCAAATATGTATACTGGACGCCCTGCTTATTTTCAACAAATCCAGAAACTTGTAAGGGGTAACGACCCTTGGAGCGACCAGGTACTTGTGTCTTTGACCCTCGGTACTCCCAGCATTGTTGATACCCACGTTTTCCCTATATATTTTGAATATGCATAAAAGCCTTCAAAATAGCATATATATGCCTATATAAGCATGCCTAATGTTTTTATTATTTTTCCCATAATTTTAAGGGTTTTAATTGATTTATTTTCTCCTCTTTTATCGATAAAAATCCCAATAATTATTTCCAAAATTATTGTTTTGATAATTCATTTTATTTAATTTTTATATTTATTCCAAAATATGTCTAATGTATTTTTTATGTATTTTTACAATTACATTTGGTATTTTTAAAGCTAAATTGCATATAAATGCAATGTTAGCCCATTTTGAGATATAATTATGTTTATATGCACAAAATTGGATACTATATTTTTACATTATTAATTATGTATTTTAAATCATTTTGGAACCTTAATTTATTTTTCAGAAATTACCTATTAATTTTATAAATTAAAATAGGAAAAACTGGCTATTTAAATTATAGCCAAATTGGCTTTCAATTATAGCCAAATAGGACCCCAATTCCCAGCCCAATTTTACAATTTAAAACCCGACCCACACCCTATTAACCCTTACCCGAACCCGGAACCCACCTACCCGTTTTAATCCCGTCCGTTGATCTCCTAGATCAACGGTCCAAACAATTCCTTTCCTTTTTAATTTCCAAACAACCCTAACCTTAAGTCATTTCTCCCAATGCGCCGCCTTCAGATGCTCTCTCATCTCCACTCTTCACTCAAACCTAACCCTAGACTCCTCCACTCACCTCCTTCCCCAGTCATCTCCAGCAACTATCCCTTTCAACCCAAGCCTCCAATGAGTCTCTCATCGCCCTGCTCATTATCTCTAAGGCCTTCAAGGATCCTAAGACATGTAGATTTGGACCTAGGGTTTCTGTTTCTGTTACTTAAGAGTTCTTTGGTGTGATTTTGGGCAAAATCATACCTTATATGTCACGAACGGTGAAGTTTCAACAGGTTCTTTTAATTTTTACTTGTTTTTTTTGAAACCCTAACTTCTTCTGAATCTCTCAGATCTATGTTATTTTCATGCTCTAAGCCTATTTCCTTCTATGATTTTCTTATTCTCGAACTTTCTTCTAAAGGATCTCCTACTCTAAACCGTTTTTACTTTCTTTGAAAACTAGGGTTTCTCAGAGTTCTTTCTATACCTATTTAAACTTATTTCTTTATTATTAAACCTTTTCCCCATGTTTATCTTGACCGATTACATGTTCTTAATGCTTTTCAACTCAACTATGTTAAAAGCCCTAATTTCTTAAAGATTTTCTTTACTTGTTTCTGTGAGTTAACATGATTTTCTTTACTTGTTTCTATGTGTTAGCCTGACTTTCTTTACTTGTTTCTGTGTGTTAGCTTGATTTTCTTTACTCTGCTTCTTTGTGTTAGCATGATGTTCTCCACTTTGGTTCCGTGTGTTAGCATGACTTTCCTTTACTTCGTTTCTGTGTGTTAGCCTATTTACCTGGTTCTTGTTAATTTCCTGTGGTCACCATGCTTCGAATATATTCTGCCGAATATTTAGCCTACTTATATCACCTCTATATGACTATGTCTGCTCATATCTTGTTTCTTTCTGTCTATATAATCGACCTTGTTTGTTTGCTACTTCTGTTCAATCGTCTCTATTTATATGTTGAGGTATGCAGAATCATGACTCCCCACGACTGATTCTGATTTTCCTTAACTTTTGGTAATTTAAAGATTTTCGTTCAAAGTCCTAGAATTCTACTCGTCTGTTTGAATTAACTGATTTTATTGTTTTATTAACCATGATACTTTATTTTACTTAGCCTTTACTTAATTGGGTCTTTCTGAATTTGGTCTTAATTGACTACCTTTATACCTAATGAAATCTGGCTCCTTTCCTTATTTAATTATGCACTGATTCTTCTTTCCCCCTTATATGGTACTGAATCTTCCCGTTTGGCCTTGACTCCCTTAACTCAAGGAAGTACTTCCTTGATTCTCTGAAGTGATTGATTCTGAGTTTTTAATATTAGTATACTACTATGATCTTTTACCTAATTCCACTACCTACTTTCAACTATCAATATTCTAAGTCTTTCACAAACAACACACAGACATGGCTTCCAAAATCCCCTCTCTTACTTAAAATCTCTATGTTATTCTACTACTATTAGCCGGCTGCAAGCCAAGGCTAATCATCTGTACTCCTTGGTTCTTTCATTCTGCTAACTTTTGTCTTTACTGGTATGTCCTAGTTTAATTTAAAGTCTCAACAACAACATGTTTCTCTTTTTGTTTTAGTTTCTTTTATTTCTAGCCTGCTTTTACGTGTGGTTTTGTTGTGAAGTTTATAGCTAAGCATGCTGATATGATTCCCCTCCGTTTAAATTCATGTATTCTCTTTGTGTGATTCAAGCATGCCTGAACAATTGTATTCGTTTAGCTACTGTGCACTTGCCACTTTGTGAATCACAAATCCATATTCCCCTCTATGTGTTCATGACTGGTTTGTGATTATGTCAGTGTCAAACTATCTCTGAGCATGTCCAAACCATTCCTAATACTCTTGATGGAGTCATGTGTCTGCAGTCAATGTCTGTGTATCCTCAAACCCCTTAACCCCTGTGTGATTACTGAATTCATTCACTTGCTTTGTGTGGTCTTATCCTGAAGTGTTTGAACCCTGTTTACTAATCCAACTTCTTTTCAACAATCTTTGTTACTAATTGCTTTCAAAACAGACCTTTTAGTCCAGTCTTTAATAAGTTCTTTCAAACATGTGTCCTGCACTTTCAGTCTACTCCTAGTTAATAAGTTCTGCCCCATCTAATATGTGTACTGCCTTGGGATCCTATTGAGAACCCTTGGAACTTTGGTATACTGAGGCTGGCTTTCCACACTGCACTGGTTCAATGCTTGGCTACTAAGTCTATGTGTAAGCATTACCCGAGGTCCTTGAGACCCTTAAGAAACTTTGATGCACGTAGACTCTGATTTGTCTATGGAAATGAGGTTTGAAAGACCATTGGAGGCTTTGGTAACTTGGGCCTGATTGCAGGCTCTCTATAGAATATCTTCTTGATTTTCTATTTCCCTTTTGTAATTCATTTGTTGGCCTGTAATAATTTGTAAACAGATACTTGGGGTATTTAGTGAAAGGTTGGGTAGATGTATACTTTGTGGGGTAACTTGGGTAGAAATCCTGCTTTTAGGATTAATTTTCAAATCTGCCTGTTTCACTCGACTAGAAAACATGCCTATATGGTTTCTCTTTATTCGTTGAATCTGATTGTGTTTGCATAATAGATATCATGCCTATAGGGTTTTCACTTTCAATTTCATTTGCATCAGAATAGAAATCATGCCTATAAGGACTTCGCTTTTAATGTCTTTGCATCAGATACAAACCATATTCATAAATCTTGCATTTGTCATGTTAGAAACCATATTTCTAGGTTCCAATACATTATGTTTTAAATCAATTTAAGCATAGATACCATGCCTATAGGACATAATTCTAATTCAGTAAGTTTTTCACATGTTACTAAAAATTGCCTAAAACCAGTAATACGCCAAGATATCATGCCTATAGGGACTTCTACTCGCAATTATGTCTGATAATCTAATTATCTAATGAGTCGATTTCCTTTCACCTAGTTTGTTTCTTAAAACCAGTTTTAATAAGTGTCAACATTTCTCTAAAACTGGTCCTTTTATAATTGCTTTAATCCAATTAGATATCCTACCTATAGGTATTAAAAAGGTTTATTTCGAAAACTCGTTTGATTCTGCACTAACATAATATCAGTTCTGCATATAGGCAAGCCTTAGGACATTTTCAAAACATGCATTTCTCTGAAGTTGTTTCTGTCACTCAACGTCTTTGAATTCTAATGGGTTTTTAAAAGAGATTCTAGGCAACTAATAGGTTCAGACTTCTGTATCTGAAAGCGGTTTATCTCTGCATAATCACCTAGAAATCCTGCTTTAGGACTTTGATTACTAAAGACCTTACTTGTGGTTGAGCTGTGTTGCATGTATGCTTGTTTGCGGAGGAAACTGTGAGCCTTTAATTGCTCCATTTATGTAAAAGTCCTAAATACCTTTATTTGATTGTCACCTTATATTTTTTGCCTTTAAAACCTTAGGGGTATGTCTAGAACTGCCTATAGGTAGAGGTCCTAATTCCATCCGGGACTATTAAGGAGGGACGAGTAGCAACACGCAATAGGAATCAGTGACCAACACTCGCTTTGCATGACCAATAGGGGATGGGAAGGGTAGACATGGGATATGATGACTACGCGTTAATGTCATGTGTAGCCCCTCGTTGATGAGTGTTTACCAGGCATTGCGTGGGGGTGATCCTATAGTATAAACAACCTAGGACCCCTCTTTACCCCAAACATTCTCCTTGTTTAAAACTTTTCTTTATAATTTGTTCAACCTTTATTTCATTACATAATTTGTTAAAACGTGTTGTACTTACTTGATTAAACTATTTGTATGGACCAATTTTTAAATATAAGTTCAGTCGGGACACACGGTTGTGGACCAAGAGGGGTGCTTAACACCTTCCCCTCGAGGTTATCTCGAGCCCTTACCCTAATCTCTGGTAATGCAAACCAACCCAAGAGTTAATCACTCTAGGTGCACTAACGCAACATAATCCGTTATGTGGCGACCCTTCAAATACCCAATTCCCAAAAGGAAATGAGTCACGTCGCCCCATGAATGTCGAAACCCGGACCTCTCTCCGCTAGGAGGGAATAAAGGGGCGCAACAGGCATATCCCGCTATCTCCTCCAAAGTGTGTGTAAGTTCAAAGTCCGAAAAATACAGAACATTATGAGTTGGATCCCAAAATGTTACTAGTGCTTTAACTATATCTCCCCTGGGCCTGATCTTTAGTAAACTGGTGAGCCCCCCCCCCCCAAGTAATGGTTGATCGTATCTCGTCCTTGCCAACCTAAATCTTCCCACCACATGTGTAGTTCCAACGGAATCTTGGTCATGACCTTCACTGGCAAATTTTGACTCGTGCTAATTCTGCACATTTAGATTAGGGTGATTGGTTTAAAGACAAAGTGAATCTTATTTGAAAAACTAACAAAAGGGGTTAATTTTTGCAAAAATCAAGAAATCAGGGCTACTTTTGCGAATACGGCCCTTCAACACTTTGAAATGGAATTTTTTAGGTCTGTGTTCGCTAAGTGGCCAAAAATTGACAAAAACACAGTCAGCGGCTATTCTTGCAAAAAGATCCCTCCAGCGTCCCATTGGGACATTCGGCTATTTAGAAAAGAACGGCATCACCCACTTTATTTACAACAAAAGGACGATGCTTTATATATTTCTTTTCAAAAATTTTAAAAAGCGGGGTTGAACCCGATGAGGGTTGCCTACGTATCCCACATCTGGTGAGAATCAAACCCGCGTAGTTCGGCCAGTTTGACACAACTGAAAAATATAAACATTTTGAAATGGTTTTTCTACTCTTTTTCTCTCTTTTTTTTCAAAAATTTTCGACAGAGTCTCAGGACATTTTGGATACCAGATTTTGGGAGATGGATGAAATTATCTCTCATACCCCGCACTTGGTTTTTCTTTTGGTTTTCCTCACTTAATCTAGAAGTCGGTCAACATGCAATCCGAAATAAATTAAATGCAAAGGTAGCACACAAAAATGCATCACGGTGGTCTTTTATTTTCGGGTACGCCTGTCTTAGACGGACCCAACCCCTGTGTTGAGTCCCCAAAGTCAAATGCACATGATACAAACAAGTGCTTCTACTAAGGATCCGGCATGAGGCTGAGTTATTGTAAGTTCAAAAACCTGGGTATGTTGTTCTAGACTTGTGTACCCGAGCGGACAACGCGAGCGGGGGGGGGAGAGGCTACGTACCGGGAACCAAAAGGCCATCCGACTTTGTAACTTGTCCGATCCTCTTTCTAATTTAAGGTATGACACTAACAAAAAAGAAGTCACGCTAGCGTGCACTTCCCCGAAGATGAGAAGGGAAAGATTTCGTAGCAGTTTATATACAATTCAATTAATATCAAAGTGGTAAAAAGTGGCATTTAGCACATTAGGCACAAACATGTAATAAAAATTAAATAATAAATAAAAGTCAAATATAACACTTATTCTAAGCTCGAATTCTTGAAAACTAAACCAGAAGTTCTAGGTTCTTTTCCCCAGCAGAGTTGCCTGAGCTGTCACACCTCCTTTTCACCACCCCCAGAAGGGGTATAAGTGAGTTTTACCAATTAAAATGACAATAATCGAAACGGAATTATTCATATTAAAATCAGAGTCACCACTTGGGATAATTTATGGTGTTCCAAGTCATCGGTTTAAAATCCCGAATCGAGGAAGTTTGACTCTTATTTATGGTCTCCGAACACAGAAATCCGGGTAAGGAATTCTGTTAACCGGGGAGAAGGTGTTAGGCATTTCCGGTTTCCTTGGTTTGAGCATGGTCGCTCAACTATTATTATTAGCCTAATTATCTGATTAATTACATATTTTATGCCTATTGTGCATTTTTAGCTTTTGACCGCTTTTTAATTATTTATGGAATTATTTCGGAACAAGTTACGATTGCCGTACACTTGTTTGTTTGGTACACATTGCGAATCGTGTCACAGGAACAATACCTACGATTTACAACATGTTTAAGTTATTAACATTATTAGTTGTTGTGTCTGGGTAACATAAATGTACCCCCGGATTTAAGAAATTAAGCATCACAACTACATCATGGGAACCATACCCGTAGCTATGACAGTTTATGTAAT
Source organism: Nicotiana sylvestris (assembly GCF_000393655.2). Classification (NCBI taxonomy): domain Eukaryota; kingdom Viridiplantae; phylum Streptophyta; class Magnoliopsida; order Solanales; family Solanaceae; genus Nicotiana; species Nicotiana sylvestris. Next base: position 25,956,247 of record NC_091067.1, on the reverse strand, counting down.
TAACGCGCCTAAAGCAAACTACAAAAGTTCAAGGCATTTTCTACATCAGTTAAGATGATTAATATGAGGGCTATAGTTTATATGATTCAAATGTATGAATGGCACGCCTCAGTTTTATTAAAAGAAAGTATTCAACTAAATGAACTACGGATATTCATATTTAAACGAATTTGAGATTAAGTATCACAACCACGCCATGAGAACCATATCCGTAGTTGTGATGATTTAATTACGTGCCTAAAGCAATTTACAAGATTCATGCACTTTTAAAACTAACTCTAACATTAATGACCGGCTGCGGATTATGATTGAACACACAACATTAATACATGCTTTTGATCTTCTGAATTGTTGGGCCCAAATAAAGAGCCAATCATGCCACTTAAAATACCAACGCTGAAAAATAGTTGGGCTCGCAATCAAACCCAACAAAATTGAAAGAAAACATCGACTGGATGAGAGAAAATGAAGGGTCAGGATTGACTTTGACTGTTTTAACTCAAAACGACGTAGTCTCGAACTCATACTACATCATTTCAGACATCTCAGGGGATGGAGGGTTTGAAACGAGTAAATGGGCTGGACCGGGTATATTTGGGAAGTGGGCCTGGGTTTGGACGGATTTGGGTGCAAAATTGCCCCAAATTCAAAGTTAAACTAAACCTTTTCCCAATTCCTTTTTTTTCTTTTTATTTTCTTTTTCTTTCTTTAATTTATTAAAAACCTAGATTATATCCTAAGTTAATATAACCTACAAAATTAAGCTAATTATCTAATTAAAATAATTATAAAAAATCGTTGCTCCTAGATTAAAAGAGAAAATTACTAATCTAAAATTAAAAGCTAAAAATGCAAAAGTGAACTATTTTTGTGATTTTTATCTTAATAAAATAATTAATTAACTAACTAATCATAAAAATATGAAAACAAAATCTCAATGCAATATATGGTATTTTTGGTATTTTCTTGATTTTAATAAAAGTAAACATGCACAAAAATGCAAACAATTAACAAAACAAATCCTACAAAAATCCTATAAAATTGCAAACAATTGGGAAAAGTCTATTTCTTCAATTTGTAGGAGGATTTCACATAGGGCAAAAATTATGTGCTCACAGGTATGAATATTATTTTTGTTAGATTTGGAGCAATTAGAGGCCAATTCAATGGGCAACGGCATCGCATGCTAGAGTTTGGACCGGATTGAGGTAAGTAATAATTGTAAATGTTGTCCTGAGGATAGGAAACCCCGTATTTCACATCGTTGTGCTACTTTGAGGTAACGCACATGCTAGATGACGAGCATTGGGTCGTGCACCGTTGGGGATTGTGACTTGGTCCGTCCCGTACGACTGTTAAGTCGCACATTTGATTGAAAACTATTTGGTATCATTGTGTTTCGAAAAGTATTGCTACGTTCTGGGCGGAATGGCATTTTTGGTCCTCGTGATAACTATTTTGGACCCTTATGAGGCTTTTTAACTACTGTTCCTCACTGTTTTGACTTAATAATTGTACTCAGTCATGCTGTGTTTTATTGATTTCTTAACTCAACCTTATTTACTAAATTTTGATACTATAAATGATATTTTGAGCTGAACGCCATGTTTTACTAATAGTCCAAGTGGCTTGTGAGGTTGATGGCTGAGAGAGGCCGAAGGCCTGATTGTAAGGTTGATGTCTGAGATTGACCTAGGATCTGATTGTGAGGTAATGACTGAGAGAGGCCGAGGGCCTAGTTGTGAGGATTATATATTTATGGATCGGGCTGCATGCCGCAACAATATATGTATGTATGTATGTATGTATATATATACATACATGTATATGGATCGGGATGCACGCCGTAGAGATATATGGACCAGGCTGCACGCCGTAGCGATATAGCGCTTGTGCTGTAGGAATACCTTCGGAGTCTGCATACCCCCAGTGAGCGCAATTGACTATATATATGGATCGGGTTGCACGCCGTAACAGTTATGATAAGGTACCTATTGAGAGTGAGTGCTGAGTGTGAGCGCTGATTGTTGAGAGTTGAGTCATGAGTGACTGAGTGGCTTGCCCGAGGGGCTATATATATACACATATACGAGTGATGCTTTGCCTAAGGGGCCTGTTTATGAACTTACTGGTTTTTACTCCTTCTTAAAGTGAGTTTCTGTTGAATATCTTGATTAAATTACTGCTTTCATTCATCTTTAGACTGAGCCTCTAATGAAAATGTTAAACAAATGCTTTAAACAACTTTCATTAAACTGAAGTTTTTACGAGGTTTCAGAATTTAGTCACTAATTTGGCTTTGTTACTTCCCTCAAGATTTTAAGGTTATGAAATGGTTATGAAGTTCTGTTTGCCTAGGGGCTGCATACAAACTATGTTTTGTCCGAGGGGCCGATTATGATTTTCATCACTTTCACTATATATATTTCATTAAACCTCTATTGAAAAGGTTAGAAAGATATTTTCGAAAGGATTACTGATGTTGGAAATTTAACGAAATGATTTGGATGGTATCCTGTTTTGGGAACATACTATAACCATTGTGGTTCTATGACATAGTTTACGTGATTTCTTACTGCTCAATCTTCATTTACTTTTATTACCTACTGAGTTAGTGTACTCACATTACTCCTTGCACCTTGTGTGCAAATTTAGGTATTTCTGAGCTCGGTGGCAGGTTCATCGGAGTTATCAAGGTAGTTGTCCTGCTTTTCTCCCTCCTTATTCTTCCTTAATGTATATCTTGTGATTTTCCCGGCCATGTTGGTCTTTATGTTGTTAGACAGTTGTAGTAGATGCTCATGACTAGTGAGACCCCCATGTAGGGCTTGTATATTTATTCTGCACTGTTCCTTTAAAATTATATTATGAGATATTTAGATAAATTAAAAGCTTAAAAAATGAAACGAATTATATTGATTAATGGTTAATTTATAAGTTATGTTGGCTGGCCTAGTTTTATGATAGGTGCGATAACGATCGAGTCAGATTTTGGTTCGTGACAAGTTGGTATCAGAGCCTATGTTACATAGGTCTCACGAGTCATGAGCAGGTTTAGTAGAGTCTCACAGATTGGTACGGAGACGTATGTGCTTATCCTTGGGAGGTTGTAGTAGCATTAGGAAAAACTTCACATTCTTGAATTCTTATCGCATCATTGATTTAGCTTGAAAGGTAATTCTTTGAAATTACTTCCACGCGTTCGTATGTGCGCATGAGTGCTCAATATTAGATATGCATCGATGGCTTGTGATTCCCTGATCGATGGACGAGGTGTGATCTCTGTGTGTTGAAGTTGGGCTAATCTGGAGGACTTGAGGCCAGGTTTTGCTTATAGCTTGAGCACTGAGGCGTTGATTGTGTAAGCAAGTGCTTTTGGATTTGTATGTCCGATAGTGTCCCTATTGGTGGGAGTGATGGCTGGATAGTTACATGATGAGTATGATGTGACCGTGAGATATGTGCATATGATGTGAACGAGACAAGAAGGGTCTGCTTGGGGGTAGTGAGAACTATCCGGTGCCTGGTTTCCATCGTGATTTGATGTCTAGCCCGAGTTGTGGGCGTGTTGAAGGGCCTTTTCATGTTGCCTAGTTGGGAAGTGAAGTGGATTTCACGTTGTGAGATGAGTTAAGAATCAGGAAGAATAAGCGACTATGTAATGTTTATGACGGCGGAAGGGTGTAAGGAGATGTTAGTTTTAGGCGAGGTAGGTGAGCTATCTCCTGCAGATTGTCCAGAAAATTGCGTGATCCTTTATATCATTTATTGGAAGATCTCTGTTACCAGCGAAATATATGTGCTGCAATTTGAATTTGGTTTGCCTAAGAGAGTGGGCTTGACTGCTATGAGGGTGAATGCGAGATTTGTAGAAGATTTAAAGTAATAGATGGTATGTGTTTCATGAGCTTATGAAGGATTGAGTTTAATCTCACAATGGTATTATGACAGTAAAAGAGTATATGCGTTATGAGTTATTGTGTGTTTTGATTTATTGCTTTGAGCCAAGTGGGAGAGTACACTATTGATTAATTGATTGCACGGTTATGTGCTATGTTGGTTCCAGTTTGAGGCATATGGGTGAATCAGTTATGACATACGGAGATTGAGGTTGAGTATATCTCGAGTAAAGGAAATTTCAATAAAGAGTATGTTATGCCTTATGGGTGTATAAGAATCATGGAATGACTTGAGTTGTTATGGGCAAAGGATGTACGGTGCATAGAGCAGGAAGTTGCTTGGTTGTATTAAGGTGAGATTACATTATGCGGTGTCAGAGTGCTAAGGGAACACGGATCGTCCGGTCCATTTAATCGATCTAATTGCGGTTTGAGTAGAGTGGACGACTCTCAAGAATGATTCTAGTGGGTTCAAGATTTTACATGTAATAATTGGAGATTTTCAAGTTGTATATTTGGCTAGAAACTGAGGTTTGCATTGGAGGGTGTCAAGACTTATGGAATTTTTATACCAATTATGGGATTCTATATATCAGTATCAGGAAAGTGAAGGTAACGAATTTGGATTCGCAGGAAGTCCCTTCTTTGTAGGTATTTTGAATATGGTACTTCTGGGAATATTAAGAGAGTATTCAACGGCTTATGATCCTTAGACGGTGTGGTTTTATGCTTGGGTCTCATGTGGTAAGTCTGTATTGAGGAATTGTGGTGTTATAGCAAGAAGTAGTATCAAGTTGAAGGTAAATCAAAAGGAAACTTGGATAGATGGGATAGCTTGGTAGTAGGCCAGATCGGTATGGTAAAGATATGATTAGTTCTTTGGATGCTTATGAGGTAATGAGTTTATACAAGTGTTTCACGGCAATGCTCTTGGAATTTAGTGGCCTGCATAGCTTGGTTGAGTCAGAAGGATTCGGTCCTGATAGGTTTGGTTTTGTGCAAAGGGGACTCAGAGAGTTCTTGATGATTTCTACCACGGTTTGGAGGTGTATTTTTTCTATTGGCATGAGGAGCATGGGATGTATAGTAATTTTCTACTATATGGGATCAAATGGGAGATTTCTTGGCTAGTTGAGTACATAGTTGCTTGTAGCTCAGAGTGGATTATGAAGTTCTCATATTTATCATAGTGTGATGTGGTATATGCGGTATGTTGTGTGGGGTTGAGATTTGCATGTGTAAGGTCACGGTTCAGTTTTGAAAGGAAGGTCATAAATTCTTAGGCAGCATGGACAACTTCAGATGACTAGATAAATGAGATCACTGATTGGTGTGTCTTGATGGGGGTATACATTTCAGAAAGGGCGATCTGTTTGAGTTATGTATGCTTTATTGGTATCGCAGCACTATCTTGTCTGATGGATTGCTGATATTCAAGGTTTGCTTGGTGGCACAGAGGAATTTTTAGAAGTACCCCTCATGGGATGATCGAATAGTGGGGATGTGTTAGATATTCGGGCAGTGGAGTTAAGATCAGATACGGTGATCTGTATGCTTTATGTTTTAGAGACTGGGAGTTCTCATAAACAAGTTATTTTGCGGTTGTGGATTGTAAAAATGTGGGTAAGCTAGTAAGATGATAGTATGTGCTATGATTCAGTCATTGTGAATCTTCAGAGGATTATTTATCTTTTGTGGGTGACCAAAGTTGATGTGTGGTTCATTGGTAGGCCCAACATGGATGTGTGTTCTGCACCGGGTTGGAATTGTTGACTCTGAACTGTTATTGTTGAGAGATGTGCCATTCGATTTTTGTTGAGCTTATCCGTGTTCTGGAGTGATCTGTGAGTTATATGTGCATATGGTCCGACTCCATTTGAATTTATAGCGGAATTTGAGCGAAAATTCCGCGAGACGGGTAATTAGGCGTTGCATGATTTGTTGCTCATTGGGTATGTTCTTTCGAAATGATATGGCATTGCGTCATTTGCTTCTCCGTGGTTATGGTGATTCACTTTTTGGTGCTAGGCATCAAATTGCACTAGGTTGATGATTTTGAGCATGGTGATTTGAGGCGTCTCATGCGAACCAGTGTTTGGATAGGATCGCACATTGCGGCGAAGTTATGTCGCGGTATGATCAGTCGGGCTAGATTCATGTGTTCTGGTTCTACGGCGTATGATGGGTTCACAGTATTGTGTTATAGTAGTACTAGTGAGCTTGCAGTACAACTCTCTCATTTGAGTCATTTTTCATGATTTGAGTATGTTTGGATTGTTGCTTATTAGTGTGCGGATTGCACGAGTTGTGGCTTTAGGTGGTATTGATGTGTCATATCACCAGAGTAGTTGTGTTGGATTAGATGAGATTGGTGGGATCTAGAATGAATACAAACAGATTCAATTTCAGCACGTTGGAGGGATAATATCGATGTTCGGATTAGAAATTTGCTATGGTCCTTGCCAAAGGAGAAGTGGCTTCACGAATGGTCGATATGAGGAATGGTTATGACTTTTTACGTGTTTCATTTATCATTGGCAGTATATGGAAGTGTTGGAATTGGGCTTTATTTGATAAGAGGTTTATTATCGATATTCGGTTGTATTGAGCAACTGCTGTGATCAGAAGTTATCGCTACGAGAGTTTGAGATATATGGTATATCATGTAATTGCATTTGAGGCTGCAGGTATGGTTTTTTACAGCTTGTTCGGGCTTTTTCTGAGTATAGATGTGAGGTTCTGATCTTGTAGATAATTTCTGAAGTGGAAATATGGTTCTAAGGTTTATGGGCTAGGTTGGATTGTGAAATATTAGTTACATTGTATTATCAGACCTATATGAGATAGGGTGACATGGGATCACCCCCGGGTATGTGCATGGTAAAGTTACACAGCGATTTGATGATTTTTCGAATAACTCTGGGAACGTTCGAGGACGAACGTATGTTTAAGTGAGGGAGGATGTAACGACCCGACCGGTCATTTTGAGCTTTTGCATTTTTTTATCGCCAGTTTTCAGACATGACTAGCCCCGTGTGATGTATTATGATTTATGTAAATCATTGGTTTTGGTAATCGGAATGTGTTTGGAATAACAATTCTCAGTTTGAAGCTTAAAATTTGAAAGGATTGACCAAGTTTTGACTTGTTAGTATATGATCTCGGATTGGAATTTTTATGATTTGATTAGCTCCGTTAAGTGATTTGGGACTTAGGAGCGTGATCGGAATGTATTTTGGAGGTCTGTGCATGGTTTAGGCTTGAATTGGTGAAAAGGAAATTTTGGCATTTTTCGGTTGATAGGTGAGATTTTGATATAGGGGTCGGAATAGAATTCTAGATGCTGGAGTAGGTCGGTTGTGTCATTTGTGACGTGTGTGCAAAATTTCAAGTCATTCATACGAGGTTTGATAGACTTTTTGATCGAAAGCGGAATTTGGAAGTTTTTGGAATTCTTAGGCTTGAATCCGATGTGATTTGGTGTTTTGATGTTATTTTGAGCGTCTCGAAGGTTGGAAAAAGTTTGAATGATATTTTGGGATACATTGGCATGTTTGGTTGAGGTCCGGAGGGCCTCGAGTGAGTTTCGGGTGGTTAACAGACCAATTCTTGATTTTTGAGAGTTACAGATTTTTCTTCTGATCTGTTGCAGAGATTTGTTCTTTGCGTTTGCGAGAGGGCCACGCATTCACCAAGGGTTGTTGAGAGGGGCATCTGGTTTTTCTTTGCGTTCGCGATGAAATTCCCGCGTTCGCGAAGGTTCCAGAGTTAAAGCTACGCGTCCGCGAGGAGTGTTCCGCATTCGCGTAGGGTCGGTTGTTTGGTGTAAGTGTTCGCAGTTGGGCCCTCGTATTCGCGAAGAAGGGAATTATGTTTAGTGAAGCTTGGTGCTTCGCGAATGTGAGGGTGCTTCCACGTTCGCGATGAAGAAACACCGGGGCAGGTAGTTTATAATTTTAAAATCGAAGGTTTAAGTCTAATATCACAAAAACCATTGGAGAGCTCGGGAGAAGGTGAAATTTGATGTGATTTTAAGTGGAGCAATTGGGGTAAGTATTCTTCACTCATATTTGGTTAAATTCCATGATTTAGTCTTGAATTTCATCATTTAATTTGGAAAATTAGAGTGGAAATTGCGGAAAAATGGAAGAAAAGTTTGAGAATTCTTTTGGGGATTTGAATGGGTATTTGATGTCGGATTTTGATGATTTTGGTATGTATAGACTCGTGAGAATGTAAGGATTCTATTGATGTGATTTTAATTGGATTTCAAGATGTGGGACCGGTGTCAGGTTTGGGCTAATTCGGGATTTTTAATGTAAATTGGTTATTTTCGAGTGGGCTTTGTTCCCTTAGCATATCTTGATGATATGAATCTGATTTTGATTAGTTTTGGAGCAATTGGAGGCCAATTCAAGGGGCAAAGGCATCGCGTACTAGAGTTTGGACCGGATTAAGGTAAGTAATGATTGTAAATGTTGTCCTGAGGGTATGAAACCCCGAATTTCACATCGTTGTGCTACTTTGATGTGATGCACACGCTAGATGACGAGTGTGGAGTCGTGCACCGTTGGAGATTGTGACTTGGTCCGTCCCGTACAACTGTTAAGTCGCGCATTTGATTGAAAACTATTTGGTATCATTGTGTTTCGAAAAGTATTGCTATGTTTTGGGCGGAATGCCATATTTGGGCCTCGTGCCAACTGTTTTGGACCCTTATCGGGCTTTTTAACCACTGTTCCTTACTATTTTGATTAATAATTGTACTCAGTCATGTTGTGTTTTATTGATTTCTTAACTCAGCCCTATTACTAAATTTTGATACTATAAATGATATTTTGAGCTGAATGCCATATTTTAATGATAGTCCGAGTGGCTTGTGAAGTTGATGGTTGAGAGAGGCCGAAGGACTGATTGTAAGGTTGATGACTGAGATAGACCGATGGTATGATTGTGAGGTTAATGACTGAGAGAGATGGATCGGGCTTGTATACTGTGAAATCAGAGGGTCTGATTTCTCTCCATTAAGGTGTTTTCGGGGAGTCATATCGATATCTTGGGGCTGTGGGGTTGCGGTCGAGTTCTCTTCCTCAAGGATCATTTATGCTCGACCCAACGATGATCCCGAGGGTGGGGAATTCCCAAGCAAGCAGATAGCACCAGTGGAGTCTAATATCATGTCTAGCCATTCCATGTCCGTATCTTTACAATTAATGCATTTTGTACTATATTGTATTTACCCTCCTATATAAAGGGGGTCCTCACCACTTTGTAAGGGTCGATTGTTGCTCCAACTATTCTACATCAGATCAATAAACAACTCTCTCTCGCTCTTTTCTCTCTAACTTACTCGCTCGAGACTATCTTCTCTATTTATTTCTTTCATGCTTGTTCTTCGTTTATTGCTTAATATTGGCCATAAAAAGCCTCATTTTAATTATATCCTAACTGTTAGTCCCTCCACGATTACTGCCGATAGCTCGAGCCCGAGCCCAGGCATCGACCTCGAGGCACTCATCGGTCACTCCGAGGCCCGAATAACAAGCCTCTCGGTTTGATTGTAACTCCTTTTTAGCTCGCATTTCATCTCTGATCTATACACGGATAGCATCAACTTCCCTAACGACTAGCATAAAAATAGATCACGTATTTTTAGAGTACCATTAACAAATCTAAATGTTATTACCATTTTCACGGTAAACAATTTGGCGCCCACCATGGGGCTAAAAATAATAGTGATTATTTTCATGCTGGTTTCATTACATAACGCAAGTTATCTTTCACACTTTTTCTTGACCAAGATCTTCGATTTCAGGTCAAAATGTCTGGCTCAGTAAACAGAGTCGAGAACGACAACCTCAAAAACCACGGAGAAACCGGTGTGGCTGTCCCAGTTGTTGGCGTGCCACCGCAGAACCCCGATAATGCACCTGGATCGATTCCAGCAGACGCGGATTCACGAGACACACAGCAGGTTGACGAAACCTCACACACCGACAGGAGCATACGACATGGCGACTAATAGGAAGCCCAAAAAACCCCAGCCCGAGAAGAATAGGAAGTTATTCTTCATGTTATCTTTGAAATATTGCAGGCACAACAGTTGGCTATCACTCAGTTGCAAATCCACCCGAAGACTCCCAGCACAGTAGCACCGGAAACTACTCCCCCATCCGAACAGGTACAGGAGAGATCGAGCGACAACAGATTAGTAGCCGATCCTGTCATCGTGAAAATGCTGAAGGACCTCACCAAAAGGATCGAGTCAGGCAAGAAAATGATAGCAGCCAACGATAAGAAGGTCGAAACCTATAACTTCAGAGTCGACCAAATCCCGGGTGCACCCCCGGTCTAGAAGGGTGTAGATTCGAAGAAGTTCGTACAATGGCCATTCCCAGAGGAAGCGGCTCCGAAGCCCATTCCAAAGAAGTTCAGAATGCCAGAACTCCCAAAATACAATGGGACCTCAGATCCTAACGAACATGTCACTGTAAGCACGTGATTTTTGCCCTATATGAGAATTACTCCAAAAAATTCAAAAATAAAATGATTTTTCTTTGGCGTGCAATTTTGTGATATTTTGAATAATTATTTGTATTTGTCTGTGCGTGTTTATTTGGTAAATTAATAAAAATACAAAAATATGTCGCATTTTGCATATAGGATTTAATTCTACAATTGTTAGTAATTAGATGTGTTTTACAAAAATTAAAAAAATTACAAAAAATAGGCATCGTTTGCATTTTTAGCATTTAATGTCCAAATATACAATTTTATGCTTAATTATTATTTAATTGTGCGTTAATTGATATTGGGAGTTAATTTGCGCTTTTATAACTTAATTTAGTTCTTAATAATAGTTTAAGTATTTTTATAATTTAGTTTTAGAAAAATAAAAGAAGAAAAGAGAGCGAAAATATAAAGAAAGTAGGAATTGGGCCTCTTCTTCGATTTCAAGCCACATGCCCAAAAAATGGCCCAATCTTCCCTATGACCCAGTCCATTTCGAACTGGGTCGACCCAGTCCATAACCCAACACCCCTATTATTGTACAAACAAAATAAAACAAAAAAAAAGTAAGAAAACCCTAAAAATACCTAAAGCATCCGCCCCTCCCCCCTATTCTCCTTCTTCTTCCTCAAAACTCCAAAGCACAACCATGGCTTCCCTTGACCCCACTCCCTCTCGTCCAAACACCATCAACAAATAGTTCGTCATGACCAAACGACCCCAAGAACCATAGCTACTGCTGTCCGCGTAGCTGTCTCTGCGTCGTCACTTCATCTTCTTCGTCCTTCGTCAAGCTCGAGCTTGAGCTCAACATCCATGGCTGCCCAGCTCCACCAAACAGTCTGCCATTGCCTTCGTCAACCACCAGCTTCCCCCTCGTCGTCACTGTCCAGTCGACGACCAAACAACCACCAAACGCCACTGCCCAGACGAACCCTCGCACCCCCAATGCTCGAACCATCGGACCCCTCTGTCGAGTAGCAGCTGTTGATGCTGCTGCTGCGTCACGTTCTTCTCCGGCAAAAACACAGAAAACGAACAAGAACCCGTCGCCTCCAGATGCCTCCCCGTCATCGTCACGACCCAGTTCCGTCGCGTCTCCGCTGTTTCCATTGGCCAAGCTCATCGTCCAGTTTGAAGCCCCGTCCCCAGCTGTCGCATCTCCACTGTCCGTCGACCTCTCATATGGGTTTGTACTGAAACCTCGTCATCCACGGATGCTTTTACTGCTTCACTTCTGCCGCGCCAATTGCCGGTTTAGCTTCGGCGTGGTTTTCAGTTGTCAACCGCCGATATTGCTTCGTAGGTTCATGTTCGTCGTCGTCTGCTCGTGTTCGCCATCGTTGGTCTGAGCTTTGGTCGAGGCTCGCCAAGTTCGTTGTTTGTTTGGTCGTTGTTCGTCGTTTCGATCCGGTTAGTAGTTTTTTTTTTAGTTTTATTTTGTCCGTATTTTGTTTTGATATTTTCGAATCTAAAATCGGCAAATGTTTGTTTTGTTTGTCGTTTGAATTAATCTTTAGTTCATGTTCATGTGTTGTTTGTTAAATTAATTTTTTAGATTTCAAATGAAAGATTAATTAATTGTTTTCATGTTTATTTCATGTTTGTATTATTGTTTAAGTGAATATTTGTTAGTTTAATATTAGTTAGATACAAATTGAAGTTTAATTAATTATTTCTTCAATTTGTTTAATGTATTTTATGTATTTTCCGGAAATTGTTAATATTGTTAAGTTCAAGTTTAAATTCATAATTGTTTCTTCTTAGGTTTTGTTTTGTCATTTGCCTAAAAGAATTTAGTTGTAATAAGGGAAGTATGTTGGTTTTAATCATTTGAATCCGTCGTTTTTATTTTTAGATTTAATTCATGTTCATATTATGTTTGTTGATCTTGAATCCGAAATTTGTATAGTTTGATTTTTTGTTTATCATTTATGATTATCTCTTGAATTTGTCTCATAATCTTGTTTAAGTTTGATATAGGAATTGTTGGTTGTAATGTTGTTATGGTTGATTTTGAGTTCAATATTATTGAATTTAGAAATCTAAATATACTTGTTTGATTGTTGTTGTTGTTTAAATCCGAAAATAGGTTTGTTGTTGCTAAAAATGTTGTTCAATCAAATTTTAGTTGTTCTTGGTTGTTCAATTTGTGTTCATATGATTTGTGGATTGAAATCATGTTCATGTGATTTGTTGTTGAAATGTTGAAGAAATCATGTTCATGAAATTTGTTGTTTGAACATTGTTAGAAATTAATCATATTGTCTATATTTTGGTTAAGTTTGATTAATTGATGTGTTATAGCTGATGGGTAGTTTGGTAATTCATAGTACTTTTGGGGGTAAAATAGTAATTTGTAATAGGGTCGGAGGGGTAGTTTAGGAATTATACATTTTGTAATTGTTTATATGAAGCATGAGGGACAAAATGAAATGGGGTAGGTTGTGATATAGTTGTTTAATATAAATGGGAGACAAGATAAAATTTAGTGGGGGAAATCTTGCATTTATTTATGTTACGCACGGGGGACAAAATATAATGGGGTGGTGTGATATATTTATTTAATGTAATGGGGATTAGTGGAAGATAATGGGTTTGGTAGAGAAAATGGGTTGATTTTAATTGATTAAAAGATTTATGAGTTGGGGGATATATAGAGAGGTCTTGAATCAGATTTTGGGGAGAGAGAAAAAATATAAGAGAAAAAATTCCGAAAAAAAATACTAAGACTTTAGAAAAACAAAAAGAAAAATATTCTGAAAATTCAAAAGAAGAAGAATATACACCTGATATATAGTCCAAATATTCTGAGATACGGATTGAGAAATTAAGGGTTAAACACTAACTAGTCTTTCAAAAATCTGAAAAAGTTTCCCTTTGCTTCTGTCCGTTGGTTGTTGTTGTTTCCGGATTTTGTCTTGATTTTAAAATCTGTCACTAAGTTTCTCGTCGCTGGTTGTTACTAGTTGCTGGGATTGCTGTTGTTGTATGCTACTGAATTTCTGCTGATCTCTCACTTTTCTTTTGCTTCCAATATCAGGTACACAACTGACACGCTGATTATTGTAAACTGAAACAGGAAGCATGAATACGAAAAATGAAGAATTGAAGTTCTAAATTTATTTTGAATTATATTCTTAATTTTATTTGTATATATAAATTATTTAGCTTACAAAAATCGGAATCATGTAGCTATTTAATGTATATATAGTGGAACATCCAACGATAGCTTAACGGATGAACTATCTATATATTGCTTAAAAATAAATAAATGGTGTAGTAACTCCGTCTAAGTTAAAAATCAAACGAATAGACCATTTCGGAACTTGTAAGAAAATTGTTTAGTTAAATAATATTGGTTAATTCCAGCATGTAATTGTTTTAGGATTAAAATTAGATTGCCAAGTTTTTTTTTTTAATTTGACAAACTGAGAACATGCCTAGTATAATATAATTAGGTAGTAATACGTGAGCCTGTGCCCGTATTGGCAACGGACTGCTTTGCTTGTATCATTTTTTTAGAATTTACAAATCATATTCGAAACTCAACTATAACAACTCAAGCATGTAAATAAATTAAGACCTTTTCTCTTTCATTTTTGTAGAGACAATTTTAATAGAAAATGTAGGCACTTTAGGATTATCCTGATAAAAATAAATGAGATGAGCCTCGCCAAATAAAACGCACAAATTGCGGGGCCCTCGATAAATGTTTAATTAAAATTACTTAGACTTCGGGATGAGCCGTTTAGCAAAATTCCACGGCCTTACCCAGAAATAATAATACGATAATTGCTTCAGGCGTGCATTTTAATAATCTTACCTTCTTAAATTCGGGTGCGCATTTATGTGACCCAAATCCAAATCTCAACGGAGTCGGAATGTATTAACAACCATGGGCGCATTGATTGTGACATGGTTCGAAATGCATTTTTACAATGTTGCAATTCCATAAAAAATAAATAATAATAAAAGCGGTTTTAAACTTAATGAAAGCACATAAGTAATAACATGTAATAAATCAGATATCTAGCCATTATAACAATTTAAGCGACCGTGCTAGAACCACGGGATTCGAGGGTGCCTAACACCTTCCCTCGGGTCAACAGAATTCCTTACTTAGAATTTCTGGTTCGCAGACTTCATTTGGAAAATCGAATATTTTCCTCGATTTGGGATTTAAGATAAACCGGTGACTTGGGACACCAAAAGCCAAACCTTTCCCAAGTGGCGACTCTGAATTAAATAAATAATCCCATTTCGAATATTGTCACTTAAATTGGAAAAAACTCCCTCGCGCATTCAACCCTTCGGGGCGGGCGCACAAAAAGGAGGTGTGACAGCTCTGGTGACTTTGCTGGGGAATTTCGAACCCAGAACCTTTGGTTTAGGGTTCAAGAATTCGAGCTTAGAATAATTGTTATATTTGGATTTATTATCTGATCTTTATTACATGTTTTTGCATAACGTGCTAAATGTTGTCTTTTACCGCTTTGATATTATCTGAACTGTATATAAACTGTGCCGAAACCCTTCTCTTCTTACCTCCGGGGAGAAGCTCGCTGGTCGAGACTCCCCATTCTGTTAGTGTCAATACCTTAAATAAGAAAGAGGCCGGACAAGTTACAAAGCCGGACGATCTCGCGGGTCCCCGGTACGTAGCCCCCTCCTCGACTCGAGTTGTCCGCTCGGGTACACAGTCTAGAACATATACCCAGGTTATAAACCTAGTATAACGAAACTTCATGCCGGATCCCTAGTAGGAACGCTTATTTGCATCATGTTACATTTGACGTAGGGGACTCAACACAGGGGTTGGGTCCGTTTAGGACATGCAACCTGAAATGAAAAGACCATCCTGCTGCATCCCGTTTGTTGGCGCATTTATTTGCTTCAGATCTGCGTGCTGACTGGTTTCTAAAAAAAAAATCCAAAAAAGGAAAAAAAAATAGCAGCGTAGGGAGATAATTACTTATTTTGGAAAAGATAAAATCAATGTCCAAGTAGTGTCAAAACCTCACCGGAATTTTCTAAAAAAAAAACAAGGTGAAAACAAAATTTGTCTTTTAGTTTGATTTATATATAAAAAAAACATATAAAAAAATTTCCTTTTAATCACTTTCAAAATCCAAAAACGGGTATTTATTTAAAAGTAAAAAAAAAGGAGGAAAAAAAAAAATTCAAAACTCAAAAAAATATATTGTTCCCATTTGTAGTATCTCTTTAAAAGATTTTCGAAATTTCAAAAAAAAAAAGGTGAAAAGAAGTTTAAAATTCATAAATATTTCCTTAAAAAAAACAAAACAAAATAAAAAAAAAAAAAAAAAAAACAAAATATAAAAAAAAAATCCAGAAAAATACTTTTTCTCCTTTCCTTTAAAAGATTGTAGTCAGAAGGGGTTTAGTTTATTTTTACTCTACGCCTGATCGGCCCGAACTACGCCGGTTTGATTTTCGCAGGGTGCGAGATACGTAGGCAACCCTCATTGGGTCCAACCTCCTCTTTTCAAAATAGCCAAAATGTTTGAATTTTAATTTCGTCATGAATGAGTCGGGTGATGCCGTTTTGTCAAAGATAGCTGAATGTTCCCGCAAGGGACGACGGAAGGTTGATTTTGCATAAAACGGCCACTTTCGGTCGTCTTTTAGAGTTTTTGATCGGTTGACCCTCACAGCCTTAAGATCTTCATCCCCAAAGTGCTGAAAGGCTGTGTTTCGAAAATCTGATCTTCTTTTTTAGAAAGAATATAGTCAAAATATTTTTGAGTCAAGTCATTTTTGCTTAAAGTCACCTTAATAAATGTGCAGGATGAGCACAATGCAAAATGAGCATTTTTCGATAATGACTAAAATCCCTGTCAAGTTACGGCTATGGTGGAATGATCTAGGTCTTGAAGGAAGTCAAGAAATATCTGAAAAGTCTCACGGGTTTACTGGAAATCCAGCCTCGGGGAGATATCATAAGAGCTTTGGTCACTTACTGGGACCCAGCGCACAATGTTTTCCACTTCTCCGATTTTGAACTCACCCCAACTCTGGAGGAAATGGCTGGGTACATCGGAAATGCTGAACTTCCATTAAGGCAAAAATACCTGGTCGCCCCAAGAGCTGTCACGGTGCATCGATTTCTAGACTCACTAAAAATACCCAGGATGGTTCATAACCCAGATTTGGCCGCCGGTTTCTGTAATCTATGCTTCATATACGACAGGTATGGTCATGTAGGAGGATTCAACAATCCGATTAACAAGCTATGCAGCAAAGGAAGTCGTCAGAAGTGGGATAAGCATAGACGGGTGGCTTTCATGATAACATTTTTGGTCCTTCTGGTATTTCCGAGGAAAGATGGGAATATTGATCTGAAAATATCCGGGGTCGTCAGTACTTTGCTCACACAAAGTGACAGTACTCTCGCGCCTATGGTGGTATCTGACATTTTTCGAGCTCTCACAGCTTGTAAAGCTGGGGAAAATTTCTTCGAAGGTTGTAACTTGCTCCTACAAATGTGGATGACCGAGCACCTCTGCCATCGTTCCAAGATTTTGAGTCGTGGTTCCCCGGAAAAGACTTGCATAGAAGAGTTTTACACGAGAACCAAAGAGATCAGTCTACCCAAAGGAGTTATGGCATGGATTTCATTCTTTCAAGCTCTTACTGCCAGCCAAATACAGTGGACACTGGGATGGTTGCCTGTTGATGAGATCATGTATAGGCCAGCAACTAGAACTCATTTCCTACTGATGGGACTTAAGAGCATTCAACCTTACGCGCCCTGCCGAGTCTTGAGACAACTCGGAAGATATCAGATAGTGCCACACGAGGAAGATCTTAGTGCTCAAACAATTGAGATAAGCCCTGATGGACAATTTCCTGAAGCAAAAATCCGCCAGATCTGGAACGAATGTCAATATTTGAAAGCAGATACTTGTGTGCAAGATCCGGCCAAAAGTGAAATGGCACCAGGTTACCTTGCATGGTACAGAAGAGAACTCGAACACGAAAGGCCGGCTAAAAGAGCCCACATCTTGAATTTCGCCGAGTCATCGCAAAAGCAGTGGGATTGGTTGGCAAAAGAAAGAGGTTATCGTACCGAAATCAGCAAGTTGAAGCAACAAGTGGAAGGTCTAAAATATGAGCACAACGTGCAAATTGCTACCGATCTGGGAGAAAAGAACAGGTTGGCTCAGGAAAACGAGATGCTCAAGGACCGGATAAAACAAATGAGGTTAGATGCTGATAACCAACAAAGGAGTCGGTCGGATGAACGATTGATAAAAGCTCTAAGAACTGAAATTGGGGAGCGCCGGACTTAGTCAGAAAATACCATAGCGGGGCTCGAGGCACACTGGGAGAGAAGGACAGAAAAACATAATCGGCACTTACAGCAGTTGGAAAGGGATCACGAGCGAACCATTGCCAATTTGAAGGAAAAGGTGGACAGAGCGTTTGAGCAAACCCGAACCCTAGGAGTTGAAAATAGACATTGCCGCAAGCTTTTAGCCCAGATAGAAGTAGAAATTCGGCAGTGGCAAAATCAATGCCTCCAGGATTCTCGGGTTATGACAGCCCGTAATGATCAAATAGAGCACTTACTCAATGAGAAGAGGCGAACCAGGTATAAGATCAGGATCATTGCCCTTGCCATCATCAGAAGATGTCTACGGTGTGAAAACATTACCACCATTACCGTTCTCTCGGCAGTGATGGTGTATGTCAAGCAAACCATGCATGAGCTGGAACAACTTGAAAGGGATCTCACACCTAAGACTGCGGCGAGGCCGAACGATGCCCCGCGGGCGCCAATTCTCGAAATCTTGATGTATTCATAGGTCGAGTCTGTATCTTAGCATCTTTTGTCCGTCTTTTCGCATCAGGGTGCATTAGTTTGTTTGAGTCTGCATTTGTTTTCAAGGTTTGTTTATTTTCCCCTTTTTCAAATGTTGGTTGTAATAGATTGCTTTAAGTAATAAAATGTGTGCTTCTTTTACACTCCTCTATCCCGAACTACGCAAGATCTGATTCACGCGACATCATGATACGTAGGCAATCCTCATCGGATCCGGTCACATTTTTAACTGCAAATAATAAAATAAAATAAAAAAGCAAAGAAATAAAAATGGTGATAAATAAAAGAAAAGCCTAAGGAGAAGCCGGAATGACACATGTCTTTGTTGCAAGTATGTAGAAACTCCCCTGACTGTATAGGTGCATCACACCCCAATGTGAGATTACATGTCTGTTATTTGTTTTACACTAACAGTCATGTTTGCTGATAAGTTCAGGTTCCTAGAAAAGTGGTTTGGTTTTGTGGTAATCTGGCCTCTCATACATACTTCACGAGATCAAAAGGAAACGTTCAGTCACCCGTCGCTAAATCAAGAGGAATTGCTCATACATATTTCACAAGGTCAAAGGGAAGTGTCGAAATGTCTTCAGAAATTCCTCTGCCAACGATTCCTATTTCGGAGGAAAGTTCAATCTCAGTCATCCCAACCTCTGAGTCAGCAACTGTCGAGGAAAATAGGATTCTGCGTCTCCGCATGATGGAAATGTGGGACGCCTGGGCCAATGGAAAAGAGCCACCAAGTGCGATCCCTGGATTCCCTGAGCTTTTTCCTAGGGCAAGTGGGACCTCCAACATCCCCACAAGTTATCCAAATACCCCACTGGGATATCCTACCATCTCAACCTACTTTACTGGAACACCTTCTGAGTCTCACCCCCAGGTGTTAGCTGTCGGAGCGGTTTCAAACATATTCACTGCTCCACTTTGTTCATCCACGACACAACCTATCTTACCCAGGCCTAACTTCGATTCATCATCCTTCACATTTCAAGCACCACCTCTTCCATTGGAACCTAGTCAGTTCACTACCAACGTTTACCCTCATCCGTCTCGGTACGAGTTTATCGCAGGATAGGAGAAAGCCGAGAAAACGCCTGAACAAGAGGAAATGACCAGAAAAATGAGATGCATGGAGCAAACTCTAAAAAATATACAGGGTCTGAGCGGGCAAAAAAACGTATCTTACGCTGACCTGTGCATGTTCCCATACGTACATCTGCCCTTGGGTTTCAAAACCCCAAAGTTTGAGAAATATGACGGGCATGGGGACCCCATAGACCACCTCAAAAGGTACTGCAACCAGTTGCGGGGAGCGGGCGGAAAAGAAGAACTTATTATGGCTTACTTTGGAGAAACTTTGACTGGCATTGCTTCTGAATGGTATACGGATCAGGAAGTATCTCGTTGGCACATTTGGGACGACTTGGCTAGGGATTTTGTCAGGCAGTTTCAATATAACATCGACATTGCCCCCGACAGGAATTCATTGTCAAATCTAAAGAAGAAGCCTTCGGAGAGCTTCCGAGAATATGCTGTCAAATGGCGCGAACAAGCATCCAGAGTCAAACCTCCCATGGATGAAACAGAAATGGTCAGCGTTTTCCTTCAAGCTCAAGAGGCTGATTATTATCAAAACATGATGTCTGCAATGGGAAAGCCGTTTGCTGAAGCCATCAAAATCGGTGAAATGGTGGAAAATGGTTTAAAAACAGGGCGAATCTTGAGTCAGTCTGCTATAAGGGCCACCTCCCAAGCAATCCAAGGCGGGTCTGGAGGAGGAGCAAACCGAAAGAAGAAGGAAGAAGCAACAATGGCAACTTCGAGTGTAAGAAAACCCCATCCGTCCAGATTTCATTTCTCTGAAAGACCCCCGCAACACTACTACCCCCTTCAGCCCTACACAGTAATGAATGCACAACCATATATTAGGCCACAACAACAATTTCACCAAAAACGAGCTCAATTTCAAAGAAATCAACCTCCTCACCAAGCTCAGTATAATCCCCGACCTCTACAAAATAATCTCCCCTACAACGCCCGCACTCGAGAGCCGCCCAGGAAAATGGACTTCACACCTATTGGTGAATCATATTCCAACCTTTTCCCCAGGTCCAAATGGGTTTGTTACAACCCGTACCCCCAAATAGGCAAAACCCATAGTCACCCTCTTACCAACCTGGTGCCCGATGTGCCTATCATTCTGGAGTAGAAGGACATGACACTGAGAGATGTTGGACTTTGAAAAGGGTTGTTGAAAACCTCATAGAACAAAAGTGAATAGTGTTAAAGGACGAAGACATTCCTAATGTGACCAACAATCCGTTACCGGCTCACAACAATGGACCGATTATTGGGATGATCTGTGAAGATAAAGAGTTTGATCCTGTCTTGAAAGCCATCATTGCAATCGCCGACTTTGAGAAAGAGCCCAAAACGTATGCAAAGCAAGAAAATGTGGACAAGAAGAGTAAAAACCCCCCTCAAAACACAGAAAAAGCAGTGAAAACAAAAATTGAGGTAGTACCCTCGAAAGATACTGTCCTTTATGTCCCCCGAGGTTCGAAGAAAGGACAAGTGACATTGAGCACTCCAAGAAGGTTTGAGCTGAACAAAGGATCTAAGATGTATGTGCCCAAAGGGACCTATGCGGAACGGGGGCCAATAATTTCACCAAGGCTGAATGAGCTCGTGATTATTGGACGCGCGCCGCAGAGGCCCATGACGGATCCTACTAACGTCCCATGGAATTATAACAAGGCGGTAGTAACCTATAAAGGAAAAGAAATCCTGGGAGAAGTGAATGAAACTAACCCAACTGAGAAATACCTCAACCTGGAGGAGTTGAATGATTCTACAAAGAAGCGTTTCCCACTCAAGAATTAGGTTAGCGCCGAGGAAGCGGAAGAGTTTTTCAGGAAAATGAAAACTGCAGACTACGAGATAATTGATCAACTCTGAAACTCTCCCGCTCAGGTCTCGTTGTGGTCTCTATTGATGAATTCAACTGAGCATCAAAAAGTGTTGATCAAGACCCTCAATGAAGCTTACGTCCCAATTGAAACTACCGTGGAATAGCTAGAGAGGATGGCAGAAAGATTTTTCATGATCAATCAAATTTCCTTCAGCAAAAATGATCTGCCCCCGGAAGGGGCCGTTCACAACAAGCCCCTCCACCTAACAGTTAAATATGAAGGGTACTATGTGAAGAGGGTCATGCTGGATGGCGGGTCCGGAGTGGATATCTGTCCCCTTTTGACTCTACAAAGAATGGAGATCGAAATAGGGAGAATCAGGCCCAACAGCGTATGTGTTCGTGCCTTTGACGGCATCAAAAGGGACACCCTAGGCGAGATCGATTTGATTTTGACTATTGGACCTGTGGAGTTTGAAGTGACCTTTCAGGTCCTAGATATGGATACTTCTTACAATTTCCTTCTAGGAAGGCCCTGGATTCATGCGACGAAAGCCATACCTTCTACTCTCCACCAGATGGTAAAATTTGTACATGAAAATCAAGAGATTATAGTCCACAGAGAGGATGAGCATTCAATTTATCGAGACCCGTCGGTTCCATGCCTCGAAGCTAAGGAGGGTAGTGAACACATAGTCTATCAAGTTTTCGAGGTTGTGGTCGCAAACCAATGCGAAGAAGGAAGCCCCTACCCTCAACCTTTTCTCTCAAAAGCGTCAGTTATGGTTGCCAAGGAAATGATCAGGCATGGTTATAAACTGGTAAAGGGACTCGGGGCATCATTGCAAGGTATCACCGAACCTATCACATTACCTGCCGCCGAAAAGTTCTTCGGTATTGGTTTTTACGCCGAAGAAGCTGACGTAATGTGGGCAAACCAACGGAAGAGCAATGGTTGGGTATTATCTCAGCCAATTCCCCATCTTTACAAAACATTCGTCAAACCCAAGTACAATGAAGAAAGAGAGGATGAGACCTTCACGACCGAGGAAATTGAAGAAATCTGTGAGGTTATGAGGCAAATGATGTACGAAACCCATATGGTTCAGCCGGGAGAAGGCTCGAGCACCGCTGAGGTACTTTACATAGGGCCCGATGCCAAATTGTAAAACTGGAAGGCTACTCCGTTTCCGATCAAGCGGGAATCCTGGTAGACCAGTCTTGCCACCTTTTCTGCATCACGAGTTATTTTGGGGTGTAACTCGAATGATTTCCTTTTAGTTTCCTGTCCTTAAATTCTGATGTAAACCCTATTATCTTCAAAATTCAATGAAATGAAATAAATATTTCATCTTTTATCTTATTTATTCTCTCTGATTTTTTTTATTTTTCTGTTTTATTTCTTTCAGTTCTAATAATGCGGCTTTAAATAACATGACATGCTTGCTGACTTCATGCCCGGATTCAAACATGCGATCTAACTGCGAAATAATGAACCAAGAAATGGAATACGACGAAGAAGAGGCTTTTAAGGAAATAAATCGAGAATTGGAACACTTTGAGAACAAACCTAAGCCGAATATGAATGACACCGAACCAGTTAATTTGGTAACTCCTAAAGAAATCCGAGAGACCAAAATAAGCATTCACACGGACGAGAGAACGCGAAACGCGATAGTTCAACTCCTTGTTGAATTTAAAGATGTGTTTGCTTGGTCATACGATGACATGCCAGGATTAAGCGTTGATCTAGTGGTGCATAAATTGCCAATTCACCCTGATTGTCTTCCAGTTCAACAAAAGCAAAGAAAGTTCAAAACTGATGTCAGTGACAAGATTAAAGAAGAAATCACCAAGCAGCTGAAAACGGGAGTAATTCGGGTAATCCAGTACACCACGTGGTTAGCGAATGTAGTTCCAGTGCCGAAAAAAGATGGGAAAACTCGGGTCTGTGTAGATTATCGAGATTTGAACAGAGCGAGTCCCAAAGACAATTTCCCATTGCCCAACATCCACATCCTTGTTGATAATAGCGCCAAACATGAGATCCAGTCTTTCGTAGATTGTTACGCTGGATATCATCATGTTTTGATGGATGAAGAAGATGCTGAGAAGACTGCATTCACTACACCATGAGGCACTTACTGTTATCGGGTTATGCCATTCGGTCTGAAGAATGCTGGGGCAACTTACATAAGAGCCATGACTGCCATTTTTCATGACATGATGCATCAAGAAATAGAGGTGTACGTGGATGACGTGATAATCAAGTCCAGGACTCGAGACAATCATATCCAAGACTTGAGGAAATTCTTCGATAGACTGAGAAAGTACGACTTGAAGCTGAACCCGTCCAAATGCTCCTTCGGAGTCCTATCAGGCAAGCTTTTGGGTTTCATAGTAAGCAGGAGAGGTATAGAGTTAGATCCAACAAAGATAAAATCTATCAGAGATCTACATCCCCCAAGAACGAAGAAAGACGTGATGAGTCTGTTGGGCAGGTTAAACTATATCAGTCGATTCATTGCCCAGCTAACTAGCACGTGTGAGCCCATATTTAAGCTATTAAGGAAGGATGCAGTTGATCAAATGGACGGCTGAATGTCAAGAAGCCTTTGACAAGATCAAAGAATATCTTTTAAATCCCCCAGTTTTGGTCCCGCCAGAGCCAGAGAGACCCCTGTTCTTGTATCTGACAGTCTTGGAAAATTCTTTCGGTTGCGTCCTCGGACAACATGACATAACCGGGAAGAAGGAGCAGGCGATCTACTACTTGAGCAAGAAATTTACCGGCTACGAGGCCAAGTACACTCTGCTGGAAAGAACGTGTTGTTCTTTAACGTGGGTTGCCCAAAAAATTGAGACATTATCTTCAAACTCACACTACTTACCTCATAAGCAGGCTGGATCCTTTGAAGTATATATTTCAGAAACCAATGCCTACTGGAAGACTGGCCAAGTGGCAAATCTTGCTTACTGAATTTGACATAGTCTATGTCACCCGTACGACAATGAAAGCCCAGGCATTAGCAGATCATTTGGCCGAAAATCCGGTTGATGAGGAATACCAGCCATTGAGTACTTATTTTCCAGATGAAGAAATAAATACCATAGAAGTGGTCTCGGAAAATGCTCACGTTTGGAAGATGTTCTTTGATGGGGCCGTAAATGCCAAAGGTGTAGGAATAGGGGCAATCTTGATCTCACCTGCTGGTCAACATTATCCGGCTACAGCTAGGCTTCGTTTCTTTTGCACGAACAATACAGCTGAATGTGAAGCCTGCATCATGGGCATGAATGTGGCGATTGATCAAGATGTTGGGGATTTGTTGATTATGGGGGATTCTGATTTGATTATCAGGAAAGCCCAGGGTGAATGGGAAACTCGAGATGTCAAGCTTATTCCTTACCGGCAACACGTAGAGGATCTCAGCAAGCGGTTCAGATCAGTAGAGTTCAGGTATATTCCGCGATGTCATAATGAATTAGCCGATGCACTTGCCACTTTAGCTTCAATGTTACCTTATCCAGGCAACGCCCACATCGATCCCTTAGAAATCCAAATCAGGGAAAGACATGGTTACTGCAACGCCATCGAGGCAGGACCAAGTATCCAGCCATGGTACCAAGATGTTAAAAGGTTCTTAAAAACACAAGAATACTCTGAACATGCTACTGGAGATCAGAAGAGAACTATTAGGCGGCAGGCAAGTGGATTCTTTTTGAGCGGTGAGATATTGTATAAAAGAACCCCTGATCTCAACTTATTAAGATGTGTTGACGCCGAAGAAGCAGGCAGGATCATGCATGAAGTACATGCAGGGGTGTGTGGACCTCATATGAACGGGTACGTTTTGGCAAAGAAAATCTTGCGGGCCGGATATTATTGGATGACCATGGAAAAGGACTGTTTCAGCTTCGTTCGAAAGTGTCATCAATGTCAGGTGCATGGAGATCTGATTCACGCACCTCCCACAGAACTGCATCCCATGTCTGCACCTTGGCCATTTGTTGCCTGGGGTATGGATGTCATTGGTCCGATTGAGCCCAAAGCTTCAAATGGACACAGATTCATATTGGTCGCTATCGACTACTTCACAAAATGGGTCGAGGCTGTCACTCTCAAATCAGTCACTAAGAAAGCCGTGGTGGATTTCATACATTCAAATCTTATCTGTCGTTTCGGTATTCCTGCAACTATAATCACAGATAATGCAGCAAACCTGAATAGTCATTTGATGGAGGATGTGTGTGAACAATTCAAAATAACGCATAGGAATTCCACTCCTTATCGGCCCAAAGCCAACGGCGCTGTTGAAGCAGCGAACAAAAACATCAAAAAGATTTTGAGGAAGACAACCCAGAGTTCCAGACAATGGCATGAGCAGTTACCTTTCGCCCTGCTTGGATATCGCACTACAGTACGCACCTCAGTAGGGGCAACCCCATACTTGTTGGTTTACGGGACCGAGGCTGTAATACCGGCAGAGGTAGAAATCCCTTCTCTCCGGATCATTGTTGAAGCTGAAATTGAAGACAGTGAGTGGGTCAAAACTCGTTTGGAACAGTTAACGCTGATCGATGAAAAGCGAATGGCTGCGGTTTGTCACGGGCAATTGTACCAACAAAGAATGGCTCGTGCTTACAACAAGAAAGTGCGACCCAGGAATTTTGAAGTAGGTCAACTGGTGTTAAGGCGCATTCTTCCACATCACCAGGAAGCGAAAGGAAAATTTGCTCCTAATTGGAAAGGTCCATACATCATCAGGAAGATATTGCCCAGGGGAGCATTATATCTAGGTGATATTGAAGGAAAAGATCCCGACACAGCCGTGAATGCAGATGCAGTAAAAAGATACTATGTTTGAACTTGCTCTGACGATATTTTTGCACAGTTGAGAGGACGAAGGCTTTCATTCCCGCTACCCAAACACTCAAATCCTTTGCTAACCCTTTGAGCCATTTACCTTTCTTTTATTACCCTCTTTGGAACCCGGAAGTGAAGTTCTAAAAAAAAAAAAAAATAACCAAAATTTCTTGAACTACGTTTGACTTGATTCCGAAAGGATACGTAGGCAACCTCTCTATGGGGTTCAGTCACACCAAAACCAAAATATAATTCTCCCCAAAAAAGTTAAACTGGGGCAGACATTATAATAATTCGACGATAATCCCGCCTGGACGGTTCCAAAGTTGTAATTCGATCCAAGTTCTTTTGACCCAAACATGTTACAAGTCCTTCTGATCAATCGGCAAAAGTTTCTTCAAAATCAAAAAGGCGCAGTTGCTCAGATCCGACACAGTCAGGATGAGAGAATCAAAATGAGAGAGTCTTATTGGTGAAAACCTATGGGCACCATAAGGCGATAGCGAGCAGAGAAATCAAAATGAGAGAGTCTTGTTAGTGAAAACTCATGACGAGCACTATAAGGCGACGGTGAGAAAAGAAATGAGAGAGGTCGGCTAGCGAAAACTCGCAAAGAGCGCTGTCGGCCGAAAGAGGATTTCACCATAGAAGGTTCTGGCAAGGTTCCCTGGTTTGGAAACATAGATCCGTTTGGTTCGTGAGAAAATGTAGGTTGGTGAGAGTCGGGCATCCAGTCCAAAAAGCAGGTTATGTCAATTTAAAGCCAGCATGGACCAAGATAAGTCTTTCTTTTCCCAAAAAAGACGCTTCTTTTTTTTTAAAAAATTCATTTTTTTTTCTCGTTCTTTGTTTACTTTTCTTTGGATTCCTTTTCTGTTTAACCCTAAGCCCCAAAACATGCTAGAAAGAAAAGTGGCATGACCGGTTTCACAGGGCTCTGTTTGGCAAGAGGTGGAGAACATACCCGGCCTCAGTGATGCGTCAGTCCAATCCCGACTGATCATGGCGTTTTATTACCTCAAAATCCCCAAGCAGAGTGAGACGGAAGAAACAGAGCCGTACACGCACAAATCAGCGTGAAATCCTGAAATATTGAGTCTTATCAGTTTGAAAGGAGGTTGCCTTGGAAGCTAATCAATGGCGAATTTTCTCAAAACAGAAATGAAGCTTGGGACCAAGAAAAACAATGAAGGCCACAAAACTGACCACAATTTCAAACTGACAATTTTTCTTTGTTTAGGAAAATTGACACAGGTGCGATCCAAAGCAACCGTGCAAGAAGCAGGTGTAGCCCAAAAAAGAAATGAAGTGCACGAGCGTTGAAACAGCTTTGCAGCAAGAAAACGACCAAAAGGAAGTTTACCCAGAATTCTTTCATACATTTTGATAAATAAAAGGGCATAACCCGTGGACCTCCCTGGCATAACCCAGGGACCTCTTTCCCTTTTTCGGCATAACCCGATGATTTCCCTGGCATAACCCAGGAACCTCTTTGAATTTCCCGGCATAACCCGTGGACCTCCCTGGCATAACCCAGGGACCTCTTTCCCTTTTTCGGTATAACCCGATAATTTCCCGGCATAACCCGAGGACTTTCTCCCTTTTCCGGCATAACCCGATGACTTCCCCGGCATAACCCGAGGACTCTTTCCCTTTTTCGGCATAACCCGTGGACCTCCCTGGCATAACCCAGGGACCTCTTTCCCTTTTTCGGCATAACCCGATGATTTCCCTGGCATAACCCAGGAATCTCTTTGAATTTCCCGGCATAACCCGTGGACCTCCCTGGCATAACCCAGGGACCTCTTTCCATTTTTCGGCATAACCCGATGATTTCCCCGGCATAACCCGAGGACTTTCTCCCTTTTCCGACATAACCCGATGACTTCCCCGGCATAACCCGAGGACTCTGTCCCTTTCCCGGCATAACCCGTGAACCTCCCTAGTATAACCCAGGGACCTCTTTCCCTTTTACGGCATAACCCGATGATTTCCCCGGTATAACCTGAGAACTCTTTTCCTTTCCCGGCATAACCCGATGACTTCCATGGCATAACCCGAGGACTCTCTCCCTTTTCCGGTATAACCCGATGACTTCCCCAGCATAACCCGAGGACTCTTTTCCTTTTCCGGTATAACCCGATGACTTCCCCGGCATAACCCGAGTACTCTTTTCCTTTCCCGGCATAACCTGATGACTTCCCCGGCATAACCCGTGGACCTCCCTGGCATAACCTAGGGACCTCTTTGAATTTTCCGGCATAACCCGTGGACCTCCCTAGCATAACCCAGGGACCTCTTTTCCGACATAACCCAATGAATCTTCCCGGCATAACCCGTGGACCATTTCCAGTATAACCTGGCAATTCTCCCAATTTAGGGCTCCGATCCCTAAGTTGAACAGGTTTCTATTCAGTCAGCATTAGGGCTCTAATCCCTGAACTGAGCGTTTTTTTTCTGTTAGCCGACATTAGGGCTCCAATCCCTGAGTTGAGCAACCTTCCTCTAGCCAACATTAGGGATCCAATCCCTGAGTTGTGCACTTTTACCTTTTGCGACATTAGGGCTCCAATCCTTGAGTTGCGCTTTGTAGACTAGGGTTTTTTCCAATCCCCTCATCAGTGCTGTAAATTTTCATGACAATTAACTCACGAAATTTTCTAGTGAAACTGGGGCAGAAATTTCGTTCGTTTGTTTTGTTGTCTCAGCAGGTCTGACCCTGAGGTGCATGGATCGAGACGACCTACGGGGTGAGTCTCAATCCAGAATAAAGAAAAGAACAAAAGAACAAAAAAAAAGATGTTCCCACATATTGGAACAAACAAAGGGCAGGTCGCTCAAAAATTGGATCAAATTCCCGAGCTCCGCCAATCCCGTTTCATTCAATACTGCAGAAATAAACAAACGCCTACAACTTGCGAGCATCAAGATTCAGATCGAAGTCTACAAGCAGAATTAGCTGAGACCCAAGATCAAGTTGCAAAAGAATTATAGATAGGAATCTTGTAACTAGCGGTTGACAGGCATAAGTAGTTAGTTCAGTTTCAATTTCCTTTGGTTGTAATAAGGAGGTCAGTAAAGCAGTAGTGGCAACAGCAACAGCAGTAACAGCAAGCATTGCAATCGCATTGTAGTCCCAGCTACCAAAATTTCCCGAACTACATTGACCTGATTCTGTTTAGCCTAGGGATATGTAGGAAACCTTTGAAGCAAAGGTTCGGTTAAATCTTTTTCAAAAAATGCTTCACACGGAGTACTCGGATGGGCAAAAATCGCTCGCTTTATCTTTGCACGAAAACCCTTCGTGTCTCCGGGCAAAGAGGGGCAGCTGTAAGCACGTGATTTTTGCCCTATATGAGAATTACTCCCAAAAATTCAAAAATAAAATGATTTTTCTTTGGCGTGCAATTTTGTGATATTTTGAATAATTATTTGTATTTGTCTGTGCGTGTTTATTTGCTAAATTAATAAAAATACAAAAATATGTCGCATTTTGCATATAGGATTTAATTCTACAATTGTTAGTAATTAGATGTGTTTTACAAAAATTAAAAAAATTACAAAAAATAGGCATCGTTTGCATTTTTAGCATTTAATGTCCAAATATACAATTTTATGCTTAATTATTATTTAATTGTGCGTTAATTGATATTGGGAGTTAATTTGCGCTTTTATAACTTAATTTAGTTCTTAATAATAGTTTAAGTATTTTTATAATTTAGTTTTAGAAAAATAAAAGAAGAAAAGAGAGCGAAAATATAAAGAAAGTAGGAATTGGGCCTCTTCTTCGATTTCAAACCACAGGCCCAAAAAATGGCCCAACCTTCCCTATGACCCAGTCCATTTCGAACTGGGTCGACCCAGTCCATAACCCAACACCCCTATTATTGTACAAACAAAATAAAACAAAAACAAAAGTAAGAAAACCCTAAAAATGCCTAAAGCATCCGCCCCCCCCCCTATTCCCCTTCTTCTTCCTCAAAAATCCAAAGCACAACCATGGCTGCCCTTGACCCCACTCCCTCTCGTTCAAACACCATCAACAAACAGTTCGTCATGACCAAACGACCCCAAGAACCATAGCTACTGTTGTCCGCGTAGCTGTCTCTGCGTCGTCACTTCATCTTCTTCGTCCTTCGTCAAGCTCGAGCTTGAGCTCGACATCCATGGCTGCCCAGCTCCACCAAGCAGTCCGCCATTGCCTTCGTCAATCACCAGCTTCCCCCTCGTCGTCACTGTCCATTCGACAACCAAACAACCACCAAACGCCACTGCCCAGACGAACCCTCGCACCCCCAATGCTCGAACCATCGGACCCCCCTATCGAGTAGCAGTTGTTGATGCTGCTGCTGCGTCACGTTCTTCTCCGGCAAAAACCCAGAAAACGAACAAGAACCCGTCGCCTCTAGCTGCCTCCCCGTCATCATCACGACCCAGTTCTATCACGTCTCCGCTGTTTCCATTGGCCAAGCTCATCGTCCAGTTTGAAGCCCCGTCCCCAGCTGTCGCGTCTCCGCTGTCCGTCGACCTCTCATATGGGTTTGTACTGAAACCTCGTCGTCCACGGATACTTTTACTGCTTCACTTCTGCCGCGCCAACTGCCGGTTTAGCTTCGGCGTGGTTTTCAGTTGTCAACCGCCGATATTGCTTCGTAGGTTCATGTTCGTCGTCGTCTGCTCGTGTTCGCCATCGTTGGTTTGAGCTTTGGTCGAGGCTCGTCAAGTTCGTTGTTTGTTTGGTCGTTGTTCGTCGTTTCGATCCGGTTAGTAGTTTTTTTTTTAGTTTTATTTTGTCCGTATTTTGTTTTGATATTTTCGAATCTAAAATCGGCAAATGTTTGTTTTGTTTATCGTTTGAATTAATCTTTAGTTCATGTTCATGTGTTTTTTGTTAAATTAATTTTTCAGATTTCAAATGAAAGATTAATTAATTGTTTTCATGTTTATTTCATGTTTGTATTATTGTTTAAGTGAATATTTGTTCGTTTAATATTAGTTAGATACAAATTGAAGTTTAATTAATTGTTTCTTCAATTTGTTTAATGTATTTTATGTATTTTCCGGAAATTGTTAATATTGTTAAGTTCAAGTTTAAATTCATAATTGTTTCTTCTTAGGTTTTGTTTTGTCATTTGCCTAAAAGAATTTAGTTGTAATAAGGGAAGTATGTTGGTTTTAATCATTTGAATCCGTCGTTTTTATTTTTAGATTTAATTCATGTTCATATTATGTTTGTTGATCTTGAATCCGAAATTTGTATAGTTTGATTTTTTGTTTATCATTTATGATTATCTCTTGAATTTGTCTCATAATCTTGTTTAAGTTTGATATAGGAATTGTTGGTTGTAATGTTGTTATGGTTGATTTTGAGTTCAATATTATTGAATTTAGAAATCTAAATATACTTGTTTGATTGTTGTTGTTGTTTAAATCCGAAAATAGGTTTGTTGTTGCTAAAAATGTTGTTCAATCAAATTTTAGTTGTTCTTGGTTGTTCAATTTGTGTTCATATGATTTGTGGATTGAAATCATGTTCATGTGATTTGTTGTTGAAATGTTGAAGAAATCATGTTCATGAAATTTGTTGTTTGAACATTGTTAGAAATTAATCATATTGTCTATATTTTGGTTAAGTTTGATTAATTGATGTGTTATAGCTGATGGGTAGTTTGGTAATTCATAGTACTTTCGGGGGTAAAATAGTAATTTGTAATAGGGTCGGAGGGGTAGTTTAGGAATTATACATTTTGTAATTGTTTATATGAAGCATGGGGGACAAAATGAAATGGGGTAGGTTGTGATATAGTTGTTTAATATAAAGGGGGACAAGATAAAATTTAGTGGGGGGAATCTTGCATTTATTTATGTTAGGCATGGGGGACAAAATATAATGGGGTGGTGTGATATATTTATTTAATGTAATGGGGATGAGTGGAAGATAATGGGTTTGGTAGAGAAAATGGGTTGATTTTAATTGATTAAAAGATTTATGGGTTGGGTGATATATAGAGAGGTCTTGAATCAGATTTTTGGGGAGAGAGAAAAAATTTAAGAGAAAAAATTAAGAAAAAAAATACTAAGACTTTAGAAAAACAAAAAGAAAAACATTCTGGAAATTCAATAGAAGAAGAATATACACCTGATATATAGTCCAAATATTATGAGATACGGATTGAGAAATTAAGGGTTAAACACTAACTAGTCTTTCAAAAATCTGAAAAAGTTTCCCTTTGCTTCTGTCCGTTGGTTGTTGTTGTTTCCGGATTTTGTCTTGATTTTAAAATCTGTCACTAAGTTTCTCGTCGCTGGTTGTTACTAGTTGCTGGGATTGCTGTTGTTGTATGCTACTGAATTTCTGCTGATCTCTCACTTTTCTTTTGCTTCCAATATCAGGTACACAACTGACACGCTGATTATTGTAAACTGAAACAGGAAGCATGAATACGAAAAATGAAGAATTGAAGTTCTAAATTTATTTTGAATTATATTCTTAATTTTATTTGTATATATAAATTATTTAGCTTACAAAAATCGGAATCATGTAGCTATTTAATGTATATATAGTGGAACATCCAACGATAGCTTAACGGATGAACTATCTATATATTGCTTAAAAATAAATAAATGGTGTAGTAACTCCGTCTAAGTTAAAAATCAAACGAATAGACCATTTCGGAACTTGTAAGAAAATTGTTTAGTTAAATAATATTGGTTAATTCCAGCATGTAATTGTTTTAGGATTAAAATTAGATTGCCAAGTTTTTTTTTAATTTGACAAACTGAGAACATGCCTAGTATAATATAATTAAGTAGTAATACGTGAGCCTGTGCCCGTATTGGCAACGGACTGCTTTGCTTGTATCATTTTTTTAGAATTTACAAATCATATTCGAAACTCAACTATAACAACTCAAGCATGTAAATAAATTAAGACCCTTTTCTCTTTCATTTTCGTAGAGACAATTTTAATAGAAAATGTAGGCACTTTAGGATTATCCTGATAAAAATAAATGAGATGAGCCTCGCCAAATAAAACGCACAAATTGCGGGGCCCTCGATAAATGTTTAATTAAAATTACTTAGACTTCGGGATGAGCCGTTTAGCAAAATTCCACGGCCTTACCCAGAAATAATAATACGATAATTGCTTCAGGCGTGCATTTTAATAATCTTACCTTCTTAAATTCGGGTGCGCATTTATGTGACCCAAATCCAAATCTCAACGGAGTCGGAATGTATTAACAACCATGGGCGCATTGATTGTGACATGGTTCGAAATGCATTTTTACAATGTTGCAATTCCATAAAAAATAAATAATAATAAAAGCGGTTTTAAACTTAATGAAAGCACATAAGTAATAACATGTAATAAATCAGATATCTAGCCATTATAACAATTTAAGCGACCGTGCTAGAACCACGGGATTCGAGGGTGCCTAACACCTTCCCTCGGGTCAACAGAATTCCTTACTTAGAATTTCTGGTTCGCAGACTTCATTTGGAAAGTTGAATATTTTCCTCGATTTGGGATTTAAGATAAACCGGTGACTTGGGACACCAAAAGCCAAACCTTTCCCAAGTGGCGACTCTGAATTAAATAAATAATCACATTTCGAATATTGTCACTTAAATTGGAAAAAACTCCCTCGCGCATTCAACCCTTCGGGGCGGGCGCGCAAAAAGGAGGTGTGACAGTCACTGCCTATACGTGCGCGGTGAAAGGCAATGACATAAAAGATGATGAGATCAAGTTTGTCTTACTGAAGAAGTTTGGAGAAATGCTCTCGAAGGGGGCCATGATGTGGTATCACTACCTAGATCCCAACTCCATAGATTCATTTGCCATGCTAGCAGATTCTTTCATAAAGGCGCACGCCGGTGCCATAAAGGAAGCAACAAGGAAGTCTGACATATTTAAGATTAAGCAGAGGGAGAACAAAATGCTGCCGGAATTAGTGTCTCGTTTCCAAACGGAACGAATGGAACTACCCCTGGTCTTCGGTGACTAGGCAGTGCACGCCTTCACTCAAGGCTTGAATGAACGAAGCTCGGTGGCCTCAAGGCAGCTGAAAGAGAATATGATCGAGTATCCCGTCGTGACCTGGTCGGACGTCCTTAATCGGTACTAGTCAAAGATCAGGGTCAAGGATGACCATTTGGGAGCCCCCTTAGGCTCATTATATCCGAGCAGACTCCTAGAGAAGGAGTCAAAATCAAATAAAGGGAGGTACCATACCCCAATGATAGGAGGAATGCTCCGAGACGCAATCCTCCTCACAACGATCGATTGATGAACAAAGGACAGAATCCTCGGGACCCATCAACAGAGTGGCTTCGACGGGGACGAGGCCAACAGAGGCACCTCGCCTATCGGAATACAACTTCAACATCGATATATCAGATATCGTGTTCGCCATCAGCAAAATCAGGGACGCCAAATGGCCCAGGCCTATACACTCGGATCCTTCCCAAAGGAACTACAATATGCGAGTTTCACAACTTGCACGGGCATAGAACCGAGGATTGCAGGCAACTCTAAGAGGAAGTGGCCTGACTACTCGATAATGGGCACCTTCGGGAATTCCTCAGTAACCGAGCTAAAAATTAGTCCCGAGAAAGAGAAACAACCAAAAAGAACAAAGCAGACGAGCCTCAACACGTCATCCACATAATTTTTTGATGCACATCCTCGGCCGTATTTCAACTAAAGGACCATATCTCATCCGCCGAACGAACGCCGGAACCCAAAAGCACCATCGCCACTAAGGTATAATCATCTCTCCCTTTTTCTATCTTTTACTTCATGGTAAATCTTGCGCAGCCCAGTGACCAAGGCAGTCGAGATGCCGATCCTACTCCAGGGCCCTGAGATTTTAAAGCGTCCGTTGCACTATTTTCCTTTGACTGGATTTTTATCCCGAAATAGGTTTTTACTGAAAGGTTTTTAACGAGGCAACATCCATGCGCTACCTAAGAAGTACTCAACAAGATTACAGGGTTTCCTTCGCAATCAACCTTTTACCAGGAAATGACAAATGAGGTTCTAATAGGAAATTATGTACTAGGCCAAATGGTCAAACGAACAACGTCCGTATAAGCCGGGCTTATGGCAACACAACGACTTGTATTTACACCAAGCAATCAAATAATATCCTTCATCAAAAGCATCTTGTACTCCAAAGAAAATTCAGCATGTCCACAACAAGGATCCCTCCATCGAGTACGCCCCGAAATACTCGAAGACTAGCGTCAACAATTTGATACCTGCATGGCCTCAAGGTCGGAACTCCATGCTCATAAGCCCTCAATGAGTCAATTTCGAGCTCACGAGTAACGGCCTTCGAGCCTAAGAAAACTCGATGACTTGGAGACTGTCGCCATTCATCATTCACTAATAAACCCGAGGCCGTAAGAACCCGAGCGGGCAAACTCGGTCTAGCAAGATCTTTTTTACATATCAACAAAATGCTATAAGACCTCAACAGGCATGAAAAAACTATAAGACCTCAACAGACATGAAAAAACTGTAAGACCTCAACAGGCATGAAAATTTTGTAAGACCTTACTACAAGCATAAAACTCGATCCTGAATTTTAGGCTATATATCGCATTTTTAAGACTCCCGAAAGGGCATACCCTCGATGTATATGCCTATACTACCACACTCGGAATCACAAATGGCTCTGGCCAAATATAAACAACTACGGTCGATATGGCTGCACCAGCCAAATTAAAGTGACTCGGGGACGCCCGACTGTCGCTATAAAATCATAGGCCATTACTTTGAATCTACTTCAAAAAGAACCGGTTAAAACAGGCTACCCGCAACAAGCAAACGAGCTTCGACCATGTCAGCTTCAAATCACAAGGCTTCGAGCTACTCAGCCTACGAGCTGAACCTTCCGAGGTGCTCGAACATCGCCATTAACGACTTGAAATCGAGGTTTTTCCCGAACCCACGATGGGTCAGGCAAAATTATTTCAAAAAAAAGTCCTTAACGAGAGGAAACAAAGCCTACATATGCTTAAAGGAAAAAGCGTAAGAGCCATTGTCGTCAGCCAAACGAGCCACAGGGCCACACACTAAAAGGTCGCACCGACCAAAAGCGTAAGAGCTACTATCACTAGCTTAAAATTTGAAAGCTTGAGGATCAAAATGTGCTCGAGTCGTAACCCGATTCGGAGACCGGATCCAAAGTAGTTAACTATACATGCCTAAAGGCATAGCATAAGAGCCATCATCACCAGTTTCACGAGCCTCAGGGCAACATACATAAAAGGTCGCTTCGACCCAAAGCGTAAGAGCCATTGCCGCCAGCCCATGCAGTTGTAAAACTTGAGGGTTGATTGAGCTTGAGTCGAAGCCCGACTCGGAGACTAAACCCAAAATAGTTAAAATGTGTACACCCAAGGGAAAAAGATAAAAGCCACTGTCACTGGCCTAATGAACCCTAGGACCGTATTACAGGTTTGGAGATTCCTACTAATTCAAAGGTGAAATCGAACCGATTGAGATCTTGGCAAACATAAATACAGAAGACACAAATTGCAGGGTTCCCCCTTTTTTACATACAGGCGGTGAAACACAAGCTCGGTCTACAACATATCATGAAATCTATGTACACAAGAACGAGGCAGGGAATAAACGTTCCCCCCTCGCTGACTATGGCCTGACGGCCCCCTCCTTGCCGTCTTTAGCATCGGACAAAAGGAACTTGGCTTCATACTCCTCCCCTTTGGCTTGCTATATCTCCCCCCAGAGATCGAAGCCCCTGGCATGAATCTCCTTGAGGACTTCCCTCCGGGATCTGCAGCTCGCATACTCCTTGCTATTGCTTGCATAATCAAGGGCTCTCTTCAGTTCAGCTTTAGCAACGGCACCACTCTTCGAATATGCTGCCACCTTCTGTCCCGCCCTGGTATTGCTCATCAAAATCTCAGCCCGTACATTCACCACCTCGGTCTTCGCCTTCGAAATCTCGGATGAAAGCCTTGCGATCATATTTCCAGAGCAAAATTGTTTCGTGTGAATGGTCTGGATTTGCGCCTCAAGAACAGAAACCATGGCTAGAGCACTCTCTTTAGCCACAAAATGGGCACTTACATGTGCCTGCAGCTTGTTGAATTCGCATTGGCTCGACCAACCACACCCTAGAGTTGTCCCAGCTCCTTCGCCTTGTCCTCCAACTGAAATATCAAAACATTAAGATACCAAGATAAAAAGGGAGTGAAAGCCGCATGAAATACGGGGTACCTGTTTCTCCAGGTGGATCTCGCGGCTCCGGCTCCGGTCCACCTCGCGTCGCAGGGACACCAGCTCTCTTTCCTTTTCCGCACAAAGGAGCTTAAGGGATTTCTCCCTATCCAAAGCTTCCCACAACGGGGCCTCACCATGAAAGCAACTCGGATTTAACCATGTGAAAAGCCTGTGAAAGAAAGCTAAATAAAAAAAGGGGGGAGAAAGAAAGGCACGGGGCCGAAATAATCTTACAACAGTCAAAACTCACCATGAGGCCAAGCCACTGAGCCTCGCCGAAGGCCGAAGCAATATACGATGGCGTACCGCTTTCAGAAGGTGGCCGATCAACCAAATCGTTTCTCCTTAACCGTTGAGAAGGAGTCGCCTCACCGCGAGCCTTTTCGTACCCCAGAGCAACTTTTATTTTGTCATCACTCCTCGATCCCTAGGCCAGTAATCTTTCCTTCACCGGAGGAGGACACGGCTTCATTTCAAAAGAACCCCGACACAGGAGGACACGACTTCATTTCAAAAGAACCCCGACACCTGCGACAGTTGAGTGAAATAAGCCGACAAGAAAAGTGCCATTTTCTAGGAAGCAAAGCATTGGAAACCTACCATGATGCTTCGCCTCCCATCTCCCTTTGGACAAATCTCGCCACCGGTGCCTATCATAAATCGAGCAAACTGCTAGTTTACGAGACCACTCGGCTAAATTGGGGATCTCGTTCGGCGACCAATGAGTTGCTACAAATATGGAATGGAAATATATCATTATGGAGCCTGCCTCCGGTCAAAACAATGATAGTTCAGATGAGACACTTACGTGTGGAGTTCCATTTCTTAGTAAATGGCAAAAATTCTCTAGGGATGACATCGATTGTTTGAATCTGAACGAATTGATTCATCCATTCGCGGTCCTTTTCCTCCTTGCTGCCGACCACAAGAGCTCGGGTGGATCGATTTGGAAGAGCAATCAAGCCCCGGTAACGCAGTGACCGATATAACCTCATGAAATGGCTGAGGGTAAACTCTATCTCGACCTTACTAGCAAAATATTTCATCGCCTGCACTATTTTCCAAATGAAAAGAAGAGCCTGTGCCAGTGTAACCCGATATCTCCAACAGAAATCAAGCACGACCTGGTCGAGGGAACCTGGTGCAAAAAGATGCATGTATACGCCTAAAAAAACCTCAACATATGTCATGACGCTCTCCTTGGGAGAAGTTGTAATACCACGCCTTCTGCCCATCTGCAATCTTTTATGATCATTTCAAGGTTTACCTCTCCCACTGATGAAATGATCCTCGACATATGCTCCCGGTGACCTGGAACATTGGGAGGTCCCCCAGCATGACAACTCTCTTCGAGGAAGGGCACCCCAAGTTTCTCTCACCTGGCATCGGAAGTGAGCCACTGGCATCATTCGAATGTAGAACATAGGAAGAACTCCCCTCCACCCGATGATCGGACGTTGACGTAGCAGTCATGGCTACGGTAGAACATGAGAGGAAAGATGAGGTCTGAGCAAAAATAAATTTTAATTAGGGAAACGAAAGGACTAGCATAAAGCGCCAGATTTTGGGGAAGAGATAGTCTATCGAAACAGCAAAATCACCATTGGAAAAGTGGATAAATGAAAATATAAGGGCAAAGCAACAACTTCTCACCTACACAAAGGGGCCAATTAATCCTGCCTACGTTAGTATTACCCTCTCCTAAGGAAATGTACCGGCGGAATCACCTCGAGCCCCCTTTACCGGATCAAACAAATGTTGTTGCCCCGCAAAACTCAAAAACCTACGAGGCCTCGAGGTCTCCCTGATTTCACCAACACCGGTTCGATAAAAGCTATAGATTTAACCTCGGGGCATGGCCAGTTTGAGGATCCCGATTGCTCCAAGAATAGGTTTCGGAAGGCCAACATCGAAAGTCAAAAGCTAAGTCGCAAAAGCAAAGGGGCAAAGAAAAAAAAGACTGAAAAAGCTGACAGGAGGAAAATCCCTATTTTACATTGCCAAAAACGTATTCACAAAAAACGTTTTTACATAATCCATCCCTCGGTGCTGCATACAGAGGGAAAAGGAGGGGATACAAAATGACTTAGAGACTACTCCTCATCACTATTATCGTCTCCCTCATCGGGGGTAATTAAAAGCGCCAATTCTCTCTCCCATATGCGGGCTTCCTCGAGATCAGCTGATAGGGTGACACCTCTGGCTCCGATTTCCTCCAAGGTTTCTCTCCTCACCTCCCCCTTAGCATGCTTAATAGCTTGGGTTAGCTTCTTCTCAACTGCTACTGATATGTCATGAGCTATTTTATGTGTCGTGGTTACATCCTCCAGATAAGTGGCAGCATTTAGTTCAATCTCAGACTTAGCCTCGGCCAAAGCAGCAACCTCCTTGTGAGCATCCCTGAGAAGATCCTGGGATGTCGCCAAATCCCCAACTACTCCTTCATTCTGATCCCTTAACCCGGAGATCTCCGTGTTCAGTTGGCTAATCTATGAACCATTCTGCTCGACCTACAAAAGAAAGGTAAGCCAATTTATGTCGGAAAACGGGAACAAAAGTCGTGTACAAGCAAGGCAAAATAACTACGCAGCAAGGTCGGCCTTTTCCTGGAGCGCCGTTTCAAAAGCAGCTCAAAGCTCTCCTAGTTCTTTCCCTCCCTAGGAAGAGCAAGCCTTCGAATCCCACAACATTGAGGTAAGTTTCTTACACTCCTTTTGGTGTTGTGAAATCTCCTCGCGGAGCCGAAGGAAAGCATGATCGTACATATCCTTGCACTGCGGCATAGCGGAAAAGTTAGAAAGACAGAGAATGATGCCCGAGGATAAAATAAATGCACGAGAAATGGATATCTCCTGCTGCATGAATTTATCTACCGCTTTGATAGAACCGGGAACATAAAGATCGACACTATCACTAACACCGTCAAAAATGTTGGCAATAGAGCCTCCCCCTTGGAGAGGAATCCCTCCTTTGATGCTGACCACTTCTTGAGCTTCCCTCGATTCCCCTGACGAGACCTAGAAGCATGAGAAGAAGTCATTCATATTGCCAACTTCTCCAGAAGACAACCCTTACTCCTGAAAAGCTCCGGGCCCCGACCCTTCAGGATTGATGGCAGCGGTCCCCTCGACAGAAACTGCATCGAACCCCGTTGTGCGATTTGAAGCCACATTAACACCCTCTTCGAGGGTCACCGGTTTGCAAGACCAACTGGAGTCAGCCGTTTTGGACTCAGCAGCCTCCGATCGAGGCACCTACGAGGCTCTCACATTTGACCTCATCATCTGCGCTAGCTGGCATTCATCGTCATTATCTTCCTCGATGTTAGGATTTGCCCCTGAAGTTGAAGAAGAAGTCCCAATAGTGGCTCGATGCTCGAGTGACCTGGGGTTTCTTTGCCGTAGGAAGGGAAACAGTTGCCTTGCCTTTTCTCTTTTTTGCTCTTGCCGGGCTCCGAAGCCTCCACTTCGCTGCCAGGGGGCGGCCTCATCTACATATTCTCGCCAAGACCTGCACCAGTGTAGTAACCGAAAGATGCTATCACTAAGGGCACAAGAATGAACACAAATACAAGGCGTAGGCGGTAAAGAAACTCTACCGGATTCTTGGTCACCCATCGCTCCTTGTCTAGGTCGGTCCAAGATCGAACAAGATATGGGAACGCCTTGTCCAACCGCTCGATCCATCCTGACAAATCCAGAATTGCCTCGGGGTACCAAGCATAGGCTGCAGGAAGCGCAGAGAGGTCGTTATTTCAAAAGAAAAAGTAGTAAAAAATGGTTAAGGGAAAATTGCTTACACTGCGTGTTCCATCTCTCTAGAAAAGGCATCCTCCGAGACGGGATGATATCTGAGGTCTTCACCCGGATAAATCTGCTCATCCACTCTCAATCCTTTCCCTCGTCGATGCTCGAGAAGAATGATTTTTTGGATCGATGATGGAGCCTAATCAAACCTCGATAAAATCAAGGGCTATACATCCTGATCAATTGGTTAAGGGTAAAAGTCTCACCCCCAACCCCTTCGGTGAAATGCATCAATACTATCCTCCAGAAAGAAGGATAGATCTGACAAAGCATCATTGGTACTTGTCATAGAAGTCAAGGATGACCTGGTCTATCTCTGGGGGAGAAGATTTAGAAGAATTGTCAGGACCCAAGGTGAACGGGTAGGTATACACATAAAAAAAGTCGGCCTTATGATCCGTTATATTCTCATTAGGACCGGGAATTTCCACCTCCACTACCTCGTTCCATCGGTAGTCTATCCTCTCTGTTTGTATGTTGGTCACGATGCTAATATATCAAGACACATGCTCATACCGACTCGATGTGGATGAAGTGGCATCGACGTTAAAATCCTTTGACGTATCGAGATTAGGTGGGGTATACTGTTTCAAGGAAGGAATTGCTCTGGCTTTCTCTATAGACGATTGAGATGATGATGCAACTTCATTCCATCGAGGAACCATTCTATAAGTCCTAGCCATATCAATGGTAGAAATTTCTCTAGAAAAAGATGAAAGAG
The DNA here is from genome assembly GCF_000393655.2 of Nicotiana sylvestris. Taxonomy (NCBI): domain Eukaryota; kingdom Viridiplantae; phylum Streptophyta; class Magnoliopsida; order Solanales; family Solanaceae; genus Nicotiana; species Nicotiana sylvestris. Next base: position 25,914,427 of record NC_091067.1, on the reverse strand, counting down.
TATAAAAGACAAAGGGTTCTGACTCGTGAATTTAGAGATGAGGTATAAGTAAGAAGTATAAAACAGTCGATGCATTTATAGGAACCACTTGGGTAGCGGAAAGAAGGAGCCAATAGCAGTTTGTGGGTTCCTCGATTATTGCATTTGATGGTGACCTTTGCACGATTTTCTGGAACATGGCATTTAATGCTCTTATCGGTTGACGTCACGACAATGATGACCTCGAGACGACAGTTCAAAATTGTTTCCTATTACTTCATTCTAGGAAATGCGGAGACTACCTATATACAATGAAATGGGAGGGTCCGATTTCTCGCCATTATGGTGTTTTTGGGGAGTCATATCGATATCGCAGGGCTGTGTTGTTGCGGTCGAGTTCTCTCCCTCGAGTATCATTTATGCTCGACCCAACGATGATACCAAGGGTGGGGAATTTCCGAGGCAAGCAAATAGCACCAGTGGAGTCTAATATCATGTCTAGCCATCCCATCTCTGTATCTTTAAAACCACAGGTATTGTTCCAGTTTGTCATAGAGATGCATCTGTCGTATTTGATCCAGGATCCACTTATACATATGTATCATCTTACTTTGCTACATATTTGGGTATATCCCGTGATTCATTGAGTTCTTATTTCTACGTGTCCACGCCTGTAGGATATATAGTTCCAGTTTGTCATAGAGATGCATCGGTCTTATTTGATCCAGGTTCCACTTATTCGTATGTATCAGCTTACTTTACTCCATATTTGGGTATATCATGTGATTCTTTGAGTTCTCCTATCTATGTGTCCATGCATGTGGGAGATTCTATTGTTGTTGACCATGTGCATCGATCGTGTTTAGTTGTTCTTGGTGGTTTTGAGACTAAAGTTGATTTATAGTTTCTTAGTATGGTAGATTTTGATGTTATTTTGGGCATAGACTAGTTGTTTCCCTATGATGCTATTCTTGATTTACATGCCAAGACAGTGACATTGGATATGCCAGGTTTACCACAGTTGGAGTGGAGGGGTACATTGGATTATGTTCCTAGCAGCGTGGTGTCTTTACTTAAGGTACATCGGATGGTTGGGAAGTGGTGTGATGCATATCTATCCTTTGCGAGCGATGTCAGTGTTGACACTCCTACCGTTGAGTCAGTTCCGGTAGTGAGAGACTACCCAAATATATTTTTGGTCGATCTTCCGGGGCTGCATATCAATTTTAGTATTGACTTGTTGTCGGGAACTTAGTCCATTTCTACTCTGCCTTATCATATGGCCCCAATAGAGTTGACGGAGTTAAAGAAGCAGTTGCAAGAGTTGCCTAATAAGGGCTTCAATTGGTCCAGTGTGTCACCTTGGGGTGCTCAAGTCTTGTTTGTAAAGAAGAAAGATGGTTTTATGCGCATGTGTATTGATTATCGGTAGTTGAACAAGATTATAGTGAAGAAGAAGTATCCATTGCCACGCATTGATGACCTATTTGATCCGCTCCAGGGTGTTAGAGTGTTCTTAGAGATTGATTTGCTGTCAAGTTATCACTAGCTAAAGATTCGGGATCCGAATATTCTAAAAATTGGATTCAAGACTCGGTATGGTCATTACATGTTCCTTGTGATGTCATTTGGGCTGACCAACCCCCTACGAGCATTCATGCACTTGAATAATAGTGTATTCCAGCCCTATCTTGACTCATTCATCATTGTGTTTATTAATGACATCTTGGTGTACTCCCCGAGCTAAGAGGATCATGAGTAGCAATCAAAGCGTGAATTCTGGCTTGATTTCGTGGCACGTTTCGATCAAGTGGTGTTGAGTGTGGGGATCAAAATAGATCCGAAGAAGATTGAAGAAGTACAGAGTTGGCCCAAACCGTTTTTAGCCACTAAGATCCGGAGTTTTCTTTGTTTTGGTAGGGTAATACCATCATTTCGAAGAGGTTTTCTCATCATTTACTGCTCTCATGGTTAGATTAACCTAGAAGGGTGCTCTGTTCAGATGTACCGAGGAGTATGAGGAGAGCTTCAAAAAGCTCAAGACTGCTTTGACTACAACCCTAGTGTTGGTATTACCTATAGGTTCAGGATCATATACTGTGTACTATGATGAGTCACATGTTGCCTTTGTCGCGGTATTGATGCAAGATGGTGGGGTGATTGCCTACGCTTCTAGGCAGCTAAGGTGCATGAGAAGAATTATCATGTCCACGACCTTGAGTTAGCAGCTACTGTTCATGCCTTGAAGATTTGATCGCACTACTTTGTACAGTGTCCCTTGTGAGGTCTATACCGACCACCGGAGTCAACAACATCTATTCAAATAGAAGGATCTTAACTTGCGGCAGCAGAAGTGGTTAGAGTTGCTTAAGGAATCTAATATCAAAATTTTGTATCATCCCGGGAAGGCCAATGTGGTGGTCGATGCCTTAAGTCATAAAGAGGAGAGCTTGGGTAGTTTAGGATATATACCGGCAGTGGAGAGGCCATTAGCATTGGATGTTCAAGCCTTGGCCAACCAGTTTGTAAGATTGGATGTTTCGTAGCCGATTCGAGTGTTGGCTTTTGTGGTTTCTCAGTCTTTTTTATATGACCATATCAGAGAGCGTTAGTATGACGACTCCCATTTTCTTGTCCTCAAGGACATGGTTAAACACGGCGATGCCAAGGATGTTACAATTGGGATGACGGTGTGTTACGGATGGAAGGCCAATTATGTGTTCCCAATATAGATGTGGTTGCGTGAGTTGATTCTTTAGGAGGCCCAGAGTTTGCGATACTCCATTCATCTGGATGCCGCTAAGATGTATTAGGACTTGAAGCACCACTATTGGTGGAGGAGGATGAAGAAAGACAAAATGGAGTATTTAGCTCAGTGTCTAAATTATCAACAGAAGAAGTATAAGAATTAGTGGCTTGGTGGGTTGCTTAAGAGCTTGAGATTCCCGAGTGGAAATGGAAGCGAGTTACTATGAATTTCGTGGTTGGGCTCCCATGGACTCAAAAGAAGTTTTATGTAGTATGGATGATTGCGGATAGGTTGGCAAAGTCGGCTCATTACATTCTAGTGGTGACTATTTATTCTTCAGAGTAGTTGGCTTAGGTCTATATTCGTGAGATTGTCAAACTTCATGGTGTGCCGGTATCCATCATCTCTAACCGGGGTACGCAATTCAATTTTGAAAGGCCATACAGCGTGAGTTAGGCACACGAGTTGAGTTGAGTAAAACATTCCACTTTCAGATGCACAGTCAGTTCGAGCACACTATTTTGGTATCGGAGGATATTCTTCGGTCAAGTGCTATAGAGTTGGGAATTCTTGGGATCAGTTCTTGTAGCATTCAAAGTTTCCTTAGAACAACAGCTACCAATCGAGCATTCAGATGGCTTCATATGAGGCCATGTATGGGAGGTAGTGTTGGTCTCTGGTGGGGTGGTTTGAGCCGACTGAGGCGAGACTTTAGGGTACTAACTTAGTTCATGACGCTTTGGAAAAGGTTAAGTTGATTCAGGATCGACTTCGTACAACCCAATCTATGAAGAAGAGTTATACATATCGGAAGGTTCGCGAAGTTGTATTCATGGTAGGAGAGTGGGTCTTGCTAAGGGTTTTACCCATGAAGGGTGTTATGAGATTCGGGAAGAAGGGAAAGTTAAGCCCTATATATATCATACCTTTTGATATTCTTGAGAGGATTGGCGAGGTGTCCTACAAGCTTGCATTTCCACTTAGTCTAGCTGCAGTTCATCCGATATTCCTTGATTCTATCCTTCAGAAGTATCACGGTCATCCGTTGAATTTCAGTTCAGTTTAGTTGGACAAGGATTTGTCTCATATTAAGGAGTCAATGACCATTTTGGACAGGCTGGTCCAAAAATTGAGGTCGAAGAGCATTGCTTCTGTGAAAGTTAAATAGAGGGGTCAAACAATATAGGAGGAAACTAAGGGACTGAGCATGATATGCCTAGCCATGATCCTCATCATTTCACTACTTCAAGTATGTCTCTATACTCGTTCGAGGACGAACATTTGTTTTAAGAAAGGGAGGATGTAACGACCTGACCAGTCATTTTGAATATTTTAGCCCTGATTCCCTATTTATTTACTCCTCTAAGTCGTATTATGTTTATCTGTCTTGACAAGGGTGTTTGGTTTTGGTTCGGGTAAGTTTCGGAGTAAAATGGGACACATAGTCCCTAAGTAAGAGGCTTAAGTTGAAAGAGTTGATCGTAGTTTGACTTTTGAGTAGATGACTCTGGAATGAGTTTTGATAGTTACAATAGTTCTGTATGGTGATTTTTGACAAAGGAGCGTGCCCGGATGTTAATATGGAGGTTCGTAGGTCATTTCGGCTTGAATTGGCGATAGTTAAAAAGTTGAAGGTTTAGAAGGTTCAAAAGTTTGAACGGGAGTTGCCTATATTGATATCAAGGTCGGATTCTGATTCCAGAAGTTGGAATAGGTCTATCATGTTACTTATTACTTGTGTGCAAAACTTAAGGTCCATCGAAGTTGTTTCGGTATGGTTCACGTTTGTTTTGGAAATCAGATGTTCATAGTTTAAATAGGTTTCAATTGAGTTGTGATTCATTGAATCGATGTTGTTTGATGAGATTTTATTTCCTTGAGTAGGTTCATTATCTGTTTTGGAACTTGTTGGTATATTCGGACTGGGTTAGGGGGCCCCCGGTGTGTTTCTGATTAAATCCGGAACCAATTTAGACTTAATCATTTATGCTGAGCTTCAGCCATTCTGGTGTAATCGCACATGTGGTGGGAATGGCCGTAGGGATGGACTTACTAGTGCAAGTGAGGAAGCGCAGAATCGGAGAAGTCTAGTCAGGCCTGGGGTCGCAGAAGCGGAGGCCCTTCCCGTAGGTGCGAGAGCGCAGATGCGCCTAGGTTCCATAGGAGAGCATGTGCAAGTGCGAGATTTGGCCGCAGAAGCGTAATTCTCTTAGCCTTAGTTGGAACCACACCTGCGATGGATTTTCCATGGGTGTGGTGTTGCAGGTGTGACCCTATGCCCGCAGATGCGAAATTGCTGGGTAGAATAAGGGGTTTTCAAGGGTTTATTTTCATTTTCATCTTTTGGACCCAGAGAGCTCAGTATGTGGCGATTTTTTTAGGGATTTTAAAGGAAATCATTGAGGTACGTGAGTTTAACTCGAATTTGACTTTATACATGAATCCATTATTATTTTCATAATTTAAGTAGGTATTTGATATGGAAATTTGGAGAAAATTTGTGAAACTTCTTAGACTAAATTTTGGGGATTTGGAAGGTGATTAGAAGTCGAATTTGAGTAATTTTTGTATGGTTTGATTTGTGATCGAATGGGTGTTCAGATTTGTAATTTTAGTCAGGTTTCGAGATGCGGGCTCGGGGTCGACTTCTTGAGTTGACTCTTTGTTTCTTTTTATAGATTGAAACTTTATCGTTCAGAATAGTTTCCTATAGTTTATATTTATGGTATGAAGTTGTTTTGGCTAGATTCGAGCCGTTCAAAGTTGGATAATCAAGAACGCTTACTAGTGGATTGAGCTAACATGTTTTTAGGTAAATGTCTTGCCTAACTTTATGTGAGTGAATTACCTCTTAGGATTAGTATTGTTTGTGTTAATTTTGATATGTGAAAGTTGTGTACGCAAAGTGACGAGTATGTACACGAGTTAAATGTGGTAATTGAAATTTTTTAGCTATCTAGATTCTTTTCATGACTTTAATTGAGTTATATTCCTCATCATTAGTCTACCTTCACATTCTTTACTTGTCTTATCTCTTATTTGTTAATTGCCTTTACATGTTTAGTTAAAGTTATTGCTTTTTGTATTCCTTATTCATTATTTAACCATTGAGTTCCTTACTTGAAGTTGTTATTTCTTGGAATATCTTATTGTTGAAATTGGCAATGAGTTATAAAGGTCATGATTCACATTTAGACAAAGTTGTAAAGTTGTGAAATACCATTCTTGTTGCGTTATTCACTTTTAATTGTTATTGTTGAGACTCTTGTGTATATTGTGGTTGAGCCGTGGGGTGTTTATTGTGGAAACACTATTATTATTGACTTCATTGGCAAGTTGTAATATTGAGCACTTAAGGTGCAATTTGTGATACGTTGTGATATTGATACACATGCGGTGGTATAATGATTTGGGTTTGAAACGCATACGGTGAGATAAGGTGGGATTGATACATGTGTTGCTAGTAGGGGAACTACTTGAAGCCACGCGGTGTGATAAGGTGGGCTAAAATGCGGGAAGCTTTAGAAAAGCAATTTTTAAAACTAATGCAAGGCTGTTATAAGAAAAGATTGTGAATTGTTTTGTGATATTAGACTACGAGGCGGTGCCTCGGTAGTGATTCTTGTTGATACTTTTCTATTACATCATTTGTGTTTTGGTTGCTTTTTTTCCTTTGCATGTCATTCCTTATTTTCGTTCGTGATATCTTATTTTCCTTAATTCAGTGTAGCTATTCTTGGTATATTTCTTCATTGTTTAATTTCCATTGTTTATCATTAGTACACTGTTATATACCTGTTCAGTTTCTTATTTATTCTAGTAGGGCCTTGACCTGAACACGTCACTACTCTACAGAGGTTAAGCTTGGCACTTAGTGGGTACAGTTGTGGTGTACTCATGCTATGCTTCTGCACATCTTTTTGTGCAGATCCTAGTACCTCTTACCAGTCCAGGCACCACTAGTGAGTCGAGTTCAGATTTGGAGACTTCAAGGTATACGTGTCTGCATATGCAGGCCTTGGAGTCACCCTCTATCTGGTTTTATTCAATTTTTCTTCTTATAGATATTGTTGTATAGGGATGTTTAGTATACCTTTGTAAAGCTTGTGACTTGATATCACCAGATTTTGGGTAGTTTGTTTCTGTTGCATTGCGAAGTTCTTTCATAATAGTTGCTGAGTTATTTGACAGTTTTATCATTATCTCAGTTATATTCTGCATGTATGTTAGGCTTAACTTGTCTTAGAGACTTGGTACCTTCACGACATCCTAAAGAGGGAAATTGGGGCCGTGACAGTGACATGGTTGCATTCCTGCCTCTTTCACTTCTTGTGATAACCGCCATTATATAACCCGTATTGGTACTACTCTTTGGGTTCACTACTGTGTCACTTAGCAAGACAAGCATTAAGAGCTTGAGAAATTTGCTGCATTTGAACTTCAAAATTATGGATTGATGTGGTATGTGATGCAAGTTGGCCATTTGAATCCGCATTCTTTTTCATCATTTGCTTGAACATGTTCTCAATACAACCCATTTCATTACTTGAAGAACTTGAACCGTGGGAAGGATAATGAGATGTATTTCTCGGTTGTTTGTACATTGGGGGTCTTTAGAAACCTGAGCTCCAATTTGCATGATTATTATTGTTTCCCCAATTTCCTTGATTATTGCCTCCCCAATTCCCTTGGTTGTTGTTGTTATGCCAATTTCTTCGATTGTTAGAACCCCAATTGCCTTTGCTATTTTTAGAACTCTATTGATTTGGATTGGAGCCTTAAAAATTACTCTGTTGCCCTTCGTATTCGTAATTGTTCACAAATTGTACCACTTTTTTTTTGCTCTTGATAAGAGTCATCTTGGACATGGCTACCATTATCATGTGCATAATTCTCCATCTGGAATTGAAATTGAGGACCTTTAGTCCTCTTCTTATTGGCCAAGATATTCACTCCCTCCGTAGCATGAACTTGCTTAGGAGCTTGAGTTTGATGAAGTTGAGCCTTAGCGAGTTGAGTCATGGTTATGGTCAATTCGACAATAGCTTTCACATTGTCATGCAATTCTTTATGAAGATGAATCATGTTGGAGTCTAGTTAAATATCATTCAAACAATCATAAACAAGCTTTAAAAACTACCCACGAATGTAAAAAGTTCAATCTTTACTAAATTTAAAAAGTCAACCCTCGGTCCACGTGGTCGAATCCAAGATTCACACTAAATCCGGATTACATATTCACTCACAAACCTTGATTATGTGATTTGCTTTAAAATACGACCTCAAAACGAGGTCTAAATCTCAATGTATACAAAATTCCTAAATTTTACTCAAAACCCCTATTTTTTACCTTAAAATTCATAGATTTGATGTTAAGATTCATGGAAAAGTAATTGAAATCGATTGAAGACTAGTTAAAGTTCTTTATCAATGAATTTGGGGAATGTGAGATTTGCAGGCTACACCAGCAACAACTGATGCTCAGCTATACCAAAACTCACCTGGAACTCACTCGAGCCCCTCGGGCTGCAATCCGAACATACACACAAGTTTAATAATATCATATGAACTCACTCGCTAACACAAATCTTCAAAATAGTATCAAATATCACTAAAGATTCCAACTAAAACTCGACTTTTGCTAATTTTCACATAATGCGCCAAAATGCGCTCGCGCCACCCAGGACCCTAATCAAATCTGCGTACAAGACTAAAAATATCATATGAACCTACAAGAAGCTTTAAAACATCGATCAGAGGTTGTTTATCGAAAATGTTGACTGTGGTCAACTTTAGTTTCAATTTAAGTCAAAAATAACATTTCTTTGAAATTTCACGTATAAACTTTTTGAAAAACTACACGGACCATGCAAGAAAGTCATAAATTATCAAATTAAGCTACGAAGGGTCTTGGAATGTAGAAAAAGGAACTAGTACTTAAAACAACCTATCAGGTCATCACAAAAAGCTTCTCGTTAAGCGTAAACTAAATAAACTGAAGGAAAAAATTCAAATATAAAAATGTATCATTTTTTTTATTAATAAGAAAAATGTGTCACATAAATTGAAACCGATGGAGTACTACTCTAGGCATCTACAAGAGAATTCAAAATTAATTGAATTGGTCGCAAATCTCATCAATATGTTGTTGAGCAAAATATATCTTTAGTAAAATAAATAATCACACAAACACTGATCCACCATTGGATCCAAATTATATTGAATGTCAAACATCATCTACTCTTTGATAAATAATTTTACGCTTTTTTTGAGAATCAAAAGCAAAACATAGGATCTAGTACTCACAAATGAAGAGTATACTTACTGGATTCAACCTATCAAATCAGGTTTTCGACATGGATTATATATGTATAATGTAAGAACGTAAAGATTAAATTCATAACATTAAAATCCTAAATCCGTGTTTGATAGGATTATTCACTTGACAAAATAGAGTTAAAAGGAACGCAAATGGACCATATGCAATAGACTTTAGTGTTTTTCCCCTTTCACATGTTTACACTGGACCAAATGAATTTGACTTTTATAACTAGATCTTACCTGGCTCTAGTTGTAAAATATACAAATTAGAATAATTTGGACTTGAAAACAAAATTCATCAAGCATAGATATTTATTAGAAAACAAACCACGGAATTTTATTAAATTAAAACATACATTAAAATAAATCTATCAGGAAATATATTTATAACGAATCATTTGAATTTCCATATTTCATATTTTTCTTGTTATGTATAAATTAAGCTAAGCACATTTGCAGTGGCATACATGCTTATTTCCCTCTAATTTGCAAGCTCCTCCGAGCTCACAGTCACTGACACAGAACGTCCAACATTTGTCATCATCTTCTGGATTATCATATGTAATTCTGACTCCGTTATTTCTGTGGTACTATGTAGTTACCTGATCTTACATGTAACCATGAAATTTCCAAGTACTTGAGCTATTGAACTGTGATCCATGCTAGAATCCATGTCTAAGTTACATGTTTATCCTATTGGGACTCACTGAGGTCATTTCTATTGTTGAGCTATCTGCTTTCATTGCATTATATACTTACAACAACAACAACCTAGCAAAATCCCACAAGTGGGGTCTAGGGAGGGTAGTATGTACGTAGATCTTACCCCTACCCCAAAGGGGTAGAGAGGCTATTTCCGAAAGACCCTCAGCTCAAGGTAATAAAAAGAAGACAAAAGGAGACGCTATTAGATTCCTCACGGAGATCATAGGAAAAATAGGAACATAAAATACAGAAGAAAAATACAAAGCAAAAACGGTGGCTAGTAAATGGATCAAACATCGAAAAAAAATAGTAAGACACGACATTGCCCCTAGGTCTCTTAGACAAAACCCTACCGAACTAGGCTCACAAAGGTGCAAAGTAACGCAAGACTCAACTACCTCCTAGCCTACAACCATAATACTCGACCTCCACAACGTCCTATCAAGTGTCATGTCCTCGAAAATCTGAAGTCTTGCCATATGCCTGATCACCTCTCCCCAATACTTCTTAGGCCGCCCTCTACCTCTTCTCGTTCCTTCCACAACCAGCCGCTCACACCTCCTTACTGGAGCATCTAGGCTTCTCCTTTGTACATGCCCGAACCATCTGAGTGTCGCTTCCCGCATCTTGTCCTCAATGGGAGCCACGTGCACCTTCTCCCGAATATTATCATTCTTAATCTTATCCATCATAGTGTTCCTGCACATCCACCTCAACATCCTCATTTCTGCTACTTTCATCTTTTGGATATGTGAGTTCTTAGCAGGCTAAAACTTAGCCCCATACATTATGGTCGGTCTAACCACCGCTTTGTAGAACTTACCTTTGAGTATTGTTGGCACTCTCTTGTCACATAAGACTCTAGATGCTAACCTCCACTTCATCCATCCTACCCCAATATGGTGTGTGACATCCTCGTCGATCTCCCCTCCCATGTGGATAACCGAACCAAGGTACTTGAAGCTGGCTCTACTTGCATTATATACTTAGTCATATGCATATCATATCTCAGTCTTTGTTGCTATTTATTGATACAACACATCATTATTTTTGGGCTGATATTTCATGACATTGAGAGCCGAAGATGTTGGAGAGATTGATGACTGAGTGAGGCCGAGGGCCTGCTGGTGAGGATATATATATGGGATCGGGCTGCACGTCGCATCATGTTTTATTGATTTATGCCATGATTGGCTTGTTATAGTGCTTGGGCTGAAGGAGCCCCTCCGGAGTCCATACGTACCCCAATGAGCGCAGGCACCATACTGAGTTTGAGTGCCGAGAGGCGAGTGAGTAGGAGGATAGAGTGACTGTGAGGACTGAGTAAATGGGAAGACTGAGTGAATTGATACTCTGAGAGTATGCATATGGTTTATTATTGAGTCCATCGCATGTGACATGCACATGATATATAGTCATAGAGTTATATTTTTCTCATATCGTACGGTATCACGTCATTCATGACTTCTCACATATATTGACATGTGGGTATAGAGAGGTATTTTGCATTTGCTATCTGGAGAGAAAATGATATATCATATTTACTGTTGAAAGGATTTTTGGGAAAAACTCACAGTTTTCAAACTTACTTGTATTTTTAACATTTTCGGTAAAAGATTTGGGTTTCAATTATATACTTGAAAAGCGGAACTATTTTCGAAAAACTATGAAAAAGTCGAGCATTTTATCTCTGAGTTACTTTTTTATTTAATTGCTTTATATTATTTTGAACGGTTGTTCACTATTGATGTTGGACCCGACGAATGTTCCAGCTCGTCACTGCTTTCATCCTAAGGTTAGGTTTGTACTTACTCAGTAGATTGGGTCGGTTGTACTGATACTACACTTCTCCACATTGCGTACAAATGTTGGCTATTGTTGTTGTTGCGCTCGATGGTTGTGGGATTTGCAGATATACTTGCGTTCCTGTTGTAGCTGCCTCTTGTTCATGGTAACCTTAGATTTATTAAAATTCTGTTTATGTACTTTTCAAACAGAAGATGTATTTACTTCATATCAACTTTGTAAATTCTATTCTTAGAAGCTCATGATTTATACTACTAGTCTTTGGGAATGTATAAGATTTAGATAATTCCTTTTGTTTAATTATCTTATTAATATTAGAAGAATTGGATAGTTATTAGATGTCTTACCTAGCGGGTAGGGTTAGGTGTCATCATGACTCGTGGATTTTGGATCATCACAATGTCCATGTGTCAAATATTGTAATACAATTTTAGGAACACGTGAGATTGTAGGTGCACATTTGAAAATATGTGGAATAATTTAAAATTATACTTTTTGTTATCATCATGGAGAAGTTTTAGGGGAGCTACAATCTGAACGTGAAGATGAAGATGATGATGAAGTAGAGGAGTGTAAGAGTGATGATGAAATACGAGAAATTTTGTATGATTTATATCCTAATATTGATGGAGGCACACGGGCATTGGTTCTGATGACTTCCTTGAAGAAGAACCGAATATTGAAGCAAAATTTGTTTATGACTTATTGAAGGATTTTGAGCAACCATTATATCAGAATTCTAAATTTTCAAAGCTTTCTACTTTGATTAAATTGTTTCACATAAAAAGTATTGGCCTTTGGAGTAATGAGTCATTTATAATGTTTTGAAAATGTTAAAGGATGAATGATTGCCTGATGGGGCTAACTTGCCATTTTCATATTATGAGGAAAAGAAGGTAATTCGAGATCTCGGTCATTCTTACCAAAAGATTGATGCTTGTAAAAACAAATGTATGTGATATATGAAGGAGGATAAACTGCTTGAATCGTGCAAAATTTGTGCCGCGTCTAGATGGAAATTTGATAAACATAGGGGGGAGACAAGGAATAAAAATGGTAAAAAGGTAGCATCAAAGTCTTTACGCTATTTTCCATTAAAGCCTAGGCTTCAGAGGTTGTTCATGTCTTCAAAGACAACTTTTCTAATGATATGGCATCAAGATGAAAGAGTTGATGATGGAACGATCAAGCACCCAGCTGATTCAATAGCGTTGAAGTCTTTTGATGAACTTCATCCATCATTTGCAACCGAGCCTCGTAATGTTCAACTTGGACTTGCTAGTGATGGATTTAAGCCATTTCGAAATTCAAAAACCCCATATAGCATTTGGCCTGTGGTACTTATTCCTTATAATTTACCACCTTAGTTTTGTATGAAGCAAGAAAATTTTATTTTGTCAATGCTTATTCCAGGTCCAGATAGTCCCGGAGATGGAATTGATGTTTATCTTCAACCCTTGATAGTGTCATTACCCTAAAACCGACCCGATTGTGATGGCGCCTATCGTGAAACTAGGCCAGCCGACACAACTCCCAATTTAACCATTTATCAATAAGAATTATTTTAAGCCTTTAATTAAACAAATGTTTCATGATGTAAGTCTACATGAACAGTGCAGAAATAATATACAAGCCCGGCATCGAGGTGTTACAAGTCACGAGCATCTACTAAGGTCTGAATACAACGGAACAGTCTAAAAATGTACTAAATATAGTCTAATGAAAGTAAGAGGAAGAAAAGCAGTGCCGCGAACGCCGGTCAGCTACCTGTTAAACTCCGATGATTCTACCTCTAAGCAATCCACACCCGCTACTGAGTTTAGCAAATACCTGAATTTGCATACAAGGTGTAGGGAGTAATGTGAGTACTCCAACTCAGTAAATAATAAAGGTAAATGAATGCGGAGCAGTAAGAAAACACGTAAACCACATCAAAACGCTACAATAAAAGCAGGATATTTCCAACACGGTATAGAAATCATTAACTTTGCAAAACATGCTCAGTTTCGGTAAAAACCTTTCTAAAACAATTTTCTATAGTTTTCAAACGAGTGAATAAACATGATAGAAATGTAAACAGCCCCTGGGGCAAAACATGTACCAGATACCGCCCCTCGGGCATAATATCAACAGAACCAGCCCCTCGGGCTACCTCGCAATCACTCGTAATCAGCCCCTCGGGCATAACATAAATCAAGAACCACCCCTCGGTCAATAACATGGAACAACATCAGCCCCTCGGGCTATGTCATATCTCATACTGGGTACCCGTGCTCACTGGGGATGTACAAACTCCGGGAGGCGCCCCTTACGGCCCAAGTGCAATATCAAGTCATCTTGTGGCTTAATCAATATATCACTCACACAGGGTACCCGTGCTCACTATGGGTGTACAGACACCGGGAGGGGCCCCTTACAGCGCAAGCGTAATATCAATCCACTGATGACGATGCCAGAGTGCACGAACTAACCTTTGGGGAGGGGAATAAAAATAATAAAAACAAAGGTAGCAAGTTAGTGCGGGTTGTAAGAAAAAGAAGTTGCGATATTTAAACACATAGTGCGAGAATATAATTCGTGTCCTAATTTGGGAGCCTCGTTATGCCCGAGGTAGGCCTAGCGACAAGTTGATTTGGAGAACTTATATTGCTAAATGCCTCATTTTGTTGATAAAAATAAGACGAATCCCAAAACGACACTAAAAATAGCAGAAAATAAAATGTCACTAATGGTCATTGGCCTTATTACATTCTTAAAGCAAAACAAAGGACTCCTAGCTACTTGGTCCTAGAAGGACCTTCTTCAGGTTAAAAGCTTTCGTTGATCAGATCCTCCAGCTCGCGCAGATTTTCTAGTAAAAATGCCTTCGCCGGGCATTATCCTTTGCCTTCCTCAGCACTTTGACAGTCGATGACTCTTTTCCTCACTTTTCCTTCCAACTCCAGCAGACTGTATTCCAGATATTCCAGCTTCTCACTAGCCCTGGTGACTCTCTCTTTTCATTCGTTGATTTGGTTACTTGATGGGAGGTTCCTCCACCAAGTAAGCAATAGTGAGGGTATGTTGACCATACCAAAGTCGGGAACTTTGTCGTTCATCCTCGTGGCATAATCAATAGGCTCTCGGCCTCATATCAAGCCACTTTGTGGCGTACAACTCAGGCCCTCGACCTTATAATCATAAATCGGTACCACACTGCTGTAGCGCGAAGCCCGATCCCATAATATCCTCACAACACAGGCCATTGGCCTCACTTAGTCAGAAATCTCTGAAGCCACTTGGGTAACAGTAACACATGATGCTCATCCCAAAATATCATTTAAATTTTCAAAAACGGAGTACAAATGGCTGAGTTATGAAAATGGTAGATTATCGAATGACTGAGTACAAGTATAAAGTACAAAACAATGATGAATAACAGTAAAAATCCCCTAAGGGTCCAAAACAGTTGGCACGAGGCCTAAACATGGCATTCAAGCTAAAACATGATGATAGCAAACAGTTTTCAATCAAATATGCAGTAAAACAGTCATTCGGAATGGACTAAGTCTCCATCCCCAGCAGTGCACGACCCTACGAGGCCTCAATGTAGCACAATGATGTGAAATTTGGGGCTTCATACCCTCAGGACAAACATTTACAATCATTACATATCTCTGCCCGGTCCAAACTCTAGCCCGCAGTGCCTTTGCCTCTCGAATCAGTCTCCAATTGCTTCGAATCTAACCAAAATCAGTTACACATCATTAATACACGGTAAAGGAACAAAGCCCAAGCAAAAATAATCGAATTAACTCAAAAATCCCAAAAATTGGCCAAACCCAGCCCCCGGGCCTACATCTCGGAATCCGATAAAAATCACATCAATAGAATCCACATCCTTTCACGAATCTACCCCATATCAAACTCATCAAAATCTGACCTCAATTGCCCATTTAAATCCCTAAAAGAATTCTCAAACTTTTCTTCTATTTTCCCATAGTTTCCCCTCTAATTTCTCAAATTAAATGATGAAATTCAAGACTAAATCATGGAATTAAACAAAATATGAGTGAAAAATACATACCCCAGTTGCTCCACTGAAAATCCCCTCAAATTTCACCTTCTCCCGAGCTCTCCAATGGATTTTATGATATTTGACTTAAACCCTCGATTTTTTAATATAAACTTTCTGCCCAAATTTTTTCTTCATCGCGAACGCGATAGCTCCCTTGCGTTCGTGAAGCACATAGCATCACTGACCAGAATTCATTCTACGCGAACGCGAGAATCCTCTCGTGAACGCGATTCACAGCTGACTTAACTCTTCACAAACGGGACCTCTACTATGCGAACACGTAGAACAATTGCCTTGGGGACCCAGGTATTCCTCTTCCTCTACGCGAACGCGGTATAAGCCTCGCGAATGCGGTTGCCATTGACCTCAGGTCTTCGCGAATGCGGTGGCCATTGACCCTAGCCCTTTGCGAACGCGGGACCATCTTCGCGAATGTGAAGGACAACTCCACAGCCTCACACCCTAACCCTTCGCGAATGTGGGACATGCATCGCGAACGCGAAGGTCAAAAACCTGCAACACCAACAACAGTACTTCTGCAATTTCCATCAACATGAAATGATCCGTTTAACCACCCGAAACTCATCCGAAGCCCTCGGGACCTCAACCAAACATGCAAACATATCCCATAACCTCATTCAAACTTGTTCCAACCTTTGGAACGCTCATAACAACGTCAAAACACCAAATCATCAAGGATTCAAGTCTAAGAAATTCCAAAAACTTCAAATTCGCTTTCGATCAAAAAGTCTATCAAACTTTGTCTAAACAACCTGAAATTTTGCACGCATATCAAATATGACACAACGGACCTATTCCAACTTTCAGAATTCCATTCCGACCCCTAAATCAAAATCTCACCTATCAATCGGAAAATGCCAAAATTCCAATTTCGTCAATTCAAGCCTAAATCTTCAACGGGCCTCCAAAATACATTCCGATCATACTCCTAAGTCCCAAATCACCTAACAGAGCTAACCAAAGAAAAAAAATCAAATCCAAGATCATATACAAATAAGTCAAAACTTGGTCAACCCTTTCAAATTTTAAGCTTCAAATTGAGAACTGTTCTTCCAAATTCATTCCGATTACCCTAAAAACCAAAACCGACGATTTCCATAAGTCATAATACACTACACGTGGCTAGTCATGCCCGATAACTGGCGAGCGAAGTGCAAAAGCTCAAAATGACTGATCGGGTCATTACATCCTCCCCTATTTAAACATACGTCCATCCTCGAACGTGCCCACAGTTGATCCTAAAGCCAACAAGTCATTGTATAACCTTACCATGCAGATACCCAAGTGTGATCCCACATCACCCTATCTCATATAGGTCTGATAACATAATGTAACCGAAACTTCACAATCCCACATGACCCATAAACCATAGAACCACATTTCTACTTCTAAAATTATCTACAAAATCAAAACCTCACATCTATACTCTGAATAAGCCCGAACTAGTTGTAACAAACCATACTTGCAGCCTTTGATGGAATTACATGGCATACCACATAGCTCAAAATCTCGTAGCGATAACTTCTGATCATAGCAGTTGCTCAGAACAACCGAATATCGATAATAAACCTCTTATCAAATAAAGCCTCATTCCAATACTTCCGTAAACTGCCAATGATAAATGAAACACGTAGAAAGCCATAACCATTCCTCAGATCAACCATTCGTGAAGCCACTTCTCCTTTGGCAAGGATCATAGCAAATTTCTGAACCAAACATCGATATTATCCTTCCAATACGCTGAACCAGAATCCGTTTGTATTCATTCTAGATCCCAGCTATCTCATCTAATCCAACACAACTACTCTGGTGATATGACACATCAATACAATCTACAGCCACAACTCGTGCAATCCCCGCACCAATAAGCAAAAATCTGAACGTACTCAAATCATTAAAAATGACTCAAATGAGAGACCTGTACTGCAAGCTCAGCAGTATCACCACACACAATGTTGAGAACCCATCACACATTCTAGAGACAGAACACACGAATCTAACCCGAAGGCTCATACCTCCATAAAACTTCGCTGCAATATGCGACTCTATACAAACACTGGTCCACATAAAACACCTCAAGTCACTATGCTCAAAATCGACAACCACGCGCAATTTGATATCTAAAACCAAAACATTTCATCATAACCACGGTGAAGCAATTGACATAACATTACACATACCCGAAAGGACACAACCGATGTACCATCTGCCGAGCAATACCCAATACTCTTCCTGCTTGAATTCCACTAAGAGGCCCCAATAAAACCGCACCACATGTGCCTATAACCAACAAATCCCAATCCACGCAATACGGAAAGGTAACTCATAGATCTCCCAGATCACTAATATGATCAATAACAATTGAATCAACACATCTCTCGACAATACAACTCGGAGTCAACCAAGTCGACTCGATCACATCCATATAGGTCTACTAATGAATCCCTTATCAAGGAGTCCCTGCAGCTGCTCTTTCAACTCCTTTAACTTTGTTGGTGCCATATGATATGGTGCCCGACACCAAATCAATACCGAAATCAACAACCTTGTCCGGTGACATGCCCGGCCATAGGAGACACATCCGGAAGAATCCCTCATCACCGGGACTGAATCAATGGTAGGAGTCTCTGCACTAACATCCATCACGCAGGCCAAATAAGAAAAAAACCCTTCCCAACCATCCGCTGGGTCTTCAAAACGAAACCGTCAAACCTCACCACTTAATCAGTGGCATCCCCAGCATAGCCAACGTCGCCGTCTTAGCACAACAGCCAAGAAGAGCACAACACTAAGACAACCAGTCTATACCCAATATTACATCCAAAATCTAACATACCGAGCAACAAAGATCCACTCGGGTCTCCAAACCTCCCATAGTTACCACACAACACTGATATACGTGGTTCACCACCATGACCTAACCTGTCTATGAGAACTCCTAGACTCCAAATCAATACAGCATGCAAATCACCATATACAATCCCAACTCCACTGTTCGAATATACAACACACCTCTAATACCCAATCATCCCATTAGAGGTACTCCTATAATTCTTCTGTGCCACCAAGAAAACTCAAATATCAGCAGTCGATCCAATAAGAGAGTGCCGCAATAATAATGTTGTATCATCAACTCAATAACATTGCCCTTTTTTCTAAAGCATATACCCTCATCAAGCTACACCACTTAGTAATATCATTTCCCCAGTCATCAGAAACTGCCTGTGCTATCTAAGAATTTATGACTTTTCCTTTCAGAACTGAATCGTGACCTTACACATGCAAATTTCAACCCTACACAACATACCGCATATACCATGCCATCCTGTGATAATTATAAGGAATTCATAACCCCTTTCGAGCCACAAGAAGCTACGTACTCAACTAGTCAAGAACATTCCATTTGACCCCATCTAGAAAAAAATCACTATACATCACATGCTCCTCACGCTAGTAGAAAATATACATCTCTAACTATGGTAGAAACCATTAGTAACTCTCTGAATTCCATCTGCACAAAACTAAACCGTCAGGACTGAATCATTCTAACTCAACCAGGCTACGTAGGTCACTAAAACCCAAGAGCATTGTCGTGAAACACTTGTATAAACTCATTACCTCATAAGCATCCAAAGAACTAATTATATCCTTACCATGCAGATCCGGCCTACTACTAAGCTATCCCATCTACCGAGTTTCCTTCTGACTTACCTTCAACTTGATACACCTTCTTGCTATAACACCACAATTTCTTAACCCAAACTCACCACACAAGACCTGTGCACGGTGAAATCGAAGGGCCGATTTCTTATTAGCAAAATGTTCCAAAGGATCACCCCGGAGGTCCGAGACCTCGAGCCGATCACTTCCCCCAAAAGCCTGTCGACACCTTCCCGAGGATAACATCGACCAAAATACCGACGAACGCAGGAAGCTCCCGAAGAATGCATCCGGGGTCAATTAAGACTATTTGAGAAAGCTGAACATCGCACACGCATACTTCATAAAGCAAGTTGGCTGTCCCGTCCCATTTCCTTTATCACACAGTATTTTGTTCTAAGTTTGGGCTCCCCCTCTTATAAAAAGGGGAGTCATTAACACCCTGTAGGGCTGATGTTGCTCCAACTATTTCCCCACAAGATCAATAATATCTCTCTCTCTCTTTCTCTCTAAATCACTCGTTCTTACTAGCTCGAAGCCACTTTGGCATTTATCAATCTCTCA
Organism: Nicotiana sylvestris; assembly: GCF_000393655.2. Classification (NCBI taxonomy): domain Eukaryota; kingdom Viridiplantae; phylum Streptophyta; class Magnoliopsida; order Solanales; family Solanaceae; genus Nicotiana; species Nicotiana sylvestris. Next base: position 25,894,565 of record NC_091067.1, on the reverse strand, counting down.
CTTGTTCTTCATTTATTGCTTGGTTTTAGCCATATGGAGCCTTGTTTAATCATATCTTAACTGTTATCCCATTCCCGACTACCCTCAATATCTCGAGATCGAGCCTACGTATCGACCCCGAGGTCCCCCATCGACCAGTCCGAAGCTAGGGCAGTAAGCCCCTCGGTTTGATTACTGCCTCATTTTAGCTTGCATTCTATCATTAAACTTCATATTCCTAGCATCATATTCTCTAACAACTAGTATAAAAAATAACGTATTTTTAGAATCTCATTTATAAATTCAATTGTTGTTACCATTTTCACGGTAAACAGTTTGGCACCCAACGTGGGGCTAAAAATAATAGTGGTTATTTTCTTGCTAGTTTCATTACAAAAACGCAGGTTATCTTTCACACTTTTTCTTGTCCGAGATCTTTGATTTCAGGTCAAAATGTCTGGCTCGGTAAATAGAGTCGAGAACAACAACCTCGAAAACCATAAGGAAAGCGACGTGGTTGTCCCGGCTGCCAGAACGCAACCACAAATCCCCAATAACGTGCCCGGGTCAATTCCAGCGAATGCGGATTCACAGGACGCACAACCGGTCAACGAAACCTCACACACCGACATGAGCATACGGCATAGCGACCAGCAGGAAGCCTAGAGAACCCCGGCCCGGGAAAAACAGGAAGTTAGTCTTCATGTTATCTTTGAAATGTTGCAGGCACAACAGTTGGCCATCGCTCAGTTACAAAGCCATCCAAAGACTCCCAGCACGGCGGTGCCGGAAATAGCTCCCCCCCCCCCCGCCCCAAACTAGTACCCGAGAGATCAAGCAATAACGAATTGGTAGCTGACCGTGCCATAATAAAGATGCTTAAGAACCTTACCAAAAGGATCAAATCGGGTGATAAAATGATAGAGGCCAATGATAAAAAGGTCGATACCTACAACTCTAGGGTCGATCAGATCCCAGGTGCACCCCCGATCCTCAAAAGCGTGGATTCGAAGTAGTTCATACAAAGCCATTCCCCGAGGAAGCGGCCCCGAAGCCCATACCAAAGAAGTTCAGAATGCCGAAACTCTTAAGTACAACGGTACCACCGACCCTAAATGAACACATCCCTACACCTGCGCAATAAAAGGCAACGATATGAAGAAAGATGAGATCGAGTTCGTATTGCTGAAAAAATTTGGGGAAACACTCTCGAAGAGATCCATGATGTGGTACCAAAACATGGCTCCTAATTCCATAGATTCATTTGCCATTGTAGTAGATTCCTTCGTAAAAGCGCATGCCGGAGACATCAAGGTAGCGACAAGAAAGTCTGATGTCTTTAAAATCAAATAAAGAGAGAATGAGATGTTGTGGGAATTCGTGTCCCGCTTTCAGATGGAACGGATAGAGCTACCGCCGGTCTCCGATGACTGGGCAGTACAGGCCTTCACCCAAGGCCTGAATGAACGAAGCTCTGTGGCTTCAAAATAGCTGAAATAGAACCTGATCGAGTATCTAGTTGTAACCTGGTCGGACATCCACAATCGGTACTAGTTGTAACCTGCTATTTTACCCTTGAAGAAATGCAATATGTAGCACATAGGATGCATCAAGATGGTCTGTTATTTTGGGTACACCTGTTCTAGACGGACTCAACCCATGTAATGAGTCCCCAAAGTCAAATGCACATGATGCAAACAAACGTGCCAGTTTAAAAGGGGATTATTGTTGATTGATATATATAAAGTTCTTATTCATAAAATGCATAAATTGCGGGGTCCTCTTGAATGTCTATAATAAAATACTTAGAATTCGAGATGGGTTTTTTAGCGAATTTCACAGCCTCCCCAAAGATAATAACGCATTAGTCACTTTAGGTGCGCTTTTAATAATTTACCTTCTTAAACTCGGGTGTGTATTTCATGTGACCCAAATCAAATCCCAAAAATGTTGAATAAAATGTTTTCAGGATTGCGGGTGCATTTCATGTGACGCGATCCAAAGACACATTTTAAACGACGTTCAACTTTCTCTAAAAATAATTGAATAAAAGCGGTTGAAAGCAATATGTAGCACATAGGATGCATCAAGATGGTCTGTTATTTTGGGTACACCTGTCCTAGACGAACTCAACCCTTGTGTTGAGTCCCCAAAGTCAAAAGCACATGATGCAAACAAACGTGCCTACTAGGGATCCGGCATGAGGCTGAGTTATTCTAGGTTCAAAACCTAAGTTTATTGTTCTAGACCTGGCTTACCCGAGCGGATAGCTCGAGCCGAGTGGAGGCAGCGTACCGGGAATACAGAAGCTTCACCGGCTTTGCAACTTGTCCGAACCTCGTTCTAAATTTTGAATATGACTCTAACAGAAAAGAAGTCACACGAAGTGCACACTTCTTCATGATTTAGAAGACTTAGAGAGAAGAGGGATTTCACAACAATTTATATACAGTTCACGGAATATCAAAGCGGTAAAAGCAATCAATTAGCACATTAGGCCCAAATCATGTAACAAAATCAAATTATGGATAAATCCAACTATAACAATTATTCTAAGCTCGAACTCTTGAACCCTGAACCAGAGATTCTAGGTTCTGGTCCCCAGCAGAGTCGCTAGAGCTGTCACACCTCCTTTTTCACCTACACCCCGGAAAAGGGTATATATAAAGGGAGTTTTTCTAATTAAAGGACAATCGAAACGGGATTTATTTTAAAAAATTCAGAGTCGCCACTTGAGAGATTATGGTGTCCCAAGTCACCGATTGAATCCCGAATCGAGGAAAATATGACTCTGTTTAACAGTCCGCGAACCAGAAATCCGAGTAAGGAATTCTGTTAACCCGGGAGAATGTATTATGCATTCCCGGATTCCGTGGTTCTAGCACGGTCGCTCAACTGTCATATTCAGCTTATTTATCTGATTTTAATACATGTTGAACCTTTGTGCCAATTTTAGCTTTCAACCGCTTTTATTCAATTATTTTTAGAGAAAGTTTAACGTCGTTTAAAACGTGTCTTTGGATCGCGTCATATGAAATGCACCCGCAATCCTGAACACATTTTATTCAACATTTTTGGGATTTGATTTGGGTCACATGAAATGCACACCCGAGTTTAAGAAGGTAAATTATTAAAAGCGCACCTAAAGTGACTAATGCGTTATTATCTTTGGGGAGGGCTGTGAAATTCGCTAAACAGCCCATCTCGAATTCTAAGTATTTTATTATAGACATTTAAGAGGACCCCGCAATTTATGCATTTTATGAATAAGAACTTTATATATATCAATCAACAATAATCCTCTTTTAAACTAAGGCATAAACTATATGGAAACATTAATTGGTTACAGTTAAGACCAGGCAATCTATACATACATAGCCAAAATTTCAGCAGAAGCTATTGTTGTATACAATCTATACCTTGAGCACAGTTGGACAACTTAACACATGAATCATAACAAGAAAACAAAAGTATAAACAGCAGAAGCTAATAGAATTTAACATTCAAACAAGACTCTTATTCAAATTCCAATTCGAACATCCAAATCTGTATACAAATTCAATCTGATTCCAACTTGTGGCACTTCATTTGTTAGCAAAAGGTATGAAGGAATACCTGGAAATGAAAGTCAAAAGGGGGTGATATCAGAAGTAAAAACAACAGCAATCACCAGCAGCAACAAAACAGTCCCAGTTTTAATCCAGCTATTAACCCCAGATAGTTCAATGAAACAATATATGGAAGATGGTTTCAGCCAATTTGAAATTGAAAACCAAAAATAGAAATCAATGAAACAGTAAATTCCAGTTTTTTTTTCCAGTATTTTCAGAATGTTTTCTTAGCTCTCTGCCCTTGTATATCCAGTGTATCCAAAGTGTATATCGAGTGTATACCGTTCTCTCCGCCCCCTTTTTTTCTTCTCCTCTCCAAATTTCCTAGCCTTCTACCCTCTTTTAATGTTCTTCCTCTCTTAGAATCTCTTCCAAGTTTTCTTCGCTCTCTGCCCCTGTATATCCAGTGTATCCAAAGTGTATATCGAGTGTATACCGCTCTCTCCGCCCCCCTCTTTTTTTTCTTCTCTAATCTTATTTTCAGCTCCCTTAAATGGGCATTCAATTAGTGCATTTTCCACTACCAATTCAACTTTTCATTTCTTTAATCATCCACTTAATTGTCCACTCAATTAGTGTTTTTAGTTAATTTGATAATGCAAATACTACCCTACCACTATTAGGAGCTTCTCAATTAGTAAATTGGCCCAACCAGATTTTCCTCTTCTTATTCTCAATGGGTTTGGCTGAGTTTTGGTTTTGGGCCTTGCTAAATTGGCCCAACCAGATTTTCCTCTTCTTATTCGCAATGTGTTTGGCTGAGTTTTGGTTTTGGGCCTGGCTAAATTGGCCCAACCAGATTTTCCTCTTCTTATTCTCTTTTCCTTTTCAATTTTCTTTTCCTTTTTCTTTTCAACAATTAAAACTAAAATCCAATTTAATTATAAAACACCAAATTAACTTAAAAATACTAATTAATTCTAACGAATAATTATCACAAATAATTAAATTCTAAATTAAAAGAAAATCACACAATTTGACTAAAATTACAAAAAAATGTTATTATTATTTTTTTTGAATTTTCATTTTTGTAAAACACCTAATTATTAATTAATTCCCAAAAATGTAAAATCAAATCTTAAATGCCAATGCTATATTTTTGTATTTTTAATGCATTAATAAAATTAAACATGCACACAAATATATGCGAACAATCAGGGAAATCACGCAATAATTCCTAAAAATAACACATAATTAAAGAAAAGACCTAATTTTGGGAATTCTTTTGGAGTAATTCGTATAAGGCAAAAAATCGCGTGATCACAACATTCAGCATAGACTGTCGCCATAACCACCAGGAATCCAAAAGAGGGTGTAACGCGCCAAGCCAAGGGAGGAGGGTGAGCAGCGGTGTATAATCCGAGCCCCATATTGAGCAGCAGAGCATAATCCAAGTATTTCCCCGGGATGGAAGAAGTCGGTCCCCTGCTTTATCGCCCCAAGCCAACGGGGACAGCATCAACAACAACAACAACAATAACAACAACAACAACAACAACAGCATCACTGCAGCACAACCTTGTCCAAGCACAGAAGGATTGAGAGTTGTGCGATGACACGCATGGCGTAAGATCTCGAGGCCGTGGGCCTCAAACATAATGAGAAGGAAAAGACTAAAAATAACAGGAAAGGAGGAAAGGATGGGTATCAAAATAAGTTTGAATGAAAAGCCGATCACAAGAAGCCCCATTTATAGGGGGAGGGCAAAGTAACCGACAGCGCCATTAATACCCTCGAAAAGCGTAATAGCAGGCACAATCAATGTGTTCATGGAAGCTAAATCGATAGCAATGACACGACTCCAAAGAACGAAGAGTTATAACATTTTAGATGATCCTGGAGAAGCGAAAAGGTAAATTCCACGGTACTTGTAAAAGGGGTTGCGTCGTCAGCACGACGTCGTTTCAGGAGCCTGCGAAGTGCGGTGTCAAAAACATTTCTTATCGCTTCCCTATAAGAAACACGAAGACTATCTATGCACGGTGAAATCGGAGGGCCGATTTCTCATTAGCAAAATGCTTCAAAGGGTCACCCCGGAGGTCCGGGACCTCGAGCTGGTCACTTCCCCCAAAAGCCTGTTGACACCTTTCTGAGGATAACATCGACCGAAACCCCGACGAACGCAGGAAGCTCCCGACGAATTCAGGAAGCTCCCGAAGAATGCATCCAAGGTCAATTAAGTCTATTTGAGCAAGCTCAACATCGGCCCACGCATACATCATAAAGCAAGTTGGCTGTCTCGTCCCATTTCCTTTATCACACAATGTATTTTTTACTAAGTTTGGGCTCCCCCTCTTATAAAAGGGAAGTTGTTAACACCCTGTAGGGATGATGTTGCTCCAACTATTTCCCCACAATATCAACAATATCTCTCTCTCTCTTTCTCTTTCTCTCTAAATCGCTTGTTCTTACTAGCTCGAAGCCACTTTGGCATTTATCAATCTCTCACTTGTTCTTCATTTATTGCTTGGTATTGGCCATATAGAGCCCTGTTTAATCATATCTTAACTATTATCCCATTCCTGAATACCCCTGATAGCTCGAGATCGAGCCGACGTATCGACCCCGAGGTCCCCTATCGACCAGTCTGAAGCAGGCAGTAAGCCCCACGGTTTGATTACTGCCTCGTTTTAGATTGAATTCCATCATTTAACTTCATATTTCTAGCATCATATGTTGTAACAACTAGTATAAAAATAGATCACATATTCTTAGAATCCCATTTACAAATTCAATTGTCGTTTCCATTTTCACGGTAAACAAGACCCAAGCATAAAACCATATTGTCTAAGGCTCATAAGCCGTTGAATACTCTCTTAAATATTCCCAAAAGCACCACATTCAAAATACCTACCCTCACGAAACTTCATGTGAATCCAAAGTCATTACCTTCGCCTTCCTAATACTGATATATAGAATTCCCTAATTGATATAGAAATACCACAAGTCTTGACACCCTTCAATGCGAACCTCAGTTTCTAACAAACTACACTACCTGAAAATCTCCAATTATTACATGTAAAATCTTGAACCCATTAGAACCATTTCAGAGAGCCCTCCACTCTACTCAAACCATAATTAGACCGATCAAACGGACCAGACGATATGTGCTCCATTAGCACTCCGACACCGCCGAATGTAACCTCACCTTAATGCAACCAAGAAACTTCCTGCTCTATGAACTATACACCCTTTACTCATAACAACTCAAGTCATTCTGTGATTCTTATATACCCATAAAGCATAACATAACCTTTATTGAAATTTCCTTTACGCGAGCCATCCTCAGTCTCAACCTCTATAAGCCATAACTAATTCACCAGTACGCCTCAAATTGGAACCAACATAGCACATAACCGTGCAATCAGCTAATCAATAGCAGACTCCCCCAATTGGCTCAAAGTCGTAGATCAAAACACACAATAACGCATAATGCATATACTCTATTACTACCATAATACCATAGTGAGATTAAACTTAATCCTTCATAAGCTCGTGCAACACAGACCATCTAGTACCTCAAATCTTCTGCAAAATCTCGCATTCCACCTCGTAACAGTCAAGCCCACTCTCTTAAGCGACCCAAATTCAAATTGCAGCACATACATTTCGTTGGTAAAAGAGACATTCCAATAAACCACATAAGGATCACACAACATTCAGAACACTCCGTAGGAGATAACCCACCTGCTTTGCCTTAACTAAGATCTCTTTATACCCTTCCACCGACATAAATATTACGGAGTCACTTAATCTTTCTAAGTCTGAACTCATAACACAACGTGAAATCTACTCCATCCCTAACTAGAAAATATGAAAAGATTCTTCACACACCCATACCTCGGGGCGATACATCAAACCAAGATGGATATCGAGCACCAAATAGTCCTTTCTATCCTCAGGCAGACCCTTCTCGTCTCAGTCTATTCATATGAACACATATCGCAGTCTCATCATACTCGTCACGTAGCTATCCAGTTATCACTCCCACTAATAGGGACATTAACGGACATATAGATCCAAAAGCACATGCTCACACGATCAACGCCTTAGAGCTCAAGTTATAGGCAAAATTCCGGCCTCAAGTCCTCCAGACTGGCCCAACATCAACACACAAAGATCACAACTCACCCCTCGATCAGGGAATCGCAAACCGCTAATGCGCAGCTGATATCGAGCGCTAATGCACACATACGAACACATGGAAGGAATTCAAAGAGTTACATTTCAAGCAGAATCAAGGATGCACGATAAGAATTCAAGAAAGTGAAGTTTTTCCTAAAGGTTCTGCAGCCTTCCGAGGATAAGTACAGACGTCTCCGTACCGATCTGCGAGACTCTACTAAACCTGCCCATGACTTGTGAGACCTATGTAACCTAGGCTTTGATACCAACTTGTCATATCCATAAACCGACCCAGCTGTGATGGCGCCTATCGTGAAGCTAGGCCAGCCGACACAACTCCCAATTTAACCATTTATCAATAAGAATCATTTTAAACATTTAATTAAACAAATGTTTCATGATGTAAGTCTACATGACCAGTGCAAAATTAATATACAAGCCCGGCATCGGGGTTTCACAAGTCACGAACATCTACTAAAGTCTGAATACAACGGATAAGTCTGAAAATGTACTAAATATAGTATAATGAAAGCAAGAGGGAGAAAAGAAGTACTGCGAACACCAGACAGCTACCTGTTAAACTCCGATGACTCTACCTCTGAGCAATCGACATCCACTACCAAGTTTAGAAAATATCTGAATCTGCACACAAGGTGCAAGGAGTAATGTGAGTACTCCAACTCAGTAAGTTATTAAGGTAAATGAATGTTGAGCAGTAAGAAAACACGTAAACCACATCAAAACGCTACAACAAAAGAAGGATATTACCAACACGGTACAACAATCATTAACTTCGCAAATCATGCTCAGTTTCGGTAAAAACCTTTCTAAAACAATTTTCAATAGTTTTCAAACGAGTGATAAAACAGTGAATAAACATGATAGAAACGTAAACAGCCCCTCGGACAAAACATGTACCATAAACTGCCCCTCGAGCATAATATCAACAGAACCATTCCCTCGAGCTACCTCACAATCACTCGTAATCAGCCCCCGGGCATAACATAAATCAAGAACCACCCCTCAGGCAATAATATGGAACAATATCAGCCCATCAGGCTATATCACATCTCATACAGGGTACCCGCGCTCACTGGGGGTGTACAGACTCCGAAAGGGGCCCCTTATGGCCCAAGAGTAATATCAAGCCATCTCGTGACATAATCAATATATCACTAACTCAGGGTACCCGCGCTCAGTAGGGGTGTACAGACTCCTACAAGGGCCCCTTATGGACCAAGCTTAATATCAAGCCACCTCGTGGTATAATCAATAGGTTCTCGGCCTCATATCAAGCCATCTTGTGGCGTACAACTCAGGCCCTCGGCCTCATAATCATAATTCGGTACCACATTCCTGTGGCGCGCATCCCGATCCCATAATATCTTCATAACACAGGCCCTTGGTCTCACTCAGTCAGAAAATTTCAAGTCACTCGGGCAACAGTAACACATGATGCTCAAACCAAAATATCATTTAAAATTTCAAAAACGGAGTAAAAATGGCTGAGTTATGAAAACAGTAGATTATCGAATGACTGAGTACAAGTATAAAGTCAAAACAGTGAGGAATAACAGTAAATATCCCCTAAGGGGTCCAAAACAGTTGGCACGAAGCCCAAATATGGCATTCGGCCCAAAACATGATGATAGCAAACCGTTTTCAACCAAATACGCAGTAAAATATTCATTCTGGATGGACTAAATCTCAATCCCCAGCACTGCACGACCCCATGCTAGTTATCTAGCATGTGAGTCACCACAATATAGCACAACGATGTGAAATCCGGGGTTTCATACCCTTAGGACAAACATTTACAATCATTACTTACCTCTATTTGGTCCAAACTCTAGCCCGCAGTGCCTTTGCCTCTCGAATCAGTCTCCAATTGCACTGAATCTAACTAAAATTAGTTCCACATCATTATTACACGCTAAAGGAACAAAGACCAAGCGAAAATAATCAAATTAATTCAAAAATCCCGAAATTGGCCAAACCCGGCCCCAGGCCCACGTCTCAGAATTCGATAAAAATCACATCAATAGAATCTTCATCGTCTCACGAGTCTACCCATATCAAATTCATCAAAATTCGACCTCAACTGCCCATTCAAATCCCCAAAATAATTCTCAAACTTTTCTTCCATTTTTCCCCAATTTCCACTCTAATTTCTCAAATTAAATGATGAAATTCAAGCTAAATCATGGAATTAAACCAAATATGAGTGAAGAATACTTATCCCAGTTGCTCCACTGAAAATCCCCTCAAATTTCACCTTCTCCCGAGCTCTCCAATGGCTTTTATGATATTGGACTTAAACCCTCGATTTTTAAATATAAAATGTCTGCCCAGATTTTTTCTTCTTCGCGAATGCGGCAGCTCCCTCGTATTCGTGAAGCACACAACTTCACTGACCAAAATTCCTTCTACGCAAATGCGAGAACCCTCTCGCGAATGTGATGCACAACTAACTCAACTCTTTGCGAACACGACCTCTACTACGTAAACGCGTAGAACAATTGCCTTGGGGACCCAGCTATTCTTCTTCCTCTACACGAACGCGGCATAAACCTCGCGAATGCGGTGGACTTTGACCTCAGCCGTTCAAGAACGGGGGACCATCTTCGCAAATATGAAGGCCAACTCCACAGCCTCACACCCTAACCCTTTGCGAATGCGGGACATGCATCACGAACACGAAGGCCAAAATCCTGCAACACCAACAGCTGTATTTCTGCAATTTCTATCAACATGAAATGATTCTTTTAACCACCCGAAACTCATCCGAAGCTCTCGGGACCTCAACCAAACATGCCAACAAATTCCATCACCTCATTAAAACTTGTTCCAACCTTCAGAACGCTCAAAACAATGTCAAAACACCAAATCATCAACGGATTCACGCCTAAGAAATTCCAAAAACTTCCAAATTTCGCTTTCGATCAAAAAGTCTATCAAACCCTGTCCGACTGACATGAAATTTTGCACACATATCACAAATGACACAACCAAACTACTCCAACTTTCGGAATTCCATTCCGACCCCTAAATCAAAATCTCACCTGACCCCTAAATCAAAATCTCACCTATCAACAAAAATTGCCAAAATTCCAATTTCGTCAATTCAAGCCTAAACCTTCCACGGGCCTCCAAATTACATTATGATCATGCTCCTAAGTCCCAAATCACCTAACAACACTAACCAAAACTTAAAAATTCCAATCCGAGATTATATACAAACAAGTCAAAACTTGGTCAACCCTTTCAAATTTTAAGCTTCAAACAGAGAACTGTTCTTCCAAATTTATTTCGATTACCCTAAAACACCGACGATTTACATAAGTCATAATACACCACACAGGGCTAGTCATGCCCGAATACTGGAAAGCAAAGTGTAAAAGCTCAAAAAGACCGATCGGGTCGTTATAGATAGACAAATTGAAGGAGTTAAGGGAAATTTGTATTGAGACTATTGATGCATCTACGAGACAGAATTTTAATGTCACACCTCGAGCTTAGGGGCGAGACTAGCACCCGGCACCTTACCTATCCTTGCATACCATTTGCGACTAAGAGGCTCTGAATATGTAATGGCATACTTTGGCCATGGCTAACATTACAAGATAATGTGCGAAGCAAAATATAAAACTAAATAGAGACTAACACTGACTAAATGTCAATATAAAGCTGGGTCGGCAAGGCTATCATAACCATTATAACTGACAAACCAACAAAATATACGTACAGGGCCTACAAGCCCAACATACTACACTAACTGACAGGATATGCCTTCAAGCCTCTATTGATAGATGTACTGTAATCGAATTAGGGCCCCGACCTACCCATAACCTATCTACATATATACACAAGTTGTACACAAAACTTCTAGACCCAACAACTCTGAAGGACGGGGAGCTTACCAATAAAGCTGAACTCGGGCAACACCTATTGAGTAGGTCTACCCGTCTGTCTGTCTGAACCTCCACGCATGAAATGCAGTGCCCCCAGAAAGGGATGTTAGTAGGAAATAATGTACCGAGTATGTAAGGCAATATACTGAAAGCTGAAACTAAACTGATAATATAATAACTGAAATCAACTGGGGGTCAAATATAATCTGAAGATATGCTCACCGGCTGATACAACTCTATTCTGTTAATATAGTAAGTAAAATAGATGTCTGGCCTTATAGGGCTTGGCAGAGCAGTTTATATATATATATAAACTGCTCTGCCGTAGTAGGCTCACTCATAGGCGATCGACCATACTAAGCTCTATATCTCAACTAACTGGGCTCACTCATAAGCGTTCGGCCACAGTAGGCTCGGTATATAACTTACCATCTGATCAGAGGTTGCCCAATAGGGGCCTACCCATCGCTTATAGCTCGATGGTAATCAAATACTGTAATATTGTATATATAGACTCTCTTCTCTCTTGACTGGAAAAAGGAAATACATAATTGAATATTGTACTTACAAGACTAGGAAAAATATTCATAAATTCGGGACATGAATTTTTCTGTAATCCTCGTTATCAAACTCGTGTAATTATGAGATCATGCCAAAATTAAAAAAAGGGCTTATCCTTAACATACCTAGAGTACGAAAAAATCCGTGTGATATTCTTGAGAAGGTTTACATTGTAAAATCTTATATTGCTTATGGTACTACGACACCTCTGTTTGAATTGTTAAAGATCTTTAGCTTCAGATGGCCTTCAACGTTGGCGTCAGGTGCCTTTTTTTTTAGCTTTGGATGGGCCTTTTTTATTCTCTCCAATGTTGAATATATGCATCTCTTAATTCTTAAAAGATATGTATCCTCCTAAGATTTTAGAAGATCTATTTAAGAGATTTTTTAATTCTCTCAGATGTTAAAGGATTTTCTCTTAATTCATTGCCACCTACCCAAAATGACTAATTAGTCATTTGTTTTGGGTGGTGGCTTGCTTCCACATGGGGTGGGGGAGTGTTTTTTAATCTTATCCTATAATTAATAATTAATTTAGTATTATTCCACTACCTGATAATTAACCAATTGTGGCGACCTGGCAAGTCATCTCATGAGTTACCACCCTGTTTCCCCCATTTCTGTATATTATTGCTTTGTCTATCGGTTCTATATGTGATCGAGTTGGTTGGCTCGGCTTCGGAAAGGATTTGGTAAGGTTTGAGATACTTAGTCTCTTTTGAGGAAACTTAAGTTGGAAAAGTCAACCGGATGTTGACTTATGTGTTAGAAGGCTCAAATGTGAGTTCTGATGATTCAGATAGCTTCAGGAAGATATTTGGGACTTATGAGCGTAATTGGAATGAGTTTTGGAGGTCCACAGTAGATTTAGTCTTGAATTGGCGAAATTGGATTTTTGGTGATTCCCGATTGATATGTGAGATTTTGATGTAGGGGTCAGAATGGAGTTTCAAGAGTTGTAGTAGTTCTGTTGTGTCATTTGGGAGGTGTGTAGAAAAAATTTCAGGTCATTCGGACGTGGTTTGGTTAGGTTTTTGATCAAAAGTGGAATTCAGAAGATTTTTTAAACTTAGGCTTGAATCTAATGTGCTTTGGTTGATTCGGTGTTTTATGAGGTATTTTGAAGATTGGTATAAGTTTGAATAAGGTTTTGGGTTATGTTGGTGCTTTTGTTTGAGGTCCCGAGGGCCTCGGGGTGATTTCGGATGGTTGACGGGGAGTTTGAGATTTTGTTGAAGCTGCAAATTTTTCTGCTTCTTGTATTTCGGCACCTGCGGATTGGGGACAGCAAGTGCGATCTCGCAGATAAATGGAAGGGAGCCGCAGAAGCAGAATGAAGCTAGGGAGGCAGGAAACTGCAGAAGTGGTTAGTGGACCGCACCTGCAATGGCACAGGTGCGGTTGATGCATCGCAGATGCGGATCGGGGCAGAGTTAGTGAAAACCACAGAAGCGGTTCTTTGGCCACAAATGCGGTACCGCAGAAGCGGGTATATGGCCGCAGATGCAAAAATGCCTGTGCTAGAAGGTTTAAATTTTTTCTACGTGAAATTTTGCAAAGTTCTCCATTTTTAAAGACGGGAAAGAGGCTAAGGCAGTGGATTTCAAGAGAAATCAAGGGATATCAGTTGGGTAAGTTTCCTAAGCTTCATTATTTGTGTTTATGATCATTTTTCCATTGTTTAATTATGGTATTAGTGGAGATTATGGAAGAAAATTGGGGATTAGGGCTTGAGATTAAGAGACTTTAAAATGGGAATTTGAGGGGTCATTTGGACTCCGATTTCAATGTTCTTGGTATGTATGGACTCATGGGTGGATAAGGATTCCATTGATGTGATTTTTATTGAGTTTTGAGATGTTGGACCGGGGGTCGGCTTGGCCAATTTAGAGATTTTTGATATAATTTGATTATTATCGCTTGGGCTTCGTTCCCTTGACATATTTTGACGCCGTGATTTTGATTTTGGATAGATTTGACGCGAGTGGAGACCGATTCGAGGGGAAAAGGTGTCACAGAGTAGTATTTCACCTGTTTAAAGGTATATAACCATTGTAAATCTGGAACTGAGGGTACAAAACCCCGGTATTTGACTTGTTTTGATAAATGTGGTGAACACATGCTAGGTGACGAGCCTGTGGGCGTGCACCGTTAAGGATTGTGACTTGGTCCGTCCTGTAGCGACAATTAAGTCGCATATTTAACTTGGAACCTTAGGATATTCTGTACTATAGTCATTTATACTATATTATGGGTTGTACGCCATAATTGGGGCCTTGTGCCGACCTGTTGAGACTCTTAGGGGCATTTTTACTATTTTTCCTCACTCTACTTGTTGAAAGCATATCCTCAGTCATTTTTTTACCTGTTTATTGTCTAAAACTAGTTTTATCACTCTAATTTTAAATGTGAGGACTGTTTGGACTGAGTTCCCTAATTTCTACTGTTGTGCCCGAGAGGCTGTGAGCTTAATGACTGACGGAGGTTGAGAACCTAATGGTGAGGATATTTATATATGTACGAATTATGGATCGGGCTTCACACCGCAACAATACTTATATGGATTGGGATACACACCACAGCGATATATATATTGGGTTGGGCTGCGCGCCGCAGCGATATGACGCTTGGGCTGTAGGAGTCCCTCTGGAGTCAATACACCCCTAGTTAGCATAGTCTACTATAAACTATGGATCGGGCTGCACGCCGCAACAGTTACTATGATTATTACTATTATGAGATATTAATGAGCCTGAGTGCTGAGATTGTGAACCGAGTGACGAGAGCTGAGTCATGAGTGACTGAGAGGCTGCCCGAGAGGCCCAGCTATGGTATTTCCACTAATTTCACTTTTCTTTAAAAATAAGCCTCTGTTGAAAAGTTGTTAAGTATATGATTTCAAGTATTTAAACTGAAATAGATGATTTTATGATGAAACTAGTTTATACTGTGGAATTTGATCTGATATACTGTTGTTTACTCCTTTATATGTTTTTAACTGCTCGTTACTGCTTTCAGACCTTATTTACTTTAGTTACTTACTGTATTGCGTAGTCACGTTACTCCATGCACCTTGTGTGCAGATCCAGGTGCCCAAGCGGTAGAGTGAGAGCCCTCATTTTATCCAGAGTTTGCCAGAGATTGCAAGGTAGCTGCATGGGATCCGCAATCCTGCTTCCTCCTTCCTATCTTGTTCTTTTCCACATTTTTAGACTTATGATGTATTAGACAATTGGTTATGTATTTAGAGGCTCTAGACTTGTGACACCAGATGCTTGGGTTGAGTTGTCTTACATTTTATTGGTCTCCGCACATTTAGTTGTTTTAAACACTTATGATAAAAATTTGGTATTTAAATCCGTGTTAGAATATGGCTTATTAAAAGAAAAAGGGTTGTGATTACATGTTCGGGTTGGCTTGCCTAGTAATGTGATAGGTGCCATCACAACCCGTATTTGGGGTCGTGACAAGTTGGTATCAGAGCCTAGGTTACGTAGGTCTCGCGAGTCATAAGTCGGTTTAGTAGATTCTCGCGGATCGGTACGGAGATGTCTATACTTATCCTCGGGAGGCTACAGAAACTTCAGAAAAAAACTTATATTCTTGAAATTCTTGTCATGCGAATCTGTTGATCCGAGTACTAAACTTCTGTTATTCCATTATCTCACAGATGGTAAGGACATGTGCTACCAGGCAAGATGAACGACCACCAGTATCACCAGCTGGGGCTACTAGAGGTCGAGGACGCGGTCGAGGCCATGGTAGGGGCAGAGCAGCTAGGGCAGCACCTGCAGATCCACCAGCTGCCCCAGTTCAGGATTAGGTCCCAGTTGTGGACGCTACAACAGTACCAGCTCAGGCACCAGCTGTGCCTATTGTGATTCTAGGCCTTCATGAGGATTTAGTTAAGATTTTATCAGTGTGTACTAGTTTGGCTCAAGTGGTCTCAATTACTACGGCCGCAGCTACTTCTCAGGTTGGGGGAGGAGTTACGCCCCCTTTTTCTCGCGAAATCGGGCTTGTGACATTTGGGAGGTCAAATCGTTCCCTTATGGGAATTGGGTTTTGGAATTGAAGAGTCGCCACCTAATGATTAAGTGCATTAGGACACTAAGAAGGGTTTGAGTTTGAAGAACCAGAGTTTGGGTAAGGGCTAGAAATTATCTCGAGGGGAAAGTGTTAGGCACCCCTCAAGATCCACTAGTATGGTTCCCGGCCATGTTACAATTGTGACTTCACTTAATCAAGTAAGAAATTAGGGGCTCAAATAGAGGGGCTTGCATATAATATGGCAAATAAATTGAAGACTTTTGAGGAACAGTAAAGAGGGCAGAAATTTATGAAAGATTTAAACAATTCTAAAGAAAGCAGATAAAGACAGGTAAAGGGAGGGGGTCCTAGGTTTATGATTAATATGGATCACGTCAATGCAATACCCGGTAATCACTCCTCAAAAGAGGGGTTACACGTGGTATTAGTGCATCGGTCATCATATCCATATCTACCCTTCCCACCACATTAAGGTATTAAAGCGCAGTATAGTGTCGTTACTTATTGCATGCTAGTACCCGCCCCAATCATATCAGCCTCGGAGGCATTGAGACTACTAGTCCTAAAGGGAAGGGAGATTTGGCTTTTACGGTTTAAAGGACAAAATCTAGGGCGACAAACAAAACACATAGAGCAAATATGGGAAAACACATAACATTTAAAGTCTCAAACAGGCCTCCTTATTTAAAGAAACAAATTGTTTAGCATGACTTGCATGTACTGGTTATGGTCTGAATTAAATTCAAGCGTAGGATAGGCTGATTCATCACATATTTCTCAGATTGAGGAGTCCGAATTAGCCTTCCCTGGTTGTAATTTATCAAAGACTGATACAGTTAATTAATTACCTAATGGTTTGCCTAAGTGAGACTTATAGGCATGATATCTAACAGTGCTTACTCCGATTTTAAAGAAGGCTTATTGATTGCAGAAAACACATAAGTTCTGCAGATGTTAAACGACATTACTACTGATTTTAAAATTGTAGATGAAATAAACGAATCAGATTCAACTGGTTACTCCTATAGGCATGATTTCTTGGCGTTGTTGATTCTAAGACAATTATAAAAGTGCAGGAGTCCTATAGACATGGTATCTAGAATGAAACTTATTATTACTTAACCTATAACTGTTTGCCTAATGATAGATGTAAAATGCAGAAGTGTCGAAGACCTATAGTCATGATTTCTATATGCAAAAGTGCAGAAACTTATAGGCAGGATTTCTATATGATATGCTAAAGTGCAGAAAACCTATAGACATGATCTCTACATATGCAGAGGTGCAGAAAAACCTACAGACATGATTTCTATATGATATGCAGAAGTGCAGAAACTTGTAAATAATAATGCCTATGAGCATGCTGCCTACCCTTTGCATACATAAGTGACCCTCCCCTTTTCACTAGAACCCCATAAGTTATTACAACATATTACAGACCAGAATGAATAAAGAAAAGTAAAATTACATCAGAAATTAAGCTACAACCAAAGAGCCTAATTCAGACTCAAGGTCTAATAATATGAGGTGAACCAACTTCCAGGATCAGGTTACCAAAGCTTTTCTCATATTTGGGATGTATCAAAGTTCCCAAAAGTCTAAAAGGGCTCCAGGCAATGCTTACATCCCAAACACATTGCAGAAATAAGAGCATAGTGCAGTGTGGAAATGCCAGCCCTAAGATGTCCAAGTTCAAAGGGAACTCAAGGTCCAAAAGCAAGGCTCATAAGAGAGGGGCAAAACTTAGAATATAAGAGAGAGTGTAAGTGCACAAGGGGGAACCAGGGAGGGCCATGGCAGGCTAGTAGTCATGCCCAACAATCAGGAGTGCTGGCACACCCCTGGCTAGCCTATTAACCACATTTTGAGAGTTGGGATCAATTAAGGATCAGGTTCGGACCTAAGCATCAATTTGGATGTTGTCAGGCCAATACCTTAACTCAAAAACATAGAAGGGAGTGGGGGTATAGTGAGTTCATAACAAACAGCAGATGCCAAGAGAGAGTAGCATATTCAATATAGAACATGAACAACAAAGCAGACAGGAGTGTAGCAACTATAAAATAAACACATAGGGATGGTGCTAAAATCGAAATTAAGGCATACCAGTTTCAGGGAAACAAATAAGTGAAAGCTGAAGTCTTGTAAACCAAATTGCAAGCAAGCAATACAAAAGATCTCTGAAGAGAGTAGAGTATTGAAAGAGTATTGTAATTAAGAGGTGTGTGTGTAAAGTGTTGAATTCGAAGTGTTGAACTGAAGGTTCAAGGTGTCTAAGTGTAGAAGGGTCGTGCCCCTTTTATAGTGCAGAAAACAAGTAAGAAAAGGTAACAGAATAATTTGCAATCAATCACATAGAATCTCCCTTCAGTTAAGGGATTCTGATTTCAAACGGGTAGAAGACAATTAAGGAAAGAATTGGATTAAAATCCTTTCCAAAGTAGTACAAGAAGGGCAAATACATAGAAACTATTTAAGGAAAGAGTTTGATAGCAACACGGTTTGTGCAAATAAGGAAAGACAATCAATCATCAGCCAGTAAAAATCAGAAATTGAGTTTTGGTATGAATGAATCCAATCAGTAAAGGTGAAGAAAGGTTTAATCAAAGAAAATCAGTAACAATCAATCGAACCTTATTAAAAGGAATTTTGATTCAATCACAAATTAGCAAAATCTCTTTTGAAGGAAGAATTCCTCATATATAAAGCATACAGACATGTCAAACAAGAAAGAACTGTCATGCTAATTAGAAAGAATCTAGTATAGAAAAGTTCAGAGTCATAAGCAAAGAGGCTCAAATTCAGTACATAAACTCAAACTTAGTTCGAGAGAATCCAAGGTTCCATAATAGAACCCTAGTCCAAACATAAGATCAAACTCGCCAAAAACCCAAAATCTTAGGGTTTTCAACTCGAATCAGATGCAGAGACAAGAAGACAAATAACTGAAACAAGCTCAGAGGTCTCTTTCAGAGGCTCATGAGAAAACAAACAGGTAAAATAGCAGGTTCGAAACAAACATAGTGAAAAAGCTGCTTTGAAGCATAAGGAACATGTTTTAAGAAAAGCTTGGACCTTAAACAAGTTCAGAAGACAAAGAGGTAGCATAAACTTAAGGAAACAGTAGATGAAACGTGTTTAGAAAGAACTCAAACAAAGTCCAGAAAAGGCAAATAAGAACTAAGAGCTTAGTAGAAATTACAGTAAAGGAACACAGGGTTAAACGAACACATAAGATAAATGTGTGAAAGCATGATATAGAATCCAGTAGAAGAAAGAACGGAGAACAGTAGAAGAATATGCATAACAAGGCAAACCCAAGAACACAGGAAAAGGACATGCGATGTAGAAAAGAGAACATAAAAACATAGCATACACAGATTTACACAAAGAAAAGAAGAAGAGGAGTCAGAAAAAAATTTAAAACTTTTTTCAAAAACCCTAAATCGAAGAGAAACAAATTTTGAAAGAGAAGATTGAGGAAAACGTTTTAAAATTCTAGTAGAACACAGATATAGCATAGATCTAAGAGAACAACCAGAGAAAACCTAAAATAGCTTAGGGTTTCATAGAAACCCTAGAAATGAGAAAGGCTTGGAAGAAAATCCGATCCTGAGTCAAAAAGACTCATATTGCTTGAACACGCCGGAATAATGGCCAGAGAAGCCATAGATCTACAGATCTGAGAAGGATCTGAAGAGAGCCATCGGAGTCAGGCCTCGAAACTTCAAACAACCATGGATTGATGGTGGAGGGGGGTGAGTACCAACCATCCATGTCCTGAGAAGCCACGGATTCCAGTGGAAACATGGTAGAATAATGTGGGAGATGGCTAGGGTTTCAGAGAGCTTGAGAGTGTTTTGAGAGATGAAGGGTTTCAAGGCGGTGGGTCAGGTGAGAATGAGGGAGATTAGGGTAGATGTTTAGGTTTAATTATGGAAGGGCGAGTCTTGGCTGTTGATCTTGAGTTATCAATGGTCCAGATTTAAGTGGTAGGTGGGGAACGGGTTGGGTCGTTTGTAATTGGGTTGTGGGTTGGATCCAGATTAAAACTGGGTTGGTTTTAATTTGGGCAGAATTGGGGTCAAATTAAGGTTAAAATTGAAAGGAAATGAGGCTGTAATTGAAATAGAAATAGGCTAAATGTTAAATAGCCAATTTTCCTCTTTTATTTTATAAAAATAGTGGAAAAGACTTTAAAAACAAATTAAAGGTACTGACCCAACTAATAACGCATAAATATTGATTTAAAACATTGAAACCAATTATACAATTATAGAAATGCTATTAATCTTAAAATAGGCTATAACTGCAATTATATGCAATTTAGTCTTTTAAATACCAAATAAATTTGTAAAAATGTAAAAAAATTATCTTAGCTATATTTTGGTATAAATATGGGAATAAAATAAATTATTCACCAAAAGTAATGATTTTGGGAATAATTATGGATTTTGTACTGCTAAAATGGATAGTAAATTGATTTTAAAAACTCTTCAAAAGTTTGGAAAAATACTAAAATACTTGGGTATGCTTATGTATGCATATATATGCTATTTTTAAAGTGTATTGTATATAAAAATATATAAGAAAAAATAGAGTATCAACAGCTGCCCCTCTTTACCCGGAAAGGATAAAAGAGTTGCCGGGTAAAGATATGATGGCCAATTTTGACCGAATAAAACGATTTGAAGAATTTTGACCGAGATCTGGCTCGTGAGTTGCCTACATATCCCTGGTCTTACAGGAACCAGGCCATATGTAGTTCAGGATCCATTGGCAGAATATACCGATGGAGATTTCGAAAAGCGGACGCGATGTTTGAATTGAGAAGGATGGTCGGAGTCTGATAAGCTACGGGAACTGGAGCGAGATCGCCCCAGCTGAGATGACCGTTGCTAGCCGGTTTACCTGCAAATGAGCATATATTGTGCATAAATTTAAACGTGATGCAAGTTTCCATTGGACCATGAATGCTGTCTTCGAACGGTTGGGATGACGTCCTGGGACTATCAAGTCCTGGGCCATGAAGCATATGATAAAGGATTCGTAGGCTATGAAATGATGTTCTCGGCTATGAGAATGATGTCTCCAATCTATGATGCCTTTGAATAATGATATGCAAGAGATAAAATGCGGTCCTCAGGCCATGGCATGGCGTTCTCAGGCTATGCAAATGTTGCCTCCGAACAATGACGCCTTTGGACAATTTGGCGATCTTTCAGCCCATGAAATGCAGAAGGTAGCGATACTTCAGCCGATGCAAGACCTAAATAAAAGATGGCAATATTTCAGCCGATGCAAGAGTGATAAAGTGACGATATTTCAGCCATGCAGGATGGAGACAGTGCTTAGTCTCGGAAGGCAGAACAGTAGCCTTATGCAATACAGAGCTTTGCAGGATGGAGAAAGTGCTTAGTCTCGAAAGGCAGAAAGGTAGCCTTATGCAATGCAGGGAAATGCAGATGGAGGTAAAACTTAACCTCGGAAGGCAGAAAGGTAGCCTTATGCAATGCAGGAAATGTAGATGGAGGTAGAGCTTAACCCCGGAAGGCATAAAGGTAGCCTTATGCAATGTAGGAATGCAGATGGAGGTAGAGCTTAACCTCGAAAGGCAGAAAGGTAGCCTTATGCAATGCAGGAATGCAGATGGAGGTAGAGCTTAACCTCGAAAGGCAGAAAGGTAGCCTTATGCAATGCAGAGAAAAGTAATGGAGACAATGCTTAGTCTCGGAAGGAAGAAAGGTAGCCTTATGCAATGTAGAGAAATGTAGGATGGAGATAGTGCTTAGTCTTGGAAGACAGAAAGGTAGCCTTATGCAATGTAGAGAAACGCAGGATGGAGACAGTGCTTAGTCTCGGAAGGCAGAATAGTAGCTTTATGCAATGCAGAGGAATGCAGGATGGAGACAGTGCTTAGTCTCGGAAGGCAAGAAGGTAGCCTTATGCAATGCAGAAAAATGCAGATAGAGACAATGCTTAGTCTCGAAAGGCAAAAAGGTAGCCTTATGCAATGCAGGAAATGCAGATGGAGACAATGCTTGGTCTCAGAAGGCAGAAAGGTAGCCTTATGCAATGCAGGAATGCGGATGGAGACAATGCTTAGTCTCGGAAGGCAGAAAGGTAGCCTTATGCAATGAAGGAATGCAGATGGAGACAATGCTTAGTCTCGGAAGGCAGAAAGGTAGCCTTATACAAGGAGTAAAAGGGCAAAATAATGATAGAATTTTCCTAGCTGATAGCGGTTTGAGATATTGCGACTGTTGGGGATACTGTGTCTGCTGGGAGCACTGTGTGCGGACAACAACTGTGAGTAAGTGCAACGGTTCTGAGAGTTATATTCCTGAGCAATATGAGTCTCTTGAGTGTATAGTATATTTGATGATTTTGCAACTCAAGTGCCTGCATTCAAAGAAAAATCGTGAGTTTTGTAAAAGGGGGAGGTTAGTTCGTATTCTGCTGGCTCTACTTGACATGCTCAGCTCCATTTAGATGATATTGGGCGTATCATTAGGGTAGCTTTGCTAAATAAAGCAACTTTGGTAACATACATGCATGATTTAGTAAAGAAATGTGACAATAAATACATAATTAAGAATAGTTTTCTTTAGATGAACTGACGACTGCGACGTGGTCCAAGATACTGCAACTTCTCTCGCTCCGGAATTTTGAGGGTCCTTCTAAAAATTCTTCCCCAGTTTACTGGGTTGCTGCTTCCGACGGCTGCTTGCGTCGAATGGCTGAAATCACTTCGAAATTTTGAGGGTCCTCCTCAAAATTCTGCACCAGTTTCCAATAGCGAGGGGAAATGAAAATTTTATTGAATTATGACCGAACCCATAGGGCTGCCTACGTATCCCATATTAAACGGGAATCAGGTTAGGCATAGTTCAAATTACATCATATGACGAAAGCATAAAAGTCACACATAGTATCACTTCAATGCATCTAAATTGATCGGCTTCGGCCAAACATCACCGTCCATTTCTGCAAGTATAAGGGCTCCTCCGGTGAGGACCCGGTGAACCATGTATGGACCCTGCCAGTTGGGAGAGAACTTCCCTTTGGCCTCCTCTTGATGTGGGAGAATCTTCTTTAACACTAGCTGCTCCGGTGTAAATTGTCTCTACTTGACACTTTTTTTGAAGGCTCTGGACATTCTGTTCTGATAGAGCTAACTGTGGCAAACTGCATTCATTCTCTTCCCGTCTATAAGAGCTAGCTGCTCGTAGTGACTCTCTACCCATTCTGCATCATCAAGTTTGGCTTCCTGTATGATTCTTAAGGAGGGAATTTCTACCTCAGCGGGAATGACTTCTTCTGTACCATAAACCAACATATAGGGAGTTGCCCCGGTTGATGTGCGGACTGTAGTGCGATATCCCAACAAGGCAAATGATAACTTCTCATGCCACTGCTTATGCTTTTATATCATCTTCCTTAGTATCTTCTTGATATTCTTATTGGCGGCTTCTACAGCTCCATTCATCTGAGGTCTGTAAGTTGTAGAATTCTTGTGTTTGATATTGAAGGTTTCACACATGGCTTTCATCATGTCGCTGTTGAGATTGGAACCATTATAGTGATGATTGACTCCGGAATTCTAAACCGACAAACAATACGGTCGCGGACAAAATCTGCCACCACTTTCTTAGTCACTACTTTGTATGATGCTGCTTCATCCCATTTGGTGAAATAATCAATTGCTACTAGAATGAACCTGTGCCCGTTTGATGCGGCAGGTTCGATAGGTCCGATAACATCCATTCCCCAAGCGGCGAACGACCATAGCGAGCTTGTTGCAGTAAGCTCGTTTGGAGGCACCTTTTATCATGTCTGCATATATCTGATAGTGATGGCATTTCAGGACATACTGGATGCAGTCCGGTCCATAGTCATCCAAAAATAACCAGATCGGAGTATTTTCTTGGCTAAGACAAAGTCGTTCATATGCAGACCGCATGTCCCTGCATGAATTTCTTCTAATAGCCTGGATGCTTCCTTTGCGTCGACACACCTTTGTAACCCCAAATCAGGAGTCCTCCTATACAGGATTCCTCCGCTATGAAAGAAGTTGCTAGATAGTCTCTGAAGTGTGCATTTCTGAGTTGGATTGGCGAGTTCTGGATATTCTCCTTTCGTCAAATATTCCTTGATATCATGAAACCAAGATTTTCCGTTTGCTTCTTCTTCTACATGAGTGCAGTAAGCTGGCTGATCATAGATCTTTACCGGAATAGGATCAATGAAGTTCTTGTCGGGGTGCTGTATCATGGACGATAAGGTAGCCAATGCATCAGCAAACTCATTCTGATCTCTGGGAACATGTTGGAACTCTGTCTTTGTGAACCTCTTCCTCAATTCCTGTACATGATGCAGATAAAGGAGTATCTTGGAGTTCTTATTTGCCCATTCTTCTAGGACCTGAGGTAAAAGTAAGTCTGAATCTCCGATCACTAGCAATTCCTGAATGTTCATGTCAATGGCCATCTTGAGCCCTAAGATGCAGGCTTTGTACCCGGCCATGTTGTTGGTGCACGGGAACCTGAGCTTGGCAAACACCAGATAATGCTGGCCAGTTTCTGATACTAGGACCGCTCCTATGCCAATTCCTTTGAAGTTTGCTGCTCCGTCGAAAAATATTCTCCAACCATCATAGGGTTCTGCAATATCTTCCCCTATGGAAGATACCTCTTCATCAGGAAAATATGTCTTTAGAGGCTCGTATTCTCCATCCACGTGATTTTCAGCAAGATGATCTGCTAGTGCTTGTCCTTTGATTGCCTTCTGAGTCACGTAAACAATGTTGAATTCACTCAGCAGGATTTGCCACTTGGCTAACTTGCCAGTGGGCATGGGCTTCTGAAAGATATACTTCAAAGGATCCATTCTTGATATGAGGTAAGTGGTATAGGCACAGAAATAGTGTCTCAACTTCTAAGCTACCCAAGTCAGGGCACAACAGGTGCGTTCCAATAGAGAATATCGGGCCTCGTACAGGGTGAACTTCTTACAGAGATAATAGATGGCCTGCTCCTTTCTTCCCGTTTCATCATGCTGCCCCAGAACACAACCGAAAGCTCCATCCAATACTGCAAGGTAGACTAATAGAGGTCTACCCGGCTCGGGCGGGACCAAAACTGGCGGCGTTGACAGGTATTCCTTGATTCTGTTAATGGCTTATTGACAATCATCAGTCCATTTGGTAGCGGCGTCCTTCTTCAACATCTTAAATATTGGCTCACAAATGACAGTGGATTGAGCTATGAACCGGCTGATGTAGTTAAGTCTTCCCAAGAAACTCATAACTTCTTTCTTGTTCTCCGGTGGTGGCAATTCTTGGATGGATTTGACCTTTGACGAATCCAGTTCTATTCTTCGACGACTCACAATGAACCCAAGTAGTTTTCCGGTAGGAACCCCGAATGCACACGTGGTGGGATTCAGCTTCAAGTTGTACCTTCTTAGTCTGTTGAAGAACTTCCTCAGATCTTCCATGTGGTCAATGGCTCTCTTGGATTTGACAATGACATCATCTACATACACCTCGATCTCTTTGTGTATCATGTCATGGAAAATAGTAGTCATGGCCCTCAAGTAGGTGGCCCCAACATTCTTTAACCCAAACGACATCATCTTGTAACAATACATCCCCCATGGCGTAATGAAAGTCATTTTCTCCACGTCTTCCTCATCCATCCATATCTGATGATACCCAGCAAAACAATCAACGAACGATTGCAGTTCATGCTTGGCGCAGTTATCAATTAGAATGTGTATGTTCGGCAAGGGGAAGTCATCTTTCGGACTGGCCCGGTTGAGATCCCGGTAGTCGACACGGACTCTAACCTTCCCATCCTTCTTCGGCACTGGCACAATATTGGATAACCATGTTGGATTCTCTACTACCCTGAGAACCTTGGCTTTGACTTGCTTGGTGACTTCTTCCTTGATTTTCAAACTCATGTCACGTTTGAACTTCCTGAGCTTCTGTTTTACTGGTGGACATGTTGGATCGGTTGGACGTTTGTGAGCTACAATAGGTATACTGAGACCAGTCATGTCATCATAAGACCAGGCGAATATGTCTTCATATTCCCTTAGAAATTGCGTGTACTTTTTCTTTTCTGATGGTGACAGATGAACGTTAATTCATGTTTCTTTGACATTTTCTGCATCTCCCAGGTTGACAATCTCAGTTTTGTCCAGGTTAGACTTAGGCCTGTTCTCAAAATCCTCAACCTCTTTAACAACCTCTTCTGGTATATCATCTTCTTCTGAGTCCATATCCGTTTGTTGCGTTGCCTCGTCACACGTCACAATCGTCTGTTCATCAAGATAAGTAATAGTAATGTTGTGCAAATAAAGTAAACGATAAAAAGTAATAAGAGAAAGATTTATAAGAAACTGAAATGCTTTGATAAATTTCATAATTGTTTTGAACATTGGAGATCTTATTTGAATATTAAAAATGCGGAAAGAAAGTCAATTAGCAAAGAAATAAAGATAATGCATGGTGCTTTGTTTAGCCTTGCTACCCCGAAGCTTTCCGGGCCCTGGTGGTTCTGATGGACCAATTGTTAAGGCGTGCTCCTCGGCTAACAGCTTGTATAGAAGGGCTTTCCTCCCCCTCCTCCTCGAAAATGACACAACAATCCATATTATCACCTTCCAAAAACAGATTCCTCATCGCCGCCAGTGCTTCCTCTACTCCCGACCCATATATGACATTGGCAGGCTGGAAAGTCTGTTCCAAGCGAGGTATTGGATGCTCTAGTGGGTAGTAGGGACTGCGCCATGGTGGCGACCAATTGTTTAATTCCTCCCAAGTGTATTCATATCCCAAACCGAAAGTGGTACCGTGTTTCTTTAACTTGATAGGCTTAGCGATTCCTTGGAGATTCTTGCCAAGTCCCTTTCCAGGTTCGTATCCACACCAATTCAGTATACTTTCAATTTTGCTATCCCACCATTTGGCCTTGTCCACGGCGTTGACTCGCTCAATGTGATGGAAGGTTTCTCCGCCTATCTTCCTTCTTTCTCCGATTACTGGAATGGTCTGGAGACTGTATATGGGATTGCTACCGTCACCGTGAATAATTACCTCTTGGTGATTCCACTCGAATTTCATTGCTTGATGTAGAGTTGATGCTACAGCCCCAGCGACATGGATCCAGAGCCGTCCCAATAGCAAGTTGTAAGATGCTGGGACGTTTATCACTTGAAAATCAACGTCTAACCAAGTCGATCCCATTTGCAGACACAAACTGATTTCCCCAATAGTGGACCTTTGGGATCCATTGAAACCTTTGACATTGATGGCTCCATCCTTGATCTCATGCAGGCTCTTTCCCAATGTTCTAAGAGTCACCAATGGACAAATATTGAGGCTGGACCCTCCGTCAATCAGGATTTTGGTGATGAAATGATCTTCGCACTGCACAGTGATGTGCAAGGCCTTGTTATGGCTTAGCCCTTCAGGTGGAAGCTCATCTTCGTGGAAAGTGATTTTGTGACTCTCCAATACATGCCCCACCATGTTTGCCATTTCTCCTCTAGTTATGTTGCTGGGTAGATATGCCTCGCTCAACACCTTGAATAAGGCATTCTTATATGCGTCAGAGCTTTGTAGAAGAGCCAAGATAGAAATCGAGGCTGGCGTTCAACTGATCAATGACCGAATACTCTTTGGCTTGTATCTTCCTCCAGAGATCATCAGGCCCAGTTTCAGTGACGGTTGGTCGTCCAGAGGCCTGCTTACTGGACTCGGCTAGGTATTATGGGGTATAAACCCTGCCGGTTCTTGTCATGCCATGTGCAGCAATTACTTCTCTAGATTTGGTTTTCCCTTTCCTTCTTGCCTCGGCGGTGTAATCCCATGGTATGGCCTTCGTATGGAACAGTGTACGGATGTCATGGCCACGGAAATGGGCACCGTTGCCTTAGATGGTAACACAACCACTTCGAATGGTACAGGTGTCTTTGGAGACCCAAACTCGACCTCAATAGGTCCTGGCGTCTTTGCAGAAGAAGGTGCTTCGAACTCAAGTGGTATGGACATGTCTACTTCAGCTTTTCAGAAGGCTGGATCTGGACCACAATCGGATTAGGTGTGACTATTGGTTCCTTTGGCTCGTCACCTTCAGTGATCAATCTGATCGATCCTTTGGGGTCCCAATCGTCCTCTATCTCAATCATGTGAATGCCTCCATCTTTGTGGACAAGTAGAGGGTTATTGCGGACATTCGGAGTTGGCTCCTTTGCTACGATGATCTTGTTGTCAATCAAAGCTTGGATCTTATCCTTCAGAGAGCGGCACTCATCGATGGTATGCCCCTTCATTCCGGAATGGTATGCACAAGTTTTGTTTTGGTTGACCCATTTGGAGGGGTTTTCAGGGTTTACGGCAGGGATAGGGGTGATATAACCAGCAGCTTTGAGCCTTTCATACAGCTAGTCGATAGGTTTGGCAATGGAGGTATACTGTTTGGGGGATCTGCGGTCGAAGTTTGGTCGGGGTCTAGGAAAGTTTTGGCGGGTGGGAAGTGGTTGATAGTGAGAGGGTTGAGTATTGTAGGTTTGGTAGACATGTGCGAGTTGGGAATATCTGGGTGAAGTGGGCTGATATGTGGGAGGTGGAGGTGATTGGTAAGCAGATGGTAGGGTTTGGTAAGAGGGCGAGGGTGCTTGGTAATTTGGGGTAGGTTGATATATGAGTGGAGGTATTGGGTAGGTTTGGTATTCGATTGGGGATTTTGTTCTCTGTGCAACAATCACGGCGCCCACGTCCCTTTTCTTGGACGTGCCACCACACTGTAGAGCCTTGTTGGTGGCTTGCAAAGCTTCAAAGTTAGCGACCATACCACTTTTGATACCTTCCTAGATCCTTTCCCCTAGCTTGATGATTCGGAAAATTTCTGGCTTTCAATCAGCATTAACCTTTCATAGTACTGTGGGTATTGAGCTCGGATGAAAAACCTGTTCATTTGTTCTTCTTCTAAAGCCGGTCTGACCTTAGCAGCTTTTGATCTCTAACGAGTAGCATACTCGCCGAATGTCTCTGTCCATCCTTTGGCATCTTCTGGCTGAGCAAACATGTCGGGCATGTAGTTCATTCACCTTGGTTGATGTAAGGCTATATGATCGTCCCAGTCTCTCCGCTGAATCTCTTTACGATATTCACCCCTTTGGAGATGCTCCATGAGCCAGAGATGGAGTAGCAAGTTGCAGCCTTCGAAGTGTGGGGCTCCTTGTTGACACTTTTCCAAGGATCGGTACATTTCTGCAACGATCATGGGCACTATGCTAAAGGGTTGTCCACTAATTCCCTCCATTAAGGTTTTAGTGACCATAGCTAGCCTAGTGTGAATCCTTGCTATCTTCATAGGAAACTATCATCCCCAAGAAGCAGAACATAAAGACAAAGACCCTTATGTGGATATGCCCCAGTGAGGTGAGGGCGAATTCATTTGGTAAGTGCGGTAGGACTTACTATGGTCGTACCTTTCGTACAGATAGTCAAAAGGAATGTAGGAATCCTTTAAATAGGTCAAGTCTGTGTTTTTCTTTAGTCCCATCATTTTGAGAAAACCCCTACCCTTGCGATTTTCCGGCATAAGTAAACCCGGAGTCTCCCACAGAATACTAGCTAATCCTCCTATTTTCTCGAGCAGAGGTGTCATCTCAATCTCCCCGAAGTGAAACACAGACCTATCACAGTCCCAGAACAGAGTAGCAGCTTCTATGATTTTGTTGTTGGGTTGGACCTCCAGGAGAGAAGGAAAATTTCCTAGGTATTTTCGGACAACAGCCTGATCACTGGAGTGAAGATCCTTCCACCAGCTTAGCAACCTTGGGTGGATGTTGGTGACCATGCCAAATCTGAGGACTTCGTGCCTCATTTTTGCAAAACAAATTGTTAGACCCTTACCCCGCCGGACTCGACTATCTAAACCAATAATTAGCATAAGCAGCATTTAGTTCTCCAAATAAATGCACAGAATATGGTAATGTCCGTTTGGGTTCCTAGGAAACCTAGTGGACTTTGGACAAGGCTGTCTTAAAGAGTCATTATGTGGACAACATAACTGACTCGGCTAGGTTTTGACAGTGATGCATGCACAATTGAACAGAGTAGGGTTTCTATAAGGTATTAGACTGGTATCCTTGAGCGGACAACTCAAGAGGGAAAGGCACGGAACTATCGACTACACCGTTGATAGACTGGTTTTACCGCAAATACGCCTTTGCAAATTTAGGGGGTAATGATATCGGAAGGGTGCAACCACTCATTATAAGCATTTCTATGGTATTTTGTTTGGCACGAGTGGAATATGATATTGAATATGCAGTTACAAGTTGTCATGTATTTGCACGTCATAAAGTAATAATTAAAATAATTGCTCATAATTACAACAATATTAAAGGAAAGCATTAATGAAAAGAAACAAAGAGCCAAGTCAGTTTCGTAATAGAAGAGAAATAAAGACATTAAATAAAGGCAATAAAGAAGCAGTAAAGTCACAAATAATATGAGATGGTAAAATCCTAAAAGAAGTATCCCCAGCAGAGTCGCCGTGCTGTCACGCCCCATTGTTCTCGCGAAATCGGGCTGTGACATTTGGGAGGTCAACTCGTTCCCTTTTGGGAATTGGGTTTTGGAATTTAAGAGTCGTGACATAATGATTAAGTGCATTAGGACACTAAGAATGGTTTGAGTTTGAATAACCAGAGTTTGGGTAAGGGCTAGAAATTATCTTGAGGGGAAGGTGTTAGGCACCCCTCAAGATCCACTAGTATGGTTCCCGACCATGTTACAATTGTGACTTCACATAATCAAGTAAGCAATTAGGGGCTCAAATAGAGGGGCTTGCATATAATATGGCAAATAAATTGAAGACTTTTGAGGAACAGTAAAGAGGGCAGAAATTTATGAAAGATTTAAGCAATTCTAAAGAAAGCAGATAAAGACAGGTAAAGAGAGGAGGTCCTAGGTTTCTGATTAATATGGATCACGTCAATGCAATACCCGGTAATCACTCCTCAAAAGAGGGGTTACACGTGGTATTAGCGCATCGGTCATCATATCCATATGTACCCTTCCCACCCCGTTAAGGTATTAAAGTGTAGAATGGTGTCGTTACTTATTGCATGCTAGTACCCGCCCCAATCCTCTTAGCCTCAGAGGCATTGAGACTACTAGTCCTAAAGGGAAAGGGGATTTGGCTTTTACGGTTTAAAGGACAAAATCTAGGGAGACAAACAAAACACATAGAGTAAATATGGGAAAACACATAACATTTAAAGGCTCAAACATGCCTCCTTATTTAAAGAAACAAATTGTTTAGCATGACTTGCATGTACTGGTTATGGTCTAAATTAAATTAAAGCGTAGGATAAGCTGATTCATCACATATTTCTCAGATGAGGAGTCCGAATTAGCCTTCCCTGGTTGTAATTTATCAAAGACTGATGCAGTTAATTAATTACCTAATGGTTTGCCTAAGTGAGACCTATAGGCATGATATCTAACAATGCTTACTCCGATTTTAAAGAAGGCTTATTGATTGTAGAAAACACATAAGTTCTGGATGTTAAACGACATTAATACTGATTTTAGACTTGTAGATGAAATAAACAAATCAGATTCAACTTGTTACTCCTATAGGCATAATTTCTAGGCGTTGTTGATTCTAAGACGATTATAAAGTGCAGGAGTCCTATAGACATGGTATCTAGAATGGAATTTATTATTACTTAACCTATAACTGTTTCTAATGATAGATGTAAAATGTAGAAGTGCCGAAGACCTATAGTCATGATTTCTATATGCAGAAGTGCAGAAACTTATAGGCAAGATTTCTATATGATATGCTAAAGTGTAGAAAACCTATAGACATGATCTCTACATATGCAGAGGTGGAGAAAAACCTACAGACATGATTTCTATATGATATGTAGAAGTGCAGAAACTTGTAAATAGTAACGCCTATGAGCATGTTGTCTACCCTTTGCATATATAAGTGACCCTCCCCTTTTCACTAGAACCCCATAAGTTATTACAACATATTACAGACCAGAAAGAATTAAGAAAATTAAAATTACATCAGAAATTAAGCTACAACCAAGGAGCCTAATTCAGACTCAAGGTCTAACAATATGAGGTGAACCAACTTCCAGTATCAGGTTTCCAAAGCTTTTTCTCATATTTGGGGTGTATCAAAGTTCCCAAAAGTCACAGAGGTCTCCGGACAATGCTTACATCCCAAACACATTGCAGAATTAAGAGCATAGTGCAGTGTGGAAATGACAGCCCTCAGATGTCCAAGTTCATAGGGAACTCAAGGTCCCAAAGCAAGGCTCATAAGAGAGGGACAGAACTTAGAATCTAAGAGAGAGTGTAAGTGCACAAGGGGGGAACCAGGGAGAGCCATGGCAGGCTAGTGGTCATGCCCAACAATCAGGAGTGCTGGCACACCCCTAACTAGACTATTAGCAACATTTTGAGAGTTGAGATCCATTGAGGATCAGGTTCAGACCTAAGCAACAATTTGGATGTTGTTAGGCCAATGAACCTTAACTCAAACACATAGAAGGGAGTGGGGGTATAGGGAGTTCATAACAAACAGCAGATGCGAAGAGAGAGTAGCATATTCAATACAGAACATGAACAACAAAGTAGACAGGAGTGTAGCAACTGTAAAATAAACACATAGGGATGGTGCTAAAATCGAAATTAAGGCATACCGGTTTAAGGAAAACAAATAAGTGAAAGCTGAAGTCATGTAAACCAAATTGCAAGCAAACAGTACAAAAGATCTCAAAAGAGAGTAGCATATTGAAAGAGTATTGTAATTGAGAGGTGTGTGTGTAAAGTGTTGAATTCGAAGTGTTGAATTGAAGGTTCAAGGTGTCTAAGTGCAGAAGGGTCGTGCCCCTTTTATAGTGCAGAAAACAAGTAAGAAAAGGTAAGGAAGAGTTTGCAATCAATCACACATAATCTCCCTTCAGTTAAGGGATTCTGATTTCAAACGGGTCGAAGACAATTAAGGAAAGAATTGGATTAAAATCTTTTCCAAAGTAGTACTAGAAGGGCAAATACATAGAAACTATTTAAGGAAAGAGTTTGATAGCAACACAGTTTGTGCAAATAAGGAAAGACAATCAATCATCAGCTAGTAAAAATTAGAAATTGAGTTTTGGTATGAATGAATCTAATCAGAAAAGGTGAAGAAAGGTTTAATTAAAGAAAATCAGTAACAATCAATCGAACCTTATTAAAAGGAATTTTGAATCAATCACAAATTGGCAAAATCTCTTTTGAAGGAAGAATTCCTCATATATAAAGCATACAGACATGTCAAATAAGAAAGAACTGTCATGCTAATTAGAAATAATCTAGCATAGAAAAGTTCAGAGTCACAAGCAAAGAGGCTCAAATTCAGTACATAGAGTCAGACTTAGTTCGAGAGAATCCAGGGTTCCATAATAGAACCCTAGTCCAACCATAAGATCAATCTCGCCAAAAACCCCAAATCCTAGGGTTTTCAACTCTAATAAGATGTATAGACGAGAAGACAAATAACTGAAACAGGCTCAAAAGTCACTTTCAGAGGCTCATGAGAAAACAAACAGGTAAAATAGCAGGTTCGAAACAAACATAGTGAAAAAGCTGATTTGAAGCATAAGGAACATGTTTTAAGAAAAGCTTGGAACTTAAACAAGTTTAGAAGACAAAGAGGTAGCATAAACTTAAGGAAACAGTAGATGAAACGTGTTTAGAAAGAACTCAAACAAAATCCAGAAGAAGGCAAATAAGAACTAAGAGCTTAGTAGAAATTACAGTAAAGGTACACAGGGTTAAACAAACACATAAGATAAACGTGTGAAAGCATAATATAGAAACCAGTAGAAGAAAGAATGGAGCACAGTAGAAGAATATGCATAATAAGGCAAACCTAAGAACACAGGAGAAGGACACGCGAGGTAGAAAAAAGAACATAAAAACAAAGCATAGACAGATTTACACAAAGAAAAGAAGAAGAGGAGTTAGAAAACTTTTTAAAACTTTTTTCAGAAATCCTAAATCGAAGAGAAACAAATTTTGAAAGAGAAGATTGTAGAAAATGTTTTAAAATTCCAGTAGAACGCAGATATAGCATAGATCTAAGAGAACAACCAGAGAAAACCTCAAATAGCTTAGGGTTTCAGAGAAACCCAAGAAATGAGAAAGGCTTGGAAGAAAATCTGATCCTAAGTCGAAAAGACTCATATTGCTTGAACACGCCGGAATAATGGCCGAAGAAGCCATAGATCTATAGATCTGAGAAGGATCTGAAGAGAGCCATCGAATTCAGGCCTCGAAACTTTGAACAACCATGGTTTGATGGTGGAGAGGGGTGAGTACAAACCATCCATGGCCTAAGAAGCTAAGGATTCCGGTGGAAACATGGTAGAATAAGGTGGGAGATGGCTAGGGTTTCAGAGAGCATGAGAGTGTTTTGAGAAAGAAGGGTTTCAAGGCGGCGATCAGGTGAGAATGAGGGAGATTAGGGTAGTTGATAAGGTTTAATTATGGAAGGGCGAGTCTTGGCCGTTGATCTTAAGTGATCAACGACCAGATTTAAGTGGTAGGTAGGGAACGGGTTGGGTTGTTTGTAATTAGGTCGTGGGTTGGATCCAGATTGAAACTGGGTTGGTTTTAATTTGGGTGGAATTGGGGTCAAATTGAGGTTCAAATTGAAAGGAAATGAGGCTGTAATTGAAATAGAAATAGGCTAAATGTTAAATAGCCTATTTTCCTCTTTTATTTTATAAAAATTGTGAAAAAGACTTTAAAAACAAATTAAAAGTACTGACCCAACTAATAACGCATAAATATTGATTTAAAATATTGAAACCAATTTTACAATTATAGAAATGCTATTAATCTTAAAATAGGTTATAATTGCAATTTTATTCAATTTAGTCGTTTAAATACCTAATAAATTTGTAAAAATGTACAAAAATTATCTTAACTATATTTTGGTATAAATATGGGAATAAAATAAATTATTCACCAAAATTGATGATTTTGGGAATAATTATGGATTTTGTACTGCTAAAATGGATAGTAAATTGATTTTAAAAACTCTTCAAAAGATTGGAAAAATACTAAAACACTTGAGTATGCTTATGTATGCATATATATGCTATTTTTAAAGTATTTTGTATATAAAAATACATAGGGAAAAATTGGGTATCAACATGAGGCACCCAGACTCTCGTTGCTCGCACACTTGAGCAGGTTGTGCAGGGACTCTAGACACCGGGGCACCTCCAGCCCAGCCGGTTGCACCAGCTCAAGAGTATGTGATACCAGTTATGCCGGACAATGAGCAGCGTCGACTAGAGAGGTTTGGCAGACATCATCCTCCGACTTTCAGGGGTGCTGAGGGCGATGCCCAGGGTTTCTTGGATAAGTGCCAGAGGATGCTTCGTACAACGGGTATTCTAGAGACCAGTGGTGTAGCTTTTACCACCTTTCAGTTTTTTTGGGTTGTCTTCACTTGGTGGGAGGCGTATGAGACGTGTAGGCCTGTTGGTGCAGTGCCCCTTACCTAGCAGCAGTTCTCTATTCTCTTTCTAGAGAAGTATGTGCCATAGTCTCGCCGAGAGGAGCTGGGTAGGCAGTTCGAGCTGTTGCATCAGGGAGAGATGACTGTGACATAGTATGATATGCGGTTATCTAAGTTAGCTCGTCATGCGGTCTGGTTGGTTCCGATAGATAGAGAGAGGAATAAGAGGTTTATTGATGGTCTCACTTATCAGCTTCATATTCTCAAGACTAGGGAGAGGGTGACAGGTGCTACTTTTGAGGAGGTTGTTAACATCGACCGTTAGATTGAGTCGGTTCGCTACCAGGAGCGAGAGGAGAGGGAGTCCAAGAGGCCTCGAGGATTTGGTAGCTTTAGTAGTGCTCCTTCGAGTGGTCAGTTCCAGCAAGGCAGAGGCCGTCCATTCAGGCAGGCTCGGTCAGCTCGCCCAGGTTATTGTGGGGCATCATCGGGTCATGGTTCTCACAGTTTGCATTAGGGCCACTCATCACTCAGTGCCCTTCCTGCCTAGAGTTCGTCCCGTGCTCCATCAATTCAGGGTTCTTCCATGCCAGGTCCTTATACTGGTCATTCCAGTGCCAGAGGTTCCCTTCAGTCCCTATCTCCAACACCAGGGAGTTGTTATGAGTGTAGAGAGTTTGGGTATATAAGGAGGCAATGTCCTCATCTTCATGATGGTCCATCTCAGCAGATGGTTCAGCCCTCGACTTCAGCTCTAGTTACTTCACCACCAACCTAGCTAGCTAGGGGTGGAGGTCAGTCAGCTAGGGGTCTCCCTAGAGGGGGAGGTCGATCAGGTGGTGGTCAGGCTCGTTTCTATGCCCTCCCAAGTAGACTAGATGCTTCTGCTTTAGATGTCGTGTTTCAGGTATTGTTTCAGTCTGCCACAGAGATGCCTCTGTATTATTTGATCCTGGTTCCACCTTTTCTTATGTGTCATCATACTTTTCCCGTTATCTGGATACGTCCCGTGAGTCTCTTGTTTCACCTTTTTATGTATCTACTCTAGTGGGCGATACTGTTGTGGTAGACCATGTGTACCGATCGTATGTGGTAACTATTAGGGGTCTGGGGACCCGAATGGATCTTTTATTATTGTGTATGATGGATTTTGATGTCATTTTGGTCATGGATTGGCTATCTCTGTGGCGTGCTATTCTGGACTGTCACGCCAAGACAGTCACATTTGCTACACTGGGTGTGCCACAGATCGGGTGGCGAGGTTTGACTGATTATGTTCCCAGTACAGTGATCTCATTCTTGAAGGCGTAGCGTATGGTTGGGAAGGGATGTCTTTCGTATCTAGCCTTTGTGAGGGATGTCAGTGCAGAGACTCCTAGTATTGATTTTGTGCCAATTGTAAGGGATTTTCCTGACGTGTTTCTTGCAGACCTATCGGGCGTGCCACCGGACATGGATATTGATTTTTGTATTGACATGGTGCCGGGCACTCAGCCCATTTCCATTCTGCCGTATTGTATGGCACCATCGGAGTTGAAAGAGTTAAATGAGCAGTTTCAGGAACTCCTTGATAAGGGGTTCATTCGGCATAGTGTCACCTTGGGGTACACCGGTTCTATTTGTGAAGAAGAAGGATGTCACTATGAGGATGTGCATTGATTATAGGCAATTAAATAAAGTAAAAGTTAAGAACAATTACCTTTTGCCTCGCACTGATGATTTATTCAACCAGCTTCAGGGAGGGAGAGTGTTCTCCAAGATTGATCTCTGTTCAGGTTATCACCAGTTGAAGATCAGGGACTCGGATATTCTTAAGACAGCTTTCAGGACCCGATATGGTCATTGTGAGTTCTTGGTGATGTATTTTGGGCTGACCAATGCCCCAGCAGTGTTCATGCATTAGATAAACAGCGTGTTCCGGCCTTATCTCGATTCATTTGCCATAGTCTTCATTGATGATATTCTGGTGTATTCGAGTAGTCAAGAGGAGCACGCGGAGCATTTGAGAGTGGTGTTGCAGAGATTGAAGGAGGACAAAATTTATGAAAAATTCTCCAAGTGTGAGTTTTGGCTCGGTTCAATGGCTTTCTTAGGGCACGTGGTGTCCAGCAAGGGTATTCAGGCTGATATGAAGAAAATAGAGGCAGTTTAGAGTTGGCCCAGACTGTCCTGAGCCACAAAGATTCGTAGCTTTCTTGGTTTGACAAACTATTATCGTCGGTTTATTCAGGGATTCTTATTTATCGCATCACCCTTGACCAAGTTGACTCAGAAGGGTGCTTCATTTGTATGGTCAGACGAGTGTGAGCAAAGCTTTCAAAAGCTCAAGGTAGCTTTGACCACATCTCCAGTGCTAGTTTTGCCATCAGCTTCAGGTTCATATACCTTGTATTGTGGTGCTTCAAGGGTTGGTATTGTTGTGTATTGATGCAGGAGGGCAGAGTGACCGCTTATGCTTCTTGTCAGTTGAAGCCCTATGAGAAGAACTACCCCGTTCGTGATTTGGAGTTGGCTGCCATTGTCCACGCGTTGAAGATTTGGAGGCATTACTTGTATGGTGGGTCTTGTGAGGTGTTTACTGATCATCGTAGCCTCCAGCCCTTGTTCAAATAGAAGGATCTCAATTTGAGGCAGCGGAGGTGGTTGGAGTTGCTTAAGGATTATGATATCACTATAATGTACCATCCGAGGAAGGCCAATGTGGTGGCCGATGCTTTGAGCCAAAAGGCAGTGAGTATGGGGAGTTTGGCATATATTTCAGTTGGGAGAGACCTCTTGCAGTGGACGTTCAGACCTTGGCCAATCGGTTCGTGAGGCTAGATGTTTCGGAGCCCAGTCGGGTATTGGCTTGCGTGGTTTCTTGGTCTTCCTTAAATGATAGCATCAGAGAGCGCCAATATGATGATCCACATTTGCTTGTCCTTAAGGACATAGTTCAGCATGACGATGCCAGAGATGTGACTATTGGTGATGATGGGGTGTTGAGGGTGTAGGTTCGGATTTGTGTGCCCAATGTAGATAGGCTTCGGGAGTTGATTCTGGAGGAGTCTCATAGCTCGCGTATTCTATTCATCCGGGTGTCGCGATGATGTATCATGATTTTAGGCAGCATTATTGGTGGAGAAGAATGAAGAAAAACATTGTGGGATTTGTAGCTCGGTGTCTCAATTGTCAGTAGGTGAAATATGAACATCAGAGACCGGGTAGCTTGCTTCAGCGGATGGATATTCCAGAGTAGAAGTGGGAAAGGATCGATATGGACCTTGTGGTTGGACTTTGAGAAAGTTTGATGCAATTTGGGTGATTGTGGATCGGCTGACCAAGTCCACACACTTCATTCCTGTGTGTACTACCTATTCTTCAGAGCAGTTAGCAGAGATCTATATCCGGGAGATTGTTCGTTTGCATGGTGTCCAAGTTTCCGTCATTTCAGATAGGGGCACTCAGTTTACTTCATAGTTTTAGTGGTCTATGCAGCGAGAGTTGGGTACTCAAGTTGAGTTGAGCATAACTTTTCATCCTCAGACGGACAGGCAGTCCAAGCGCACTATTCAGATACTGGAGGACATGTTATGTGCTTGTGTCATTGATATCGGAGGGTCATGTGATCAGTTTCTTCTGCTTGCATAGTTTTCTTATAACATCAGCTACTAGTCGAGTATTCAGATGGCTCCATTTGAGGCTTTGTATAGGAGACGGCGTAGATCTCTAGTTAGTTGGTTTGAGCCGGGTGAGGCTAGGCAATTGGTGACATACTTGGTGCAGGATGCTTTAGACAAGGTAAAAGTGATTCAGGAGAGGCTTCGTACAACGCAGTCGAGACAAAAGAGTTATGCTTACAGGAAGGTTCGGGATGTGTCCAACATGGTTGGCGAGAAGGTTCTGTTGAAGGTTTCACCCATAAAGGGTGCTATGAGATTTGGGAAGAAAGGGAAATTGAGTCCTCGGTTCATTGCACCTTCTGTGGTACTTCAGAGGATTGAGGAGGTGGCTTATGAGCTTGATTTTCCACCCATCTTGTCGAGTGTGCATCTAGTATTTCATGTTTCTATGCCCCGGGAGTATATTAGGGATCTGTCTCATGTTTTGGATTTCAGTATGGAGCCAGTATCTATTTTGGGTCGTCAGGTTCGAAAGTTGAGGTAAAAGGATATAGCTTCAGTGAAAGTGGAGTGGAGTGGTTGGCCTGTGGATGAGGCTACCTGCGAGACCGAGCGGGAGATGTGGAGCAAATATCCTCACCTGTTTGAGGCTTCAGGTATGTTTCTTGACTCGTTTGAGGATGAATATTTGTTTAAGTTGGGGAGGATATGACGACCCGGTCAGTCGTCTCATGAGTTACCGCTCTGTTTCTCCCATTTCTGCTTCTTATTGCTTTGTCTATCGGTTCTATATGTGATTGGGTTGGTTGGCTCGGGTTCGGAAAGGATTTGGTAAGGTTTGAGACAGTTAGTCTCTTTTGAGGAAGCTTAAGTTGGAAAAATCAACTAGATGCTGACTTATGTTTTAGAGGGCTCGGATGTGAGTTTTGATGATTTAGATAGCTTCAGAGGTGATTTGGGACTTGGGACCGTGATCGAAATGAGTTTTGGAGGTCCGGAGTAGATTTAGGCTTGAATTGACGGAATTGGATTTTTGGCGATTCTCGGTTGATAGGTGAGATTTTGATGTAGGGTTCGAAATGGAATTCTGAGAGTTGCAGTAGTTCCGTTGTGTCATTTGGGAGGTGTGTGCAAAATTTCATGTCATTCAAACGTGGTTTGGTTGGGTATTTGATCAAAAGTGAAATTCGGAAGATTTTGATAACTTAGGCTTGAATCTGATGTGCTTTGGTTGATTCAGTGTTGTTTGAGGTGTTTTGAAGGTTGGTATAAGTTTGAATAAGGTTTTGGGTTATATTGGTGCTTTTGGTTGAGGTCCCGGGGGCCTCAGGGTGATTTCGGATGGTTGACGGGGAGTTTGAGATTTTGTTGAAGCTACAGATTTTTCTACTTTGGGTATTTCCGCACATGCACATTGGGGACCGCAGGTGCGATCTCGCAGATGTATGGAAATGAGCCGTATAAGCGGAATGAAGCTAGGGAGGCAGGAAACCGTAGAAGGGGTTAGTGGACCGCACATACGATGGCGCAAGTGCGGATGATGCATTGCAGATGCGGATCGGGGCAAAGTTAGTGAAAACCGCAAAAGTGGTTCTTTGGCCGCAAATGCGGTGCTGCAGAAGTAGTTATATGGCCACAGATGCGAAAATGCCTGGGACAGAAGGTATAAATTGTTTCTTTGCGAAGTTTTGCAAAGTTCTCCATTTTTGAAGACGGGAAAGAGGCTAAGGCAGTGGATTTCAAGAAAAATCAAAGGATATCAGTTGGGTAAGTTTCCTAAGCTTCATTATTTGGGTTAATGATCATTTTTTCATTGTTTAATCATGGTATTAGTGGAGATTAAGGAAGAAAAATTGGGGACTAGGGCTTGAGATTAAAAGACTTTAAAATGGGAATTTGAGGGGTCATTTGGACTCCGATTTCAATGTTCTTGATATGTATGGACTCGTGGGGGATAAGGATTCCGTTGATGTGATTTTTATCGAGTTTCGAGATGTGGGTCAGGGGGTCGGGTTTGGCCAATTATGAGATATTTGGTATAATTTGATTATTTTCGCTTAGGCTTCGTTCCCTTAGCATATTTTGACGCCGTGATTCTGATTTTGGATAGATTCGACGCGAGTGGAGACCGATTCGATGGGAAAAGGCATCGCGAAGTAGTATTTCACCAGTTTGAGGTAAGTAACCATTGTAAATCTGGAACTGAGGGTACAAAACCCCAGTATTTGACTTGTTTTGATAAATGCGGTGATGCACATGCTAGGTAACGAGCGTGTGGGCGTGTACCGGTAGGGATTGTGACTTGGTCTGTCCCGTAGCAACTATTAAGTCACATATTTGACTTGGAACCTTATGATATTCCATACTTTAGTCATTTATACTATATTATGGGTTGTATGCCATGTTTGGGGCCTTGTGCCGACCTATTGAGACCCTTAGGGGCATTTTT
Organism: Nicotiana sylvestris; assembly: GCF_000393655.2. Taxonomy (NCBI): domain Eukaryota; kingdom Viridiplantae; phylum Streptophyta; class Magnoliopsida; order Solanales; family Solanaceae; genus Nicotiana; species Nicotiana sylvestris. The sequence continues at coordinate 25,852,721 of NC_091067.1, read as the reverse complement.
ACTGTTTTTCCTCAGTCTTCTTGTTAAAAGCATATCCTCAGTCACGTTTTTACCTATTTATTGTGTAAAACTGGTTTTATCACTCTACTTTTAAATGTGAGGACTATTTGGACTAAGTTCCCTAATTTCTACTGTTGTGCCCGAGAGGCTGTGAGGTTAATGACTGAGAGAGGTTGAGAACCTAATGGTGAGGATATTTATATATGTACGAATTATGGATCGGGTTGCACGCCGCAGCGATACTTATATGGATCGGACTGCATGCCGCAGTATATATATATATATATATATATATATATATTGGGTCGTGCTGCGCGCCACAGCGATGGGACGCTTGGGTTGTAGGAGTCCTTCCGGAGTCATCCCCAGTGAGCGTAGTCGACTATAAACTATGGATCGGGCTGCACGCCACAGCGGTTTCTATGATTATTACTATTATGAGATATTAATGAGCCTGAGTGCTGAGATTGTGTACTAAGTAAAGAGAGCTGAGTCACGAGTGACTTAGAGGCTGCCCGAGAAGCCATATTCCGAGTGATACCTTGCCCGAGAGGCCCAGCTATGATATTTCCACTGATTTCACCCTTCTTTAAAAATAAGCCTCTGTTGAAAAGTTGTTAAGTATATGATTTCAAGTATTTAAACTGAAATTGATGATTTTTTGACGAAACTGGTTTAAACTGTGGAATTTGATCTGATATACTGTTGTTTACTCCTTTATATGTTTTTAACTGCTCGTCACTGCTTTTAGACCTTATTTACTTTAGTTACTTACTGAGTTGGCATACTCACGTTACTCCATGCATCTTGTGTGTAGATCCAGGTGCCCGAGCGGCAGACTGAGAGTCCTCAGCTTATCCAGAGTTTGCCGGAGATTGCAAGGTAGTTGCATGGTGTCCGCAGCCCTGCTTCCTCCTTCCTATCTTGTTCTTTTCCACATTTTTAGACTTATGATGTATTAGACAGTCAGTTATATATTTAGAGTCTCTAGACTTGTGACACCAGATGTTTGGGTTGTTTTGCCTTATGTTTTATTAGTTTGCACATTTAGTTGTTTTAAACACTTATTATGAAAATTTGGTATTTAAATACGTGTTAGAATATGGCTTATTAAAATAAAAAGGGTTGTGATTACATGTTCGGGTTGGCTTGCCTAGTAATGTGATAGGCGCCATCACGACCGGTATTTGGGGTCGTGACACCAATTACCCACATAATTAAGAATTATCTCAAATTACATAAAATTCTTCTAATTTTTAATATAGTTTATACTTCATACTATCATGGTCATAATGTACCTTGTATGGTACTAGTCCATAAATATCGATTATTATTGCTCGGCCCGTATTTTATCCCAAATCGACAACCTTCAACAAAACTCATTTTCTTCAATTTGTGTACCCTTTATCCTTCATGGCACTTACTTATCGCTTTTTATAAATACTATAAATATGTTAACCTCAATATAATCTTATCCCCAAGTCTATGTCAATTAATTGAAGACAAAACTTTAACGTACGAGAAACGCGAGATATAACATTCTTCCCCCCATAGAAACATTCGTCCTCGAATGTTTACTCTTAGATACCTTGGAAAGATTTTTTTCTTGCCAGAGTCCCCTCCGTACACTAGACTAAAACCAACTCGTACGCAGCCAGAAAACATACCATACATGCCACACTTGGCCTCACATATATAAATTTGGAACGTCAGAAACAAGAGCTTACCTGAGGACCTACTGGCCTGATTAAGCCTGTGCTGAGGTATCCCATCTTGAGCCATATCTTCAGTTTGAAATAGGTGGTGTTATTTAGACGTCATTTCTTCCTTCGCTTCACACGTCATCTCTTCCATATTCTTGCTTCTCCATAAGACCTTCACGAAGGCTACCTCCTTATTCTATAACTTGCGGATTTGTCGGTCTAGGATTGCAACCGGAATTTCCTCGTATGACAAGTCTTCGGTGTGTATATCGTCCGTGAGCACCATTCAGGTAGGATCACCAATGCAATTCCGTAACATAGTTACATGAAAAACCGGATGGACGGACTCTAATTCTGAGGGCAATTCTAACTCATAAGCTACTTGGCCCGCTCTCCAAATAATCCAATAAGGCCCAATATATCGTGGGCTAAGTTTGCCTTTCTTTCCAAACCTCATCAACCATTCATAGGTGACACCTTTAGATATACCCATTCATTAACTTCAAACTCTAAGTTTCGTCGTCGTACGTCAGAATATGACTTCTGACAACTCTAAGTTGTCAACAGTCGCCCCCGGATAAGCATTACTTTTTCTATGGCCTACAGAACCAGGTCTGCCCCATGTAATCCAGATTCTCCAATATCAAACCATCCTATAGGAGATCTGCACTTATGCCAGCCCATGCAAAGGCTCATATGGAGCCATCTGGATACTTAAGTGGTAACTGTTCTTATATGCAAACTCGATAAGAGGTAGACGTTCATCCCAACTTCTTTTAAAATCCAACAAACATGCTCGTAACATATCCTCGAGCGTCTGAATTGTGTGCTCGGCTTGTCCATAAATTTTTGGATGAAAAGATGTGCTAAGATTCACCTGAGTTCCTAGACCTCTCTGAAATGACCTCCAAAAATATGCAGTAAACTGGGCCCTACAGTCAGATAGAATAGATACGGGTACTCCGTGTAGTCGCACTATCTCCTTAATATATAATTTTGCATAATCTTTTTTTTATATGTAGATCTAATAGGAAATGAGCTGATTTAATGAGCCTATCGACTATCACCCATATGGAATCGAACATACGATGAGAACGAGGTAAACCCGTGATAAAGTCCATGTTTATCGCCTACTATTTCCATGTTGGGATCTCTATGGTCTGCATTAGCCCTCTGGGCTTATGGTGCTCTATCTTTACCTACTGGCAACTAGGACACTGAGCGACATACTCAACAATGTTCTTCTTTATATCGTTCCACCAATATACTTCCTTAATGTCGTGATACATCTTCGTCGACACAGGGTGAATGGAGTACCACGAATAATGTGCCTTTAACATAATCTTGTCTCGTAGCCCTACTACATTTGGAACACAGAAACGAACTCTATATTTTAGAATCCCATCTCCCTTTATCTCTAACAATGGCTTCTTCTGCTGTGAAACTCGCTCTCTTAACTCGACCAACTCTAGGTCCTCTTATTGCCTCTCCTTTACCTCAACTATAATAGATGATTTTGCAGTATTTTGGAGTATAACTCCACCATCATCAGAGTTTACTAACTGAACCCCCAAATAACCCAATTTATGAATCTCTCTAGTTAAATGTCTTTTTTTGGCCCCTACATGTGCTATTCTACCCATAGATCGATGACTTAAGGCATCTGCTATAACATTAGCTTTCCCTTGATGGTAGAGAATGTTAACATCGTAATCTTTTAATAACTAAGCTATTGCCTTTGTTGCAAATTCAACTATTTTTGCTTGAAGATATATTGCAGGCTTTTATGATCTATGGATACATCAACATGAATACCATATAAATAATGCTGCCATATCTTAAGTGCATGGACAACCGCAGCTAACTCGAGGTCGTGGGTCAGATAGTTCCATTCATGCTTCCTTAACTGCCTTGAAGCATACGCAATTACCTTCCCATGTTGCATCAGGACACATCCTAACCCGACACCTGAGGCATCACAATACATGGCATAACCATCTGGACCCTCTGGAAGTGATAGAACTGGCGCTGAGGTCAACCTGTTCTTAAGCTCTTGGAAACTCTGCTCACATGTCTCTATCCACTGAATATGGAGCATAATAAGGAAATTGGCATGCCCATGTTTTAACAAAGACACTTCCTCAATTAGATTGGCAAATTGTAATAAGCAATATTTTATGGGTCATCGGCGTTACCTTTCTCTAAATCATAAATGGAGGAATAATAAGGAGTCATTCGATGGAACAAAAGAGCGAAGGCTCCCACCAAGAGAGCGTTCTGGTATTGAGATAATTAATCAATTAAAGGTCTTGAAGGGATACGATTAACAAAGGATCCAAATAAATAGATCAAAATATCACATAATGCTCGAAAGGATAATTGGAACAAGAAGTATTTTTTTTTGAACTTCCGCATTGGAAATCTTTTTGTTGCGGCATAATTTGGATGTTATGCATATTGAGAAGAACATATGTGATAAAATATTGGGGACTATGTTGAATTCCAAAGGAAAGACCAAGGAAACAATTAGAATTCGACTAGATATATAAGAAATGAACATTAGGCCGGAACTGACCCAATCAAAAAAGGGGAAAAATACGAAGTTCCAATCGCATGTTACACATTGTCTCCTGAATAAAAGCACAAGTTATGCCTTTTCTTAAAGAATTTTATTTCCAATATTAATTTTCATCTAATATTTCTCAATGTGTGAACATGAAAGATCACAAGATTTCTGGCTTAAAGAGTCATAATTGTCATGTTTTTCTACAGTATCTACATCCACATGCACTTCGTGGTATGTCATCCAAAGAAGTGTTTGAACCACTTATTGAGTTATATTTATTTTTTAATGTCCTTGGATCAAAGGAATTAAGTGTCATGACCCCAACCCGGACTCGGTCGTGATGGCGCCTCTCGTGAAGACAAGGCCAGCCGACACTTCCTGTTTTCCAATTATTAACAGTTAAACATTTAAGATATGGTCTAAACATGACAAAATAAATTTGAAATAACAACGATAACATAAATACGTGGAAGAACACACATACACAGCCCGATACCGGGGTGTCACTAGTCATGAGCATCTATGAGTCATAATACAAGTTTGCTAAATCTATAAGCTAGTACAAATGTCTGAAAAGAAATAGAAATGATAAAGGGGGAGAAACACGGGACTGCAGACGTCAAGCAGCTATCTCATGGACTCTGATATCTACCAGGAGTTCTCAACTCACACTAGCAGGATCCGCAATGCCTGAATCTGCACACAGGGGTGTAGAGAGTAAAGTGAGTACTCCAATTCAGTGAGTAACAAATGTAAATAAAGACTGAAAACAAGAAATCATGTAAGTTACAAAGCATTCTATAATGAAGTAGTAAAACAATTAAATCAGTAAGCCCGTGAAAGATAGGTAAAACTCATTAACTCAAACGTAGTTTCATGAAAAGCCTTTTTCAATAATTAATTAGGTAATTGACAATCAATTATGAAAAGTAAACACATAAAGGTTCGCCCCTCAGGCATAGTATCAATAAATCCGCCCCTCGGGCAACATCTCAGAATAGTACCAGCCCCTCGGGCAATCACATAGAACAATACCATCCCCTCAGGCTCAATCTCACATCACAATGGGTACACGCGCTCACTGGGGGTGTACAGACTCCTGGAGGGGCCCCTAATGGCCCAAGCGCAATATCCTCCCCGTGGCATCATCACTAGGCCCTCGACCTCATATCAATCAAGCCACATTTTGGCGTACATATCTCAGGCCCTCGGCCTCATAATTAGTATCAAATATTTCCTCACAACATAGGCACTCGGCCTTACTCAGTCAAAATCCTGACAAGCCACTCGGGCAATAGTAAAACATGATTCTCAGCCAAAAAAAATATCATTTAAAAGATCATGTTAGTGTTAAAATAGAGTAAACATGGCTGAGTATGACATCAGTAAAATATCACATGACTGAGTTCAAGTATAAAGTCAAAACAGTAAGGAAATACCAGTAAAAATCCCCAAAGGGTTCAAATAGTTGGCACAAGGCCCAAATATGGCATTCACCCCAAATCATGATCATAGCAAATAGATTTCAGTCAAATACGTGGCAAAATAGTCATTCGGGAGGGACTAAATTACAATCCCCAACAGTGCATGACCCCACGCTCGTCATTAAGCGTGTGTGTCACCTCAATATAGCACTACAATGTGCAATCCGGGATTTCAAATCCTCAGAACATCATTTACAATCATTACTCACCTCGAACCGGCTAAATCTATAGATTGCGATGCCTTTTCCCCTCGAATCGTCCACCACACACGTCGAATCTATCCAAAATCAGAACGAGGACGTCAAAATATGCTAAGGGAACGAAGCCCAAATGAAAACAATCAATAAAGGGCACAAATCCCGAAATTACCAAAACTCGATCCCCGGGTCCATATCTCAGAATTCGATAAATTTTTACATTAATAGGTTCCTTATCTCCCCCACGAGTTCATACATATCAAAAGTTCTCAAATTCGACCCCAAATGGTCCTTCAAATCAACAATTAAAGGCCTAAGTTTCCAAGCCCTAGTTTTCCCAATTTTAACCTTTGATTTTCATAATTTCTAGCTTTAATCCATGAAATAATAGCATAGGAACGAGTTTTAGGTCCGAATTTCTTACCTCAATGAAGTTCTCTTGAAATACCTCTTTCAAATCACCCAAAAAGCTCCCAAGCCAAAGTCAAAAATGGTGAAATAACTCAAATTCGCGAAATGAAATAACTTATATGTTATGCCGGTGTCTTTCCGCATCTGCGGTACCATATTTGCGGTCATTATTCCACTTCTGCAGAACTCACTTAACCGGCCACATCTGCATCTGCGATCATCCGTCTGCATTTGCGGTCCCCAAATCGCAGGTGCGAAAACACCAGAAGCAGCAATTTCAGCAGCTGCAATAACATCTCAACTTCTCCGTTAACCACCCGAAATCACTCTGAGGCCCCTGGGACCTCAACAAAAAGCACAAACATATCCTAATTCCTTATTCAAACTTTTTCCAATAATCAAAACACCTCAAACAATATCAAATTACCCAAAACATATTCGGATTCAAGCCAAACTTTCTAAAATCTTCTGAATTTTGATTATGATCAAAAACCCAACCAAACCACGTCTGAATGACCTGAAATTTTGCGCACACATACCAGAAGATACAGAGGAACTATTGCAACTCTCAGAATTCCATTCCGACCCCTATATCAAAATCTTGCCTATCAACCGGAAATCGCCAAAATATCAACTTCGCTAATTTAAGCCTAAATCTACTACGAACCTCCAAAATTCATTCCGATCACGCTCCTAAGACACAAATCACCTCCCGAAACTAGCCGAACCATCAGAACTCACATCCGAACCCTCTAACACATAAGTCAATATCCGGTTGACTTTTCAAACTTAAACTCACTCTAAAGAGACTAAGTGTCTCAAACCTTGCCAAATCCTTTTCGGATTCGATCCGACCAACCCGATACCACAAAATACGGATAACAAAGCATAAAGAAGCAGAAATGGGGGAAACAGAGCGGTAACTCATGAGACGACAGGCCGGGTCGTCACATTAATGAGGGAAGAGTTGGATCAAATTGAAGCCCAAATTCCTCCAACTCTTTGCAAGTTAGAAAAAGTATTCCCTCCTTTATTTTTTGATGTCATAGTGCACTTGCTTATTTATTTAGCGAATGAAGCTAAGATTGTTGGGCCTATTCATTACCGGTGGATGTATCATGTGGAGAGATGACTATATTTTTTGAAATCTCTTATTGGTAATAGGGCTTGTCCATAAGTGTCTATTGCAGAGGGATACATTACAATTGAATGCATGACCTTATGCTAAAGGTATTTGCATAAAATTGACACAAAGTTCAATCGGCCTGGACGTTATTTCTGGTCCCTGAAGTTATTTAAGGATCATATTACAACTAGTTGTTAATACCTTTAAAGGACCAGTATTAGTCTTGTCACCAAACATATTTAGGGACCAGATGTCAAAGCCATCATTAATAACCTTTAACAACAGAGGATCTAGCGACCAGTGACGACCTGTTTTAACTGGTCGCTATATATGTTCTAGGACAAGAATTAGGCTTTTAGGGACAATATTTCTCATCTCTAGAAGTCATTTTTCATGTAATGCACGTACGCAAGTCATATATCATCAAATTAAGCTACGAGAGCTCTTGGAACAACAAAAAAAAGAGACTAGTACATAAAACAATCTATTGGGCCATCAGAAAAAGCTTCTAATTAAGCGTAAACAAGAGAAACTAAAGAAAAAATTCAAATATAAATGAGTCATTCTTTTTTGAATGGATTAATAAGAAAACTGTGTCACATAAATTGTAACAGATGGAGTACTACTCAAGGCATCTACAAGAGAAATCCAAATTAATTGAATTGATCGCAAATCTCATTAGTGTGTTGTTGAGAAAAATATATATTTAGCAAAATAAATAATCACAATAACACCGATCCACAATAGGATCCAAATTATGTTGAATGCTAAACCTCATCTACTCTGCTAAAAAAATCTACACCTTTTTTGAGAATCAGAAGCATAACATAGGATCCAGTACTCGCAAATGGAGAGTATAATTACTGAGTTCAACCTATCAACTCAGTGTTTTCGACATGCAAATTATATGCATAATATAAGAACGTAAATATTAAATCCATAAAATTAAAATCCTAAAGTCGTGTTTGATAGGATTATTCACTTGACCAAATGGACTAAAAAGGAATGCAAGATCTATATGCAATAGACTTTAGCGTTTTTCACCTTTTAATTCAAATATTTTTACACTGTATCAAATGGATCTGACTCTTATAACTAGATCTTACCTGGCTCTAGTTATAAAATATAGAAATTAGAATAATTTGGACATCAAAACTAAATTCATCAAGCATAGATGTTTATTAGAAAAGAAACTACGAAATTTTATTAAATTAAAACATACATTAGAATAAATCCATCCGGAAATATATCAGTAATGAATCATTTGAATTTCCATCTTTCATATTTTTCTTTTTATGTAGAAATTAAGCTAAGCACATTTGCAGTGGCACACATGCTTATTTTCCTCTAATTTGCAAGCTCCTCCGAGCTCACAGTCACTGACACAGAACGTCCAACATTTGCCATCATCTTCTGGATTATCATCTACACCAGGTACACATGAACCAAGTTCTGGGTGATCCATGCAACATTTTGCTGCATCAGCTATATTCTTGCAACCTATAAAATAACAAGAAGATATTATATGTGTAAATATACACATGTATGTATGCACGTACATACATATCTGGATTTGTTCTATCTAATGTTTAAAATTTCTTAAACAGCCTTATTATTTAAAGATGTACATGATCTTGTGCTTGAATTATAAGATTTTCTCAGCCCTTTGAATAAAGAAACTTTAGCTCTAAATGAATACAAATTCCTGCATTCTAATATCACTTGAATTACAAAAAAAAAATGAGAGCATCATAACTAAGCACTTTTTATTTTGCAAACCAAAGATCTATTCCATAAAAGAATTAAAAATAAAGTATAAAATAACATTGAGATATTAAAAGGAACAAACAAAAGTACCTATAGAAAGTATAAGGAGTGTAAAAAGAAGAACCGAAACATTCTTGATTTCCATGCTTATTGAACAATTAATTTTCAAAGTTGGGTATATCAATCATATTGAGAGCATCCTATTAATTTATAGTGCTAGAAATGACCACAGGTCTTTAAATTTTATATTATATGCATCCATATTAGATTAGTATCATAATTAACTAGCTTATAAAAAAAGTAGTGCTGATTTGCTTCCATCTTACGAAAAAAGATAAGGTAATAGACTGGAATATTTAGTGAAATGCAAGGAATGATATACTATCTCATAATATTATTTCCATATTGGTCCTAATATTTGAGGATTACAATCATATGTTATTTAAAAACCTACTTGGTTAATATGAAAGCATATTATGATCATGTAAGTATTGTCATATCTCCTTTTTACCACTCCAGAAAGGGGTATTATGGGAGTTTTTTCCAATTAAAATGAAAATCAAAACGGGACTATTATTTAAGATCAGAATCTCCACTTTGTATAATTTATAGTATCCCAAGTCACCCGTTTAGAATGCCGAATCGAGGAAATTGACTCTTATTTATGGTCTGCGAACACAGAAATCTGGGTAAGGAATTCTGTTAACCCGGGAGAAGGTGTTAGGCATTCCTGAGTTCCGTGGTTTTGGCACGGTCGCTTTGATCATATTTGGCTTAATCAAATTGTCTAATTACTAAATTTTAGAACCTATGTGCATTAGCCGCTTTAAATTAAGAAATTATCTTAAAACAGGTCATGCGTACGTGTACCCATTTGTTTGGAGCGTCAAAAATCATGTCACACGAACGTGTCTACAATTAATAACGCTTTATTATTGTTAAGAAGGTTTAGTACGCATACTCCGATTTTGTTTTTAGAATCGTAATCATGTCACGCGAACGTATCCATAATCACGACGATATATTAAATGTGCCTAATGCAAACAACGAGGTTTATAAATATTAAAGGCCTAAGTATGCTCCTAACGATTCATTATTTGGAAGAGATGAAATGATATAACACCTATTCAATATTCAAATATTCTTTGACTTTACTAACACCAAGAAAGACAATTTCTATTCTACAATTAAACTAAATCTAAACTTTAATTTTCCTTTGGCTATATTGTTCAACAACATATAATTCATGTAAATCTTAACCAACTGATATGAACAAAATCAACCAAACATAATTCATGTAAGTATTAACCAATGATATGAACAAAACCAACCAAACATAAATCATGAATCTCAGAATCATACACCTCACATAACATTTCAAGTTTAGAAGAAGACATGAAGAACAAAGAATTAAAAGAATCGGACCTCATAGGAAGCTTTCTTCAAAACTAGATAAGATGATTTGAGGGAGTACAATTGAATCCTATAATTTAAGCCCTAACAACGAGCAAATCATAACACGAACGAACCACAACTATCAATCGAAGAGCTCAAACCCGAACACCTCAAACTCGGTGTTTGACACAAGATTGAACCTATGCGAGTATTAGCAGGTTTAACAGCCAGTGGATGATTGTGCTCCTTCACCAATTTAGTACAACCCACTTTCCAGATTGTTCTTTCTTCACTATTATCATTGCCTTACATCCTTCCCTAATTGCTCTGCACTTCCTTTGTCCATTCTGATTTTGTCTACTTTTACTGAAACCCTCTTTATTACACACAAGTCGGCGCCACATCAACTTCCCATTACGCATAGATCGACGAAATGCATCTACTCTCATTACAAATCCAAATGTATCGCATATGTGCTATAGTATGCTTTAGCAGCTTCTTCTGATTCAAATTCCTTACCCACATAAGGTTCCAAATTCGAACGCCCTTCAGCTTCAACACCATTTCTGGTCAACTCCTTCCCACTAGAACTCTCTACCATTGCCCCATCATCTGCTATAGTATTGTTTTCATCCACGACATAATGTTCCATATTCAAACGCCCTTCAGCTTCAACACCATTTGTGGTCAACTCCTTTCTACTTGAACTCTCAACCATCTCCGCATCATCTATTGCATAATTGTTTTCATCCATAGTACAATATACAGATCGAAAATCCAATTGTCACTGATAAATGTGATGTTTCTGGTTAGAGACTCGAGCAAGTTGTGTGCACTTCAGTGTATTGGTCGCCAGTTTTCGGCCAGTTCTGGTGCTAAGGGAGCGACGAGTTAGAGGATGGTTGATGGCGGGCTGGTTGTTGTGAGGTTCAGGGGTGTTTGGTTAAGAAGAAGCCATTGAAATGGGCTTTTCTTCTCTGATGAAGAAGAAGAAGATGAGATCCAGAACGGGAGGGGGGAGGGTCGTTTCTCTTTGCTGAAGTAGATACAGAACGGTTTGTTTCTCGATTTTGGAGTTTGTATTGATGAGGGTATTCTCTTTGTTTTTTTAGAAGGGAGGTCCTAAAAGAAGCTGTGTTTGATATGCTTAGGAAGATGAAGTTCTAGGGGGGGGGGGTCTCGTAAAAACGGCGCTCCTCAGGTCTTAGAGTGTAGGGTCCTTTTAAGCTTCTTTTTATGGTTTTAGGGGTATTGGGCTTGGGTTGTTATGAGCTAAGTCCAAAAATTAGGCCTAAAAATAGGTTGTTTGAGCCCAAATTTTATTCTTTCTCCGTGAACAATACTGAAATACTACCTTATTTACTAATTAATTCTACTTAAATAAAATAACTGTTAAAATAAGATTAACCGTTAAAATAAACCTATTTTTTGGTATTTTAAAATATTACAATTCTTTTTATTTTTTTTAGTTTTACGAAAAGTAATAAACTAAAAGCAACTAAAAAGAAGAAAATATTTTTGTAATTTTCATTATTTTATAAAATAAAGTAAAAGAGCCAAAACTAATTGAAATATCGATATTAGGCCTAATCTAAATATTTTACGATAAAATGGGTGAAATCTCGGGGAGGGTTAAAAATCACATGTCTACAGCTGCCCCTTTTTGACTGGGAATGCGAAGAGTTTTCAGACAAAGAATAACTAGATAGGTTTTTTGACCCGACCCTTATTTAAGGAGACCAAAAACTAAGAGAAAGGAGAATGTGACCGAGCCCTGGTATCTGAGCTGCCTACATATCCTTGGCTATAAAGGAATCAGGCCACGTGTAGTTCAGAAGTGAGTAAGATGATGGAGTATACCGAGGTGGAGAGCCGATCAAGGTGCCGTTCCGTCGAGGTTCCGGTCCGCGATCATGTTATTACATCAAAAACAAAAAATGAAAAAGACAAACTAAGCATGTCAACTATGAGTTATAAGATTCCTATCTATAAGTTTTCTGAAGCTTGATCTTGAGTCTTGAATGGTTCTTCATGCAGACATTGGATTTGAACCTTGACGCTTGCTAGTTGCAGGTGCTAGTTCATTCTTTTCCAGCTATTCGGATCAAAACTGGCCACCACACCATGCTTATGACTTTAGTCATGTCTTGAGCAGCTCACATCTTTTATCAACTTCTGCATTTGGATTCACTTCTTGCCTTTTTTTATTCTGGATTGTGATTAACTTCTGTTGACCACCTCGGACTGTTGACTCGCATTCTTTCCACGAGTTTCTTTTGTTGCTGACTTGAATTGCATTCTAAAGTGAATTCCCTTGTTTTCCAGTTGGGTGTCTGATTGTCAGAACTTGAGCTATCTTCCTTTGAAACTTGAACCGTTTTGGCTTGTCCTCCAGGTGGGTGCCTAATTGTTGAACTTTGAATTGTCTTCTTTAGAAACTACTTTCCCTTGAAACTTGAACTGTCTTCCATTGTTCTCCAAGTGGGCACCTGATTGCTGAAACTTTTTGTGTTCCTTCGAAACGGCTTTCCCTTGAAACTTGAACTGTCTTCCCTTGAAACTTGAACTGTCTTCCCTTGTTCTCCAGGTGGGCATCTGATTGCTGAACTTGAATTGCTTTTCTTTGAGACTTAATCTACTTTCCCTTGTTCTCCAGGTGGGCGCCGAACTACTGAACTTGACCCGCTTTCCCTTGAAACTTGCGATGCTTTCCCTTGTTCTACAGGAGGGTGCCTGATTGCTGAAATTGAATCGCTTTCCTTTGAAACTGCTTTCCCTTGAACTTGAACTGTCTTCCCTTGTTTTCCAAGTGGGTGCCTGATTGTTGAACTTGAACTGCTTTTCCCTGATAATTAAGTTGATTTCCCTTGTTCTCCAGGTGGGCGCCTGATTGCTGAAACTTGAACTGCTTTCCTTTGAAACTGCTTTCCCTTGAACTTGAACTATCTTCCCTTGTTCTCCAGGTGAGGGCTTGATTGCTGAACTTGAACTGTTTTTCCCTGAAACTTAAGCTGATTTCCCTTGTTCTCCAGATGGGCACCTGATTGCTGAAACTCGAACTGATTTTTCTTGAAACTTCAACTGCTTTCCCTTGTTGTCTAGGTGGGCACCTGATTGCTGAACTTGAACCGCTTTTCCCTAAAACTTGAGCTACTTTCCCTTGTTCTCCAGGTAGGCGCCTGATTGCTGAACTTGAACTGTCTTCCTTTGAAACTTGAGTTGTTTTCCCTTGTTCTCCAAGTGGGCACCTGATTGTTGAACTTGAACCGCTTTCCTTTGAAACTACTTTCCCTTAGAACCTGAACTATCTCCCCTTGTTCTACAGGTGGGCGCCTGATTGCTGAACTTGAAATGCTTTCACTAGTTCTCTAGGTGGGCTCCTGATTCCTGAACTTGACCTGTCTTTACCTGAAACGTGAACTGCTTTCCCTTGATCTCCAGGTGGGCGCCTGATTGCTGAACTTGACCTGTTCTTCCCTGAAACTTGAACTACTTTCCCTTGTTCTCCAGGTGGGCGCCTGATTGCTGAACTTGACCTGCTTTTCCTTGAAACTCGAATAAGTTTACCTTGTTTTCTAGGTGGGCGCCTGACTGCTGGACTTGACCCATCTCCTCTTGTTACTTGAAACTGTTTTCCCTTGAAGCTTGAACCATTTTCCCTTTTTCTCCAGGTCGGTGCTTGATTGCTGAGCTTGACCCACTTTCCTTTGAACTTCTGCCGTCTTCCCTTTATTCTCCAGGTGGGCGCCTGATTGCAACAAAACAGACAAAACAAAAGCAATTTTTCTGTCCCAATTTGATATTGGGAACATCTGTGAGTGTTAACCGATTCTTGTTATCAAAATAAGCTATAAGCTAAATTCCCTTATCCTGAAAAATTTCAAACCAAATGTCATCTCAAAAGTGAAAAACTTAAATGCTAAATTATACTTCCTAAAAGTGAAACTCTCGTAAGACCTTGTCACTTGCGAGGGTCTCAGAACTTACTAAATCCCATTATCCAGGAGGGTACTAGAAACTTACTGTCGAGCCTGTCTGGCACTTGCTTTCCTCACTGAGGGTTTCTTCGGAACAAACAAAATTTCCCGCCCCTGTTTCAATAAAAGAAATTTTGTGAGTTTAAACATGGTGGTTGGTTTGTGGCATTGACATTGAGGGCGATTGCTCCTTCACTTCCCATGATAACTATGATTTCAACTCGAAAGACCTTGCCTGTTTATTGACTGACCACTTTCTCTATCACCCTTATCAGTGAAAATACCTCTTATTCGTTAAAAACCAATACCATTCATCTGTTGCATTGTGCTCATGCATTGACATATACTGAACGTTTGTGTTTTACATGAATCCCAAAGCATGTCAATTGCCACTCACTCAGCGCGCATGCTGTTCTTTCCTGACTTAAACCACTAGCCTTGGCCTTGAGGTCTATTGCTCCTTCACTTACCATGATAACATTGATTTCCACATGGAAGACCTTGCTTTCATTGGTTAACCACTTTCTATGTCAACCTTATCACAGAAAATACCTTTGATCCGTTCACCCAATATTCTCGATCTGTTGCATTGTTCATGAATTGACATATACCAAACCTTTGTATTTTACATAAATCCCAAAACACGTTGATTGTTACAAACTCAGTGCGCATGCTATTCTTTCCTAACTTATGCTACTTTGATGTGCTAGCCAGATCCCGTTTTATGCAATTGGAAAGCTGATGGAAAATTTTGAAGTCATTTCTTAATTGTTCTGACCAAATAGACTCACGAAGAGGAAGTAAACAAGACAAAGGAACAGAGTAAAGGACAATGAAAAGAGATGATTCCTAACAAGAAAACTACAAAGTAGAAACTTATCAGATGTGGATACAAACTCTAATGACTATGACATGCACCTTTGGATTAAGTGGCCTAATCTGTCAAGCAAGTCTGATGTCAACTCTTGTTATACCCCTAAACCATGAAATTAGGCTTCAATGCTCCGATTATCCAATCTGATTCATGATCCTTATTCAACTTGTAGTGCCCGAAAGGTTTTCACCATCAAGCCTCTCTTATTTTTTTTCTCTCCCTCAACTCACCATTGCCTTATGGTGCCTGTGAAGGTTTTCACCAATAAAACTCTCTCATTTTGTTCTTTTCTTCTAATTTCCTCTGATTTTGCATAAGACAAGGCATTAACCATGATAAAAAAATCATATACTCTTGGCATGTCTAAACTCAGCACTCTCGAAGATTATCTGGGAGGTCTTTTTTGTACTATAATGTGGCTTTTGGACAGGGTTAGGAAGAAATGATAAAGGCTTAAAATAAATAAGATAACGAAGTTACTTTATTTACAACTTTTGGAATTCATTCTAAAAGCTTTGCCCTAAATTCTAAAACAAGAGAATTTGGTTCCTTTTTCTTTTCTTTTCTTTTGATGGAGTTACTAAGAAAGACTTCCCCACTCTCGACTTCGTGAGATTATGAAATATTTTATTTGGTATGACCGAACCGTAAGGCTACTTACGTATCGTGTGGTGACAATAATCAGGTCAAACGTAGTTCACAAGACTACTTTTTGTAACTATTTTCCTTTTTCTCTTTTTATTTTCTTTTTCCTTCTTTTATTTTTCTTTTTCCCTCTTTTTTTCTTTTTCTTTTTTTTCTTTATCTTTATTTTTTCTCCTTTTTTTAATTTTCCTTTTGGAATGAACTTTCTAGAATAAACCTAATGGGGACATGAACTTTTTTTCTTTTTTTGTATGACTTTAACTTGATTCCAAAAGAGAAAGGAGGTCAAAGAAATTAGTACAGGCTCAAAAGAGTATCAAATGGTATAAGTATTTAGGATAGTTGAAAGAGGGTCTCCCAGTCTCTAAGAACACCAAGTATAACACATGCAACTTGAAAATGAAAAATAAAGATTATGCGTAGCATTTCTTTTGCAACATAGGCATTGGTATCACTGATATGCCTTCCACTTTTTAGTGCCTTGTCAAGTACAGAACCCTCGTTGGATGACTCCCTCATTATAATGGATATCTTCCGTCAATTCGGAGAAAACTTTCTTGACTTTATCTTGTAACTTGAGATGCAATTTAACTCAAAGTTTCTTTCTTCAAATCATCCGGGATGCACTCTCCTTTATAAAATTCTTATCACCCTATTAACTTCCCAAATTATCTGCCCCAGTTTCACATAGTGTGGGCTTCAAATGATCTCAAAATGTCCAAATCTGCACTTATTTCCCTTAGTGTCCCTACCATCTTCAAAATTGCTTCATTGTTTCATGACTAAGCTAACTTTTAAGAACATGCCTAGAATTATGCGTGCATGTCATGTCACTAGAGTCAGCAGGAAAAGAACTATAAAAGGGAAAGAGAACTAAACACAGACTAGAAATAACAGAAAACAGGAAGTTGCATTAGACAGGTGGTAAAAGGGTCTGAACAACAAAAAAAGTAAAATAAGCTAGGGTTACAACCCTGGAACATAACCAGACAACACTAAACGAGCTACTACGACTAAACAAACTAAGCAAAATAAAACGATTTAAGGGTTTGAGTCACAAGACAATATCTGGATTACAACCCTAAAAATAACCCGGACAACAGAAATGACAACAAAATAAACCACCAAAACTCCTCCCCGGCTAACCAAGAAATGGAGCGTCTTTCCAGTTACCAAGCACAGCCACTGGGTTCCTAATCAATATTGCCAAGACCATTACCAATTTCAATATCATTAACTTCAGTCAGCAAGTTTCCAAGAAGATTCGCATGCTCCCTGTCACTGTCATTGATCACAATTACCCCTTCTTGAATCATTCTTTCTATTTCCCTTTTCAAAGTACGACAATCTTCAATGCTATGCCCTTGGACGTTAGAGTGGTACATCTATCGTATAGTAGGATCAAAACCCTTTGCATATGGGTCTGGAGTATAGCCGATGAGCGGTTCAATCAGGCCAGAATGCTTTAACTTTTCAAACAAGCTTGTGTAGGACTCCCCGATTGGCGTGAAACTATTTCTTTGCCCCATCCCTGCCCCTATTTTCTAGAGTTGTTGGATGCTCGAAAATGTTGTGGAGGCAAAAGTGCATTATGCGGTGCTGGTGCTCGCCATGAGGAATGACCTAGTGGTTGAACAGATGACCGAACATTGTTTGGAGGATAATACTAGGGTGAATTATTTGGAGCTCGGGGATGTTCACGGGGTCGGTATTGAGGCTAAAAGCGTTTAGAAGGAATGCCCCCCGGATCTTGTCATTGGAGGGACTCATAAACATCTTTTCTATCAATGGGAGGACTATCCCGAGCAACTTGTCCGTTCCATCTGAGCCAAAATTCCCTAAAACATTCCTTGGGTTTATTTTCCATCTGAGATAGGGAGGAGCTGTCTAGGACAATGTCTATATTGTACTGAAAGTGTCACACAAAATCATGAGCCATGTCATCCCAAGTATGCCACTTACCGACATCTTGATGAGTATTCCATTCCAAAGCTGCCCCAGTCGGGCTCTCACTGAAATATGCCATAAGCAACTCATCTTTCCCGCCAACACTTCTTATTCTACTGCAATAACCCCTCAGATGGGCTACTGGATCTCCATGCCCATCATACAAATTAATCTTTGGCATCTTAATCCTTTTTAGCTTTCTAGATATCTCATCTTTCTCCACTTAGTAGGCTTTGTAGTCTCACCGGGAGGTTCAAAATGAGGAGCATAAGAGTATGGACCCGAGACCTTGAAAATTAGTTTTGGAGCATAGTGTTGGGCCTCCAGAATTTGGAACACAGTCTCGCCAGAGGATCGAGGAAAGGTAGTAGGTGGATGAGCTACAAAAACATGAGTGATCAAAGGAGCGGGATATGAGGTGGTTCTGGGGGTGGAGTATGAAAAGATTGTGAGGAGATATCCTGGACTTGTGACAGTAGCGGAATGGTGACAAAGCTTTCAGTGTAGTTAGTGGAAACTGATGGTGGAGGACGCCCACTAATCCAAGCTTGGTATATTTCGGCCATCTGTCCTTTCAACCTTAAGACCTCTTCATTCAACTCAAATTATGATTCAACAACTCCTTTAAACGGATCAATAACTCCTGTGTCCAAGTCTTTGCTAGCCATGACTATCTTGCTCTTTGACCTTATGTTGTATGGATGAGTTACTTAAGAACCACAAACCAACCACCCTTCTGCTTAGTGAAGATAACAAAAGGAATAAAATGGGGTCATCCTGTTAGCATTAGGGCAATTAACAACTAAAAATATCACATTGCGTGCAATGCACCTAGCAACAATTAACGATTTTAACATGACTTCGAGGGTCACAAGGGCACTTGGCATCATCCCAATTTTGTTCATTTCAATCTTCTCTTTTCTTTTCTTTTCTAGCACTTCTTGGGTTACTCATTTTCCTTCCCTTTGTTTTTTTCCTGATTATCACTCTTTTTTTTCCTCTCATTTCTCACGTCCCACAACTTCATCCTCTTTTTTTTTCTTTTTTTAAAAATAAAAAATAAAAAAATAATTCGATCGAACCGTATGTAGGTTGCCTACGTATCATGATGCCGCATGAATCAGATCTTTGCGTAGTTTGGGAATAAAGGAAACAAACTAATGTTCTCTCTCTTTTTTACATTAATGACTACTCTGACGAGAAAACGGAAATAAAAGAAACAAATCTCTCTTTTTTTAAATTTTTTAGACTTAATGTTCTATAACCTATTCTAAACTCAAGCTTAACGGATATGTTTTTTCTTTTTTTTTTTCTTATTGAAACAAATACTCTATTAAGGAAAAATTCTAGAAGAGAAAAATATTTTTGACTTTTCTTTAGGAAGGAAATCCAAAAATAAACCCAAAGAAATATATTTTGATTTTCGTTTGATATCCTGAATGAAAGACTTTGAACCAAGAAATAAAAAAGATTAAAAAATATTTTTGGATTTCAGTTTGATTACCTAAGGGAGAAACTCTGTAGATAAACCAAAGATAAAGTACGTTTTCTTTTTCTTCTATGTACAATGTCCTAAAGTTCTAGTAAAAATAAAAGAATTTTTTTTTAAGTCATTTTTCATCAATTTCACAAAGAAGAACCTCAAAAGAAAATCTTTTTGGATTTTTGGAATTAGTATCTTAAAGAAAACTTTTAAAGATGTCACGACCCCAAACCGGACCCGGTCGTGATGGCATCTCTCGTGAAGACAAGGCCAGCCGATACAATTCCCAAATTCGTTTCAACAATTTTAATAAGTCATTTTAAGTTTAAATCAGATATTGCATAACATAAGTTTAAATGAACAGTGCAAAAATAGATACATCCCGACATCGGGGTGTCATAAGTCACGAGCATTTACTAAGGTCTAAAATACAATGGAAATTCTAGAAATACTAAATAGTCTAATGAAATCAAGAGGGAGTAAAGCAGTGCTGTGGACGTCGGGCAGCTACCTCGCTAAACTCCAATAACTCTGCCTCAGCTAAACCAATACCCGATAACTGATGCAGAAATACCTGAATCTGCACAAAAAGGTGCAAGGAGTAAAGTGAGTACTCCAACTTAGTGAGTAATAATCATAAATAAAAACTGAGTGATAAGAAATCACGAAAAGTACATGAACATGCTATATAGGAGCAGTACAAAACCAGTAGGAAAAGCAATGAAGCTGTGAAATCTCTTAAAGCATCTTAGCTCAGTTTAAACTTCTTTAAAAATACCTTTTTAGCAGTTAAGCAATTAAATGCAAAGCAACTAGAACAGATAAGCATAGAAAATTCGCCCCTCGGGCACAAATACCAACAGAACAGCCCCTCGGGCAACAACATGGAACAACACTAGCCCCTCGGGATATATCTCACATCACAATGGGTACCCGCGCTCACTGGGGTTATGCAGACTCCTGGAGGGGCCCCTTACGGCCCAAGCGCAATATCAAGCCATCTCGTGGCATCATCTCTAGGCTCTCGGCCTCATATCAACAAGTCACCCCGTAGCATACATATCCCAAGCCCTCGACCTCATAATCAAAATTAGTGTATCATCATTGCGTCGTGTAGCCCGACCCAAAAGTATCCTCACAATACAGGCCCTCGGCCTTACTCAGTCAAAAATCACATAAGCCACTCGGGCAACAGTAAAACATGATATTCAGCCCAAAATATTATTTAAAATATCATTTCAAGTGTTAAAGCAGAGTAAACATGGTTGCGTTTTGAATAGGTTGCCTTTTGTAATTCTCTTGAAGGTGACAAATGCTTTGTATAGCTCTGGTATTCCAATTATTTCTTCTCCGTCATGGGTATATACTGTGCTGAGTAGTCCGTAGTTGTAACATGTTTTTACTAGGTTTGCTTTTGTTTTTGGCTGGGCTATAAGCCTATTATATCCCTGTAGTTTTTGGGTTACATAATCTTGTGTTGGATCTGTAGTAGTTGTTGATCTAGGGTTTAGGTTCAGAAATGTCTGGATTTTATATATATTCTCAATATATGTTTGAGTAATATGGTTATATACCTTTTTGTTGTGGTGTAGGCTATTAGCATAGGTTGAAGTTTGTGGGGCTATAACTATTGCTTCTCTTGGCTTTTTTGATGTAAATGGCTTATCAAATACGGTATTTAGGTTTACATTGATATGTGGTTTTTTGCTAACTTGTTTGCTTGTACCTGCAGCTGTATATAAAGCAACTGTGTTATGGGTTTTTTGGAGTTTCCCAACGTCTCCTTCTACCTCTGGAAGTTTAGAGTCTTCCGATCGACTTAGCTCCGCATTTTTATAGTCATGCTGCTGACTTTCTAGCTGTTGTAATCTTTTTCCCATACTCTCCATCTGTAAGGATAGAGTAGTAAGGATTGTAAATATGTCTTTTGATTCTTGGCTTTCATCTGTTTGGGTACCTTTGTCTTGATAGGTAGTCTGCAATAACATTCTTGTCAGTTCGTATTACTTCAATTGTAAATGTAAAATTTTGTATATTTAATACAAGTCTCCTTATTTCCTTTGTAGTTACTGAATCCTGTACTTTCCGAGTTATCCACCATTTTACTTGTGTATTATCTGTTCTTACTATAAATTTGTTATAAACAATATATGGCTCAAATGCTAACAAACATTTATATAATCCAAATAGTTCTTTCCTATTTATTTCCCATTTTAATTGTGGTTCCGTGTATGATCCGGAATAATATCTACAATGGTGTTCAATTTTTTCATTATCATATTTATATTTTAGAACTCCTCCGTAGCTGTGATCACTAGAATCAGTTTCTACAATATATGTAAATTGTTTCTTTTCATCTGGAAAATATAGTTTTGGTAATTTTTTACACATATTTTTTATCTTCTGTATATGTATTTTATCTTTTTCGTCAAAATGATATTCTATGTCCTTTTTTAATTTTTTCTGTAATGGTTTTAAGTTTTCTGCTAATTTAGGAATATATTCTCTTACTTGGTTAACCAATCCTAAAAATGATTGTAACTTCTTTTTTGTATCAAGTGTTTCATTCAAGTTAATTATTTTTTGTACTACATGGGTTTGCATTTTTATTCCGTTTTTATCTATTTGTATACCTAAAAATTCTATTTGATTTTTCATTACTTCTGCTTTCTTTTTACTTAAACTTATTCCTGATATTTCTACAATGTGTATGAATTTTTCTAGTAGTTTTATATGTTCGTTCTCTGTTCTAGAATATAGCAATATATCATCTATATATATTATACAATTTTCTAATTGGTTGAAGTAATTATCCATAAAATGTTGATACCTACCTGGTGCATTTTTATATCCAAAAGGTAATACGTTCCATTCGTAAAATCCTTGTGGTACTGTGAATGCTGTTAACTTTTTAGATTCATCTTCTAGTTTTAAATGGTAAAATCCTGATTTACAGTCAAATTTACTAAAATAGTTATATCCTTGTATTTGTCTAATTTTTAGTATTTTATTTGGTATCGGATAATTATATGTTTTTGTTTTTGCATTTAAGTTTCTATAATCTATAACCATACGGCTTTTTCCTCTTTTTTGTTCACTATGCTTATTTACTATAAATGCTGGGCTAGTATGTTTACTATTACTTTCTTGTATGTAGTTATTATCTAATAATTCTTTTATATGCATTTTAAATTCTGTTAAATCATTAAAATTGTATTTTAAAGGTTTTTGTGTTATTATGCTATTTTCATCTATTAGTTCAATCTTTATTTTTGTTTGATGTTTTTCCCATCCTTGGAGTGGATTATCATTATATAGTAATTCTAGTTTATCTTGTAGTGGTTTTATCTTATTTATTGAGAAAATGATTATCTCTATATTATGGTTACTTTGTATTACATTTTCTAATTTTTGGGTAATCTTTTCACTTCCTTTAATCCAGGGTGTTGTTTTTCTTACTTTATTATTTACTCTTTTTGCTCCTAATTTTTGTTTACACGGGGTAGTAAACCACCAATGTGTTTTTGTTATAATATGTGGGTATAATTTATCTAAAAATGGCATTCCTAATAATATATCTTTATTTGTGAATTCGTAACTATATATTTCTTCTATGGTTAATATTTTATCCCATATTTGTATTTTTATATTTCTTGCTTTATATGTTATCATACTTCCTTCATTATTAAATCCTGTTACTACTATGGGAGTTTTTAGCTTTTCCCATTTACTTTCTGGTAAACAATTATGTCTACACATATTAGCTTCTGCTCCTGTATCCACCATAGGTGTATAATATCTATTATAATATCCTTCTACTATTATTTTGGAAAGTATGTATATCTTTGGCATTATATCAAAGTTCTTTTTATTATTATTTTCTTATTTTCATAACTTATTGTTAATTGCCTATCTTCTAATTTATATGGTTTGACTTTTTCTAACCATTTTATCCCTAGTGTAATATTTTTATCTCCTTGATATATTTTAAAATTTATTAATATTGGTATTCCTCCAATAATTAATTCTTTTTCAGTTGTTTCTTCGTTTTTTCTTAACGCTTTTGGTAGTTCTGAATTTTGTTGTTCTATTGTTACTATCTCTTGTTCTGGTATTAGTTCTCTTATAACATAATTCTCTTCCTGCCCTGTATTTATTAGTATTAAATATTTTCTTTGGTCCATTATTCCTGTTATATAATAATGATGTGGGTTTATTTCTTCTATTTTTTGTTCTATTAATTTTTGTGGAGTGGTATAATTTATTCTTTTTGATGTACTTCTTGATGTACTTCTTGATGATGTTTCTGGCATTTCATTATTTATTCGTTTTGATGTGCTTAATCTTTCTTTTACTATTTCTAAATCTTCATCCATGTCTATTTCTGTATAACTGTAATCATTGTTGTCTATAACTGATACTATTCTTTCGAATGGATTTTCTATTTTTATTTTATTTATTTTATTTTTAGCTGTTATCTTATGTTTCGTTGTTAAGACATATAGATTTTTACATCTTGCTGTGAATATTTTACTTCCTGGTGCTAATTCTATTCCAGACATTTTCCAGTATAATACTAATGATTTATCTATATTTTTATCATCTACTGCTACTGAATAGTTAGCACTTACTATAAATTTAAATTTTTGGTATATTAAGTTACCTCTTACAGCACTTATTATACTCTTTTCTATAGGTTGTACAATCCTATCATCTGCCAAGTATATTTCTATAGGGGTATCTATTCCTTCCCTAAAACATGCTTTTATTAGGATCTCCGTTCCTCCTAAGTGTACATATTTTATTGGATTTTTTGCTTTTATATCTTGTATTTCTTTATTTAGTAGTCTTTTATTTAAAATTGGTATTTGTGCTTTACCTTTGATGTATTTACAATCTATTATATGTTCTCTTTGGCTTACTACATAGTATTCTTCTTTTTGTCTTTTAAACCAATTCTTTATTGTTGGTACTTCTAATATTTTGTCTATACTTAGATCCAATTCTTTTCCTTTTATTTGTTCAAATATATTAGCGTCAAATATTATTTTTTGTTCTGAAGATTGTTCATCTTGGTGTTCTTCTTGTTGTATAATTTGTATATCTTTTTCAGTCATAATTTTCTTCATCTGACTCTTCTATATCCTTGTTTATTTCATTTTCAGAGAACTCATTTTCTGATATCTCATATATGCTGTCTTCACTGCTTAATTCATAATCTACATATTCTACTTGTGTATATTTATCATTATCTATCAATATTTCGGTAATTTGTTTCTTCTTTGGGTTTTTTGGTAATTTACAATCTTTGGCTAAGTGTCCTAGCTTTCCACAATTATAGCAAGTACATTCTGTTAGTTTTTTCTTTTTCCTATATGGTTTTTTATGTTTATAATTTTTTACATAATATCTTCTTCTTGGTTTCCTATATTTATACTTTGAATATTTTGATTTAAATTTCTTTTTCTTTCCTTCTTTTTTGTAATATTTATCTGTGCAGCCAAATTGGGGTGCTATTCTACTTTTGCAACATGCCAAATTTTTTACTAATATTTTTTCCATTTTCATGTTTTCTTTATATTTTTCACATAATTCTATAAACCAGTTTTGTAGAAATTTTATCCTTACTCCTAATGTATCTGCTAGTCCTGCTTCGTTCCAACTTTTTATTATTTTTGAGCTAAAGGGTTCTGGTAATTTTGTAAAATATAATTTTCTTATCTCTTTACTTTCATCTGGACTATATGTTCCTTTATAATAATAGTCTCTAAATGCACAAGTATATTCATCTATATAACACATATTACATATTGCTAATTTTGTCATTAAATTTCTATTTGTAATTTTTTCTTTATTTTGTTCTTCTACTTCTGTTGTCATACTACTAAATTCATTTCTTATTGCTATTTCATATTTATTTAAT
Organism: Nicotiana sylvestris; assembly: GCF_000393655.2. Classification (NCBI taxonomy): domain Eukaryota; kingdom Viridiplantae; phylum Streptophyta; class Magnoliopsida; order Solanales; family Solanaceae; genus Nicotiana; species Nicotiana sylvestris. The sequence continues at coordinate 25,827,223 of NC_091067.1, read as the reverse complement.
ATATCTGTAACTGTTGTTGTAGTTGTACCGTCAAGTTTTTTATTACTCCTTAATGTGTCTAAGCTTTCACTTGATAAATTTTGTAACCATAATTTTACAGTTCCTATTAATGTTCTTTCTATATATCCTGGTGTTTCCGTTATTGTTATTTTATTATCTATTAGTTGTTTTGAGATATATCCTATCCATAATTGTATTGTTTTATTTATATCTGCTACACAATCTAGATCTAAAAAATTATATTGTTCAGTTATCTGTCTTGGTGCCCATTTCTTATTTAACCTTTTATCCCATAATGTTTTGTTTCTGTCATATGCATCATAACTTACTCTGTAATAGGTTGGGTTTAATTGTTTTGGATTTTTTATTCCTGATATGCTTGGTTTATCTTCGTTCATATCTCCTGTATTTATTTCTGGGTTTATTTTTATCTTTTCTGTTTTTTCTATAAGTTCTGTGTATGTTTCACTTGTTTCTGAATAGTTTTCTCCTAGTTCTGTGTCTTTATCACTTTGGTCATTTATTTCGTTTATACTTATTTTTGATGGACTCTCCTGTACTTCTTCTAACTGTAATTTGAATCTTTCTATCTCATTTGTTAGTTTTAGTTCTTCTTCTTCTTCTTTACGTTTTTCCTTTTCTTTTAGTTTATTTGCATACATCTGTTTTAGCATCTCTAATTCTTTTTCTAATTCTGTTATTTTAGTGTTTTTTACTTCCTCTATCTGTTGTATTTTTTCTTTAGCTTGCTGTTGTATTTCTTTAATCTCTCGTTTTCTATCTATTTCTTCGTTTTCTTTTGTTATTCTAACCATGGCGGTTAAACTATCCTCTAGTTTTACAGTTTCTTTTTCTAACATTAAGTTTAGGTTATTTCCTATTTTTTTATATCTTCTTCCTAAGTTAGAAAATATTATTGTTATTTTTAATCCTTCTGGATTCTCATATGTTTTCTCTTCTAATGCGAATTCTTCTTTATTCATCTTTTATCCTTTAGATAACAAACATATTTATATTCTGTTTTAGATATTATATCGATTAATTTGGACAGCCTAGCTTTGTTTATTTTTGTGATACTTAAGTATTCATATTCTATATATAGTTTCTTTAGTTTCTTCCTAATTTTCTGCGATTTCTTAGTTGTTTCACTTTTTTGCGGGTTTGTACTATTAATTTCAGTGTTATTTTTCATGATTTGTTTCTTAAAATAAATGTTTATTTTTCATAGCTCTGATACCAATTTGGGGGGGGGTTGTTTGAGTTCATCTTATTTTTCATAGGATCTTTTTCATGTAGTTGTGGAATTAAATGCTTTTTCATGATTATCTGTAGCTAACGAAATTAACCTTGAAATTTCTTTTATATTTTCAAGTGTGTATTCTAAGTATTTAATATCTTTAGTTTTTTGATATTCTTCTATATTTTTTTCTAATATTATTTTGGACATATTTATATGTTTTAGAATTTCTAACCAGTACTTAAAATATTTGTAACTATCAATTTTTGATTTGTTCATATTAATACTGAGATGTATACCTGTTGATACATATATCCATGGTTTCTATATTTCTCAGTGTTATTTCTTTTCTGTGTTGATAACTTTCAAGTTTATCTTCATAAAATTCAATTTCATTTTCTATAGTTAGTAAAGCTTTATTACGTAATTTATTATATCTAATAATATCTTTGCAGGTTTTAATATTGTATTTAACACAATCTATTTTTCTATTTATGTTACTGAGGTTTTTAAGAAGTTTCCATTTCTGGGTATTATAGAATCTTATATAATGAAAAGTGTTATGTTTCATTTATAAAAAGATTTTATTAACTTGATATGTGATCATTAGTCTGAATATAAATCTAGTTCATATAGATCTAATATATCTATTTCATGTGATACAATTAGTTCCGTAAATGCTTGTTCCATTACATATATTATTTCAAAAGTAACTAAATATCAGAGCTATGAAAAATAAACATTTATATTAAGAAGCAAATCATGAAAAATAACACTGACATTAATAGTACAAACCCGCAAAACAGTGAAACAATCAAAATAACTAAGAAATCGCAGAAAATTAGGAAGAAACTAAAGAAACTATATATAGAATATGAATACTTGAGTATCACAAAAATAAACAAAGCTAGGCTGTCCAAATTAATCGATATAATCTAAAATAGAATATAAATATGTTTGTTATCTAAAGGATAAAAGATGAATAAAGAAGAATTCGCATTAGAAGATAAAACATATGAGAATCCAGAAGGATTAAAAATAACAATAATATTTTCTAACTTAGGAAGAAGATATAAAAAAATAGGAAATAACCTAAACTTAATGTTAGAAAAAGAAACTGTAAAACTAGAGGATAGTTTAACCGCCATGGTTAGAATAACAAAAGAAAACGAAGAAATAGATAGAAAACGAGAGATTAAAGAAATACAACAGCAAGCTAAAGAAAAAATACAACAGATAGAGGAAGTAAAAAACACTAAAATAACAGAATTAGAAAAAGAATTAGAGATGCTAAAACAGATGTATGCAAATAAACTAAAAGAAAAGGAAAAACGTAAAGAAGAAGAAGAAGAACTAAAACTAACAAATGAGATAGAAAGATTCAAATTACAGTTAGAAGAAGTACAGGAGAGTCCATCAAAAATAAGTATAAACGAAATAAATGACCAAAGTGATAAAGACACAGAACTAGGAGAAAACTATTCAGAAACAAGTGAAACATACACAGAACTTATAGAAAAAACAGAAAAGATAAAAATAAACCCAGAAATAAATACAGGAGATATGAACGAAGATAAACCAAGCATATCAGGAATAAAAAATCCAAAACAATTAAACCCAACCTATTACAGAGTAAGTTATGATGCATATGACAGAAACAAAACATTATGGGATAAAAGGTTAAATAAGAAATGGGCACCAAGACAGATAACTGAACAATATAATTTTTTAGATCTAGATTGTGTAGCAGATATAAATAAAACAATACAATTATGGATGGGATATATCTCAAAACAACTAATAGATAATAAAATAACAATAACGGAAACACCAGGATATATAGAAAGAACATTAATAGGAACTGTAAAATTATGGTTACAAAATTTATCAAGTGAAAGCTTAGACACATTAAGGAGTAATAAAAAACTTGACGGTACAACTACAACAACAGTTACAGATATATTAAATAAATATGAAATAGCAATAAGAAATGAATTTAGTAGTATGACAACAGAAGTAGAAGAACAAAATAAAGAAAAAATTACAAATAGAAATTTAATGACAAAATTAGCAATATGTAATATGTGTTATATAGATGAATATACTTGTGCATTTAGAGACTATTATTATAAAGGAACATATAGTCCAGATGAAAGTAAAGAGATAAGAAAATTATATTTTACAAAATTACCAGAACCCTTTAGCTCAAAAATAATAAAAAGTTGGAACGAAGCAGGACTAGCAGATACATTAGGAGTAAGGATAAAATTTCTACAAAACTGGTTTATAGAATTATGTGAAAAATATAAAGAAAACATGAAAATGGAAAAAATATTAGTAAAAAATTTGGCATGTTGCAAAAGTAGAATAGCACCCCAATTTGGCTGCACAGATAAATATTACAAAAAAGAAGGAAAGAAAAAGAAATTTAAATCAAAATATTCAAAGTATAAATATAGGAAACCAAGAAGAAGATATTATGTAAAAAATTATAAACATAAAAAACCATATAGGAAAAAGAAAAAACTAACAGAATGTACTTGCTATAATTGTGGAAAGCTAGGACACTTAGCCAAAGATTGTAAATTACCAAAAAACCCAAAGAAGAAACAAATTACCGAAATATTGATAGATAATGATAAATATACACAAGTAGAATATGTAGATTATGAATTAAGCAGTGAAGACAGCATATATGAGATATCAGAAAACGAGTTCTCTGAAAATGAAATAAACAAGGATATAGAAGAGTCAGATGAAGAAAATTATGACTGAAAAAGATATACAAATTATACAACAAGAAGAACACCAAGATGAACAATCTTCAGAACAAAAAATAATATTTGACGCTAATATATTTGAACAAATAAAAGGAAAAGAATTGGATCTAAGTATAGACAAAATATTAGAAGTACCAACAATAAAGAATTGGTTTAAAAGACAAAAAGAAGAATACTATGTAGTAAGCCAAAGAGAACATATAATAGATTGTAAATACATCAAAGGTAAAGCACAAATACCAATTTTAAATAAAAGACTACTAAATAAAGAAATACAAGATATAAAAGCAAAAAATCCAATAAAATATGTACACTTAGGAGGAACGGAGATCCTAATAAAAGCATGTTTTAGGGAAGGAATAGATACCCCTATAGAAATATACTTGGCAGATGATAGGATTGTACAACCTATAGAAAAGAGTATAATAAGTGCTGTAAGAGGTAACTTAATATACCAAAAATTTAAATTTATAGTAAGTGCTAACTATTCAGTAGCAGTAGATGATAAAAATATAGATAAATCATTAGTATTATACTGGAAAATGTCTGGAATAGAATTAGCACCAGGAAGTAAAATATTCACAGCAAGATGTAAAAATCTATATGTCTTAACAACGAAACATAAGATAACAGCTAAAAATAAAATAAATAAAATAAAAATAGAAAATCCATTCGAAAGAATAGTATCAGTTATAGACAACAATGATTACAGTTATACAGAAATAGACATGGATGAAGATTTAGAAATAGTAAAAGAAAGATTAAGCACATCAAAACGAATAAATAATGAAATGCCAGAAACATCATCAAGAAGTACATCAAGAAGTACATCAAAAAGAATAAATTATACCACTCCACAAAAATTAATAGAACAAAAAATAGAAGAAATAAACCCACATCATTATTATATAACAGGAATAATGGACCAAAGAAAATATTTAATACTAATAAATACAGGGCAGGAAGAGAATTATGTTATAAGAGAACTAATACCAGAACAAGAGATAGTAACAATAGAACAACAAAATTCAGAACTACCAAAAGCGTTAAGAAAAAACGAAGAAACAACTGAAAAAGAATTAATTATTGGAGGAATACCAATATTAATAAATTTTAAAATATATCAAGGAGATAAAAATATTACACTAGGGATAAAATGGTTAGAAAAAGTCAAACCATATAAATTAGAAGATAGGCAATTAACAATAAGTTATGAAAATAAGAAAATAATAATAAAAAGAACTTTGATATAATGCCAAAGATATACATACTTTCCAAAATAATAGTAGAAGGATATTATAATAGATATTATACACCTATGGTGGATACAGGAGCAGAAGCTAATATGTGTAGACATAATTGTTTACCAGAAAGTAAATGGGAAAAGCTAAAAACTCCCATAGTAGTAACAGGATTTAATAATGAAGGAAGTATGATAACATATAAAGCAAGAAATATAAAAATACAAATATGGGATAAAATATTAACCATAGAAGAAATATATAGTTACGAATTCACAAATAAAGATATATTATTAGGAATGCCATTTTTAGATAAATTATACCCACATATTATAACAAAAACACATTGGTGGTTTACTACCCCGTGTAAACAAAAATTAGGAGCAAAAAGAGTAAATAATAAAGTAAGAAAAACAACACCCTGGATTAAAGGAAGTGAAAAGATTACCCAAAAATTAGAAAATGTAATACAAAGTAACCATAATATAGAGATAATCATTTTCTCAATAAATAAGATAAAACCACTACAAGATAAACTAGAATTACTATATAATGATAATCCACTCCAAGGATGGGAAAAACATCAAACAAAAATAAAGATTGAACTAATAGATGAAAATAGCATAATAACACAAAAACCTTTAAAATACAATTTTAATGATTTAACAGAATTTAAAATGCATATAAAAGAATTATTAGATAATAACTACATACAAGAAAGTAATAGTAAACATACTAGCCCAGCATTTATAGTAAATAAGCATAGTGAACAAAAAAGAGGAAAAAGCCGTATGGTTATAGATTATAGAAACTTAAATGCAAAAACAAAAACATATAATTATCCGATACCAAATAAAATACTGAAAATTAGACAAATACAAGGATATAACTATTTTAGTAAATTTGACTGTAAATCAGGATTTTACCATTTAAAACTAGAAGATGAATCTAAAAAGTTAACAGCATTCACAGTACCACAAGGATTTTACGAATGGAACGTATTACCTTTTGGATATAAAAATGCACCAGGTAGGTATCAACATTTTATGGATAATTACTTCAACCAATTAGAAAATTGTATAATATATATAGATGATATATTGCTATATTCTAGAACAGAGAACGAACATATAAAACTACTAGAAAAATTCATACACATTGTAGAAATATCAGGAATAAGTTTAAGTAAAAAGAAAGCAGAAGTAATGAAAAATCAAATAGAATTTTTAGGTATACAAATAGATAAAAACGGAATAAAAATGCAAACCCATGTAGTACAAAAAATAATTAACTTGAATGAAACACTTGATACAAAAAAGAAGTTACAATCATTTTTAGGATTGGTTAACCAAGTAAGAGAATATATTCCTAAATTAGCAGAAAACTTAAAACCATTACAGAAAAAATTAAAAAAGGACATAGAATATCATTTTGACGAAAAAGATAAAATACATATACAGAAGATAAAAAATATGTGTAAAAAATTACCAAAACTATATTTTCCAGATGAAAAGAAACAATTTACATATATTGTAGAAACTGATTCTAGTGATCACAGCTACGGAGGAGTTCTAAAATATAAATATGATAATGAAAAAATTGAACACCATTGTAGATATTATTCCGGATCATACACGGAACCACAATTAAAATGGGAAATAAATAGGAAAGAACTATTTGGATTATATAAATGTTTGTTAGCATTTGAGCCATATATTGTTTATAACAAATTTATAGTAAGAACAGATAATACACAAGTAAAATGGTGGATAACTCGGAAAGTACAGGATTCAGTAACTACAAAGGAAATAAGGAGACTTGTATTAAATATACAAAATTTTACATTTACAATTGAAGTAATACGGACTGACAAGAATGTTATTGCAGACTACCTATCAAGACAAAGGTACCCAAACAGATGAAAGCCAAGAATCAAAAGACATATTTACAATCCTTACTACTCTATCCTTACAGATGGAGAGTATGGGAAAAAGATTACAACAGCTAGAAAGTCAGCAGCATGACTATAAAAATGCGGAGCTAAGTCGATCGGAAGACTCTAAACTTCCAGAGGTAGAAGGAGACGTTGGGAAACTCCAAAAAACCCATAACACAGTTGCTTTATATACAGCTGCAGGTACAAGCAAACAAGTTAGCAAAAAACCACATATCAATGTAAACCTAAATACCGTATTTGATAAGCCATTTACATCAAAAAAGCCAAGAGAAGCAATAGTTATAGCCCCACAAACTTCAACCTATGCTAATAGCCTACACCACAACAAAAAGGTATATAACCATATTACTCAAACATATATTGAGAATATATATAAAATCCAGACATTTCTGAACCTAAACCCTAGATCAACAACTACTACAGATCCAACACAAGATTATGTAACCCAAAAACTACAGGGATATAATAGGCTTATAGCCCAGCCAAAAACAAAAGCAAACCTAGTAAAAACATGTTACAACTACGGACTACTCAGCACAGTATATACCCATGACGGAGAAGAAATAATTGGAATACCAGAGCTATACAAAGCATTTGTCACCTTCAAGAGAATTACAAAAGGCAACCTATTCTTCATCAAATTCTATACAGCACCAGCGGAAATACTATATGATGAAATAAAACCCATAATACAGGTGATAAAAATAGGACTAACACGAGATATGATAATACCGGAAGAGATAGAGAAACAACCGGAGATACAGAAAATGGAGATACCAAGTTTCTATGCTAATAAAAGAATAATTGGTATAGCAACTATTATTCAAGAACTAGCTAACAATTATCTACAAGGAAATGCTATCTGGAGCTACTATTCCAGAGACCAATTGATGATATATGCCAACTCGAAGGAACTACGACAAGGAGATATGGATGAAGTCCAGAAATGGATTTTATCATTATTAAAGCCAGAAATGCAACCAACTACCAGAGCATTGAAAAAAGAATTTATTTCAAACGAGTTATTAACAAGATACTGCAAACTAGTAGGACACAAATATCCAGACCACATATGTTCAAAGTGCAACGGAGATGATAACTATGTACCAGAAGTCCAACTAGAATGAAGGTATCAACAAGAAGACAAAAGAAGAAGACAGCTACTGGAAACATATAATGTAAAGTAAATAGTACTAGTCGCATTCATGAACAGTAAAGGTCGTTCATGAATAGTAAGAGTCATAAAGTAAATAGTATATGTCATAATCATGAACAGTAAAGGTCGTTCATGAATAGTAAGAGTCATAAAGTAAATAGTATATGTCATAATCATGAACAGTAAAGGTCGTTCATGAATAGTAGGAGTCATTTGTAAACAGTAAGAGTCGTTTTAATTTTCTTTATATAGAATGTAAATCCGAGGAAGGAGGACATCCTCAGACATCAGACATCCTCACCTTCTCTCTCTTATCTTCTCTCAATAAAATATCTAATTATATACAAACTTCTGAAAGCTATGGAGCATTCAAACGAGTTACAAAACCAGGTAAGTTTATTTATAATCATGTTTAACTAAACTCTTATATTCCTTATAATCTCTTAAATATCATAATTGTTTATCATGTTATAGTACTGTTATAAAGAACATCTTGAGAAAGTTTGCCTGTCTAATAATGCTGAGAGTAGTTAAGCCCAGACTATGCCATCCTAAAGTGGAAACCAGTAGGCAAGGAAGCCGTTTAGGGGAGTACACAGAGTTGAGGCGCTGTTAGGGTAAATGATTGAAGCATGAAAAACATGGTAGTGACCAGAAAAGATTGTTCAGTATAACTTATTAAAATATGATAAACTCTATGATAAACAAAGAGGTTAGAGGGAATATGTTTAGTAAACACATGATAAGGATAAATAATAAATCTAAATGAACAACCACACGTATTTATTAGAAGAAAATATTGACTACAAAATACTTATGTTATATATCTTTAAGAGACTTAATAACGATGTTAAAAGAAAAATTTACGATATTTTAGTTACTTTTGAAATAATATATGTAATGGAACAAGCATTTACGGAACTAATTGTATCACATGAAATAGATATATTAGATCTATATGAACTAGATTTATATTCAGACTAATGATCACATATCAAGTTAATAAAATCTTTTTATAAATGAAACATAACACTTTTCATTATATAAGATTCTATAATACCCAGAAATGGAAACTTCTTAAAAACCTCAGTAACATAAATAGAAAAATAGATTGTGTTAAATACAATATTAAAACCTGCAAAGATATTATTAGATATAATAAATTACGTAATAAAGCTTTACTAACTATAGAAAATGAAATTGAATTTTATGAAGATAAACTTGAAAGTTATCAACACAGAAAAGAAATAACACTGAGAAATATAGAAACCATGGATATATGTATCAACAGGTATACATCTCAGTATTAATATGAACAAATCAAAAATTGATAGTTACAAATATTTTAAGTACTGGTTAGAAATTCTAAAACATATAAATATGTCCAAAATAATATTAGAAAAAAATATAGAAGAATATCAAAAAACTAAAGATATTAAATACTTAGAATACACACTTGAAAATATAAAAGAAATTTCAAGGTTAATTTCGTTAGCTACAGATAATCATGAAAAAGCATTTAATTCCACAACTACATGAAAAAGATCCTATGAAAAATAAGATGAACTCAAACAACCCCCCCCCCAAATTCAAGGTTAATTTCGTTAGCTACAGATAATCATGAAAAAGCATTTAATTCCACAACTACATGAAAAAGATCCTATGAAAAATAAGATGAACTCAAACAACCCCCCAAATTGGTATCAGAGCTATGAAAAATAAACATTTATATTAAAAAGCAAATCATGAAAAATAACACTGACATTAATAGTACAAACCCGCAAAACAGTGAAACAATCAAAATAACTAAGAAATCGCAGAAAATTAGGAAGAAACTAAAGAAACTATATATAGAATATGAATACTTAAGTATCACAAAAATAAACAAAGCTAGGCTGTCCAAATTAATCGATATAATATCTAAAACAGAATATAAATATGTTTGTTATCTAAAGGATAAAAGATGAATAAAGAAGAATTCGCATTAGAAGAGAAAACATATGAGAATCCAGAAGGATTAAAAATAACAATAATATTTTCTAACTTAGGAAGAAGATATAAAAAAATAGGAAATAACCTAAACTTAATGTTAGAAAAAGAAACTGTAAAACTAGAGGATAGTTTAACCGCCATGGTTAGAATAACAAAAGAAAACGAAGAAATAGATAGAAAACGAGAGATTAAAGAAATACAACAGCAAGCTAAAGAAAAAATACAACAGATAGAGGAAGTAAAAAACACTAAAATAACAGAATTAGAAAAAGAATTAGAGATGCTAAAACAGATGTATGCAAATAAACTAAAAGAAAAGGAAAAACGTAAAGAAGAAGAAGAAGAACTAAAACTAACAAATGAGATAGAAAGATTCAAATTACAGTTAGAAGAAGTACAGGAGAGTCCATCAAAAATAAGTATAAACGAAATAAATGACCAAAGTGATAAAGACACAGAACTAGGAGAAAACTATTCAGAAACAAGTGAAACATACACAGAACTTATAGAAAAAACAGAAAAGATAAAAATAAACCCAGAAATAAATACAGGAGATATGAACGAAGATAAACCAAGCATATCAGGAATAAAAAATCCAAAACAATTAAACCCAACCTATTACAGAGTAAGTTATGATGCATATGACAGAAACAAAACATTATGGGATAAAAGGTTAAATAAGAAATGGGCACCAAGACAGATAACTGAACAATATAATTTTTTAGATCTAGATTGTGTAGCAGATATAAATAAAACAATACAATTATGGATGGGATATATCTCAAAACAACTAATAGATAATAAAATAACAATAACGGAAACACCAGGATATATAGAAAGAACATTAATAGGAACTGTAAAATTATGGTTACAAAATTTATCAAGTGAAAGCTTAGACACATTAAGGAGTAATAAAAAACTTGACGGTACAACTACAACAACAGTTACAGATATATTAAATAAATATGAAATAGCAATAAGAAATGAATTTAGTAGTATGACAACAGAAGTAGAAGAACAAAATAAAGAAAAAATTACAAATAGAAATTTAATGACAAAATTAGCAATATGTAATATGTGTTATATAGATGAATATACTTGTGCATTTAGAGACTATTATTATAAAGGAACATATAGTCCAGATGAAAGTAAAGAGATAAGAAAATTATATTTTACAAAATTACCAGAACCCTTTAGCTCAAAAATAATAAAAAGTTGGAACGAAGCAGGACTAGCAGATACATTAGGAGTAAGGATAAAATTTCTACAAAACTGGTTTATAGAATTATGTGAAAAATATAAAGAAAACATGAAAATGGAAAAAATATTAGTAAAAAATTTGGCATGTTGCAAAAGTAGAATAGCACCCCAATTTGGCTGCACAGATAAATATTACAAAAAAGAAGGAAAGAAAAAGAAATTTAAATCAAAATATTCAAAGTATAAATATAGGAAACCAAGAAGAAGATATTATGTAAAAAATTATAAACATAAAAAACCATATAGGAAAAAGAAAAAACTAACAGAATGTACTTGCTATAATTGTGGAAAGCTAGGACACTTAGCCAAAGATTGTAAATTACCAAAAAACCCAAAGAAGAAACAAATTACCGAAATATTGATAGATAATGATAAATATACACAAGTAGAATATGTAGATTATGAATTAAGCAGTGAAGACAGCATATATGAGATATCAGAAAACGAGTTCTCTGAAAATGAAATAAACAAGGATATAGAAGAGTCAGATGAAGAAAATTATGACTGAAAAAGATATACAAATTATACAACAAGAAGAACACCAAGATGAACAATCTTCAGAACAAAAAATAATATTTGACGCTAATATATTTGAACAAATAAAAGGAAAAGAATTGGATCTAAGTATAGACAAAATATTAGAAGTACCAACAATAAAGAATTGGTTTAAAAGACAAAAAGAAGAATACTATGTAGTAAGCCAAAGAGAACATATAATAGATTGTAAATACATCAAAGGTAAAGCACAAATACCAATTTTAAATAAAAGACTACTAAATAAAGAAATACAAGATATAAAAGCAAAAAATCCAATAAAATATGTACACTTAGGAGGAACGGAGATCCTAATAAAAGCATATTTTAGGGAAGGAATAGATACCCCTATAGAAATATACTTGGCAGATGATAGGATTGTACAACCTATAGAAAAGAGTATAATAAGTGCTGTAAGAGGTAACTTAATATACCAAAAATTTAAATTTATAGTAAGTGCTAACTATTCAGTAGCAGTAGATGATAAAAATATAGATAAATCATTAGTATTATACTGGAAAATGTCTGGAATAGAATTAGCACCAGGAAGTAAAATATTCACAGCAAGATGTAAAAATCTATATGTCTTAACAACGAAACATAAGATAACAGCTAAAAATAAAATAAATAAAATAAAAATAGAAAATCCATTCGAAAGAATAGTATCAGTTATAGACAACAATGATTACAGTTATACAGAAATAGACATGGATGAAGATTTAGAAATAGTAAAAGAAAGATTAAGCACATCAAAACGAATAAATAATGAAATGCCAGAAACATCATCAAGAAGTACATCAAGAAGTACATCAAAAAGAATAAATTATACCACTCCACAAAAATTAATAGAACAAAAAATAGAAGAAATAAACCCACATCATTATTATATAACAGGAATAATGGACCAAAGAAAATATTTAATACTAATAAATACAGGGCAGGAAGAGAATTATGTTATAAGAGAACTAATACCAGAACAAGAGATAGTAACAATAGAACAACAAAATTCAGAACTACCAAAAGCGTTAAGAAAAAACGAAGAAACAACTGAAAAAGAATTAATTATTGGAGGAATACCAATATTAATAAATTTTAAAATATATCAAGGAGATAAAAATATTACACTAGGGATAAAATGGTTAGAAAAAGTCAAACCATATAAATTAGAAGATAGGCAATTAACAATAAGTTATGAAAATAAGAAAATAATAATAAAAAGAACTTTGATATAATGCCAAAGATATACATACTTTCCAAAATAATAGTAGAAGGATATTATAATAGATATTATACACCTATGGTGGATACAGGAGCAGAAGCTAATATGTGTAGACATAATTGTTTACCAGAAAGTAAATGGGAAAAGCTAAAAACTCCCATAGTAGTAACAGGATTTAATAATGAAGGAAGTATGATAACATATAAAGCAAGAAATATAAAAATACAAATATGGGATAAAATATTAACCATAGAAGAAATATATAGTTACGAATTCACAAATAAAGATATATTATTAGGAATGCCATTTTTAGATAAATTATACCCACATATTATAACAAAAACACATTGGTGGTTTACTACCCCGTGTAAACAAAAATTAGGAGCAAAAAGAGTAAATAATAAAGTAAGAAAAACAACACCCTGGATTAAAGGAAGTGAAAAGATTACCCAAAAATTAGAAAATGTAATACAAAGTAACCATAATATAGAGATAATCATTTTCTCAATAAATAAGATAAAACCACTACAAGATAAACTAGAATTACTATATAATGATAATCCACTCCAAGGATGGGAAAAACATCAAACAAAAATAAAGATTGAACTAATAGATGAAAATAGCATAATAACACAAAAACCTTTAAAATACAATTTTAATGATTTAACAGAATTTAAAATGCATATAAAAGAATTATTAGATAATAACTACATACAAGAAAGTAATAGTAAACATACTAGCCCAGCATTTATAGTAAATAAGCATAGTGAACAAAAAAGAGGAAAAAGCCGTATGGTTATAGATTATAGAAACTTAAATGCAAAAACAAAAACATATAATTATCCGATACCAAATAAAATACTAAAAATTAGACAAATACAAGGATATAACTATTTTAGTAAATTTGACTGTAAATCAGGATTTTACCATTTAAAACTAGAAGATGAATCTAAAAAGTTAACAGCATTCACAGTACCACAAGGATTTTACGAATGGAACGTATTACCTTTTGGATATAAAAATGCACCAGGTAGGTATCAACATTTTATGGATAATTACTTCAACCAATTAGAAAATTGTATAATATATATAGATGATATATTGCTATATTCTAGAACAGAGAACGAACATATAAAACTACTAGAAAAATTCATACACATTGTAGAAATATCAGGAATAAGTTTAAGTAAAAAGAAAGCAGAAGTAATGAAAAATCAAATAGAATTTTTAGGTATACAAATAGATAAAAACGGAATAAAAATGCAAACCCATATAGTACAAAAAATAATTAACTTAAATGAAACACTTGATACAAAAAAGAAGTTACAATCATTTTTAGGATTGGTTAACCAAGTAAGAGAATATATTCCTAAATTAGCAGAAAACTTAAAACCATTACAGAAAAAATTAAAAAAGGACATAGAATATCATTTTGACGAAAAAGATAAAATACATATACAGAAGATAAAAAATATGTGTAAAAAATTACCAAAACTATATTTTCCAGATGAAAAGAAACAATTTACATATATTGTAGAAACTGATTCTAGTGATCACAGCTACGGAGGAGTTCTAAAATATAAATATGATAATGAAAAAATTGAACACCATTGTAGATATTATTCCGGATCATACACGGAACCACAATTAAAATGGGAAATAAATAGGAAAGAACTATTTGGATTATATAAATGTTTGTTAGCATTTGAGCCATATATTGTTTATAACAAATTTATAGTAAGAACAGATAATACACAAGTAAAATGGTGGATAACTCGGAAAGTACAGGATTCAGTAACTACAAAGGAAATAAGGAGACTTGTATTAAATATACAAAATTTTACATTTACAATTGAAGTAATACGGACTGACAAGAATGTTATTGCAGACTACCTATCAAGACAAAGGTACCCAAACAGATGAAAGCCAAGAATCAAAAGACATATTTACAATCCTTACTACTCTATCCTTACAGATGGAGAGTATGGGAAAAAGATTACAACAGCTAGAAAGTCAGCAGCATGACTATAAAAATGCGGAGCTAAGTCGATCGGAAGACTCTAAACTTCCAGAGGTAGAAGGAGACGTTGGGAAACTCCAAAAAACCCATAACACAGTTGCTTTATATACAGCTGCAGGTACAAGCAAACAAGTTAGCAAAAAACCACATATCAATGTAAACCTAAATACCGTATTTGATAAGCCATTTACATCAAAAAAGCCAAGAGAAGCAATAGTTATAGCCCCACAAACTTCAACCTATGCTAATAGCCTACACCACAACAAAAAGGTATATAACCATATTACTCAAACATATATTGAGAATATATATAAAATCCAGACATTTCTGAACCTAAACCCTAGATCAACAACTACTACAGATCCAACACAAGATTATGTAACCCAAAAACTACAGGGATATAATAGGCTTATAGCCCAGCCAAAAACAAAAGCAAACCTAGTAAAAACATGTTACAACTACGGACTACTCAGCACAGTATATACCCATGACGGAGAAGAAATAATTGGAATACCAGAGCTATACAAAGCATTTGTCACCTTCAAGAGAATTACAAAAGGCAACCTATTCTTCATCAAATTCTATACAGCACCAGCGGAAATACTATATGATGAAATAAAACCCATAATACAGGTGATAAAAATAGGACTAACACGAGATATGATAATACCGGAAGAGATAGAGAAACAACCGGAGATACAGAAAATGGAGATACCAAGTTTCTATGCCAATAAAAGAATAATTGGTATAGCAACTATTATTCAAGAACTAGCTAACAATTATCTACAAGGAAATGCTATCTGGAGCTACTATTCCAGAGACCAGTTGATGATATATGCCAACTCGAAGGAACTACGACAAGGAGATATGGATGAAGTCCAGAAATGGATTTTATCATTATTAAAACCAGAAATGCAACCAACTACCAGAGCATTGAAAAAAGAATTTATTTCAAACGAGTTATTAACAAGATACTGCAAACTAGTAGGACACAAATATCCAGACCACATATGTTCAAAGTGCAACGGAGATGATAACTATGTACCAGAAGTCCAACTAGAATGAAGGTATCAACAAGAAGACAAAAGAAGAAGACAGCTACTGGAAACATATAATGTAAAGTAAATAGTACTAGTCGCATTCATGAACAGTAAAGGTCGTTCATGAATAGTAAGAGTCATAACGTAAATAGTATATGTCATAATCATGAACAGTAAAGGTCGTTCATGAATAGTAAGAGTCATGTAAAAAAGTCGTAAAGTAAATAGTATATGTCATAATCATGAACAGTAAAGGTCGTTCATGAATAGTAGGAGTCATTTGTAAACAGTAGGAGTCATTTTAATTTTCTTTATATAGAATGTAAATCCGAGGAAGGAGGACATCCTCAGACATCCTCATCCTCACCTTCTCTCTCTTATCTTCTCTCAATAAAATATCTAATTATATACAAACTTCTGAAAGCTATGGAGCATTCAAACGAGTTACAAAACCAGGTAAGTTTATTTATAATCATGTTTAACTAAACTCTTATATTCCTTATAATCTCTTAAATATCATAATTGTTTATCATGTTATAGTACTGTTATAAAGAACATCTTGAGAAAGTTTGCCTGTCTAATAATGCTGAGAGTAGTTAAGCCCAGACTATGCCATCCTAAAGTGGAAACCAGTAGGCAAGGAAGCCGTTTAGGGGAGTACACAGAGTTGAGGCGCTGTTAGGGTAAATGATTGAAGCATGAAAAACATGGTAGTGACCAGAAAAGATTGTTCAGTATAACTTATTAAAATATGATAAACTCTATGATAAACAAAGAGGTTAGAGGGAATATGTTTAGTAAACACATGATAAGGATAAATAGAAATCTGAATGAACA
Source organism: Nicotiana sylvestris (assembly GCF_000393655.2). Lineage (NCBI taxonomy): Eukaryota > Viridiplantae > Streptophyta > Magnoliopsida > Solanales > Solanaceae > Nicotiana > Nicotiana sylvestris. The sequence continues at coordinate 25,809,950 of NC_091067.1, read as the reverse complement.
ACCACACGTATTTATTAGAAGAAAATATTGACTACAAAATACTTATGTTATATATCTTTAAGAGACTTAATAACGATGTTAAAAGAAAAATTTACGATATTTTAGTTACTTTTGAAATAATATATGTAATGGAACAAGCATTTACGGAACTAATTGTATCACATGAAATAGATATATTAGATCTATATGAACTAGATTTATATTCAGACTAATGATCACATATCAAGTTAATAAAATCTTTTTATAAATGAAACATAACACTTTTCATTATATAAGATTCTATAATACCCAGAAATGGAAACTTCTTAAAAACCTCAGTAACATAAATAGAAAAATAGATTGTGTTAAATACAATATTAAAACCTGCAAAGATATTATTAGATATAATAAATTACGTAATAAAGCTTTACTAACTATAGAAAATGAAATTGAATTTTATGAAGATAAACTTGAAAGTTATCAACACAGAAAAGAAATAACACTGAGAAATATAGAAACCATGGATATATGTATCAACAGGTATACATCTCAGTATTAATATGAACAAATCAAAAATTGATAGTTACAAATATTTTAAGTACTGGTTAGAAATTCTAAAACATATAAATATGTCCAAAATAATATTAGAAAAAAATATAGAAGAATATCAAAAAACTAAAGATATTAAATACTTAGAATACACACTTGAAAATATAAAAGAAATTTCAAGGTTAATTTCGTTAGCTACAGATAATCATGAAAAAGCATTTAATTCCACAACTACATGAAAAAGATCCTATGAAAAATAAGATGAACTCAAACAACCCGCAGCCCGACCCAAAAGTATCCTCACAACACAGGGCCTTGGCCTTACTCAATCAAAAATTACATAAGCCACTCGGGCAACAGTAAAACATGATGCTCAGCCCAAAATATTATTTAAAATATCATTTCAAGTGTTAAAGCATAGTAAACATGGCTGAGTTTTGAAAACAGTAGAATATAGCATGACTGAGTACAAGTTTCAAGTCAAAATAGTGAGGAAATATCAATAACAATCCCGAAGGGTTCAAATAGTTAGCATGAGGCCCAAATATAGCATTCAACCCAAAACATGATGATAGCAAATAGTTTTCAATCAAATACAGAGTAAAACAGTCATTCGGGATGGATTAAGTCTCAATCCCCAACAGTGCATGACCCCACGCTCATCATCTAGCGTGTGCGTCACCTCAATATAGCACAACGATGTGCAATGCGGAGTTCATATACTCAGGACAACATTTACAATCATTACTCACCTTGACCCAGTCAAAACTCTAGACCGCTATGCCTTTTCCCGCACGAATCGACCTCCGGATGCTCCAATCTAGCCACAATTAGTATATAACCATTAAATTATGCTAAGCAAACGAAGCCCACTCGAAAATATTCAATTTACATCAAAAATTCCGAAATTGCTCAAACCCAGCCCCCGGGCCCACATCTCGGAATCCGACAAAATCAACATCAATGGAATCCTCATCCTCTCACGAGTCTATACATACCAAGAACACCAAAATCGGACCTCAATTGCCTTCTCAAATCCCCAATTTACACTCTCCAAATTCAAGCCCTAATTCCCTAGTTTTTTGGCTTTTATTTCCACATATATCCTGATTAAACAAGTAAGATGACATAGGATCGAGTATAGAGTTCAAAAATCTTACCTCAAAGTGTTTACCTTCGATTGCCTCTTCAATCTTTCTCAAAAGCTCCAAAAATTGCTCAACAATGGAGGAAATAGACCAAAATTCGCGAACTCACTTTTTTAAACATCCTGCCCCAGATAATATTACCTTCTTCGTGAACGCGACCGGCCTCTCGCATTCGCGTAGACCAAATTCATTGCCTCACCACTTTTCCCTTCGCGAACATGGACAATTTCACGCGAACGCGATGCTTCGCCACATCAGGCTTTCACGAACGCGATGCAACTCTCACGAATGCATAGCACATGGGCCTGGGGTGCCCAACGACCTCACTCCTCTACGCGAACGTGACCCCAGCCTCGCGTCCGCGATCCACATGAATCCTCCACCTTCATGTTCACGTTCTCATCCTCGCGAATACATAGAACAAAAATATCATCACATAAAACACCATTCACGAACACGAGTCCCTGACCGCGAACGCAAAGAACAAATTGTCTGCAACACAAAACCAGCAAAAACTGCCAAGTCCAAAGTCCGAATTTTATCCGATAAACCATTCGAAACTCACTCAAGGCCCTCGAGACATCAAGTAAACATGCCAACATAATCCATAACCTCATTCAAACTTGTTCCAACCTTCGGAATGCCCTAAAAAACATCAAAACACCAATATCCAATCGGATTCGAGCCTAAGAATTTCAAGAACTCCCAAATTACACTTTTGATCGAAAACCCAACCAAACCACGTCCGAATGACCTGAAATTTTGAATACATGTCAAAATTGACACAACGACGCTACTGCAACTTCCGGAATTCCATTCCAACCCCTATATCTAAATCTCACCTATTAACCGGAAAACGCCAAAATCTCAATTTCGCCAATTCAAGCCTAAACCTTCTACGGACTTCCAAAATCTATTCCGATCACGCTCATAAGTCCCAAATCACCTAACGGAGCTAACCAAATCATAAAAATTCTGATCTGAGATCTTATACAAACAAGTCAAACCTGTCAAATTTCAAGCTTCAAACTGAGAACTATTCTTCCAAATTCATTCTGATTACCCTGAAAACCAAAACCAACAATTTACATAAGTCGTAATACATCACACGGGGATAGTCATGCCCGAGAATTGGCAAGCAAAGTGCAAAAACTCAAAACGACCGGTCAAGTTGTTACAAAAGAGGCACTAAAAGAAAATTCCTTTTTTTTTGAATTTTTAGTCTTGATGTACTAAAAGGAAATATAAAAGCAATTTTTATTTTAAATTCTAGATATTAATTCAATAAAGGAAAACCACCTCAAACGATTTTTTATTCCTAGAATTAGTATTCTAAAGAAAACTTCTAACGAAAATATAAAAACGCAAAATTTCTTTTTTTCGGATTTTTGACTTACAACACATTTTCCAAATACAAAATAGGAAATATAATAACGAAAGACTTGGCAAAGTTAACTAGACTATGACACACTCTAACATCACCTAAAAGACTTGACATTACTGTACAAAACTAGAAGGTAAAAGATAACATAAAAAGAAAAACAAACTCAACTCATAATAAATAACAAAAATCTCCTTAAGAAACTCATGAATGAGCGATCCTGACTGGATGGTCCTAGGGGGTCAAAGTCATGCTCAAACTCCGATAAGCAGATCCACACCTATATGAAAAAATTAAGACAAAATAAAGTTAAAGACCTAGAACGCTATGTGAGACAATAACCCTTCCTGTTGGACACATGCAAGACATGATTGTGACTATTTTTCTAAAATTAACATATGTGGCTAAAAATGGCTAAAAATGCAAGATTTGGCTAAAACCCCGCGAAGCCAAGAATCTAAGACTCGCTAAGAACACCGTACCCAATGTGAGTTGCCTACATATCACGCCCCGAAAGACGAAAATCATGTATGCGTAGTTTGGGCATATTGGATATGGGCGAGAATTAAAAAAAACAACTAATTTAGAGAAAATATTTTTTTTCTTTTTTTTTAAAATGATGAAACACGTAAACTCTTTTGGATTTTCTTTTCCCTTTTTGTTCCTTTTTTTAATTTTCGAAAAATGATGAAAAAGTGCAAAATCTTTTTTTTGAATTTTTTCATGTTTTTTTTCTTAACAAAAATGTGACAGGAAACATAATTGTGCCCTACTTGCTTTATTTTCAGTCTTCACCCTCTCTTTTTTTCTTTTTTAATTTGACCTCAACTATCGTTGGTCCGCCAAATGACCCTTTTACCCTTGAAGAATTGCAACATCTAGCATATACGATGTATCATGATGGTCTGTTATTTTGGGTACACCTGTTCTAGATGGACCCAACCCCTGTGTTGAATCCCCAAAGTCAAATGTACATGATGCAAACAAACGTGCCTACTAGGGATCCGTCATGAGGTTATGTTACTCTAAGTTTAAACCTGGGGTTGTGTTCTTGACCTAGCTTACCCGAGCAGACTACTCGAGCCGAAGAGAGGGAAACATACCGGGAGCATGAAAGTCTATCCAGCCTTGTTGCTGGCCCAACCTCACAATATTTGGTATGACTTCTAATAGAAAAGTGGGCTCAGACGGGTGGCGTAAGAAGGCATTTCAATACAATTCAAACAATATCAAAATTGTAAATGCATAGCAATTAGCACATTAGGTTCACAAAATACAGTAATATTAACAGTAAATAAAGCCAAATAAAATGATATAAACAAGCTTGAATTCTTGAACCATGAACCAGAGATTCTGGGTTCTGATCCCTAGCAGAGTCGCCAGAGCATTCACACTTCCTTTTTACTACCCCCGGAAGGGGTTTTATGGGAGTTTTGTTCCAATTAAAATGATAATCGAAAGGGGATTATTATTTAAGATCAGAGTCGCCACTTAAGATAATTCATGGGTCCCAAGTCACCGGTTTAGAATCCCGAATCGAGGAAATTGACTCTTATTTATGGTCTGCGAACATAAAAATCTGGGTAAGGAATTTTGTTAATCCGGGATAAGGTGTTAGGCATTCCCGAGTTCCGTAGTTTTAGCACAGTCGCTTTGATCATACTTGGCTTAATCAAATTGTCTAATTACTCAATTTTATAACCTATGTGCATTAGCTGCTTTTAATTAAGAAATTATCTTAAAACAGGTCACGCGTACGTGTACCCATTTATTTGGCGTGTCAAAAATCATGTCACGCGAACGTGTTCACAATTAATAACGCTTTATTTTTATTAAGAAGGTTTAGTACGCATACTCTGATTTTTTTTTAGAATCGTAATTATGTCACGCGAACGTATCCACAATCACGATGATATATTAAACGTGCCTAATGCAAACTACGAGGTTTATGAATATTAAAGGCCTAAGCATGCTCCTAACGATTCATTATTTGGAAGATATGAAATGATATAACACATATTCAATATTCAAATAATCTTTGACTTTACTAACACCATGAGAAACAATCTATTCTACAATTAAACTAAATCTAAACTTTAATTTTCCTTTGGCTATATTGTTCAACAACATATAATTAATATAAATCTTAACCAACTAATATGAACAAAATCAACCAAACATAATTCATGTAAGTCTTAACAAATGATATGAACAAAACCAACCAAGTCTAGAAGAAGACAGGAAGAACAAAGAGTTAAAAGAATCATACCTCATGAGAAGCTTTCTTCAAAATTAGATAAGATGATTTGAGGGAGTACAATTGAATCCGCCAATTTAAGCCCAAACAGCGAGCAAATCATAACAACAAACGAACCGCAACTATCAACCGGAGAGCTCAAAACCGAACGCCTCAAACTCGGTGTTTGATACAAGATTGAATCTATGCGGGTATTAGCAGGTTTACCAACCAGTGGATGATTGTGCTCCTTCACCAATTTAGCAACAACCCACTTTTCAGATTGTTCTTTCTTCACTATTATCATTGCCTTACATCCTTCCCTAATTGCTCTGCACTTCCTTTGTCCATTCTGATTTTGTCTGCTTTTACTAAAACCCTCTTTATTACACACAAGCCGGTGCCACACCAACTCCCCATTACACATAGATCGAAGAAATGCATCTACTCTCATGACAAACCCCAAATGTGTCGCATATGTGCTATAGTATGCTTTAGCAGCTTCTTCTGATTCAAATTCCATACCCACATAAGGTTCCAAATTCGGATGCCCTTCAGCTTCAACACCATTTCTGGTCAACTCCTTCCTACTAGAACTCTCTACCATCTCCCATCATCTACTGTAGTATTGTTTTGATCCACGACATAATGTTCCATATTCAAACGCCCTTCAGCTTCCACTCCATTTGTGGTCAACTCCTTTCCACTTGAACTCTCAACCATCTCCGCATCATCTGTTGCATAATTGCTTTCATCCATAGTACAATATGTAAATCAAAAATCCAATTGCCACTGATAAATGTGTTGTTTCTGGTTAGAGACTCGAGCACGTTGTGTGCACTTCAGCTTATTGGTCTCCGGTTTTCGGCCAGTTCTGGTGGTGAGGGAGAGTTGAGTTAGAGGATGGTTGATGGCAGGCTGGTTACTATGAGGTTCATGGTGTTTGGTTAAGAAGAAGCAATTAAAATGGGCTATTCTTCTCTAAAGAAGAAGATGAGATCCAAAACGGGGGAGGGGGGTCGTTTCTTTTTGCTTAGGAAAATCTAGAGGGGTTCTCGATTTTGGAGTTTGTGTTGCTGGGGTCTTCTCTTGGTTTTTTTTAGAAGAGAGGTCCCTAAAGAAGCTGTGTTTGATATGCTCAGGAAGATGAAGTTCTGGGGAGGGGGGGGAGGGGCTCGTGAAAATGGCGCTCCTCGGGTCTTAGAGTTTAGGGTTTTTTTAAGCTTCTTTTTACGGTTTTAGGGATATTGGGCTTGAATTGTTATGGGCTAAGTCCGAAAATTAAGCCTAAAAATGGGCCGTTTGCGCCCAAATTTTATTCTTTCTCCGTGAACAAGATTGAAATACTACCTTATTTACTAATTAATCCTATTTAAATAAAATAACATAACCTCATGCCGGATTCCTAATAGGAATGTTTATTTGCATCACATGCATTTGACTTAGGAGACTCAACACAGGGGTTGGGTCCGTGTAGGATAGGTGTACCAAAAATAACAAACCATCTTGATGCATCCTATGTGCTACATGTTGCATTTCTTCAAGGGTAAAAGGGTCATTTGGCGGACCAATGATAGTTGAGGTCAAAAGAAAAAAAAACTAAAGAAAAAGGGTGAAGTGTGAAAATAAAGCAAGTAGGGATCAGTTATGTTTTTCTATCACATGTTTGTTAAGAAACAAACATGAAAAATTCAAAAAAGATTTTGCACTTTTTCATCATTTTTCAAAAATAAAAAAAACAAAAAAAAGAGAAAAGAAAATCCAAAAAGAGTTTCACATGTTTCATTATTTTTCAAAAAAAAGTTACAAAAAAATGTATTTTCTCTAAATTAGTTGTTTTTTAATTCTCGCCTATATCCAATCTGCCCGAACTACGCATACCGGATTCTTGTCTTTAGGGGCGTGATACCTACACAACCCACATAGAGTCCGTCTTCCTAGTAAATCTTAGGTTCTTGGCTTTGCGGGGTCTTAGCCAAATTTTGCACTTCTAGCCACCTTTTTGGCCACATAAATTATTTTGCAAAAATAGCCTCAACCATGTCTTGCATGTGTCTAGTAGGGAATGTTATTGTCTCACATAGTGTTAGTTTCAGTTTTCTCATACAGGTGTGGGTCTATTTACTGGAGTTTGAGCATGACAGACACCTCGGGGCCATCCAGTCAGGATCGCTCATTCAGGAGTTGTTTAAAGAGATTTTTTTATGTTTTGAGTCTGTTTTTCTTTTTATGTCGTCTTTTACCTTCTAGTTTTGTACAGTAATGTAGAGTTTTTTTGTTATTGTACTTTCTATTTTGTATGTGAAAAATGTATTATAAATCAAAAATAAAAGAGATTTTGTATTTTATATTTCCGTTAGAAGTTTTATTTAGAATACCAATTCTAGCAATAAAAAATTTCTTTTGAGGTGGTTTTCCTTAGGAAGTTAATATCTAGAACTTTAAATAAAAATTGCTTTTATATTTCCTTTAGTATATTAAGACTAAAAATTCAAAAAAAAAAGAATTTTCTTTTTGTACCTCTTTAAAAGATTTCTTTTAAGATATTAATTCCAAAAATCCAAAAAGATTTTCTTTTGAGGTTCTTCTTTGGGAAATTAACGAAAAATGGAAAAAAAATTCTTTTATTTTCATTAGAACTTTAGGATATTGTACATAGAAGAAAAAAATGTACTTTATCTTTTATTATCTTTAGAGTTTCTTCCTTAGGTAATCAAAAACTGAAATCCAAAAATATTTTTTTATCTTGTTCATTTCTCGTTTCGAAATCTTTCTTCGGGATATCACATGAAAATTCAAAATATTTTTCTTAGGTTTATTCTTTAGATTTCCTTCCTAAAAAAAGAATCAAAAATATATTTTTCTCTTCCTTAATAATTTCTCATAGAGTATTTGTTTCAAAAAGAAAAAAAAGAAAAAAAAAATATATGCTCGATAAGCTTGAGTTTAGAATAGGTTATAGAATATTAAGTTTAGAAAATTCAAAAAAAAAAGAAAGAGGATTTGCTTCGTTTATTTCTCTTTTCTCATCAGAGTAGTCATTAAGGTAAAAAAAAGAAAAGAAAAAGAGAACGTTAGTTTCTTTACTTTATTTTCGATCTTCCCGAACTACGCAAAGATCTGATTCATGCGGTGTCATACTACGTAGGCAACCTACATAGGGTTTGATCGAATCATTTTCTTTTTCTCAAAAAAAAATCAAAAAAAAAAAGAGAAAAGAAAAAAAGAGGATGAAGTTGTGGGACATGAGAAATGAGAGGAAAGAAAAGAGCGATAATCAGGAAAAAAAAAGGAAAATGAGCAAGCCAAGAAGTGACAGAAAATGAAAAATAAAGAGAAGATTCAAATGGACAAATTGGGATGATGCGAAGTGACCTCATGACCCTCGAAGTCATTCTTGAACCGTTAATTGTTGCTAGGTGCACTGCACGTATGTGATATTTTTAGCTGTTAAATGCCCTAATGCTAACAAGGTAACCCCATTTTGTTCCTTTTGTTATCTTCATTGAGCAGAAGAGTGGTTGGTTTGTGGTTCTTAAGTAACTCATCCATACAACACAAGGTCAAAGAGCAAGGTAGTCATGGCTGACAAAGAGTTGAACACGGGCGTTACTGATCCAGCTAAGGAGATTGTTGAGTCAGAATCTGAATTGAAAAAAGAGGTCTTAAGGTTGAAAGGACAGATGACCAAAATATACCAAGCTTGGATTAATGGGCATCCTCCACCATCAGTTCCACTAACTACACTGAAAGCCTCATTACCATTCCGCCACTGTCACAAATCCAGGATATATCCACACAACCTTTTTACACTCCAACCCCCAGAACCACCTCATAGCGGGATTGTTTTCAAAATCCCTGATGCCCAACACCATGCGCCAGAACCAGTTTTCAAGGTCTCAGGTCCATACTCTTACGCTCCTCATTTTGAGCATCCCGGTGAGACTGCAAAGCCTGCTAAGACAGTGGAGCAAGATGAGATATCCAGAAAGCTGAAAGGGTTTAAGATGGAAAAGTTTAATTTATATGATGGGCGTGGAGATCTAGTAGCCCATCTGAGGGGTTATTGCAGTGAAATGAGAAGTGTTGGTGGGAAAGATGAGTTGCTGATGGCGTATATCAGTGGGAGCCTTACTGGGGAAGCTTTGGAATGGCATACTCGTCAAGATGTTAGTAAGTGGCATACATGGGGTGATATGGCTCGAGATTTTGTTCGGCACCATCAGTACAATGTAGACATATCCCAGACCGCTCCTCTCTATCTAAGATGGAAAAGAAACCCCAAGGAAAATTTTAGGGAATTTTGGTTCATATGGAACGAACAAGTTGCTCGGGATAGTCCTCCTACTGATAGAAAAGATGTTGCTGAACCCCGCCAATGACAGGATCCAGTGGGCATTCCGGCTAAATACTTTCAGCCTCAATACCGACCCTATGAACATCCCCAAACTCCATATAATCCACCCCAGTTTTATCCTCCGAACAACGTCCGACCATCTGTCCAACCACTAGGTCACTCTAAAAGATAAGCACGAGCACCGCAAAAGCTTCACCAGCCTCCACAAAATTTTCAAGTGCCCTATAACCCACATTCAAGCGAAGGGCGTAGAAGGGAACAAAGGCTGAAAGATAATTTTACACCAATAGGAGGGTCCTATGCAAGTTTGTTTGAGAGATTAAAGCATTATGACATGATTGCACCTATTCCTCTAAATTATATAGACCCACGTGCGAGAAGCTTTAACCCTGCTAAAAGGTGTGAATATCATTCCAATGCACATGGACACAATGTTGAAGATTGTCATGCTTTGAAAAGGGAAATAGAAAGAATGATTCAAGAAGGAATAATTGTGGTCCAAGGTAGTAATAACCCAAGTTTCACACATAATCCTCTACAGGTACATGACAACTCACGGATTGTTGGGATGATTTGCAATGACGAAGGTTTGGTCAAAGGAGCCAATGATCCACTTGGTGAAGTTAATGATATTGAAATTGGTAGTGGTCTTGGTAATATTGATGTGGAACTCAGTGGCTATGATGCTGAACTTGGTAATTTGAAAGACGCTCCTTTCTTGGCTAGCCAGGGAGGAGTCTTGGTGGTTCATTTTGTTGTGATTTCTGTTGCCCGGGTTATTTAAGGGTTGTAATCCGGATATTGTCTTGTGATCAAACCCTTATATCCTTTTATTTTGCCTAGTTCATTTAGTCTTAGTAACTCATTTAGCGTTATCTAGGTTTGTTCCAGGTTTGTACCCCAGTTTATTTTGTTTGTCTTGTTGTTCAAACCCTTTTACCGCCTGTCTACTGTAATTTTCTGTTTTCTGTTATTTCTAGTTAGTGATTGTTTAGTTCTCTTTTCCTTTTATAGTTCTTTTCCTGCTGACTCTAGTGACATGGCATGCACGCATAATTATAGGCCTAGTCTTAAAAGTTAGCCTAATCATGAAGAAATGAAACAAATTTTGAAGATGATAGGGACACTTGAGGGAAATAAGCACAGATTTGGACATTTAGAGATCATTTAAGCCCGAACTGTGTGAAACTAGGGAAGGTGGTTTGGGAAGTTAAGAGGACGACAAGAATTTGTTACAAGAGAGTGCGTCCCAACAATTTGAAGTGAGCAATTTTGAGTTCAAGTACACCTCAATTTACAAGATAAAGTCAAGGGAGTTTGCTCCAAACAGTCGAAGGGTATCCATCGTGAAGACGAAATCACCCAATGAGAGTTCTGTACTTGATAAGGCACTAAAATATGGAAAGCATATCAGTGATATCAATGCCGATGTTGTAAAAGAAATGTTGTGTGTGTTGTTCTTTCTTCATTTCAGATTGCATGTGTTGTACTTGGCATTTTCAGGGATTGGGAGGCCCTTTTTCAGCTACCCAAACACTTATACCATTCGATACCCTTTGAGTCGGCTCCCATTATTGAGAAAAAATAAATAAATAATGAAAAAAGAGAAGAAAAAAAAGATACAAAAAGGAGGTGTGATAGTAGAGCTGTCATACGTCCTTTTTACTACCCCCGTAAGGGTAGTAAGGGAGTTTTTTTCAATTTAAGTGACATTGGAAATGGGATTAATTATTAGATTAAGAGTTTCCAATTGGGATAACTTATGGTATCGCAAGTCACCGGTTTAAATCCCGAATCGAGGAAGTTTGACTCTGTTTTATAGTCTACAAACATAGAAATCCGGGTAAGGAATTCTGTTAACCTGGGAGAAAGTGTTAGGCATTCCCGAGTTCCGTGGTTCTAACACGGTCACTTTGATCATACTTGTCTTAATCAAATTGTTTGATCACTAAATTAGAACCTATGTTCTTTTGCCTCATTTAATTAAACAATTGACTTGAAACGAGTGACGCGTACGTATACCCATTTGTTTGGCGCATCAAAAAACCATGTCATGCGAACGTGTCCATAATTAATAACGCTTTATTATTATTAAAAAATTTTGGCCGAAGTTGCGCGAACGCATACTTTGATTTTTGTTTTTAAATCGTAATTATATCACGCGAACGTGTACGCAATCACGATGGTAAATTGAACTTGCCTAAAGCAAGCTACGAATATTCATTGTTGATATCTAAGTTATACTATCACACCTCCCTTTTCTAATCCGGAAAGGGAGTAAGGGAGTTTTTTCCAGTTTAAGCGACAATCGAAACAGGATTATTTATTTAAAATCAGAGTTGCCACTTGGGATAATTTATGGTGTCCCATGTCACCGATTTGGAAACCCGAACCGAGGAAAGTTGACTCTAATTACGGTCTGCGAACACAGAAATCTGGGTAAGAAATTCTGTTAACCCGGAAGAAGGTGTTAGCACTCCCGAGTTTTGTGGTTTTAGCACGGTCGCTTTGATCATACGTGGCTTAATCAAATTGTCTAATTACTCGTTTTAGAACCTATGTGCATTTGCCTTTTTTATTAAGAAATTATCTTTAAACAGGTCACGCACACGTGTACCCATTTGTTTGGCGCGTCAAAAATCATGTCACACGAACGTGTCCACAATTAATAACGCTTTGCTATTTTTAAGAAGAGTTTGGCTGAAGTTGCGCGAACACATACTCCGATTTATTTTATAATCGTAATTGTGTCACGTGAACGTGTCCACAATCACGGCGATTGATTTATTAATGCTTGCCTAATATATACGCCGAACACAAATGCATTAAAGTTTGCCTACCCAAATATGATCGGCCTAGCATGCTCCTAATGATCAAATTAGTAACACAAAATAAAGAATTGACAAAATTATCCACAACTCAAATTGTTGTAATTTCTAGTTCTCTTCCAGGACTATCTATGTTTCTAAAATTCTTTCACGACTCCATGCCTATTCTCAAATGTACGATGATGTCCACATTACTTACCAAAAACAGAATGTTTCCAATAGTATTCACATGATAGAAAATTCATATTTAACTTTTAATCTAACATCCCAAAAACCAATTCACTAACAACTCATATAATTCATAAAGCTAAGTAAATAAAATAAACTAACTAATTTATGTTTGTTCCATGAGAAATTCAATATAAATCAACCAACTTAAGAAAACTTTAACAGACAATGATACAAGCAAAGCAATCATATAACAATCATAATCATTGAAGGCTAATAACAATGAAAAAGAGAGAAAGTTTAAAATTAGAGTAAGAAGTTGACTTCAAAAATGAACTGTCTTTCCCATTACAGTATCGGCATATTGCAAGCACGGAACGAAAGCCTCAACTCAAACAAGGCATCTCATCACAAATCCATTCTTTTTCTTCTAATAATTTGCCGGAACAGGTTTTAAAGAAGATGGGAAATTATGCTGACACGATTGAGCGCAAATGACATCGTCAAACCATGCCGAAAACCTTATCGAACTCTGACCGGACTGCCTTGCCACCCCCTTTACTCAGATCTGTGCATTTGTTCCTCCATCAATATGTCACTCTATTTTTATGACCTCTTATTGCTGCTCTCTCGCGCGATCTCTCTCCTCTCCAATGTCTAATAATGTTCTCTATCTATATGTGTATTGTGGTGTCCGGTTCTGTTGGTGTGTGTGTGCGTGTGTCCGGTGTGAGGGAGATGGGTGTCGTGTTTTCGTGGCAAAATATAGGGGAGGAGATCGGCTATTGATGTGCGTGGCTATTCATGGTAGTCTCTTATGAAAATGGCGGATGGTTTGTTCCTTGAAGAGAAGGGACTGTTATGGTAGTTATGGAGGGGTCACGGCTGGGGCTGGTTGTTTGTGTCCTGGTTACAGAAGAAACATAGATCTTAGGCATTAGGTCCTTGTTTGCTGGAGAAAATGAAAATCGTAGGGGGGAGGGGTTCTCCTTATGTTCAAAAGGCGCTCCTCGGAAGGTGTGACAGCTCTAGCGACTCTGCTGGGAAATGAACCTAGAATCTCTGGTTTAGGGTTCAAGAATTCGAGCTTGTCAATATGATTTTTACTTGGCTTCATTCATTGTTAATATTACTATATTCTGTGATCCTTTTGTGCTAAATGCTATCTTTTACTGCTTTAATATTGTTTGATTGTATATAACTGTCTTCTTACGCCACCCCTCTGAGTCTTCTGAAAATTGTGCACACGTCCACGTGGCTCGCTTTATCTGTAGAAGTTATACCAAATAAGAACGGGGCTGGGCCAGCAACAAGACCGGGTAGACTTCAGTGCTCCCGGTATGTTGCTCCCTATTCGGCTCGAGTTATCCGCTCGGGTAAGCCAGGTCTAGAACATAACCCCAGGATTTAAACCTAGAAAAACACAGCCTCATGCCAGATCCTTAGTAGGAACGTTTGTTTGCATCATGCGCATTTGATTTAGGGGACTCAACACAGGGGTTGGGTCCATCTAGGACAGGTGTACCCAAAATAACAGACCATCTTGATGCATCCTATGTGCTATGTGAACATTTATTTGTTTCGACCTTCATTCTAACCGGTTTGGGAAACATAAATCAAAAGAAAAACCAAGAGTGATGTGTGGAAGGAAATAAATCCCAGTTCTGAAAAATCCCCGGTGTTTGGAAATGTCCCGAAACTCTGCCAAATTTTGTTTTAAAAAAGAAAAGAAAAGAAACGAGTCATTTCAAAATAGTAAAATTTGTGTTCTTTTCTAGTGTGTCAAAACTGACCAAACTATGCAGGTCTGATTCTCACCGGATGTGGGATACATAGGCAACCTACATAATGTTCGATCTTATTTTTCGAAAAAAAGGAAAAAAATGTTCACATAAATGTAGTTTGGAGTTTTTGTCAAAAATAAGCTGATCCAGCTTCGGTAATGTCTTAAGCCATTCTTGAGAGATAGCCTTAGAGTATCTTCAGTTGTCGAGGGGCTATTTTCATAAAAGAACAGGCAAGTCTGTCGGTAAAGTGTCATTTTTCCATAAAGTAGTTCTCCCCGGTCTCAAAATTTATTTGGAATTGGGAAGGAGCCACGTTTGCAAAAACGAGCATTTTTGCTAAAATTAGCATATAGGGGAAGGGGCCATGGTCCGTTGATTTTTCTTTAGAAATTGAAACACCTGTTTTACAAAAATGGTCCACCAGAGTCAAACCTAACTTTAATCTCCCACATGTACAAATGAACACAGCCTAGAACCTTTCAGAAGTGGTCATAGAACAGGCTCAGTTGCAGTTGCGTATGTGGTGGAATGATCTAGATGAGGATGGTCAGAAGTGGGTGAAAAAATAGTTGGGTGCCCTTATAAACATTTTGGAAATCAAACCACGGGAAGATCTAATCAAGGCTTTGGTAACTTTTTGGGACCCTGTCCACAATGTTTTTGGTTTCTCGGACTTTGAGATCACCCCTACTTTGGAGGAAATGACCGGGTATATTGAGTTTGGCCGAGATTTGAGGAAACAACAACTTATATTTCCAAGGGCTCTTTCGGTGCACAAGTTCTTTGACCTCCTGAATATCAATAAACAGATGAAGAAGGCCCATGTAAGCAAAGGGTGTTGTTCTTTCTACTTCTTGTACATCATGTTCGGGCATTCAGCTAGGTTCGAAATGCATGGAAAGGGTTTGAGCAACAAACATGATAAGGGCATTTGGCAAATCCATCGTCGGTTCGCTTTTATTGTAGCATTTTCGTATGGTCAGAATTGCACAAATCCTCACTACCAAGAAAGATCATACATTGGTTCCATTAGTACTGGCAGATATTTATCGAGCATTGACATTGTGAAAAGTCGGGGCTCAATTCTTTGAAGGTTGCAATATTCTTCTACAAATGTGTTTGATCGATCATCTCCGCCATCACCCCAAATTCATGAGTTATGGTTCGAGTTCGGATAACTTCATTAAGAGTTATGAAGAAAGGGTGAAAGACTTCAACATGTCAGAAGGGTTTGAAGCTTGGGTATCCCACTTGAAAGCTCTCAAAGCAAGTCTGGTCGAGTGGACTGTAGGATGGCTCCCGATGACAGAAGCCATATACATGACAGCTACCAAGGGTTACCTAAGGTTGATGAGTGTGAGGAGTATCCAGCCATATGCACCGCAGAGGGTCTTAAGGCAGTTAGGAAGATATCAGGTGGTGCCCAAAGATGAAGATCTAAGCACCCAAGTCATTGAGCTACATCCAAAAGCTGCATTGCCCAAAACTTTAGTTTAGCAGGATTGGGATGGTTGTCGGTATCTAAAAAATGGCACCCGGGTACCAGATCTTGCAAAGGGGGAAGTGGATCCAAATTATGCTGCATGGTTTGAGAAAAGGTCTTGTGTAAACAACAAACCAGAGCCTGAGACCGAGCCTGAGCCCAAGAGGCCTACCAAAAGACCTCATGTTCAAGCTTTTGATGATATAATCTAAGCCTTTGCTTCTATTCCTATCCAAAAGCCTACATTACGGTCCAAAGAAAGACCATCCGATCAGCCTTCGAGAAATACCAAGTCAAGCAAGTAGAGGTGTGATTCATATCAGGGGAAACACTCCATTCTAAGCAGGAAAAATAAAAAATGAGAGAGTATTATTGGTAAAAACCCTCACGGGCACCGTAAGGCGATAGAAAGCTGAGAGAAATTAAAAAATGAGAGAGTATTATTGGTGAAAACCCTCATGGGCACTGTAAGGAAATGGTGAGTTGAGAGATGATTAAATGAGAGAGGTTTGTTGGTGAAACCTTTCAGGGCACCGCAAGCCGAATAAAGTTGTTGACTTTGCAAAGGAATCGGATTATGGAAACCCCATGCATGAATATGGATGTCTAAAATAGGATTGACTGAATGGACTAGGCTGATTAATCCGAAGTGCATGTCATGATCATTGATGCCAGCAGCCTCACTCAGATGAGTCCTTGTTCCCTTTTCTTCCAATTTTCTTCTCTATTCATAACTCTCGAAGTCATTGCATTTCATTTCCTTATGGGTCTATTCCTCTAAAGCTTTTAAATGTTAGACTTGCTAAGCAAAAGAAAGGATTGCAAAGCTTATTACTAGCTTTTAAATTTCACAAAAGCAAAGGACGGCCACATGCACGCCAGAAATAGCATGAGGCAAAATGAAAAATAAGGTGTTAGCTGGGGTTCAAGTGAACAAGTGGTTTCGTGAGTTGTAGGGATAAATATAGAGTTTCAGATGGGAAAGACAGATATGCTAATACAACAGATTGACTGCAGAGCACTCGGGTCATTCAAGGTTTCGTGATTAAGGTTTAATCAGAAGGTGAAATAACTCTTTGCCAGCCAGATGCAGCTGAGCAGAACACATCACGGAAGTGGAAAGGCCACCCTCAACAAGAATGCCGCAAACTAACCACCACATTTTCAAACTGACAAGATTTTTCTTTAATTGAAACAAGGGCAGGAAATTTCGTTTCTTGCGGAGAAATCCTCCGTGAGTAAAGCAAATGCCATATAGGCTCGATAGTAAGTTCCAGTACCCTCCTGGATAATAGGATTTAGTAAAGTTTTGAGATCCTCGCAAATGACAAGGTCTGACAAGAGGTCTACTTTTGGGAAGTACAATTTGGCATTAAAGTTTTTAACTTTTGAGATGAGGCTTGGTTTGAAATTTTCAGGAGAAAGGGATTTAGTTTAGAATTTGTTTTGATAACAAGAATCGGTTAATACTCACAGATGTTCCCAATATCAAACTGGAGCAGAAAAATTTCTTTTGTTTTGTTTGTTTCGTTGAAATCAAGCACCCACCTGGAGAACAAGGGAAGACAATGCGAGTTTCAAGAATAGAAAGCAGTCCATGCTCAAGCAATCAGGCACCCACTTGGAGAAACAAGGGAATACAGTTCAAAGAAAAGTAGTTTCAAGAAGAGGACAATCAGGTTCAGCAATGAGGCCCCTGGAAAACACGAGAAGATGACACAAGTTCAAAGGAAAGCGGGTCAAGCTCAGCAATAAGGCACCCTCAATTGAGTAATTCCTTTTTCTAGTCAAGAGAGCAGAGAGTCTATATATACAATATTACAATATTTCATTTCCATCGAGCTATAATCGATGGGCAGGCCTTTATTGGGCAACCTCTGATCAGATGGTAAGTTATATACCGAGCTTACTGTGGCCGAGCGCCTATGAGCGAGTCTAGTGCCCAGTTAGTCTAAATATAGAGCTTAGTATGTCCTAACACCTATAAGTGAGCCTACTACGGCATAGCAGTTTTATATATATAAATATATATACCGAGTCTTGTAAGGCCAGACAGATATTTTACTTACTATATTGAGAGAATAGAGCTAGTATCAGTAGGTGAGCATATCTTCAGATTATCTTTGACCCCCAGTTGCTTTCAGTTATTATATTATCAGTTCAGTTTTAGCTTTATGTATATTGCCTTACATACTCGGTACATTATTTCATACTGACGTCCCTTTCTAGGGGCGCTGCATTTCATGCAGAGAGGTTCGGACAGACAGACAGGTAGACTTTCTCAGTAGGTGTTGCCCGAGTTCAACTTTATTGGTAATCTCCCCATCCTTCGGAGTTTCCGGGTCTACAAGTTTTGTGTACATCTTGTGTATATATGTAGATAGATTATGGGTAGGTCGGGGCCCTTTTCCGATCACACTACATCTATTAGTAGAGGCTTGTAGACATATCTTGTCAGTTAGTGTAGTATGTTGGGCTTGTAGGCCCTGTATGTATATTTTGTTGGCTTGTCAGTTATAGTGGTTATGATGGCCTTGCCGGCCCAGCTTTATGTTGACATTTAGTCAGTGTTAGTCTCTAATCAATAATATATTTTGCTTCACACATTATCTTGTAATGTGGGTCATGGCCAAAGTATGACATTAGATATTTAGAGTCTCTTAGTTGCAAGTAGTATGCAAGGATAGGTAAGGCATCGGGTGCCGGTCTCGCCCCTAAGCTTGGGGCGTGACATCAAAATTTTGTCTGGTAGATGCATAAATGGTCTCAATACCAATTTCCCTTAGCTCCTTCAATTTGTCTGTCAAGGGTCGAAGATAAACATCAATTGCATCTCCGGGACTATCTGGACCGGGAATAAGCATTGACAAAATAAAATTTTATTGCTTCATACATAACCAAGGTGGTAAATTATAAGGAATAAGTACCACAGGCCAAATGCTATATGGGGTTTTGAATTTCGAAATGGCTTAAATCCATCACTAGCAAGTCCAAGTCGAACATTACGAGGCTCGACTACAAATGAGGGATGAAGTTCATCAAAAGACTTCTACGCCATTGAATCAACTAGGTGCTTCATCGTTCCATTATCAACTCTTTCATATTGATGCCATATCATTAGAGAAGTTGTCTTTGAAGACATGAACAACCTCGGAAGCCTAGGCTTTAATGGAAAATAGCATAAAGTCTTTGATGCTACCTTTTTATCATTTTTATTCCTTGTTACCTCACTATGTTTATCCAATTTCCATCTAGACGCGACACAAATTTTGCACGATTCAAGCAGTTTATCCTCCTTCGTATATAACATGCATTTGTTTTTACAAGCATCAATCTTTTGGTAAGAAAGCTCGAGATCTTGAATTACCTTCTTTGCCTCATAATATGAACATGGAAAGTTAGCCCCATCAAGAAATAATTCATGCTTTAACATTTTCAATACCATTGCAAATGACTCATTACTCCAATGACCAATAATTTTTATGTGAAGCAATTTAATCAAAGTTGAAAGCTTTGAACATTTAGAATTCTGATATAGTGGTTGCTCAAAATCCTTCAATAAGCCGTAAAAAGTTTTTGCTTCAATATTCATTTCTTCTTCAAGGAAGTCATCAGAACCAATGTCCATATGCCTCCATCAATATTAGGATATAAATCACACAAAATTTCTCGTATTTCATCATCACTCTCACACTCCTCTACTTCATCATCATCTTCATCTTCACATTCAGATTGTGGCTCACCTAAAACTTCTCCATGACGATACCAAAAAGTATAATTTTGAATTATTCCATATACTTTAAAATGTGCAGCTACAATCTCACGTGTTCCTAAAATTGTATTACAACATTTGACACATGGACATTGTCACGATCCAAAATCCACTAGTCGTGATGGCACCTAACCCAACCCGCTAGGTAAGCCAGCTAATAACTATCCAATTCCACTAATATTAATAAGAAAATTAAACAAAAGGAATTATCTAAATCTTATACATTCCCCAAAGACTGGTAGTACATCTTCTAAGAATAGAATTTACAAAGCTGATATGAAGTAAATACATCTTCTATTTGAAAAGTACATAAATAGGGTTTTTATAAATCTAAGGCTACCATGAGCAAGAGGCAGCTATAACAGGAACACAAGTGCATCTTCAAATCCCGCAACCATCGAGCACAACAACAACAATAGCCAACATCTGCATGAAATGTGCATAAGTGTAGTATCAGTATAACCGATACAATCTACTGAGTAAGTAACAAACCTAACCTTAGGTTGAAAGTAGTGACGAGCTGGAACATAGGTCGGGTCCAACACCAATAGTGAACAACAATTCAAAACAACATAAAGCAATTAAATAAAGAACTAACTCAGAGATAAAATGCTTATCTTTTTCATAGTTTTCCGAAAATAGTTCCGCTTTTCAAGTATATAATTGAAACCCAAATCCTTTACCAAAAACGTCGAAAATAAAAGTAAGTTTGAAAATTGTGAGTTTTTCCAAAAATCCTTTCAACAATAAATATGATATATCATTTTCTCTCCAGATAGCAAATGCAAAATACCTCTCTATGCCCATATGTCAATATATGTGAGAAGTCATAAATGACGTGATACCGTACGACATAAGGAAAATACAACTCTATGCCTATATATCATGTGCATGTCAAAGGTGATGAGACTCAGTAATAAACCATATGCATACTCTTAGAGTATCAATTCACTCAGTCTTCCCAGTCACTCAGTCCTCACAATCACTCAATATTCACAACCACTCAAGCCTCACAGTCACTCTATCCTCCTACTCAGTCGGCACTCGCCACTCGCACTCACACTCAGTATGGTACCTGCACTCACTAGGGGTGTGTACGGACTCCAGAGGATCTCCTTCAGCCCAAGCACTATAACAAAACAATCATGGCATATACCAGTAAAACATGTTGCGACGTGCAACCCGATCCCATATATATATCCTCACCAGCAGGCCCTCGGCCTCACTCAGTCATCAATCTCTCCGGTCTCTCGGACTCTCAATGTGATGAAATATCAGCCCAAAGATAATTATGTGTTGTATCAATAAATAGTAATAGAGACCGAGATATGATATGCATATGAATGCCTATGACTAAGTATATAATGCAATGAAAGCAGATAGCTCAACAATAGAAATGACCTCAGTGGGTCCCAATAGGGTAAGCATGTAGCCTAGACATGGATTCTAGCATGGATCACATTTCAATAGCTCAATTACTTGGAAATTTCATGGTTACATGTAAGATCAGGTAACTACATAGTACCACAGAAACAACGGAGTCAGAATTCACACGTTACACACCCACATGCCCATCACCTAGCATGTGTGTCACCTCAACACCGATCACATAGCACATAATTCAGGGTGTCATACCCTCAACACTAGGTTTTGAAGAGTTACTTACATCGAACAAGCCAAATTTCAATACCGAGCAAGCCAATCGATGCTCTAAAAATGTCATCTCGCGTGTTCCGACCTCCAAACGGCTCGAAACTAACCATAAACAACTCAAATACATCAAACAATGCTAAAAGAACCAATCCCAATAGAAAAAGGTCAAATATTTAATCCAAAAGAGCTAATGTATAACCACGATATTCGATAAGACCAACTCATAATAAAACAGATAACATGTAGCAATGAGTTTCAAATAATGGAAATTAATAAGGAAAGGGATAACATGAATGATTACTTCAAGTAAATGATAATCAATAAAAAATGAGTTAACACAATCATTAACTTCAAATAATGATATTTAACAATGAAGAGATAACATGTAACAATAAAAGAGGCAATAAGTTCAACTAAAGCATGAGAGCAAATGATCAATTAGAAGGTAGAACAAGTATTAATGAAATCATTTAAGGCATGTAAGGATAGACTAACACAAGTACGAATAGATTGACCAAGAGAATCTGAACATGATATGTCATTCAATTAAAACACGAATATAGTCTAAATAGCCTAAACCGGTCAAATTCGTGTACCCACTTGTCACCTTGTGTACACGGATTTCACTTAGCATAATTGAATCAAAATACAAATCATAAGAGTAATTCTCCCACACAAATATAGGCAAGACACTTACGTCAACTAGGCCAATTCAACACTCGAAAATAACTTTTCCCTTAAAATTCGTCTCCATACAACTCAAATCTAACAAAAATCGACTTATTTTTATCAAACAATATTGATGGAATATGATTAGAAATAAGTTAGAATAACTTACCCATGATTTGTAGGTGACCATTTTCTCTCCAAATCGCTTCCTACCGAGTCTAGGGTTCAAAAATGTGAGAATAAGTTCAAAAATTCCATCACCTAGCTCTTTAACTAGTTGCAGATGTCGCAATTGCGATACAGGGTTCACATTTGCGAGCCCTTGCAAATGCGAAATAGGGATTGAAAATGGGAACCCTGATAGACTCATCATACATCATAATTGAGACAGAGTCTTTGCAATTGCGAACTAGGAAACATCCCAAAATTGAACAATTGTTCGCAATTTCGAACACTGTCCAATTCCTGCTGGTTTCGCAAATGCAAAGGGGAGGTCACATTTGCGACAACTGCCCCTCACCTACCACCTTTGTAAATGCAAGCCTGGTGTTCGCATTTGCGACACTTAAGCACCAAACACCAGATTTTGCCATTTTTAGTCCAAAAACCTTTCAAAACATACCCGAGACCTTGGGGCTCCAAACAAAACCTTCACACAAATTTAGAAACATCATATGAACTTGATCGCACCATCAAAATACAAAACTAACATCTAAAGCTATGAATTGATCTCTAAAACACATGATTTTCATAGAAAATTTTAAGAACTTCTAGAATTACAACTAAATGTCTGAATACTAACAAATCAACTCCAAACAACATCCATTTTTGCAGACAACTTCTAAATATCATAACGGACCTATTCCAAGTCCCAAATCAAATTATGAGCTCGATAGCTAAAAGTCAACCTACCGTCAAACTTTTCAACTTTAAAATTGCCAAATTTTTGCAAGTAAACACTAATCAACCTACATACTTCCAAAATCAATTATGGGCATGGACCAAGTCCGAAATCATGATACAAAGCTATCAGATCCATAAAAATATTGTTCCGGGGTCATTTTCACAAAAGTCAAAGGTTGGTCAACATTTTTTAAATTCAATCTTCTAAGTCAAGAATCAAGGATCCATATCAACCCGAAAGCTTCTCGGAACAAACCAATCTGCCTTACAAGTCATAAAATTATAAACACACAAGTGTAAAGCAATAAAATGGATAACATGGTGCAATTACACAAAATGACCGATTCGATTGTTACATATTTCGAGCACTAACAAGATTAAAACAAAGTATATAACTAATTAAGCAAGCATATTAAATGTGTCATGCTTAAATACCATATAGTCATCATAATTCATATTTTCTAATTCTACCAAATAATGTTCGAAACTCATATGTAATAGAATATAATTTTTCCCAGTTCGTAACTGAACGTTATTCCCATGAAAAAAGTAGTCATAACAATATACTTGTAGACATGTGATTTTTGACCCTCCACAATATTTTACCTATTTTAGCGTAAAATATTTAGTTTAGGCCTAATATAGATATTTCAATTAATTTCTTCCAATTTAAGTGACAATCAAAACGGGATTATTTATTTTAAATTCAGAGTCGCCACTTGGGATAATTTATGGTGTCCCAAGTCACCGGTTAATATCCTGAATCGAGGAAGTTGACTCTATTTACGGTTTGCGAACACAGAAATCCAAGTAAGGAATTCTGTTAACCCGGGAGAAGGTGTTAGGCACGCTCGAGTTCCTTGATTCTAACATGGTCGCTTTGATCATACTTGGCTTTAACAAATTGTTTGATTACTTATTTTAGAACCTATGTGCATTTGCCTCTTTTAATTAAGGAATTATCTTGAAACGAGTCACGCGTACGTGTACCTGTTTGTTTGTTGCATCAAAAATTATTTCACGCGAACATGTCCACAACTAATAACGCTTTATTATTATTAAGAAGGTTTGGCCGAAGTTGCGCGAACACATACTCTGGTTTTGTTTTTAGAAATCGTAATCATGTCACGCGAACGTGTCCACAACCGTGATAGTATATTAAACGTGCCTAAAGCAAACTACAAACATTTTGTTATTTTTATATCTAGGTTATGAAATTAATATGAGGGCCATGTATGATTAAATTATGGATGGCACACCTCGGACTATATGAACTAAAATTAATTAGTTGTCCATTAATAACAATTTAATTATGCAGAAACTTTGATCGAAGTTGCGCGATCGCATACTCTGAATTGGTTTTTAGAATTGCAACCATGTCACGCGAACGTGTACACAATCACAATTGTATTTTAAATGTTCCTAAAGACTTTTCTACGAGTGTTCATTTTCAACAAATAATATTATATTTGTGAGGGCCATGGGTGATTTAATTAAATGGCACACCTCAATCTATTGGTAGAGGAAATACTTAGTTTAAAAGGGTCCAAGATATTTGGGTTTACTCTAGATTAAGTTTCAAATTTCCCTTACTCGTTATAAGCCCATGTTGGATAAAACCAGGTATTTTAATCACTTGAAAGGATTTGGGCCAGCGATAGGCCAAATATCATTTACAGATTTTCGACAAAAGGAGCACAAGAAATGGTTGAGTGTGATGCCAAACCCAACGTTGAGACGAGGATGGCCATACAGTACTTAAAGAAACCCCTTTCACTATATCAATTACAAAACTGATGAATTAAAATCTGATGGATATAATAGGGCCCAAGGAGTGACAAGTGGCAGAAACATGCATGAAAACCCATTTCTCAGCAAGCTTCCCCGTATTGGCCCAGGTTAGGCCCAATCCTTTTAGGAATTTACAGAAAACTTAATCCAAGAAACTAGATATGAACACCAGATTATGAATCTCAATTTACGCCTGATACAGATAGTAGTAAGATGAACATGGATCCAAAACTACACATTTGGAACATACTAATTCTCACATAAACAAAGTACTCTAACATTGCTTAAATTAAATGACTAAACAATGTAGTTTCAACAACCAACATTATTATGATATTCAAATTAACAATCTTAAATGTGAAAGAAACCATGAAACACATCTGCTGATCCGAAAATATGGACATTAACATCTAGATCCTAGTATATGAAATTCTTCCTAAATCATTGTCCATTCAACAGATTACACAGTAACCATAATAAACTGAAAGAAAATAAACTAGGAATAGACATAGAAATTCAAGAAAACACATGTAGGAAGAACTAAAAGTCCCTGATTCATTCATTGAAGTTCTCACTATAATTACATATATCAAAGTACTTCTATACTTCAGCAATCATCAGAGTCCAAGATAATACCTCGAGAGCAAGAGAAAAATGATGAGAAAACAAGGAAATTCTGTGAAGCAAGCAAGAAAAGAAGCAACAAATGATCAGCTAGCAAACAACTTCACCTCAAACACATATTGGAATCAGGAATCCAGAAAAAGAACTTCAGAGTGTGTTTATTTCTTTCAGGAAGGAAAATCAGAAGTGAAAAACCATTTAACTCTCTCACACAATATAGAAATTTTTGTATATTTTCTATGGGCTCTAATGTCTGCCCAAAAATGGAGGAAAAGGGTCTTTATATAGGCACTTCTAAGGCAGCCCTAGCCTGGTTTGCTAATTCCCCTTCTACCTCTTATTTTCTTCGTCATTTTACCCCTTAACCCCTTCAAAATATTTGAACCCTCCCTTATCCCTTAACAAACCAGCCTAACCTATCCTCTAGAAGCTTACTATAACAGAAAATATTTCCTAAGCTTCAAATACCCATAACGGCCCTTGACACCCCTGCATTAACATCCAAAATGAATCAACTCATGGGTCAGATTTGACCCAAGGCCAAACCTAAATGAACGGGCCTATTTAACTGGGTCAAAGATGACCACACAGTTAATACAGAAACCCCATTAGCCAAAATGATCAAACAAAATCAAATTCTGACCCAGACCAACCCATGATCTAATCGAAAGAAATGAAGAAGATGAAAAGAATAGGGCCAAATATAAAAAAATAAGCAATTTGATCCACGAGTACTTAATCATTTTTTAATGTTAACTTGAAACCTATGGACTAAACTAGGTGAAACTGACAAAATAAATACAGAACAAACAGATAACACAAAGAATAAGAAAACAAAAATTAACTCTAATGCAATTATTCCAAAACAAGACTATTAATATGTATATTCCTTAAAACAGAATTCGGTCAGCTAAAAATCCAATTGATATGGGAATAAGATAAATGGATATGCAATCAAAAGGGAAAGGTATGTATTGTATTTGCCGGAAACAATTGAGCGACTCGACGAACGGCACTGTTTGACGAAGTTTGCCGGTATTTGGTTGTGCGTGAAATCTGGTGAACTTCGAAATGGGCCGGAATTGGTGCTAATCAATTTTTCTTGATAATAACAATCAATTGGCACAAATTTCAACTTGAAATCATCCTCAAATCCTCTTGAAACTCAGAAGGGGGAGCAAATTAGGGTTTTCAATTTCTTCAGGCGTCAGATTTGAGATTTGGACAAACGGGTGGGGATTTTGGGGAAACTTTTGATGGATTATGAAATAGGGGTAGGTGGTAATTATTTGGTGACAGTTTGGAGGTGGTTTAGGGTGTCGCTGCCGGTGGAGGCGATGGGGATTTTGGAGCGGCGGATCTCTAGGATTTGGGGTGAGGGAGACAGACTAGGTTCGAAATGGGGGGGGGGAGCTTAGGTTAGGACACTTATATATTAAACCAATGATTAGTTCCGAGCCGTTGGATTATCAAAATCTAACGGCTGAGCCATCACAAAACAGCGTCGTTTTGTTTGAGGGTGGGGCTGGGCTTAATCCGGGTATGGATCATTGGGCCTGGGTAGAATTTATTTGGGTAGGGTGGCTTAATTAAAATAGCCCTTTTCTTTCCTAATTCACTTTTTCCTCTCTTTTTTCAATTGTTTTTTTTTTCTTTTTACTTTTTAACTAATTAAAAAAACCTAAATTAAATTTCGAAATTAAATTAATTTGCAAAATTAAAATAATTATCTACTATAATATTTACAAAAATTAATTACTCCTAGATTAAACGAGAAAATTACTAATCTAAAATTAAAAAGCAAAAAATGCAAAAGTAAGTCAATTTTTGTGGTTTTTATTTTTAAATAAAGCAACTAATTCACTAATTAACCTTAACAACGAAAAAATGAAGTCTAAATGCAATGCATGGTATTTTTGGCATTTTCATGATTTTAACGAAAAATAAACATGCACAGAAATGCAAACAATTAACACAAATTCCCACAAAATCCTATAATATTGTAGAAAATGGAAAATATTGCTTTTATTGTATTTTATGGGAGTAATTCCTATAGGGAAAAATCACATGCTCACAGCTGCCCCTCTTTGCTCGAAAATACGAAGCGCTTTCTTGCAAAGATAAAGTGAGCGGATACGAGCGATTTTTGCCCGTTTGAATCATGGAAAGAATTTGTGAAAGATTTAACCTCACCTTGCTTCCGAGGCTGCCTACATATCCTTGGCTATAAAGGAATCAAGTCAGTGTAGTTCGGGATATTTTGGTAGTTGGGACTACCAGGAAGTTGTGATTTCACTGTTGCTGCTATTGTTACTGCTTGCTGAACTCCTTATTACACCAAGACAAAATAAAAGAAGCTAGACTAAACTATGATCTATGAATTACAAGAATCATGTCTATATCTTCAAACTTGATCTCGCAGTTTCTGTCGCTCTGCTGACTTGTACTCTCCAGATGAGCTTCCTTTGTTGATGACTTGAATTGTATTCTGAAGTGAATTCCCTTATTCTCTAGGTGGCGCCTAATTGCCAGCATTTGAACTATATTCTCTTGTTCCCCAGGCGGGCGCCTAATTACCAATACTTTAATTGTATTCCCTTTGTTACCTTAAACTGTTTTCCCTTGAAACTTGTGTTGTCTTTCTTTGAAACTTGAACTGTTTTCCTTGTTCTCCAGGTGGGTGCCTGATTGCCAAAACTTGAACTGTATTCCCTTGCTCTCCAGGTGGGCGCCTGATTGCCAAAAGTTTAACTGTATTCCCTTGCTCTCCACGTGGGCGCCTGATTGCCAAAACTTTAACTGTATTCCCTTGCTCTCCAGATGGGCGCCTGATTTCCAAAACTTTAACTGTATTCCCTTACTCTCCAGGTGGGCGCCCGATTACCAAAACTTGAACTGTATTCCCTTGTTCTCCAGGTGGGCGCCAAATTGCCGAAACTTGAACTGTATTCCCTTTTTCTCCAGGTGGGCGCCTGATTGACAAAATTTGAACTGTATTCCCTTGTACTCCAGGTGGGCGCCTTATTGCCAAAAAACTTGAACTGTATTCCCTTGTTTTCCAGGTGGGAACTTGATTGCCAAAACTTGAACTGTATTCTCTTGAGACTTGAACTGCTCCTCCTTGTTCTCCAGGTGTGTGCCTGATTTCCAACACTTGCACTATTTTTCCTTTAGACTTGAACTACTTCTCCTTGTTTTCCAGGTGGGTGCTTGATTTCCAACAATTGTACTGCTTTTCCTTGAGACTTTAACTGCTCCTCCTTGTTCTCCAGGTGGGTGCCTGATTTCCAATACTTGCACTGTTTTTCCCTAGAAACTTGACTTGTTTCTCTTGTTCTCCAGGTGGGCTTCTGATTGTTGAACTTGAACCGTCTTCCTTTGAACATTGCTGCTTTCCATTTGTTCTCCAAGTGGGTCCCTGATTACCAACATTTGAATTGTATTTACAAGACTAGGAAAAATATTCGTAAATTTGGGACATGAATTTTTCTTTATGTCTCGTTATCAAACTCGTATAATTACGAGATCATGCCAAAATGAAAGAAGGGCTTAGCCTTAACATTCCTTGAGTAGGAGAAAATCCGTGTGATATTCTTGAGAAGGTTTACACCGTACTCCCTTAAAATTACAAAATCTCACGTTGCTTACGATACTACGAAACCTCTATTTGAATTGTTAAAGATCCTTAGCTTCAGATGGCCTTCAACGTTGGCGTCGGGTGCCTTTTTCGTTAGCTTCAGATTGCCTTCAATGTTGGCGTCAGGTGCCTTTTTCGTTAGCTTCAGATGGGCCTTTTTTATTCTCTCCAATGTTGAAGATATGCATCTCTTAATTCTTAAAAGATATGTAGCCTCCTAAGATTTTAGAAGATCTGTTTAAGAGATTTGTTTAATTCTCTCAGATGTTGAAGGCGTTTCTCTTAATTTATTGCCACTTACCCAAAATGACTAATGAGTCATTTGTTTTGGGTGGTGGCTTGCTTCCATATGGGGTGGGGGAGGGGTGTATAATCTTATCCTATAATTAATAATTAAATAGGTATTATCCCACTATCCGATAATTAACCAATTACCCATATAATTAAGAATTATCTCAAATTACTTAAAAAATTTCTTATTTTAATATAGTTTATACATCATACTATCATGGTCATATGGTACCTTATATGGTATTAGTCCATAAATAGCGGTTATTATTGCTTGTCCCGTATTTTATCCCAAATTCACAACCTTCAACAAAACTCATTTTCTTTAATTCATGTACCTTTTATCCTTCACGACACTTACTTATCGCTTGTTATAAATAGCATAAATATTCTAACCTCGAGATAATCTCATCCCCGAGTCTATGTCAATTAACTGAAGATGAAACTTTAACGTACGAGAAACGCGAGATGTAACATTCTTCCCCTCTTAGAAACATTTGAACTCGAATGTTTACTCTTAGATACCTTGGAAAGATTTTTTTTTGCCAGAGTCTCCTCCGTACACTAGACTAAAACCAACTCGTATGCAGCCAGAAATCATACTATACATGCCACACTTGGCCTCACATAGTTGTCTATTATAAATTTGGAACGTCAAAAACACGAGCTTACCTGAAGACCTACTGACCTGAATAGGCCTGTGCTGAGGTATCCCATCTCGAGCCATATCTCCAGTTTGAAATAGGTTGGGTTAATTAGACTTCATTTCTTCCTCCGCTTCCCACGTCATCTCTTCCACATTCTTGCTTCTCCATAACACCTTCACGGAGGCTACCTCCTTATTCCGTAGCTTACGAATTTGTAGGTCTAGGATTGCAACAATAATTTCCTCGTATGATAAATCCTCTGTGTGTACATCGTCCGTGAGCACCATTCAGGTAGGATCGTCAATGCAATTTCATAACATAGATACATGAAAACCGGATAGGGAAACTCCAATTCCAAGGGCAATTCTAACTCATAAGCTACTAAGCCCACTCCCCGAATGATCCTATAATGCCTAATATACCATGGGCTAAGTTTTCCTTTCTTGCCAAACCTCATCACACCCTCCATAGGTGACACCTTTAGGAATACTCAGTCATTGACCACGAACTTTAAGTCTTGTTACCGTACGTAAGAATATGGCTTCTGATGACTCTGAGCTGTCAACAGTCGCCTCCAGATAAGCTTTACTTTTTCTATGGCCTGCTGAACCAAGTCTGGCCCATAGGAGATCTGCACTTACGCCGGCCCATACAAAACCTCATATGGACCCATCTGGATACTTCAATGGTAACTGTTATTATATGCAAACTCGATAAGAGGTAGACGCTCATCTCAACTTCTTTTAAAATCCAACACACATGCTCGTAACATATCCTCGAGCATCTGAATTGTGCACTCGGCTTGTCCATCAGTGTGTGGATGAAAATATGTGCTAAGATTCACCTGAGTTCTTAGACCTCTCTGAAATGACCTCCAAAAATATGCTGTAAACTGGGCCCCATAGTTAGATATAATAGATACTGGTACTTCGTGTAGTCGCACTATCTCCTTAATATATGATTTTGCATAATCTTCTTCTGTATATGTAGATCTGATAGGAAATGATCTAATTTCATGAGCCTATGGACTATCACCCATATGGATCAAACATACGATGAGAATGAGGTAAACCCATGATAAAGTCCACGCTTATCGCCTCTCATTTCCATGTTGGGATCTTTATGGTCTGCATTAGCCCTCCGGGCTTTTGGTGCTCTATCTTTACCTGCTGGCAACTAGCACACTGAGCGACATAATCAGCAATGTTATTCTTCATATCATTCCACAGTACACATCCTTAATGTCATGACACATCTTCGTCGACCAAGGGTGAATGGACTACCACGAATAATGTGCCTCTGACATAATCCTGTCTCGTAGCCCTACTACATCTGGAACACACAAACGGCCTATGTATCTGAGAACCCAATCTCCCTTGAGCTCTAACAATGGCTTCTTCTACTGCGAAACTCGCTATCTTAACTCGACCAACTCTGGGTCCTCGTATTGCCTATCCTTTACCTCAACTATGAGAGATGATTTTGCAGTATTTTGGAGTACAACTCCACCATCGCCAGAGTCTACTAACTAAACCCCTAAATAAGCCAAATGATGAATCTATCTAGTTAATTGTCTTTTTTCGGCCCCTGCATGTGCTAAGCTACCCATAGATCGGCGAGTAAGGCATCTGCTACAACATTAGCTTTCCCTGGATGCTAGAGAGTGTTAACATCGTAATCTTTCAATAACTCAAGTCATCGCCTCTATCGCAAATTCAACTATTTTTTTCTTGAAGATATATTGCAGGCTTTTATGATCTGTGAATACATCAACATGAACACCATATAAATAATGCCGCATATCTTAAGTGCATGGACAACAATAGCTAACTCGAGGTCGTGGGTCAGATAATTCCGCTCATGTTTCCTTATCTGCCTTGAAGCATATGCAATTACCTTCCCATGTTGCATTAGGACACATCCTAACCCGACACCTGAGGCATCACAATACATGGCATAACCATCTGGACCCTCTAGAAGTGTTAGAACTAGCGCTGAGGTCAACCTGTTCTTAAGCTCTTAGAAACTCTGCTCACAGGCCTATGTCCACTAATATGGAGCATAAAAGTGAAATTGGCATGCCCATGTTTTAACAAAGACACTTCCTCAATTAGATTGGCTAACAGTAATATCCAATGTTTCATGGGTCATCAACGTTACCTTTCTCTAAATCATAAATGGAGAAATGATAAGGAGTAATTTGATGGAACAAAAGATAGAAGGCTCCCACCAAGAGAGCGTTCTGGTATTGAGATACTTAATCAATTACAAGATCTTGAAGGGACACGATTAACAAAGGATCCAAAGAAACAGATCAAAATATCACATGATGTTCGAAAGGATAATTGGAACAAGAAGAATATTTTTTCTTGAACTTCCGCATTGGAAATCTCTTTTGTTGCGGTATAATTTGGATGTTATACATATTGACAAGAACATATGTGATAACATTTTGGGGACTATGATGAATTCCAAAGGAAAGACCAAGGACATAATTAGAACTCGACTAGATTTACAAGAAATGAACATTAGGCTGGAATTGCACCCAATCAAAAAGGGAAAAAATACGTAGTTCCAATTGCATGGTAAACATTATCTCTTGAAGAAAAGCACAAGTTATGCCTTTTCTTAAAGAATTTAAAAGTGCCAAATGGATTTTCATCTTATATTTCTCAATGTGTGAATATGAAAGATCACAAGATTTCTGGCTTAAAGTGTAATGACCCAAAAGGTCATCACTTATTTTAAAAACAAATTCTATGTTCTGAGGCCTTAAAGACCTCTTTCTATATCACCTCGATTTGTGTGCGCAATCCGGGCGTGTAGCCGGAAAGCCAATATATGAAAAATAATGAATTTTAACTTTAAAATGAATTTAAGTTGACTTCGGTCAATATTTTGGGTAAACAGACCTGGACCCGTGATTTGACGGTCCTGGAGGGTCCGTGGAAAAATATAGGACTTGGGAGTATGCCCGAAATCGAATTTCGAGGTCCCAAGCCTGATAAATGAATTTTTAAAGAAAATTATTTTCTGGAATAAAAAAGAGTTTTTGGAAATAAAATGTGTTTAAAACATGATGGTATCGGGCCCATATTTTGGTTCCGAAGCCCGGTACAGGTCTTATATGTAATTTAAGATGAGTTTGTAAAATTTGGTAAGGAACGGACTTGAAATGACGTGAATCGGACCGTATTTGAGAAAAATGGAAAATTTGATGTTCTTAAGTGATTTCATGATTTTGATGCTAAATTCATAGTTGTTGATGTTATTTTGGTGATTTGAATGCACGAGCAAGTCTGTATGATGGTTTTAGATTGGTGTGCATGTTTGGTTTGGAGCCCCGAGAGCTCGGGTGAGTTTTGGATAGGCCACGGGGTGGAATTTAGACTTGGGAAAATTACAGGTTTCAGCTGGTATATTGCAGGCCTACAGGCTTCACATTTGCAAAGCCTGGCTTACAAATGCAAGTTCGCAAATGCGAGGGATGAGTCGCAAATGCAAAATAGCTCAGGCCAGCCTTTCCTCGCAAATGCAAGTTATTCATCGCAAATGCGATGTTCCCCATCTTGGCCAGTCGTTGCAAATGCGACTTCACAAAAGAGAAAGTCACTTCGCAAATGCGATACCTGCAACCGGTAAATTCACACTTAGACGCTTTTTCAACCATTTTTCATATCTTCTCAAAACATAAACTCTCTTGGGCAATTTTCCAAAGAAAATTTCTTCTCCAAATCAATTATAAGTCGTTTCTAACTAGTTTTCTTTAATCTTTAATATCTTTTCACATGATTTCAACTCAAAATCAATGATTTTCATGGCAAAAATTGGGTGTTTTGGGTAGAACCTAGGTTTTCCGAATTTTGGGGATTTGGACCTCGATTTGGGATCCGATTTCAAATTAAATTATATATTTGGGTTCATTGGGGAACGACTAATCGGGTTTTGGTTTGAACCTCTAGTTTTGACCATGTGGACCCAAGGGCGATTTTAGAATTTTTGGGTAAAACTTTGGAAAACTTATTTGCATGCATTAGAATTGATTCATTTAGCATTTATTGATGTAATAAAATAACTTGTGGCTAGATACGAGCGAATTGGTGGTGGAATCAAGAGGTAAAGCGATAGTTGAGACTTGAATTGTGTTCGTGGCATCGCGGTAAGTGATTGGTCTAACCTTAACTTGAGGGATTAGGAGTCAAGTCCTATTTGCTATGTGATATTTATTGAGTACGACGTATAGACATGGTGACGAGTATCTATACGTTGGTGTCAAGCATGCCCGTGAGTCTTATATTATGATTATTATGACTTCATTGTATTATTCATGCCTTGGTGATGATTCCTATTGTTGTGCAAAGTTTGTGGAAGTGATAGTAATATTTGATCATTGAGGAGCGTTGGCTCAAGTTGTATAATAAAAGGTAAAGGTATAAATGGTAATTGAATCCTTTTAGAGCATTGGCTCAAGTTGTGAAGTGAGTTGTGAAGTAAAAGTGAAAAAGAGAAGAGAATCATTGTATTGCCTCCCTTGTCAGGATATTGTTGCTTTTAATGCTATCTTCCTTGTCGGGATGTTGATGTTTTGATGTTCTTCCCTTGCCGGGACTTGATTGTTGAACCATTGTTCCCTTGCCAGCATTCTTATTGTAATTTCATTTATTTCCTCGCCCTATTTTTGTGATTGTTGTTTGGATGAGGAAGAGCGTTAAAGCACGAAGGGTGATACCATGTATTGTTTTGGTGAGAGAGTAATAAAGCACGAAGTGTAATGTCGTGTATGATTTGTGAGGAAAAGTGTAAAACACGAAGGGTGATGCCGTGCCGCACAATGTACAATTACATGCTGATTATATTAATTATATGGTGAGGACGAGAGTAAAAACACGAAGGGTGATGTCGTGCAATTTATATTGATTCTTTGGTGAGGACGAGAGTAAAAGCACGAAAGGAGATGCCATGCATTTATTGATTCCTAATTCTTGTTGATGACTGAGATAAAGTGTTCCTCTTATTTACCTGTTGTCTTTCTATTCTTAATTGATGTTTCCCCGCAGAATATTTCCCTTTCCCATACTTGAGTATACATTACTGTTCTTCTTTTCCGCTGTATATGGTTAAACTGCACAGGTTTATTTGGTAGTCTGGTCCTAGCCTCGTCACTACTTCACCGAGGTTAGGCTAGTTACTTACCAGCACATGGGGTCGGTTGTGCTGATACTACACTCTGCACTGTGTGCCGATCCCAGAGCAGCAACTTTTGGACCTTAGCTTGGGTGGCTGCCTTCAGTACACATGGAGATCTAAGGTAATCCTGCAGACGTTTGCAGGCCATGGCGTCTCCCTCTATCCCTTCCTCCTATTTCATTTACTTATTTCAAAAATAGTGTATCATTTATCTTTCAGACTTTGTATGTAGTACTCTTAGACCGTCTGTGAAGCTGTGACTCCAGTTCTAGGTAGTCTTATTTAAACACTTGTATTGGATATACTCAGTATTTTTTATTGTTTTTTCTTCCGCTTGTTACAAATTCCATTGTCTTTAAATTATTTCTCATGATTGTTAAAGGAGTAAATGGGAAATAGGTAAATTGTTCAAAAGGTCGGCTTGCCTAGCTCAAATTAGTAGGCGCCATCACGACTCCCGAGGGTAGGAAATCCGGGTCGTGACAAGTTGGTATCAGAGCTCTAGGTTACATGGGTCTCATAGTTCACAGACAAGCTTAGTAGAGTCTGAGGGATCGGTATGGAGACGTCTGTATTTATCCCCCAGAGGCTATAGAGTTAGGAAAAAAACTTCACATTTATTCCTTCCTATCGTGCGGTTTGGTTTCTCAATGCTAATTAAATTTCTACTCTATTCTTTCACAGATGGCGAGAACACGCGCTTCCTCATCCAGCGATCAGCAGCCCGAGCCCCCAACAGCAGCTCCCACGAGGGGCAGAGGGCGAGGCTGAGGCCGTTCTAGAGGTCGAGGTAGGGGCAGAGCTCATCCTAGATCAGCAGCACCAGCGACGGAGCCTCAGGTTGACTTTGATGATGAGGTTCCGGTGGGCCCACCTCAGGTCCCAGAGGGGTTCATTGCTACCCTAGTACTCCAGGATGCTCTTGTCCGTCTGGTGGGCCTTATGGAGAGTGTCACCAGGGCAGGCTTGCTTCTTGTAGCCCCAGCCGTCTCTCAGACAGGAGGAGGAGCCCAGACTCCTACTACTTGCACTCTAGAGCAGGTGGCTCCCCAGTTTCAGACTCCAACAGTTTAGCCAGTTAGATCAGTTCAGCCGGGTGTGGTAGCTCAGGCCGGTGATAGGGCAGCTATGTCTGCCGATACGTTGTGGAGATTGGACAGGTTCACTAAGCTCTTCACTACTACTTTCAGCGGTGCATCTTCTGAGGATCCCTATGATTTTCTAGACAACTGTCATGATATTCTTAATAATATGGGGATAGTGGAGACCAATGGGGTCGATTTTGCTACTTTTTTCTTGTTTGGATCCGCCAAGACTTGGTGGGGAGATTATTGTTTGGCTAGACCAGCTGGATCACCAGCTTTGACTTGGGAGCAATTTACTCAGCTATTTCGAGAGAAGTTTCTCCCTATCACTTAGAGAGAGATCTATCAGAGGCAGTTTGAGCGTCTCCAGCAAGGTTCTATGACGGTTACTCAGTACGAGACCAGATTCATAGACTTGGCCCGTCATGCTCTTATCATACTTCCCACCGAGAGAGAGAGGGTAAGGAGGTTCATTGAGGGACTTATCTAGCCTATTCGACTTCAGATGGACAAGGAGACGGGAAGTGATATTTCGTTTTAGGAGGCAGCCAATGTGGCCAGGAGAGCTGAGATGGTTCTATCGTAGGGAGGTGGTTAGAGGTCTGACAAGAGGCCTTGTCATTCAGGCAGATTCAGTGGTACCTCGTCTGGAGGTAGGGATTCGTATGGTAGAGGACATCCCCTAGGCCTTTTCAGTCAGCACTTCAGGTTTCTCATGGTGCTTTAGGTGGTCGTGGTTCCCATATGCAGTATTCTGATCAGCAGTCCTACAGTGCACTACCAGCTCCTATCAGTGAACCTCTGCTCCATAATTTTCGGGGTGGTCATTCAGGTCGTCAGGGTCAACTATCTCAGCAGCCGAGGGCTTGTTATACTTGTGCTAATATGGGTCAAATTGCTAGGTTTTTCCCTCGAGCATCGAGCACCTCTCAGCATCAGGGTTCCCATGCCATGGTTCAGGAACCGAGTGTTCCACGGCCCGCCCAGCCAGTTAGAGATGAGGGTAGAGGTGCTAGAGATGGAGGTAGAGGTATTAGAGGTGGAGCTCAGGCCGCTAGAGGTGGAGGCCAGCCACCAACAGGCCGTCCCAGAGATGTAGTTCAGGGTGGTGGGGCCCAGCCTCGATGTTATGCTCTTCCAGCTAGGCCCGAGGCTGAGGCTTCCGATGCAATTATCACAGGTACTGTTCTAGTTTTTAGTAGAGATGTTTCGGTTTTATTTGATCTAGGATTTACATACTCCTTTGTGTCATCTTATTTTGCACTGTATCTGGTCATGCCTAGTGAATCTTTGAGTGCTCCTGTTTATGTGTCTAGTAGGATTTTCATTCGGTTTGAGGTAAGTAATGATTGTAAATGTTATCCTGAGGGTATGAAAACCCGGATTTCACATCATTGTGCTACTTTGAGGTGACACACATGCTAGATGGCGAGTGTGGGGTCGTGCACCATTGGGGATTGTGACTTGGTCTGTCCCGTACGACTGCGAAATCGCATATTTGATTGAAAACTATTTGATATCAATGTTTTTTGGAAAGTATTGCTATGTTTTTGGCGGAATGCCATATTTGGGCCTCATGCCTACTATTTTGGACCCTTGGGGGCCTATTTACTACTATTCCTCACTGTTTTGACTTAATATTTGTACTCAGTCATGTTGTGTTTTACTGATTTCATAACTCAACCTTATTTACTCAGTTTTGATAGTATAAATTATATTTTTGGGCTGAACACCCTGTTTTACTAATAGTCCGAGTGACTTGTGAGGTTGATGGCTGAGAGAGAGAGAGGTTGAGGGCCTGGTGTCACGCCCCCCTTTTTCTAAGGCGAAATCGGGTTCATGACATTTGGGAGGACAACTCGTTCCGTCTTGGGAATTGGGTTTTTTGGGTTGAAGAATTGCCACCTAATGATTAAAGTGCATTAGGATACTAAAGAAGAGTTCGATTTGGAAAACCAGAGTTCTAGTAAGGGCTATAAATTATCTCGAGGGGAAGGTGTTAGGCACCACCCAAGATCCACTAGTGTGGTTCCCGGCCATGTTACAATTGTGACTTTGAATAACAAGTAAGCAAATAGAAGTCTCAAGTAGAGGGGGTTTTCACATAATATTGCAAGCAAGTTGAGAGTTTGACGAAAGTAAAGAAAGCAAAAATTTTAAAGAAATAGTTTGAGAATAAAATAAAAAAATAAAGGAAAGGGGGTCCTAGGTTTACAAATAATATGGATCACATCAATGCAATACCCGATAATCACTCCTAAAAAGAGGGGCTACACGTGGTATTAGCACACCGGTCATCATATCAATATCTACCCTTCCCACCCCGTTAAGGTATTAAAGCGCGAAATAGTATTGTTTCTTATTGCATGCTATTACCCGTCCCAATCCTATCAGTCCCGGAGGCATTTGGGACTACTAATCCTAAAGGGGAGGGAGTTGGGTCTTTTCAGAGTTTTAAAAGGATAAAAAGTCTAGGCGACAAACAAAACACATAAGCAATTAGGGGAAAAACAAATAGCAGTTAAGTCTCAAACAAACCTCCTCACCCAGAGGAGAAAATATATAGCAAGACTTCAAATACTGGTTATGGTCTGAAATAAAGCTTTAGGACAGCTGATTTATCACATATTTCTCAGATGAGGAGTCCGAATTAGCCTTGTTTGATTGTAGTTTATCAAAACTGAGATAGTTAATTGATCACCTAATGGTTTGCCTAGGTGAGACCTATAGGCATGACATCTAACAACACTGATTTTAAAGAAAGGATTATTAGTTTTATAAACAAGAGTTTTGCAGATTGTAAACGATATTACTACTGATTTTAAACTCAGAGATGGAATAGCAAAACTAATTCAATTAATTACTCCTATAGACATGATTTCTAAGCGTTATTGGTTTTTAAACGATTGCAAAAATGCAAGAGTCCTATAGGCATGATCTAGAATGAAATTGATTATTATTAAACCTATGATTGTATGCCTAATGACATGTATATGCAGAAGTGCAGAAAACCTATGATCATGATTTCTATATGCAGAAATGCAGAAATTTAGAGACAAGATTTCTATATGCAGAAATGCAGAAACCTAGATACATGATTTTTATATGCAGAAATGTAGAAACCTAGATACAGGATTTCTATATGTGGAAATGCAGAACTTATAGGCATAATTTCTAAGATGCAGAAATTTATAAGTAACTTATCATCATGCTGTTTATGTGATTGCAAGAATCAGAAAATCCTATAGGCAAGTTATCTACCCCTTTGCATACATTCATCCCATCCCTTTCCACTAGCCATCCCCAATAGTTATTACAAATTATTACAGACCCGAATGACTTAGAGAAAAAAAGGTAAAAAATTACATCAGAAGTTCCATCTACAACCGAACAACCTAATTCAGACTCAAAGTCCAACAATATGAGATAAACCAACTTCTAGGATCGGATTTCCAAAAGCCTTTATCATACTTGGGATGTGTCAAAGTTCCTAAGAGTCTCAAAGGGGGTCTGGGCAGTGCTTACCCTCAAACACATTGCAAAATTAAGATCATAGTGCAGCGTGGAAGGGCCAGCCCTTAGATGTCCAAGTTCAGAAGAAACTCAAGGTCCCAAAGCAAGGCTCATAAGAGAGGGGCAGAACATAAGAGTCTAAGAGTAAGTGTAAGTTCATAGGGGGGGATCAGGGAAAGCCATGGCAGGCTGGTGGTCATGCCCAGCAATTGGGAATACTGGCATATCCCTGAACAGCCTGTTAGCCAAATCTTAGGAGTTAGGATCCATTGTGGATCATGTTATGACCTGGGCAGTAATTTGGATACTGCCAGGCTAAGAACCTTAAATCAAACACATAGAAGGGAATGGGGGTAGGGATTCACATTAGAAACATATGCAAAGAAAGGACATACGTAGTTTAATCACTGAACAACAATAGTAAAGTAGACAGGAATGCTGAAGCTATGAAGTAAACACATAGGGGTGAGGCAGAAAATTAAACCAGAGCATACCAGTTTCAGGGAAAACAAGTAAAAACAATAGTCTTGAAAGAGCCAAGTTGTAAGCAAAGTAGTTCCAAAAGATCTCAAGCAAAGTAGAGTATTGAAAGAAGTATTGAATTCAAAGCAGTATTGTAAGTATTGAATTGAAAGTTTAAAGATTGGTAGTGTGAAGGTGTCATGTATTGAACTCGAAGTGGTGTCAAAAGTGCAGAAGGGTAATCCCTTTTATGGTGCAAAAAACGAGTAAGAAAGGTAAGGAAATAACTTTGAAATCAGTCTCATATGATCTCCCTTCAGTTAAGGGATTTGATTTCAAACGGGTAGAATACAATTGAGGAAAGAAATTTGATTAAAATCTTTTCACAGTTGCATAAAAAGGGTAAATACATAGAGTTTATTTAAGGAGAACCATCAATGGTACACATTTTGTGCCAAATATGGCAAGGGAATCAATCAAACAGCCATGAAACCAAAATTACAGGTTCAATTCAAATGAACCAAGTCAAGAAAGGTAAAGGAGGTTCAATCGAAGAAAAATCAGTGATAATTCGTCAGCCTTATTAAAAGGATTTCAGAATCAATCAATCAGTTGGTAAAAACCTTTTGAAAGAGAAATTTCACATATATATAAAGCATACCAATCAAACGAAAGGAATCGTCAGGTTACTTAATAAAAGAGTCTAACATTGAAAGCCTTAGAGTCCCAAACAAAAGGGAATCGAGTTCAGTTACAGACTCATAGTGAGTTTGAAAAGTGGAACCCTAATATCACTTGCCAAATAAACCCCCCAAATCCTAGGGTTTCGAATTGAGTCAGACATAGAGGTGAGAGAGCAGGTCATTGAATGAGGCTCAGAAGTCTCTTCCAAAGACTTTATGAGAAACAAACATACATGATAGAAAGAACTAATTCAAGGTTATGAGAACATGTTTGAGAAAACTCGGAGTTTAAACAAGTTCAGAAGAAAGAGATGATATGAGCTTAAACAAAAGCAGGTGAAATATGCTTAGCAAGAACAAAAGTATGGATTAACAACACGGATTAATATGTGAGTACAGGAATAACAACAAAAGTAGAAGAATCTTGCATAATAGAAAGGAAACAAGAGAGCAAACTCAAGCATAGTAGAAAAGAAAGTATAGGAGCATAACATAGGTAAACACACATGAGGAAAGAACAGAAAGAATCGGAAAGATATTTGAAGAAACTTTTCAGAAACCCTAAAATTGAAATTGAGAGATTTTGAAAAAGAAATTTGGGGAAAAACCTTTTAAAATGTCAAGTAAAGCCCAGACATATCGCATATCTAAGAAAAATAGGAGAGTACAAAACCTCAGATGACTTAGAGTTGCAGAGAAAACCCTAGAAATGAGAAAGGTCTTGATGAAAGTCAGATCCTGGTCGAAAAGACTCATATTGCTTGAACATGCCAGGGTAATGGCCGGAGAAGCCATAGATCTACATATCTGAGAAGAATCTGAAGAGAGCCATTGAAGTTGGGCTTCAAAACCTTGAATTGTTTAGGTCTGATGGTGAGAAAGGATGAGTACAAACCATCCATGGCCGGAGACGCCATGGATTCTGGTGGAAACATGGTGAGATAAGGTGGGAGATGATTAGGGTTTCGGAGAGGCTCGAGAGGATTAGAGAGACGAAGGGGTTCAAAGGCAGCAACTCAGGTGAAATGAATTAGGTCAAGGGGGTTTGGGAATTGAAAAAGGAAAGGGGGAATTATGGTCGTTGATCAAACTGATCAACGACCTGGATCAAAGGGGAGCCGGGTGGGTTTTTTTTTATCGGGTTAGGGGTCGGGTAATTTGGGGATTAGGCTGGTTTAATTTGGGGTGTAATTGGGTCAAATTGAGGGCCAAAATTGAAAGGTGAAAGGGCTGTAATTGAAATAGAAATGGGCTAAGTGTTAAATAGCATATTTTCCATTTTTATTTTATAAAAATAGTAATAATAATTTTAAAAGTAAATTAAAAATACTTATCCAACAAATACTATATAAATATTAATTTAAAAATACTGGAAATAATTGTATAATTATAAAATGCTACTAATCGTGAAATAGGCTATAATTGCAATTACATGCAATTTAGCTTAAAAATACCAAATAGATTTGTAAAAAATATACAAAAATCACCTTAATTATATTTTGGTGTAAATATGAGAAAAAAAAAGTTATTCACCAAAATGATAATCTTGAAAATAATTATTGGATTTTGTACTTCTAAAAATAGACAATAAATTGATTTTAAAATCTTAAAAATTAGGAAAAAATACCAAATCTCTTGGGCATGCTTATATATGTATGTAAATGCTATTTTGAAAGTATTTTTTATATAAAGATATATAGGGAAAAATTGGGTATCAACACCTAGTTGTGAGGATTATATATTTATGGATCAGGCTGCATGCCGCATCGATATATATATATATATATATATATATATATATATATATATATATATATATATATATACGGATCGGGCTGCACGTCACGACAATATATGAATCGGGCTGCACACCGCAGCGATATGTTGGGTCGGGATGCACACCGCAGCGATATAGTGCTTGGGTTGTAGGAGCCCCTCCGGAGTCTACACACTCCCAGTGAGCGCAGTCGACTATATATTGTTACAACCTATATTCACGTACGTTAGTTCATGCCATAAGGTAGTCTATGTAAATCCATGAATTGATTATCTTTAAGATGATAAGAAGATAATCCTATTGGTCTTAAATAATACAAAGGTGTATAAGGGTGGTTAACAAGTATTAGAAGTTAGACGAATCAAGGATGTTGTCAGCTGTATTTTCGGGTAATCCTAGAGGTTCTTAATACACTCAAGAGGCCATGTTTTAAGGTATTTGAATCATATAATATCCGTATCATAATCCTTGAAGTCAAACAAGTTATGAAACAAAGGTCGATAAAAGTTGTCGCAACTTAGGTTCATAATTTTACTTAAACATTA
This sequence comes from Nicotiana sylvestris, assembly GCF_000393655.2. Taxonomy (NCBI): domain Eukaryota; kingdom Viridiplantae; phylum Streptophyta; class Magnoliopsida; order Solanales; family Solanaceae; genus Nicotiana; species Nicotiana sylvestris. The sequence goes on along the minus strand of NC_091067.1, from coordinate 25,766,798 downwards.
GGTCAAATATTACTAAGCTTTTCTCACAATTTACAAAGAATTACGGGGTGATCTACCCACCAAATTAAATATCTATGAGCCTAATTTCCAACGCATTAAACCGTTCATCGATACGACATCGGAGTAGAGAGATATAGGCATTTTTGCAAGACTGCACAAGCTGCTAGGTGACAAGTAGGTGTGTCACCTACTTGGTTAAATGATAGCCCAAAAAAGGAACTTTTGGGTCAGCCAAAGAGCCCATTTAAAGGGTTATCTCCTGCAATATAACTTTCATTATATATCACAAATAACCAGACCTCCCTCTGCAAACTTCCTCCCAAAAATTATCCACAAACCCTAATCGATTTTCCCTCTATTTCAAGTCCTAATTGGGGGTAAAACCTAGAGTTTGAAGAACCAAGGGAAGGGCTGAGTTATCCAACAAGTAAGGTAAGTTTACTATTGTCTTTCAAATATTTTTTCTGCGGTGAATTCATGGTAATTCAATCTATACTTGTAAGAACTCATGGGAAGGTGATCGGAAGCCATGAGTTCGAGTTATTTACTTGTAGCGGACTGTTTTGTGTTGCTGTTGGGATGTGGGTTTTACTACTATTTTGTGGAGTTTTGGAGGAGTAAGGGTGTGTATAAACACCACATAGATTTAGGGTTGTGGGCTAGTAGTTCTTCATAACATTTCTAGGTCATTTGACACGACTACGATGGCCGTCGTATGTATGAAGTGATTAGGTTGTGCGTGGACTATTTTGGGAGGCTCAATATGATTATTATTGATGTTGTTTGGGCTGTTTGGTGATTGTTTGGAATTGTGTGAAGTCATATATATAGGGGAGGTGTTGTCCGTTTCATCGTAAAATAGGTTGTAGTCGATACGTAATAGCTATGACGTTTGAATGATAACGATAATATCGTTTCTCTTATTGTAGACTAAGGAGTCGTGACAATTGCAAAGATTGAGATTGGGGTAGTATATACAAATTATGTGAGGCTATCCCTTTCCTTCTTTTGCATGACTCTGATTGTACATAATGTAATGAACGAGCTTCCAAAGATACTCTACTCTTATAAGCTAGCAGTACTTACATTGTTTCCCCTCTTATGGAATGATTTATGTTAATGTTGTTTCTATTATTCTTATGTTATCAATGTTGTTGGTACTTCCTGATTCTTATAAAGTTCATGGTGAAGAGTTAGTCCTAATAACGTGTATAGAGGATACCTACCTTACGTCACTCTGAAAGGTTTAGAACGTGATTCCATGAGTCGAGCATGCATTATATATATGTATCTATTTTACTCTATCGAGCCGCACTATAGTCGGCCGGGTACGACACCTATTGTACAACCACTGCCAGTTGGGCTTTACCGAGCCCCACGCCGGGTGTGATACTACCGAGCCTTATGATGGCCGAGTATGTTTTTTCTACCGAGCCTATTACGGCCAGGTACAATATGATGATGATGATGCTCACAGAGGCGTATGTTTTAAAAGTTTATATATATATATATATATATATATATATATATATATATATATATATATATATATATATATATATATACACACACACATATATGTATCATGCATTTCATGTTAGTAGCCCTCAAAGGTACGCAGATGCTACAAGTTGTATATTCTCTATCCCTGCTTACATTACAGTTCGTACTTATGGTTCGCAACCTTACATGCTTAGTACTTTATTCGTACTGACATTCTTTTATTTATGAATGCTGCATATCGTACTGCAGGTCCTGATAGACAGGTAGGTGCAGCTCCCCCACCATAGTAGGCTGTCCAGTTCAGCGATGATTGGCGAGATCCCTTCTCCAGACTTGTCGTGGTCTTGGTATGCATTTTTTTTATAGAGATTATGGGTATGTCGGGGCCCTGTTCCGGCTATGTTGAAGCACTTATGTTCCTTTAAAGGCTCATAGACAGGTGTCGACTCATGTATAGTTTGGTATGCCTTGTCGGATGAATTTTTGTTGTATAGTCTTTCATGGCAGCGTGGTAGCTCGTACCTTATATATAGTTTCTTGATTGTCTGGTCATCTCATGTTATGTATGTTCATGCCATCATATTTTATTATTTGTTGCCCATGATCCATGTCTACCATTTATATTGATCTCGTCAGCCCTAAAAGACAATAAAGAAGGTTAGATAAAATGTACGTTGGTGCTCGGCAAGTATGGTCGGGTGCTAGTCATGGCCCTCCACTTTTGGTCGTGACAAACTTGGTATCAGAGACAGTCTGTCTTAGGGATTGTCTATGAGTCGTGTCTAGTAGAGTCTTGATTATGGATATGTAGCACGCCACATTTATAATCAGGAGGCTACATGACATCTAGGGTTGTTACCTTCTTCCTGAATCTAGATCGTGCATAGAGTTGGGTCATAAGTGTTCACCTCTAATATTCTTCTTGTTTTCTTTTAGCTATGCCTTCTACTAGGAAGCAAACAATTAGTAGATAGCTTGATACAGCTGCGGGAGAGGGTACCAGTCAGGTGCCCCAAGCCAGAGCAGGCCAAAGTGAGGCTCAAAGTGAGATGCCATCTCATACCTCATCTACTCCATCTCCTCCAGAGGAAATTAGGAGGCACCCAACACCATATATTTCTCTGTATGGCACTACAGACTAGGATATGCGGAATGTGGTGCAGTTGTTGACTAGCTTGGTAGCTGCTCAAGCTCAGAGGTAGAATACCGGTGTTTTTGATAAACTGGTTGGTACGAGAGTTCGTGATTTTATTAATTTAGACCCTCCAGTGTTTACCGGATCAGACCCCAAGGAGGAACCGCAGACTTTTGTTGATCAAGTTCAGCGTACACTACGGGTTATGCATGCTAGTGATACAGAGGCAATATAGTTGGCTTCTTATCGGCTACGAGATTTAGCGGTTCTCTTGTATGATAGTTGCGAGAGATCGAGGGGTTCGAACTCTCCTCCAGCTGTGTGGAAGGAATTTTCTAATGCCTTTATTTGTCACTACTTGCCAGTTGAGATACGAGCTAGAGCTGATAAGTTCTTGAACCTTAGACAAGGTAATATGAGTGTGCGAGAGTACAGTGTGCCGTTTGATTCTTTAGCAAAGTATGCTCCCTATATGGTGGCCGAGATGAGTGATAGGGTGCATCTGTTCATGAACAGTTTGGGACCACATCGGATAAATGAGTGCACGACAGCCTCCTTGGTGGAGGGCATGCATATTTCTCGTATTCAGGCTTATGCACAGACCCTAGAGGATCGTAAGTGCCAGCAGAGGGCACATAGGAAGCAGGATAGGGTCCAACATAATAGGGCGAGATTTACAGGGTATTCTAATGACTTTAGAGGCAGTGTCATGCCCCAGTCTTCGAGGAGTTCGGCGCATCCTGTAGCTAGTGCTCCTCCACAGTTTCAGAGGCCTCGATATGATCGATTTACCTATTCTAGTCTAGGTTAGAGTTCACGGGCATTAGGCTCGCAACATCATAGGGATACTAGTCAGACGAGACCCCCAACACCACATTGTGATCAGTGCGGTAGGGCCCACTTTGGACTGTGCCATCGAGGTTTTCATGCGTGCTATTCTTGCAGATAGCCTGACCATATGATGCGAGATTTTCCTAATAGAGGTGGTGGTGGTATGGCTGAACCGACTGGATCTATATCTGGTTCTGCCTCATCAGTTCAACCTCCAGCACGGGGTTTTTAGCAGTCGATGGTTCGTGGTAGAGGTAGAGGTGTAGTGTTGAGTTTGAGTGGTGCTCAAAATTGAACCTATGCTATAGTAGGTCGATAGGATCTTGAATCATCTCCAGATGTTGTTATAGGTATATTGTTTGTGTTTTCTTATGATGTATATGCGTCGATTGATCCGGGATCTACATTATCATATGTTACACCCTTTGTGGCTAATAAGTTTGGCGTTCAACCTGAATTGATAAGTAAACCCCTTGCGGTATCTACTCCGATAGGAGATTATGTGATTGCTAGAAGGGTATATAGAGGTTGCACTATGATGATTTGTAGTCGTCAAACCTCGGCAAATTTATTTGAGTTAGCAATTGTTGATTTTGATGTGATAATAGGAATGGACTGGTTGGCCTCATGCTATACAAATGTTGACTGTCGTACGAAGATGGTTAGGTTTTAATTTCCTGGTGAACCCGTTATTGAATGGAAGGGGAACATTGCTACATCGAAAGGTAGGTTTATTTCCTATCTTAAGGCAAGGAAAATGATCTCAAAAGGTTATATTTATCATCTCATTCACTTAGGGATGCAGAGGCGAAGCCGCCTACTCTATAATCAATCCCTGTGATCAATGAATTTCCCGATGTTTTCCCAAATGAACTCCCAGGCTTTCCTCCTAAAAGGGAGATTGAGTTTAGCATTGATGTGTTGCCTGCCACTCAACTGATCTCTATCCCTCCATACAGAATGGCCCCGGTAGAGTTGCGAGAGTTGAATGACATGCTGGATAAGGGCTTCATTAGGCCTAGCACTTCACCTTGGGGTGCGTCAGTTTTGTTCGTGCAGAAAAAAGACGGGTCGTTAAGGATGTGTATCGATTATCAACAGTTGAATAAGTTTACTATAAAGAACAAGTATCCACTTCCATGGATTGACGACCTTTTTGACCAACTCCAGGGTGCCAAGTATTTCTCCAAGATTGACTTACGTTCAGGGTATCATCTGGTGATGGTTAATGAGAAGGATGTTCCGAAGACAGCCTTCCGGACAAGATATGGCATTTTGAGTTCTTGGTGAGGTCGTTCGGGCTAACAAATGCCCCAACAGCTTTTATGGATCTCATGAATATTGTATTCAGGCCCTATCTTGATGTGTTCGTGATTGTATTTATTGATAATATTCTGGTGTATTCTCGTTTGGAGGCGGAACATGCGGGCCACTTGCGGATAGTATTACAGACGCTTCAGGATCATAAGTTATATGCTAAGCTCTCCAATTGTGAATTCTGGCTGAACTTAGTAGCATTCCTTGGCCATGTGATATCTGACGAGGGTATTAGTATCGACAATCAGAAGATCTATGCAGTAAAGAATTGGCCGAGACCTACAACACCATCAGAAGTACGCAGCTTCCTAGGGCTATCCGGATATTATAGGTGGTTTGTAGAAGGGTTTTCTTCTATATCAGCACCATTGATTAAGTTAACACAGAAAGCTACCAAGTTCTAGTAGTGTGACGCTTGTGAATGTAGTTTTCAGGAGCTGAAGAATCGATTGACATCTGCACCAGTGCTCACTCTGCCTGAAGGTACAGAAGGTTATGTGGTATATTGTGATGCCTCAGGTATAGGTTTGGGGTGCGTATTGATGTAGTGTGGGAAGGTGATTGCTTATGCATCAAGACAATTAAAGAAGCATCAAAAGAATTATCCAACCCATGATTTGGAATTGGCTGCAGTAATATATGCTTTAAAGATATGGTGGCACTACTTATACGGTGTCCATGTTGACATCTACATAGATCACAAGAGTTTCCAATACATCTTCAATCAAAAGAAGTTGAGTTTGAGTGTGATGACCTTTTGACCCAAAAGGTCATCACTTGTTTTAAAATGAAATTCTATGTTCCAAGGCCTTAAAAACCTCTTTTAGCATCACCTCGATTTGTGTGCGCAGTCCGGGCACATAGCCGAAAAGCCTATATGTGAAAATTTGTGAAAAATGATAAATTTTGACTATAAAATAAGTTATTTTGACTTTGGTCAACGTTTTGGGTAAACAGATCCGGACCTGTGATTTGACGGTCCCAGAGGGTCCGTAGAAAAATATGGGACTTGGGTGTATGCCCGAAATCGAATTCCGACGTCCCAAGCCCGAGAAATGAATTTTTGAAGAAAATTGTTTTCTGAAATTGTTTATAAGGTTTGGAAATGAATTTTGATTATAATTCGATGGTATCGTGCTCGTATTTTAGTTCCAGCACCCGGTACAGGTCTTATATAGGATTTATGATAATTATATAAAGTTTGGTAAGAAACGGAATCCATTTGACGTGATTCGGACCTTAAATGCAAGATTTAATGTTTAAAGAAGCTTTAGGAAAACTTCATTGATTTTGAGGTTTAATTCATAGTTGTTGATGTTACTTTAGTGATTTGAATGCACGACAAGTCCGTATGACATTTTTAGGGTGGTGTCCAAGTTTGGTTTGGAGTCCCGAGGGCTCGGGTGAGTTTTGGATAGGCCGCGAGGTGAAATTTGGACTTAAGGATTGCAGGCCTGCAGGCTTCGCATTTCCCAACCTCCCTTCGCAATTCACAGTTCGCATTTCCCAACCTCCCTTCGCAATTCCCAGTTCGCATTTCCCAACTTCCCTTTAGAATTCCCAAGCCAGCAGAGGTCGGGTTCGCAATTGCGAACCCATGTTCGCAATTCCCATACCTGAGACCTGCAACTTTTATACTTAGACAATTTTAAACCCATTTTTCATATCCTCTCAAAACATAAACACACTAGAGCGATTTTTCAAAGGCTTCTTCTTCTCCAAATCAATTGTAAGTCAGTTTTAACTCATTTCATCAATCATTAACATCTTTTAACATGATTTCAACTTAAAATCAATGATTTTCATCGGGGAAATTGGGTGTTTTGGGTAGAACCTAGGTTTTTAAAAAATTGGGGATTTAGACATCGATTTGAGGTCCGATTTCAAAACAAATTATATATTTGGATTTGTGGGGGAATGGGTAATCGGGTTTTGGTTCGAACCTCGGGTTTTGACTATGTGGGCCCGGGGGCAATTTTTGACTTTTTGGGTAAAACTTTAGAAAACTCATTTTCATGCATTGGGGTTGATTTATTTAGCATTTATTGATGTAATTAAGTAACTTGTGACTAGATACGAGCGAATTGGTGGTGGAATCAAGGGGTAAATCTATATTTGAATCGTGCATTGTGTTTGTGGCATCGAGGTAAGTGTTTGGTCTAGCCTTAGCTTGGGGAATTAGGAGTTGTGTCTTATTTGCTACATGTTAATTGTGGAGTACGACTTATAGGCATAGTGACGAGTATTTATACATTGGTTTTAAGCATGCCCGTGAGTCTTGTATTATAATTGTTATGACTCTGTTGTGGTTTATTGTGCTTCATATGTTATTATCACCGTTGTTCCCTTGCCGTGATGTTTGTTTGGTATTAATGATCCCTTGCCAAGATGTTGTTGAAATATCTTTGCTCCCTTGCTGGTAAGTTGCTATATTGCTCTTGTTCCCTTGCCGGGATTCCTTGCAGTTATTGTTGGCTTGTAATTGGGAGCGGGTGGTACGCCTACAAAAATATATAATGAAATGGGAGCGGGTGGTACGCCTACCACAATATATAATGAAATGGGAGTGAGTGGTACGCCTACCACAAGATATAATGAAATGGGAGCGAGTGATACGCCTACCACAAGATATAATAAAATGGGAGCGAGTGGTACGCCTACCACAAGATAAATGAAATGGGAGAGGGTGGTACGCCTACCACGAGATAAGTGAAATGGGAGTTGGTGGCACGCCTGCCACGAGATAAGTGAAATGGGAGCCAGTGGCACGCCTGCCACGAGATAAATGGAATAGGAGCGGGTGGCACGCCTACCACGAGATACAGGAAATGGGATCGAGTTGCACTCCTGCAACAAGATGTGAAAAGAAAGTGAAATCTTCCTTTGTTTTCTTTATTCTTGTTAGTGGTTGGATTTTGATTGCTTTATAATTCTCTTGATATTCTGTTTGTACCTGTTATTCCCCGAAGCATGTTTCCCCCTCCCATCTTTACTTGTTTATTCCTGCTTTACTTTCCGCTGTATATTATATAACTGCACAGGTTTATTTGGTAGTCTAGTCCTAGCCTCGTCACTATTTCGCCGAGGTTATGCTAAACACTTACCAACACATGGGGTCGGTTGTGCTGATACTACACTATTCACTATGTGCAGATCCCGGAACAGCTCTTGGACCATAGTTGGAGGCTACCTTCAGTCCACACGGAGATCCAAGGTAGACCTGCATGCATCCGCAGGCCCTGGCGTCTCCCTCTATCCCTATTTTCTGTTTCATTTTCTTTTTATTCAGAAACTGTGTATTGTATTTCTTTAGACTTTGTATGTAGTATATCTTAGACTGCCTGTGACACTGTGACACCAGGTTTTGGGTGATTAAGGCTTGAGTATTTGTATTAGACATAGATTTCAAATATTTCATTGTTTTTCTTCAGCTTAATTAAAAATTCCGTTGTTTATACATTATCGCTTTATATCTGTTAAAAAGAATTAATTGGATAATGGAGTAATTAGTTTAAAGGATTGACTTGCCTAGCTCACATTAGTAGGCGTCATTACGACTCCTGAGGGTGGGAAATACGGGTCGAGACAAGTTGGTATCAAAGCTCTAGGTTACATGGGTCTCACAGTTCACACACAAGCTTAGTAGAGTCTGAGGGGTCGGTACGGAGACGTATATATTTATCCCCCAAAGGCTACAGAGTTAGGAAAAACCTCACATTTATTCTTTCCTGTCGTGCGATTTGGTTTCTCAAAGCTAATTGAATTTCTGCTCTGTTCTTTTGCGGATGGCGAGAACACGCGCTTCCTCATCAACTGACCAGCAGCCAAAGCCCCCAGCAGTAGCTCCCACGAGGATCAGAGGGCGAGGCTGTGGCCATGCTAGAGGCTGAGGTAGGGGTAGAGCTCAGCCCAGAGCAGCAGCACCAGTGGCGGAGCCTCGGGTTGATTTTGATGATGAGGTTCCGGCCCCCGGCATTTTCGGTGGGCCTAGCTCAGGTCCCAGAGGGGTTTATTGCTACCCCCATACTCCAGGATTCTTTGGTCCGTCTAGTGGGCCTTATGGAGAGTGTCACCCGTGCAGGCTTGCTTCCTGTAGCACCAGCCATCTCTCAGGCTGGAGGAGGAGCCCAGACTCCTACTACTCGCACTTTGGAGGAGGTAGCTCCCTAGTTCCAGAATCCAGCAGTTCAGCCAGTTAGAGCAGTTCAGCCGGGTGTGGTAGCTCAGACCGGTGATGTAGCAGCTATGTCTACCGATGCTTTGTGGAGGTTGGATAGGTTCACCAAGCTCTTCACTACTACTTTCAGCGGTGCATCTACTGAGGATCCCCATGATTATCTAGACAGTTGTCACGAGGTTCTCAGGAACATGGGGATAGTTGAGACCAATGGGGTCGATTTTGCCACTTTTCGCTTTTCTAGATCCGCCAAGACTTGGTAGAGGGATTATTGTTTGGCTAGACCAGCCAGATTGCCAGCATTGACTTGGGAGCAGTTTACTCAGCTATTTCTGGAGAAGTTTCTCCCCATCACTCAGAGAGAGGCCTATCGGAGGCAGTTTGAGCATCTCTAGCAGGGTTCTATGACTTTTACCCAATATGAGACCAGATTCATCGACTTGGCTCGTTATGCTCTTATCATACTTTCCAGCGAGAGAGAGAGGGTAAGGAGGTTCATTGAGGGACTTATTCAGCCGATTCATCTTCAGATGGCTAGGGAGACTGGGAGTGAGATATCCTTCCAGGAGGCGGCCAATGTGGCTAGGAGAATGGAGATGGTTTTGTCACAAGGAGGTGGTCATGGGTCGGACAAGAGGCCCCATCATTCGGGTAGGTTCAGCAGTACCTCGTCTAGAGGTAGGGATTCATATGGTAGAGTCCAACCCCCTAGGCTTTTTCAGTTAGCACTTCAGGTTTCTCACGGTGATTTAGGTGGTCGTGGTTCTCAAATGCAGTATTCTGATAAGCAGTCCTACAGTGCACGACCAGCTCTTATCAGTACACCGTCGCTTCAGAGTTTTTGGGGTGGTCATTCAGGTCGTTAGGGACAGAAGTCTCAGCAGCCGAGGGCTTATTACACTTGTGGTGATATGGGTCACATCTAGGTATTACCCTCGAGCACCGAGCAGTTCTCAGCAGCAGGGTTCCCGTGCCATGGTTCAGGCACTGCGTTTTCCACAGCCCACCCAGCCAGTTAGAGGTGGGGGTAGAGGTGCTAGAGGTGGAGGTAAAGGTATTAGAGGTGGAGCTCAGACCGCTAGAGGTGGAGGCCAACCAGCAGCAGGCCATCCTAGAGATGTAGTTCAGGGTGGTGGGCCCTAGCCCCGATGTTATGCCCTTCCAGCTAGGCTCGAGGCTGAGGCTTCCATGTAGTTATCACAGGTACGATTTTGGTTTGTGATAGAGATGCTTCAGTGTTATTTGATCCAGGGTCAACATACTCGTATGTGTCATCTTATTTTGCACCGTATCTAGTCATGCCTATTGATTCTTTGAGTGCTCTTATTATGTTTCTACACCGGTGGGTGATTCTATTGTGGTAGATCGAGTCCATCATTCATGTATAGTTGTGATTGGAGGTCTTGAGACTCGTGTAGATTTGCTTCTTCTAGACATGGTTGATTTTGATGTCATATTGGGGATGGATTGGTTATGACCTTACCATGCTATCTTGGACTGTCATACCAAGACTGTGACCTTAGCCTTACTGGGTTTACCTCATTTGGAGTGGAGAGTGACTCTTGGTCATTCTACCCGTAGTGTTATCTCTTATGTGAAGGCTCGGCATATGGTCGAGAAGGGGTGTTTGGCCTATTTGGCATATGTTCGTGATTCTAGTGCTGAGGTTCCTTCTATTGATTTTGTGTCCATTGTTCATTAGTTTCCTGAGGTTTTCCCTTCAGACCTGCCGGGTATGCCACCCAACAGGGATATTGACTTTTGCATTGATTTGGCTCCGGGCACTCAGCCTATTTCTATTCCGCCGTATCGTATGGCCCCACCTGAGTTGAAAGAGTTAAAGGAGCAGTTGCAAGACTTGCTTGAGAAGGGTTACATTAGGCCGAGTGTTTCGCCTTGGGGTGCGCTGGTATTGTTTGTTAAGAAGAAGGACGACTCAATGAGAATGTCTATTGATTACCGGTAGTTGAGCAAGGTTACAATCAATAATAAGTATCCACTGCCGAGGATTGATGAATTGTTTGATCAGTTTTAGGGTGCCAAGGTATTTTCGAAGATTGACTTGAGATCTGGATACCATCAGTTGAGGATTAGGGCATCCGATGTCCCTAAGACAGCTTTCTGCACTCGGTATGGACATTATGAGTTCTTGGTGATGTCATTCGGGTTGACAAATGCCCCAACAAATTTTATGGATTTGATGAACCGAGTGTTTAGGCCTTATTTGGATTCGTTTGTGATAGTCTTCATTGATGATATTTTGATCTATTCCCGCAGCCGGGAGGAGCACGAGCAGCATCTTAGAGTGGTTCTTTAGACCTTGAGGGACAACTAGTTATATGCTAAGTTCTCGAAGTGTGAGTTCTGGTTGAGTTCAGTTGCATTCCTGGGTCATGTTGTATCGGCAGAAGGAATTTAGGTTGATCCGAAAAAGATTGAGGCAGTCAAAAATTGGCCTAGACCAGCATCAGCTACAGAGATTTGGAGTTTCTTGGGATTGGAAGGCTACTATCATCGGTTCGTAAAGGGGTTCTCAACTATCGTAGGTTGACCCAAAAGGGTGCCTAGTTCAGATGGTCAGACGAGTGTGAGGCGAGCTTTCAGAAGCTCAAAACAGCTCTGACTACGGACCGGTGTTGGTTTTGCCCACAGGTTCAGGGCCTTATGCAGTTTATTGTGATGCATCTCGTATTGAACTTGGCTCAGTGTTGATGCAGGATGGCAAGGTCATTGTCTATGCTTCACGGCAGTTGAAGATTCATGAGAAGAACTATTTGGTTCATGATTTGGAGTTGGCAGCCATTGTTCATGCGTTGAAGATTTGGAGACACTATCTATATGGCGTGGCATGTGAGGTGTTCACGTATCACAAAAGTCTACAGTACTTGTTCAAACAAAAGGAGTTGAATTTGAGGCAGAGAAAGTGGTTGGAGTTGTTGAGAAACTATGATATCACCATCTTATATCATCCGATAAAGGCCAATGTGGTGGCCGATGCTTTGAGTAGGAAGTCAGTCAGTATGGCAGTCTTGCTTATATTCCGGCCGGTGAGAGACCGTTTGCTTAGGATGTTCAAGCCTTGTCCAATCAGTTCGTAAGATTGGATGTTTCTGAGCCCAGTCGGGTGTTGGCTAGCACGGTCGCTCGCTCTTCTTTATTGGACCGTATCCATGATCGGCAGTATGATGATCCCCATTTGTGTGTCCTTAGAGACACATTGCAGCATGGAGGTGCCAAGCAGGTTATCTTAGGTGATGATGGAGTTTTGAGATTGCAGGGTCGAGTTTGTGTGCCTAATGTGGATAGGCTCCGAGAGTTGATTTTAGAGGAGGCCCATAGCTCCCGGTACTTTATTCATCCGGGCGCAGCGAAGATGTATTAGGATTTGCGGCAGCATTATTGGTGGCAGAGAATGAAGAAGGATATCGTTGCATATGTGGCTCGGTGTTTGAATTGTCAGCAGGTTAAGTACGAGCATCAGGGGCATGGTGGTTCATTTCACAAGATTGAGATTCCTGAGTGGAAATGGGAGCGTATCACTATAGACTTCGTTGTTTGTCTCCCACAGACTAAGAGGAAGTTCGATGTAGTATGGGTTATTGTTGATAGGATGACCAAGTCAGCGCATTTCGTTCCTGTTGCGGTCTCCTATTCTTCTGAGAGGTTAACTGAGATCTATATCCGGGAGGTTGTTCGTCTTCATGGTGTGCCCGAGTCTATCATTTCTGATCGAGGTACACAGTTTACCTCCCATTTCTAGAGAGTAGTTCAGTAAGGGTTGGGCACGGGTTAAGTTTAGCATAGAGTTTCATCCTCAGATGGACGGGCAATCCGAGCGGACTATTTAGATTTTGGAGGATATGCTCCGAGCTTGTGTCATTGACTTTGGAGGCTCGTGGGATCAGTTTTTTCCTTTGGCAGAGTTTGCCTACAACAACAGCTACCAGTCGAGTGTTCAAATAGCTCCGTATGAGGCTTTATATGGTAGGCAGTATGTGTCTCCAGTTGGATGGTTTTGAGACGGGAGAGGCTCATTTATTAGGTATGGATCAGGTTCAGGATGCCTTGGACAAGGTCAGGATCATTTAGGATAGGCTTCGTACAGCTCAGTCCAGGCAAAAGAGTTGTGCCGACCATAAGGTACGTGATTTGGCATTCATGGTCGGTGAGCGGGTATTGCTTCAAGGGTCGCCTATGAAGGGCGTGATGAGATTTGGGAAGAAGGGCAAGCTTAGCCCTAGGTTCATTGGCCCGTTTGAGATTCTTGATCGAGCTGGAGAGGTGGCTTATAGACTTGCATTGCTATCGAGCTTATAAGCCGTGCATCCAGTGTTTCATGTATCCATGCTTCGAAATATCACGACAATCCATCCCACGTGTTAGATTTCAGCACAATCTAGTTGGACAAGGACTTTTCCGATGAGGAGGAGCCGGTATCTATTCTAGACCGGCAGGTTTGTCAGTTGAGATCGAAGAGTTTTCCTTCTGTTCATGTTCAGTGGAGAGGTCAACCTCCTGAGGCATCGACCTGGGAGTCCGAGTCTGATATGCGGAGCCGTTATCCCCATCTTTTCCCCGACTCAAGTACTTCCTTCTTCTGTCCGTTCGAGGACGAACAGTTGTTTTAGAGGTGGAGAATGTGATGAACTTTTCTTGTTTTAAAATGCAATTATGCATTTCGAGGTCTTAAAACCCTCTTTTAGCATCACCTCGATTTGCGTGCACAGTCCGAGCACATATTCGGAAAGCCTATATGTGAAAATCTATGAAAAATGATAAATTTTGACTATAACATGATTTAATTTGACTTCGGTCAATATTTTGGGTAAACGGACCCGGACCCGTGATTTGACGGTTCTGGAGGGTCCGTAGGAAAATTTGGGACTAGGGCGTATGCCCGGAATTGAATTCCGAGGTCCCAAGCCCGAGAAATGAATTTTTGAAGAAAATTATTTTCTGAAATTGTTTAGAAGGTTTGGATATGAATTATGATTAAAATTCGATGGTATCGGGCTCGTATTTTGGTTCCGGTTCCCGGTATAGGTCTTATATATGATAAGATAATTCCGTGAAGTTTGGTAAGAAACAGAATCCATTTGGCGTGATTCGGACCTTAAATGCAAATTTTGATGTTTAAATAAGTTTTGGGGAAATTTCATTGATTTTGAGGTTTAATATATAGTTGTTGATGTTATTTTACTGATTTGGATACACGACCGAGTCTGTATGATATTTTTAGGGTGGTGTGCATGTTTGGTTTGGAACCCCGAGGGCTCGGGTGAGTTTTGGATAGGCCACGGGGTGAAATTTTGGACTTAAGGAATTGCAGGCCTGCAGGCTTCGCATTTCCCAACCTCCCTTCGCAATTCCCAAGTCAGCAGAGGTCGGGGTTCGCAATTGCGAACCCTTGTTCGCAATTCCCATCATGCAACTTTTATACTTAGATGATTTTAAACCCATTTTTCATATCCTCTCAAAACATAAACACACTAGAGCGATTTTTCAAAGGCTTCTTCTTCTTCTCAAAATCAGTTGTAAGTCATTTTTAACTCATTTTCTTCAATTATTAACATCTTTTAACATGATTTCAACATAAAATCAATGATATTCGTCAGGGAAATTGGGTGTTTTGGGTAGAACCTAGGTTTTTCAAAAATTGGGGATTTTGACTTCGATTTGAGGTCCGATTTCAAAAGAAATTATATATTTGGGTTTGTGGTGGAATGGGTAATCGAGTTTGTATTATAATTGTTATGACTCCATTGTGGTTTATAGCGCTTCATATGTTATTATCACCATTGTTCCCTTGCTGAGATGTTTGTTTTGATGGTATTATTCCCTTGCCGGGATGTTTGTTTGATATTATTGTTCCCTTGTCGGGATGTTGTTGAAATATCATTATATCCTTGCCGGGAAGTTGTAATATTGCTCTTGTTCCCTTGCCGGGATTCCTTGTGATAACTATTCGCTTGTAACTGGGAACGGGTAGTACGCCTACCACAAGATATAATGAAATGGGAGCATGTGGTATGCCTACCATAAGATATAATAAAATGGGAGTGGGTGGTACGCCTACCACAAGATATAATAAAATGGGAGTTGGTGGTACGCCTACCACAAGATATAATGAAATGGGAGCGGGTGGTACACCTACCATAAGATAAATGAAATGGGAGCGGGTGGTATGCCTACCATGAGATAAGTGAAATGGGAGCGGGTGGAACGCCTGCCACGAGATAAATGGAATGGGCACGGGTGGCACGCCTGCCACGAGATACAGGAAATGGGATTGGGTTGTACGCCTGCAATAAGATGTGAAAAGAAAGTGAAATCTGCCTTTGTTTTCAATATTCTTGTTAGTGGTTGGATTTTGATTCCTTTATAATTCTTTTTATATTCAGTTTTTACCTGTTATTCCCCGAAGCATGTTTCCCCCTCCCATCTTTACTTGTTTATTCCTGCTTTACTTTCCATTGTATATTATATAACTGCACAGGTTTATTTGGTAGTCTGGTCCTAGACTCGTCACTAATTCATCGAGGTTAGGCTAGACACTTACCAGCACATGGGGTCGGTTGTGCTGATATTACACTCTGCACTATGTGAAGATCCCGGAGCAGCTCTTAGACCATAGTTGGATGCTACCTTCAGTCTACGCGGAGATCCAAGGTAGACCTGCATGCGTGCCGCAGGCCCTAGCGTCTCCCTCTATCCCTATTTTCTGTTTCATTTTCTTTTTATTCAGAAACAGTGTACTATATTTCTTCAGACTTTGTATGTAGTAAATCTTAGACCGTCTGTGACACTGTGACACCAGGTTTTTGGTGGTTAAGGCTTGAGTAATTGTATTAGAAATTTTTTTTGGCAATCCACTAGGCAAGCGCCTAGGGCTAGTTTTTTATTAATAAAAGAAAGACAAAATTACAACAATTAGGAAAAGTATAAATAAGGGGGACAATAGCACCGGTATTGTTACCCATATGCCTTGACTATATAATCACTCCTCTACGGCTCACATTGCCTTATGATGGCAGCCTCATGTAGAGGATTCATGGTGTAGCTGCCGACAAAAGTCTCACGAGGGCATATAATCTCATAGCCTTGTGGATATATTTTTCCAAAGGCATAGGACCAAAGCAACACTAACCGTGCTAAACCTTACCTTACCAATCCTATTGAGGCAAAGAGAAAGTCTGATCTTCTAGCAAGCATGTAAAAAATAGGAACTTGAAAGTACCAAGTACTCTATGATCTCCATAGAGTTTATAACACACTCTATGACGCTATTACAAGTGATGATGCTTTGAAAATGATAAACTAAGACAATGTAGAAATTAGAATCTTGCCCCTCATTTACCAAACTTGTGAGTTCTTCAATTTGAACTTCCTTAAAATCCTCTTTAAATGTCTTCAAATAATCTTCAAAGTTCTTCATTTGTTGTCGTATCTATTGGACATCGTAGATTTTGAGGGGCAACCCCTTTTTTCTTTGCAGCTCTTATTGGGAGTTGCTTGAGTGTTATTTCTTGAGTCACCTTCTTTTTTTCATTTTTGTTAGGAGCAAAATCTCCAGTTCTAGCCGCCTCTTCCGGACAAGATTCAATCAAGTCATCCTCTTTTGCTTCTTCGGAGATGGCAGCGCGTAAGTTGGCCTCAAGTTTTTGATTAACTTCATCTTGTATAACCATACACAATGGTTCATGTCTCTTTAGTGTCTTTGCATTACATGGTTCATGTCTGTTTGTCACTGAAAATTTCAGCTTCAGTCCGGTCATTTTTGAGAATGATGAGTATGCACTTTTGTGTGGTTTTGGACTGCCCAAAGCATCCAGCAACTTTCTGTCCTCCAACGAAATTGCAGGTATATCAGTTACCATTACTACAGCTCCAGTCATGTTCGCGTTAGACTACTGCTGCTCAGTCTTGTTTGCATTGGACTGCTTCTGCCCAGTCGTGTTTGCATTAGACTGCTGCTGCCCAGGATTAGTATTAACATCAGCTGCAGTTGTTGTATGTTGCTGCTTCTGCCCAGTCGTTGTAACTGTTACTGTTTTACTATCACCAGGATGATTGCTAGTTAAAATATTTAGATCTTTTCGCTGCTGCTGCATAGTCTTCGTAGGTGTTATTACCATTTGAGTTGAAGTAGCTTGAGTTGCCTGCTTGAGAGATGTTTCTGCAGCTTGTACTGCCCTTCCAGATTCTGAATTTGTAGTACCAGCAGTAGGAGTGTTTCTTGGAAATGCAGGAGCTTGAAGGTTTAATTTCTTTTGCTTCGCTGGAGAATCAAACTCCTCCCCTGCACTATACTGATCCACCTCCTGCTCTCGTTCTTCAGAAGAGTAGCCAGCAAATCCATCGCCCAAGTCCTCTTCATCGTCTTCCTCACGTTGCTCTTTCCATAAATTAGCTTTAACAACCACGTCCCTCACATTTGCTTGTATTAACTCGTTGTTATTTTCAGTTGATAGCATGATCTGCCCAGATTCCCCTTCAAACTCTACCACAGTACTCCACTAATTGCGAGGGGACATCATATACGGATTTGTTCAGCGTAACCAATGGTTGTTTGAACATAATATCCTTCATCATCATCTCATTCTGAGCATCCTTAATGATTTGTTCTACTTGAGGGTTGGAAAAATGCAGAGTAGAATTCAGATTCCCATTCTTATTTTCCATCAAAATGCTTGTAGTCCCAATGTTTTCATTCCCAGAAAACTGGGCAGAAACTATTTTATCAGTGATTTGCGCTGCATTTTTCTGCTGATCATCTGCAAGTGTTTGTGCAGCTGGTTGTAGCCCAGTCCTCTGACCTCTTTGATGCTCCTCTATTCCTTGTTTTTCAATTGAATCAACTACTGCAGCACTTGATTTATAGTTCTTAGCATTAGCTAGATCAACACTTGCACCCAATGTAACAGTTTCCTCCAAATTCGAGCATACAGTAGCAGCCTTCATTTCAGATTCCTCATTTCCCACAAACACATTTGTTGCATTATTCACGTTATTGGTCGGTTGAGTAGCATTAGGTTCAGCAAACCCAGCAGCTTCTCGATCCCAATCTCCTTTCAATGCAACAGTAGCCCCCCATCTCTCTGGTACTGCTGCATTATTTTTGGCAACCAAAGTTCGAACAATTGCAGCTAATGCACTATCATCCATCAGTTGGCCAGATTCAGTTGTAAGAGTTTGTAAGAGTGCATTCACATCCATATGTAACCTTGACAATGTTGTAGCAGCTTGAAAATCATTTGCACATTTTACAGTATCCCTAACTACTGCTCGATCCACTTTAGTTAGTTTGTCACATTTAGTTTGATTCACATGTAGCTGCCGTTTTCCATCAAACACTGATGTGATTGTAGCATTACCATCCTGCACACCATCAATCCTAGAAGCATCAGTTGAACCTACCTTGGCAGGTCGAGCAATAGTAGCAGTCAATGGAACAGTAGGTTCCAAATTTGACACCACAATAGCTGAGTGTTTTCCAGGTACAGAAATCTCAGCTCGATCACCTTTTGGTCTTAAATCAGTTGCAGGTTCCAACCCTTTTTTCTTTCCCTATTGTTCCACACTTTCAACATTATGACCAAAATGATCCTGGCCAGTTGTATCTTTATCAGCAAACTCAACAGTCCTTTTAGAACCTGCAGCAGTTACCATAAGAGCTGCAGCAGCTGCAAGTTTATCATATGCTTGCACTACTGGATTGACAGCATTGGCAATCCTTGCTAGGGCAATCCTAGCAGGCACATCTCGAGAGGGTAGAGCTGGACCCTTATGAACCTGTGAAACATCACCAACAGTGTTATCATTAACAACTCGATTTGTTGCATTCTCTTTGTTCTGAAGAGCACTACAATTTGTGAATCCTGCTGCTCGACCAATCTTTCCTTTGTTGTTTCCTCTTCCAAATGCCTAGCTCTTTTTGCATTGAGATAGGCTCTAGCATCACCTTGCAATTTATCCAAGCTGCCCAGGCTTTCTCTTTCATCCACAACTTCAACCTCTCCCTGATTATTCTCGATCCTCCAACGATAAGATTTTTCATCATGTCCCTGATGTTTACAACAAGTACAGAATTTTGGGAGATTATCATATTTAATATCCTGATAATGTTTCACTAGTTTCCCAGATTTATGATCAACAATATGAATCTTAACTTTCTTGGGATGTTTATCCAACAGATCAAGCAAGACTTTTACCCTTGCCGTACTTGGTCGCGTTCTATCTTGAGTAGCTTTGTCCACAGCTAGAGGTTTTCCAACAGCTGAAGCTATGGACATCAATGACTTCCTTGCAAAGAAATTTGCAGGCAGTTCAAGCACAGAAATCCACACAACTGCTTTAGACGTCTCTTCTCTTGGATTAAATCCAATCGTCCATAGAAAAGTTCTAAAAAAGAACTCAGTGCCTTTCGACTTAACATAGCCTGTTGATCTTGATAATACTTGAAAAAAATCATCAAACAAAACACGTCTTACCAGTACATGTCAAAATTCCAGTTGTCCAATATTACAATTGCCTTTAATATCGAACTGTTTTGGCAGAACTTGACGCAGCTCATGAAGCTCAGGTTTTCCAAACGAAAATTTCAGTATGACTGCTTGATGAAGACCTTCTTCCATGGTGAATGCATTCACTTCATATATGGTGAATTCTACAGTCGGTATTCCATGCTCAAACGTAACAGGACAAAGTTCCAGTTTTGCGATTTTTGCGGCAGATTGATTTGACAGTAGTTGCGATGCATAGGACTGTTTGATATTAGGATTTGGAAGAGTTTCTATGGTGTTTTGGATTGCATCTCCCACAGCCAAAGGCTAGGGAGAGGTGACAGCAGCCATGATGATCTTCAAAACTCCATTTACATGAAGAAGAAGCTGAAAATTCTGCATGCTACAGTAACTCGATCTTTAAAATTAAGATCTGGAAAACTTGGCTGTGATTTTGACTATGAAACCAATTGGGGATTGTGCGCGATGAGTAGATGTTTCTTTTGATACCAAATTTGCGATAATCCACCACCGGATTCCGGAGTTATGGCTCGTCAATAGTAACGGAATTACTATTCACCCTTCTTCCTAGAGACGTAGAGTCCTTACTAATTTCTTCATATGTATTAGACATAGATTTATGATATATCATTGTTTTTCTTCCACTTAATTAAATATTCTGCTGTTTATACTTTATCGTTTTATATCTGTTAAAAAGAATTAATTGGATAATAGAGTAATTAATTTAAAGGATTGGCTTGCCTAGCTCACATTAATAGGCGCCATCACGACTCCTGAGGGTGGAAAATCTGGGTCGTGACATTGAGACTGTGTAGGTGGCTTGAATTACTGAAAGACTACGACGTCGAGATACTGTATCATCTCGGTAAAGCCAATGTTGCGGCAGATGCTCTTAGTTGTAAGTCAATGAGAAGCTTAGTACATATGAGGCAGGTAGATGGGGGTTGACTAAAGAGCTTCATTAGCTAGCCAATATCAGAATTAGATTGTTAGACTCTGATGACGGAGGTGTTGCAGTATAGAATACATTAGAATCATCTTTGGTAGCCAAGGTAAAAGCATGGCAATTTGAAGATCCTATCTTAGTACGATTGAGAGAGAGCATTCAGCAGTGTAAAATTACGGCTTTTGAGATCGGAGGAGATTGGGCACTAAGATACCAGGGCCAATTATGTGTGTCTAATGTGGCAGGGTTGCGAGAGATGATTATGAATGAGATTCATCAATCCCAATGTTCCATCCATTCCGGCTCGACAAAGATGTATCATGATGTCAAGGAGCAGTATTGGTGGGATAACATGAAGAAGTCCATTGCAGAATTTGTAGCCCAATGTCCTAATTATCAGCAAATAAAGATAGAACATCAGAAACCCGGTGGATTGCTTCAGAATATAGAGATTCCGACCCGAAAATGAGAGGTGATTAATATGGACTTCATTATTGAATTACCTCGCTCTTATCATAAGTTTGACTCTATCTGTGTGATAATTGATCGACTTACAAAATGTACCCATTTTTTGCCAGTTAAGACAACTTACACGGTTGAAGATTATGCGAAGTTGTATATTAAGGAGATTGTTAGGCTTCATGGTGTGTCGGTATCTATTATATTAGACCGAGGAGCTCAATTTACGGCTAACTTTTGGAGGTCTTTTCAAAAGGGTTTAGGCACACAAGTGAATCTGTGCACTGCATTTCATCCGCAGACTAACGGACAGGCCGAACGTACCATTCAGACACTGGAAGATATGCTACAAACATGTGTTCTAGATTTTAAGGGGAACTGGGATGACTATCTTCCACTCATAGAACTCGCCTACAATAATAGCTACCATTCCAATATTAAAATGGCCCCATACGAGACACTATACGGGAGGAGATGTAGATCACCAGTTGAATGGTTCGAAGTCGGTGAAACAACATTATATGGGCCAGATTTGATTCACCAAGCCAATAAAAGGTGAAAGTGATATAGGAGCGATTGAGGATGGCACAAAGCAGGCAAAAGTCTTGTTTCGAGGTCCGACGTCATGATCTAGATTTTGAGGTTGGTGATTCGGTTTTCCTAAGGATCTCACCAATAAAGGGTGTTATGCGTTTTGGGAAGAAAGGTAAGCTGAGTCCAAGGTATATCGGGTCGTATAAAATTCTTCGACGAATTGCACAGGTTGCTTATGAGTTAGAATTGCCATATGAATTGGAATTTTTCCACCCGGTATTCTATATATCTATGTTAAGGAAATGTATTGGATACCCTTCTTGAGTCGTCCCTATCAAAGATGTACAAGTTACAGAGGATCTATCATATGAAGAAGTGCCAGTGGCTATAGTAGATCGACAAGTCCGCAAGTTGAGAACAAAAGATGTAGCTTCCGTCAAAGTATTGTGGAGGAACAAGCATATGGAATAAATGACATGGGATGCAGAAGAAGAGATGAAGTCTAAATACCCTTACCTATTTCAGAATAAAGATAACAAGGATGCTGGTGGAACGCAGGATACATTGGAAGGTGAAATGGCTCTATGAGGTAAGCAATAGCTTGAGAATGCTCTTCCTTAATACAAAATGGTGATATGCATTGTGTAGCCTTGTGAGGCCATACGTTGGGCTTAACTGCTTGCAATCTTTGCTAGTGACTATTTTATAAGGGAAAACTGACCGGAAATTTCCGTTGGAATCCATGATGATTTTGACTCCCCATAAACCTTACATTCGAGAACGAATGTTCCTGGAGGGGAGGGTATTACAACCCATATTCACATACGCTAGTTCATGCCATAAGGTACTCGACATAAATCCATGAATTGATTATCTTTATGATGATAAAAAGTTAATCCTATTGGTCTTAAATGATACAAAGGTGTATAAGGGTGGTTAACAAGTATTAGAAGTTAAACGAATCAAAGCTGTTGTCAGCCGTATTTTCGGGTAAACCAAGAGGTGGTTAATACACTCAAGAGGTCATGTTTTAAGGTATTTGAATCATATATTATTCGTATCATAAGCCTTGAAGTTAAACAAGTTATGAAACAAAGGTCAACAAAAGTTGTCACAACTCAGGTTCATAATTTTTCTTAAACATTAGGTCAAATGTTACTAAGCTTTTCTACCAATTTACAAGGAATTACGGGGAGATCTACCCACAAAATTAAAGATCTATGAGTATAGTTTCAAACTCATTAAACTGTTAATCAATACAACATCGGACTGGAGAGATATAGGCATTTTTTGCGAGACTATACAATCTGCTAGGTGACAAGTAGGTATGTCACCTACTTGGTTAAATGATAGCCCAAAAATAGGAAATTTCGGGTCGGCCAAAGAGACCATTTAAAGGATTATCTCCTTCAATATAACCTTCATTATATAGCACAAAAAACCAAACCTAAACCCCAGCAAACTTCCTCCCAAAAATTATCCACAAACCCTAATCAATTTTCCCTCTCTTTCAAGTTCTAATTGAGGGTAAAACCTAGAGTTTGAAGAACCAAGGGAAGGGCTGAGTTATCCAATAAGTTAGGTAATTTTACTTCTCTCTTTCATACATTTTTTCTGCTATGAATTCATGGTAATTCGTTCTATACATGTAAGAACTCATGGGAAGGTGATCGGAAGCCGTGAGTTCAAGTTATTCACTTGTAGCGGACTGTTTTGTGTTGATGTTGGGCTGCATATTTTACTACTATTTTGTGGAGTTTTGGAGGAGGAAGGGTGTGAAGAAAAACCATATAGATGTAGGGTTGTGGGCTGGTAGTTCTTCGAAACATTTTCGGGTCGTTTGACACGACTACGGTGGTCGTCGTATGTATGAAGTGATTAGGTTGTGCGTGGACTTTTTTGGAAGGCTCAATATGATTATTATTGATGTTGTTTGGGCTGTTTGGTGATTTTTTGGAATTGTGTGAAGTCATATATATAGGGGAGGTGTTGTTTGTTTCATCGTAAAATATGTTGTGGTTGATACATAATAGTTATGACGCTTGAATGATAACGATAGTATCGTTTCTCTTATTATAGACTAAGGAGTCGTGACAATTGCATAGCTTGAGATTGGGGCAGTATATACAATGTATGCAAGGCTATCCCTTTCCTTCTTTTGCACGACTCCGATTGTACATAATGTAATGAACGAGCTTCCAAAGATACTCTACTCTTAGAAGTTAGCAGTACTTACATTGTTTCCCCTCTTATGGAATGATTGATGTTAATGTTGATTCTGTTATTCTTATGTTATTGATGTTGTTGGTACTTCATGATTCTTATAAGGTTCATGGTGAAGAGTTAGTCTTAATAACGTGTACAGAGGATACTGACCTTACATCACTCCGAAAGGTTTAACGTTATTCAATGAGTCGAGCATGCATTATATATATATATATATGTATTTATTTTACTCTACTGAGCCGCACTATAGTCGGCCAGGTACGGCACCTTTTGTGCAACCACTGATCAGTTGGGTTTAACTGAGCTCCACGTGGCCGGATACAATTCTACCCAGACTTATGATGGTCGGGTACGTTTTTTTCACCAAGCCTATTACGGGATGATGATGATGATGCCCACAGAGGCGTATGTTTTAAAAGTTTATGTATATATACATATGTATCATGTATTTCATGTCAGTAGCCCTCAGAGGTACGCAGATATTACAAGTTGTATATTCTCTATCCCTGCTTACATTACGGTTCGTACTTATGGTTCCCTGCCTTACATACTCAGTATTTTATTCGTACTGACGTCTTTTTATTTGCGGACACTACATGTCGTGCTGCAGGTCCTGATAGACAGGTAGATGCAGCTTCCCCACCACAGTAGGCTATCCATTTCAGCAGTGATTGGCGAGATCCCTTCTCCGGACTTGTCGTGGTCTTGGTATGCATTTTTGTTATAGAGACTCTGGGTATGCCGGGGCCCTATTCCGGCTATGTTGCAGCACTTATGTTCCTTTAGAGTCTCATAGACATGTGTCGACTCATGTATAGTTTGGTATGCCTTGTCGGCTGAATTTTTGTTATATAGTCTTTCATGGCAGCGTGGTAGCTCGTACCTTATATATAGTTTCTTGATTGTCTGGTCATCTCATGTTATGTATGTTCATGCTATCATATTTTATTCTTGGTTGTCCATGATCCATGTCTACCATTTATATTGGTCTCGTCAGCTCTAAAAGATAATAAAGAAGGTTAGATAAAATGTATGTTAGTCGGCAAGTATGACCGGGTGCTAGTTATGGCCCTCCAGTTTGGTTCGTGACATATATATGGATTAGGCTACACGCCGCAGCGGTTATTATAAGGTACCTATGGAGCGTTAGTGCTGAGTGTGAGCACTGATTGATAAGAGTTGAGTCATGAGTGACTGAGAGGCTTGCACGAGGGCTATATATATACATATCCCAGTGATGCTTTGCCCGAGGGGCTTGTTTATAAAATTACTATTTTCACGCCTCCTTAAAATGAGTCTCCATTGAATATGCTGGTTAAATTACTGATTTCACTCATCTTTATACTAAGCCTCTATTGAAAATGTTAAACAAATGTTTTAAACAACTTTTATTTTAACTAGAGTTTTTTCGAGATGTTCAAAATTTAATCACTGATTTGGCTTTATTATTTCCACCGAGATGTTTAAGTTATGAGATGTTTATGAATTCCTATGTGCCTGAGGAACTGTATACAAACTATTTTTTCCTGAGGGGCCGCTTATGATTTTCACAACTTTCAATATAAATTATATTGAACCTCTACGGGAACAGTTAGAAAGATATTTTCCAAAGGATTTTATCGAAATTGGAGTTTAAGGAGATGATTTGATTTGTATCCTATTTTGGTAACATACTGTACCCACTGTGGTGCTATGACATGGCTTACATGATTTCTTTCTGCTCAGTCTTTATTAATTTTTATTACTTAATGAGTTGGCATACTCACATTACTCCTAGCACCTTGTGTGCAGATCCAGGTATTTCTGAGCTCGGTAGGTAGTTCATCAGAATTAGCAAGGTAGCTGACTGGCGATCGCAACCCTGATCTTCTCCCTTCTTATTCTCCCTTAGTGTATTTTGTGATTTTCCTCGACCATGTTGGTCTTCAAGTTGTCAGACAATTGTAGTAGATGCTCCTGACTAGTGACACCCCGATGTCGGGCTTCCTTTTCATACTGTTGTTTTGTTTTAAACACTTTATAAAGGTTTATTGTTAAATAGATTTGATTTTATCTTAAGAACGGAAAATACTGATTGTTTTGGGGTTTGTGTCGGCTGGCCTAGTTCCATGATATACGCCATCATGACCGAGTGGTTTTGGGGTTGTGACATGTTTTTATTAGAACCTAGGTTACATAGGTCTCACGAGTCATGAGCAGGTTTAGTAGAGTCTCGCGGATCGGTATGGAAACGTCTGTACTTATCCTTGGCCTTTAGGAAAAACTTCACATTCTTGAATTCTTATCGTGCGACATTGATTCAGCTTGAAATGTAACTCTTGAAATTCCTTCCATGCGTTCGTATACGCATATAAGTGCTCGGTATTAGCTGTGCATCAACGGCTTGTGATTCCCTGATCAAGGGGCGAGAAATGATTTTTCTGTGTTGATGTTGGGCCAGTCTGGAGGACTTGAGGACGTGCTTTTCTTGTATCTTGCGCACTAAGGTGTTGATCGTGTGAGCACGTGCTTTTGGATTTATATGTTTGATAATGTCCCTATTGCAGGAAGTGATAGCTGGATAGCTACGTGATGAGTATGATGTGACTGCGAGATATGTTCATATGATTTGAATGAGAAGAGAAGGGTCTGCTTGGGGGTAGTAAGAACTATCTAGTACTTGATTTCCATCATGATTTGATGTATAGCCCATAGTTGTGGGTGTGTTGAAGGTTCTTTTCATGTTGTCTAGTTGGGAAATGAAGTTGATTTCATGTTGTGATATGAGTTCAAATCCAGGAAGATTTAGTGATTGTTTGATGTTTATGATGGTGGAAGGGTATAAAGAGATGTTAGTTTAAGGTGAAGCAGGTGGATTATCTCCTGCGAAGTGTTCTAAAGTTTGTGTGGTCCCTATGTTGTTTGTTGTAAGTCCTCTTTTACCAGTAAAATATGTGTGATGCAATTTGAGTTTGGATTATGTATGAGAGCGGGTTTGATTGTTACGAGGGTGAATGCATGATTTGCAAGATTGGAAGTACTAGATGGTCTGTGTTGCACGAGCTTACGAGGGATTGCGTTTAATCTCACTATGGCATTATGGTAGTAATAGAGTATAGGAATTATGAGCTATTGTATGTTTTTATCTATGGCTTTAAGCCAAGTGGGGGAGTATACTATTGATTAGTGGATTGCACGATTATATGCTATGTTGGTTCCGAATTGAGGAATACTAGTGAATCAGTTATGGCTTGCAGGGGTTGAGATCGAGGATGGCACGAGTAAAGGAAATTTTTTATAAAGGTTACGTTATACGTTATGGGTGTATGAAAATCACAGAATCACTTGAGTTGTTATTGGTGAAGGATGTACGGTGCGTAGAGCAGGAATTTATTTAGTTACACTCAAGTGGGGTTACTTCCATATGTGTTGATGTTCTAATGGGGCACAGGTCATTCGGTTCATTTGATCAGTCTAATTGAGGTTTGAGCGGAGTGGATGACTCTCGAGAATGGTTTTGATGGGTTCAAGATATATATGTAATACTTGGGATTCATCAGGATGTATGTTGGCTACAAACTGAGATTTATATGGGAGGATGTCAAGACTTGTGGCATTTCTATATCATTATGAATTCTATATACCAGTATCAGGAAGGAAAAGGTAACGGATTTAGATTCGTAGAAGGTCTCTTCAGAGCGGGTATATTGTTTGTGTTACTTTTGAGGGTGCTTCAGAAGAATACAATGGTTTATGAGCCTTAGGGCGGTGTGGTTTTATGCTTGGGTCTCGTGCGGTAAGTCTGGGTTGAGGACTGCGGTATCGTGGAAAGGAGAAGTATCAATTCAAAGGTAAATCAGAAGAAACTTGGGTTAAATAGGACATCTTGGTAGTAGGTCGGATCGGCATGGTAAGAGGTATGATTAAATCTTTGGGTGCTTATGAGGTAATGCGTTTCTACAAGTATTTCATGGCAATGCTCTTAGGTTTTGATGGCCTACATAGCTTGGTTAAGTTAGAGGAATTCAATTCTAACGGTTTGGTTTTGTGCAAATGGAATTCGTAGAGTTCTTGATGGTGTCTACCATGGTTAGAGATGTATATTGTCTATTGGCGTGAGGAGCATGTGATGTATAGTGATTTTCTTCTAGATGGGATCAAATGGAAAGTTCTTGGCTAGTTGATTACGTAGTAGCTTGTGGCTCGGAATGGATTATGATGTCCTCATATTTGACATAGGATGGCATGGTATATGCAGTATGTGGTATAAGGTTGAGATTGCATGTGTAAGGGTTACAATTCAGTTCTGAAAGGAAGGTCATAAATTCCTAGGCAGCATGGACAGTTTCAGATGACTAGATAAATAAGATCACTGATTGGTGTGGCTTGATGAAGGTATATATGTCAGAAAGGGCGATGGGTTTGGGTTATGGATACTTCATTGGTATTACGGCACTCTTGTGTGATCGATTGCTGGAATTCAGATTTTTTCCTTGTGGCATAGAAAAATTTCAGGAGTATTCTTCATAGGATGATCGTGTAATCGGAGAAGTATGGATATTCAGGCGGTGGAGTTTAGACTAGAAATGGTGATTCATATGTTCTAATGGATTTTGAGACTGAGAGTTTTTGTGAGTAGATGGTTTCGTAGTCGTGGACTGTGAAGACGTGGGCAAGCTAGTCAGATGATAGTATGTTCTATGATTCAGTCATTGTGAACTTTCGGAGAGTTGTTTATCTATTGTGGGTGACCAAAGTTGATTTGGGGTCCATTGGTAGGCCAATATGGATGTGCATTAAGCATCGAGCCAGATATGTTGCCTCCGAATTGATATTATTAAGAGATGTGCCATTCAATTTTTGTTGAGCTTATTCGTGTTGTGGGGTGATCTATGAGTTACTCTTCTGTGTTACGAGAAGTTGTGATTTGTTGGTTATATGCACATAAGGTGCGGTTCCATTTGGGCTTTATAGCAGAGTTTGTGTGAGACGGGTATTTGGGTGTTGCATGATTGATTGTGCATTGGATATGTTCTCTCGGAATTGTATGACATTACATTGTTTGCTCTCTGTGGTTATGGTGATTCACTGTTGGTACTAGACACCAAATTGAACGTGGTTGTTGATTTTGAGCACAGTGACGTAAGGTGATTCATGTGGATCAGTGTTTGAATAGGATCGCACATTACATCGAAGTTATGTGGAGGTATGATCCTTTGGGTTAGATTCGTGTGTTCTGGTTCTACAATGTGTGATGGGTTCTTAGCATCGTGTTGTGATGGTACTGGTGAGCTTGCGGTACAGCTCTCTCATTTGATCCTTTTTTCATGATTTGAGTGCGTTCGGATCGTTTCTTATTGGTGCATGAATTGCACGGATTGTGTCTTCAGATTGTATTAATGTGTCATGTCACCAGAGTAGTCGTGTTGGATGAGATGAGATCATTGGACCTAGAGTGGATACTAACGGGTTATATTTCAGCATGTTGGAAGGATAATTTCGATGTTCATCTTAGAAATTTATTGAGGTCCTTTCTGAAGGTAAAGGAGCTCCATGAATGGTTGATCTGAGGAATGGTTATGACTTTATGCATGTTTCATTCGTCGTTGGCAGTACGAAAGTGGTGGAATGATGCTTTATTTGATAAGAGGTTTATTATCGGTATTCAATTATTTTGAGCAATTGTTGTGATTTGAAATTTTCGCTATGAGTGTTCGAGTAGTATGGTACATCCGTGATTTCCATCTTGAATTGTAGTTATGGCTTGATACAGCATGTTCAGATTTATTTAGCATGTAGATGTGAAATTACGATCTTATAGATAATTTCGGAAGTGGAAATTTGGTTCTAAGGTTTATGGGCTAGGTTGGATTGTGAAATTTGAGTTATGTTGTGCTATCGGACTTATATAAGATAGAGTGACATGGGATCACCCACGGGTGTGTTTATGGTAGGTTACACGGCAATTTTGACGGTTTTGGAACAACTCTGGGCACGTTCAAGGACGAACGTATGTTTAAGTGGGGGAGAATGTAACGACCCGATCGGTCATTCCGAGAGTTTTAGCCCTGTTTCCCCCATTTCTACTTCATTTTGTGTGGTTCATCTCTTCTATGTTGTGTTGGGTTGCTTGGCTTGGGTTCGGAATGATTGTAGAGAGAAATGAGACACATAGTCTCTTAAGTTGGCCTTTTAGTTGGAAAAGTCAACCGAAAGTTGACTTGTGAGTAAATGATCTCGGAACTTGGTTTTTATGGTTTGGATAGCTTCGTGAGATAGAATTTGAATTGATTTGGCGAAGTTGGAAATTTGACATTTCCCGGTCGGCAGTGGAAATCTTGATATCGGGGTCGGAAAGGAACTCCGAAAATTGGAGTAGGTCAGTTGTGTCATTTGTGACATGTGTACAAAATTTCAGGTCATTCGGATGAGGTTTGATGGGTTTTTGGATCGGTTGTAGAATTCGGAAGTTTGAAAATCCTTAGGCTTGAATCCAAGGGTGATTTAATGATTTGATGTTGTTTTGAATGTTCCGAAGGTTAGAATAATTTGGAACGGTGATATGTGACTTGTTCATATTTTTGGTTGAGGTCTCGGGGGCCTCGGGATAATTTCGGATAGTTTTCGAAAAGGTTGAGCTTGTGAAATCTGCAGCTAATGTTGCTGCTTCTGTCATATCTGCATCTGTGGATTAGGGACCACAGATGTGAGCTCCATATGAGGGGAAGAGACGCGCAGGCATGTGGATGACCGCATGTGCTGCTTGATAACCGCATCTGCGATGCCGTAGGAGTTGTGAGGCGACCGCAGATGCGAGGCCTAGTGAGATAAGTGAAATCCGTAGAAGCAGAAGTGCAAGTGCGCTTATGGGATCACAAGTGGGGAATCCTTGGGACAGAAAGTATATAATTTCCCATTCACGAATTTTGGTCATTCTTCCACTATTTTTGGTCGATTTTGGAGCTCCAAGCTGTGATTTCAAGAGGGAATCGAGTGTCGATAGAGAGGTAAGCTACTCGAGCTTTGTATCTTGTGTTTATGGTGATTATTTCATTGTTTAATCATAAAAATTTGTGGGAAACATTAGAGAAAGAGTTGGGAAATTAGGGCTTGAAATTGGAGAGTTAAATGGGGATTTGAATGGGCATTTGATGTCAGATTTCGATGATTTTGGTATGTATAGACTCGTGAGAGGATAAGGATTCTATTAATGTGATTTTTATCGGATTTAGAGACGTGGTCCCAAGGGTCGGGTTTGACCAATTTCTGGATTTTTTATGTAATTTGATTATTTTCACATGGGCTTTGTTCCCTTAGCGTATATTGATGCTATGAATCTGATCTTGGATATATTCGAGGCGAGTTGACGCCGAGTCAAGAGGCAAGGGCGCCACGGAGTAGGATTTTTCGTCCGGTTTGAGGTAAGTAATGATTGTAAATGTTGTCCTGAAGGTATGAAACCCCGGATTTCACATCGTTATGCTACTTTGAGGTGACGCACACGGTAGATGACGAGCGTGGGGTCGTGCACCGTTGGGGATTGTGACTTGGTCTGTCCCGTACGACTGTTAAATCACGTATTTGATTGAAATCTTTTTGATATCATTGTGTTTTGAAAAGTATTGTTATGTTTCGGGCGGAATGTCATATTTGGGCCTTGTGCTAACTATTTTGGACCCTTATGGGGCTTTTTACTACAATTCCTCACAGTTTTAAATTAATATTTGTACTCAGTTATGCTGTGTTTTACTGAATTCATAACTCAGTTTTTACACTATAAATGATAATTTTGGGTCGAACACCCTGTTTTACTGATAGTCCGAGTGACTTGTGAGGTTGATGACTGAGAGAGAGAGGCTGAGGGCCTAATTGTGAGGTCGATGACTGAGATAGGCCAAGGGCCTGGTTGTGAGGATTATATATTTATGGATCAGGTTGCACGTCGCAGCGATATAGAGCTTGGGCTGTAGGAGTCCCTCCGGAGTCTACACACTCCCATTTAGCGCAGTCGATAATATATTATTACAACCTATATTCACGTATATTAGTTCATGCCATAAGGTAGTCGGCGTAAATCCATGAAGTGATTATCTTTAAGATGATAAGAAGTTAATCCTATTGGTCTTAAATGATACAAAGGTGTATAATGGTGGTTAACAAGTATTAGAAGTTAAACGAATCAAGGATTTTATCAGCCGTATTTTCGGGTAAACCTAGAGGTTCTTAATACATTCAAGAGTCCGTGTTTTAAGGTATTTGAATCATATAATATTTGTATCATAAGCCTTGAAGTCAAACGAGTTATGAAACAAAGGTCGACAAAAGTTGTCGCAACTTAGGTTCATAATTTTACTTAAACATTAGGTCAAATGTTACTAAGCTTTTCTCCCAATTTACAAGGACCTACGAAGTGATCTACCCACCAAATTAAATATCTATGATTGTAGTTTCCAACGCATTAAACCGTTCATCAATATGACATCGGAGTAGAGAGATATAGGCAGTTTTGCAAGACTACATAAGCTGTTAGGTGGCAAGTAGATGTGTCACCTACTTGGTTAAATGATAGCCTGAAAAAAGGAAATTTCGGGTCGGCCAAAGATCCCATTTATATGGTTATCTCCTGCAATATAACCGCCATTATATACCACAAATAACCATACCTAAACCCCTGCAAACTTTCTCCCAAAAACTATCCACAAACCCTAATCGATTTTCCCTCTCTTTCAAGTTCTAATTGGGGGTAAAACCTCGAGTTTGAAGAACCAAGGGAAGGGCTAAGTTATCCAAAAAGTAAGGTAAGTTTACTGATATCTTTCAAACATTTTTTCTGCCGTGAATTCATGGTAATTCATTCTATACATTTAAGAACTCACGGGAAGATGATCGAAAGTCGTGAGTTCGAGTTATTCACTTGTAGTGGACTGTTTTGTGTTGTTGTTGGGATGCGTGTTTTACTACTATTTTGTAGAGTTTTGAGGAGGAAAGGTGTGTAGAAACATCATATAGATGTAGGTTTGTGGGCTGGTAGTTCTTTGTAACATTTTCGGATCATTTGACACGACTACGGTGGCCATCGTATGTATGAAGTGCTGAGGTTGTGTGTGGACTGTTTTGGGAGGCTCAATATGATTATTATTGATGTTGTTTGGGCTATTTGGTATTTTTTGGAATGGTGTGAAGTCATATATATATAGGAGAGGTGTTGTCCGTTTCATCTTAAAATAGGTTGTGGTCGATACATAAAAGTTATGACGCTTGAATGATAACGATAGTATAGTTTCTCTTATTGTAGACTAAGGAGTCGTGACAATCGCATAGCTTGAGATTGGGGCAGTATATACAAGGTATATGAGGCTATCCTTTTATTTCTTTTGCACGACTCCGATTGTACATAATGTAATGAACGAGCTTCCAAAGATACTCTACTCTTAGAAGCTAGCAGTATGACGAGTGTCCGGCGTGTGTATAAATTAAACTCATATTCTGTCAAATTATAGTATAGAAAGATGTCGAACCCACAGAGATTGGTTTATCTATTCTACATACGTTTCTTGTTTTAATTACTATTTGAGAAAATCAGAAAGAGTTGAGTTATAAATTAACTAACTAAAAATGCATGAATAGAGCAGTAGAAAATATTTTATTTTTCATAAATATAACAAAAGGTGTTGGGATCTTGACTTTACTTAATATTTCTATTATATAGTAGAATTATTATTCTTCAATTTTTATTTCTCAAAAAGGTATAAATGTCTCTCACGATTACAAATTATTATTATTACTCAAGTTGAATAATTAATTGCACTCCTCTCGATTATACAAATTAATCTTCAAAATAGTAATACTAAAGAACCAGAAATATATGATTGAACTAAAACATGCTCTTGATAGTTTCCCTTTCGGTTACCCTACTTGTTATAGCTGATTATTACACCATTTGCCTCTCTCGATTACAAATAAGTGTAAAATTAATTATAATATAAAAAAGATATATGTTATTTAATAAAATATTAACATTTATCAATACTATATTTAACTATATTATTTCTTATGCCTCTCTCAATTACAGAGTTAATAAACAGTTAATATGTAGTACAAGATAGATAGATGTTAATAAATTAAATAACGTCTAACTGTAAATACAGATAAAAGTTAAATAAATTCTAGCTCAAGCATGTGAATTTGAGGAATAATATTTATTATTATATAGAAATATTAAGATCCGTCTTTCTCCCAACACAAGAAATGTTACTCCATACTGGAACTAGTACTAACAATGGAAATATTCTTGTCCATTAAATAAGAAAAGAGAAAGAAATATTCAAGAAGAATAATTTCCCCTATTTAATTAAAAGCAGAAACTAGAGTAATTTCTTACACTGGAATTTATTTAGAAACAACAACTAAACCACTCTTGTGATTTAAAAGAAAAGATAACTCGATATTAATGAAACAAATAAAACAGAGAAACTTATTAGGAATTTGGGTTCCGATTTTTAACTTTAAGCTTTCTCTCTCCCCCGTCTTCTGATCGGCAACATCTTCTTATATAAGAACATTTCATGATGACTTCTCGATTTGGTGCTAGATTTCCATGGTAAATCTAGATTTTGCATTTGCAGATATGAGAATTCGAATTCTAGATTTGGTGCTAGATATCAATGGCAAGTCTAGATTTTGAATTTGCAGAGATGAGAATTCTGCAATTCTAAGTTTAGATTTCATCGATTTCATCATGGCAAATCGAGACTTGGTGCATTGTCATGGCAGTAATGAATCATAGCTCGATCTTACACTTCTTTGTTGTATTTTTCTTGAATATTTATTTTTCTTTTTTCATGTTGCGCACAATAATTCTTCTATAATCATTCCTGCAAAATAAAGTTAAGAATATGGAGGAAATAAGATAATTTATATATTTTTATGAGAGAAATATGTAGTTAATATCTGGTAAAATGCACTTATCAAATTCTCCCATACTTAAACTTGTACTCGTCCTCGAGAAAAGAAAACAAATGAACATAGTAACTAAACACTTAAGTGAAATCATGAAAGGTTTTGACAAAGAAGAATTGACTAAGACCAATTCACCAGTTTAAATAACTTTTAACCGTACTCAAATTCACTTTTTGAGAATCGAAATCACAATATTTTCTAATCCCAAGTGTGTCTCACTAGATGAAGAGAGATGCCCATATATCACACAATGTATAGATAAAGAACAGAAAAGGGCATGAATAGAAAAATTCGCTCACTCTCAACAAAGAAGTACCTCAAGCTACTGGAAATTGCCATAAGCTAGACTATTATGTGGTTCTCTACTAATTTAGGAGTTTTGAGTTGAGATCATGTAGGACTTTTACAAGGTTGTAATGCAGGCTTAGGAAATGGAAGGATACATATAGATAATAGTGACTCAAATTCCATGTAGGCAGTACACGTTTACTTTTATCACTCAAGCACGATTGTCTTCCATATTCTTTTAAGCAATCGACATCCCTTTTTAAAACCCAATTCACAATTTTCATATATATATTTTTATTTTAATGGAACTGACAATATCTCTTCGTTGTTCCCTTTTCTTTTGTAGCTTTTTTTTTAATTCTCATAAAAAACATCTCAAGAGATCAACAAGCTCAAATAATTGTTCTTTCATCAGTTCTTTCCACAATTACACCTTACGCCTAAATTTTTACATTCAGATCAACTCTTAAAGTGCCCAAAGGGAATTGGATGAACAAATAGTAAGTCGTAACAACAAACAGGCTAAGGGTTAAAGCTTGAGGACCAAGAAGAGATAATTTATTTAGGCTCAACTGGGCTAACTAGGGATAAAGATCATCAAGGTAGGTTAATTAGGCTATGGCTCAACAAAGAAAGCCTACTTTCATTTCCCAACTCAAAGATCTACCTAGAATTTCGCTTCAAACCACATTCAAGGCAAGTTCTAGATTTCCAAATAAGCAGGAGAACTAGACAATATAAGCTAACCATACAATACACTTGGAACCAACAAAAACTATGATTTCAATCACCAAGAAGTAAGTATGAGCTTAGAAAAAGTAATCATAAAACCCATGAATGGTACTTAATCAAATTCATCTTTTCTAAGTCTCATGCTTTTCAAGTCAAATCAAGTTTAGCCAACTTATTTACCAAAACTAGTTAAAAAACTATTCAAGAAATCCATGAAAGTACATGAAATAAGTTGCCTTAATGAATAAGGCAACTCAATTTTTTCAGTTTATCTATTTTAAATTTTTTTTTATAATTTTACTAGAAACACATTTTTCAGTTATAAAATATATGTTTTTTTAAACACCTATGAAGACAAAGTTGTAACAAAATGGCTTAATGAAGAGACTTTGCCAGAAAACATGTGTGAAAACTGCCAAACTCTAAAATTTGAAACTATTAGAAGAATTCAAAGTAAAGTGACAAAAAGATGTGTATAGTTTGGCTTTGTCACATAAAAATCATAGAAACAGAGTACCAAAGTCTATGAGAATGCATCATACTTTGGCATTATCACATAAAAGACCACAAAATATAATGCCAAAATACATGAGATTTGATCACACTTTCCCATAGATGTGTAAAGATTGGCATTTTCATAAAATAAAATCTCAAAACAGAATGCCCCATTAAAAACAAAAAACACAGACCCAAAACACATGGGAATGCATCACATTTTTCCTAAGAGTATGGCATTATATTAAAAACAACAGGTAGGACCAACCTTAAAGGTAGCATCAATTCCTTTAGGCTATTTACAAGCTGCCTTTAGTGAGTTATTTACTTACCAAAAAGAGATATCTTACTTGAAGCATGCCAAGTCCGTATCTTCCTTAAACAACCAAAAACATAAGAACCATCATCATCCCAAAAACAAAACAACAGTACACTTACATTACTCTAAAAGTGCAAAGCTAGTAAGAGAAACTTTTACCATCCCCAACTTTTTGGATCGTTCATTCTCCTGAATGAACAATTCAAGAGTTAGTGTGGCTCGCCTTGGTGCCATTATGTTGGAAGAATTGAAGCTCGGAATTAATTTCTCCAAACTCAGGACGTCGAGACGGGCCCGAAGGTCCTTCATTGAAGAAGTTAGAAGGACTGCCAATGGTAGTTAAGTCATGAAAGGGCAGCATCTCTGAAAAAGGATGACTGGTGTATGACATTGGAAATGCAGTAGATATTTCTCCTCTTTATGACAACACTATAGGAGGTGGTGACACCATTGACATAGAGAGTCCTTGGCCTAGATGTACACAGATACCTTCACCATTGAAGCTTCTCATGCCTGGATCTGTAATAAGACATGGCTGAAAATTTGGTATGTTAGAATTTCTTACTGCATTAGCAACATTCCACATTAATTTTCCCATCATCTGGATCGTAGGAAATGTGTAGGCAACTTGATTCTCTAGAGTTTGGCTAATAATTTTTGACTAGATCTCGTCTGTGCCAACTCTGTCATGACATGAGTTATCCTCATTACCTGCTCGTTCTTAAACACATCCCAATTTCTTGTCATCTCCTCTTGTTTTAGCAATATTTGTTGCAAACAAGAAAACATATTCGATGAGATAGTCGCAAAGGCAATGATAGTGTCTGTTTGCATAGGTTGCACATTAGTTTCTAATTCTGGACTTTCGGAACTTATTTGGCCCTTTGAAGCTCTTTTTTCAATGCCTCACAGGGGTTGTAATGTAGAAAGATAACTTTGATCAATAGCATAAATACTTTGAACCCTCCTAAAGTTACTCATATCAACATTAAACATTTCTACGACGCGAGTAATGGTTGATGGAAAAAACAGACATTTAGACTCATTTGAAAAACGAATAGCAATAACTCCATCACTAATCATTCTCCCAACATTTATAGGTAGACGTCTCTGAATTGCATATAACAATATTACCCTTTCCAGATTGTAATTAGATGTATTCTGATAAGGCATTAATCGAGAACTAACAAATTTGCCCTATGTTCTAGTAGTTTCTAGTATACATGATCCAGCGACACTCCAAGAATTCTTATAATAACTCCTAACACCATCTGGACAGAGTTCCTTAAAAGCTTCCACCATAAATCTTTCATCTTTCCTGCCAATTTTCGAAGTTCTCTTAGATTTATTGATATTAGCGTAGAACTCAAGAACGATTTCAGCAACATAATCACCTGGATTCTGCACAAAACCTTCCCAACCTAAAGATTGAACATTCTCTAAAATCTTGGTTTCATGAGACCCATCTATTGGGGAAAAGACCATTTCACATTCTTCTGCAAAAGATTTTTTGGTCTCCAAAAATATCTGAACTAAAGGGTCAAGATTTTCACTTTGTAAGCCCATATGTGAGAAAGTTCTTTTCAAGGATGTCATTTTTCTAATCTGTTTATTTGGGTGTTGAAATGGTGGAATTGATAATGAAAATATTGTGTTTGGTGAGGGTGGACTGATGATTACATGAGAAAATTACAGTGGTGAGAGGTGGGTTTGGTAAAGGTTTTCTTGGGAAAGAGATGAAATGGGTGAGTGAGATTGGGGATGGTAAAGGTTTTCTTGGGAAAGGGATGAAATGGGTGAAAACTTGATCGTTTGAATTGCTCTCTTTAATTTCTTAGATTTTGGAGTAAAATTGAGGCATTTTATTAGAAAACAAATATTATAAAGTATTGTTTTCCTTGAGAACGGTGTGTCTGATTTACCCAATTAGCATGAGTTCTTATGATAATGTCACGACCCAATTCCCGAGCCCGGTCGTGATGGCGCCTCTCGTGAAGACAAGGCCAGCCAGACCAAAACGGAACACTTCTTTTCAACGGTTAAATATCATAAACAGTTCTAAACATGATATAATAGCCATAATTTGTGGAAAATAACGATGACAGTAGAAGAAACCATCCCGATACAGCCCAAACCGGGGTGTCACAAATCACGAGCATCTATTAAGGTATAAATACAACTACAAGGTCTCAATTATACAAAACAGGAATAATGAACAAAAGGGAGAAAAGCGGTGTTGTGAACGCCGGCAACCACCTCACTAAACTCCGATAACTCTGCCTCTGATCAACCAAAACCCGCTACCGGGTGTATAAATACCTGCATCTGCACACAAGGTGCAGGGAGTAATGTGAGTACTCCGAATCAGTGAGTAATAAAGGTAAATAACAACTGAGCGGTAAGAAATCACGTAAAGCAACCAACATGCTGTATAGAAGCAGTGAAAAACCCTTTGAGAAAAATAGTGAAGCTGTGAAATCTTTAGAAATATCTTAGCTCAGTTTAAACCTCTTTTGAAAATGACTTTCTCAACAGTTACGCAAATGAGTGAAAACAAATAATGTAGATAAGCACGAAAATTCGCCCCTCGGGCACAACACTCAATTCACAGATAATGTCAGGCAATCAGATAGATATCACATGAAGTAGCACAAACAACAGATAATGGCAGACAAATGAAATAAAGTAAACTCATAAAACAGTACCAACACCGCTGCGGCGTGTAGCCCGATCCATATATCGCTGAGGCGTGCAACCCGATCCATATATTTCGTCGATGACGCTCACTAGGGGTGTACAGAATCCGGGAGGGGCCCCTTACGGCCCAAGCGCAATATCAAGCCATCTCGTGGCGTACATATCTCAGGCCCTCGGCCTCATAATCAATCAGTATCTCACTGCTGCGGCGTGCAGCCCGATCCACAAGTATCCTCACAGTATAGGCCCTCGGCCTTACTTAGTCAAAAATCACATAAGCCCCTCGGACAGTAGTAAAACATGATGCTCAGCCCAAAAATATTATTGGAAATTTCATTTCAAGTGTTAACGCGAAATAGACATGGCTGATTTTTGAAAATAGTGGAAAATACATGACTGAGTTCAAGTATAAAAATTAAATAGTGAGGAAATATCAACAACAGTCCCCGAATGGTTCGAATAACTGGTACGAAGGCCAAATATGGCAATCAACCCAAAATCATAATGATAACAAATAAGTCTCAGTCAAATATGTGGTAAAATCATCAATCGGGACGGACCAAGTCACAATCCCCAGTAGTAAAAGACCCCACGCTCATCATCCAGCACGTGTCTTGCCTCAATATAGCGTTACGATGTGCAAATCCGGGATTTCAAACCCTCAGGATATCATTTACAATCATTACTCACCTCGAACCGGCGAAATATCTAGCTCGCGACGCCTTTACCCTTCAAATTGGCCTCCACGCACGTTGAATCTATCCAAAATAAGAACGAATACATCACAATATGCTAAGGGAGCAAAGCCCAAGCGAAAACAATTGAAAATTATCAAATATCCCGAAATTAGCAAAACTCGAGCCCCGGGCCCACTTCTTAAAACTCAGAAATTTTCACATCAACGGGTTCCTTGTCTCCCCACGAGTTCGTACATATCAAAAGTTCTCAAATCCGACCTCCAATGGCCCTTCAAATCCCAATTTAAAATCTAAAAATCTCAAGCCCTAGTTCTTCCATTTTTAGCTAAATTTCCATGAATTTCTAGGTTAATTTCACAATAGAATCACGTTTTAGGTTCAAAAATCTTACATCCAATAAATTCTCCTTAAATCCCTCTTCAATATCCCTCGAAGAGCTCTCAAAATGGTCAATTATGGAGGAAAAATGGCTAAAATCGCAGATAAAATAACTTATAAACTTTCTGCCTAGGTCTGACCCTTCCTTCTTCGCGAACGCGGTGAAGCACAAACTTACGTTGACCAAATTTTGCCCTACGCGAACGCGTCACCCTATCGCGAACGCGTCACCCTATCGCGAACGCGATGCTTCTGCCTCCTTCACTTTCGCGAACGCGAAAATCTTACGCGAACGCGATAAACAAAATGCCTTGGACCCCAATTTGCTCTACGCGATCGCTAGTGCCTTCTCGCGAACGCGATGCACTGCTTCCCATCCTTTCGCGAACGTGAGGCACGTCTCGCGAATGCGAAGGCTTAATTTTGGCCTTCCTCAAATCCTTCTACGCGAACGCGATGCTCCACCCGCGAACGCGAAGAGAAAAATTTTCTGCAACAACTGAAAAGCAATTTCTGCAACTCTCAAAGCCAAAAATGGTCCAATTGACCATCCGAAACTCACCCGAGGCCCCCGGAACCTCAACCAAAACCACCAACACATCTTAAAACCTCGTTCAAACTTGTTCCAATCATCAAAACACCTCAACAAAACACCAAATCCACCAATTCACATCGAATTCAAGCCTAAGTTTTTCTTAAACTTCTGAAATACGCTTTCGATCAAAAACCCAACCAAACAACGTCCGAATGACCTGAAATTTTGCACACACATCCCAAATGACATAACGAAACTACAGCAACTCTCAGAATTCCATTCCGACCCTCGGATCAAAATCTCACCTATCAACCGGAAATCGCCAAAATACAAACTTCGCCAATTCCAGCCTAATTCTACATCGGACCTCCAAAACCACTTCCGATCACTCTCCTAAGTCACAAATCACCCAACGAAGCTAACCAAATCATAAAAATTCCATTCCGAGCTCATATACAAATAAGTCAACTCTTGGTCAAACTTTTCAAATTCAAAGCTTTCAACTGAGACTGTTCTTTCAAATTCATACCAATTTCAGTGAAAACCAAAATCAACAATTTACCTCAGCCATAATACATCATACGGGGCAAGTCATGCTCGAGAACTGCCGATCAAAGTACAAAAGCTCAAAATGACCAGTCGGGTCGTTACATCCTCCCCCACTTAAACACACCTTCGTCCTCAAACGT
The DNA here is from genome assembly GCF_000393655.2 of Nicotiana sylvestris. NCBI lineage: Eukaryota > Viridiplantae > Streptophyta > Magnoliopsida > Solanales > Solanaceae > Nicotiana > Nicotiana sylvestris. Next base: position 25,725,378 of record NC_091067.1, on the reverse strand, counting down.
ACCCAGAGTTGTTCTAGAACCCAACCAATAACTAAATAACTTTACCATGCATATACCCGGGGGTGATCCCACGTCACCCTATCTCATATAGATCTGATAACACAATATAACTGAAATTTCACAATCCATCCTAGTCCATAAACCATAGAACCACATTTCTGCTTCTAAAATCGTCAATACGATCAGAATCTCACATTTATATTGTGAATAAGTCCGAACAAGCTGTAAGAAACCATATCTTCTTTCTCAGGTGCAATCACATGATATACCACATAACTCAAACACTCGTAGCGATAACTTCTAATCACAACAACTGCACATAATAACCGAATATCGATAAAAAACCTCTTATCAACTAAAGTCTCGTTCCAACACTTCCATATACTGCCAATGATAAAGGAAACACGCAATAAATCATAACCATTTCTTAGATCAACCATCCATAAGGCTACTTCTCTTTTCGCAAGGACCATAGCAAATTTCTGAGCCGAACCTCGATATTATCCTTCCAACATGCTGAAATCGAATCTGTTCGTATTCAGTAATGATCCCAACGATCTCCTCTAGTCCAGCACACCACTCTGGTGACATGACACATCAATCGAGGCCTAAGCCGCAACTAGTATAATACACGCACCAATAAGAAACGGTTCGAACATACTCCAATCATGAAAGTGACTCAAATGAAAGAGCCGCACTTCAAGCTCGCCAGTACCACCTCAACACAAAGCAGAGAACCCGTCTCACATCATGGAATAGAACACACGAATCTAGCCTGCAAGGTCATATCTCCATATAGTTTCGATGCAATGCGCGATCCTATCAAACATTGCTCCATATAAAATACCCAAAGTCACTATGCTCGAAAGCGACAACCACACACAATTTGATGTTTGGAACCAAAGCAAAGTCATTACACCAATGGTGAAGCAATTAACATATACCACGCAAACCCGATAGAACATAACTGACATGTCATTCAGCGAGCAACACCCAATTGCTCTTCCCGCTTGACTTCGACTATGAACACCAATAGAACCGCACCATATGTGCCCATAACCAACAAATCATACATCTCGCAACACAGAAAGATAACTCATAGATCTCCCAGATCACTAGTAAGCTCAATAACGGTCGAACCAACCTATCCCTCAACAACACAATTTGGGGCCAACTAAGCTGACTCAGCTAGAACACGCATCCACATTGGCCTACCAGCAAAATCTCTATCAAGGGGAAACCTGAAGCTGTTCCTTCAACTCTTTAACTCTGCCGATGTCATACGATACGGTGCCCGGCACCAAATCAATACCGAAATCAACAACCCTACCTGGCGACATACCCGACCACAAGAAACACATCCGAAAAGTCCCTCACCACCGGAACTGAATTAATATGAGGAGCCTCAGCATTGACACTCATCACAAGAGCCCAAGTAAGAAAGACAAATCCTTCCTAGCCGTCCGCTAAGTCTTCGAAATGTAAAACCACTCTACCAGGACTTAATCTGATGCTTCTCGCTATTCAACCCATGGTATTTCTGGAATAGCCCATAGCACAATAGTCCAGAATAACCCAACATGGAGACAACCACTCTAATCCCCAATATCACATCCAGAATCTAACATACCAAGCAAAGAAAGATCCACTTGGGCCTCCAAATCTCGATAGTCACTAAACAGTACCGAATACCTACGATCTATAACCCACATAGCCTGAATATGAGAACTCCCGTCTCCACATCCACACGGCACATGAATCTCCATATCTGATCCCAATTTCGTTGTCCGAACACATGCCACACCTTTAATACCCAATCATCCCATGATAGATACTCTAAAATTTCCCTGTGCCAACAAGCAATCCCGAATATCACCAGTCGATCTAACAAGAAAATTATGCAATACTACCGAAGTGTCATCAACTTAATCACATTGTCTTTTCTAAAACATATACCCTCGTCAAATCACCCCAATTAGCACTACCACTTTCTTAATCATCCGAAACTGTTTGTGCTGCCTAAGAATTCATGACTTTCCATTCAGAACTGAACTGTAACCTTCCACACGCAATTGTCAATCCTCCACAACCTAGTGCATATACTATACCATCTCAGGATATCATGAGAATTTCATCTTCCTTCCGAGCCACAAACATCTACGTACTCAATTGGTCAAGAACTTCACATTGGTCCCAATCTAGAGGAAAAATACCTATACCTCCCATGCTCCGCATGCCCACTGAAAATATACATCTCCAAACCGCGGTAAAACCATCAAGAACTCTCCAAGTTCCCTTTGCACAAATCAGACCTGTCAGGACTGAATCCTTCTAACTCAAACAAGTTAAGCAAGCCATCAAAACCTAAGAGCATCGCTGCAAAATACCTGAAAGAGCTTATTACCTCGAACACACACAAGGAATTAATCATATTCTTACCATACCGATTCAGTCTACTATCAAGCTACTCCATCTATCTAAATTTCCTTCTGATTCATCTTCAACTTGATATTCTCTCTTGTTGTAGCAGCAAAATTCCTCAACCCAGGATTACCACACGAGACCCAAGCATACAACCACACTGTCTAAGACTCATAAGCCGATGAATACTCTCTAAAATATTCCCAAAAGCACCACATTTAAAATACTTTGCTCTGAAGAACTTCATGTGAATCTAAATCTGTTACCTCCTGATACTGATACATAGAATCCCACAATTAATATAGAAAAAACCACAAGTCTTGACATCTTCCAATGAAACTCAGTTTCTAACCACATATGCGACTTTGGAATACTCAATTGATATAGGCAGACCCTTGAACACATTAGAATCATTCTCGCAAGTCATCCACTCTCCTCAAACAGCAATTAGCCTGATCAAACGAACCGATCAATCTGTGCCTCATTAGCACTCTGACACCGCAGAATGTGACATCATTCCATTACAACCAAGCAACTTCCTGCTCTATGCACCCAGCATCCTTTACCAATAACAACTCAAGACATTCCGTTATTCTTACACACTTATGAGGCATACTATATACCTTGTTAAGAATTTTTCCTTTACTCGAGCCATCCTCGGTCTCAATTCCTGTAGGCCATAACTGATTCACCCGCACGCCTCAAATTGGAACCAACATAGCACCTAACCGTGCAATCAACTGCTCATAGTAGACTCCCCCACTTGGCTCGAAGCCATAGATCAAATTACACTTAATAACTCATAACGGTTATATTACATTGATGCCACAATACTATAGTGAGATTAAACTCGAATCCTTTGTAAGCTTGCGAAAACACAGATAATCTAGTACTTAAATCTTCGGCAAACCTCACACTCATTCTCGCAATAGTTAAGCCCACTCTCTTAAGCGACCCAAAATTCAAATTTCAACACTTGCACATGAGATCTTCTAACATTCACATGAGGGTCACACAACCTCAGAATTTTTCGCAAGAGATAACCCACCTGCTTTGCCTTCAATTAATATTTCTGTACACCTTCCACCGTCATAAACTATACGCAGTCACTTAGTCTTCCTGAGTATGAACTCATACCGCAACATGAAATCTACTCCACTCCCAACTAGGAGACACAATAAGATTCTTCACATGCCCATAGCTCGGGCTACAACTCGAATCACGATGGAATTCAAGCACCTAATAGTTCTTCTATCATCCAGCAGACCCCTCTCGCCGCTTCTGAATCATATGGATACTTCTCGAAGTACTAAAATACTCATCACATAATTATCCAACCGTCACTTCCACTAATAGGGACAATACTGAACATATAGTTCGAAACACTCACCCACACAATCAGCACCTCGGTGCTTAAGCCATAGGCAAAGATCCGGCCTCAAGTCCTTCAGACTGGCCCAACATCAAACTCACAAAGATCACATCTTGTCTCTCGATCAGGGAATCACAAGCCATCAAGGCACATTGATACTGAGCGCTCATGCGCGCATGCGAACACGTGGAAGGAATTTCAAGAGTTACTTTTCAAGCTGGATCCGCGAGACTCTACTAAACCTGCTCATGACTTGTGAGACCTAAGTAACCTAGGCTCTGATACCAACTTGTCACGACCCAATTCCCGAGCCCGGTCATGATGGCGCCTCTCGTGAAGACAAGGCCAGCCAGACCAAAATGGAACACTTCTTTTCAACGGTTAAATATCATAAACAGTTCTAAACATGATATAATAGCCATAATTGGCGAAAAATACCGATAACAGTAGAAGAAACCATCCCGACACAGCCCAAACCGGGGTGTCACAAGTCACGAGCATCTATTAGGGTATAAATACAACTACAAAGTCTAAATTATACGAAACAGGAATAATGAACAAAAGGGAGAAAAGCAGTGCTGTGAATGTCGGCAGCCACCTCACTAAACTCTGATAACTCTGCCTCTAATCAACCAAAACCCGCTACCGGGTGTATAAATACCTGCATCGGCACATAAGGTGTAGGGAGTAATTTGAGTACTCCGACTCAGTAAGTAATAAAGGTAAATAACAACTGAGCGGTAAGAAATCACGTAAAGCAACCAACATGCTGTATAGAAGCAGTGAAAAACCCTTTGAGAAAAATAGTGAAGCTGTGAAATATTTAGAAATATCTTAGCTCAGTTTAAACCTCTTTTGAAAATGACTTTCTCAACAGTTACGCAAATGAGTGCAAACAAATAGTGCAGATAAGCACGGAAATTCGCCCCTCGGGCACAACACTCAATTAACAGATAATGCCAGGAAATCAGATATATATCACATGAAGAAGCACAAACAACAGATAATGGAAGACAAATGAAATAAAGTAAACACATAAAATAGTACCAACACCGCTGCGGCGTGTAGCCCGATCTATATATCGCTGCGGCGTGCAACCCGATCCATATATTTCGTCGATGACGCTCACTAGGGGTGTATAGAATCCGGGAGGGGACCTTTACGGTCCAAGCTTAATTTCAAGCCATCTCGTGGCGTACATATCTCAGGCCCTCGGCCTCATAATCAATCAGTATCTCACTGATGCGGCGTGCAGCCCGATCCAAATGTATCCTCACAATACAGGACCTCGGCCTTACTCAGTCAAAAATCACATAAGCCCCTCGGGCAGTAGTAAAACATGATGCTCAGCCCAAAAATATTATTGGAAATATCATTTCAAGTGTTAAAGCGAAATAAACATGGTTGATTTTTGAAAAAAATGGAAAATACATGACTGAGTTCAAGTATAAAAATCAAAAAGTGAGGAAATATCAACAACAGTCCCCGAAGGGTTCGAATAACTGGCACGAAGCCCAAATATGGCAATCAACCCAAAAACATAATGATAACAAATAAGTCTCAGTAAAATACGCAGTAAAATCATCAATCGGGACGGACCAAGTCACAATCCCCAGTAGTAAAATACCCCACGCTCATCATCCAACGCGTGTCCTGCCTCAATATAGCGCTACGATGTGCAAATCCGGAGTTCCAAACCCTCAGGATTTCATTTACAATCATTACTCACCTCGAACCGGCGAAATCTCTAGCTCGCGATGCCTTTACTCTTCAAATTGGCCTACACGCGCGTCGAATCTATCCAAAATCAGAATGAATACATCACAATATGCTAAGGGAGCAAAGCCCAAGCGAAAATAATTGAAAATTATCAAAAATCCCGAAATTAGCAAAACCCGAGCCCCGGGCACACTTCTCAAAACATAGAAATTTTCACATCAACGGGTTCTTTATCTCCCCACGAGTTCATACATATCAAAAGTTCTCAAATCCGACCTCTAATGGCCCTTCAAATCCCAATTTAAAATCTCAAAATCTCAAGCCCTAGTTTTTCCATTTTTAGCTAAATTTCCATGAATTTCTAGGTTAATTTCACAATAAAATCATGTTTTAGGTTCAAAAATCTTACCTCCAATAAATTCTCCTTGATTCCCTCTTCAATATCCCTCAAAGAGCTCTCAAAATGGTCAACTATGGAGGAAAAATGGCTAAAATCGCAGATAAAATGACTTATAAACTTTCTACCCAGGTCTGACCCTTCCTTCTTCGCGAACGCGGTAACCGCCTCGCGTTCGCGAAGCACAAACATACGTTGACCAAATACGCGTCACGCTATCATGAACGCGATGCTTCTGCCTCCTACACCTTCGCGAATGCGTAAACCTTACGCGAACGCGATGAACAAAATGCCTTGGACCCCAATTTGCTCTACGCGATCGCGAGTGCCTTCTTGTGAACGCGATGCACTGCTTCCCATCCTTTCGCGAACGCGAGGCACGTCTCGCGAACGCAAAGGCTTAATTTTGTCCTTCCTCAAATCCTTCTACGCAAACGCGATGCTCCACCCGCGAACATGAAGAGAAAATTCTTCTGCAACAGCTGAACAACAATTTCTGTAACTCTCAAAGCCAAAAATGGTCTGATTGACCATCCGAAACTCACCTGAGGCCCTCGGGACCTCAACCAAAAGCACCAACACATCTTAAAACCTTGTTCAAACTTGTTCCAATCATCGAAACACCTCAACAAAACATCAAATCCACCAATTCACATCGAATTCAAGCCTAAGTTTTTCTAAAACTTCCGAAATACGCTTTCGATCAAAAACTCAACCAAAACATGTCCGAATGACCTGAAATTTTGCACACACATCCCAAATGACATAACAATGCTACAACAACTCTCGGAATTCCATTCTGACCCTCGGATCAAAATTTCACCTATCAACCGGAAAAAAATCTCACCTATCAACCGGAAATCACCAAAATACAAACTTCGCCAATTCAAGCCTAATTCTACACCGGACCTCCAAAACTACTTCCGATCACGCTCCTAAGTCACAAATCACCCAACGAAGCTAACTAAATCATAAAAATTCCGTTCCGAGCTCATATACAAATAAGTCAACTCTTGGTCAAACCTTTCAAATTCAAAGCTTTCAATTGAGACTGTTCTGTTAAATTCATACCGATTTCCGTGAAAACCAAAATCAACTATTTACATCAGTCATAATACATCATACGGGGCAAGTCATGCCTGAGAACTGACGATCAAAGTGCAAAAGCTCAAAATGACCGGCCAGGTCGTTACAGATAATCAATTTTGTTGTGTCTATTCTCCCCTTTTTTTTGTTTTAATTTATTATTTAAGAGCACAATATATATATCTAACTCAAAGTAGCAAAAAAAAAACACTAACAAGAGACAAAAATTTATATGGAATCTTATATATATATATATATATATACATAAAATATAATATAATTTTTTTCCTTTAATAAAATTAAATTAAATTAAGCATTATATAAATAAGTATATATATTTTTAGAGTTATTTATAGAGGGATTTTTTTTGAATGAGATTGGGAACAAAGTACTTATTTAACAGTAAAAAATGGCTTTTGTCTTGAATCTTAAAATTTGTGCAGCAAAATTTGAGAGTGGATTTATGACCAACCAATTAGTATTAGCTCTATGTGAGTAGCTAAATTTAGGATATTGTGTCCCTATCTCTTAGATTTCCTCCCCCGATTTCTAATTTTTTTTTTTATTTTATTTATATATATATAGTAGATTTACTTAGGGGCATATTATACTACACAATATTCACATATACTTATTGAATACATATAGAAAGGACGAAACTATTCTTACCAAAAAAAAAATATTTTTTCCCTAGAAAATTACTTACCATAGTTAAGTAATAAAATAAGATATATATATATATATATATATATATCAATATATATATACTAACTCAAGCATTAAATATATGTACATGTACATAATTAATTACGTTACTATTTTTATATAACTAAAATTTAGAAAGACTTAAGAAGTAAAGATATAGTTCTAAGTTTAATGTCGTCAGCTCGACTTATTATTCAATTTTTTTTAAGCAATAAGGATCGTTGAAACTTGTTTGTCAAATATTCTGGTGACATAAGGTTTTAATCGGTGACCATTTACCTTAAATCCCCCCCCCCCATTTATATGTTGTATTTCAATGGCACCATATGGGGTAATCTCTGTTACTGTGTATGGTCCTGTCCAACGTGACTTAAACTTTCCTGGAAATAATATCAATCGGCTATTGTACAACAGAACATGATTCCCAACTTTAAAATCTTTATGGCGGATGAGCTTGTCATGCCATTTTTTTGTCTTTTCCTTGTACAATTTAGCATTTTCGTATGTTGTGAGTCTGAATTCTTCTAACTCATCAAGCTGCAATAGACGATTTTTACCTGCATCTGGTAAGTTTAGATTCAAAAATTTTATAGCCCAATATGATTTATGTTCTAATTCCACTGGTAAATGACAAGCTTTTCCAAAAGAATCCTGTGCATACAAATAGCTGGGCTGATTCCTTTGATATCAACTATAGTCCACCCTAAGGCTGTTTTGTGTTTTATCAGGACTCCAATCAGTTTTCTTTCCTGTTCTATAGTCAAAGAAGATGAAATAATTACTGGAAATAATTCAGGTTCAAGAAACACATATTTTAAATGAAAAGGAAGTTCTTTGAGTTCAAATTTTAATTGAACTCCTTCTTGTGAGACTTTCTCATTTTCTGACTTTTTCTAGAATTTCAGCTTGTTCTTTAATTACGGTGTTATCATCACTTATGGTACTTGACCTAGCCAAACATCTCTCCAATGAACCAGTAATTAACTGATTATCTTTGTATTCGTTTACAAGGTCATCTAGTAAGTCAATTTGAAAACAAGATGATGATGACTCATCCCCATGAAATTTCATCATTTTTTGCATGTCAAAAATTACTCTTTCCTCATCAACTCGCAATATTAGTTGTCCTTGATAAACATCAATAATTGCTCTCCCTGTTGCGAGAAATGGTCTACTGGAAATCTACTGGAAATACAAATTTGTCAACTCTGACAAGGATATTTTCAACAATTCCTTTTGGTCTCTTAGTACTTTGATCAGCTAATTGAAGAGACACTCCAGTATCTTTCATTTCACCAAGTTCTAATTTCTTGAAAATTAAAAAAGGCATTAGATTTATTGAAGCATCTGAATCACATAACGCCTTTTCAAAGTGAGTACCTCCCACGGTACAAGGAATTGCAAAAGTTTCTGGATCACCAAGTTTCTGCGGGAGCTTATTTTGAAGTATAGCACTACATTTTTGCATAAGCTTATCCACTGAAACTTCTTCCAATTTTCTTTTACTTGATAGAATTTCTTTAAGAAATTTAGCATATGAAGGCATTTGTTTCAAAGCATCTATGAAAGGTATGTTAATGTAAAGTTGCTTCAAAATATCTAGAAACTTTGAAAACTGTTTGTCAAGCTTTTCTCTTTTCATCTTTTGGGGAAAAGGGAGAGGTACAGAGTGAGGATTTATTATCAATTCATTTTCTAGTACATTTTTCCTTTTATCCTTTTGTTCTTTTGGAAACTTAAATTTTATTTTATTCTCACCTTCATTTACCTTTTCTACTTCTTGTGGCTTTCCTTCTCTATCTGCATATGGATCATCAAGAGATTTACATGATCGTAGAGAGATGGCTTTGAGGGGTTCTTTTGGGGTTTTTCTCAGTCTTGCTTGGTAGAGCACCTTGAATTTGTCCAGACATGAGGGTTGCTAATTGGCTTACCTGAATTTCCAAATTCTTGATAGTTGAATGTTGACTTTCAACTTTCTCGTCAGTAGCTTTAATGAATTTGTACATCAGGTCTTCAAGGCTTTGTTGATGAGCTCTTTGAGGCTGCTATTGATATTGTTGAACACTTTGTTGCCCTCTATTTTGATTTTGAAAATCAGGCAGTCCCTGTACCTGCTGCTTTTGATTAAAAAAACTTTGAGGATTTTCAGCACCATTAGGATTACTCCATTGAAATCCTGGATGTTTTTGTGTCATGGGACGACCAAATGAGTAATTATTTCTATAACCAATCATATTTACCTGTTCCTCGTTTTGTGTTAAAGCTTGACATTCATGATTCGGATGATTACCTTGACAAACATCACAATTCTCAAGTTGGGATGATGAGTGAGCACCTACCTGAAAAGCCTCAACTTTTTGTGTTAAGGTCGCAATTTGTTGTGTCAATGAATTCAAAGCTTCAACTTGATTTAATCTTGTTGTTTTCTTGATAATCGTTCTATCTGAGGGCCATTGAATAGCATTTTCCGAAATCTCGTTAAGCAATTGCATTGCTTCTACATTAGTTTTTTCCATTATTGATCCTCCTAATGCTGCATCAATTACATTTCTAGCCGAGGGTTTAAGACCGTGATTGAAAATATATAAAATGTCAGGGTCTTGGATACCATGATGTGGGCATTTTCTTAACATTGCTGCTAATCTTTCCCATGCCTGGTATACAGATTCAGAATCTGTCTGCATAAAATTATTGATTTCTTGCTTCATTTTAAATGTTTTTGCAGGTGAAAAATATTTATTAAGAAATTTTTGGGTCATTTGGTCCCATGTTGTAATGGAACCTCTTGGTAGACTTCGCAACCATGTTTTGGATTAATCTTTTAATGAAAAAGGAAAAAGCCACAACCTAATAGCATTTGTTGTGACTCCATTATACCTGCAAGTTTCAACCAATTCAAGAAAATCAATTAAATGGGTGTGAGGATCTTAACTCGCATCACCAGTAAACTGACATGACTGTTGAATGGTTTGAATCAGCCTGTGCCAGATTTCAAAGTTGTTTGCTGCAATTGGTGGTCTCCTCACACTTGATTCTCCTTCAAAATGATCTGGCCTTGCATATTCTGTCACATCATGGAGCTACCTCATCAAACTGTTCTTCTACTTAATGTGGCGGAAGTTGGTTATTGAGTTTTTCGTTCTCCATTTCCTCTGATGTGAAAATTTGAGATCGTGAGGTTTGTTCTTTTCGCAACAACTGCAAGGATTTCTCAATTTTAGGATCGTATTTGACTAGTTCTCAAGAAGAGGAACGGGTCATACACTTTCTGAAATTTCTGCAGAAAAGTTAAAATAATTAAATAAAAAAATATCAAATTAGTAGTAAAACAATTAATCTGTAGTAGACTTTAGCCAATCCCCGGCAACGGTGCCAAAAAATTGACGAGTGTCTGGCGTGTGAATAAATTAAACTCGTACTTTGTCAAATTATAGTATAGAAAGATGTCGAACCCACAGAGATTGGTTTATCTATTCTACGGACGTTTCTTGTTTTAATTACTATTTGAGAAAATCAGAAAGAGTTAAGTTGTAAATTAACTAACTAAAAATGCATGAATAGAGCAATAGAAAATATTTTGTTTTTCACAAATATAATAAAAGGTGTTGGGATCTTGACTTCACTTAATATTTCTATTATATAGTAGAATTATTATTCTTCAATTTCTATTTCTCAAAAAGGTATAAATGCCTCTCACGATTACAAATTATTATTATTACTCAAGTTGAATAATTAATTGCACTCCTCTCGGTTATACAAATTAATCTTCAAAATGGTAATACTAAAGAACCAGAAATATATGATTGAACTAAAACATGCTCTTGATAGTACGTCCTTTTCGGTTACCCTACTTGTTATAACTGATTATTACACCATTCGCCTATCTTGATTACAAATAAGTGTAAAATTAATTATAACATAAAAAAGATAGATGTTACTGAATAAAATATTAACATTTATCAATACTACATTTAACTATATTATTTCTTCCGCCTCTCTCGATTACAGAGTTAATAAACAGTTAATATGTAGTACAAGATAGATAGATGTTAATAAATTAAATAACGTCTAACTGTAAATGCAGATAAAAGTTAAATAAATTCTAGCTCAAGCATATGAATTTAAGGAATAATATATACTATTATATAGAAATATTAAGATCCATCTTTCTCCCAACACAAGAAAAGTTACTCCATACTGGAACTAGTACTAACAAAGGAAATATTCTTGTCCATTAAATAAGAAAATAGAAAGAAATATTCAAGAAGAATAATTCCCCCTATTTAATTAAAAGCAGGAACTAGAGTAATTTCGTACGCTGGAATTTATTTAGAAATAACAACTAAACAACTATTGTGATTTAAAAGAAAAGATAACTCGATATTAGTGAAAGAAATAAAACAGAGAAACTTATTAGGAATTTGGGTTCCGATTTCTAACTCTAAGCTTTCTCCCCCCCCCCTTCTTCTGATCGGCAACATCTTCTTATATAAGAAAATTTCATGATGACTTCTCAATTTGGTGCTAGATTTCCATGGCAAATCTAGATTTTGCATTTACAGATATGAGAATTCGAATTCTAGATTTGGTGCTAGATTTCAATGGCAAGTCTAGATTTTGAATTTGCAGAGATGAGAATTCTGCAATTCTAAGTTTAGATTTCATCGATTTCATCATGGCAAATCGAGACTTGGTGCATTGTCACAACAATAATGAATCATAGCTCGATCTTACACTTCTTTGTTGTATTTTTCTTGAATATTTATTTTTCTTTTTTCATGTTCCGCACAATAATTCTGCTATAATTATTGCTGCAAAATAAAGTTAAGAATATGGAGGAAACATGATAATTTATATAGTTTTATGAGAGAAATTATGCAGTTAATATTTGGTAAAATGCACTTATCACAGTACTTACATTGCTTCCCCTCTTATGGAACGATTTATGTTAATGTTGCTTCTCTTATTCTTATGTTATCAATGTTGTTGGTACTTCCTGATTCTTATAAGGTTCATAGTGAAGAGTTAGTCCTAATAACGTGTACATATGATACCGACCTTACGTCACTCCAAAATGTTTAGAACGTGATTCCATGAGTCGAGCATGAATTATATATATGTATCTATTTTACTCTACCGAGCCACGCTATAGTCGTCCGTGTATGGTACCTATTGTGCAACCACTAATCAGTTGGGTTTTACCGAGCTCCACGTGGCTGGGTACAATACTACCAAGCCTTATGATGGTCGGGTACGGGTTTTTTACCGAGCCTATTACGGCCGAGTATGATATGATGATGATTATGATGCACACAGAGGCGTATGTTTTAAAAGTTTATGTATATATACATATGTATCATGCATTTCATGTCAGTAGCCCTCAAAGGTACGCAGATGTTACAAGTTGTATATTCTTTATCCCTGCGTACATTACTATTCGTACTTATGGTTCCCTGCCTTACATACTCAGTACTTTATTCGTACTGACGTCCTTTTATTTGTGGACGCTGCATGTCGTGCTGCAGGTCCTGATAGACAGGCAGGTGCAGCTCCCCCACCACAGTAGGTTGTCCAGTTTAGCGGTGATTGGCGAGACCCCTTCTTCGGACTTGCCGTGGTCTTGGTATGCATTTTGTTATAGACATTATGGGTATATCGGGGCCCTGTTCCAGCTATGTTGTAGCACTTATGTTCCTTTAGAGGCTCATAGTCATGTGTCGACTCATGTATAGTTTTGTATGCCTTGTCGGCTTAATTTTTGTTGTATAGTTTTTCATGGCAGCGTGGTAGCTCATACCTTATATATAGTTTCTTGATTGTCTGGTCATCCCATGTTATGTATGTTAATGCCATCATATTTTATTGTTGGTTGTCCATGATCCATGTCTACCATTTATTTTGATCTCATCAACCCTAAAAGATAATAAAGAAGGTTAGATAAAATGTACGTTGGTGCTCGGCAAGTATGGCCGGGTGCTAGTCATGGCCTTCCAGTTTGGGTCGTGACAAACTTAGTATCAGAGCTAGTATGTCCTAGGGATTGTCTATGAGTCGTGTCTATTAGAGTCTTGATTATGGATGTGTAGCGCACCACATTTATAATTAGGAGGCTACATGACATCTAGGGTTGTTACCTTCTTCCTAAATCTAGATCGTGCGTAGAGTTGAGTCATGAGTGTTTGTCTCTAATATTCTTCTTGTTTTCTTTCAGTGATGCCTTCGACTAGGAAGCAAACAATTAGTAGACGGCTTGATACAGTCGTGGGAGAGGGTACCAGTCAGGTGCCCCAAGCCAGAGTAGGCCAAAGTGAGGCTCACAGTTAGATTCCGTCTCATACCTCATCTATTTCGTCTCCTCCAAAGGAAATTAGGAGGCACCCAGCACCACATGTTCCTCCATATAGAACTACAGACCAGGATATGCAGAATGTGGTGCACTTGTTGACTAGCTTGGTAGTTGCTCAGGCTCAGAGGTAGAATATTGGCGTTGTTGATAAACTGGTTAGTACGAGAGTTCATGATTTTATTAATCTAGACCCTCCAGTGTTTACCGGATCAGACCCCAAGGAGGAACTGCAGACTTTTATTGATTATGTTCATCGTACACTGCGGGTTATGCATGCTAGTGATACAGAGGAGGTAGAGTTGGCTCTTATCGGCTATAGGATTTAGTGGTTCTCTTGTATGATAGTTGCGAGAGATCCAGGGGTCCGAACGCTCCTCCAGCTGTGTGGAAGGAACTTTCTGAGGCCTTTCTTCGTCACTACTTGCCAATTGAGATACGACGAGCTAGAGCTGATAAGTTCTTGAACCTTAGACAAGGTAATATGAGTGTGCGAGAGTACAGTATGCAGTTTGATTCTTTAGAAAAGTATGCTCCCCATATGGTGGCCGAGATGAGTGATAGGGTGCATCTATTCGTGAACGGGTTGGGACCACATCTGATAAATGAGTGCACGACAGCCTCCTTGGTGAAGGGCATGTATATTCTCATATTCAGGCTTATGTACATACCCTAGAGGATCGTAAGCGCCAGTAGAGGGCAGATAGGGATCAAGATAGGGCCCAGCATAAGAGGGCAAGATTTACAGGGTATTCTGATTACTTCAGAGGCAGCGTCAGGCCCCAGTCTTTGAGGACTTCGGCGCCTCCTATAGCTAGTGCTCCTCCATAGTTTCAGAGGCCTCGATATGATCGATTTACCTATTCTTGTCCAGGTCAGAGTTCACGGGCATCAGGCTCGCAACATCACAGGGATACTAGTCAGGTGTGACCCCCAACACCACGTTGTGATCAGTGTGGCAAGGCCCACTTGGGACTGTGCCATCGAGGTTCTAATGCATTCTATTCTTGCGGAGAGCCTGGACATATAATACGAGATTGTCCTAATAGAGGAGGTGGTGGTATGGATCAGCCGACTAGATCTGTGTCTGGTTATTCCTCATTAGTTCGACCTCCAGCACGGCATTTTCAGTAGTCAACAGATTGTAGTAGAGGTAGATGTGTAGTGCTGAGTTCGAGTGGTGCTCAAAATTGAACCTATTCTCTAGTAGGTCGACAGGATCTTGAGTCGTCTCCAGATGTTGTTACAGGTATATTGTCTGTGTTTTCTTATGATGTATATCCGCTGATTGATCCGGGATCTACATTATCATATGTTACACCCTTTGTGGCTAATAAGTTTGGTGTTTAACCTGAATTGATAAGTAAACCCCTTGCGGTAGCTAATCCAATAGGAGATTCTGTGATTTCTAGAAGGGTATATAGAGGTTGCACTCTGATGATTTGTAGTCGTCAAACCTCGGCAAATTTATTTGAGTTAGAAATTGTTGATTTCGATGTGATAATGGGAATGGACCGGTTGTCCTCATGCTATGCAAATGTTTATTGTCGTACGAAGATGGTTAGGTTTCAATCTCCTGGTGAACCCGTCGTTGAATGGAAGGGGAACATTGCTATACTGAAAGGTAGGTTTATTTCCTATCTTAAGGCAAGGAAAATGATCTCTAAAGGTTACATTTATCATCTCGTTCACTTTAGGGATGTAGAGGCAAAGCCGCCTACTCTACAATCAATCCCTGTGGTCAATGAATTTCCAGATGTTTTCCCAGATGAACTCCCGGGCCTTCCTCCTAAAAGGGAGATTGAGTTTAGCATTGATGTGTTACCTGCCACTCAATCGATCTCTATCCCTCCATATGGAATAGCCCCGGTAGAGTTGCGAGAGTTGAAGGCGCAGTTGAAGGACTTGCTGGATAAGGGCTTTAGTAGGCCTAGCACTTAACCTTGGGGTGCACCAGTTTTGTTCGTGTGGAAAAAAGACGGGTCGTTAAGGATGTGTATCGATTATCGATAGTTGAATAAGTTAATTATAAAGAATAAGTATCCACTTTCAAGGATTGACGACCTTTTTGACCAACTCCAGGGTGCCAAGTATTTCTCCAAGATTGACTTACGTTCAGGGCATCATCAGGTCAGGGTTAAGGAGAAGGATGTTCCAAAGAAAGCCTTTAGGACAAGATATGGGCACTTTGAGTTCTTGGTGATGTCGTTCGGGCTAACAAATGCCCCAGCAACTTTTATAGATCTTATGAATACTATATTCAGGCCCTATCTTGATGTGTTCGTGATTGTATTCATTGATGACATTCTGGTGTATTCTCAGTCGGAGGTGGAACATGCGGGCCACTTGCGGATAGTATTACAGACACTTCAAGATCGTAAGTTATATGCTAAGCTCTCCAAATGTGAATTCTAGCTGAACTCAGTAGCATTACTTGGCCATGTGATATCTGATGAGGGTATTAGTGTTGACACTCAGAAGATCGATGCAGTAAAGAATTGGCCGAGACCTACAACACCATCAGAAGTTTGTAGCTTCCTGGGGCTAACAGGATATTATAGGCGGTTTGTAGAAGGGTTTTCCTCTATATTAGCACCATTGACTAAGTTAACATAGAAATCTACCAAGTTCTAGTGGTCTGACGCTTGTGAATGTAGTTTTCAGGAGCTGAAGAATCGATTGACATCTGCACCAGTGCACACTTTTTCTGAAGGAATAGATTGGTATGTGGTATATTGTGATGCCTCAGGTATAGGTTTGGGGTGCATATTGATTCAGCGTGGGAATGTGATTGCTTATGCATCAAGACAATTGAAGAAACATGAAAAGAATTATCCAACCCATGATTTGGAATTGGTTGCAGTAATATATACTTTGAAGATATGGCGGCACTACTTATACGGCATCTATGTTCACATCTATATAGATCACAAGAGTTTACAATACATCTTCAATCAGAAGAAGTTGAATTTGAGGCAGCGTAGGTGGCTTGAATTACTGAAAGACTACGATGTCGAGATATTGTATCATCTCGGTAAAGCTAATGTTGCGGCAAATGCTCTCAGCCATAAGTCAATGGGAAGCTTAGTACATATTGAGGCAGGTAGATGGGGGTTGACTAAAGAGCTTTATCAGCTAGCCAATATTAGAATCAGATTGTTAGACTCTGATGACGGAGGTGTTACGGTATAGAATACATCAGAATCATCTTTGGTAGTTGAGGTAAAAGCACAGCAATATGAAGATCCTATCTTAGTACGATTAAGAGAGAGCATTCAGCAGTGTAAAAGTATGGCTTTTGAGATCGGAAGAGATGGGGCACTGAGATACCAGGGCCGATTATGTGTGCCTAATGTGGCAGGGTTGCGAGAGAAGATTATGAATGAGATTCATCAATCCCGATATTCCATCCATCCCGGCTCGACAAAGATGTATCATGATGTCAAGGAGCAGTATTGGTAGGATAACATGAAGAAGTCCATTGCAGAATTTGTAGCCCAGTGTCCCAATTGTCAACAAATAAAGATAGAGCATCAGAAACCTGGTGGATTGCTTCAGAATATAGAGATTCTGACCTGGAAATGGGAGGTGATTAATATGGACTACATTATTGTATTACCTCGCTCTTATCATAAGTTTGACTCCATCTGGGTGATAATTGATCAACTTACAAAATGTGCCCATTTTTTGCCAGTTACGACAACTTACACGACTAAAGATTATGCGAAGTTGTATATCAAAAAGATTGTTAGGCTTCCTGGTGTGCCAGTATCTATTATATTAGACCGAGGAGCTCAATTTACGACTAACTTTTGGAGGTCTTTTCAGAAGGGTTTAGGTACACAAGTGAATCTCAGCACTGCATTTCATCCGCAGACTAACGGACAGGCTGAACGTACCATTCAGACACTGGAAGATATGCTACGAGCATCTGTTCTAGATTTTAAGGGTAATTGGAATGACCATCTTCCACTCATAGAATTCGCCTACAATAATAGCTACAATTACAGTATTAAAATGGCCCCATAAGAGGCACTATATGGGAGGAGATGTAGATCACCAGTTGGATGGTTCGAAGTCGGTGAAACAGAATTATATGGGCCAGATTTGATTCACCAAGCCAATGAGAAGGTGAAAGTGATACAGGAGCGATTGAGGATGGCACAAACCAAGCAAAAGTCTTATTCCGATGTCCGATGTCATGATCTGGAGTTTGAGGTTGGTGATTGGGTTTTCCTAAGTATCTCACCAATGAAGGGTGTTATGTGTTTTGGGAAGAAAGGTAAGTTTATTCCAAGGTATATCGGGCTGTATAAAATTCTTCGACGAATTGGGCAGGTTGCTTATGAGTTAGAATTGCCATTCGAATTGGAATTTGTCCACCCGGTATTCCATGTATCTATGATGAGGAAATATATTGGAGACCCTTCTCAAGTCATCCCTATCAAAGATGTACAAGTTACAGAGGATCTATCATATGAAGAAGTGCCAGTGGCTATAGTAGATCGACAAGTCCGCAAGCTGAGAACAAAAGACGTATCTTCCGTCAAAGTATTGTTGAGGAACAAGAATATGGAAGATATGACATGGGATGCAGAAGAGGAGATGAAGTCTAAATACCCTTACCTATTTCAGAATGAAGATAACAAGGTACTGGTGGAACACAGGATACATTAGAAGGTGAAATGGCTCTATGAGGTAAGCAATAACTTGAGAATACTCTTCCTTAATACAAAATAGTGATATGCAGTGTGTAGCCTTGTGAGGCCATACATTGGGCTTAACTGCTTGCAAGCTTTGCTAGTGACCATTTTATAAGGGAAAACTGATCAGAAATTTCCGTTGGAATCCAGGATGATTTTGACTCCCTATAAACCCTTACATTCGAGAACTAATATTCCTAAGGGGGGAGGGTGTTCCAACCCATAGTCACATACATTAGTTCATGCCATAAGGTAGTCGACATAAATCCATGAAGATATTATCTTTAAGATGATAAGAAGTTAATCCTATTGGTCTTAAATGATACAAAGGTGTATAAGGGTGGTTAACAAGTATTAGAAGTTAAACGAATCAAGGATGTTGTCAGCCGTATTTTCGGGTAAACCTAGAGGTGCTTAATACACTTAAGTGGTCGTGTTTTTAAGGTATTTGAATCATATAATATATGTATCATAAGCGTTGAAGTCAAATGAGTTATGAAACAAAGGTCGACAAAAGTTGTCGCAACTTAGGTTCATAATTTTACTTAAACATTAGGTCAAATATTACTAAGCTTTTCTCCCAATTTACAATGAATTACGATGTGATCTACCCACAAAATTAATATCTATGAGTCTATTTTCTAACGCATTAACCTGTTTATCAATACGATATCAGGGTAGAGAGATATAGAAATTTTTTACGAGACTCTACAATGTGCTAGGTGACAAGTAGGTGTGTCACCTACTTGGTTAACTGATAGCCCAAAAATAGGAAATTTCGGGTCGGCCAAAGAGCCGATTGAAAGGGTTATCTCCTGCAATATAACCTTCATTATATATCACAAAAAGCCAGACCTAAATCCCTGCAAACTTCCTCCCAAAAATTATCCACAAACCCTAATCAATATATTAGAAGGTGATGCTAGGGAGTTTCTCAATGCTAAAAGGGCAGAACAATTGGTCGATGAAGCAGCAAAGATAAAAGTAGTCGAGCAGCAGCTGCTGCTAACTGACTTTGAAAAACAAGTTGGATCAAAAGATGTTAATGGCCAAGATAATGTAATGAAAGCTGTAACAGGGGCATTGAAAGATGTTACTGATCATGCAAAGCAGACTGTCAATGTAGAGGCTAAATTTCCAAACGCACAAGCTGAAAGGGAGCAGGGATTTGAGCAGGGTAGTCTGGCATAGGTAAATATTGTTGTGCCTGTTACACCTGTGGGGAAAGCAGTAGTAAAAGGTGCTGAAGGTTTTGATCAATTCAGGATTGCTGCAATGTTGAAAAAACATGTTGATATTGATGTTGTAAATGGTGCAGCTGCTGTCCCAGCTGCTACAGCATTGGCAATACATAAGTCAGTGACTGTAGATAATGCTATATTTTCCAGTGATCTTGTGCCTGATCGTGCTGCAGCAGGGGTTACTAAAGGACCAGGGGATAGGCAAAGATTTGATGAAGTTGGACATCGAACACCTAGTGCACATGTGCTTCTTTATGCAGGACAAGCTGGTGAAATTATAGAAAACAAAACTGATGATCCTCTGTTGAATGAAATGGTTGATCGAGTGGTGTCTAAGGTTGATAAACATACTGCTGCAAATACAAAAACAGCAGGTGTACAGCCTGGAACTACTGATGATTTGAAGGAGGGTGTAAATTGTGATAACAAGGATGCAAAATGGACAATGGTGTCCAGTATTTCTGCTGAGTATTATGCAGCTTTGGATGCTACCGTTCCATTGAACGCTAATATGAATACAGCTTCTGCTGTATCTTTAGAGGCATCCGATGATCGAGCTATCTCAAACAACCTTGATGCGGTTACACAAGTCACTGGGCCATCTGGGATTCAAAGTGATGTTGTTGTTTTGAAATGTGCAACTACTGGTGTTATAACACCATCAGTAACAGCTTTTGATCATGAGCAAATTTTAACTCCAACAGGTATGGCATCAGCTCATGGGGGTTCTCTGCAGCAGGATATCCAAAAAGCAACTTTTGTTGCTACTAGTGCAATGGCTAGTAGAACTACAGTAGCAAATGGATCTGCTAATGTTGGTGCAACAGCTATGAAGGCAAATGCTACTGCTGGTGCTGGATTAGATATTACAGGCTTTAAACGTGAGGCAACACCAAGAACTAGCCATCCAAAAACACCACAAAGTGTACAACAAAAGCAGAAATCAGAAGTTTCAGATGCTCCAGTAAATGGCTCAAATCGAATGATGCCAAGGAGTAAAGCCTGGGCAGATCGAGCTGAGTATGAAGAAGAGGAGCATTGGGAAAATTGTGTGGATGATGAGCTTGATGATTCCATTGAACAACAATCTAGGCAGCAGCAGCGACGCAGTCAAGAAGCTTCTTATGCTCATGATCATTCTCCTGGAATGCAACAACAGCGTGCACACACTCAATGTGATGCACTACTGCATCCAAATGCAGGACAGTAGCAATATTTTCCTATTAGCTTCATGACTGGACAGCAGAAGCAGACTACAGGCAGTCTACAGATTGAAACGAGCACAGTGGTTACTAGCTCGAAGGCAAAGGCAGCAAACAAGAAATCTGGAAGGCAGAAGCAGCAAATTGTGAACACTCCTACTGCTATTTGTGATCGACATGAAGCGGCACCAAATCCGGGACAACAACAGCTAATTGAAAACAGTCCACAGTTAGTAATTCAGGTGCCAAAAGATGGACAACAACACAAGGATAGAGTTTGGCTCGATGCGATGCAGCAGCGAAATGGCACAAATGTACCTGAAGCCAACTCGATTGTAGTGCTAGATGCAAATCAATCTGGGCAGCAACAGCTTGATCCAAACAATTCACCTATTATATATACTTATGGTCGAAAAGCAACAACAATGTCCAAATTGGCATCGACTTCGACATATGCTGGACAGCAACAACTTATTCCAGCTGATAGTCTTATAGGTCATCGACAAGTCACAGCACCAACATTTGGACAGAAGCAAATTGCTACAATCAGTCAAGTTATGTCAGACGATGAGAGAATTTATTTGGAATCACTGCTGAGTGACAATGCTCCACAATCTATGAATTTGGGATAGACTTCAATTTAGCAAGAGAGGACGATCCAATTTTTGCACTGTGTAGGCAACAGGATTTATCACCCTCGCGCATCGGACCAAATCACAACATTCGTACAAGAGATAAAAGCTGGGAAGGCAAGGTGAGTGACGAAGGAATTGTTAGGCGATCTCCAATGTGAGTTGCCAAACAAAAGCAGGCTGCCCCAACTACTTCTACGAGGTCCAACCGTACAAAAAGAAAATAATGATTTTTGAATACATTTTGCACACGGTTGAGGGAATCGACAAAGAATTACAAATTGAAGATTTTACAAGTTTGGAAAAGAAGGGACAAGAATCAAATAGGTACTACATTTTATTTTACCACTTTCTTAGTATCCTCATCTGTAATATCATCACAGAGTATGTTATAAACTCTGTGATGATCATAGAATATTTGGTCCTTTCAAGTTCATATTTTTTACATGCTTGTTAGTTCGCGAGGCTATTGTATGCCTCAATAGGATTAGTAAGGTAAGGTTTAGCCCGGTTTGTGTTGCCTTGGTCCTATGCCTTTGGAAATTATCCACATGTCTATGAGATTATATGCCCTCGTGAGACGTTGTCGACAGCTACACCATGAATCCTCTATATGAGGCTGTCATCATAAGGCAATGTGAGGCGCAGAGGAGTGATTATATAGCCAAGGCATTTGTGTAACAATACCGGTGCTATTGTCCCCCTTATTTCTACTCTTCCTAATTGTTGTATTTTTATTTTTATTTTATTAATAAAAAATTAGCCTTAAGCGCTTGCCTAGCGGATTGCTAAAAAAAATACCCTCTTTTTCAAGTTCTAAATGGGGGTAAAACCTAGCGTTTGAAGAACCAAGGGAAGGGCTGAGTTATCCAACAAGTAAGGTAAGTTTACTTCTCTCTTTCATACATTTTTCTGCTGTGAATTCATGGTAATTCGTTCTATACATGTAAGAACTCACGGGAAGGTGATCGGAAGCCGTAAGTTCGAGTTATTCACTTGTAGCGAACTGTTTTATGGATTGTTTTGTGTTGCTGTTGGGCTGAGTGTTTTACTACTGTTTTGTGGAGTTTTGGAGGAGGAAGGGTGTAGAGAAACACCATATAGATGTAGGGTTGTGGGGTGGTAGTTCTTCATAACATTTCCGGGTCGTTTGACACGACTACGGTGGGCGTCGTATGTATGAAGTGATTAGGTTATGTGTGGACTAATTTGGGAGGCTCAATATGATTATTATTGATGTTGTTTGGGCTATTTGGTGATTGTTTGGAATTGTGTGAAGTCATATATATAGGGGAGGTGATGTCCATTTCATCGTAAAATAGGTTGTGGTTGATACATAATAGTTATGACGCTTGAATGATAACGATAGTATCGTTTCTCTTATTGTAGACTAAGGAGTTTTGACAATTGCATAGCTTGAGATTGGGGCAGTATATACAAGGTATGTGAGGCTATCCCTTTCCTTCTTTTGCACGACTCCAATTGTACATAATGTAATGAACGAGCTTCCAAAGATACTCTACTCTTAGAAGCTAGCAGTACTTACATTGTTTCCCTCTTATGGAACGATTGATGTTAATGTTGCTTCTCTTATTCTTATGTTATCAATGTTGTTGGTACTTCCTGATTCTTATAAGGTTCATGGTGAAGAGTTAGTCCTAATAACGTGTACATAGGATACCGACCTTATGTCACTCCGAAAAGTTTAGAACGTGATTCCACAAGCATGCATTATATATATGTATATATTTTACTCTACCGAGCCGCGCTATAGTCAGCCGGGTATGGAACCTATTGTGAAACCACTGATCAGTTGGGTTTTACTGAGCGCCACGTGGCCGGGTACATTTTTTTACCAAGACTATTACGGCCGGGTACGATATGATGATGATGATGCCTATAGAGGCGTATGTTTTAAAAGCTTATGTATATATACATATGTATCATGCATTTCATGTCAATAGCCATCAGAGGTACGCAGATGTTACAAGTAGTATATTCTCTATCCCTGTGTACATTACTGTTCGTACTTATGGTTCTCTGCCTTACATACTCAGTACTTTATTCGTACTAGCGTCCTTTTATTTGTGGACGCTCCATGTCATGCTGCAGGTCCTAATAGACAGGCAGGTGCAGCTCCCCCACCACAGTAGGTTGTCAAGTTCAGCGGTGATTGGCGAGATCCCTTCTCCAGACTTGCTGTGGTCTTGGTATGTATTTTTGTTATAGACACTATGGGTATGTCGGGGCCCTGTTCCAGCTATGTTGCAGCACTTATGTTCCTTTAGGGGCTCATAGGCATGTGTCGACCCATGTATAGTTTTGTATGCCTTGTCGGCTGAATTTTTGTTGTATAGTCTTTCATGGTAGCGTGTTAGCTCATACCTTATATATAGTTTCTTGATTGTGTGGTCATCCCATGTTATGTATGTTCATGCCATCATATTTTATTGTTGGTTGTCCATGATCTATGTCTACCATTTATATTGATCTCTTCAGCCCTAAAAGATAATAAAGAAGGTTAGATAAAATGTACGTTGGTGCTTGGCAAGTATAGCCGGGTGCTAGTTATGGCCCTCCAGTTTGGGTCATGACATATATATGGATCGGGCTGCACGCCGCAGTGGTTATTATAATGTACCTATGGAGCGTGAGTGCCGAGTGTGAGCACTGATTGATAAAAGTTGAGTCATGAGTGACTGAGAGGCTTGCACGAGAGATATATATATATATACATATACAAGTTATGCTTTGCCCGAGGGGCTTGTTTATGAAATTACTATTTTCACTCCTCCTTAAAGTGAGTCTCCATAGAATATGCTGGTTAAATTACTGATTTCACTCATCTTTATACTAAGCCTCTATTGAAAATGTTAAACAAATGTTTTAAACAACTTTCATTTTAACTAGAGTTTTTTACGAGATGTTCAAAATTTAATCACTGATTTGACTTTGTTATTTCCACCGAGATTTTTAAGTTATGAGATGTTTATGAATTCCTGTGTGCCCGAGGAACTATATACGAACTATTTTTTCCTGAGGGGAAGATTATGATTTTCATAACTTTCAATATAAATTACATTGAACCTCTACTGGAACAATTAGAAAGATATTTTCCAAAAGATTTTATCGAAATCGGAGTTTAAGGAGATGATTTGATTTGTATCCTGTTTTGGAAACATACTGTACCCATTTTGGTGCTATGACATGGCTTACATGATTTCTTGCTACTCAGTCTTCATTTACTTTTATTATTTACTAAGTTGGCATACTCACATTACTCCATACACCTTATGTGCATATCCAAGTATTTCTAAGCTCGGTGGCAGATTCATCTGAATTAGCAAGGTAGTTGCTTGGCGATCGCAGCCCTGATCTTCTGCCTTCTTATTCTCCCTTAGTGTATTTTGTGATTTTTCCCGACCATGCTGGTCTTGAGGTTGTCAGACAATTGTAGTAGATGCTCATGGCTAGTGACACCCCGATGTCGGGCTTCCTTTCCACACTGTTGTTTTGTTTTAAACACTTTATAAAGGTTTATTGTTAAATAGATTTGATTTTATCCTAAGAATGGAAAATACTGATTGTTTTAGGGTTTGTGTCGGCTGGCTTAGTTCTATGATAGGCACCATCATGACCGGGTGGTTTTGGGGTCGTGACAAGTTTGTATTAGAGCCTAGGTTACATAGGTCTCACGAGTCATGAGAAAGTTTAGTAGAGTCTCGCGGATCGGTATGGAGACATCTGTATTTATCCTCAGGAGGTTATAGAACCTTTAGGAAAAACTTCGCATCCTTGAATTCTTATCGAGCGTCATTGATTTAGCTTGAAATGTAACTCTTGAAATTCATTCCACGCGTTCGTATACCCGCATGAGCGCTCGGTATCAGCTGTGCATCGATGGCTTGTGATTCCCTGATCGAGGGGTGAGAAGTGATTTTTGTGTGTTGATGTTGGGCTTGTCTGGAGGACTTGAGGCCAGGCTCTTCTTGTATCTTGAGCACTAAAGTGTTGATTGTGTGAGCACGTGCTTTTGGATTTATATGTTTGATAGTATCCCTATTAGGGAAGTGATGGCTGGATAACTACGTGATGAGTATGATGTGACTGCGAGATGTGTTCATATTATTTGAATGAGACGAGAAGGGTCTACTTGGGGGTAGTAAGAACTATCTCATACTTGATTTCCATCGTGATTTGATGTATAGCCCCTAGTTGTGGATGTGTTGAAGGATCTTTTCATGTTTTCTAGTTGGGAAATGAAGTAGATTTCATGTTGTTATATGAGTTCAAATGCAGGAAGATTTAGTGATTGCGTGATGTTTATGACGGTGGAAGGGTATAAAGAGATGTTAGTTTAAGGCGAAGCAGGTGGATTATCTCCTACGGAGTGTTCTAAAGTTTGTGTGGTCCCTATGTTGTTTGTTGTAAGTCCTCTTTTACTAGTAAAATATGTGTGATGCGATTTGCATTTGGATCATGTATGAGAGTGGGCTTGATTGTTACGAGGGTGAATGCGAGATTTGCAAAAGATTGGAAGTACTAGATGGTCTGTGTTGCATGAGCTTACGAGGGATTGCATTTAATCTCACTATGGCATTATGGCAGTAATAGAGTATGGGCATTATGAGTTATTGTGTGTTTTTATCCATGGCTTTAAGCCAAGTGGGGGAGTCTGCTACTGATCAGTGGATTGCACGGTTATGTGCTATGTTGGTTCCAGTTTGAGGCATACTAGTGAATCAGTTATGGCTTACAGGGGTTGAGATCGAGGATGGATCGAGTAAAGGAAATATTTTATAAATGGTACGTTATGCGTTATGGGTGTATGAAAATCACAGAATGACTTGAGTTATTTTTGGTGAAGGATGTACAGTGCATAGAGTAGGAATTTATTTGGTTGCAGTAAAGTGAGGTTACTTCCATAGGTGTTGATGTTCTAATGGGGCACAGGTCATTCCGTTCATTTGATCAGTCTAATTGAGGTTTGAGCGGAGTGGATGACTCTCGAGAATGGTTCTGATGGGTTCAAGATTTACATGCAATACTTGGGAATCATTAGGATGTATATTGTCTACAAACTAAGAATTATATGGGAGGATGTCAAGACTTGTGGCATTTCTGTATCATTATGAATTCTATATA
The DNA here is from genome assembly GCF_000393655.2 of Nicotiana sylvestris. Lineage (NCBI taxonomy): Eukaryota > Viridiplantae > Streptophyta > Magnoliopsida > Solanales > Solanaceae > Nicotiana > Nicotiana sylvestris. Next base: position 25,698,409 of record NC_091067.1, on the reverse strand, counting down.
CCAGTATCAGGAAGGCAAAGGTAATGGCTTTAGATTTGTATAAGGTCTCTTCAGAGCGTGTATCTTGTTTGTGGTACTTTTGGGGGTGCTACAGAAGAATACAATGGTTTATGAGCCTTAGGGCGATGTGGTTTTATGCTTGGGTCTCGTGCGATAAGTCTAGGTTGAGGATTTCGGTATTGTGGCAAGGAGAAGTATCAATTCAAAGGTAAATCAGAAGAAACTTGGGATAAATAGGACAGTTTGGTAGTAGGTCGGATCGGCATGGTAAGGAATATGATTAGTTCTTTGGGTGCTTATGAGGTAATGAGTTTCTACAGGTATTTCATGGCAATGCTCTTAGTTTTTGATGGCCTGCGTAGCTTGGTTAAGTTAGAGGAATTCAGTTCTGACGGTTTGGTTTTGTGCAAATGAAATTCGGAGAGTTCTTGATGGTTTTTACCATAGTTAGAGATGTATATTTTCTACTGGTGTGAGGAGCATGTGATGTATAGTGATTTTCATCTAGATGGGATCAAATGGAAAGTTCTTGGCTAGTTGAGTACGTAGTAGCTTTTGGCTCGGAATGGATTATTACGTCCTCATATTTGACATAGGATGGCATGGTATATGCGGTATGTGGTGTAGGGTTTAGATTGCATGTGTAAGGATTACAGTTCAGTTTTGAAAGGAAGGTCATAAATTCCTAGGCAGTACGGAGAGTTTCAGATGACTAGACAAATGAGATCACTGATTGGTGTGGCTTGATGAGGGTATACATGTCACAAAGGGCAATGTGTTTGGGTTATGGATACTTCATTGGTATTGTGGCACTCTTGTGTGATCGATTGCTGGAGTTCAGATTTTTGCCTTGTGGCACAGAAAAATTTCAGGAGTATTCCTCGTAGGATGATCGTGTAATCGGAGAAGTGTGGATATTCAGGCGGTGGAGTTGAGACTAGAAATGGTGATTCGTATGTTCTAATGGATTTGGATACTAAGAGTTTTTGTTAGTAGATGGTTTCGTGGTCGTGGACTATGAAGATGTCGGCAAGCTAGTCAGATAATAGTATGTTCCATGATTCAGTCATTGTGAACTTTCGGAGAGTTATTTATCTATTGTGGGTGACTAGAGTTGATTTGGGGTCCATTGGTAGGACAATATGGATGTGCGTTCTACATCGAGTAGGATATGTTGACTCCAAATTGCTATTATTAAGAGATGTGCCATTCAATTTTTGTTAATCTTATTCATGTTTTGGGGTGATCTATGAGTTACTCTTCTGTTTTACGAGGAGTTGTGATTTGTTGGTTATATGCACATATGGTGCGGTTCCATTTGGTCTTTATAGCAGAGTTTGAGTGAGACGGGTATTTGGGTGTTGCATGATTGAGTGTGCATTGGATATGTTCTCTCGGAATGGTATGACATTATGTTGTTTGCTCTCTATGGTTATGGTGATTCACTGTTAGTACTAGACACCAAATTGAATGTGGTTGTTGATTTTGAGCATAGTGACTTAAGGTGATTCATGTGGATCAGTGTTTGAATAGGATCGCGCATTGTAGCGAAGTTATGTGGAGGTATGATCCTTTGGGTTAGATTCGTGTGTTCTGGTTCTACAGTGTGTGATGGGTTCTTAGCATCGTGTTGTGATGGTACTGGTGAGCTTGCGGTACAGCTCTCGAATCAACCATTTTCTCATGATTTGAGTATGTTCGGATCGTTGCTTATTGGTGCACGAATTGCACGGATTGTGGCTTCAGATTTTATTGATGTGTCATGTCACCAGAGTAGTCGTGTTGGATGAGATGAGGTCATTGGACCTAGAATGGATACTAAGGGATTATATTTCCGCATGTTGGAAGGATAATATCGATGTTCGGCTTAGAAATTTATTGAGGTCCTTGTTGATGGAAAAGGAGCTCCATGAATGGTTGATCTAAGGAATGGTTATGACTTTATGCATGTTTCATTCATCGTTGGAAGTACGAAAGTTGTGGAATGATGCTTTATTTGATAAGAGGTTTATTATCGGTATTCTGTTGTTTTGAGCAATTGCTGTGATTTGAAGTTTTCGCTATGAGTGTTCGAGTGGTATGGTATATCCTATGATTTCCATCTTGAATTGTGGTTATGGCTTGATACAGCATGTTCAGATTTTTTCGGCGTGTACATGTGAGATTACGATCTTAGAGATAATTTCGGAAGTGGAAATTTGGTTCTAAGGTTTATGGGCTAGGTTGGATTGTGAAATCTGAGCTATGTTTTTCTATCGGACCTATATGAGATAGGGTGACGTGGGATCACCCCCGAGTATATTTATGGTAGGTTACACAACAATTTTGGCAGTTTTGGAACAACTCTAGGCACGTTCGAGGACGAACATATGTTTAAGTGAGGGAGAATGTAACGACCCGATCGGTCGTTCCGAGAGTTTTAGCCTTGTTTCCCCCATTTCTACTTCATTTTGTGTGGTTCAACTCTTCTATGTTGCGTTGGGTTGGTTGGCTCGGGTTCGGAATGATTGTAGAGAGAAATGAGACACTTAGTCTATTAAGTTGGCCTTTTAGTTGGAAAAGTCAACCGAAAGTTGACTTGTGAGTAAATGATCTCGGAACTTGGTTTTTATGGTTCGGATAGCTTCGTGAGGTAGAATTTGTCTTGATTTGGTGAAGTTGGAAATTTGACATTTCCCGGTCAATAGTGGAAATCTTGATATCGAGGTCGGAAGGGAACTCCGGAAATTGGAGTAGGTCAGTTGTGTCTTTTGTGACATATGTACAAAAATTCAGATCATTCGGATGAGGTTTGATGGGTTTTTTGATCGGTTGTGGAATTCGGAAGTTTGAAAATCCCCAAGCTTGAATCAGAGGGTGATTTGATGATTTGATGTTGTTTTGAGTGTTTCAAATGTTAGAATAAGTCTGAACGGTGATATGTAACTTGTTCATATTTTTGGTTGAGGTCTCGGGGGCCTCGGGATGATTTCGGATCGTTTTCGAAAAGGTTGAGCTTGTAAAATTTGCAACTGATGTTGTTGTGTCTGTCATATCTACATGTGCGGATTAGGGACCGCAGAAGTGCGATCCATATGAGGGGAAGAGAGGCGCAGGTGCGTGGATGACCGCATGTGCGGCTTGGTAACCGCATCTGCGATGCCGCAGGAGCGGTGAGGCGACCACAGATGCAAGGCCTGGTGAGATAAGTGAAATCCGCAGAAGCGGAAGCGCAGGTGAGCTTATGGGATAGTAGGTGCGCTTATGGGATCGCAGGTGCTGAATCCCTGGGGTAGAAAGTATATAAACTCCCCTTCGCGAATTTTGGTCATTCTTCCACTATTTTTTGTCGATTTTGGAGCTCCAAGCTGTGATTTCAAGAGGGAATCGAGTGTCTATAGAGAGGTAAGCTACTCGAGCTTTGTATCTTGTGTTTATGGTAATCATTTCATTGTTTAATCATGAAAATTAGTGGGAAAAATTAGAGAAAGAGTTGGGAAATTAAGGCTTGAAATTGGAGAGTTAAATTGGGGATTTGAATGGGCATTTGATGTCGGATTTTGATGATTTTGGTATGTATAGACTCGTGAGAGGATAACGATTCTATTAATGTGATTTTTATTGGATTTCGAAACATGGGCCCGGGAGTCGGGTATGACCAATTTCGGGATTTTTTATGTAATTTAATTATTTTCGCATGGGTTTTGTTCCCTTAGCATATATTGATGCTATGTATCTGATCTTGGATAGATTCGAGGCGAGTTGAGGCTGAGTCGAGAGGTAAGGGCGCCGCAGAGTAGGATTTTTTGTCTAGTTTGAGGTAAGTAATGATTGTAAATGTTGTCCTGGGGGTATGAAACCCCAGATTTTACATCGTTGTACTACTTTGAGGTGACGCTCACGCTAGATGACGAGAGTGGGGTCGTGAACCGTTGGGAATTGTGACTTGGTCTGTCCCGTACGACTGTTAAGTCACGTATTTGATTGAAAACCTTTTGATATCATTGTGTTTTGGAAAGTATTGCTATGTTTCGGGCGGAATCCCATATTTGGGCCTTGTGCCAACTGTTTTGGACTCTTATGGGGCTTTTTACTACTATTCCTCACATGTTTGACTTAATATTTGTACTCAGTCATGTTGTGTTTTACTGATTTCATAACTCAGCCTTATTTACTCAGTTTTGATACTATAAATGATAATTTTGGACCGAACACCCTATTTTACTGATAGTCCGAATGACTTGTGAGGTTGATGGCTGAGAGGGAGATATTGAGGGCCTAATTGTGAGGTTGATGATCGAGTTGCACGCCGCAGTGATATATGGATCGGGATGCATGCCGCCGCGATATGTTGGGTCGTGCTGCACACCGTAGCGATATAGTACTTGGGTTGTAGGAGCCCCTGCAGAGCCTGCACACCTCCAGTAAGCGCAGTCGACTATATATATGGATCGGGCTGCACGTCGCAACGGTTATTAAAAGGTACCTATGGAGCGTGAGTGCTGATTGATAAAAGTTGAATCATGAGTGACTGAGAGGCTTGCCCGAGGGCTATATATATACATATACGAGTGATGCTTTGCCGGAGGGGCTTTTTTTATAAAATTACTGTTTTCACTCCTCCTTAAAGTGAGTCTCCATTGAATATGCTGGTTAAATTACTGATTTCACTCATCTTTATATTAAGCCTCTATTTAAAATGTTAAACAAATATTTTAAGCAACTTTCATTTTAACTGGAGTTTTTTACGAGATGTTCTGAATTTAATCACTGATTTGGCTTTGTTATTTCCACCGAGATTTTTAAGTTATGGGATGTTTATTAATTCCTGCATGCCCGAGGAACTGTATACGAACTATGTTTTGCCTGAAGGGCTGATTATGATTTTCATAACTTTCAATATAAATTACATTGAACCTCTACTGGAACAATTAGAAAGACATTTTCCAAAGAATTTTATCAAAATTGGAGTTTAACGAGATGATTTGATTTGTATCATATTTTGGAAACATATTGTACCTACTGTGGTGCTATGACGTGGCTTACGTGATTTCTTACTACTCAGTCTTTATTTACTTTTATTACTTACTGAGTTGGCATACTCACATTACTCCCTTCACCTTATGTGCAAATCCAGGTATTTCTGAACTCGATGGCAGGTTCATTGGAGTTAGCAAGGTAGTTGTCTGGCAATCGCAGCCCTGCTCTTCTCTCTTCATATTTTCCCTTAGTGTATTTTGTGATTTTTCCCGACCATGTTGGTCTTGAGGTTGTCAGACAGTTGTAGCAGATGCTCATGACTAGTGACACCCCGATGTCGGGCTTCCTTTCTGCACTGTTATTTTGTTTTTAACATTTTACAAAAGTTTATTGTTAAATAGATTTGATTTTATACTAAGAATGGAAAATACAGATTTGTTTGAGGTTTGTGTCGGCTGGCCTAGTTTCATGATAGGATCCATCATGACTAGGTGGTTTTAGGGTCGTGACAATTGCAGAGGGATACATTGCAATTGAATGCATGACCTTATGCCAAAGGTATATGCATAAAATTGACACAAATTTCAATCGGCCTGGACGTTATTTCTGGTCCCTGAAATTATTTAAGGATCATATTACAACTAGTCGTTAATACCTTTCAAGGACCAGTAATAGTCTGGTCGTCAAACATATTTAGGGACCAGAAATCAAAGCCATCGTTAATAGCCTTTAACGATGAGGATCTAGCGACCGGTGATGACCAGTTTTAACTGGTCGCTATATATATTCTAGGACCGGAATTAGGCTTTTAGAGAAAAAAATTCTCGTCTCTAGAAGTCATTTTTCATGTAGTGCACGCACGCAAGTCATATATCATCAAATTAAACTACGAGAGGTTTGGAATAACAAAAACAAGGGACTAGTACTTAAAACAATCTATCAGGCCATCAGAAAAAGCTTCTCATTAAGCGTAAACAAGAGAAACTAAAGAAAAAATTCAAATATAAATGAGTCATATAAGAAAAATGTGTTACATAAACTGTAACAGATGAAGTACTACTCTAGGCATCTACAAGAGAAATCCAAATTAATTAAATTGATTGCAAATCTCATCAGTGTGTTGTTGAGCAAAACATATCTTTAGCAAAATAAATAATCACAATAACACCAATCCACAATAGGATCCAAATTATGTTGAATGCTAAATCTCATCTATTATTTGCTAAAAAAATCTACACATTTTTTGAGAATCAGAAGCATAACATAGGATCTAGTACTCGCAAATTGAGAGTATAATTACTGAGTTCAACCTATCAACTCAGTATTTTCGACATACAATTTATATGCATAATATAAGAACGTAAATATTAAATCTATAAAATTAAAATCCTAGAATCGAGTTTGATAGGATTATTCACTTGACCAAATGAACTATAAAGGAACGCAAAGGATCTATATGCAATAGACTTTAGTGTTTTTCCCCTTTTAATTCAAATATTTTTACACTGCATCAAATGGATCTGATTCTTATAACTAGCTCTTACCTGACTCTAGTTGTAAAATATACAAATTAGAACAATTTGGACTTGAAAACTAAATTCATCAAGCATAGATGTTTATAAGAAAAGAAACCACGAAATTTTATTAAATTAAAACATACATTAGAATAAATCCATCAGGAAATATATTAGTAATGAATCATCTAAATTTCCATCTTTCGTATTTTTATTTTTATGTAGAAATTATGCTAAGCACATTTGCAGTGACAAACATGCTTATTTCCCTCTAATTTGCAAGCTCCTCCGAGCTCACAGTCACTGACACAGAATGTCCAACATTTGCCATCATCTTCTGGATTATCATCTACACCAGGTACACATGAACCAAGCTCTGGGTGATCCATGCAACATTTTGCTGCATCAGCTATATTCTTGCAACCTACAAAATAACAAGAAGATATTATATATGTAAATATACACCTATATATGTGTGCACGTACATGCATATCTGGATTTGTGCTAACTAATGTTTAAAAATTTTTAAACAGTCTTATTATTTGAAGATGTACATGATCTTGTGCTTGAATTATATAAAAATTCTCTCATCCCTTTGAATAAAGAAATTTTAGCTCTAAATGAATACAAATTCCTGCATTCTAGATCACTTGGAAAAAAAATGAGAGCAGCACAATTAAGCACTTTTTTGTTTTTTGCAAACCAAAGATCTATTCCATAAAAGAATTAAAAATAAAGTATCAAATAACATTGAGATATTAAAAGGCACAAACAAAGGTACCTATAGAAAGTATAAGGAGTGTAAAAAGAAGAACTGAAACATTCTTGATAGCCATGCTTATTGAACAATTAATTTTCAGAATTGGGTATATCAATCATACTGAGGCATCCTATTAATTTATAGTGCTAGAAATGACCACAAGTCTTTAAATTTTATATTACATGCATCCATATTATATTAGTATCATAATTAACTAGCTTATAGAAAAGAATGTAGTGCTGATTTCCTTCCCATATTACGGAAAAAGATAAGGTAAGGGACTATAATATTTAGTGAAATGCAAGGAATGATATACTATCTCATAATATTATTTCCATATTGGTCCTAACATTTGGAGATTACAATCATATATTGTTATGACCACTTATTTCATGAAAATAATAATTAATTACGAACGAGGAAAAAATAATATTCTATTATATATGAGTTTGAACATTATTTGGTAGAATTAGCAAATATGAACTACAATTATTAAATAGTATTTAAGCATGACACATTTAATATGCTTGTTTAATCTTAAATACTTTGTTTTAATCTTGTTAATGCTCGAGATAATCCCAAAATAATGTGTGTTGTGGGTCTGATTAGGAGATAATTAAGATCATCGAGCTGTGTAAAATAATTTTCCCAAAATCCAAACGTCCAACACATTCCTTGTAAGATATAACTCGATGTTAGGGAGTTGAGCCCACGCTGATGTCTAACCATTAATGTTTATTATAGAGATCATTGAGTTAGCTAATTAAAAGTAGCTAATAATGTCAAGATCCAAAATCTTAACCAATCAGGATCGTAACGATGCCTAACACCGCTTGCTAGACAAGCCAACACACAACAAAAAAATACAAAAAATTAGCAATAATTAACTAATCAACAAGATAATATGAAAAGTAAAAGCAACTCGAAAGGGAACAAGATAAGTCACAAGTACATGAACTTCTAGAGTTTTCTAGATACATGTTCTGAAAGAAATACAACACTGTCCCAAAAAAATGAAAACAGTACAATAGAAATAAGAAAATGACTCAAGGCCTACAAACGGGATGCAACTCAACCTCGAATCACCTGCCCGGTATTTGATAAGCAACTCTCGAGACTCTGTTGGTACCGATATCCGCATCTATACAAGAAGTTCAGAAGTGTAGTGTGAGTGCAATGTACCCAATGTACTCAGTAAATGTCAGGTATAATGTGATGACCCAAAAGGTCATCTCGTATTTTAGAACCCAATTCGAGGTTCCTAGGCCTTCAAGATCTCATTTTCTTTCTCCTCAATTTTGCGTGCGCAGTCCGGGCACATTTTCTTATGTGACAATTTGAGAAAATATTAAGTTTTGCCTTTAAAATTGATTTAAGCTGACTTCGGTCAACATTTTGAGTAAACAGATTCGGACACATGCTTTGATGGTCCCGGAGGGTCCGCAGTAAAATATGGGACGTGATCATATGATCGAAATTGAATTCTGAGGTCCCTAACCCGAGAAATGAATTTTTGAAGGAAATTATTAAACTGGAAATATAATGGTTTTTAGAATTTTAATAATGTTTGATCTTGTCTGTATCGGGCCCATATTTTAGTTTCGAAGCCTGGTACAGCTCCGTTATCATATATATTATCTGTGAATTTGGTGAGAAACGGGACTGATTAAACATGATTCGGACTTTTGGTTGATAAAATAGAACTTTTGAACTTTCTTGAAAAATTTCATGCAATTTGATGCTAAATTCGTAGCTCTAGATGTTATTTTGGCGATTTGATCGCACGAGGAAGTTCGTCAGATGTGTTAAGACTTGTGTGCATATTTGATTTATAGTCCTGAGGGCTCGGGTGAGTTTCGGATAGGCTACAAGATGTTTTACACTTGAAAATTCTAGTGTTTTTGGCTTCTGCTGTCATCTGGTATGTCCTTCTTCGCGTTCACGAAGGAACTCTCGCGAACACGAAGAGTATGTTCGTCTAAAGGAGAAATCCTTCTATGTGAACGCGAGCATTGGTCGCGAACGCAGAGCGTTAGGGGCAATACCCTTCGCGAACACGTCCAGGTTATCGTGAATGTGAAGCATGGGACCTAGGGGAGGGGAAAGCTACTCATCACGAACGCGATGGTAGCCTCGCGAACGCGGAGGCAGGGGAGTATGCCTTCGCGAACGCGAAGGCCTTAGGCTGCTGTGCATCGCGTTCGCGACAGGTCTCTCGCGAACGCGATGAAGACCTGTCAAATGATTTTAAAATAGAACCAAAGACGGCATTTCTTCAAAAAATTCATATCTCTTCCATTAAAAGTCAACCTATGGTGTTTCTTGAAGAGGGATCTCAACACCAAATCATAGGTTTGTGTTCTTAACCTCATTTCCTTCAATTTTCATCAACACCCACTAGATTTCAATCCCTAAATCTTGTTCTTTCATGGTAGTTAGGGATTTTGGGAAAATTGGGGATTTGCAAATTTGGGAATTTAGACCTCAGCTTGGGGTCGAATTCCGAAAATAATTACCTAATTGGTAATTTGGGTGAATGGATTTTGGTCCGAACCTCGAGTTTTAACTAAGCGGGCCCAGGGTTGATTTTTTACTTTTTGGGGAAAATGTTGGGAAACTTGTAATTTTGCATTGGGATTGATTTCTTTAGCGATAATTGATATTATTAAGTTAATTATGATTAGATAAGATTGGATTCGCAGTGGAAACTAAGGGGAAAATGGCGATTGAGGCTTGAGTTCGGCAGTGGAATCAAGGTAAGTGTTGTGGCTAACCTTAGCTTGAGGGATTAGGTGTTGTTGCCTCATTTGCTATGTGTTTAGTTAATGAGTGCAACGTATAGGTGAGGTGACGGGTATCTATACGTTGTTGTTGAGTCATAGCATGCGAGTAAGTCTTATACTTGTGACTGTTGTGTTTCTTTATACGTATTGTTCATGCTTATACTGGTTATTTTCCATGTAACACAAGTCCTATTATATTTTCCTAGTATTGGATATTCGTTGAGTATTGACTCAAGTTGAGATTTATGATGTAAAGTTAAATGTTGAAACGAGGTTGTTTAATTGATGCTTCCCTTGTTTGATTGTTATTGTTTTTGTTGTTTGGGTGAGGAAGAGTGTAAAGCACGAAGGGTGATGCCATGCAATGTTTTGTGAGTGAGTGATAAAGCACGAAGGGTCATGTCGTGTCATATTCTGTGAGTGTTAATGCACAAAGGGTGATGACGTGCCATATTCCGATACTGATAATGCGCGAAGGGTGATGTCGTGCCATGTTATGAGAGAGTTAATGCACGAAGGGTGATGTCGTTCCATTTCTATTGTTTCTTATGATAAGGACGAGAGTAAAAGCACGAAGGGTGATGCCATACACATGTTGCTATGTTATTATTTCTGTTGGTTCAAAAAATGATATTTACTGTGTTTCTATACTATACCATTTTCAGAGTTTGGTATTTCCCTCAGCATGTTTTCCCCCTTTCCATTATTATCTGTTAAAATTTTCGTTATTGTTATTTCCTTGAATATGATTTAACTACACAGGTTCATGTTATTTGTCATGTCCTAGCATCGTCACCACTTCGCCGAGGTCAGGCTCGGCACTTACTAGTACATGGGATCGATTTTACTGATCTGCACTCTGCACTTTCTGTGTAGATCTTGCTACTGGACCTCATTGATTAGAGTTGGGTTGCTGCCTTCAGTCCATCAGGAGACCCAAGGTAGATCTGCCGCCGTTCGTAAACCCTTGAGTACCCTTCCTTCCTATCTTAATTTTCCTATTTTCCTTCATTTCGAAAACATATGTATTTTCTTTAAACCAATATTTGTAGAAAACTCTTAGAAGTTCAGGGATTATGATACTAGATCTTTGGGTAGTCGTGTAATAGTGTTTTAAACTGTTATCGAATTTTCGTACTTCTTATTGGTTTAGTTAAATTAGTGTTAATTACTATTTTGGTTAGTGATTGGTGTAATAGAACTGTATCTGTTGGCTTGCCTAGCATTCTAAGAGTTAAGCACCATCACGATCCTGATGGCGGTAAATCTGGGTCGTGACAAGTTGGTATCGGAGCACTAGGTTCCCTAGGTCTCACAATTCACAAAAAAGCTAGGTAGAGTTTAAGGGATCAGTACGGAGACGTCTGTGCTTATGCCCCAGAGGCTACTGAGTTTAGGAATAACTTCACATCTATTCTTATCTGTCGTGCGATTTGATTTTTCAATTCTAATTGGACTTCTACTCTTATTCTTTTGTAGATGACGAGAACATGTACCGCTTTATCAGCTGATCAGCAACCCGAGCCCTTAGTGATAGCTCCTACAAGAGGAAGAGGACAGGTTGAGGCCATGCCAGAGGCCGAGACAGGGGCTGGGCGCAGCCTAGAGCTTGAGTAAAAGCTCCAGTAGCGGAGCCTCAGGTGTAGTTTGATGATGAGGTTTCGGCTCAGACCGTACCAGCCGGTCCAGCTTAGGTTCCAGAGGGGTTTAGCACTACCCCGGTACGTCAAGATGCTTTGGTCCTCCAGCCTTATGGAGAGTGTAGCTTAGACTGGCACATTTACTGTAGCACCAGCCGTCTCTCAGGCTAGGGGAGGAGCCCAGACTCCTGCTACCCACCCTCCAGAGCAGATGGCTCCTCATTTTCAAACTCAAACAGCTCAGCCAGTGGGAGTAGCTTAGCCAGTTGTTGCGGCTCAGGCCGATGGTGGATCATCTATGTCTTCTGAGGCTTTGTTAAGGTTGGACAAGTTCACCATGCTTTTCTCGGTTCATTTCAGTGGGGCAACTTCTGAGGACCCCCAGGATTATCTTAACCACTACCATGAGGTTTTGAAGAACATGGGGATAGTAAAGACCAATAGGGTCTACTTTGTTGTATTCCAGATGATAGGGTCCGCCAAGAGATGGTGGAATGATTTTGTGTTGACTGGACTAGCTGGGTCGCCTTCCTTGACTTGGGACAAGTTCTCTCAACTATTTCTCTAGAAGTTCCTCCCTATTACTCAGAGAGTGGACTATCGTAGGCGGTTTGAGAATCTTCAGCCGGGTTCTATGACTGTCACTTAGTACGAGACTATGTTTGTGGATTTGGCTCGTCATGATCTTCTTATACTCCCCACCGAGAGAGAGAGAGAGAGAGAGAGAGAGAGTTAGGAGGTTTATTGAGGGACCCGCTCAGCCTATCAGATTGCAGATGGCTAAGGAGATAGGGAGCGAGATGTCTTTTTAGGATGCGGCCAATGTGGTCAGGGGGGTTGAGATGGTTTTAGCTCAAGGGAGTGGTCAGGGGTCTGACAAGAGGCTTCTTAATTCTGGTAGGTTCAGTGGTGCCTCATCTGGAGGCAGGGATTCTTTTAGTAGAGGCCATCCTCCCAGGCCGATTCATTCAGCACTTCAGGCTTCTCACGGTACTTCAGGTGGATGTGGCTCTCATATGTAGTACTCGGATCAGCTACCCTACAGTGCACCACCAGCTCCTATCAATGCACCTTCACTCCAGAGTTTTCACAATGGTTACCAGGCAGTCAGGGTTAGTTTTAGGGTCAGCAATCTCAGTAGACGAGGTCTTGTTATACTTGTGGCAATCCGAGGCACATTGCTAGATTTTGCCCTCGAGCGTTGAGCAAATCTCAGCATTAGGGTTCTCGTGCCATGGTTCTGGCACCGGGTGTTTCACCGCCCGTTCAGATAGCTAGAGGTAGGTGTCAGTCACCTAGAGGTGGAGGTCGAGGTATTAGAGGTAGAGGTCAGGCCGCTAGAGGTGGAGGCCAGCCAACAAGAGGTCGTCCTAGGGATGTAGTTCAGAGCAGTGGAGCCTAGCCCCAATGTTATGTTTTCCTATCCAGGCTTGAGGCTGAGGCATCCGATGCCATTATCAGAGGTACGGTTTCAGTTTGTAGTAGATATGTTTCAGTTCTATTTGATCCAAGATCTACACACTCCTATGTGTCTCTTACTTTGCTTCGTATTTGGTTGTGCCTCATGATTCATTGAGTGCTCATGTGTATGTGTCTACACCGGTGGGTGATTTTATTATTGTAGATCGTGTTTATCGCTTGTGTGTGGTTATTATTGGGGGTCATTAGACTAATATAGTTCTCCTACTTCTTGATATGGTTGACTTCGATGTTATTTTGGGGATGGATTGGTTATCACCTTATCATGTCATACTGGACTGTCACGCCAAGACCGTGACCTTAGCTTTGTCGGTGTTGCCTCAATTGGAGTGGAGAGGGACTCCTGGTCATTCTATCAGCAGGGTTATTTCTATCACACCTCCTTTTTTCTGAGGGGGATAGGGTGTTTTTTCAATTGAAGTGACATAAATTGAAATGGGATTATTTATTAATTTCAGAGTCGCCACTTGGAATAATTTATTGTGTCCCAAGTCATTAGTTTATTCTAAATTCCAAATCAAGGAAATTGACTCTATTTTTGGTCTGCAAACTCTGTTAATTACCTGATTTACTACATGTTTTAAACCTATTGCACATTTTTAACTTTATAACCGCTTTTATTTATTTATGAAATTAATTCTGGAGCAAGTCACGATGTCGTAAACTTGTCGCTTTGGTACACATCGCAAATCACGCCTGTAACGACACGACTGGTCATTTTGCCTTTTAAACCTGTTACCTTAAATAAGACTTTCCGCGCTTGCTTTAGCTAATTTATGACTTACGGGGATGGTTGGTTCGGGATTTGGAAGAGTTTGGAGTGAAAATATGTCCATTTGGTTCCTTAGGATTTTCTTAAAAAGGCTAAGTTGACTTGGGTCAATATTTTAAGCAAACGGACCCGGATTCATAATTTGACGGTCTCGGAGGGTCCGTAGGAAAATATGGGACCTGGCGTATGCCCGGAATCGAATTCTGAGGTCCCTAACCCGAGTAATGATTTTTTATTAGAAATTGTTAATGAGAAGTTTTAAGGATTTAAAGAAACTAATTAATGATTGATTCTGTGGGTATTGAGCTTGTGTGTTGGTTTCGAAGCCCGGTACAGGTCTGATATATCATTTAAGACTTGCCCTCAAAATTTGGTGTCAATCCGAGTAGTTTAAGGGCGTTTTGGCCCGTTGGAGGAAAACTAAGAACTTGAAGTTCATAAGTTTGATTCCTTTGGTTTTAGGGAGTGATTCTTAGATTTAGCGTTGTTTCGGGTGTTCCGAAGGTTCGAGTAGGTCCATTTCGTGATTTCAGACTTATCGGTATGTTCGGGCAGGGCCCGGGAGCCCCGAGCGTTAATCGGACGAGGCTCGAGTGAAGTGGAAATTATTTAGAAGTGCTGAAGCTGCTACTTATGTCATAACCGCACCTGCGATTGGTGGACGGCAGGTGCGAGACCGCAGATGCAGTCCATCTATCGCATATGCGGCCCAGTGAAGGCCAGGCCAAACCGCAGAAGCGGTCCTCGACCCGCAGAAGCGGTCCCAACCTTTTTTTCCCATTTCGCAAATGCGGTCCTTTTCACGCAGATGCGGTCCCCTGACCGCAGATGCGGAAATCGCTAAGGCAATGAGATCATTTATTATGGGTTCTAAGTACATTTTTGCCATATTTCACTCCTCCGTTGGGCGATTTTAGAGCTTTGAGAGAAGACCTTCACCTAGCATCTTGAGGTAAGCGTGTTCTACCTATTTCTAGTTTAATATTTATGTTTTAGGTAGATTAAACACAAGTATTAAGGTGAAATCATAGGGTTAGAGCAAAAACCTAGGGTTTTAATAAAAGTTAGATTTAACCACGAAATTTGTTATGGAATAAATTAGAAATCATATATTATTGATCCTTAGGTTATAGAGAACAACTTCCTTCGAAAAATTTCGAAATTCGGGCATGTGAGGCAGGGGTCGGATTTTAGGAAACTTGTGTTAAGGGTTGGGAAATTGCTTAAATAGCTAGAATATGATCTTGTGAGTCTATATTGACTAGTTCCTACCTCATTTAACTAGTTTGGGATCGTTCTGCTCCGAATTGAGGGCTTGGACTCGTTCTTGGTATGGGATGTGCACTTTGGAGTGAGGTAAGTCTCCTTTCTAAACTTGTAAGAGGGAATTGTCCCCATAGGTGTAATAATTGAGTAATTTGCTAATAAATGCGAGGGCTACGTACGCACGAGGTGACGAGAGTACGTGCGTAGCAACTATGATGTTAATTGTCTGGGTAGCCTAGGACCCACATCATGCTATATTTGTGAACATCTCTATATTTTCTTGCTAGTGTGATCACTTAGGATATGCTAGAGGCTTGGAAAGGGATATAAGTGAGCATATATACTTGTTGAACTCTTGTATGAATTTATTTGAATATAAATGCGCCTTCGTGTGTTTCCTTGATATTATTTGATATTTGTGGATTAGGTCGATCGCCTCGGTATAAATAGATGCATCTATGGTTCGCGCCATTCGACCCTCTGGCAGTGCACAGTTTATTTTTTGTTGGATCGAGCCGTCGACCTCGGCATAGTGTGCGCATAATATCTATGTGAAATCTTATCCATGACTTGACCGGCTAAATATTTGAAATGTAAATGGCTAATTGTAAAATTGTTAAGAACATGACATATTGCCTCTTGCTATAAACTGTTGATTATTTGTGACTTACATGCTTAGTGTAACTCTACATTGTATTATTGACCTTAGTAAGTATCAAGTCGACCTCTCGTCTCTACTTCGTCGAGATTAGACGGGATACTTACGGGGTACATATTGTTTATGTACTCATACTACACTTCTGTACTTAATTATACAGGATCTGAGGTAGGTATATTTTGCTATCAGACTAGTGCGCGCCCCTGATTCATAGACCAAGACTTCCACGGTGAGCTGCTCCCTTCCTGCACCGTTCAGCAGCTTGATGGGGTCTTTCTTTACTTTTGCTGTCTATTCTATCCCGGACAGTAGGATAGTATTATTCTTTTGTACATTCTACTAGTTTTCCACTACTTGTGACACCAGGTCTTGGCACACACATTAGTAGACAGTTCTTTTGGGTTGTATAATTATTATTAAATATTGCTTATCATCACATGTTTTAATTGCAAATTAAGAAATGATGTAACTGAATTGGGTAAGTAAAAATAAGAATTTACTAATACTTCCGTGTTGGCTTGCCTGACAATGGTGTTGGGCTCCATCACGACCCTTAGTGGATTTTGGGTCGTGACAACATGGTATCAGAGCACTAGGTTCACATAGGTCCCACAAGTCATGGGCAAACCTAATAGAGTCTTGTGAATCTGTACGGAGACGTTTTTATTTATCTTCAAGAGGCTATAGGGTGTTAGGAAAACTACTCTTTATTCATTTCCTATCGTGCAGTGGTTGTTATGCTAAATCTCTCTCTTCTATTCTCTCACAGATGGTGAGGACACGCACGACTGATGTTCCAGACCCGGGTGGAGCTGCTCCCCTCATTGCTAGAGGCCGAGGCAGAGGCTGGGGGAGGGCACCGGCCCGAGGTAGGAGACGAGGGCATCCCAGAGTTATCCCATTAGTACCACTAGCAGATCCCGTAAGAGATCCTATTATCGAGGAGCAGGGCGAGGTGCCCGCAGTTGAGCCCACCCCGGCGGACTTCATGACAGCACGGGGATTCCAGGAGGTCATGGGTCGTATACTGTGGTTCATGGATTCTATGACTCAGGTTGGTTTATTTCCAGCAGATCCAGCTACATCACAGGTAGGAGGGAGAGCACAGACCCCTATTGCTCAGGCTCTTGGTCATGTAGCTGTAGTGTATCAGACTCCGGATGCACTACCCGCGGATGGGGCTCCGCCAGTTGCTACAGTGGCACCCCAGCCCAGACCAGCTGTGGATGGTGATCCGCAGAAGTTATTGGATAGGTGGACTAGGCTTCACCCTCCAGTCTTTAGGGGCGAGCATCATGAGGATGCCTAGGACTTCATATATAGGTGTAGGGACAAACTGCACAACATGAGGATATTGGAGTCGCATGGAGTTGACTTTACTACGTTTCAGCTTGAGGGCAGGGCCCGTAGGTGGTGATAGTCTTATGTTCTTGGCAGGCCAGCCGTAAGTGGTCGCATGGAATTGACTGCACAGTAGGATATCTTCCCAACAGGATATTGTGTCACCATGATCTCATGATACTTCCCACATATGTAGAGAGAGTGCGGAGATTTGTTGGGGGTTGCACCCCAGTATTCAATCTGGCATGCGCCGAGAGGTGGAGATGGGTACAGAGTATCAACTAGTATAGAGATTGCTCGCAGGATTGAGGGATATCGCCAGAGGGGTAGAGAGCAGATGCAGCAGGAAAAGAGGGCTCGATTCTTCGGAGAGTTCAGAGGTGCCCCGGCTAGGGGTAGAGGTCAGTTTGGGAGGGGTCAGCCCAGCAGGCCCCCATATTCAGCACCACTGCCTGCACGAGGTGCTCCAGCGCGTCCTTATTTCAGTGCCATTCCAGAGAGCTCGTATCTCCCGCCAGCTATTCAGGGTTCCTCCGGGGGTATTCAAGTCCTCAGAGCTCTTCTGATTCTTATTTTAGTGCTATGCCAGAGAGTTCGTACCGTCCACCGGCTATTCATGCTTCTTCCAGTGGGTCTACAGGCCATCAGGGTCAGCCATCAAGACAGCAGGTCGCCACACCGCGAGGTTGTTTCGAGTGTGGAGATCTTGCCCATATGAGGAAGTACTGCCCCAGGCTTCGGGGCAAGGCAGTACAGCAGGTTCAGCAGCCTATGATTTCAGCACCAGCTGCCCCACCACCTAGAGGTAGAGGGCAGACTGGTAGGGTCCATACTAGAGGTGGACACCAGGCAGGGAAAAGTTAGCCAGCTATTGCACAACTAGGTAGAGGCCAGCCAGCCAGCGGTCCAACCAGATTCTACGCCCTTCCGGGCAGGCCAGATGCACTGGCCTCAGATGCCATCATCACAAGTATTATCTACATCGGTGGTAGAGAAGCTTCGGTATTATTTGACGCAGGGTCTACTTATTCTTATGTATCATCTTTGTTTGCTCGTTTCCTGGTTATTTATCCTAAGCCTTTGGGCACTCTTGTTCATGTGTCCACTCATGTGGGTGATTCTGTGGTTGTGGATCGGATCTACCGGTCCTGTGTGGTCACATTCTGTGGTTTTGAGACTAGAGCGGATCTCTTGTTGCTTGACATGATCGACTTTGAGATTATCCTGGGCATGGATTGGTTGTTCCCATATCACGCCATCCTAAATTGTCATGCCAAGACTGTTTCATTAGTAATGCCAGGGTTCCCGAGTTTGGACTGGAAGGGTTCCGCAGTTGATATATCTAGTAGGGTTATTTCTTTCCTGAAGGCTCGACATATGGTCAAGAAGGGGTGTTTGGCTTATCTAGCTTATGTTTGGGACACCACCGCAGAGTCCCCGACGATTGATTCAGTTCCGGTGGTTCGAGAGTTCATCGATGTGTTTCCTTCTGATCTTCCTGGCATGCCACCGGATCGTGATATTGATTTCTGCATTGATTTGGCTCCAGGCACCCAGCTTGTATACATCCCACCGTACCGTATGGCTCCGAAGGAGTTGAAGGAGCAGCTTGAGGAGTTGTTAGCAAAGAGGTTTGTTAGACCCAGTGTATCGCCCTGGGGTGCACCCGTGTTATTTTTGAAGAAGAAGGATGGGACTATGCGGATGTGCATTGATTACCGCCAGTTGAACAAAGTCACCATCAAGAACAAGTATCCGTTGCCCCGTGGGTGTTCATTAGTTGTAGGGTGCTAGGGTGTTCTCCAAGATTTACTTGAGGTCAGGGTATCATTAGTTGAAGATTCGGGACTCGAATGTTCTGAAGACCATATTCCGGACTGTCGCGCCCCTTTTTCTAAAAAAACGAAATCAGGTTCATGACATTTGGGAGGAAAACTCATTCCCTCTTGGGAATTGGGTTTTTTGAAGAGTTGTCACCTAATGATTAAAGTGCATTATGACACTAAAGAAGAGTTCGAGTTGGAAAATCAGAGTTTGGGTAAGGGTTAGAAATGATCTCGAGGGGAAGGTGTTAGGCACCCCCAAGATCCACTAGTGTGGTTCCCGACCATGCTACAATTGTGACTTTGAATAACAAGTAAGCAAATAGAAGTCTCAAGTAGATGGGGGTTTTCACATAATATTGCAAGCAAGTTGAGAGTTTGACGAAAGTAAAGAAAGCAAAAATTTTAAAGAAATAGTTTGAGAATAAAATAAATAAATAAAGGAAAAGGGGGTCCTAGGTTTACAAATAATATGGATCACATCAATGCAATATCCGGTAATCACTCCTCAGAAGAGGGGTTACACGTGGTATTAGCGCACCGGTAATCATATCTATATCTACCCTTTCACGTTAAGGTATTAAGCGTGGAATAGTATCGTTACTTATTGCATGCTAGTACCCGCCCCAATCCTATCAGTCCCGGAGGCATTTGGGACTACTAGTCCTAAAGGGAAGGGAGATTTGGCTTTTCAGAGTTTTAAAAGGATAAAATTCTAGGGCAACAATCAAAACATATAAGGCAGGTATGGGAGAACACATAACAGTTTAAAGGGCTCAAACGAGCCTCCTCATTTAAAGAAACAAATTGTTTAGCATGACTTACAAATACTGGTTATGGTCTGAATTAAATTTAAAGCGTTAGGGAAGGCTGATTTATCATATATTTCTCATATGAGAAGTCCGAATTAAGCCTCCACTGGCTGTAATTATCAAAGACTGATGCAGTTAATTAATTACCTAATGGCTTGCCTAGATGAAACCTATAGGCATGATAACTAACGATGCTTACTCTGATTTTAAAGAAGGATTACTGATTATATATATAAAAAAAAATAAGATCTGCAGATATTAAACGACATTACTACTAATTTTAGACTTGCAAATGATTCAAATTCGGTTAATTACTCCTATAGGCATGCTTTCTAAGAGTTGTTGGTTTAAAAC
The DNA here is from genome assembly GCF_000393655.2 of Nicotiana sylvestris. NCBI lineage: Eukaryota > Viridiplantae > Streptophyta > Magnoliopsida > Solanales > Solanaceae > Nicotiana > Nicotiana sylvestris. Next base: position 25,678,248 of record NC_091067.1, on the reverse strand, counting down.
AATTATGAAAGTGCAGGAGTTCTATAGACATGGTATCTAGGATGCATTTTGTTATTTTTTAACCTATAACTGTTTGCCTAATGATGGAGGTATATGCGGAAGTGCAGAAAACCTATAATCATGATTTATATATGCAGAAGTGCAGAAAAAACCTACAGACAGGATTTCTATATTATATGCAGAAGTGCATAAACTTATAGGCAAGATTTCTATATGATATGCAGAAGTGTAGAAACTTATAGGCGGGATTTCTATATGATATGCAGAAGTACAGACATTTATAGGTAGGATTTCTAATGCAAAAGTGCAGAAACTATAGGCAGGATTTCTATATGAAATGCATAAGTGTAGAACTTGTAAATAGTAACACCTATGAGCATGTTGTCTACCCTTTGCATACATAAATGTCCCTCTCCTTTCTTACTTAGAAACCCATAAGTTATTATAAAATATTACAGACCAGAATGAATCAAGAAAAGTAAAATTACATCAGAAATTTAAGCTATAACCAAGGAGCCTAATTCAGACTCAAGGTCTAACAATATGAGATGAACCAACTTCTAGGATCAGATTTCCAAAGCCTTTCCCTCATTTGGGATGTGTCAAAGTTCCCTAAGAGCCTCAAGTGGACTCCGGGCATTGCTTACACCTCAAATATATTGCAGACTTAACAAGTGCAGTGCGGAAGAGCCAGCCCTCAAATGTCCAAGTTCAAAAGGAACTCAATGTCCCAAAGCAAGGCTCATAGGAGGGGGGCAGAACTTAGAATCTAAGAGAGAGTGAAAGTGCATAGAGGGGATTTAAGGGAAGGCCATGACAAGCTGGTGGTCATGCCCAGCAATTAGGAGTGCTAGCACACCCCTGACCAGCCTGTTAGCCAAAGTTGGGAGTTAGGATCCATTGAGGATCAGGTTCAGACCTAAGCATCAACTTGGATGTTGTCAGGCCATGAACCTTAACTCAAACACATAGAAGGTAGTGGGGGTATAGGGAATTCATAACAAAAAGCATATGCAAAGAAAAAAAAAATTTACATAGTTAACATTAATCACCGAACATGAACAGCAAAGTAAACAAGCTTGCAGAAACTGTAAATAAACACATAGGGGAGTGAGGCAGAAAAGTTAAATTAAAACATACCAGTTTCAGGGAAAACAAACAAGTAAAAGCAGTCTTGAGAAAGCCAAGTTGCAAGCAAACAGTTCCAAAAGTTCTCAGAAAGAGTAGAATATTGTAAGAGTATTGAACTCAAAGCAGTATTGTAAGTATGTAAGTAAGTCGAAAGTATTGAACTAAAGGCTCGAGGTATTCAACTCAAAGTAGTGGTGTAAAAGTATTGAATTGGAAGTGTGTTAAAAGTACGGAAGGGTAGTCCCTTTTATAGTGCAGAGAAGCAAGTAAGAAAGGTAAGAAAATAACTTGAAATCAATCACATAGAATTTCCCTTCAGTTAAGGGATTTGATTTCAAATAGGTAGAAGACATTTAAGAAAAGAAATTTTGATTAAAACCTTTTCAAAATAGCACAAAAGGGGTAAATACATATAAGTTTATTTAAGGAAAAGCTCAGTGGTACACGGCTTGGGAAAAATAAGGAAAGGGAATTAATCAAACATCCAGGGAAATCAAAGTTACAGGTTTAATAAACAGAGAAGAGCCTCAAACAACTTAGGGTTTCGGAGAAATCTTAGAAATGAGAAAGGCTTGGAAGAAAAATCAGATCCTGAGTCGAAGAGGTGAGGAATCAGGCTCCTGAGGCCAGAATGTGCCGGAGCATGGCCGGAGAAGCTATAGAAATGAAGATCTGAGAAGATCTAGAAGAACCATCGAAGTTAGCCTTCAAATCCTCGAACACCCAAGGTATAATGATGGAGAGGGGTGAGTACAGACCGTCCATGGCCTGAGAAGCCATGGATTCCGGTGAAAACATGGTGAAATAAGGTAGGAGGAGGCTAGGGTTTCGAAGAGCTGATGAGAGGATTTGAGAGCGTTTGGTATTCAAAGGCGGCGGGTCAGGTGAGAATGAGGGAGATTAGGGTAGGTCGTTTGGTTTAATTATGGAAGGGTGAGTTATGGCCATTGATCTTGTGTGATCAGCGGCCCAGATTTAGAAGGGTAGGTGGGAACCGGGTAAGGGTCATTTGGATCGGGTTGTGGGTTTGGTCAAATTAAAAATTGGTCCAGTCTAAATGGGTTAAGATTGGGTCAAATAATGGTTAAAATTGAAAGGTAAAAAGGTTGTATTTGAAATGGAATGAGGCTAGATGTTAAATAGCTAGTTTTTCCTTTTATTTTATAAAAATAGTAAAAAATAATTTTAAAAGCAAACTAAAAGTACTAAGCCAGTTAATAATATATAAATATTAATTTAAAAATACTGGAAATAATTTTACAATTGTAAAATGCTATTAATCTTAAAGTAGGCTAGAATTGCAATTATATGCAATTTAGCTTTAAAAATACCAAATAAAATTTGTAAAAATATACAAAAATCACCTTAACTATATTTTGGTATAAATATGAGAATAAGATAAGTTATTCACCAAAATGATAAACTTGGGAGTAATTATTGGTTTTTGTACTGCTAAAGTGGACAATAAATTGATTTTAAAATCTTTTTAAAAAAAATTAGAAAAAATACCAAAACACTTGGGCATGCTTATATTGCATGTATATATATGCTATTTTGAAAGTATTTTGTATATAAAAATACATAGGGAAAAATTAGGTATCAACTGCTGCCCCTCTTTACCCGGGAAGGATGAAAGAGTTGTCGGGTAAAGATATGATGGCCAATTTTGACCGAATAAAACGATTTTGAAGAGTTTTGACCGAGCTCTGGTTTTTGAGCTGCCTACATATCCCTGGTATTACAGGAATCAGGCCATATGTAGTTTGGGATCCATCGGCGGAGTATGCCGATGGAGATTTTCAAAAAACGGACATGATGTTCAGGTTGAGAAAGGATGGTCAGAGTCTGATAGGTTGCGGGAACTGGAGCGGGATCGCTCCTGCTGAGACGGTCGTTGCTAGCCGATGTACTTGCGAATGAACAATACCAGCATATATATATTGTGCATAGGTTTAAACGTGATGTAAGTTCCCGTTGGACCGTGAATGCTGTCTTTGGACGGTTAGGATGACGTCCTCGGACCATGATGTCCTGGGCCATGAAGCGTATGATACAGGATTCGTAGGCTATGAAATGATGTTCTCGGGCTATGAGGATGATGCCTCTGAACCATGATGCCTTTGAATAATGATATGCAAAAGATAAAATGGGGTCCTCAGACCATGGCATGGCATTCTCGGGCTATGAAAATGGTGCCTCCGAACAATGATGCCTTTGGACAAATTGGCGATCTTTCAGCCCATGAAAATGCAGAAGGTGGCGATATTTCAGTCGATGCAAGACGTAAATAAAGGGTGGCGGTATTTCAGCCATGCAAGAGAAATAAGATGGCGGTATTTCAGCAGTGCATGAGGAATAGAGTGGCGATATTTCAGCCGTGCATGAGGAATAGAGTGTCGATATTTCAGCCGTGCAGATGGAGGTAGAGCTAAACCTCGGAAGGCAGAAAGGTAGCCTTATGCAATGCAGGAGATGCAGATGGAGGTAGTGCTTAACCTCAGAAGGTAGAAAGGTAGCCTTATACAATGCAGAAAATGCAGATAGAGACAGCGCTTAATCTCGGAAGGCAGAAAGGTAGCCTTATGCAATGCAGAAAATGCAGATGGAGACAGAGCTTAACCTCGGAAGGCAGAAAGGTAGCCTTATGCAATGCAAAAGATGCAGATGGAGGTAGAGCTTAACCTCGGAAGGCAGAAAGAATGCAATGCAGAAAATGTAGATGGAGACAAAGCTTAGTCTTGGAAGGTAGAAAGGTAGCCTTATGCAGAAAATAAAAGGCGAATAGTAATGAAATCTCTTAGCTGATAGATGATAGCTGATAGTTGATTGCTATATTATGGCTGCTGTGGATGTCGTGTATGGATAGCAACTATAAATAGGTGATGATTCCGAGAGTTGTATTCTCGGGAAGTATGAGTGTATAGATATATCTGATGATTTTACAACTTGAGTGCCTGCATCCAAAGAAAAATCATGAGTTTTGTAAAGGGGGAGAAGGTTAGTTCGTTTCCCCATGAGCTTCATTTGTCCTGCTTGGCGTTGTGTATCATTGGGGTAGCGTTGCTAAACAAAGCAATTTTGATACCAGACATGCATGATTCAGAAAAAATGTAACATAAATACATAATTTAAAATAGTTTTCTTTAAATGAACCGATGAATGCGACGCGGTTCAAGACATTGCAACCTCTCTCGCTCCGGAATTTTGAGGGTCCTCCTTAAAATTCTGCCCCAGTTTACTATGCTAGTGTTTCTGACGGCTGCGTGCGACAAATGACTGAAATCAACTTCGGAATTTTAAGGGTCCTCCTCAAAATCCTGCCCCAGTTTCCAATAGCGGGAGGAAATGAAAATTTTATATAATTGTGACCGAACCCATAGGGCTGCCTACGTATCCCCTCTTAAACGGGAATCAGGTCAGGCGTAGTTCAAATACATTATACAGGAAATCGTAAGAGTTACACATAGTATCGCTTCACTGCATCTGAATTGATCGGCTTCGGCCAAACTTCACCGTCCATTTCTGCAAGTATGAGGGCTCCTCCGATTAGAGCCCGGTGAACCATGTATGGACCCTGCCAGTTGGGAGAGAACTTCCCTTTGGCTTCATCTTGATGCGGGAAAATCTTATTTAACACCAGCTACCCCGGTGTAAATTGTCTCGGCTTGACTCTTTTGTTGAAGGCTCTGGACATTTTGTTCTGATAAAGTTGACCATGGCAAACTGCATTCATTCTTTTCCCATCTAGAAGAGCAAACTGCTCATCAAGACTCCTTACCCATTCTGCATCGTCAAGTTCTTCTTCCTGTATGATTCTCAAAGAGGGAATTTCCACCTCGGCGGGAATGACTACTTCTGTACCATAAACCAACATATAGGGAGTTGCCCCAGTTGATGTACGAACTATGGTGCGGTATCCCAATAAAGCAAATGATAACTTCTCATGCCACTGCTTATGTTTCTCTATCATCTTCCTTAGTATCTTCTTAATATTCTTATTGGCGGCTTCTACAGCTCCGTTCATCTGAGGTTTGTAAGCCGTAGAATTCTGGTGTTTGATCTTGAAGGTTTCACATATGGCTTTCATCAGGTCGCTGTTGAGATTGGAACCAATATCAGTGATGATTGACTCCGGAATTCCGAACCGACAAACACTACGGTCGCGGACAAAATCTGCTACCACTTTCTTAGTCACTGCTTTGTACGATGCTGCTTCAACCCATTTGGTGAAATAATAAATTGCCACTAGAATGAACCTGTGCCCGTTTGATGCGGCAGGCTCGATAGGTCTGATAACATCCATTCCCCAAGTGGTGAACGGCCATGGCGAGCTTGTTGCAGTAAGCTCGTTTGGATGCACCTTTATCATGTCTGCATGTATCTGACAGCGATGGCATTTTCGGACATACTGGATGCAGTCCGTTTCCAAAGCCATCCAAAAATAACGAGCTCGGAGTATTTTCTTGGCTAAGACAAAGCCGTTCATATGTGGACCGTAGGTCCCTGCATGAATTTCACTCAGCAGGATTTGCCACTTGGCTAGCTTGCCAGTGGGCATGTGCTTCTGAAAGATGTACTTCAAAGGATCCATTCTTGATATGAGATAAGTAGTATAGGCACAGAAATAGTGCCTCAACTTCTGAGCTACCCAAGTCAGAGCACAACAGGTGCGGTCCAATAAAGAATACCGAGCCTCGTACGGGGTGAACTTCTTGCTGAGATAATAGATGACCTGCTCCTTTCTTCCTGTTTCATCATGGTACCCCAGAACACAACCGAAAGCTCCATCCAATACTGCAAGGTAGAGTAATAGAGGTCTACCCGGCTCGGGTAGGACCAAAACTGGCGGCATTGATAGGTATTCCTTGATTCTGTCAAAGACTTTCTGACAATCATCAGTCCATTTGGTAGCGACATCCTTTTTCAACATCTTATAGATTGGCTCACAAATGACAGTGGATTGAGCTATGAACCGGCTGATGTAGTTAAGTCTTCCCAAGAAACTCATAACCTCTTTCTTATTCTTCGGTGGTGGCAATTATTGGATGGCTTTGACCTTTGACGGATCCAATTCTATTCATCGGCGACTCACAATGAACCCAAGTAGTTTTCCGGCAGGAACCCCGAATGCACACTTGGTGGGATTCAGCTTCAAGTTGTACCTTCTTAGTCTGTTGAAGAACTTCCTCAGATCTTCCATGTGGTCAGTGGCTCTCTTGGATTTGATGATGACATCGTCTACATACACCTCGATCTCTTTATGTATCATGTCATGGAAAATAGTAGTCATGGCCCTCATGTAGGTGGCCCAGCATTCTTTAACCTAAATAGCATCATCTTGTAACAATACATCCCCCACAGTGTAATGAAAGTCGTTTTCTTCGCGTCTTCCTCATCCATCCATATCTGATGATACCCAGCAAAACAATCAATGAACGACTGCAGTTCATGCTTGGTGCGGTTGTCATTTAGAATGTGTATGTTCGGCAAGGGGAAGTCGTCTTTCGGACTGGCCCGGTTGAGATCCCGGTAGTCGACACGGACTCTAACCTTCCCATACTTCTTCGGCACTAGCACAATATTGGCTAACCATATTGGATACTCTACTACCTTGAGAACCTTGGCTTTGACTTTCGTGGTGACTTCTTCCTTGATTTTCAAACTCATGTCAGGTTTGAACTTCCTGAGCTTCTGTTTTACTGGTGGACATATCGGATCGGTTCGCAATTTGTGATCTACAATAGATGCACTGAGACCAGTTATGTCAGCATAAGACCAGGCAAATATGTCCTCATATTCCCTTAGAAAATCTGTGTAATCTTTCTTTTCTGATGGTGACAGATGAACACTGATGCACGTTTCTTTGACATTTTCTGCATCTCCCAGGTTGACAATCTCAGTTTCGTCCAGGTTAGACTTAGGTCTATTCTCAAAATCCTCAACCTCTTTAACAACCTCTTCTGGTATATCATCTTCTTTTGAGTCTATATTCGTTTGTTGCGTTGTCTCGTTGTATGTCACAATCGTCGGTTCATCAAGATAAGTAATAGTAATGATGTGTAAATAAAGTAAATGATAAAAAGTAATAAGAGCAAGATTTATAAGAAACTAAAATGCTTTGATAAATTTCATAATTATTTTGAACATTGGAGCTCTTATTTCAAAATTAAAAATGCGAAAAGAAAGTCAACTAGCTAAAAATAAAGATAATGCATGGTTCTTTGTTCAGCCTTGCTACCCCGAAGCTTTCCGGGCCCTGGTGGTTCTGATGGACCAATTGTTGAGGCATGCTCCTCGGCTCACAGCTTGTATAGAAGGTCCTTCCTCCCCCTCCTCCTCGAAAATGACGCAACAGTCCATGTTATCATCTTCCAAAAACAAATTTCTCATTGCTGCCAATACTTCCTCTTCTTCCGACCCATATATAACATCGCCTGGTTGAAAAGTATGTTCCAAGCGGGGTATCGGCTGCTCTAGTAGATAGTAAGGATCGCGCCAAGGTGGTGACCAGTGGTTGAATTCCTCCCAAGTGTACTCATATCCCAAACCAAAAGTGGTACCGTGTTTCTTTAACTTGATAGGCTTGCAATTCCTTGGAGATTCTTGCCGAGTCCTTTGCCTGGTTCATACCCGCACCAGTTCAGTATGCTTTCAATTTTGTTGTCCCACTATTTATCTTTGTCAACGGCGTTGACTCGCTCGATGTGGTGATATGTTTCCCCACCTATCTTCCTTCTTCCTCCGATTGCTGGGATGGTCTGGCGACTGTATATGGGATTGCTACCATCACCGTGAATGATCACCTCTTGATGATTCCACTCAAACTTTACTGCCTGGTGTAGTGTTGACGCTACAGCTCCAGCGGCATGAATCCATGGTCGTCCCAACAGCAAGTTGTAAGATGTCGGCACGTCTATTACTTTAAAGTCAACGTCGAACCAGGTAGGCCCCATCTGTAAACACAGGCTAATCTTCCCAATAGTGGACCTTTGGGAACCGTCGAAGGTTTTGACGTTGATGGACCCATCTTTGATTTCATGTAGACCCTTTCCCAATGTCCTGAGTGTTACCAACGGACAAATATTGAGGCTGGATCCCCCATCGATCTGGACCCTTGTGATAAAATAATTCTCGCATTGCACAGTGATGTGAAACGCCTTGTTGTGGCTCAACCCTTCTGGTGGCAGCTCATCTTCATGGAAAGTGATTTTGTGACTCTCCAATACTTTCCCTACCATGTTTGCTATTTCTCCTCCAGTTATGTTGCTGGGCACATATGCCTCGCTCAGCACCTTCAATAAGGCATTCTTATGCGCGTCAAAGCTTTGTAGCAAAGCTAAGATAGATATCTGGGATGGCGTCTTGTTCAACTGATCAATGACTGAATACTCTTTGGCTTGTATCTTCCTCCAAAGATCATCAGGCCTAGTTTTAGTGATGGTTGGTCGTCTAGAGGCCTACTTACTGGACTCAGCTAGATGTTCTGGAGTATAAACCCTGCTGGTTCTTGTCATACCTTATGCTGCAATTGCTTCTCCAGATTTGTTTTTCCCTTTCCTTCTCGCCTCGGCGGTGTAATCCCACAGTATGGCCTTTGGGTGGAACGGTGTTACGGCTGTCATGGCCACCAAAATGAGCACCCCTTGCTTTGGGAGGTAATACAACAATCTCAAATGGTACAGGTGCCATTGGGGACCCAAACTCGACCTCAATAGGCCCTGGCATCTTTGTAGAAGAATGTGCTTCAAACTCAAGTGGTATGGACATGTTCACTTCGGCGTCTCCAGAAGGTTGCATCTGGACCACAATCGGGTTAAGGGTGACTATTGGTTTCTTTGGCTTGTCACCTTCAGCGATCAATACAATCAACTCTTTGGGGTCCTAATCGTCTTCTATCTCAATCATGTGAACATCTCCACCCTTGTGGTCTGGTAGAGGGTTGTTACGGACATTCGGAGTAGGCTCCTTTGCCACAATGATTTTGTTGTCAATTAAAGCTTAGATCTTATCCTTCTAAGAGCGGCACTCATCAATGGTATGCCCCTTCATGTTGGAATGGTATGCACAGGTTTTGTTTGGGTTGACCCATTGGGAGGGGTTTTCGGGGTTTATGGCAGGGATAGGGGTGACGTAACTAGTAGCTTTGAGCCTTGCATACAGCTGGTCGATAGGTTCAGCAATGGCGGTATACTGTTTGGGGGGTCTGCGGTCGAAGTTTGGTCGGGGTCTAGGGAAATTTTGGCGAGGGGGAGGTGATTGATAGTGGGCTTGTTGGGTGTTTTTAGGCTTGGTAGACAGGTGCAGGTTGAGATTATCTGGGCGAAGTGGGCTAATATGTGGGAGGTGGAGATGATTGGTAAGTAGGCAGTAGAGCTTGGTAACAGGGCAAGGGTGCTTGGTAATTTGGGGTAGGTTGATATGTGAGTGGAGGTAATGGGTAGGTTTGGTATTTGATTGGGGACTTTGTTCTCTGTGCAACCATCACGACACTCACATCTCCTTTCTTGGACGTGCCACCAGACTGTAGAGCCTTGTTGGTGGCCTAGAATGCTTCAATGTTTGTGACCATACCACTTTTAATACCTTCCTCGATCCTTTCCCCTAGCTTAACGATGTCGGAAAATTTCTGGCCTTCAATCAACATCAACCTCTCATAATATTGTGGGACTTGAGCCCAGATGAAAAACCTATTTATTTGTTCTTCTTCTAAAGATGGCCTAACCTTAGCAGCTTCTGATCTCCAACGAGTAGCATACTCGCGGAATGTCTCTGTAGGTTTCTTCTTTAAGTTCTAGATGTAGAATACATCTGGTGCGTTCTCCGTGTTGAATTTGAATATGTCCATGAAATCAGACACCATACTTACCCAATTCGACCACTTCTTTGGGTCTTGGCTAATGTACCAAGATAAAGCATCCCCTTTCAGGCTTCTCATAAAGAGCTTCATGCGAATCTTTTCATCCTTCCCTACTCCGACCAGCTTGTCGCAGTAGGTCCTCAAATGGACTCTGGGATCCCCTATGCCATCAAACATCTCGAACTTGGGAGGTTTGTACCCCTCGGGTAGTTCGACATCTGGTTGAATGCAAAGGTCTTCGTAATTCAATCCCTCGATCCCTTTGCTTCCTTCAACACCCTAAACTCTACTAGTCAGCTTCTTGAGTTCCGCAGCCAGATTCTTGATAATAGAGTGTTTGTCATCAGACTCGGATATGCTTGAAATAGGTTGAGTATATTGTGGTATGGTTTCCACATAGATGGGGGTGTTCTGGAGATGATCATTTGTGGAGTTTATTTGTTCAGAGATGAGCAGTGGGGTGTTGTTTGAAGTATGGCAAGTGTTGCAGTAGTGATGGGGAGCGGGTTGGTTTTGTGGTTTCGGGATGTTTTGTGGAGGTATGGGGTTTTGAGTGTTCGGAAAGTTGACATATGGGGTGGTGAGGGAAAACGACAAGCTTGCCAAGTTTCGAACTTGGTCCAGTTCTTCCTGAAATGTCAATAACTTTTGTTCGAGCTGGGAGGCACTTTCCGTGGAAACCTGAATACCCTGAGGAACCTCTACACTTTCAACTGAGTTCTGCTTTCTGATGTTGCTCAAATCTTCCATTTTTCCCGTGTTCTTGTTTCTGACAGGACTCGAAGGAGGAGAAGGCGGACATAGTCTATAAAGGCTCTACGATAAATCCAGTTAGAAAAGTAACAACCTCATAAGAAGTCGGTATGAAGCTCCCACCGGATTGTAGTATTATAATAAAGCTCCAAGTTGTGGATGTGAATCAACCTATATGGAGGGGAGTTATGAAAGAGGTAGAAGATGTGATGCGATGTTTTAAGGTAAGTAAGGTAAAGGTGAACAACATACGAGATACTCAAATGAAGAAGGTCGTGAATAGTTCATACTTCGAATAAAAGGCTAGAAGCACGGGGATTCAATATCCAGGAATGATAGCAGCATCGCCAATGGTACATTTTCTAGCCTATGGTTTCTAGGTATTGAGAGGCCTAGTCAGGAGAGCAAAGAAGATTTAGAGATAATGTGATATCTCGCTTGAGAAGTGCAGAAACTTATAGGCAGGATTTCTATATGATATGCAGAAGTGCAAACACTTATAAGCAGGATTTCTAATGCAAAAGTGCAGAAACTATAGGCAGGATTTCTATATGAAATGCATAAGTGTAGAACTTGTAAATAGTAACACCTATGAGCATGTTGTCTACCCTTTGCATACATAAATGACCCTCTCCTTTCTTACTTAGAACCCCATAAGTTATTATAAAATATTACAGATCAGAATGAATCAAGAAAAGTAAAATTACATCAGAAATTTAAGCTATAACCAAGGAGCCTAATTCAAACTCAAGGTCTAACAATATGAGATGAACCAACTTCCAGGATTACATTTCCAAAGCCTTCCCCTCATTTGGCATGTGTCAAAGTTCCCTAAGAGCCTCAAGTGGACTCCGGGCAGTGCTTACACCTCAAATATATTGCATACTTAAGCAAGTGCAGTGCGGAAGAGCCAATCCTCAAATGTCCAAGTTCAGAGGGAACTCAATTTCCCAAAGCAAGGCTCATAGGAGGGGGCAGAACTTAGAATCTAAGAGAGAGTGCAAGTGCATAAAGGGGATTTAGAGGAAGTCCATGACAAGCTGGTGGTCATACCCAGCAATTAGAAGTCCTGGCACACCCCTGACCAGCCTGTTAGCCAAAGTTGGGAGTTAGGATCCATTGAGGATCAGGTTCAGACCTAAGCAGTAACTTGGATGTTGTTAGGCCATGAACCTTAACTCAAGCACGTAGAAGGGAGTGGGGGTATAGGGAATTCATAACAAACAGCAGATGCAAAAAAAAAACAATTTATATAGTTAACATTAATCACTGAACATGAACAGCAAAGTAAACAAGCTTGCAAAAACTATAAATAAACATATAGGGGAGTGAGGTAGAAAAGTTAAATTAGAACATACCAGTTTCTGGGAAAACAAACAAGTAAAAGTAGTCTTGAGAAAGCCAAGTTGCAAGCAAACAGTTCCAAAAGATCTCAGAAAGAGTAGAATGTTGTAAGAGTATTGAACTCAAAGC